>NC_086106.1:81962629-83221379 GCF_963921235.1 Mobula hypostoma
GCATAAAAAAACTTGCCTCGAGCGTTGCATTTAAACTTTCCCCCTCTATCTGCAAAAGCATGTCCTCTGTATAATATTTCTACCCTGGGGAAAACATTCTGACCGCTTGCCCTATCTATGCCTCTCATTATTTTGAAAATATTCATGTCTCCACTCAGCCTCTGCTGCCTCAGGGAGAACAACCCAAGTTTGCCCAACCTTTCCTTGTAGCTAATACCATCTAATCTAGGCACCATACTGGTAAACATCTTCTGCACCTTCTCCACAGTCTCCACATCCCTTCTATAATGGCATGACCAGAACTACCTGTAATTCTCCAAGGACAATCTGACTAATACTTTATATAGTTTGACTTCCTTACTTTATATAACATAGTTCAATATCCACACCAATAAATGCAAGTGTGCCATAAGCTTTCTTTACCAGCTTATACAGTTGTGTAGCCACTTTCTGTGAACTATAGATGTGGACCCCAAAATACCTCCATACCTCAATGCTATTAAGGGGTATACCATTAACTATGTACCTTCTCCTTCTATTTGACCTCCCAAAGTGCAACACCTCATATTGCCTGGATTAAATTCCATCTACCACTTCTCTGTCCATATCTGTAATTGATCTATGACCAACTACTTTTGTCCTTTTATTGTCCTTTACAGTGTCCACAACTCCACCAATCTTGGCATTGTCTGTAAATTTTCTAATTCATCCATCTACATTTTCATCCAGATCATTGATAAATATCACAAATACAGAGGTCTAAGATCTTGTTGCTAATCTGAACTAATTGGGGTCTGCCTGTGAGGAAATGAAGATCTAGTTACACAAGAAAGTATTGAAGCCAAGGTCTTAGAGCTTATTGATTAGTTTTGAGGTGATGATAGTTCTGAATGCAGAGCTGTTTTCATTGAGAACATTCTGAAGTATGCATCTCCACACTCTAAATGTTCCTGCATTAATTTGACAATATCACCTAAACTCATTTCTATTGGTTTGGTCAGAGCAGTCAAACATCAAAGCAAACTGAATGCCTTTAAGCCTAATGCACTTAGCAAAATTGGTAATAATTTCTCATTGTTTATATCATTTGCTTCAAAATATTGTTCAATTTTCGCAGTGTACACGAGCCAGTTATCTCTTGAGGAATCAAATGCACCAATTTTTCCAAAGCAGCCAGCTATTTCTGCTCTCTTTTTTTGTATGATTATTTTCATCCAGTAGTCACTTTTATAAACCTGTGAATTCTTTTATTTTCTGTCTTTTTTAAAACATCTCAATCGTCTCTGCATGTGCTGGGCTGCAGTTTTCACTCGCCATTCCTGGCTGCAATTATTTTTTAGTTTGAACATCTCGCTGCATTTCAGTGGGACAGAAGCAATCTTGGATTCATTTTAAAAGTACCTCATTGCCAATGTTATGTTTTGTTATTTCAAAACATTAAACTAGTTCAAAGAAGGATATGATATGTGAGTCCAAAATGTTGATCGAACTTTGTACTCTACTTTAAACTAAAAGGAATGCTTAATCGATATACATATATGTGTGTGTGTGTGTATATATATATACAAGATTACTTAAATACTATTGTAATATTAAATACACAACATGGAACATGTATTAAAATCATGAGACATGATGCATAGCAATTGAACTTACTGAGATGTACTGACCAGAACATTGCTCTCCCATCAGCACTTAAAGCCAACTTGTGAACATCAAGATAGAAACCATAGAAACCATAGAAAAACTACAGCACAGAAACAGGCCTTTTGGCCCTTCTTAGCTGTGCCGAACTATTTTCTGCCTAGTCCCACTGACCTGCACACAGACCATATCCCTCCATACACCTTCCATCCATGTATCTGTCCAATTTATTCTTAAATGTTAAAAAAGAACCCGCATTTACCACCTCGTCTGGCAGCTCATTCCACACTCCCACCACTCTCTGTGTGAAGAAGCCCCCTCCCAATGTTCCCTTTAAACATTTCCCCCTTCACCCTTAACCCATGTCCTCTGGTTTTTCTCTCCCCTTACCTCAGTGGAAAAAGACTGCTTGCGTTCACTCTGTCTATACCCATCATAATTTTATATACCTCTATCAAATCTCCCCTCATTCTTCTATGCTCCAGGGAATAAAGTCCTAACCTATACAACCTTTCTCTGTAACTGAGTTTCTCAAGTCCCGGCAACATCCTTGTAAACCTTCTCTGCACTCTTTCAACCTTATTAATATCCTTCCTGTAATTTGGTGACCAAAACTGAACACTATACTCCAGATGCGGCCTCACCAATGCCTTATACAATCTCATCATAACATTCCAGCTCTTATACTCAATACTTTGATTAATAAAGGCCAATGTACCAGAAGCTCTCTTTACAACCCTACCTACCTGTGACGCCACTTTTAGGGAATTTTGTATCTGTATTCCCAGATCCCTCTGTTCAACTGCACTCCTCAGTGCCTTACCATTAACCCTGTATGTTCTACCTTGGTTTGTCCTTCCAAAGTGCAATGCCTCACACTTGTCTGTATTAAATTCCAACTGCCATTTTTCAGCCCATTTTTCCAGCTGGTCCAAATCCCTCTGCAAGCTTTGAAAACCTTCCTCACTGTCCACTACACCTCCAATCTTTGTATCATCAGCAAATTTGCTGATCCAATTTACCACATTATCATCCAGATCATTGATAGAGATGACAAATAACAATGGACCCAGCACTGATCCCTGTGGCACACCACTAGTCATAGGCCTCCACTCTGAGAAACAATCCTCTACTACCACTCTTTGGCTTCTTCCATTGAACCAATATCTAGTCCAATTTACCACCTCTCCATGTATACCTAGCGACTGAATTTTCCTAACTAACCTCCCATATGGGACCTTGTCAAAGGCCTTACTGAAGTCCATGTAGACAACATCCACTGCCTTCCCTTCATCCACTTTCCTGGTAACCTCCTCGAAAAACTCCAATAGATTGGTCAAACATGACCTACCACGCACAAAGCCATGTTGACTCTCCCTAATAAGTCCTTGTCTATCCAAATGCTTGTAGATTCTGTCTCTTAGTACTCCCTCCAATAACTTACTCACTACTGACGTCAAACTTACCGGCCTATAATTTTCCGGATTACTTTTCGATCCTTTTTTAAAAAACGGAAAAACATGAGCCATTCTCCAGTCCTCCGGCACCTCACCCATAGACACCAACATTTTAATTATATCTGCCAGGGCTCCTGCAATTTCAACACTAGTCTCCTTCAAGGCCCAAGGGAATACCCTGTCAGGTCCTGGGGATTTATCCACTTTAATTTGCCTCAAGATAGCAAGCACCTCCTCCTTTTCAATCTGTATAGTTTCCATGATCTCACTACTTGTTTCCCTTAATTCCATAGACTTCATGCCAGTTTCCTTAGTAAATACAGATGCAAAAAACCCATTTAAGATCTCCCCCATTTCTTTTGGTTCCGCACATAGCCGACCACTCTGATCTTCAAGAGGACCAATTTTATCCCTTACAATCCTTTTACTCTTAATATACCTGTAAAAGCTCTTTGGATTATCCTTCACTTTGACTGCCAAGGCAACCTCATGTCTTCTTTTAGCCCTCCTGATTTCTTTCTTAAGTATTTCTTTGCACTTTTTATACTCCTCAAGCACCTTATTTACTCCCTGTTTCCTATACATGTCATAAAACTCTCTCTTCTTCTTTATCAGAGTTGCAATATCCCTTGAGAACCAAGGTTCCTTATTCCTATTCAGTTTGCCTTTAATCCTGACAGGAACATACAAGCTCTGTACTCTCAAAGTTTCTCCTTTGAAGGCTTCCCACTTACCGATAACATCCTTGCCAGGGAACAACCTGTCCCAATCCACACTTTTTAGATCCTTTCTCATTTCTTCAAATTTGGCCTTCTTCCAGTTTAGAACCTCAACCCTAGGACCAGATCTATCTTTATCCAATCAAGTTGAAACTAATGGTGTTATGATCACTGGAACCAAAGTGCTCCCCCACACACACTACCGTCACTTGTCCTAACTCATTTCCTAATAGGAGATCTAATATTGCATCCCCTCTAGTTGGTATCTCTATATATTGATTTAGAAAACTTTCCTGAACACATTTTACAAAGTCTAACCCATCCAAACCCCTAACAGTATGGGAGTCCCAATCAATATGTAGAAAATTAAAATCCCCTACCACTGCAACTTTATGTTTCCTGCAGTTGCCTGCTATCTCTCTGCAGATTTACTCCTCCAATTCTCGCTGACTATTTTACAGTGCAAGGCTTTTCTGCTGAGAAGCGTAATTTCTGCCCAGAAATCTTTAGAGAGCCAATTAGCCTATGCCTGCAAACTTAATAACATTAAAAATTGTCAAGAAACATTAAACATCTGTGACTGCCTCTGACAGATATCAGAAGTTTTTAAACACTATTTCAACAAGTATGTGATAATTATTTTAAAAACAAAAACATAAAATAAATTTTAAGCATGTGAGTTATTATGCATAAAGGTGATGAACTTAGAGCATAGATCAGTACATGCAACTATGATGTTATGGATATAGACAGTTGAGAGAGGGACAGTAATGAGTGTTTAATGTCTGGGTTTTGATGTATTAATAAAAGATAGAGAGGGAGGTAAAAGGGCGGTGGGTGGGAAATGCTGTTCCACTACTAATCAGGGATAATACCACAGATGCACTTAGAGGGGACATAATGGGGTGTCATCTATATGTGTAGATCTCAAAAATAGGAAGAATGGAATCACTCTGATGGGATTATACTACAGACACCACCCGTTCCCCCCCCCCCCCGCCCCTCAGTAGCCACCAGGATATTGAGGAACAGATATGCAGGCAAATTAAGGAAAGTTTTAAAAGTGATAGGCTTGTTGTCATGGGGGACTTCAACTTCCCTAATATAAACTGGAACCCTCTTAGTGCAAGAGGTCTAGATGGAGCAGAATTTGTTGGGTGCATTAAAGAGTGTTTCTTAAATCAATATGAAGTTAGTCCAACAAGAAGAGGGACTGTACTGGAGCTGATGTTTGGTAATGTGCCAGGTCAGGTACTGACCTTTTAGTGAGTGAGCAGTTAGGGGACAGTGTAAGGATAAATATAGACCTTGTAGGAGAGTATTAAATTGGAGAGGGCAAATTACGAGAGCATTAGGCAGGAACTAGGGAGAGTTAATTGAAACAGCTATTTTTGGGCAAATGCACATCTAACAGATAGAGAGCTTTTGTTTTGAAAACTGGAGTTTTCAGCTTTGCTTTTATTTTACAATGAAATAACCATCAATGTCCCTTGGAAACTTATTATAAAGCCTTTTAGAGCCCCAAAAGCTTAACATCACAACATCCAAATTACTCCTATTTAGTCAAAAGTAGATCAAGGTGTTCCAGTCTACTCCCATCTCCCCTTCCCCTACCACCACTCTGCACTCCCGTCTCCCTCAGATCCCTCTGTCAGCTCCTGGACCCTCAGAGGCTCTATCCTCCTCTCACCCCAACCCTCCCCTCTCCACTGACACTACCAGCCTCCCCCCCCCTCTGATCCCAGCTCTCATCTGTACCTGGGTCTTTACCATCCTCTCCAACCTGCAAATCTCTGAGGAAGAGCGCTCTGTCCTCAGTAAGGGCCTTACCTTTGTCCCCCTTTGCCCACACCTCAACGAGTTCCGCCCTGCCAGGATGCTGAACTCTTCTTCCACCGGCTTCGTCTTCAAGCCTACTTCTTCGGCAAGGACTCTCCCACACCCACCGATGACCCCTTCTCCCGTCTTCAGTCTTCCTCCTCTTCATAGGCACCCTGCTCTGGTCTTCTACCTGCTCTGGATATCTTTATTGCTAACTGCCGATGGGACATCAACCATCTTGACTTCACCGCACCTTGTTCCACATTCCAACCTCACTCCTTGGGAACACTCTGCTCTCCACTCCCTCCGCACCAATCCTGACCTTACTATAAATCCCCCTGATCGATGGGGGTGGGGGGTGCTGTTGTAGTCTGGCGTACTGGCCTCTACCTTGCTGAGGCACAGCGACAACTCGCGGATATCTCCTCTTATTTACCCCCTCGATCATGACCCCACTAAGGAGCACCAGGCCATTGTCTCCCACACCATCACCAACCTTATCAGCTCATCCACTGCCACCAATCTCATAGTTCCCACACCCCGCACTTCCCGTTTCTACCTCCTACCCAAGATCCACAAACCTGCCTGTCCAGGCAGACCTATTGTCTCAGCTTGCTCCTGCCCCACCGAACTCGTTTCTGCATACCTCGACACGGTTTTATTCCCCCTTGTTCAATCCCTTCCTACCTATGTTCGTGACACTTCTCATGCGCCAAAGTTTTTCAATGATTTTAAGTCCCCTGGCCCCCACCGCTTTATTTTCACCATGAATGTCCAGTCCCTATATACCTCCATCCCCCACCAAGAAGGTCTCAAAGCTCTGTGCTTCTTTTTGGATTCCAGACCTAACCAGTTCCCCTCTACCACCACTCTCCTCCGTCAAGCGGAATTAGTCCTTAACCTTCATAATTTTTCCTTTGGCTCCTCCCACTTCCTCCAAACTAAAGGTGTAGTCATGGGGACCTATATGGGTCCCAGCTATGCCTGCCTTTTTGTTGGCTTTGTGGAACAGTCCACGTTCCAAGCCTATACTGGTATCCGTCCCCCACTTTTCCTTTGCTACATCGACGACTGCATTGGCGCTGCTTCCTGTACGCATACTGAGCTCGTTGACTTCATTTTTTTAATAATTTATTTTCAAAATTTTCAAATAAAAACAATGAGATCAACAAGAACATACCAGCTCAGAGATGTGTAAAAATGAAATAAGCAAAAAAAAAGGGACGTAACATTGGAGGGATGCCTATTGTACAAAGTACTCAGAAATGCTAAACATTAAATCTCAAATGAAGGCTGTGAGAAATCAGCTGGAGGGAAATTATTCATCTACCCCCAGCCTCATCCAGGTAGGCAAGAAATGGATCCCAGATAGCCGAATATTTTTTAACTGAATTGGTTCTCAAGAACCTAAGTTTCTCCATCTGTATGACTGAGATCATATCAGCCATCCATCTCCGAAAGGAAGGGGGAGAAGATGATTTCCATTCCCTCAAAATAAGTCTTTCAGCAACAATCATCCCTAGCATCAGAGACTGTTGTATGGCTGCAGGGAAACAAATAGTAGATTGCAAGCAGCCAAATATGGCGAGACCAGTTTCCAAGGGGAAGGATCTTTTATCGGCCTTTGAGTACCAGTCGAATATTTTGGACCAAAATCCAGTCAGTAATGGGCAAAACAAAAAGTTGTGTGACAACGTGGCCTCCGTCCCTTGGCATCTATCACACATTGGCGAAACAGAGGGGTAAATCCTGTGCAATCTAAGTTTAGAGTAGTGGAGATGGTGGACAACTTTAAACTGGATCAGTTGGTGTCTGCTGTTAACAGAGCAAGCCTGTATCATAGACAAACACTGGGGCTCCCTTGTGGCTATGTGTGGAGTCTAACTCTGTTGTCAATTCCTCCTTGCCAGCCATGCTGTTCTCTAAGTTAGAGAAGCCTGGGACTTCAAAAAGTTTGAGTTTTGTTTTAAAAAATTCTGTCAGAATTCTAAATCAGATTAGGAGCTTTCCGAATTTATCAGAGACCTCTGTTTCAATCACTGCTTTCTACCCTCATCGTCAGATAAAACCTACCATGCTTGGAGTGTGGAGGGTCTAGTTTCTATTGAAGACCTGTACATAGAAGAATGGTTTGCAACATTTAGTCTGCTGAAAGAGAAGTTTGAGCTGCCTCATTCGCTCTTTTTTCATTATTTACAAATTAGACACTACACTCAATCTAAGATTTGCAATTTTGAAATCCTTCCAGGGAATCATATATTTTTTGCTATTTTAAAGAACCTTCCTGACTCCAGGCATCTTGTTTCTAAGTTTGTATGTTTGTTTGATGATTGCACTGTAGCGTCTACTGTGAAGATTAGAGATGCCTGGAGAGAGGAGTTGGGCATTGAATTATCTGAAGCTGCCTGGGACAAGTGTTTGTCTGCTTGACTTCATTAACTTTGCCTCCAACTTTCACCCTGCCCTCAAATTTACCTGGTCCAATTCCGACACCTCCCTCCCCTTTTTTGATCTTTCTGTCTCTGTCTCTGGAGACAGTTTATCTACTGATGTCTACTATAAGCCTATGGACTCTCACAGCTACCTGGACTATTCTTCTTCCCACCCTGTCTCTTGCAAAAATGCCATCCCCTTCTCGCAATTCCTCCATCTCCACCACGTCTTCTTCTATCATTTTGGATCTCCCCCTCCCCTTCCCACTTTCAAATCTCTTACTATCTCTTCTTTCAGTTAGTCCTGACGAAGGGTCTTGGCCTGAAACGTCAACTGTACCTCTTCCTATAGATACTGCCTGGCCTGCTGCATTCCACCAGCACTTTGTGTGTGTTGCTTGAATTTCCGGCATCTGCAGATTTCCTCGTGTTTGTGTTCCAGTGGTTTGTGGATTTCTCAAATGCACTCTCCAATGAACCTTTAAAAGTGCCGGAGATTAAATGCAAATGTTAACAAGGTCAACAGAGACAGCATGCGTTTTCAGAACAGGACTTTCACAGAGTAAAACTGAAATTCATTGACATTACAACAACTCACATTTCATTTATTTCAAATCCACAGAAATTATAAAGATTGACATTCCTGACAAAATTCAACAGTGATTTTTATTAACATTTTTGAAAATTGGCAACCCAAGCTTCATTGTGGATGTCGTTGTCCGGTCTGTGAAGTCTGCATTCCGTTTCACAGTCCGGTCCATCGACTCTTTATTCCAGGTTTTCCTGTTTTCCCTTGTTCCATTGAGTGCCTTAATTGAGGCACCCGATTCTCATTTTGGGCTGGCACATAAATACCTCTCAAACCAAGGATTTCCTGCTGGACTGTTCCCTTCTCCTTTCTTATGAAGCCTTGCCTGCATCCCTGTTAAGTTCAACTGCTGGAGTGAGACTGGAGCCTTGCCACGCCAAGATAAGGAACTATCTATTGTTGAGTTTAGAACTATCACTTTCTGTCCTCGTGTTTCATGTCTGTGTCAAAGGAGAGTCCCAGCCCTAGGTCCTGTTCCCAAAGAGGGGTCCTGACTCTGTGTAAAGCTCCAGCCCTAAGTCCTGGTCCCAAGGAGGAGGCCTGGCTCCGTACCCAAGAGCCTAACCAAACCTAGTCCAAGAGCCTCGTCCTGCCCACGTCCAAAGCTCTGAATGCCTAGTCCACGTCCAAGGCTCTGAGTGTCTAGTCCACGTCCAAGGCTCTGAGTGTCTAGTCCACGCCCAAGGCTCTGAGTGTCTAGTCTACGTCCAAGGCTGTGAATGTCTAGTCTACGTCCAAGGGTCTATGTTCCTGTGTCCCAAGACCAAGTCCAGGTGCTGTGTTCTAGCCCGGTCAAAATCTGAGTTTTGTGTCCTCATCTAGATCTGGTTCCTCGCCCAGACCGGTGCTGGACATTCCTCATCCTGTCCTTGCCAAGATCCTAGTCCTGAGTCCCAGCCTAGACCCGGGTTCCGGTTCCAAGTCAAGACCCAGGTTCCTAGTCCTTGTCCAGGCTCTGGTTCCGGAGTACCGTGTTCCTAGTCCAGGCTCATTATTCCTAGTTCCCTGTCCAAGTCCCGTGTTTCTAGTCCAAGTCCTGACCCAGGCCCTGAATCTTAGTCTCATCCAGGGCCTGTGTCAGTGTCCAGTGTCGTTTCTTCCTGACTCACCTTGCTATCTCAATAAATCTTGTCCTGCTCCTAGTACTTCAGTGTCTGTGTCTTGCATTTGGGTCTGCCATCAACACCCACCTCGTAACAGCGGATGATTTTCTTAATTTGTCTCTTCATAAATTTTTTGTTTAATTCTTGTAACTTGAAAAGTGGATAAGAAATTCTCAGGGACGGAGTTAATCTGCATTCCATTATCGAGGATAGCCAGAATGGCCGAGTTAAGAGAAAGATTCTGTCAAGTAAATTCAACTGACCTTTTCGATGAGTGACAAATTGCTTCAATGATTAGTTGATGTAACCTATTTGGACTGCAGTAAGGTTTTTGACAAGGTTCTACATGGAAGTCTGATCCAAAAGATAAAAGTATATGGGATCCAGGACAATTTGATAAATTAGATTTAAAATTGATTTGGTGTTGTGAGGCAGAAGATGATGGTCAGGGTAATGTATATGTGGAGTACTACAGGGATTTCTGCTAAGATCCTTTCTGTATGTTATATTCATTAACAGTCTGCATATCAATGTAGGAGGTATATTTAGTAAGTTAACAGATGATATGGTGGCATTGTTGGTAATGAGATGGGTAATCATCAGCTATATAATATTGGTGAATTGGTAAACTGGGCGGAGAAATGGAAATTGAAAGCAGGTGATGCCAGGTAAAGGAAGTAAGTAGGGTCGGAGATGGGAGGCAGTGGCAGGTGAATGAGAGATGGTGGCAGACGAAGAGAAAGAGGAAAAAGGAGGGGGGTAATTTGGAGCAAGCAGAGGGCATGGGGGAGGAGTGAGTATGAGGAAAAGAGACAGCTGTTGGAGAGAGATAAGCTGGAATATGAAGTACCAGCAGAGCTGGATTCTGATAAGTAAAGGAGATGAGAATGGAGAATTGAACAGTAACTGGAGACAGATGGGGGTGGAATCCTGTATGTGAAGTGGGTGGATGGATCTAGGATGAGCAATGGGATGAGGGTGAGGAAGGGAATTAAAATGGGAGGAGCAAAGTATCAGAAGGAAAAGGAGAGTGGGGAAAATGGAGAGTTCCCTAAACTTGGAAAATACAATATTCATGCCATTGAGTTCTAAACTATCCAGGTGGAATATAAGCTGTTGCTTCTCCAGTTTGCGATGAGCTCCCTCCTGGTAGAAGAGATAGACGGAGCAATATGGGAATGGGAATTTAAGTAGTCTTCAACTGGAATCTTGGGATGTATATTACAGACTGAGTGTAATTGTTTCAGATTTGAGCATTTGTAGTATCTTGATGGCTAGCAGAGTTCTGGCAAGCAGAAGCGCTTTTATGCTGTATGACACTATGACCTTATAACTCTATTTTTTGCAGCACCTGACAGAGTAAGAGTCTATACTGGTTCAAGTGAAATTTGACCTCTGTTTTACCTTGTCTTTGTCCTACAAAGATTTCAAAAGTTTGCAGGAATGCTTTCCGTGCCACAATACTATATTACACCACACACAGCCCCCGAAGGCTACGTAATACTCTGTGACGGAATGCTGCTTTCAATAAGAGACCTCAGTTCACTCCAGTTCTCCTAGCAACGGGCTACTTGTGTTCCCAGTAAATTTCACCTTCCCTCATCCATCACAATGAATGATTCACTGCCCAGAGCTAAAAGATGAGTCATGGAAAGTCTGACTACCCCTTGGTAATGCAACATTTTCAAAGTGCTTTTATGTAAATCCATACTTTCGACCAAGTTTTTGCGTGGGTGAAATTTGAGTTTCAGTTTAGAGTGGGATGCGATTTCTTCTCCATAAAACACTTGCTCTAATTTTGCCATCTTCAGCTGTCTTTTTAATATCAAGCAGAGAAAAAAGATTATGCTGGAGGAACTCAGCTGGAGAGGCAGCATTTTTGGTGGATGACCTTCATCTGGACTGGGTCTCATGGGATAGCACTGGGTTTGCTGACTGCCAAGTTCTAAACTTGAACAAAGGTCTTGCGCCCTATCTCAAATAGTAACTGCGAGTATAGTCACCAAAGGGAAGTTATACTGTACTGCCCTATCTTCAAAGGCCAGTTCACTTCCCTGTTTATTCTCCATGGTGAGTTTGGCTGTCAATACCCACGACTTGAGTGGGGGTTCCCCCCTCATGAAGAAGAAAATACTTTCAGCTAACAAAGTAATTTAAACACCATTCACTTATTTTCAACAATACATGTTTAAATCAAAACCACATTTTTAAAACATTTAAAGCTCACAGAGGATTTCTACCTTGTAAAAAACTTTCAATTTACAGTCATTTCTAAAATACAAAAGGATTTCCAAAACACAGGTACAATTCCTGTAATCCAAAAAGAGATACCAAAGATGCAGATGAACGAGTCGCCCATTTCAGAAATTGCAGGGAAACCCTGCATTTCTATCATTCTTCTTGATGTTCTTTAACCATTCCTCTAAAAAAAAGTTGTACTTCTTGCCTGCCACTTAGATTTGTATTTCCTTAGATACCATTTTTAACACTAACAGTCTAAAAGCTGCTGGAGACACATTTCTCAGGTACCCACAATTATGCTGTGAAGCTGACTCCATGATTACATAATCCTTCCAGCTTATAAAAACATCAGCCATTTGATATACTAAATCAGCGGTCCCCAACCATGCTGTAAAGCATGTGCTACCGGGCCGTGAGGAAACGATTTGAGTCAGCTGCACCTTTCCTCGTTCCCTGTCACGCACCGTTAACCTTGAACATGGGGTTGCCAACTGTCCCGTATTTGCTGGGACATCCTGTATATTGGGCTAAATTGGTTTGTCTCATACGGGACCGCCCTTGTCCCGTATTTCCCCTGCTAAGGTAGAGCGTTCCTATAAAACCTTTCGTGCCAAAATGGCGTGAAGCGAAGAAGCAATTACCATTAATTTATACGGGAAAAATTTTTGAGTGTTCCCAGATCCAAAAAATACCAAATAACACATAAAACCGAAAATAAATAACACTAACATATAGTAAAAGCAGGAATGATATGATAAATACACATCCTATATAAAGTAGAAATAATGTATGTACAGCATAGTCAGGAAGATGAAGGCAAAACCGATTTGTGGGGGAAAAAACCAGCATGTACACACATGCGCATGGCTACGTGCACATCATGCATGTGCACACAGGTGCCCGCACAAGGCTTCATGGTCATGGTAGTCTTTCCTGGGGTAAAGTGTCCCGGGATTTGACTGCTACTTTTGTCCCTTATTCGGAGTGAGAAAGCTGGCAACCCTAACTGTAAAAGACATGTTGAGGTGAGTTTAACCCTACTTGAACACCCCCTCCCGCCCCCCCCCCCCCCCGTTGGCCGGTTGGCCGGTCTGCAAGAATATTGTCAATATTCAACTGGTTCGCGGTGCAAAAAGATTGGGGACCCCTGTGCTAAATGATAATATCCATCTTGTCTGCTATCTTCCTTGAATGAAACAACTTGGCTAGCTTGCTGGTTTTGAAAGATGCTTATACTGCTCCTCTTGAGAAATCTGTCCAGGTGCTGTGTCCCAGCCTCATGGTTTCTATAGACAGTGTGCATATTGGAAAAGCCGTTCTTTCGACATTAAACTGACTATTGCTTACAATTAACATTAAACACTGAAAACTGCCTCCCATTTGCAACCGACAGCTAAACAAAGAATAATAGTTGGAGATTAATATTATTTTTTTAAAGAACAGCCCTTTGATCTAAAGTGTCAGCTGCTGTGCTTAGAAAACTGAGCTTGGCAAAAAAGATGAGGCCCCCTTGGTACATAATTGTCCAGTTTCCCCCTCAGGTGTTGCCAGACCTCTGACAGCATTATTTTCTTTTTGTCTAGAGCCTAGCAACTGCAGTTTCTTGAATCTCCAATTTAATATCATGATATCTCAACTCTTACATTCATGTCTAATAAATGGTAATCCCACTTTCCTTGATATGCCTTATCTTTTATTGAATTACTTTTTAGCTTCCAAGGGGTCAGTGGGAGGATGGTGAGCTCACCATAAATGTGTTCACTAGCAGCTCTCATTCAGTGATCACTGTCCTTTTATTCGCTTATGTAAATTGGACTACCTACAGCAACACTGAAAGATACGGCTGATCGCATCTGTACGAAGTCATTGGAAAGGAGTGAACCCATATCACTGTCAGCTAGCATTCTAACATTCTAACAATGAGGCTCTAGTTACACTCAGTGGAATCAAGATTCAAGGTTCATGATTTATGTTTATTAATCACGTGTACACTGAAACCGAGTGAAGTGTGTCTTTCATGTTAACAATCAACACACACAGGGATGTGCTGGTGGCAGCCCTCAAGTATCACCATCTGTTCCAATAGCAACATAACATGCCCACAATGCCCAGCAGAACAACACAGAACACAACAACAGCAATAAAAACTCTGTTCCTCCCTCACACGCCCTACATTCAGACTATGAGAGCAGACACTTGACTCCAGACTCCAAAAGGAAGAGGCTACCAGGTGGTGGGGGGGTGCATTTTGGGTTGACACCCTGCATCGGGATGAGGTGAGCTTGTATGTGTAAAATGGAACTGAGATAAATGTGAACAGCTCAACTCCACTCTTTCATCAACATGACAGCGCTGGCCTTTGGATTTACTTTAGCATCTTATTGTATCCTAATGACACTCCAAAGTGATTATTGCTAAAATTGTCATTCCAAATGTAGAAGCCATTCTGTCAGCAGATTCCATGGAGAGTGGGCAATTAAATGACAAGCATTTTTATATTGACTGGCAGAGGAATGATGATCAGAACATTCAGACCTTATAAATAAGTTTGGTAGAAAAACAATAGTAGAGCTAAGAGCTAAATTATACCACAGAGGCAAAATTCAGAAAGGCAAAGAACGCAGGAGAGAGCGCCATTGTTATTGCAAAGAAAACAGTGCTGGCAAACTCAAAGGTCTTAAGGTGGATAAGTCACCTGGGCCAGATGGACTTCATCCCAGAGTCCTGAGAGAGGTTGCTGAAGAGATAACGGATACATTGGTCATGATCTTTCAAGAATCACTTGAATCTGGCATGGTCCAGGAGGACTGGAAGATTGCAAAATGTTACTCCACTCGTTAACAAGGGAGGAAGGCAAAAGAAAGGAAATTATAGGCCAATTAGCCTAACCTCAGTGGCTGGGAAAGTGTGGGAGTTTATTCTTAAGGATGAGGTTTTGAGGTATTTGGAGACTAATGATAAAATAAGTTAAAGTCAGCATGGTTTCTGTAAAGGGAAACTTTGCTTGACAAATCTGTGAGAGTTCATCAAGGAAGTAACAAGCAGGGTGGACAATGGAGAGGCAGTGGATGTCATTTACCTGGATTTTCAGGCGTTTGAAAAGGTGCCACACGTGAGGCTGCTTAATAAGATAAAATCCTATAGTGTTACAGGAAAGATATTGGCCTAGATAGCAGAATGGCTGACAGACAGGAGGCAGTGAGTGGGAATAAAAGGGGCCTTTCTGGTTAGCTGCTGGTGACTAGTGGTCTTCCTCAGGGGTCAGTATTGGTACCATTGCTTTTCACATTGCTTGTCAATGACTTAGATAATGGAACCCATGGCTTTGTGGCAATGTTTGTGGATGATACGAAGATATCAGGAGGGGTAGGAAGCAAACGTGATTGCAGCAGGAATTAGACAGATTGGAAGAGTGGGCAAGAATGTGGCAGATGAAATACAGTGTTGGGAAGTGTATGATAATGCATTTTGGTAAAAGGGACAATAGTGCAGACTATTATCTAAATCAGGAGAAGTTTCAAACATCAGGGCTGCAGAGGGACTTGGGAGTCCTCGTGCAGGACTTCCAGAAGGTTAATTTACAGGCTGAGTCTTACTAGAGGCTACAATATCATAATTCTATATGCTGATCCATTCTCTTAAGCTTATCTGCCTTTGTATAATACTCCTTGCATTGAAATAGATGCAATCTATTTCAGTAGATGCATACTCAACCTTTCATTTCCTGAGGCTTAACTCCTATTTACCCTACAACCACTCCACTAATTGCCCTGGCACTTCGGTTCCCATCCCTCTACAACTCTATTTTAAAACTCCCAGAGCTGTGCTAATAAACCTTCTGACTCTTCTTGCCAAAGCCTCTTTGGCCAAACCCTCAGCTCCCTACTCTAACACTGGCCCATTCACAAAGTGTCTGTTCCCACAACAGGCACTCCACTTAAACATAACTTGTTTTTATTGACACTTACCAAGTGCCCAATAGCTCAAATGATCAACACCTCCACAGAACGTACGAACAGGTCTTGCTCACATTTCAGATTTGGCTCTGATTTCCATCAGCTCCACACTCTGAAAAGGGAAATCTTGCCTGACAAATCTGTTAGTTTTTCAGGAAATAACAAGCAGAGTGAAAAAGGAGAGGCACTGGATGTCATTTACTTGGATTTTCAAAAGACATTTGATAAGGTGCCACACGAGGCTGCTTAACAAGATAAAATTCTATGGTGCTACAGGAAATACACTGACATGGAGAGAGGAGTGGCTGACAGGCAGGAGGCAGCCAATGGGAATAAAAGGGGCCTTTTCTGGTTGGCTGCCGGTGACTAGCGGTCTTCCTCAGGGGTTAGTATTGAGATCGCTACTTTTCACATTGTTTGAAAAAAATTTGGATAATGGAATTGATGGCTTTGTGGAAAAGTTTGTGGATGAAATGAAAAAGGATGGAGGGGTAGGTAGTGCTGAGGAGGCAATGCGATTTCAGCAGGACTTTGGCTAATTGGAAGGATAGGAAAAATAATGGCAAATGGAATACAGTGTTGGGAAATGTATGACAATGCACTTTAGTAAAAGGAACCATAGTGCAGACTATTATCTAAATATGGAGAGGGATCAAACATCAGAGGTGCAAAGGGACTTAGGAGTCCTCGTGCAGGACTCCCAGAAGGTTAATTAACGGGTAGGGTCTATGGTTAAGAAGGCAAATGAAATGTTGGCATTTATTGCAAAGGGAATAGAATATAAAAGCAAGGAGATAATGCTGAGCCTTCATAAGACACTAGTCAGGCCACACTTGAAGTATTGTCAACAGTTTTGGGCCCCATAATCTCAGAAAGGATGTGCTGTCATTGGAGAGAGTGCAGAGGAGTTTCATGAGGATGATTCCAGGAATGAAAGGGTTAACATATAAGGAGCATTTGGCAGCTTTGGGCCTGTACTCACTGGAATTTAGATCTTATTGAAACCTTCCAAATGTTGAAAGGACTAAGATAGGGTGGATGTGGAGAGGATGTTTCTTATGGTGTGGGTATCCAGAACCAGAGGTCACAGCCTCAAAATTGAAGGGGGAGCCTTTAGAACAGAGGTAAGGAGGAATCTTTTTAGCCAGAGGGTAGTAATTCTGTGGAATGCTCTGCCACAGACTGCGGTGGAGGCCAAGTCCATGCATATATTTATGTCAGAAGTTGATTGTTTTGTGATAGGTCAGGACATCAAAGGATATGGTGAGAAGGCAGGTGTATGGAGTTGAGTGGGATCCGGGATCAGCGATGATGGAATGGTAGAGCAGACCGGAGGGGCTGAATGGCCTAATTCTGCTCTGAAATTTTATGGTCTTAAGGTCTATCAAACCTTATGAAGCAGGATAGACGCTGTCCTTGAGCATGGTGTTATGTGCTTTCAGGCTTCTGTATTTTCAACCCGATGGGAGAAGGGAGCAGTGAGAATACCTCGGATGAGAGAGGTCTATCCTGTTGATATTGGACTATTGACCTTTTATGGCAAGTCGAACTTTTGACCTCACAATCTAGCTGGTTGTCAGCATGCACCTTATTGTTGCAGTTCCTCTGTAACTTACACCACATTCTGCATTCTGTTATTTCCAGAAGTCATGGATGATCGTGGAGGTGCGTGCGCTGCTGAGGACCCGTGACTCTGCCTTCAGAGCAGGCGAGAAGGCAGCCCTAACAACAGCGAGGGCCATCAGAGAGGCAATGCATGCACACGCCCAGTGAATCCACAGCCAGTTCCAGGACAGCGGCAACACACGGCGCATGTGGAAGGGCATTCAGGACATCACCAATTACAAGACAACACCACCTGCCTGTGCTGGTGATGCCTCCATCCCAGAAGCGTTGAACAAATTCTATGTTCGTTTTGAGGCAGAAATGACGTGGTGGCGAGGAAGACCACCCCTCCTCCAAATGACCAGGTGCTGTGTCTTACTGTGGCCGATGTGAGGAGAACCCTGTGCAGGGTCAACCCATGGAAGGCTGCTGGCAGACAATATTCCTGGCAGAGTTCTTAGAGGATGTGCAGACCAGCTAGCTGAGATTCTCACTGACATCTTCAACGTCTTTCTGAGCAGCGCCATTGTTCCTACGTGTTTCAAGGCTGCCATCATCGTCCCCGTGCTAAAGAAGTCTTCAGTGTCCTGCATCAATAACTACTGTCCCATTGCACTCACATCCATCATCATGAAGTGTTTTGAGAGGCTCGTCAAGAGGCACATCAAGACCCTACTGCCCCCCTCACTGGACCCCCTGCAGTTCGCGTACCGTCCCAACCGTTCAACAGACGACGCCATTGCCATCACCCTCCACCTGGCCCTAACCCACCTGGACAAAAGGACACGTACGTTTGAATGCTGTTCATAGACTTCGTTTCAGCATTCAACACAATCATTCCTTAGAAACTGATTGGAAAACTGAGCCTACTGGGCCTGAACACCTCCCTCTGCAACTGGATCCTACACTTCCTGACTGGGAGACCTCAGTCAGTCCAGATTGGAAGCAGCATCTCCAACACCATCACACTGAGCATGGGGGCCCCCCAGGGCTGTATGCTCAGTCCACTGCTGTTCACTCTGCTGACCCACGACTGTGCTGCAACACACAGCTCGAACCACATCATCAAGTTCGCCGATGACACGACCGTAGTGGGTCTCATCAGCAAGAATGATGAGTCAGCATACAGAGAGGAGGTGCAGCGGCTAACGGACCGGTGCAGAGCCAACAACCTGTCTCTGAATGTGAACAAAACAAAAGAGATGGCTGTTGACTTCGGGAGGACACGGAGCGGCCACTCTCCACTGAACATTGACGACTCCTCCGTAGAGCACCAAATTTCTTGGTGTTCACCTGGCGGAGAATCTCACCTGGTCCCTCAACACCAGCTCCATAGCAAAGAAAGCCCAGCAGCGGTTCTACCTTCTGTGAAGGCTGAGAAAAGTCCATCTCCCACCCCTCATCCTCACCACATTCTACAGAGGTTGTATTGAGAGCATCCTGAGCAGCTGCATCACTGCCTGGTTCAGAAATTGCATCATCTCAAATCACAAGACCCTGCAGCAGGTAGTGAGGTCAGCTGAGAAGATCATCGGGGTCTCTCTTCCCGCTATTGCAGACGTTTACACCACACGCTGCATCCATAAAGCAAACAGCATTATGAAGGACCCCACGCACCCCTCATACAAACTCTTCTCCCTCCTGCCATCTGGCAAAAGGCACCGAAGCATTCGAGCTCTCACAACCAGACTATGTAACAATTTCTTCCCCCAAGCCATCAGACTCCTCAATGCCCAGAGCCTGGACTGACACCAACCTACTGACCTCTACTGTGCCTATTGTCTTGTTTATTATTTATTGTAATGCCTGCACTGTTTTGTGCACTTTATGCAGTCCTGGGTAGGTCTGTAGTCTAGTGTAGTTTTTGTGTTGTTTTACATAGTTCAGTGTAGTTTTTGTGTTGTTTCATGTAGCACCATGGTCCTGAAAAACGTTGTCTCATTTTCACTGCGTACTGTGCCAGCAGTTATGGTCGGAATGACAATAAAAAGTGACTTGACTTGACTTTTCCTTTATACCACTTGATAAACTGATGTTTGGTATTGATTTGTGTGGGTGGCATGTAAACCACTGTACCTTGGTGCAGGTGACAATTATAAACTAATTTACCAATTATAACCAATTATAATTATAAATTATAAACTAATTTACCAATTTCCCAATTTAATTTCTCTATATCTGTTCCTTGCTAGCCCATCTCAGACATTAATAAAATTAGGATGGCAGAGTTCCATCATCTTAGTGAATCAGTTAGGTTTTTAATAATAATCTACTGGTTTTCATGGTCACAACTATTGGTACCAGCTTTTAACTTTTTGTTCCTTATTTAAATTTCAATCTACTCTCATGGGTTTTGAAGTCACGTTTCTGGATCAGTAGCCCAAATCTACAAGTGCATGTGCAATGTCTGAAGCAGTAGAATACATATTGTTTACAGCACTTCATGTGTGTAGTGTAACCTAAATCTCTACTGATTTAAATATACACTGTACTGCAATGGGATTTGTAATCTGACTGCTTGGCACTTTTTTTATATTTAAGAGACCCTTAGAATGGCTAATAGGCAAAATTGTGTTCTTGTGGACTTGGATCCTAAGATCCCTCTGTTCCTACATTCTGCTAAGATCCCTGCCATTAACCACTGTACTCTGCTTTCAAGTTCAACCTTCCAAAGTGTACCACTTCGCATATGCATATGACAATAAATTCAACTTAACATGACCATTCTGACCTTTACCAAGGGCCACTTTGCACTTGCAATATTTCTAGATTTTTTTCATTGAAAAAGTGCTCTCCTCCATCCTTTCAAATTTCAAAGTGCTTAAGCATATGTTTACCTGTATTGAAATCCATTTGTCACAGATTTTTCTTTAAATTATGAAGACGCACAGTCCTCTTTTATTGTCATTTAGTAATGCATGCATTAAGAAATGATACAATATTTCCTCCGGTGTAATATCTCGAAACACAGGACAGACCAAGACCGAAAAAACTAACAAAACCACATAATTATAACATATAGTTATAACTGTGCAACAATACTATAACTTGATGAAGAACAGTAAAAAGTTCAAAGTCTCTCAAATGTTTCACATCTCACACAGACGGGAGAAGGAAGAAAAACTCTCCCTGCCATGCCCGACCACAGTCCGACTCTGAGTCGTCCGAAAACTTCGAGCCTCTGATCAGCTCTCCGACACCGAGTACCGAGCACAATCTCTATCTGAACAATTCGACCTCAATCTCGGTCGCCAACAGCAGGCAAAGCCGGGGATTTTGAGGCCTTCCCTCCGGAAGATTCTCGATTGCGCAGTAACAACAGCAGCGAATCTGCGTTTCAGAAATTTCTCCAGATGTTTCTCTGTGCTTTCACATCTGTCTCCATCAAATCAGAATTGTCCACGGCCCCTATTTAATGGATATGATATCATTTTCACCAGAGGGCTGTGCACGCGCAGCGCGCTGCTCTCTCTTCTGCCTGTTTTGCCCATTTGTTTAAACTGTACTCAGATGTTTTTTAATGAGTGTATCATATGAGTTATTTTATTTTTGGCTTTGAAGACAAGCAAATTATTACATCCATAGACATTCTTCTGTCCAAGAGGTTAGTCACATCTTCAAAAAATTCAAATTCATCGTCGGCCCATATTTGAAAAAACTACCATTTAATTTAATTAATTTAACTTAATTGTGTTTTAATAACATTTTAAGGATTTATATTCATTTTATAGATTTTTAAGGTTTTAATAGGTATGAATAGTATTGAACATTAAAGAGATGTTTTTGCATGTCAGAAACCAAAGTATTTAGTAGATTTACAGCTGGCTTAGCAATTTTCCATAGGTTTCAAAATTTTGTGGATAGAGTTTGTGCTGCCAACCCACATGGTCCCATCATGCTGTTGAAAGCCTTTTCACCATATCAGCTCTCCACATGGATCAAGTTAGCTCGAAACTACAGGCTGTTGCTAACGAACTACAATAGGTAAGTCCAAGCTTGTTAGCCAAGGACGAGCAACAATGACTTGCTGCTGACAAAATTTCTGGGCAATGCCCAAAATTCACTTGCTCTACCATACTTACAAATGTAAGAATTGTTTTGTAAAAATTGTTTTAACTTCATGACACATTTTCTGGTCGCTGGCTAAAAGGCATTTTAAAAGACTTAAAAGAAACCTGCTGACAAAAATTTCTAAACTTGATGCCAAAGATTTTTCTTCCTCTAACATGAATTGCTCTCTGGCACATTCTTTCTGAAAGGTATCGCACCTGGTGACTGTAATGCCTCTAAGTGTCTAAGGAGTCCATTAGAACTGACAGACAGCCAAGGCAAAGAGAAAATCTCTAGTCATTATAACTATAAGTACAGGGACATTTATGAGATTAAAATAAAAAAGAAGTGTCTCAAATTTACCATTAAATGATTTTGAAATAATTATTGTGAAGGAATTAAGCTCATCAATCATCAGCCATTATGGCTCAAAAGGTGTTTAAGAAAATCAACAATACCTCCTTTAACAGTTTAATTATTTTAGAGATGTGATGATGTAATGGTTAAGTTATTGACCTAGCAATCTAGATGCAATCTTGTGTGGGCACGTGGCCAAGTGTTTAAGGCATTGGACTAGTGTCCTGGAGGTCGTGAGTTTGAGCCCCAGCCGAGGCAACGTGTTGTGTCCTTCAGCAAGGCACTTAATCACGCATTGCTCTGCAACAACACTGGTGCTGTATGGTATGGGTCCTAATGCCCTTCCCTTGGTGACAACATTAGTGTCGTGGAGAGGGGAGACTTGCAGCATGGGCAACTGCTGGTCTTCCATACAACCTTGCCCAGGCCTGTGCCCTGGAGAGTGAAGACTTTCCAGGCGCAGATCCATGGTCTCGCAAGACTAACAGATGCCTTTAAATCTAGATGCCTGTATTGGTAAACAACAGGAATTCTGCAGATGCTGGAAATTCAAGCAACACACATAAAAGTTGCTGGTGAACGCAGCAGGCCAGGCAGCATCACTAGGAAGAGGTGCAGTCGACGTTTCAGGCCGAGACCCTTCGTCAGGACTAACTGAAGGAAAAGTGAGTAAGGGATTTGAAAGTTGGACGGGGAGGGGGAGATTCAAAATGATAGGAGAAGACAGGAGGGGGAGGGATAGAGCCAAGAGCCGGACAGGTGATAGGCAAAAGGGATACGAGAGGATCATGGGACAGGAGGTCCGGGAAGAAAGACGGGGTGGGGGGGGGGAACCCAGAGGATGAGCAAGGGGTATATTCAGAGGGACAGAGGGAGAAAAAGGAGAGTGAGAAAAAGAATGTGTGTATAAAAATAAGTAACAGATGGGGTACGAGGGGGAGGTGGGGCATTAGCGGAAGTTAGAGAAGTCGATGTTCATGCCATCAGGTTGGAGGCTACCCAGACGGAATATAAGGTGTTGTTCCTCCAACCTGAGTGTGGCTTCATCTTTACAGTAGAGGAGGCCGTGGATAGACATGTCAGAATGGGAATGGGATGTGGAATTAAAATGTGTGGCCACTGGGAGATCCTGCTTTCTCTGGCGGACAGAGTGTAGATGTTCAGCAAAGCGGTCTCCCAGTTTGTGTCGGGTCTCGCCAATATATAAAAGGCCACATAGGGAGCACCGGACGCAGTATATCACCCCAGTCGACTCACAGGTGAAGTGTTGCCTCACCTGGAAGGACTGTTTGGGGCCCTGAATGGTGGTAAGGGAGGAAGTGTAAGGGCATGTGTAACACTTGTTCCGCTTAAACGGATAAGTTCCAGGAGGGAGATCAGTGGGGAGGGATGGGGGGGGGGGGACGAATGAACAAGGGAGTTGCGTAGGGAGCGATCCCTGCGGAATGCGGGGGGGGGGGAGGGAAAGATGTGCTTAGTGGTGGGATCCCGTTGGAGGTGGCCTGTATTGGTGATGTGGTACAAGATCAAATTCACTGTTGCAGCTGAGGAAGCTTAATTTGATCAAATAATCTGGGGGAAAAGGGCAATGATAACATCTTCAATGATTTTTACATCAAGAGTGCAATGAGTTGATATTTAGTTCAAATCAGTCACTTGTGTTAGTGTTGACTACACAGAATGGAGTATTGTATACTGTGGGGGGAGCAAGGTATTAGTAACAAAATAGCATTAAGTTTTTGCATTTATGTGCTGTAGGTGCAAATAACAGATGTTGTCATCAGAGCAATAACATTAAGAGCTGACATTTTTGACTTGGATCTAACTGCGAATTCCAACAAAATATAATTTTACGGTCACAGATTCCTACCTTTGAAATATTTGGAATAAATTTGACCTTTTCAACAACTTTGCAAAATCAATTGTTCCCATTGATTACCAACTCCCTGATCTACGATGAAATCAAACCAAATGTTTACTCACATAACTGGTCCAGGGATTGCCTCTGAATATCTATTATTTTGTTTGTTTATTTAGAGATACAGTGCAGAACAGGTCTTCCAGCTCATCCAGCTGCACTGCCCAATGTCACACCTATTTAACCCTGACGTAACCACAGGTCAATTTACCTACTAATGGGATGTGTTTTTGGATTCTAGGAGAAAACTGGAGCACCTGGAGGAAACCCACATGCTCACAGGAATGACATACAAACTTCTTAGAGAAGATGCTGGAAATGAACTCCAAATTCCGACGTGCAAGCTGTAATAGCATCACGCTAACTGCTATGCTACTGTGGTCAACTTTGCATTCATGTATTAATATCACTTTGGTCAAAATGGGAATTCAATGAAACTGGAAGACTTTGCACAAATTAGATCCAATCAGAATGTTAAAACCAATTAATCTTTCAAGAGATCTTCTTTGATTTTTTTCTGTTAGCTTCTCTTATTTCTATGCTTAATCCAGTTTTATAAAGGGGTGTGTCTTTGGAGGACACTAGGCCAAAGTGTGGTAAATGTGTCTTGACAAGAAAATATAAATAAATCTACTGCCTGGAGCAAGTGCAGCTACATGTACTCTGACACGCAAACTCAATTAAAGTGACAGAAAGTAACAGCATGATCTCTAATTGATGTGCAAGTTACCACAGAACCTGCTGAACACATGGATATCAATATTATTTAAAACCAGTTGTGTTCTAACTGGTCCTTGACTAGATTTTGTTTTTATTATGTGCCTAAAGCAATTAAAGTGCATATTCTTTCTGGGATGAAATGGAATATCAAACACCCATGTATTGCATAAAAGTTGACACCGTGTGAGTTCAAAAGCACCTGTCATGGGGTCTTCCCAGGACAATCTGATCTTCCCAACAGTGTGCTAACTGGGACACAATAAGGTAACTTAATAGGCATGGATTCTGCAGCATGCAGTAACAGAACATACTGGAGGCAGTCCAATCAGCCAATCAGATTAAACATTGCTCACAGCCTGGTTTAGGGGGAAAAAAGCAGGAAGTAAATTTTACATTTTAATCATTGTACACAAAACATAATAAAAATTGATTCATCCACAAGGGATCAAGAGGGAAGTTGAAATTCAAATATATTTAAGCAAATGCATAATGTTCACTTCTATTATTTGAAATTAACATGAAATTTATACATGTTCTGAGGGAATATGATGGCATATTTCTTAAAGTGAGTACTTTTTCTGAACTAAAAAGGAGCTTGATCAGTAATTCTGAGCTTCTTTGACAATAAAATTATTTTCTGATTGGATATAACTTAATACTTTCATAGTGAGAATATGTTTAAAAATTGAGATTCGTACAGTGATTCTCTTGATGGAGCCTGTTGGAAGAGTAGGAAATCTCTGACAGTAGCCTCTGGATCTTCGGGCTCAATAGCACATGTGTAGAAATCAAAGGTGGCTGTCAATTTCATACAGTAATGATGTCAAAATCTGACAGGTTCCCTTGCAAAACAAATGCAAATTCCAGGTCATTGGCTATTGTGGTGAGTAGTTAGTAACTAGTTCTGCAAGATCATGACTGAAAAGAAAATGTGGTCTGAGAAGCAAAATGGTTCACTAAACTTTTAAACCGAAATCGGTAATGGAGTAGGGAGAAAAGTGCCAAAACACAGCAATTACAGTTGGTGATAGATTCATGAATATACCCAGCTCAAAATGAACCTATTCGGCCCATCGTATTTCTGTTTGCCAATAAATTACCTTTGGGTATATGGGCGTTTGGAGGGTCTGAAGAGAGTTGAAGAGTGTATGTTGCAGAGTAATAGATGGGACCTCTCTGGGAGCCTGTTTAGACAAATTATTTTAAAACTTCTTCCACAAATCCTTTTACGTTGAATCACTGTTCCTAATTATTAGTCTTTCTGCCTTGTAATGTTTTGTCAATTCCATCTTAGCACCTCATAATTTTCCACAAAAATGGAAGCCAATTCTGAGACAGTTCCAAACTTCAAATAAAGTTGGAAGTAACAAACTAGTCACTAAGCAGTAGCTAAAGGCAGTGGTATTGTACAATTACTCAACACTCTCCTGCCAAAATTCTCCTAACACTTCCCTGTCAATCACAATCACAGCCCATCCTTCCATCCAGTCCACCTTCATGTCACAAGATGGTGGCATGCATGGTTGCAGTTTACCTCTCCAGCTTCAACCAATGATGAAATTTCATGTCCTGTTTGTCTTTTCTATGATTGGAAAACATAATCATAAAGAACACTAAAATCTGCAGGTTGACCTCACTAGTGAGCTGGATTATGAAGGTGCAGTGCAGTCATGGCCTAACACTTGAAGCGACCTTCAAACTGCTCCCAATGGTGCCAGCAGGACTGTTTCAAAAACTCGGACTGGAGCATATTCAGGGAGACTTCTGCCTACAATCATCACGTCAACATTGATGAATGTGATTGGTGAATGATTGATGAATGTGATGTGTGATTGGTGATGAATGTGATGAATGATTGATGAATGTGATGTGTGATTGGTGATTGGCTGCACAGGAAAAATGATTGAGGACATTACTATGATTAAATGCTGCACTACCAGAACAAACCAGAAACCATGTCTGACTGCAGAGGTTCATCACTGCTTAGGGATTGGGTCACTGCTTTCAGATCACGGGACAAGAATACTCTAAGGTAAACAAGACCCATGCTTGCTCTCCCATGCGCTCAGGAAGGCAAAGTGAAAGTACTCATAGAAAATTCAGAGTCATCTTTGTGACACCAAGGACACATGACTCATGTGGCAAGGTATACAAACCATAATAGATTACAAGTCCACCCTGCACACCAACGACAATGATGCTTTCCTTCCTGATAGGCTGAATGCCTTCTATGCAAGATTTGATGCAATGAATGACATGACATCAAGGAAAGACCCCTAGATGTCACATCATTGAAAGAGGTGTGGGGCTGGACAATATTTCTGGTCAGGTGCAACACACACAAAACGCTGGAGGAACTCAGTAGGTCAAGCAGCATCTATGGAAAAGTGAGAACTGTCGACGTTTTGAGCCAAGATCCTTCATCAAGACTTTTACTCAGATCATTTACTCTTTTCCATAGATGCTGCCTGTCCTGCTGAGTTTCTCCAGCACTTTGAGTTTGTTGTTTTGGACTTTCAGCATCCACAGATTGTCTTGTATTTGTGATACCCAGTCAGGTGCTACTGGATTATGTGGTCCAAATAATAGAGGTCTTAACAGATATCTTTAACATCTCTTTGCAATAGTCCCTTTCTTCTCAGGCTTCAAGGCAGCCACCATCACCCCCCGTGTCCAAAAGAGTGATGATAACTGGCCTAATCCATTACTGCCCAGTGGCACTGACCTCAACAATCATGAAGTGTATTGAGGGGCTGGTAACGAATCATATAAAATCCCCACATCCAGCTACATTGGATCCTTTCCAGTTCACTTACCGCTCAAAGTAGTCCACTGATGATGCCATAGCCTTGGATCTCCACTCTGTCCTGTCTCACCTAGTAAAAAAAAACTCTCATATGCCAAGATGTTGTTCATTAACTTTAGCTTTGTGTTTAGCACGGTGGATACACTGTCCTCATTGGGATTCAACTCTATCACCGGATCTTGGAATCCTTGATGGAAAGACCACAGTCAGTCTGAGTCGGCAGCAACATCTCAAGCTCCATCACACTGGGGCCTTTGTTATCCCAGGGCTATGTAGTCAGCCTACTGCAGTACACACTGCTGACTCACAACTGCACTGCCAGCATACAGAGAGAAAGCAGAGAGCCTTGTCATACAGTGTGAGAACAACAGCCTGGATCTCAACATGGATATGACAAAAAGATGATTGTGGACTTTAAGAAGATGCAGGTTGACCACTCTCCATTGCACATCAATTGCTTTGTCAGAGAGAGTGCGTAGCACCAAGTTTCTTGGTGTGCACATTGCAGACGATCTGACCTCACCCACAGCACCTCCGCATTAGTGAAGAAGGCACAGTTAGCATCTGCACTTACTGAGGAGATTAAAGTGGACAAGGCTCCTCACCCCCATTCTAACAACTTCAGAATTTATACCTTCCCTATCACTGATATTGGAGTCACTGACCTACAATCACTTGGTTTATCTCTGCTGTCATTCTTAAATAAAGAAACCACATCTGTTATCCTCCAGTCATCTGGCACCTCTCCCATGTCAAGTGATGATTACAAATTCAATGGTTGAAAAAAACAGCACATGTTACATCTGGCTATTCAAGACTAATGATATTCTAACGATACCAACGATAAGCTTGTGGCGCTTGGAGGTTCATGGCAGGGAGAATTTCTCCCTTCTGCCACCTGTATGAGATGATGGGGCTATTGGAACTTTGAGACTTCTTTTTATCGTGCCCATATTCTGCTCTTTATCAAATTACGGTATTGCTTTGCACTGTTGTAACTATATGTTATAATTATGTGGTTTTGTCAGTTTTAGTCTTGGTTTGTCCTCTGTTCTTGTGATATCATTCTGGAGAAACATTTGTATCATTTTTTAATGCATGGATTTCTAAATGACAATAAACGAGGACTGAGTGTCCTCATAATTTAATCTAATATTCAACAAATTACTTTTTTTGTATTCATTTGTATTGGCATTTGATAGCAAGAAATTGGTTTAAATTTTGGGTGATTTTTAATCATTCTGTTTCTTTATTATGCAGGCTTTCAAGGTAAGAAGCCGCAATATTAGAGGATGAGGGCTAGAAAGGAAGATCATTGGGAACAGATCCGAAAGAATCACTGACCTAATCAAATCTGGAAATCTTCCAACCACTGCCACAAAACTCTAGTTCCCTTGGCCTGAACTGCATAGTTCCTTCACACCTATATCCGCAACACTACTCATGCTCTCGATCTCCTTAATAACTTTTATTTCCCTGGCCCTGACACCATGATTTTCACCATTGATGTTGAGTCCCCATACATTTCTATCTCCCATCAGGAAAACCTCAAAGATGTTCACTTCTTTCTTAACAAAAGAACCAACTAATTCCCCTCCACCACCACCCTCCTCCGTCTGGCAGAACTGGTCCTCACTTTCAACAATTTTTCCTTTGGCTCCTCCCACTTTCTCCAGTCTCAAGGGGTAGCCATGGGCAGTTGCATGGTCCACAACTATGCCTGTCTCTGTTGGCTACATAAAGCAGTCCACGTTTGAAACCTTCCCCGGTAATACTCCCCAACTCTTCCTCCGCTACATTAATGACAGCATTGGTGCTGCTTCATGCACCATGCTGAGCTCATCACTTTTATCAAATTAGCCTCTAACTTCCAACTTGCCCTTAAATTCACTTGGTCCATTTCTGACACCTCCCTCCCCTTTACAGGTCTCTCTGTCTCCATCTCCGAGACAACCTGTCAACTGACATCTTTCATAAACCTACCAATTCCCATGTTTATCTTGACTATATCTCTTCCTACGCTATCTCGTGTAAAGTGCTATTCCTTTTTCTCAGCTCTGTTCCCTCAGCCGCATCTGATCCCAGGATGTGACCGTCCTTTCCAGGGCATCAGTGATGTCTTCCTTCCTCAAAGAATGGGATATCCCTTCCTCCATTATTGATGCTACCCTCACCTGCAAATGTTACACCTGGCCATTCACCTATCCTCCATTCAGTGCCCCAGAAAGCTCTTTCCAGGTGAGGCAACACTTTACCTGTCTGGTGCTCCTGATGCAGCCTCCTCTACATTAACGAGGCCCATCATAAATTGGGGGGACTGCTTCGTCAAGCATTTCTGTTCTATCCACCTAAAGAGGAATTTCCCAGTGGCCAAATATATTAATTCTAATTCCTATTCCCATTCCAACATGTCGGTCCATGATGCCAAGATGGAGCCACCTTCGGGATGGAGGAGCAAGACCTTATATTCTGTCTGG
Organism: Mobula hypostoma; assembly: GCF_963921235.1. Classification (NCBI taxonomy): domain Eukaryota; kingdom Metazoa; phylum Chordata; class Chondrichthyes; order Myliobatiformes; family Myliobatidae; genus Mobula; species Mobula hypostoma. Next base: position 81,992,525 of record NC_086106.1, read on the forward strand.
GTAGCCTCCAACCTGATTGCATGAATATTGATTTCTCCTTCCTGTAAAAAGTTTTTTCCTCTCCCCCTCCCCTCTTCTTTTATTTCCCTCTCTGGCCTTTTACCTCTCCTCACCTGCCTATCACTTTCCCCCAGGACCCCTCCTCCTTCCCTTTCTCGCATGCTCCCCTTTCTTCTGCTGTCAGGTTCCTTCTTCTCCAGCCCTTTATCTTTCCCACCCATTTGGCTTCACCTATCACCTTCCAGACACCATCCTTTCCTCTCCCACCTTTTTATTCTTGCATCTCCCCCTTCCATTTAAGTGCTGAGGAAAGGTCTTGGCCCGAAATGCCGACTATTTATTCATTTCCACAGATGCTGCCTGACCTGCAGATTTCTTCCAGCAACTGGCGTGTATTGATTTGTATACCCTGTGGTAAATATTTCACCTCTTGGAACCAGAATCACAGTCAGGTGTATTTTCACTACCTTATATCATGTGAAATTTGTTGTTCTGCTGCAGCAGTACAGTGTAAAAATATGAAATTACTAAAAAAATACTAAATAAATAATGTGAGGAAAGGGAGTAATGAGATTATATCATCAGTTGTCTTTAATAATGGGAATTGTTGTGCCTATGATGGTGCTGGCTGAGTCGATAACACTGCATGCTCTAGCAATCTTGTGCCTTGGAGCCTCCATACTAGGCAGTGATATAACCAGTCAAAATGTGCTTCACTGAATAACTATAGAAATTTGCAAGAGTCTTTGGTGACATAACAAATCTTGATACTTCAAAACATTTCGATTGTAAACAAGGTAAAATCAAGAGTGTGCTGGAATACTCTCCACTTGCCTGGGTGAATGCAGCACCCCCAACTCTCAACAAAGCCAACAGCATCCAGAACAAAACAAACTGCTTGATTTCACCCTTAAGTATTCGTGCCCTTTGCCACCAGTTCACAATACCTTCATCAGCAGTGTGTGACATCAACAAAATGCTCTGCATTTACTCACCCAGGCTACAGACAGAAACTCCTAACTAGGAAGGACAAAAACACCAGGCACATTGGAACACTACCAAGGTCAACACCACCTAGATTTGGAAATATACCTCTGCTCCTTCATTATAGTTGGGTCTACATCCTAGAACAACATTACTGATGGAAGTAAGTTTACCAGAAGTGTTGCAATGATTCAAGAATGTAATGCATCACCAGTTCCTTGAGGTTAATGCAGAGGTGTCTAGATCCCTAGATCCCTGAAATAACTTTCATGCCCATGTTTTGGAATATAATATATTAGTTACTTTAGAAAGTAGGTGCTCGATCATGGTAGCATGTATGTGGAATAAGAAGCCTAATACAAAGCTACCAAGACATGTGTGAGTTTAAACAAGCCCTCTAGATGGGTGCAGGGTACAATCATCAGAGCAGGGGACATGTCTTGTCCTAGAAGGTAGATACAACTGAGGATATCAATTAATATTTCTCTCTTCTGATACTGGTTGGATTGCATACATAATACTCTCCATGCACAATTTCTCACTTTCTTTTACCCTGAACCAAAATGAATATTTTTCACCCCTGGTTTTGGGTTTCTCACAGTTGATTTTGTGACTGATTAATCAGCACCTTATCTGGACTGGATAGACTGGATGGGCCAGTTTTTTGATGACAGGTTCTGAATTTGATCTGTGCTGTTTAGTTAATCCCGATAAAACTGATTAACAGGAGTTCAGTGATGGCCCATTTAAAGAAAGAGAGAGAGAGAGAGATGCAGACGTGGAATAAACAATCCATTGCGTTTTAATAAGAAATATTCAGAGCAAAGGAAAGTAATAAATGGCCATTAACTAAAAACTCTCAAGCTATCTAAAAACTAATGTTATCATTGTGCTCGAAAACAGTAACTGTTGTGTCTGTGCACAACTACATATTGATTAAATAAAAGCACGCTTGCGGGAGATGATTATTTGTTGTATTCGTATTGCAGTGAGAGAGTGTGTGAGAGAGAGAACAATTTGCATGCGTAGATAACAGCACATGTGCAGACAGCAGATCAATATGTAGTGCTAAGAGGCTGGGTCATTGCTCTAAAAGAAATAGATCCATACATTACACTTTGTCCCCCTTTAGATTAATGCAACATAAAACTGTATATATACAAAACATTCAATTACCCTTTCATTAACTCACATTCCAAATAAACATGCTTTCATAAAAACAGTCCGTAACTAACTTCACAGCTCTAAAAATTCAGTCTTTTGGTGGCACTCTGTTTAATTCAGGATAGTGGCTCTGGACGTGGAATGGTATCATGTTTGGCAGGTGTCTTGTTAATGATAATGTTCTCATCACGCCTCTGGACCTGTGGAGTGGCGCTGGGTTTGGTAGGTGTTTGTCTAAGACAATGTCCTCTGTTTCCGGTGTCACGTTGCTGTCAGTGACATGATCATCACTAAGAGGCAAGTCCAGTGACTGTAATGTGTCCATCTGATGGATGCAATCGGCTTAGGTGTGTTCTTTGGTTGAGCATCCAGTGCCTGGTCCACATGACGTCTCCATGTCTGATCTCCAACACCCACTGTGTATATCAGGGTTCTGGTTCTTGTAGCTATCCTACCAGGTGTCAGCTTGTCTTCCTGGTAATTACACATTAGGACTTCCAGTCAAATCTAGAAGCTCCTTGCTGCTTCACTTGGCAACTGGTTGAACTGTTTATTCTGTACTTCCGCCCATAGGTCTGGTTTCAGGAGGTCTATGTGAGATCTCAGATTCCTGGTCATGAACAGCATTGCAGGTGTTTGATTTATCATTGAATAAACAGAGTTCCAATATACAAAAAGGAAGTTAGCCACCTTGTGCAGTAGAGAAATGTCCTTCTGGTCCATGGCTTAAATGGACTTCTTGAAGGTTTGGGGAAACCTTACAGCTAACTCAGTCGTTGCTGGGTGGTGAGGCACTGACTTGAAATGTCTGATGCTATTTTTCTTTATGAATAGTTTAAATTCTTCTGAAGTGTATTGCAGTCAGTTGTCACTCACAATTTGTGCTGGTAAGCCGTTTCTGGCGAAGATAGTCCTCAGGGCAGAAACAGTGTTAGCTCAGGTGATTGACTTCATTGGTATGACCTCCAGCCACTTTGAATGAGCATCCACAGCAATCAGAAACACGGAGTCCATGAATGGCCCAGCAAAGTCAATATGTACTCTTTGCCATGGTGATAACGGCCACTCCCAAGGGTGTACCGGTGCCTGTAGGGCGCATTTTGAACTTTTGTCATACCAAACAGCTTTTGGCCAAATGTTCAATCTGCCTATCTATTCACAGCCACCACATGTAGCTCCGGGTGAGACTATTTATCATGACTGTACCCAGGTGTCCTGCTTGCAGATTCTCTAATACTCTGGTGCACAGTTTCAAGGGAACCACAACATGGGATCCACACATCAGTGTTGGTCTCATCTACCTGAGAACTCTGGAAACATAGGACTACAATAAGCTGGCCATCCTTGCATCTTGCTTTCATAGACTTTTGACCTTCTTTGTTTCTCTTTGTATTTCGGAATTTATTACCTGCAACTGGTCAACCAATGCTGTGAGGAACGCTTCTGCTGGGTCACAGTATGAAGACTTTTCTTCTTCAGTTGCCAACAGTGGAAGATGTGACAGGCTGTCATTATTGCTGTGTTGTTTGGTACACTTGAACTCTATGTCTTAGAAAAAGTGCCCAACGTTGTAACTGGGTAGCAGTCATTACTGGAATTCCCTTCCCGGGATTGTAAATGGACATAAGGGGCTGGTGATCTGTCACTAGCATAACCTTTCGTCCGTAGAGGGAGTGGTGAAACTTCTTTATTCCCCACACTAGACTATGGGCTGCTTGGTTGATCTGTGAGTAGTTGTGTTCTGTGCTCACCAGTGATCTTGAAGCAAAGGCAATTGGATGTTTACATCTATCTTTCATTGTATGTGACAAAATGGCTCCAATGCCATATGGCGGCGCATCACACACCAGTCTGATGGGCAGGGATGGGTCACAATGGGTGAGCAGATCATTGTATTAGTCTCTTTGTTTCCTCGAATGCTCTTTCACATCTTTCTGACCATTCCCACTTCGCTCCTGTCTGTAACAGTACATTTAATGGATGCAGCACTGTAGAAATGCTGGGAGAAACTAGTGGTAGTAGTTTACAAGGTCCAAATATGACCTGAGTTGTGACACATTTTCCAATTTGGGTGCCTGTAGCACTGCTTCAATCTTCACTTGTGACTTTTGTAAGCCATGCTTGTCAATGGCATGTCTACACTATGAGATTTCATTCTTGAAAAACTCCTTATGCACAGACCATACTCACTCAGCCTGGTAAGCACTTTACCAAGGTTCTGGAGGTGTTCTTCATCATTTTGCCATTCGTGATGATGTCATCAAGGTAACATTGTGTTCCTGGGATATCTTGGGGCACTTGGTCCATTGCTCTTTGCTAAATTGCTGGAACTGATGCAATGCCAAAAACAAGACAATTATACTGGCACACTCCCTTGAAAGTGTTGATTGTGAGTAACAGTATGCAATTCTAGCATGACAGCTTATCTTCATCAGATTCTGTGTTGTCTGTTTCTCATTCGGTCACTTTATGCACTTATTTAATTTTGAGTGTGAAACTCTTCACCCTGTGTGCTATTCGTCTGACTTGCACACTCCCTCATTGTGACCTTGTCTGTGGCACTTTCTGCAGGTTTTTTTTCTAGAACCAACAGTCATTTGCATCTGGGAGAATTTGCCACATTGATAACATTTTTGGCTTTTTGCACCATTCAGGGACATTTTGTGCATTCCACATTCTAACCTCCTTTCGTGTAGTTCTGCTGCATCTTTTGCTACAGTCTCTAATGACATTGCAATGGTCAATGCTTGTTCTAAGGTTAGGTCTCGTTTAGATAGTAGCCTCTTTTGAGTGCTTTGACTATGCATGCCACATACAAGCCTGCTCCTTAATGCATCAGAAAGTCTATCTCTAAAGTCTCATTACTGGGAAAGTTTGTGCAGTTCTGCAATGTATTCAGAAAGGCTTTCATTTTTTGACTGGTTCCTTTTGTAAAATCTAAGTCTCTCAGCTATTACCTGCAGATTAGGGCTCAAGTGATTTTGTAAGATTGTTACAATTTTGACAAACGTTTTGCTTGCCAGCTTTGCAGTGGATACCAAGTTGCACAAGAGACTGTAAGAGTTGTGTAATGGGTCCTTTAAGCTAAGAAATCTAGGTGTTTTCCTTTGCTCCTCCACTTTGTTGGCTTTACAGTACTGTTCAATGCTCTCAATATATGACTCCCAGCCTTCATTAGCGCTATCAAATTCATCAATTTACCAGACTGAAGCCATCGCCACATTATTTTCACTTTAAATTCAACACGTCTGTCACTGTTGCTCATGCGTTCCTTTGTTGGCGTTCATGACAGCTTTCTTGTGCTGTTTAATTCTTGCTGTTTTGTCCTGTAACCGCTGGTGCAGTTTGTGATATTTTCTGACATTCAGGTTCGCACGCGTCACCAATTTCTTGTGTCTGTGTACAACTACATATCAATTAAATACAAGCATAGACCCGAGAGGTGGCTTTAACTGGGATATTCACATTGCAGTGAGAGATGGAGGGAGGGAAAGAGAGAGACAATGAGAACAAAGCGTATGCATAGATAACAGTGCATGCGCAGACAACAGATCAATACATAGTGCTAAAGGGGGTGGGTGATTGCTCTAAAAGAAATAGATCCATACATTATAGTAACCTAGAAATAGATTAATACTGTTTCTTTAGAAGTGTCTTTCTAAATTAATAATCTTTTCTAGAAGGTGGACTAAGGTTAACAGGGAGTGTTGTCATCATTGTGTTTCGATCAAGACTTGACAAGACTGAAACAAAAGGAACAGAGTTAAATACAATTGAAAAGTAACCCTAATTGGCTGGAATGTGCATTTTCGCACACGTGATTGCCAATTTCTTTCAGCTATCCACCTCAAAGAGTGCCCAGACCCTGCAAAAGTGCCTGTGGTTGTGGCTGGGCTGGCCTCCTTAGGCGCAGCTCCCAAGGTGATAGAGGCCTGTGTCCGCTGGAAATCCCAGATGAGAGACTTGTCCAGGGTGTGTTGAGCTGCAACACAAGAACATTCCTTTGGACCATGCCCCTCCCAAATCAATGAGGTACTGTACATCGCCTACACCTGGTAAGGGATCAGGGTGTGCCACAGAATAGATCAGGGGCCCATCCACCAGGTTGGAAGGAACAAAAGAGGAGGAAGTTTTGAGGTGGGAAACATGGAAGACTGGGTGAGTCTTCATGGATGATGGTAGGTGCAGGCTATAGACTTCTTCACTATGGATGGTGGCCAGCTTGTGCCTCCTTACTTTCAATGGCAGATCTGTAGATATCCCCCCACCCCGCCTTGAGAGGCATCACTCAATGGTGGAGCTGATTAGCCTATTGGGCGTATTGTTTCAGGGTGCACAGTGGAAAAACCCTGGCATTTCTCCATGTGCACTTGTAGAATTGGACCAACTGTTCAGCAGCAGAGACTCCCTAGTCAATTTCTTGCTCAGAGAAGAATGGTAGCTGGAATCCCTTTTGGCATTCAAAGGGGAACCTGCCAGTGCAATATGGCTGGGGGCTGTTGTGAGCAATCTCTGCCAAAACCAGTTGGGAGATCCAGATTATGGGGTTGGAAGAGACACTATAGTACAGGGTTGTCTCCAGCTCCTGCTTCACTCTTTCATTCTGGCCATTAGATTGGGGGGGTGAAAACCTGATGAATAGCTGGCTGTGTCTCCCAAAAGAGAACAGAAAGTCTTCCAAAAATGGGACATGAACCGTGGTCCCTGATCAGACACTATGTCCTGCGGGAAGCTGTGCAGCCTAAACACATGCTGAACTGTGAGGGTGGCAGTGTCATGAGCTGATGGGAGTTTGAGGAGAACAATAAAGTGGGCTGCTTTAGAGAGCCCGTCCACATTCACCTGAATGGTAGTGTTACCATTAGACAGGGGCAGACCAATGACTGTGAGGCATAGGCTGCAGGCAGTGTGCTGATGTAATGAATTGTTCTTGGCGCAAGTTAGACAGGTAGAGATGAAATTGTGGACATCTTGGGATATTGCCAGCCACAAAAATGGTCCCATTTTAAATTTCAGGGTCTCTTGAATCCCCAGGTGGCTAGTCAGATTGGAAGAGTGACCCCACTCCATCACCTTGGGGCACAGAGTGGCAGGGACAATCAGTCAGTTGGGAGGATCCCCACTGGGATTGGATCCGACTGTTGGACCTATGCATGAGCGGAGAGGGATGGGCTCTGGATTGGCATTGTCCTTAGAGATGTCAAACTGGCGGGAGAGAGCACTGGCCTTGATATGCTTGCAGTCAGGACAGTAGGTGAGGGTGAAATTAAACTGGGTAAAGAAGCAAGCCCAACAGGCTTGACAGGAGTTGAGTCTCTTGGTGTCACAAATGTAGAAAGAGGTTTTTGTGATCTGTCAGTACCAGAACAGGGTGCTCTGCTCCCACCGGCCAGGGTCGCCATATCTCCAGGGCCTCCTTAAGAGCCAGAAGTTCTTGGTTCCAGACATTGTAATTACACTGCAGGAGTCAAATGACAGGAAAGGAAAGTGGACGGATGCTGCCAAGTATCTACCGAAAAGCGTTGGGAGAGTACAGCTACAATGCCAACATCTGATGCATCAACCTCGATAATAAATGGATGGGTAGGTCTGGATGTTGCAACACTGGGGCAGCAGTGAAGTGTCACTTTGCTCTGAGAATGCTTGGTCTTCTTCACTTGTCCATAGGATACCTGCAGAGGTCTTCTTGGTGAGTTCATTTATGGGAGCCAAAATGGAACTGAAGTTTCTGATGAAGCGGTGAAAAAAGTTTGCAAACTTCATGAAACACCTCATTGGTTTGACCATAGATGGGTTGGCCCACTCTGTGACTGCCTGAGCTTTACATGGGTCCATTTGAACACTGGAAGGGGTAAGGATAGAGACCAAGAATGACACCTGCTCTTTTTGGAACTCGCACTTCTCTAGCTTTGCGTGAAGGTGAATCTCAACAAGCCATTTGAGAACCTTCTGGACATGGTAAGCATGAACCTAGCAAGAGCTGGAATAGATGAGAAAGTTGTTCAAGTACACGACAACAAACTGTTTAAACATATTCTGGAGTACGTCATTGACTAAGGCCTGAAAAACAGCTGGGGTATTAGACAGACCAAATGGCATCACGAGGTACTCATAGTGGCCAGTGATAGTGTTGAATGCTGTCTTCCACTTGTCCCCTTCTCAGATGTGAACCTAGTTACAAGCATTGCACAGATGTATCTGAGAGAATATGGTTGCTGTCTGGAGATGCTCAATTGCAGAGGCAAGCAAGGGGAAGAGAGTAGTGGTTCTTCACCATGAAGTGAAGAATTGAGGAGTCAATAATCAATGCAGAGATAGAGAATGCCATCCTTCTTGCTCACGCAAAGGAAGCCTCCCATGCTGGTGCAGTAGATGGACGGATAAATGCCTCCTTGATGTATTCTTCCACGACCACCATTTCAGGACAAGAAAGGGAAAACAGCTGGCCCCAAGGAAGACTAGAACCAGGTAAGAGTTGAATGGTGCACTTGTATGGCTGATGTTGAGGCAGAGTTTGTGGCCTTCTTTCTGAAGACCTCAAGGGGGTCAGCTTATTCAGCTAGTCCACATTAATGGTTGGCTCAGGAGAAGATATGCAGACAGGGTCTTGAGTTGGATCCAGACTGGTAGATGGGCATGGTGGTTCTTCTTGGAGTGACTTTCGGAACTGATAGATCCATGGGTTGTATCGAGAGCCAGGGAAGTCCAAACACCAGCGGCATTGCAGGTGAAATGAGCAAGATAGAAGGAGCTTCCTTCAGTTAGTCCTGACGAAGGGTCTCGGCCTGAAACGTCGACTGCGCCTCTTCCTATAGATGCTGCTTGGCCTGCTGCGTTCACCAGCAACTTTGATGTATGTTGCTTGAATTTCCAGCATCTGCAGAATTCCTGTTGTTTGAAGATAGAAGGAGAGCTGTTTGCTTTGATTGCCCTCTGGAACAAGTTGGAAGGGCACTGTGGCAAGGTGGGCCTTGCTGGTGCCCAGAGGCTGACCATCCACAGCCTTGAAATCAATATTCTCTTTCAATTGTTGAGTGGGAGCTCCCCATCTTTGAGTCTGAGAGATATCCATGACCAGGGGTCAATAAATGCCAGAAGCTCACGAGTCGTCTACCCTACGACAGGGAAGCTGTCAGCATTACTTGCTTCGGGGAAGATGCTTGCAGGGTGAATCGACCTGTCAGAATTCCCCATCTTACTAAGGTCTCCTGGGTGTATGGGACATAACGCCCAGCAGTGTCTGAAAAGTCACAGTAGTGACAGCAACCAGTTCTTCTCTGCCAATCTCATTCCTCCTGAGGCCCCCACCTGTGGTCTGTACACTGGGTGAGAATAGAGGCGGTGAAGATAGGCAGTGCTGACTGGGAGGCTCCAGGCATTCCCTCTCTGCACCATTTGTATGCCCATTGACCAGATTTATCAGGTCATCCAGGCTGTCCTGTTTATCATGAACGGGTCCTCTGATGCAGGACCTCTGTGCTCAGTCTACACTGGAAAGCAGTGATGAGAGATCGCTTATTCTACCCTATCTCAACTGCAAGGGTGAAGAACTTTAATGCATAGCCTTTCACTGACCCTCTCCCTTGATGCTGGTTCAGGAGTCAGTGGGCAGCCTCTTGACTCCATACTGGAAGGTCAAACACTCTCTTAAATTCGACTACAAATTGCTGGAAAGACTGGACTGCAAGAGAATCTCGGTGAGACTGTAATAGGAGAGGATAGGCAAGGTGCTGGTGGTGGAATTGGGGCTGCCCTGGCCGAGAGCTGTTGAATAGCGGCATTAAGAGCAGTAATTGCTGACACCTGTTTCTAGCTGCCTGTATAAATTGCTGACATGTCGTTGTGAGGGCTGACACCCATTCTTTCAGCTTGGACTGGACTTGCCGCTCTGAGCGTAGTTGGCACACTGCAGGAAGCATTTCTGCCAACCCAGCCACCACTGACCTTATCTTCTCCCCCACCTGTCCAACAAAATTCGGGCCGATTTCAGCTGTTCTCTCTCTGCTGGATCTATTTTGATGGTCAAGTCTCGCTGACAGGAGTTCAGTAATGGCCCAAGTGCAGAGGGAGAGATGAACAGTTCACTGAGTTTTACTAGGAACTGTACTGAACAAAGAAAGGAAAATCATGAACTCTAGGCCAACAGGGCCACTAACTAAAAACTGATACCAAACTGCAGCTTGAAAGCAGTAACCTGGAACTAAATTAACACTTCTCCCTTAATAGTGTCTATCTAAATTACTAATCTTCAATCCCAGTACGTGGATTAAGGAAAACAGGGAGCGTTGTCGTCACTGCGCTTCGATCAAGACTTAACAAGACTGAAACAAAAGAAGGAGAGTTAAATCCAATTAAAAATAACCTCTAAATGGCTGGAATGTGTGAATGTCTTATTTCAGCTGTCTGCCTGCAAAAGCACCCAGCCTCCATGGCAGTGCACTGATGATACATCAGATAAAATTCAACAACTGAATAGAATAACGTCCCTGAAATCTTCATGTTCATCCTATTAATATCTTATCACTTTATTGTGTGAGTAATGTTGTCTTGGTAGATTTATAGCGTGAGTAGATTAAACATGAGTAGGTTTAATAAGGTTCCTTTAGGTTGTTATAACTGGGGCAGGTAAAGGGGACAAGCTCCCACTACATATTAATTGCTCTCAATGGCGTGTGCCTCAAATAGCCTGACAACCAAGTCCAGCTCCTGGCCTTCACTACTAAGCCTAGAGGAACAGTTTCTACTGACAGGAGAAGGGGCAAAGGCAGGTTACTGGCACCTTAAAACCAGACGCTTCAGGCAGATGGGGCTTGTCAGCTGTGGTTGGCACCTCACCTAGGAGAAGAAGTCTCTGATCTCAAACCTCTGCTGCCTTGTGGCTATACCCACTCATGGGGAAGGCTTCGGGAGTAAACCCCAAGGGAAAAATCCAGAACTAGAGTACCTAAGGCAGCCCTACGTTGAATTCAATGCCGTCTGGCAATTCCTGTGACGCTGCTGGTGCCAAACTGCGTCTGCTGTTCTTTTGGGTTCATCAGGTGTGTGGAGAGGTGGGAGCTGGCTACATGGTCAACAGCCTGCTTTCCATATTGTACTGCCCAGGCTTGCCTATCTAGATAGCTAGGACGCAATGTCCATGATCAACTCTAACCAACGGAGCCCAAGAAGATGAAAAGAAAAAGGTTTAGTTAAAAAAAAGAGCATAATGAATGATTATTTAATTTGTCCAAATTTTATGCACTTGCAAAACTTACGTGCAATTCGTATATGATACAATAAAATAATAATGAAAGGCAAGTAACGTAGACATAATTAATTGGCTTTGCTTATGTTATTCCCAGAAGTACTATATATACAGTGGAGTCAGGATGGTGATTTGAGATTCTTTCACATTCTTAACCTTGATTTCAAAAGGAAAGCAACTGCACATCATTTTTTAAATGAGTTATGCTTGGAATTACGATTCAGAGTTAATACTGGCCAGTCAGCATTTTGATGATTTGCTGGGTTGAAATTTCACTGATTCATCTCTGAGGAAGTGGTATGCTTAAAGTCAAATGAAAACGCTAGCTTGTGCATTGGATGACAGTCCTGAAAAAGAGACTGGAGCAGATCAAGATGCTTTGTATGCGTGTGCAAAAGAGTCCATTTCTTTTAAAGGCAATCGGAACCATTACAAGGCATACAGTCAGCTACAATGTACTGAATAGCTGATGTGGATGATAGAGAGGCTGTGGGAGAGAGGAAGGAATTTCCAAATTTCCACAGAAGGACACTGATTCCAGGAGCAAAGGTCTGTGTACGTAAGATGCCAGAAAGTCCTAATGGGGTCACCACAAAAAGAGAGGAGCAGGGAGTGGCTTGAGCTGTCTTTTCCAGGCATGAGAATTCCCAGAACATTTTACAGAACAATACGGAAATAAATGTCATGTTCTCACAAGGTCTGTCAGAATCAGCTGCCATTACAGACTTCAGTTTTACGGAACTATTTCTGTACATTAATGATTAATTCATTTGGTGTTGTGGTTTTTCTGTGCTGTACTTTTCTATAACACTCCAGGTCAATGGGAGTAGGCAGTTTAAAGGGCTCGGCTTAAACTAGATGGGCCAAAGGGCCTGTTTCTGTGACTGTGTGTATTTGTAAAGTACCATGCGATTATGGTGCTCATGAATGGGGTGTGGAAATGTTGCTTGGTTTTCTGCTGGAGATTTTGATTTCTCAGATTCCTGTGCATATTACCCTGGTCTATGGGGAGTATATGCTTATGACAATATCTGGCTTCTCCATTCAGCGCAGAGATGAGATTATGTGGGCTGAGTAGAATCATCTCCTCAGTAGTTACCTCATCTTGTTTCTGACGCTCTCTAAGCTCTGCTGGTGCTTTTTAAGTAACATGTTCCTTTGCTGAGGTGCTACTTCCTCCTCAAGTAGGAAAATCATTTCATCACAAGTGCAGTGCCTCGGTAACCTCCCTGATCATGCAGCGAGGAGCAGAATTTGAAGACATAATGAAGATCTGCTGTGACAAGTTGGAATAACTCTGTGTGATGAATTTCAGAGCCAATGTGGTCTTGACCTCCACAGAATGAAACTGAAGTCTTACTGCTGAATGCTACAGTTGCCAATGGTGAGAACCCTGGAAAACCTAAGTCTGTTCATCAGAGAGGTCCAGGGAACATTTGATGTCTCCGCAGATTCTCTGGGGGGCATTCTTTGCCTACCTTGTTCTCAGAACCATCTTTTGTAGCCAACAGTGAAGCTATGACTGCGTGCAAATTTCAGCAGCTAAGTGCTAGAGGAGAAATAAAAAGCATTACTATCGACTGCAACTCAGTCACTGAACCTGAGAGAGTGTTTGGGCAGTCTGTAGCAGCTGGCATTCCACAAGCTGAAGGCAGCCTTTGTTTGTGCTCATGTGCCCAGTCAGTTCTGAATGCAAATCAGGTTTATTGTCACTGACAAACAGTATATCATGAAATGTGTTGTTTTGTGGCAGTAGTACATAGTTCAAACTAAATTTACTGTCAAATTAAGTATATGTTATCATATACAAGAAGTGTATATTAACAGACAAGGGCTGACAAACAATTATTGTGCAAAAGAAGACAAATTGTGAAATTAAAAATAATACTGAGAACATGAGTCGTAAAGAGTCCTTGAAATTGAGTCTGGAAGTCATATAATCAGTTTGGAATAGTGGTGAATTAAGTTATCCTCACTGAGTCAGGAGCCTGATAGTTGTAAGGTAATAACTGTTCCTGAACCTGGTTATGTGTAACCTAAGGCTTCTGTGCCTCCTTCCTGATGGTAATGGCAAAAAGAGAAAATGGCCTGGATGGTGAGGTTCTTTGATGAAGGAGGCTGCTTTCTCGCAGTACCGCTCTGTCGAAAAGGACTCAGTGGTGGGGACAGCTTTGCCTTGTGATGGATGGGGTTGTATCCACCACTTCCTGTCACTTTTCCCATTCCTGGGCCTTTGTGCTTTCATACCAGGCTACGAGGCAAGCAGTGAGAACTGTGCATCTGTAGGAGTTTGTCAAACCTTTTAGTGATATGCCAAAATGCCAAATATTTGCAAACTTCTAATAAGGTAGAGGCACTGTTGTTCCTTGTTTGTGATGGCACTTATGTGGTGGTCTCTGAACAGATGCTCTGATATGTTAATGCCAAGGAATTTAAAGCTCCTTAGCCTCTCCACCTTCATTCCCCTAATCAGGACTGGCCCATGGAACCCAGCGTCTTCCTCCTGTAGTCAATAATCAGCTCCTTGGTTTTGCTGACTCTGAGTGAGGGGTTGTTTTGTGGCACCACTGATCCAGATTTTCAATCTCTCTCCTACGTGCTAATTCATCATCGCCTTTGATTCAGCCAACAACACTGTCACCAGCAAACTGAAGTACAACATTGGAGTTGCACTTAGTCTCGCAGTCATCGTATAAAGTGAACAGGGGCTAAGCACACAGCTTTCCGGTCCACCTGTGTTGATGGTGAGTGTGTAGGAGATATTGTTGTCAATATGTAATAACAGTGCAGAAATTAAGGATCCACTTGCACAGGGAGATACCAACACCTAGGTCTTGTAGCTTAGTGATGAGCTTGGAAGGATTGAATGATGAGCTGAAGTCAGTGAAGAGCATCCTGCCATATGCATCTTCATTGACTAGATCTTGGCCATCTTGGTCAATGTCTCCCATCCACTATGTAATGTACTGGGTGGGCACAGGAGTACATTCAGCCAGAGACTCATTCCACCGAGATGCAACACAGAGCGTCATAGGAAGTCATTCCTGCCTGTGGCCATCAAACTTGACAACTCCTCCCTTGGACGGTCAGACATCCTGAGCCAATAGGTTGGTCCTGGACTTTTTTTATAAATTGCTGGCATAATTTACGTATTACTATTTAACTATTTATGGTTCTATTACTATTTATTACTTATGGAGCAACTGTAACGAAAACCAATTTCCCCTGGGGTTAATAAAGTATGACTATGACTATGACTATGGATGTTCCAGAGCTGAGTGAAAAGCCAATGAAATGGCACCTGCTGTTGATAATTTGTGATGGCAGATAAATTTAATTGGACCCATGTCACTCCTCAGGTTAAAGTCAATGTGCTTTATGACCAACTTTACAAAGCACTTCATCATGGTGGTTATATGTAAGTTCTACGTTGAGGCAAATTACCATGTTCTTCATGAGAACCAGCATGAAGCAAATGGGCACCTCAGACTGCTGAAGTGAGAGGTTGAACACTCTACCTAGTTTATTAACAGAGGTCTTCAGAACTACGCAATTTACATCCAATTCTTTCCATGGATTCACTCTCCTGAAGGATACTCTCACGCTGGCCTCAGAAAGTGAGATCACAGGGCTTTCAGAAGCTGTGGCAGATCTTGAAGTTGCTTCCATGTTCTGTTGGTCAAAGCATGAGCTCATCTGGGAGTGAAACCTTGTTTCCATTTATGCTGCTGCTTTTACTTTGTAAGATCAGATTCAGATCTTCTGATAAGAACAGAGTGCCTCTTTAAGCAATGAGGAAAACAACAACCTTAAACAAAAGGCTCTGTGGTGACTGCTCCACAATTGTATTTGACAGCCTTCAGTAGCTATGGGTGGAAGTGGTTCTTGTATGAACAATGGCTTTCACAGAAAATATGGATTAATGTGGATTGTGAACAGAAGTGCTCATTTCAATTTCACAACAGGAATAATTGCGGACAGAAATGATCATTAATTTGATTTACACTAGCTAAAATCAAACAGGATATTCTTTACAGCATTAGACCATTTACTTTCTCAGTGAAGATTTACCCCAAAAATGAGAGATGGACAGTAGAACGATTTGGAGAGTCAAAGTTTGCTTTACATGCAGAGCATTGAAAATATGCAGTAAATCAGCAATTAAAATTCATTTGACTAATAAATACTTAAATAAGGTATTTGATTTTACTCCAGTACATTTTACAAAATTAAATACTGTATCTTGATTTCAAAAATCGACAGAAACTGGAAATTAAAATTATTATTAATAAAGTTTCTAAAAATTTAATTAGCTTACAACTTATAGAATAACATGAAAGCTCTGGGGATAACTCCATATCTATAGAAGAAGTTAAACCTGTAAATTGTGACTAGGGTTATGCAGAAGCAGACATGGTATTGAGTGAGTCTAAGATGATAAAATCACAGGGTAGTCACAACGAAATAAAGTAACTCAGCATTATGGGTAGTACTTTCAGTGGAAGTGGTTTAGAATTTAGTAAACCACCTGCTAACAATTACGCCACACTACCTTCCAGTATTTCCTTCTCATGTGGGTAACTTCAGCCTTTGTGGAGGAGATGAAGGGTCTTGAGTAACCGTTTTGTTATTTATTTAGAGATACAGCATGCTAACAGGACCTTCAGTCTAATGAGAGCGTGCTGCCCAATTACACCCACATGATCAATTAACCTACTTACCCGTGCATAGGAGGAACGTGGTTATGGGGAGAACATTCAAATTCATTACAGACTGCGGTGGGAACGGAACTCAGGACGCTAGCGCTGTAAAGCGATGCGCTAACCACTACGCTACGAGGCCAG
This sequence comes from Mobula hypostoma, assembly GCF_963921235.1. Classification (NCBI taxonomy): domain Eukaryota; kingdom Metazoa; phylum Chordata; class Chondrichthyes; order Myliobatiformes; family Myliobatidae; genus Mobula; species Mobula hypostoma. The sequence continues at coordinate 82,008,761 of NC_086106.1, forward strand.
ACCTTCTATTTATCATCTCTTTGGATGCTTGATAGGAGGTTTAGAATACCAGAGGTAAGATGAAGGCAAGGGTTAGCAGAGGAGTGAGTTGCTGTAATTGGAAATGCACTGACTGAAGAATGGAGATTCAATGGATATGCCTTTAAAGAAAAGATTTGCAAAGCTGTGGTGAAAAATCAATCAAAGTTTAGTTCATTCAAAGATATTGGTGAAATGGACTGAATGTTCTACCATTCATGGATAGTTTCCAACATAAAATTGTGATTACAAATTATGCTATCTGGATCATAAACAAATCTTTCCCTGTAATGTCTTTCAGAGTGATTATAGGATAAAACATAATCCAATATTTACAAAACATTAGTTTGTTCTTGTATGCCATTGGATCTATAATTATGGTTCTCCTTAATGTCAACTGCTTTTGAAGCTATTGGAACTTCAGCCAGTTTTCTGTGTGTTTTCATCAGATTTTTTTCTCAAATGTTTGATCCAATATCAGTGTAGTTATAATGCATGGCATGTTCTTGGTAAATAATTTTGTATGATTGTCATACAGCTGCTATTCTGCAATTAGTTGTAAATATTTTGTATGGGACATCACTTTTATTAAGAATGCTGAGCCACAATCAGCTCACTCAAGGAAGTTCCACTTTCCATTCTATCATATGTCATAATTGAATGTCAAAAATCACATATCTGCCAAACTCTGCTTTCAGACACAAGGATAGATACTTTCAGACTTCGCTTGGCCAATAAAATGCTTAGATTCTTCCCAGACTTAGCTGTGATACTGATTCCCACCCACTTTGTAAGTTGTAAGCAATATTTTAGTTTTGGCGGATGTTCTAATTTGATTTTTGTTCATGTTACTTCTTTGACATTTTAAGTACTTTCATAATCTTTTGTGTGCTTCACTTTTATTTGGCTCAAAATGATTTTGCATATCAAAAATGTTCACGCATTGTAAGAAAAACTCTCAGCTTTGACAAGCAATTCCCAGCTCCTCCTCAGCCTTGCCTCCTGCAGTATATGGATCAGGTTGTCCAGATGTGGGGGTAACGCAGTAAGTAGCCTGAGGCCCATGTACTGCTTTGCTTACCAGACTGCTCCTGGATATGAGGGTAGCTCGTTCAGCCTGAAGGGGATTCATTTGGATCTGTTGTGTTTTGGATATCAGGAGGCAACTAAAAAGAGCAAGAACTTATCCATTTGAATCTGTTTGCCCTTTTTGGTGTGGAGTGTTAATTATTGTTTAATATACCATATGTATTCACTATTTACAGAGTCTCATACTTACTGTAATTCTGCCATCTATTGATTACTTTTAATGGAGCTCTGAAGCCTTTAACAGGCAGAACCTCACCTATTCTCTCCATTCCAGCCGCTGCTTTAACAAAACTGATCTGAAGACCAGGGACAATATTCACCTCTTGCAAAGTGGATCAGCATGCTTAAGTTGGGGAGCTACGTTTTCCATAGGCCTTAAGGTAGCATTAGAGACTGAATGATCTTGATGTCCAGAGCATAGAAATGCTTAATTCAGCTCTGATTATAGCCAACACAGCAATGCAGAAGTTGTGATATAATTGATATTTGCCCACATCAATGTCATTATTTTAATTAATAGTTCTTGCACCAAATGAGTACACAAATTTCTATAGTATAGTCATATGCATCTATGTTTCGGTCCTACATTATGTTGATAACTCTTACTTTTACATGATGATGATTGCACACATATACTACCACTTGCTAAAATAAAACCATATTCTCATTTTAAGAGGTTAGCAGGCAATGAGTAATTCTGCTCTACCTCTAGCTGATGCTAAGCGAATACTTGCCCTCAATTGCTGATCCATTTCTCCCTTAGGGACTAGCTATCTGCTCATTTGGTTCTAAATGATTAACTCTAACTGTCCACCTTCTATATTTTTGAAAATGGTCACTGCTGTGGGAATCTATGTTTAGGTGATGAATTCCTGCCTTTTAATGGACAATACAAAGTCAAAAAATTGGGGAAGCAACACCCAGTCATTAAAGAATACCAGAAAACAATTAGTTCAAAAACAAGTTTGCAAATTTACACACCTCCAATTTCTGTTTCCTATTCAGGATAATAGGCATTGTAAGAGCTTCTGTTTGCTTTGGGTTCCCATATAGTAAATTGCAGAAAGATCTGGATGTGTTTTAAATCCTTCAGTGTCTACTGCAACAAACACAAAAATAATATTTATTGTCAAAGTATATGTTGTTGGAGCTATTCAAAATTGGATCTGGATGAACTTCCATCCGTAATTTCTACACAGTAGAAAAAGTTTATTGTCTTTGGAAATTTGGGCAGAGAAATGGCAAGTGGAGTTTTATCTGGACAAGTCTGATGTGGTATATTTAGGGAGGTCAACTATAAGAGGAAAATATACCGTAAATGTCAGGACTTTAAAGAACATTGACGTTTAGCGGAATCTTGGGGTTCTAGTCCCTAGCTCCATAAAGGTGGCTCCATAAGTGGATATGTCTGTTCAATAGCCAATAGTTCTATTTAATATCACAGAAATGTATGCAATATACATCCTGAAATTCTTCTTCTTCACAGACATCCACAAAAACAGAAGAGTGCCCCAAGAATGAGTGACAGTTAAAACATTTGAAACCCAAAGCCCCCTACCCCAGCCTCCCATGCACATGCAACAGCAAAGCAATGACACTCCCCCTACCCTGCCCAGTTCCGCAAAAAAGCACCAGCACCCCCACCCACCAAGCACACAATAGCAAAGCCCCCAATAAAGAACATGATCTGCAGCACAACAAAAACAAATCGTTCTCCCTGACAGTCTGACATGCCACATTCTGCATGCTTGCTTTCATTGAGGCAATCAACTCACCTCTGTATAAAACTTTGGCTAGGTCATATTTGGAGTATTATGTATATTTCTGATTGCAACACTATAAGAACAACCTGGAGGCTTTGTAAAAGATGCAGAAGACATTGGCCAGGATGTTGCTTGCATTCAAGTGTATTATCAATAAGGGGAGATTGGATAAAATTTAATTATTTTCTCTGAAGTATTGGCAACTACAAGGGGACCTGATAGAAGAATATAAAATTATAAGAGATAGAGAGACGATAAATAGTCATAGGATTTTCCTTTGGTGGAAATATCAAATACTAGGGGGCATAGATTTAAAGTGGGAAAAATTTTTAAAAGAGGTGTTCAAGGGAAATTCTTGAACACAGAAATATTGGTGGTGCTGGAGAAGTGGTGAAACCAGATTTGATAGCAATGTTTAATTGATATTACTGATAGAGACTTAGATAGCCATGTGAACAGGCAGGGAATAGAGGGGTGGCTAGTTAGATTGTCATCATGGTTAATGGAGACATGGTCAGCCAAAAGTTCTATTTTTGTACTACGCTGTTCTGTACTCTATGTGTTATATTCTATTAAAACCTACTGTTCTATGGTTGTTGCCAGTGTCTGGTGGTGTTGATATATAATAGTTTAGTGTGAATGACTATTGTGATTTCCAGTATGATGATCATCTATTCCTACAACAGTCAACAATGACAGGACGTATGTTTACTGCAATAAACACATAATTGTGGTTTCACAGACAATACCTAGCATGCTTTATATTACACCATGCGGATGGCTTCACATTTGCTAATACTGTTGCACAGTTATGAAATGTTCTGTTTTCACAGAGACAGTGCTTCAATCCATGAAATTATACATTACAACTCATATTGTCCTATAGTCAATAATAATTATTCACCAAAATGAATAATCTTTTTCCCAGCAGATTCCTTCTCTCCATTAGCATTCGAAGACCTTTCTCCCTTGTTCAAAGTTTGAAGTAAGATTATTATCAAAGTACATATATTTCACCAAATGCAAACTGAAATTCATTTCCTTGCAGGCATACTCACTAAATCCATAATAGAATAATAAATATAATGGAATCAACGGAAGACCACACCAACTTGGGCATTCAACCAGTGTGCAAGAGACAACAAACTGTGCAAATACAAAACAGGGATAAATAAATAAACAAACAAACAAACAAACAAATAAATAAATAAATAGATAAATAAGCAAGCAAGCAAACAAGCAATAAACATCAAGAACATGAGACGAAGAATCCTTGAAAGGTTGTGGGAACATCTCAAAGATGGGGCAAGTGAAGTTGAGTGAAGTTATCCCCTTTGGTTCAAGAGCCTGATGGTTGAGGGGTAGTAACTGTTCCTGAACTTGGTGGTGTGAGTCCTGAGGCTCCTGTATCTACTTCCTGATGAGAGCAGCAGAAAGAGAGCATGTTCTGGTCAATGTCCCTGATGATGGATGTTGCTTTCCTGTGAAAACATTTTGTGTAGATGTGCTCAGTGTTGGGGAGGGCTTTACCTGTGATGGACTGGGCCATATCCACTACTATTTGTAGTATTTTCTGTTCAAGGGCATTGGCAATTCCATACAAGGCAGCTACTCCCCATTACACATCTCTAAAAGTTGTCAAAGTTTTAGAAATCATGCCAAATCCATGCAAACTCCTGAGGAAGTAGAGGCGCTCTCATGCTTTGTTCCTAGTTGCACTTAGAGGCCCAGGACAGATTCTCTGAAATAATACCACAGAGCAATTTAAAGTTGTTGACCCTCTCCATCTCTGGACTCCTGGTTTCCTGAAGTCAGTAATTAGTTCCTTGATCTTCCTGACATTGAGTAAGAGGTTGTTGTTATGGCACCACTCAACCAGGTACTCAATCTCCCTCCTGTGTGCTAATTCATCACCACTTTTGATTCAGTCTCTAACAGTGATGTCATCAGCAAGCTTGAATTTGACATTAGAGCAACGATTAGCCACACAGTCAGAAGTGCAAAGTGAGTAGAGGAGGGACTAATCACACAGCCCTGTGGCACCCCTGTGCTGATGGAAGTTGTAGAAACGTTGTTGCCAATCTGACTGACGGGGGTCTGCAAGTGAGGAAATCAAGGTCCGAATTGCACAAGGAGGTTTGAGGCCAAGGTCTTGGAGCTTATAGATTAGTTTTGAGGGGATGATAGTATTGAATACCAAGCTGTAATCAATAAAGAACATCCTGATGTATCTATCTTTGCTTTCCAGATGTTTCAGGGTTGAGTGAAGAGGCAATGACATGACAGGTGCTGTGGACCTGTTGCTCTGTTAGGTAAACTGGAGTGGATCCAAGTCACCTCTTAGGATATATTTCATTACCAAACTCTCAAAACACTTTATCATTATGGATATAAGTGCCTATGGACGATAGCAGGTTACAACATTCTTCTTAGGCACTAGTATAATGGAAGGAGGGTACCTCAGACTGCTGAAGTGAGAGGTGAAAGATCTCAGTGAACACTGTAGTCAGCTGATCGGCAACTGCTTAATCTCTGTGAGTACCGAAAAAAATGCAATTTTTTTCATTGTGTACAGTACCTTATGTATGGTGATAGAATGTCAGATACTTGAGTACTTTGCAGTGCTGTTGCATGTATGAATAATTGTGTTGCTATCTCAATCACCTATTTTAGTGAGTGCAACCAGTATTAGTTCAAAATTCACGTATTGCTTTGGGATTTTAACCTCAATACCTTATATAAGCTCAACTGGCTGGCTTTTGATTCTGTAGTAAGTTGTACAGAAAAGGACTCTGATCTTGATTGACAGATGAAGACAACAGTCAAATTATAAAATTTTCATCAATCTTCTTTTGGATTCACAGGAAATCCAGCAATAGGAGCTTGCTTTCCTCAAAAAAACACAGAAGGATAAACTTCTTTCAGTTATTCATGTTGAGGAACAAAATGAAACATATGTCTATGAATAAATGGAGAAAAAAATTAATGACTGCTTTCAATGCTGCTTATTATTGGGTTTATTATGATGCTAAGGGATTGTTACTATGGTATGTGTCACATTTAAAATGAGACATGCCTTAGTATTGGGTAAAAAGGATTTCAATTCTGGAATTATAATCAATTTTGGAATCATTGCCCAAACTCACCAGCTTGAAACAGAATCAGAATCAGAATCATCTTAATGCCAGTATGTGGAACATGTCAGAATTGATTGTGGTTTGATGTGAAGCATAAAACACAGGACAATACCAGAAGAGACAACACATTAGCAACCAACAGTTTACAAGACAATAGTGTAAACAGCCATGAGCAATCAACAATTGGCACGAACATCAATAACCAAACTTCAATAAATGTGAACAAAGGAACTGATTAAATAATTATTAACAGAACAAGGAGAGCAGGAAAGACCATTTAACAGATGTTGTGCAGGGATGCTTAGGTTATTACACTGAGTGAGTTTTGTTGACAAGCTGGATAGCTTCACGAAAGAAGCTTCTGAGATGACGCACAGTCCTGGTGGTGATGGACTCGTAGCATCTCCCTGATGGCAATTTCGTGAATAAGTGGGTGCAGTCAGCAGTAATTTTTCAGCTCTTTCCTTCACTCTGGTGATGAACAGGTCTTTTAATGTCAGTAGCTGACTGCCAACGAGCATCAACATTGAGTAGTCCCCTTGCTGTAACCAGCACTTGGAGAGGGAAGAGGCATATTCTTATGCAAACACATGGTTCTGAAGTCATAGTTGTGGTTACTCACAAATAATTTTTAATGACAAACTGTATTTTTAGTTGAGGAAGCAACAATAATATCGTCCAAAGTTATAATTGAAAGATACATGATCTATGGCAGTTATTTATAGGCCTCCAAACAGCTGCAGGGATGTGGACTACAAATTACAACAGGAAGTAGAAAAGGCTTGTCAGAAGGGCAGTGTTATGATAATTGTGGGGGATTTTAATATGCGAGTGGATTGGGAAAATCATGTCGGCACTGGATCTCAAGAGAGAGAATTTGTAGAATGTCTGCGAGATGGCTTTTTAGAACAGCTTGTTGTTGAGCCCACTAGGGGATCTGCTGTACTGGATTGGGTATTGTGTAATGAACCGGAGGTGATTAGAGAGATTGAGGTTAAGGAATCCTTAGGAGACAGTGATCATAACATGATTGAGTTCACTGTGAAATTTGAAAAAGAGAAGCCGAAATCTGATGTGTCAGTATTTCAGTGCAGTAAAGGAAATTACAGTGGCATGAGAGAGGAACTGGCCAAAGCTGACTGGAAAGGGACACTGGCAGGAAAGATGGCAGAGCAGCAGTGGCTGGAGTTTATGTGAGAAGTGAGAAGTGCGGAAGGTGCAAGACAGGTATATTCCAAAAAAGAATAAATTTTCGAATGGAAAAAGGATGCAACCATGGTTGACAAGAGAAGTCAAAGCCAAAGTTAAAGCAAAGGAGAGGGCATACAAGGAAGCAAAAATTAGTGGGAAGACAGAGGATTGGGAAGTTTTTAAAACCTTACAAAAGGAAACTAAGAAGGTCATTAAGAGGGAAAAGATTAACTATGAAAGGAAGCTAGCAAATAATATCAAAGAGGATACTAAAAGCTTTTTCAAGTATATAAAGAGTAAAAGACAGGTGAGAGTAGATATAGGACTGATAGAAAATGATGCTGGAGAAATTGCAATGGGAGATAAGGAGATGGCAGAGGAACTGAATGAGTATTTTGCATCAGTCTTCACTGAGGAAGATATCGGCAGTATACCGGACACTCAAGGGTGGCAGGGAAGAGAAGTATGCGCAGTCACAATTACGACAGAGAAAGTACTCAGGAAGCTGAATAGTCTAAAGGTAGATAAATCTCCCGGACCAGATGGAATGCACCCACCTGTTCTGAAGGAAGTAGCTGTGGAGATTGTGGAGGCATTAGCGATGAACTTTCAAAAGTCGATAGATTCTGGCATGGTTCCGGAGGGCTGGAAGATTGCAAATGTCACTCCGCTATTTAAGAAGGGGGCAAGGAAGCAAAAAGGAAATTATAGACCTGTTAGCTTGACATCGGTGGTTGGGAAGTTGTTGGAGTTGATTGTCAAGGATGAGGTTACGGTGTACCTGGAGGCATATGACAAGATAGGCAGAACTCAGCATGGATTCCTTAAAGGAAAATCCTGCCTGACAAACCTATTACAATTTTTTGAGGAAATTACCAGCAGGCTAGACAAGGGAGATGCAGTGGATGTTGTATATTTGGATTTTCAGAAGGCCTTTGACAAGGTGCCACACATGAGGCTACTTAACAAGATAAGATCGCATGGAATTACGGGAAAGTTACATAGTGGATAGAGCGTTGGCTGATTGGCAGGAAACAGAGAGTGGGAATAAAGGGATCCTATTCTGGTTGGTTGCCAGTTACCAGCAGTGTTCCACAGGGGTCCGTATTGGGGCCGCTTCTTTTTACATTGTACATCAATGATTTGGATTATGGAATAGATGGCTTTGTGGCTAAGTTTGCTGACGATACGAAGATAGGTGGAGGGGCTGGTAGTGCTGAGGAAACGGACAGTCTGCAGAGAGACTTGGATAGATTGGAAGAATGGGCAAAAAAGTGGCAAATGAAATACAGTGTTGGAAAGTGTATGGTTATGCACTTTGGCAGAAGTAATAAACGGGCAGACTATTATTTAAATGGGGAAAGAATTCAAAGTTCTGAGATGCAACGGGACTTGGGAGTCCTCGTACAGGATACCCTTAAGGTTAACCTCCAGGTTGAGTCGGTAGTGAAGAAGGCGAATGCAATGTTGGCATTCATTTCTAGAGGAATAGAGTATTGGAGCAGGGATGTGATGTTGAGGCTCTATAAGGCGCTGGTGAGACCTCACTTGGAGTACTGTGGGCAGTTTTGGTCTCCTTATTTAAGAAAGGATGTGCTGACGTTGGAGAGGGTACAGAGAAGATTCACTGGAATGATTCCGGGAATGAGAGGGTTAACATATGAGGAACATTTGTCCGCTCTTGGACTGTATTCCTTGGAGTTTAGAAGAATGAGGGGAGACCTCATAGAAACATTTTGAATGTTGAAAGGCATGGACAGAGTGGATGTGGCAAAGTTGTTTCCCATGATGGGAGAGTCTAGTACGAGAGGGCATGACTTAAGGATTGAAGGGCGCCCATTCAGAACAGAAATGTGAAGAAATTTTTTTAGTCAGAGGGTGGTGAATCTATGGAATTTGTTGCCACGGGCAGCAGTGGAGGCCAAGTCACTGGGTGTATTTAAGGCAGAGATTGATAGGTATCTGAGTAGCCAGGGCATCAAAGGTTATAGTGAGAAGGCGGGGGAGTGGGACTAAATGGGAGAATGGATCAGCTCATGAAAAAATGGCGGAGCAGACTCGATGGGCCGAATGGCCGACTTCTGCTCCTTTGTCTTATGGTCTTATTACACTTCAATGTTGAATTACCAGAGTTGAAATGTTAAGTGCACATTGTAGGGCAAATTTTATTTGATGTTTTCTCATGCAGAGGGAAAATTGATCAACAGTAAACACCTTCCAATATCAAACATAGCTTTTAGAGTATGGAGCCCTACCATTATTTATTGCACCAATAAAAATATCGTGAGTGCTTGATATACTTTATAGTAAAATTCAGCTCAGGAGTTTAGTTCAGGAAAACCCAGAATATTATTTATCAATCCCTGACAAAAATTTACAACGAACAATGCACAAAAATAAATCACAAACCCATATAAAGAAAATCAAGAACAATTGGCATTGTTTTTTTTTCTGAACAAACTTCCAGGGATGAATTTCATTAACACTCATTTTAATTATAATACATAAAGTGAACAGTCCTATATTGTGCAGTCCTTTTTCAATGTGACTACATCTTGATGCCACTTTAAGATGGTACATCACTTGAAACAAGATGTCAAATGTAGCACAAATGGTATCAGTTCATGGATATCAAGGTAGCATTTCTTTTGTACTAAGATATAAATTACACAAGCCAATAAATACAAAAACGGACAGATAAGATCTTTTGGCCTACATCTAGGATGCCAAGTATGAACCTGTTAGAAATGTTAAGCAAAATATTGAAAATGGGTTGTGACAAGTAGGAGGAAGGGAGGTTGAAATAATTTTTATCTGGTCAAATTTTTCAATAACTACAGAGAGTAAATTGACACTCGGATGCACTCTATTTTCCACAAAGATTTTGATATTTTCAGCCCAAAGTTATCTTTACAGATCTTGAAAAGGGTTTAAAAAATATGTTTATAAAACTGAATTAGCATTCCAATTGACTTCATTGAATTACTTAATTCCCAGTAATTAGGCACCATGGTAACAGGAATCAATATCAATTTATTCAGAGTAAACAGAACAGGCTATAGAATCAACCTGTACTGTAGCCTGAAGTGTCAAATCATATTTATTATAGATCACATTGACTTTACAAGTGATTATTAACGAACATTAAGCAGAGCAACTCACAACAAGAGGCCTTTGTGAATTCTGACTCATTTACTTCTCAGACCTGCAATTAATTTTTTGTTTTCTGATGAGTATTCTGTGAACAGTGCAGCTTCTTCCTGAGTATCAAATACAACACACATATTTGCAAAATTCACCATAATTAAAGCTCTACTGCTGGCTTAGTAAACATAGACTCTTTAGGGATTTGTGTAATTTTAATAGGACATTGCTATGTCCTTGACTTTTCCTACTGCTCTTAATTGCACGGGAAGATTCAATGAACCAAGCGCTTTTTTTCTCTCTGTCTCAGTTAATGTTGTAAATTTTGGAAAACCCTTAAGTTTTGATTGCTTTACACTGATTGCTGATTGTGAGAAACTTATCTCCCCATTTTACTCTTTATGCACTTGTTCACAGGATGTAGACATTACTGGCAAGGCCAGCACTAACTTCTCATTCCTAATAACTCCTTGAGCCAGGCACCTGTTCGTTATTTCTGAGGACTACCTGCATTGATGGTGTAGAATCTCATTTGAGCCAAAAGGAGTAAGGAATGAAGGCATTATTTCCTATATATAGAAATGAAATAGTGAGGGACTATGTCTTGTACCTACAACAAACCCATTGTAAATATGGTTTCCAGAGTTAAAATAACTAAAAACTGGAGTTCCCTATGCTATATTATATTGATATACTAAAGAAAGATACTTGACTCCAACATATAAATAGTTTTCATTAAAGTAAATCTATTTGAGATCCTAAATGAGTTTATTTTAATGAAAGCAATTTATACTTTGCAATCAAGTATCTCTTTTCAGTAAACATCAATAGCTGTGCCTTTTTGTGTTATCCCCTTGCATAAGGTACATCTTAAAAAAGTATTTCATGTTTTAAATCACAACACATAATTTCTATTTAGACTGTAAGACATAGGAGCAGAATTAGGCCATTCAGCCCATCAAGTCTGCTCTGCCATTCCATCATCACTGTTCCTGGATCCCACTCAACCCTATACACCTGTTTTCTTGCCATTTCCTTTTTGATGCCCTGACCAATCAGGAAACTATCAACTTCCACTTTAATATGTTGTTAATGTGTGCATTACTCAAATAGATGATAGAAATGTGACTTTAAATGTAATAGTAACAGAGGATACAGGAATTTCTATGTACATGAAAGGGGTTCCTTCTTTTATGTTATTGCTGAGGCTAATAAAAATGGCTTCTTTGTTATGTTAGAATAAAATGGCTTCTTTGTTATGTTAACTGCTGAGAAAGTTCACTCTGGAGCAGCTTGTTTGGGTTATATTACTGATAATGAGAATTGTATTCATTTGCTAACCAATTGGAATAAATGTTATTCTTTCATGTGTGTCTGTAAACTATTTTTTGCACGTGTTTTGGGGCAGAAGGCACGACGGGGACAGAGAGAGGAGACGCGATGCTGAAAGCTGGGTGACGGAATGGACCCCGAGCGGGAGTCTGAAGCCCAGGGTCTTCGGCGAGGAGAGGAGATGAAGACAGACTCGTGTGGAGCATCCGGTTGACCACCGTGGTTGGTCCCAGGTGGCGGGTTGAGGAGGTTGGAGGGGATCGAATGGTGGAAAGAAGACTCAAACTGTTGTGCATGAAATGGTTGAACTTTGATAAGTTTGGCGCCTTTTACTTTCCTTTTATATTTTATCCCTATTAATTACATAGTTCCAGTTAGATCTATGAAGTGTAGTCATTTAACTGCATATGGTGTATTGTCTGTTATTCGGCGGGGTGGGGTACATCACACAGCATTCACACAAACTTGATTACCCAGTTTGGCGGGGTCGAAGGCTGCTACATACATAATATAATGAAAAGCTGCTTGAATCGGATGCGATCACTTTGTATTACATGGCATGGTGCAAAGGAACATAATGTCAAAGCTTTTTCTGACATTTATAGATTACAACATATTCTAATTTGTGCCTATACCTCATTCTTTATAGTAATTAATCATAATTAATGGAAATCTCACACTAAGTACTTCCCACAACACATTGACAATCTTTCAAATAAAACGTATTTACTCCTCTGTTGTGTCACCTTGCACTCTCTGTTTTGGAACAGGTTTCATTTATATTTTATTGTCAGTGGATAGTGCAGTCATTGATAAATATGTGCACAGGTGCAGAACAACCTGGAACAGTCAAAGTGTATGTATATGCCATCGTAAGGATATATAGGGATATTGAGTGATACCCAATAACTGTGGTTACGTGCCAGCTGGAAATACTGATGAAGGAGCCCTTGTGGAATCTCCACTTGAATTTTGTTACAGAGCAGGTATGACTTTTTTAAAAATGCTCCAAAATTAAGTCATCCTTTCTGTGGTTTAGGCCACATTTCCAGAAAAAAATTACAATGCCAGCCACAAAGAGGGACAATGACACTCAAATCTCTGCAAAATATTTACATCTGACAAATAAAGTACAACTAGAAGGACAGAATCCATGATGCAAACTTTAGCAAGTTTAATGTGTCAAGTTTAGAACAACTTTATTTCTTCTTTCAGTTAGCTATGCCCATTGTGATCCCTTCTCTCTCTCCTTTTCTCATTTGTCTCTCTCCTCCCATTTCTATTCTATTTCCTATTCCCTCTTCCTCCATTACCTATTTTTGTCCACAATCCATTCTTGGGTCCATTTACACGCTTTACCTGCAAGATCCCATCCCCCATCAAATTATTTCTTCTGTCCTTCACCTCTCCCCTAATGATTCTTGGTATCAGATTCCTTCCTTCTCGGGTACCAGTACTAGCTATCACTTATTATTCTCCAGCAATTGCTTCTATCTGCACTCTCCTCTCCACCCACTTGGTTCCACCTTTTTGTTTTCCTTTTCTGCTTCCATCTATTTCTTACTTGCCTCTGTTTCTGAATCCATCTCCATCTCCATCATCTCCATCTCCTCCATTTCTGTCTCCCTTGTCCCATCCCTATCCCTCTGTTCCTTTACAGTCCTGAAGTAGCATCTCAATCTAAGACATCAACAACTCCATAACTTGAATAAGCCTAAACTGGCTATTGTGGCCTCCTCAGGATGCTGCATTTCAAGTATTAGGGCACGGTTATCCAATTAACCCCTAATTGCCCTGATCTTTTTGGGCCACAATTTCTTATCAGGAGGAGGTTACCAGTCTTGAAATGATGAAATATACAAATTCTCAGAATGCTTGAGAATGTTTCTGTGAAAGCAGCAAAGCAGTTTCTAAAATGCTGACCTTCCTGAATTTGGTCTACAGGAAAATACTGATAGAGATCCTAATAAGATCATAAGACCATAAGATATAGGAGCAGAAGTAGGCCATTTGGCCCATTGAGTCTACTCCGCCATTCAATCATGGGCTCATCCAATCCTTCCAGTCATCCCCACTCCTCTGCCTTCTCCCCATACCCTTTGATGCCCTGGCTAATCAAGAACCTATCTATCTCTGCCTTAAATGCACTCAATGACTTGGCCTCCACAGCTGCTCGTGGCAACAAATTCCACTGATTTACCACCCTCTGACTAAAGTAATTTCTCCACATTTCTGTTCTAAATAAACGTCCTTCAATCCTGAAGTCACACCCTCTTGTCCAAGACTCCCCTACCATGGGAAATAACTTTGCCATATCTAATCTGTTCAGGCTTTTTAACATTCGGAATGTTTCTATAAGATCCACTCTCATTCTCCTGAACTCCAGGGAATACAACCCAAGAGCTGCCAGACATTACTCATATAGTAACCCTTTCATTCCTGGAATTATCCTCATGAATATTCTCTGAATCCTCTCCAATGTCAGCATATCCTTTCTAAAATAAGGAGCCCAAAACTGCACACAATGTTCCAAGTGTGGTCTCATGAGTGCCTTATAGAGCCTCAACATCACATCCCTGCTCTTATATTCCATACCTCGAGAAATGAATGCCAACATTGCATTTACCTCCTTCACCACTGACTCAACCTGGAGGGTATCCTGCACAAGGACTCCCAAGTCCCTTTGCATCTCTGCATTCTGAATTCTCTCCCCATCTAAGTAATAGTCTGCCCGTTTATTTCTTCCACCAAAGTGCATGACCATACACTTTCCAACATTGTATTTCATTTGCCACTTCTTTACCCATTCCCCTAAACCATCTAAGTCTCTCTGCAAGCTCTCTGTTTCCTCAACACTACTCACTCCTCCAGCTATCTTTGTATAATCAGCAAATTTCGTCACAAATCCATTAATCCCATTGTCCAAATCATTGACATATCGTAAAAAGCAGTGGTCCCAACACAGACCCCTGTGGAACTCCAGCCAGAATAGGATCCCTTTATTCCCACTCTGTTTGCTGTCAACCAGCCAATGCTCCACCCATGCTAGTAACTCCCCTGTAATTCCATGAGCTCTTATTTTGCTAAGCAGCCTCATGTGTGGCACCTTGTCAAAGGTCTTCTGAAAATCCAAGTACACCAGGTCTACTGCATCTCCTTTGTCTACCCTGCTTGTAATTTCCTCAAAAAATTGCAGTAGGTTAGTCAGGCATGATTTTCCTTTCAGAAAACTATGCTGGCTTTGGCCTATCTTGTCATGTGCCTCCAGGTGTTCTGTAATCTCATCCCTAACAATCAATTCCAACAACTTCCCAACCACTGATGTCAGGTTAACAGGACTATAGTCTCCTTTCTGCTGCCTCCCACCATTCTTAATTAGCAGAGTAACATTTGCAATTTTCCAGTCATCTGGTGTAATGCCAGAATCTATCGATTTTTGAAAGATCTTTGTTAATGCCTCTGCAATCTCTCCAGCTACTTCCTTCAGAACCCAAGGGTGCATTCCATCAGGCCCTGGAGAGGTGTCCACCCTCAGACCATTAAGCTTCCTGAGCACCTTCTCAGTCGTAATTTTCACTGTACATACTTCACTTCCCTGACACTCTTGAATGTCCGGTATACTGCAGATGTCTTCCACTGTGAAGACTGATGCAAAATATGCATTCAGTTCCTGTGCCATGTCTATGTCTCTCATTACAATATCTCCAATGTCATTTTCTATTTGTCCTATATCTACCCTCAACTCTCTTTTACCCTTTATATACTTAAAAAAAGCTTTTAGTATCTTCTTTGATATTAGTTGCCAGCATCCATTCATAATTCATCTTTTCCTTCCTAATGACCTCCTTAGTTTCCTTCTGCAAGTTCTTATAAGTTTCTCAATTATCTATCTTCCCACCGGTTTTGGCTTCCTTGTATGCCCTCTCTTTTGCTTTTACTTTGGCTCTGACTTTACTTGTCAGCCACCGTAGTGTCCTCCTTCCATTTGAAAATTTCTTCTTATTTGAAATATATCTGTCTTGCACTTTTTCGCAGAAACTCCAGCCATTGCTGCTCTGCTGTCCTTCCTGCTAGTGTCTCTTTCCAGTCAATCTTGGCCAGCTCTCCTCTCATGCCATTGTAATTTCCTTTATTCCACTGAAATACTGACACATTGGAATCTAGTTTCTCCTTCTCAAATTTCAAAGTGAACTTGATCATATTGTGATCACTGTTCCTGAAGGGTTCCTTAACCTTAAGCTCTCTTATCACCTTTGGATCATTGCACAACACCCAATCCAGCACAGCCAATCCCCTAGTGGGTGCAACAACAAGCTGCTCTAAAAAGCCATCTCTTAGACATTCTACAAATTTTCTCTTGAGTCCAGTACTGGCCTGGTTTTCCCAATCCATTTTCGTGTTAAAATCCCCAACAATTGTCATGACATTGCCCTTCCGACACACCTTTTCTATCTCCTGTCGTAATTTGTAATCCACATGGCTGCTGTTTGGAGGCCTGTATACAACTGCCATTAGGGTCCTTTTACCCTTGCCTTTTTTTAAACTCAACCCATAGAGACTCTACACCTTCCTATCCGATGTCATCCCTTTCTATTGATTTAATATTATTTCTTATACACAGGGCCACAGCACTCCCTCTGCCTACTAACCTATCTTTCTGATACACCAAATATCCTTGGACATACAACTCCCAATATCAGCCATCCTTTAGCTAAGTTTCAGAGATGGCCACAACCTCATATTTGCCAATCAGTAGCTGAATTTCAAGATTGTCCATTTTATTCCTTATGCTACATGCATTCAAATATAACACTTCCAGTCCAGTATTTGTTGCTTTCTGTTTTAATTGCACCATGCCCATATTGCCCTGTAACGCATCCCACTGGCTGTGATTATGCCTCATCTCCTGCCTGCCTTTTCTATCATCTCTGTTGCACATTATCTATGATTTATTTCTGTTTTCCCCTCCTCAACCCTATCACTCCATTTTCCATCCCCCTGCCAAACCCTCTCTAACAGCACTCTTAAACCTGCTTGCTAGGATATTGGACCCCTTTGGGTTCAGGTGTAACCCATTCTTTTCATACAGGTCATACCTCCCTCAGAAGATGCCCCAATGATCCAGGAACCCGAAGCCCTGCCTCCTACACCAGACTCTCAGCCACGCATTAATATGCCTGATCATGCTATTCTTGTGCTCGTTAGCACGTGGCACAGGCAGTAGTTACTACCCTGGAAGTCCTGCTTTTCAACTTCCTGAGTTCTCTCTTCAGGACCTCCTCCCTTTTTCTACCTTTGTTATTGGTAGCAACATATACCAAGACTTCTGGCTGTTCACCTTTTCCCTTCAGATTACTCTGCATCTGATCCAAGACATCCCGTACCCTGGCACCCGGGAGACAACACAACATAGGGTATCTGTATCAGACTACAGAACTTCCTGTCTGTTCCCCTCACAATGGAATCTGCTATGACTACCGCATTCCTCATCTTTTCCTCTCCCTTCTGCACCACAGAACCAGGCTCAGTGCCAGAGACCCGATCACCATGGTCGTCCTCTGTCAGGTCAACCCCCTCAACAGCATCTAACACGAGATAACGATCACTGAGGGGGATGGCCACAGCAGTGCTCCCTACTATTTGAGCTCTTCCCATCCCTTTCCTGACAGTCACCCACTTACCTAACTTCTGCAGCCTTGGGGTGATGAACTCCTTGTAGCTCCTATTTATCTCCTGCTCACTTTTCCTAAGCTGTAGGTCATCAAGGCACAGCTCCAGATCCCTAACACAGTCTCTCAGGAGTTGCATCTTGGTGCACCTGGAACAGATGTGGCCACCTGGGAGACTAGAAGATTCCCAGGATTCCCACACCTGACACCCAGAGCAAAGTACTGACCCTACAGACATGCTCTTTATTCCTCTAAAAAGAACAGAAAGAGAAAAAGAACAAAGGCCACTTACCCACTTACCTTGCTGAAGCCCAAATGAGCCAAAGCCCTAGCACTCTACCTCAGGTCACTCTGTCGATGACTGCTCCTTTGATGACCGCTCCGCTAGGCAGTGTCTCCATTTTATCCTGAACCTCCCCTGCTATCTAACTCCTGATTGGTGCTCTGTTTATAGCTGCTGATAGGCCACGTACAATGGACAAAAGCTCTCGAAGCTCCCTTTTTAAATAACCGTTGCCAGCCTGCGAGAAATCCCTTAGGTAAAGCTCTGTTGACGCCGCTGATAGGCCACGTACAGTAGTATGATAGTTTAGTTTCTGGCTCTCCAGGTAATGTTCGCTACACTCCCTTTTCAATCATCAGGGGCCACTTCTAGGATCCCATCCTGGCACCACTTCCACTCACTGGATCCCCATTCCAGCGCTCCCATTCTATGAACTGAGGCCTCCATTTCTGCACTCTGTTCCTCTCACTGGGCTCAGTTCCCACACTCCATTAACACCCATTAAGAACCCAGTCCTCACTCTGTCTTTCCACTCAACGGGAGCCAAGTTTATTTCAGCAGGACCCAAGTACCCTCCTTTTCAAGTCATGGGGTCCCTGGTCTCTGTGTTCGCTTTTTTTTCACTAGTGCCTGGGCTCTCGTGTACCTTTTAAACTGAAAAATTTATTACAATTTCACATAACGTTTAAAAACACAAAGTAAACATTTGCTGGGATAATCATAGTCTGGGAAACCTGCCAGTCTGGCACCAAATGCTGATCATGTCAGATTATTGGACGTTTCATCTATTTTATTTTTAAAATTTAAGTCTATTTCTCTTTGGGACACATTCCAACTCTACTTATTATTAATGAGGAATCAAAAGAAATGCCAGCCTAATCCCTACTCAAATCCCTGCTCAGAAATTCCAAAGCCATCAAGATGAGACCCAATCAGTATAATCAAAAGGGCTACTGCTTGAAGACTATAAGACCATAAGACATAGGAGCAGAATTGGTCCATCTGGCTCATCGGGTCTGCTCCACCATTTAATTATGACTGATCCTTTTTTTCTCTCCTCCTCAATCCCAGTTCCCAGCCTTCTCTCCATAACCTTTGATGACATGTCCAATCAAGAACCTATCAATCTCTGCCTTAAATACACCCAATAACCTGGCCTCATCAGCTGCATATGGCAACATATTCCACAAATTCACCATGCTTTGGCTAAAGAAATTTCTCCGCATCTCTGTTTTGAAAGGGTGCCCCTTTATCCTGAGGCTGTACCCTCTTGTCCTAGACTCTCTCACCTTTGGAAACATCCTTTCCACATCTACTCTGTCTAGGCCTTTCAGCATTCAAAAGCTTTCAACGAGATCACCCCCATCGTTCTTAATTCCAGTGAGTACAGACCCAGAGCCATCAAGCGTTCCTTGTATGATAAACCTTTCGTTCCTGGAATCATCCTTAGGAACTTCCTCTGGACCCTCTCCAATGCCAGCACATCTCTTCTCAGATGAAGGGCCCAAAACTGTTCACAATACTCAAGGTGAGGCCTCACCAGTGCCTTATAAAGCCTCAACATCACATCCTTGCGCTTGTGTTCCAGACCGGGGCTCTACAGGGGACTGTCTTGTCTCCCTTTCTCTTCACCATTTACACTTCGGACTTCAACTACTGCACAGAGTCTTGTCATCTTCAGAAGTTTTTGGATGATTCTGCCATAGTTGGATGCATCAGCAAGGGAAATGAGGTTGAGTACAGGGCTATGGTGGGAAACTTTGTCACATGGCGTGAGCAGAATTATCTGCAGCTTAATGTGAAAAAGACTAAGGAGCTGGTCGTAGACTTGAGGAGAGCTAAGGTACCGGTGACCCCTGTTTCCATCCAGGGGGTCAGTGTGGACATGGTGGAGGATTACAAATACCTGGGGATACGAATTGACAATAAATTGGACTGGTCAAAGAACACTGAGGCCGTCTACAAGAAGGGTCAGAGCCGTCTATATTTCCTGAGGAGACTGAGGTCCTTTAACATCTGCCAGACGATGCTGAAGATGTTCTACGAGTCTGTGGTGGCCAGTGCTATCATGTTTGCTGTTGTGTGCTGGGGCAGCAGGCTGAGGGTAGCAGACACCAACAGAATCAACAAACTCATCCGTAAGGCCAGTGATGTTGTGGGGATGGAACTGGACTCTCTGACGGTGGTGTCTGAAAAGAGGATGCTGTCTAAGTTGCATGCCATCTTGGTCAATGTCTCCCATCCACTACATAATGTACTGGGTGGGCACAGGAGTACATTCAGCCAGAGACTCATTCTTCCGAGATGCAGCATAGAGCATCATAGGAAGTCATTCCTGCCTGTGGCCATCAAACTTTACAACTCCTCCCTTGGAGGGTCAGACACCCTGAGCCGATAGGCTGGTCCTGGACTTATTTCATAATTTACTGGCATAATTTACATATTACTATTTAACTATTTATGGTTCTATTACTATTTATTATTTATGGTGCAACTGTAACGAAAACCAATTTTCCCCCGGGATCAATAAAGTATAACTATGACTATGACTATGACTATGACTCTTGAAACGAATGCTAACATGGCATTTGCCTTCCTCACCACCAACTCAACCTGCAAGTTAACCTTCAAGGTGTTCTGCACAAGGACTCTCAAGTCCCTCTGTGTCTCAAATTCCTGGAATTTCTCCCCTTTAGGAAATAGTCTGCACATTTATTTCTACTACCAAAATGCATAACCATGCACTTTCCAACATTATATTTCATTTGCCAATTTCTTGCCCATTCTCCTAATCTAAGTCGTTCTGCATCCTTCCTGTTCCCTCAACACTACCTGCCCCTCCAACAATCTTCGTATCATCTACAAACTTGTCAACAAAGCCATCTATTCCATCATCTAAATCATTTATGTACAGCATAAAAAGGAGTGATCTCAACACTGACCCCTGTGGAATACCACTAGTCACTGGCAGCCAACAAGAGAAGGGTCCTTTTATTCCCACTCGCTGCCTCCTACCAATCAGCTAATGCTCTAACCATGTTGGTAACTTTCCTGTAATACCATGGGCTCTTAACTTGTTAAGCAGCCTCATGTATGGCACCTTGTCAAAGGCATTCTGAAAATCCAAATATACAACATCCACTGCATCCCCTTTATCTGCTGTACATGTAATTTCCTCAAAGAAATCAAACAGGTTTGTAAGGCAGCATTTTCCCTGAAGGAAACCATACTGACTTTGTTCTATCTTGTCCTGTGTCATCAAGTAGTCTATCACCTCATCCTTAACAATTAACTCTAATATCTTCCCAGCCACTGAGGTCAGGCTAACTGGTCTATAATTTCCTTTCTGCTGCCTTTCTCCTTTTTCAAAGAGTGAAGTGAAATGTTCCATCTTATGGAGCCCAGGGTCAGTTCAGGTTAAATCATGAAGACAGATGAAATCTGAAGTGAATTGCCTCTTTGCAACAAGTTGGCGAAATTGAGTCACTGCCATCTCCTGCATCCAAATGGTCCAACTGATCCAGGCTCAGTTACAATCTGATGTAGACAGGTTGAGATATTCTAGAATTTTTATTCTTGACTCAAAGCTAACAATCTCTGAATTTAGAGTTCCCCACAACTCCAAATGTACCCATTTCTCCTTCAAACCTACCCACTTTGTCTCAGCTAGTAATACTGTAGTCTTACAGTGTCAGAAGCCCTGGTTCAACCCTGACCCCGGTTGCCACCTGAGTAGGGTTTGCACATTCCCCCTGTGACTCATTAATTTCCAGTGAGTGCTTTGGCTTCCTTCTATGCCCTAAAGATATTTGGGTTGGCAAGCTAACTGATCACTTTAAGTTGTGTAAACACTTGCTGTGGAAGTGACCAGAATGGAGGAAGAATGCAAAATGGGATTAATATAAACGGGTGGTTGACAATCAGTATGATCTCAGTGGAAGAAAAGCCTGTTTTTGTGATGCACGTATGTCTCTGTGATTCTACTCAATAATTTCCTGGACCTGCCATTTTCTTCATTCTTGGTACACCATGATTCCCAGTCTTCCACGACTACAAGATGCAGAGGGGTAGCCACGTGCTGTCTTTGAGCTCATGTCGATGCCAATCCACTGGCACTCTCCTCATCCAAGCTGAAGAAAAATCCCACATCATCAGATGGTTGAGAAAGTGTTGATTGGGTTCTGCAGTGTTTGAATCTCTGGTATTTCTAAGCTATTAGAAATTACACCTGGATATCAGAATCAAAGGTACATTTGCTAACTTGGCTGATAAGATTTAAGAAGGAAGAACAGTGAGCCAGTAAAAGTCATAGAAGTTTTATGATTAAGGTTAGGTGAACATGCTCAAACAGCATGGACAAAGGTAAAGCACTGAACAATAAGAAGGACTGCTTTGAAATTAGACAATAAAAGGGAGTGAGCTGGGAGAGGGAGATTTGAAAAGAGAAAAGTGATGGTAGGCGAATCACTTTCAATGTCTTCTAATTAAAATAAGCTAACAAAACAGAAATAGAATGCTGGATTTATAGTCAGAATATGATATGGAAGCTGCTAGATGTTATCATAGGGAAATAAGACAGTCTTGGTGTTATGTTCACTTCTAGGATTATGGTAAAATCAGAGACCCTGCAAAAAGGACAGAATGGCCTCTGCATCCACGATGATGTCTCTGCCTCAGAGTCAGGGGGGTTGGGTTCAAGATTTTGCAGACATTTGCAGTGGAAGAGAGATAGGTCTATAATGAAGGGAGCAAGGTTGAGAATCTTCACCTTGGAATAATTTATATAGGCATCCGTTAGTCACATGAGACCATGGATTTGCGCCTTGGAAGGTTTCTAGGGTGCAGGCCTGGGCAAGGTTGAATGGAAGACCAGCAGTTGCTCATGCTGCAAGTCTGCCCTCTCCATAGCACCAATGCTGTCCAAGGGAAAGGGCATTAGGACACATACAGCTTGGCACCGGTGTCATCGCAGAGTAATGTGTGCTTAAATGCCTTGCTCAAGGACACAACACACTGCCTCAGCCAAGGCTCCAACTAGTGACCACTAGACGAAAGCCTTAACCACTTGGCCACACACCAACATAATTATACAATAATTTATAATGTGACATTTACACACCAAATATCTGATTCCCCTGCAGTTTCATTGAAGAGGGGAACTGGAGATCAATTTGCATCTATTTAGGAAGAGCGGAGGTCAGGCGCAGCACACCTGATTCTTTACCAGCCTCACCACTGAGCGGCCCGCAGCGCAGTGGTGTATTCTCTGCACTGGCCCCTCAATTTCAGTCCGAGAAGGGTGGCTATAGAAACAACAGCACCACTCATTTGACTATCACCAGCCATATGAAGAAAGGTAAGTTTGGGTCTGTTTATCTTATGTATTATTTTAAAAGTGTTTGCTTTCTTTAGTTTTTAATCTTGTTTACTTCAATAGTTATGTGTAATTGACTAGTTTTAAAATATCTGCAAAGAGCATTTAAAACAGATCAAAGATTGTTGATAGTTTCAAAGTATCAAAGTATTCTGTGGTGAGGGTCATGTCCATACACCAACTGTAGCATGTTATATGTATTATTGGTTGTAAACTATCTTTGTTATTCAAAGGTCATACCACTTTAAGGACAGTAACGACCAACTGCTTGTTCGTACTTTTGCAACAATATATAATGTGGAGTGTTCTAGAGTCTGTCTACCTCAGTAGAAGGAAGCAACTGTAAGAAATGCTATCCTGCCACTGTAAACATTTTCTCATGCTGGGAGTATGAATTACTCACAATTTTCCATCTTGCCAGATGTGGAACTTCATTACAAGTCAAGACAATAGGTAGGCTATAGCTAGCATTTTAGGAATGAATGCAGAAACTGCAGCAGTTATAATGGAAAAGCAACCCAACCATGGCTAACAAAATAAGTTAAAAGGCAGCATAACGTGTGATTACTGAAGCAATTTAGAGTTCAGCAAAGAAGAACAGAGAGAGCAAAAATGGGGCACGACAATAAACATGTAGGGACTTAACACTCCACTGTAAAAAGTTTTACAAAGATGTAAAACACTAAAGATTAGTGAGGTCAAGTGCAGGTCCACTACAATTAGAAATGGCAGAATTCATGACATAGAGCAGGAAAAGGACTGAGTAATTAAGCAAATCCATTGGTTGTATCTTCACAGGAAAGGGCATGATTAAGGTTCCAGAAATGTTAGGGAACTAAAAAATGGTTAAGATAGGACACTGAACAGAATTAGTATCAGCAGAATAAGGTTGCTGGACAAATTAATAACAGCAAAACCACTGAAAGCTGGTATATCTTCAGTCACTGAAAATTTGCAACCCAGGGGTACTGAAGTAGGTAGTCATGGAAATAGTGATGTATTGGTTAGCATTTTCCAGGCCCTCCAATGTATGGAAGAGCTTCTTCAGATTGCGGAATGGCAAATCATACTCCTATATCAGCTAAAGAAGTAAGAAAGAAAACACAACTGCTTACCCTAACATCAGAAGCCCCCTTCCCTCTCCGGTCATGCATGGGCCAATCAAATGTCATTTTAGTGGCATGGTGCATGCTGTTGGACCTCAGTGTACATGTTCTTCTTACCTTAACAGATCATGTGCATGGAAGACCTGAAATGGTAATTGTGGAACTGAGGAGAAATCTCAACCTTCCTTACTTTAAATATTTATTTGAAAATTAATTACTTAGCTTACAAATATATGACATTAGCAACCATAAAAGAGTGTGGCAAAGTGGTGCAGATACTAGTGGCACTGAATCATAGCTCGAGCATCCTGAGTTCAATTTTGATCTCTCTGATGCTGTCTACAGGAGTATGTTTGTGATCTCTGGGTTTCCTCTGGGTAATCTGGTTTTCTGTCCTATTCCAAAGCCGTGTAGATAGTAAATGATTCAGACACTGAGCCTCGGAAAGCGAGAATAGTAGAATCTGGTGGTCGTGGGGGGAGTGTTATTGATGGGGATGTGGGGAGAATAAGTTATAGGGAAATTTATTGGAGAATAGGATTGTTCTGTGGTCATGCACAAACCAATGGGCTGGAATGGCTCCTTTCTATATCTTAACGTAAAATGGAAGTATGAATGTTTCTTTGGAAGGCTTCATGTGTGAAATTGACCCACTCTCTCATTACTGCACTGGAGTTTCAATCTAGGTAGATTTTGTGGGGGGTGCGAGTGGAAGGCACTGAGCAACAGATTGGAAAATTGTTTAAAGTATGATACTAGATTGGTAGTTTACTTGATAACAGAGGCATTGGGTAGTCAACTAGTTTGGTTAGACAGAAAAAATAGGAATTGGAGAGCACGTGGTTATCATCTTGGGCGGGGATCAGGCTTGAGACCAGGATCAGAATGGTGTCATTAGACCCCAAGGATGTGTGTTCATTAAATTAATTAATTGACAGGGCAATGTAATCAAAGTTCCTGAAAGAAGCATTGTGCGGGGACTAAGACCATCCTGTGCATCACTGATGCAAATATTTCACTGAACTGCATATGACACCAAAGAATAATGTTACATTTACCATTGGAGACTGGAATGCCAAAGTTGGAAAACACAGAACACCTGGAGTCACGGGCAACTCTGGCCTTGGAGTACAGAATGAAGCAGGATATTGACTGGTCGAACTTTGCCAAATTAACTCTCTGGTTATAGCAAATGCCCTCTTCCAACAGCCTGAGAGGCGGCTCTATACATGGATATTACCAGACGGTCAACACCGAAACCAGAGAGATGGAAGAGCTCTCTACAGTCAGCTAAAACAAGACCAGGAGTAGATTGCAGCTCAGACCATGAGCTGCTTGTTGCAATATTCAGAATGAAACTGAAGAGCATCAGGAAAACCAATGTACCAGCAAAGTTTGATGTTGATAGCTTCCCTCAAGGATATGCTGTGGAGGTGAAGAACAGATTCAATGGATTAAACCCAGCAGAGAGAAACCCAGAAGAACTATGGACAGAAGTAAGGAACATTATACAAGAGGAGGCAACAAAAAATATTGCAAACAAAAAGAAGACCAGAAAAGCAAAAATAGTCTACAAGTGGCTGAGCAAATGGCTGGGTAGCAAAGAGAAGCAAAGGTCAATGGAGATTGAAAACTGCAACTGAATGCGAAGTTCAAGAAGATAGCAAGGAAAGATAAGGAAATTTACTTAAAGGAATGATGCAAGGAAGCTGAAGAAGCCAACAGAATTGGAAAAACAAGAGATTTATTCAAGAAGATTAAAGAAATCAAAGGAACATTTCATGCAAACACGAGTATAGTAAAAGACAAAGAAGAGAAGGACCTTATAGAAGCAGAAAATATCAAAAAGAGTTGGCAGGAATACACAAAAGAATTGTACAGGAAAGATCCCAAGAGAGAAGACACCTGCAATGACTCCCTCATCAACTTAGAGCCGGACATTCTGGAAAGTGAAGTCGAATGGGCGATAGAAAACATTGCCAATAATAAGGCTGCAGGATGTGACAAAAGCCTTCAACAGAGTGGACCATAATAAAATATGGAAAATCCTTAAAGAAATGGGGTTAGTTGGACATCTGATCTGCCTTATGAGAAACTCGTACGGAGTTTAAGAAGCAGCAGTTAGAACTGAACACGGAACAACAAACTGGTTCAAGATTGGGAAAGGAGTACGACAAGGCTGCATACTGTCACCCTACTTATTTAATCTATGTGCTGGACACTTGATGAGGAATGCTGGTCTAGAGGACTCAAATGTTGGAATCAAAATTGCTGGATGAAATATTAACAACCTCAGGTATGCAGATGATGCTACTCTAATGGCTGAAAGCGAGGAGGATCTGAGGAAGCTTCTAATCAAAGTGAAAGAAAAAAGTGCAAAAGCTAGCTTGTTGCTCAATAATAAGAAAACCAAGATTATGTCGACCATCCCTATTAACTCAGTGGTAATAAATGAAAAGGGAGTGGAAGCAGTGACAGATTTTGTCTTCCTCAGTTCAAAGATATCTATAGATGGTAACTGCAGCCACAAAATTAAACAGTGCTTACGTCTGGCGAGTGCAGCAATGGCAAATTTAGATAAAATACTGAAGAGCAGAGACATAACATTGTCTACAAAGATCCGTACAGTCAAGTCTATGGTATTTCCAGTTGTGTTGTATGGCTGTGAGAGCTGGACTATTAGTAAGGTTGAATACAGAAGAATCGACACCTTTGAACTTGGATGCTGGTAGAAAGTGTTAAGAGTTCATTGGACAGTAAGAAGATCCAACAAGTCAATACTTGAAGAAATACAGCCAGACTGCTCACTAGGAGGCTTGATTATGAGACACAAACCAAAATATTTTGGCCACATCATGAGAAGACAGGATTCCTTGGAGAAGACTCTCGTGTTCAGTAAAACAGAAGGTAAAAGAAGGAAAGGATGACAGAGGCTACGATACATAGCTAATATTACTCAGACAACGTGTATGATCTTGGGGGATCTTAGAGAAGCAGTTTCCAACAAGAAGGCTGGGTGTGCAGGAGTCCGTGAGATCATGAAGAGGTGGACTCAACTTAACAAATGAAAACAACAGAAGTGTAAAAGTGCAGCCTGGTAGCTAGGAAGCACTCAATCAAAGTTTTGGAGTAAATAAAAGAGAACTATAGAATATTTCCACCTGGGAAGAACCAATTTTCAGCTGCATAGCAATGAAGAAAAGACACAATTAAATTCCTTAGCACAGTCATTTAGTACTCTCAAGGTCTGCTGTACTCTTGGAATTTACACAGATCACGTGAGACTCCATTTTGAGTTTAATGAGGAATCCTAGGCAACATCCCACTGAAGTATTGGAAAACAAGTTGTGATTCAGCTGGGGTTTTTAAACCAGAGGGGAACAAAATTTCAGGCTGTGAATCCCCTCACTTTTTAAATATTACAGCCTTTGAAATTTCAGGGACACATGAATATGTTTTTGGTGCCATTAATTAACACCACCATGAGTAGTAGAACAATTTTATTGTTATTGTTCATATATCTATAGCATATAACAAATGTGAATAGTGAAATAGTTGATGTCATATTGGTGAAATCGTTGATGTCACGAAGATTTGAACAAGCCTGAGATTAGTGTGATTTTATAGCCAGCCAATCTGGTAAAACTTTTAACTGAGACCATGTTTAACTTCAATACCTGCACCAGATTGTCTGACAATACAAAATGTTCTTATCTAATTGTGTTCAGTGAGCATGCAATATGAATTTTTGCTCTGCTGTATTTCTGTCTGGACATTATCAGCAGAATGGTATGTTCTACAATTAACAAAGTATAATCTGAATGGTCAGAAGAAAAGGAAATCTACAATGTGCAGACTATTTCTGTTCTCTTTCCCAACTCACTGAACCTTATCCGTCAGAACAGCATGTTCTCACTTCTTTCCTTTGCATACATTAGCATTGACTGATTTCAAAATAGTTTCCTTAATGGGTAGATACTATTGACATACACTAATCATGACCTATACTTAATCTAACAACATCTGTAGGGAAGACTAACATTCAGCCAGGAAGTACTGCACAGAGGCTTTCATTCACATCTCTGATAAAAATTTATAAGCTTCCTACCTTGGCAGGTTTTAGCTGTAGATAATCATGGTGTTTACTAGTGGAGTAGAATTACAGATTATACTTACAGGATGGCATTTTAATTGCTCTGTGGCTTTCTCAGCATTGGGTCTAGATTATGGGCTTTAATACAGAGAGAACAGTGAATCATTTCATTAAGCCTGCCATGGCATAGATTTTCATTTGGAATTAGACTAAAAAGAATAAAGGATTTGCTCAGACAAAATATGAAAAGGTTTTCCACAGGTAACTTTAAAAGCACTATCTTACATTTGCGGGAACATTTCTATCTTTTTAGAATATCCAACCATATCTCTAGAAGCAGAGTTGAAACAACTGAGAGCGCAGGATACCATAAGTATCACAGGTGTTCCTCAGCTGTAATACAGACAACTCAGGATCCTACTAGAGTGAACCTGGGCCTCCAGTGAATCTGTTCCAATGCAGGTGAAAAGTTAACTTCTACAGAGTGAACAGATTTGTCTTCTTCACAAGATCAGACCAAATCCAATTCATCTAATTACCGCTCAATGGGTTTGCTCTCAATCACCAGGAAAGTGATGGAAACTCTCAATAATAGTGCTATCAAACAGCATTTTCTCATCAGTCACCTACCTACCAGATAACTTTACTTTAGATCTAACCAAAGTCTAATTCAAAGATAGATTAAAATCCTGAAATTCTCAAGTTTGATGGATGGCATTGACTGTCCTTGATGTCACAGCAATTTTTGACTGAGTGTGGCATCATGATATCTTAGTAAAACTGAATTCAATGGATGTTAAAAGAAAAACACCTCTGTTGATGAAGTCTTGTACAAGGGAAGATAGTTGTCATCATCAATGGTCAATTATCCAGCCCCAAGACCACTACAACCACTTCTGTCCAACCACCTTCAGTTTCTTCAATGAAGACTTTCTTCTGTCATTTCATCAAAGCTGAATATATTTGCACATGATTATGGCACATTGTTCAATTCCCTACACAGCTTCCGAGCAACTGAAGCAGCCCATGTCTGTATGTAACAAGATAATATTCCGGCACAGGCTGATGGGTACATGTAACATTCACAATGGAATATGCAAGACAATTACTATCTCCATATAAGGGAGGTTCTAACAACCTATCCTTGATATTCAATGGCTCAGTTATTGCTGAGTCCTCCACCATTAATATTAAGAGAGTCACCATTGATCAGGAAGTCAAATTGATCAGCCATATAAATATTGTAACTGCACGAATACTGTAGGTCATAGACAGGGTATCCTGAGATAATTGCCTCAGTTCCTGACACCCCAAAGCACTTGACGCCTTCTGTAATGCATGTCAGATGCATGATAGAATTATCTCCATTGGCCCTGATGAGTGCAGAGCCAAAAACTGTCCAGGCGATGCACCATAGAAAGCATTGTGTCTGGATGCATAACGACTTAGTAAGGGAAATGCTCTGAATGTGTCCACAAGAAACTGTGATAGTTGTGGACACAGCTCAGCACATCACAGGAACCAGCCACCCCTCTATGGACTCTGTCTAAGCTGATGGCTGATTCAGTAAAGCAGTCAGCATAATTGTAATGAGGTGATGGATAGGTGAGGAAAAGAGAAGGTGGCATGTCAGAATAGGAAATGGAACAAGAGAGAAAGGGATGGATAGAGAAATTACTGGGTTAGACACGTCATCCGGTTGGAGGCTACTCAGATGGAATATAAAGTGTTGTTCCTCAAATCTGAGAGTGAGGAGGCCAAGGAGCAACATGTTGGAATGGGATTGGGGAGTGGAATTAAAAAGGTTGGTCAATGGGAAATCCTGTTTGTTGTGGATGGAGCAAAGGTGTTCTACCTTTCTTCATTTCCTTCAATGGACCTAATACAGTACCCAGAACTATCCAACGGTACTGAGGTATTATCTTCATTAGTACTGCGTTATAGGATCAAGGTTTCAGTTCAATGATCTTCCATGTTGTATGACCTCTAGAATATTTCCACATTTTCTCCTGTTATGCCCAGCACTGTTATTCTTTGTGACTGACTAAATGAGATGCAGGCTTCATTAGCGATAAACTCTGACGAAGATGATACACTTCTTACTGACAGATTGCTTGCAGGAAAAGAGAAAACTATTCTGGTGAACACCATCTGAAGGTTAAATACCAAAACTTTATAGAAGGCTGATTGCCTCCTGAGTCTCAGCAGCTAGCTCTGGCTGGCTCTGTTACAGCCAGAGACTGATCACACACTACTCAGTCAGACCAAAACTGCTTCCAGTTATATTTGGTTTCACTGTCCCAAGAAAAACTCCAAATACTAACAAATCACACCATTTCAGATGGACTATAAGGGCCGAGATGGCCTGCTTCCATGCTGTAATTGTTATATGGTTATATGGTTAATATACCTATAGTCATGTCAAATTTACTTACGAATGAATATTAGCAACTTTCAACAACTCCAAATGCTTACAACTTAAAAAGAGATGAAGGAAAATAAAATTAAATGTAGTAACGCAACAAAGAATAAAAAAATGTTTCAGCCACTGTCACAAGTTAAACTCTACGCAATTCTTGCCTCTTCCCGAATTACTACAGTATTATCCTCTTCTATTTTTCCCTTTCCATCTCTTGATTGTGCTTTGGGTGGATAGGACTGTCCATCTCATGGTGCTAGGAGATGTTCTGATTGTTGCAACGAATGAGGCGAACCCAAGCACAGGACACAGGTATGGAGGTTGCATTAGGATGCAGACGCGGGCGTGAGCATTGAACGGCAAACAGGAGAGAGTGCAGGAAGGCAGGAGATAGGCAGAACTGATCTTGACATGGAGCGACTGAGTTTCACGGGTAAACCTCGGAACTAGAGTAGAGCTTAGAAAATTTATCTTGACACGAAGAGACTGAGTTTCACAGGTAATTCTCAGTACTGAAGCAAAACTTAGAACACACTGTCCTAAGCGGCTGGGAAACGTTAATTACTACACAGGCAAAACCAAGGATCTGGCTACTAGTGGGTGAAAAGCTGGGGTTCTTATGCTGCAGGTCTTGATGAAAACCAGGTGTGCTGTCATCAAAGAGAATTAGGAGAAAATGGGGAATTAATGGTTGGAACTGTGGTACAATCAAAGAGAAATAGGAGAAAGTGGGGAATTAACGGTCGGGGCTGTGACACTGATAGCCATTCCCACCATCACCATTCACTCAGTCAAAGCCAAGAGAAACTAGAAACAATCCAACACATTACAGGACCCTGCAGCAGTTTAACTCAATCTGATTACTTACACAGGCACAATTAAGTGGCAAATGTCATTCACCAAAATCTTGTTTTATAATACAAACTCATAAAAGAAACCATACCTTACCATAAATACAAGCTTGGTCCAATTTTAGAGTCAGTGTCCCACAAATTATATCATGACGATCCATTATTACGGATAGGGTAATCCATAACTGTCCAGATACAACAATACAGGATAAACAAGCAAGAACAACTTACTTAATAGATACAACAATTCCAAGCACACATAACATACAGACATCAATAACTGAAAAACACCAGAAATATGCTGAATTAAAAGGGGAAATTGAAAGACTGTGGAATATAAACAGGATATACATTGTCCAAAAATAATATTAACAACTGGTATCATCCCAAAGACACTATACAATAGCATTAAACAATTAGGCCTACACAGCAATACTTATATAAACCTTCAAAAAGTCACAATACTAAACACCACCAGAATAGTCTGAAACTTCCTGGCAATTGAGAAATGAGTGTGTTTGGCTATGCCTGTACCTTAGGTTTTACCAGCTTGAGCTGAGAAAAAAATAAAAACACACTGACAATGACAATGATAATAAATAAATGAACAATAAATATTGGAAACATGAGGTGAAGCATCCTTTGAAGTGAGTCCACAGTTTGCAAGAACTGTTCAGTGATGTGGTGAGCGTAGTTGACTAAAGAGGTAGATGGTTGAGGGGTAATAACTCTTCCTGAACCTGGTGGTGTTTGTCCTGAGGCTCCTGTGCCTTCTTCCTGCTGGCAGCAGCAAGAAGAGAACATGGCCTGGTTGCTGAGGGTTCTTGACTATGCCAATACATCTGGCAGAAGTCATAAGTTAACAGGTGTGGGTATCCTGATTTCCATTTCCCTAGTCTAGGAGCACTGAAGCATATTTATGATCTTACCATCCTCCATGTGCAACAGATTCTGAAGACCAGCATAGGAGTTACTACACCAAGCAACACAATGGACTAAATATTTAAGCCCTTCTTGAACACTACTTTGTCAACAACGTGTTCCAAAGAACTGTTGTAGAACTGGGCAATAAAAGTATGTGCTTATATATTTCATTTGGCCTGAGGTTTGAGTAGTGCCAGCAATTGCACTACTAAACTTTATTGAAGAATGCACTATTGCCATGGATATTTCAAATGAGCATGGTTAGAAATTCATCTATACAATGTTGAAATGCAGAATGAGGTAAATTAGCACTTGTTTCTGTGTGTTGTAGTGCTAGCTATTACTATCATACCTTCTCTTCTTCGTGAGAGTTTTTTGTGTTCTTTAGCATTGTTTTTTCAGCTGTTAAACCCACACAGTTTTGGCAATAGTAAAGTAATGCCTAAAATATGTCAACGATAAGACTTTCAACAGCACTGGTGTGAAAAATAGCTGTTGTTGTCACTTGTTCAACCAGTTTTTATTGAAGTTCAAAAGCAATGTTATTCAAAGGCAAACCATATCAGCAGCCAGAAGGCTGCTCAGCTCTCTCAAAGCTCAAAATAAAAAGTTTAAAGTTCAAAGTAAATTGCTTATCAAAGGACATATATGTCACCTTCTAAAACCCTGAGATTTATTTTCTTGCAGTATACTCAATAAATCTATAATAGGATAATAACCATAACAGAAAGAGTGCACCAACTTGGGCATTCAACCGGTGTGCAAAAGATAACAAACTGTGCAAATACAAAAAGAAAGAAATAATAATAAAAATTAATAATTAATTGAGAACACGAAGTGAAGAGCCCTTGAAAGTGATACATGGGTTGTGGGAACATTTCAGTGATGGGGCAAGTGAAGTTGAGTAAAATAATCACCTATGGTTGAGAGGTAATAACTATTCCTGAACCCCATGGTGTGAGTCCCGAGGCTCTGGTACCTTCTTCCAGGTTGCAGCAGTGAGAAGAGAGCATGGCCTGGGTGGTGGGAGTCCCTGATGATGTATGCTGCTTTCCTGTGTAGATGTGCTGAATGGCAGGGAGGGCTTTACCCATGGTGGACTAGACCATATCCACTACTTTTCATAGGACGCTTTTCATGGATTCACCCTCCTGAAGGCTGCTCGCACGTCAGCCACAGAGACTGAAATCACAGGGTCATCAGGGAGTTCAAATGGTTCAATTTTTACCTTCATGATGGTTTCTCCATGTTTTGACAGTCAAAGTGAGCATGGAAGGCACTGAGCTCATCTGGAAGCGAAGCGTGTTGTCACCTAAATCGCTTGATTTTAACGTATAAGAGGTGACAGCATTCAAGCCCGCCGCCACTGTTTGAGCAAGATTCGTTGATTCAAGTTTAGTCTGCAATTGCCACTTTGCCCATTAGATGGCTTTTTGGAGATAAAGCTTGGACCTCTTGTAACTTTTTTGTCACTTGACTTGAATACCTCTGATCTGGTCCTCAGCAGATTGCAGATCTTTTGGTTCATCCAGGGCTTCTGTTTGGGGAAGACTCTGAATGACCTAGTAAGGAAACAATCATCTACAACAGCTTTTATAAAGTCCATGACAACCATGGTGTATTCATTCAGATCTACAGAAGAGTCCTTTAACATGGTCGAGTCCATCAATTCAAAGCAATACCCATAGCAATACCATCTGCCTCCCCCATCCACTTCTTTGTTGTCCTAATCGCTGGGGCTTTGCTTTAGCCTCTGTTTGTATGCAGATAGGAGAGGGATAGCCAAATGATCAGATTTACTGAAATACAGTCTGGGTATGGAACAGTAGGCATACTTAATCTTAATATAATAGGTTATATGCTGATGGTAATTGACCAGAGATTCCTTCAAGCAAGCCTGGTTGAAGGCCCCATTAGTTTTTGAAATGCGACCGGATAGACTTCCTCTTTCAGAGTAAACTCACAGTTTCTCCTGCATCTTACTCATGTGGAAGGCCTTGTAGATTCAAATGCTTTAACGCAACTGAAAACATTGGATAACGCCCAGTTTTCTCGACCTCACCCTTGATTTGGGGCCTTGTAGTTAAATTTGCTGATGATTAAAAGGGAAGAGGGAAAGAAAGTTAAAAAAAAATTGCAAATTTAAAAAATTAGAATAACAAAGTATGGTGAATAGAATATATATATATATATATATATATATATATATATAGGGAGTTGGGAGACTAGCCTCTTTGTTAAGAAGAGCAACAAAAAAAAAGTAAATTATTGAATCGAAAGAGATTACAGGATATTGCAGTGGTGAGGGATTTGGATCAACTTGTAGGTATAACAGGCAATTAGGGTGGCAAATGGAATATTGTCTTTTCTCTCCAAGTGTAACATTAAATTTTGCTGCGATGATACAAAAGATGGGTAACATTACACCTAGAATTCTATGTACTGTTTTATTCTCACTAGTTGGTAATTCAGAGAGGATTCACTAGTTTCATTCTCAGGATGAAAGGATAGACATACTGTATCCTATTGGGGTTGTGTACATACATGCGAGTTAGGTACAAGTATTTTGTTCCCTGAAAGCAGTGACATAAGTGGACAGGGTGGTGAAGAAGGCACTTGGTAGGCCAGCTTTCATCATTCGGGGATAGAAACATAGAAACATAGAAAATAGGTGCAGGAGTAGGCTATTCGGCCCTTCGAGCCTGCACCGCCATTCAGTATGATCATGGCTGATCATCCAACTCAGAAGCCTGTACCTGCCTTCTCTCCATACCCCCGATCCTTTTAGCCACAAGGGCCATATCTAACTCCCTCTTAAATATAGCCAATGAACTGGCCTCAACTGTTTCCTGTGGCAGAGAATTCCACCAGATTTGGGATTTTATGTTTACAACTGTACGTGATGTTGGTGAGACAATGTTTGGAGAATTTTGTGCAGTTCTAGTCACAGAGCTGCAGGAAGAATATCATTAAGCTGAAAAGGGCACAGAAAGAAATTCAGAAACATGATCAGAATCAGAATCAAGTTTATTAGCCCTGACATACGCCATGAAATTTCTGGTGCTGTAGTGACAGTACTGGAGTACCCAGGACTGATGGACTTGAGCTTAAGGAGAGATTGGATAGGCTGTTATTTTTTCTCTGGGATATGGGTGGCTGAGAGATGACCTTATATAAAATATGAGAGGTATAGATAAGGTGAATAGGCACAGCATCGTACCATGGTAGGGGAGTCTAAAAGTAGAAGGTTTAGACTTAAAGTGCCTCCAAGAGTACCACAACCTTGTATAGTTTGGAAGCTTGCCGCAATGACCCAGAGAGCTATGCTGGCTGGAGTCAGGACTTTATGCTTTGGCTCTTGATAGCGTCACCCATGCCAAACAGGTCAAAGGTTAGAGGCCAGACTAAGAGTGATCCACTGATTCTCCAGGCTTAGGGTTAACTGGTCAAAAAAAAATCCGTTATCAGTTTGCATGACTGACAGTAAAGCGGGAGGAAGCTACTGACATGATGGAGGAAGCTGTGGACGCCACCACAGATAGATGACCTTCATTGCTGCCCTACATGCCAGCAGTGTAATGGGCAAAAGAAAGAAAAAGACCTAAGGGGAGAGAGAAATGATCAAAATGGGATGTGAAGGCCTACCTTTTCACACAGTGGGTGGCAGGTATGTAGAACAAGCCTCCAGAGGATGTGGTAGAGGCAGGTACAATTACAATGTTTAGAAAATATCTGGACAAGTAAACGGATACTTGAATCTGCTGAAGCAGGCCAGAGCCCTGCTGAAGGGTCTCTGCCGGAAACATCGACTGTACTTTTTTCCATAGATGCTGCCTGGCCTGCTGAGTTCCTCCAGCACTTTGTGTGTGTTGCAAGTAAATGGATAGAAAGGTTTGGGGAGATACAGGCTGAACACAGACAAACAGGACTAGAGAAGGTTGGTAACTTGGTTGGCATGGACAAGTTGGGCCAATGGGTCTGTTTCCATTTTGTATAATTGAAAGACTATGACTCAAAATACTATGCAAAGACATCTCAAAAGTTTTCAAAAGTGTGCATTCCAAATTTTTGCAGAATAGAAATAACTAGTTGAGTAAACAGCAACCCAAGAGAAAACAAAACAAGGCAATATAAATTGATTGACATTTAAATATAAATTTGTTAACAATTAAATAAATGCCTTGCAGATATAACTTCCCATTGATGATAAACACTGAGTACCCAAATTCCTGGAAAGTCCAGCAGTATTTTAATCTTCTACTTTGTCATTCAGAGCAGAAGGTTAAAATGTATATTCCTAAATTTTGTTTTGCTAGAATATCAACCGCCAGTATTGTTCTTCCTTATCACATTAGGTGGTTACCAGGACCCAAGAAGTCTCTAAAATGAAGGCTATCTTGAGCCCCTTATTCCAGATTCAAGTTGTATTTACCCTATGAGTGACTGTAACTGCTTCTTTCTGATGCAACCAAATGGTACTTTCAACAATAGGGAAGTTTTTGTCTTTAATTCTTAATCAAAGTCTTTGGGGCAGGGTTTAATCCTGACAACAGTGGCAGATTATACATTAAATTGATATTACAGTGACCTCTGCTGGAAAAAAAAACAAAATAAAAAAGTGTGTTCAAGATATCAATACAGAATTTACACATTACAGCTATGGAAATTCACCCATACAAAATTCAGAAAACATGGTTCATAAATTTTGAGATATGGAATAAAATTAATTCCCATGGAATCTTTCTGTAAATACAGTAAATAAATCAATACATATTTTCAACTAGCTTTTGAACTGAATTGACTTTATTTCGCACATCCTTCACACACGAGGAGTAAAAATCTGTATGTTAATACTCTGTCTGAATATACAATGTACAATTTATAGTAATTTGTAATAAATAGTGTGTACAGTCAATATAGCATAGAAATACAATTGTATCAGTGTGAATTAATCTGTCTGATAGCCTGGTGGAAGAAGCTGTCCTGAAGCTTGTCAGTCCTGGCTTTAATGCTGTGGTACTGTTTCATGGATGGTAGCAACTGGAGCAGTTTGTGGTTGGGGTGACTCGGGTCCCCAATGATCCTTCGCATTCTTTTACGCACCTGTCTCTGTAACTGTCCTGAATGGTGGGAAGTTCACATCTACAGATGCGCTGGGCTGTCTGCACCACTCTCTGCAGAGTCCTGCGATTGAGGAAGGTACAATTCCCATACCAGCCAGTAATGTAGCCAGTCAGGATGCCCTCAATTGTTCCCCTGTAGAAAGTCCTTAGGATTTGGGTATTCATGCCAAACTTCTTCAACCATCTGAGGTGAAAGAGGTGCTGTTGTGCTTTTTTCACCACACAGCCGGTATGTACAGACCACGTGAGATCCTTGGTGATGTTTATGCTGAGGAACTTAAAGCTGTTCACCCTCTCAATCCCAGATCCATTGATGCCAATCGGGGTTAGCCTGTCTCCATTCCTCCTGTAGCTCACAACCAGCTCCTTTGTTGTTGCAACATTGAGGGAGAGGTTGTTTTCTTGACACCACTGTGTCAGGATGATGCCTTCTTCTCTGCTGGCTGCCTCGTTATTATTTGAGATAAGGCCAATCAATGTAGTTTTGTCAGCAAATTTAATTAACAGGTTGGAGCTGTGGGTGATGACACAGTCATGGGTATACAGGGAGTAAAGGAGGGGGCTTAGGACACAGTCCTGGGGGGCACCTGTGTTGACACATTTCTTGACACATGTACAGATGATGCAGTTTTGTGGTATGGAAAATTACAGAATAGACCATTTTCTAGAAAAGCAACAATGCTGGCTCATCCATAATATGGGGGGGGGGGGGCGCTGCCTATACAGCAACTAGCTCTCAATTACTGCATACTAATTGGTGCCACTTACATCAGCACTGAATATTTAGTTTCAGTGACTATACAGTTTAAATGGCTTGGCCTGGACTAGATGGGCTGAAGGGCCTGTTTCTGTGCTGTGGTTTTCAATGACTTTATGACTCTATCAGTAATGTACTATTCCAGATAGAAAACGTTTAAATTTCCTCTAGTGGAATCGTGACAACGCAAGAATATTGCCAGTAACCTCTCAATTCCCCCCATATCATTGCTCACTAAGGAAAGCTAATAAACAGAGAAGCCCTCCTGGGTTCTTCAAGCAGCTTATTTGTTCAGCACTGGTAGCATTGATTCTCGTTTTAATCAAATTGATTTCCAGAGAGGAATGAAGGAGGTTGTTATATTATCAAGAATCTGCAGCATGTGTATTAGTGAAAGATGAGTTTCAGAGCTGTAAACTTGGTAGTTTGGGAGTGGACAGGCAACAGCAAGAAGAATTTAAAATATGCTAAAGTATCCCTGGAATTTTTTTTGTTGAAAAATGTCTGAATACAAATTTAAGTATTTGACCCAATCTCTAGCACCCAAGTAAGCAAAACTCCAGCTTCTCCAGCCTACCTATATAACTGAAGTCCCTTATAGCTGGGATCATTTTGGTAAATCTCTCCCATACCTTCTCTAAACCTTCACATCTTCTCTAAAATGCCACATCCAGAAATGGACACAATATGTTACTTCATTGTTTTTGTATCCTACGTCTCCATTAAGCCATCCGCCAATCCGCATCCGGTCTCACCCATGTTGAGGAGACTATACCAGAGCACCAGATTCAGTAAATGACACCGACAGATTTACATATGAAGGACTGCCTCACTTGTGAGGACTCTTTAGGGTCATGAATGGTGGTGAGGGAGAAGGTGTAGAGGCAATTGTAACACTGAGCATGGCTGCAGGGATAAGTGTCCTGAGTGGTATTGGTGGAGAAAAGTGGACAAGGGAGTTATGATAGCCACAGAGATGATTGCTGTGGAAAGTGGAGAAGAGACAAGAAGGGGAGATGTACATCCTGGTGGGATCCCTTTGGAGATGGCGGAAATTGTGGAAAACGGTATGTCAGATACATAGGCTCATAAGGTGTTGGGGAGGACCGGGTAGCCCAATGCCTGTTATTTCTGTGGGGTGTGGGGTTGGGGAAGAAAAGAAGATGTGGTTGAGAGCTGTATTGGTAGTGAAGAGGGGGAACATTTTCTGAAAAAGGAGGACATCTTGGATGTCCTGGAGTGGAGAAACTCATCACAAGAAGAGATGTCGCAGAAATGGAGGAACTGAGAGAAAAGAATTGCATCTTGTAAGTGACAGGACGGGGTAGAGCAATACATCTTTTTG
The DNA here is from genome assembly GCF_963921235.1 of Mobula hypostoma. Taxonomy (NCBI): domain Eukaryota; kingdom Metazoa; phylum Chordata; class Chondrichthyes; order Myliobatiformes; family Myliobatidae; genus Mobula; species Mobula hypostoma. The sequence continues at coordinate 82,048,379 of NC_086106.1, forward strand.
GCCCAGTCACTCCATACGGACCATGTTATTCACCTTGCTAATCCCAATTTCCTGTGTTCAGCCCACATCCTTCAGGCCCTTCCACACCACCCCCCACATTCTGTCAAACTATCCACCAATCTCACACTCCCTTCCATTTACTCTATGTCCACTGTCCTCTCCTATCAGATACCATCTTCTTCAGCCCTTTACAACTTCCATCTATCACGTCTTATATCATCCACACTCTCCCTCACCCTCAACTGCTCTTCACTTGGAACTACCTATTGCCTGCCAGCACTTGCTCCACCCCTGCCCCGCCCCACACACTTTTTGTACTGCCTGTCTCCCTTCTTTCTTTCCAGTCTTGATCCGGAACCATCAACTGTCCATTTCCATCCACAGATGCTGCCTGGCCCGTTGAGTTGTTCCAGCCTGTTTGTGTGTTGCTCCAGATTTCCAGGCATCTTCAGCCTCTTATGACTCCACAATACCAGTAGTTGTCATCTTCTGAAAAGTAGAAAATTCTTAAAGTGTTTGTTAGGAAAGATGTAGGAATAATACTTCTTTAGGTAAAATGAATAAAATGCTCGGATACAAAATAAATACATGTAATTGCCCTCAGCACAGGTGCACTGCACCAGAAGGCTGTGTGCTTACGCCCTGCTCTATTTGCTTTACACTGGGTGGCTAAGCACAGCTCCAAAGCGTTATTTACGTTTGCTGACGAAACCACTGTTGCGGAGTGAATCGAAGGTGGTGACGAATCACCATATGGTTGGAAGATTGAAAATCTGGCTGAGTGGTGCCATAACGGCAACATCTTACTCAATGTCAGCAAGACCGAGGAGCTGATTATTGACTTCAGGAGGAGGAAACCAAAGGTTCATGAACTATTCATCATCAGAGAATCAGAAGTGGAGATGATCAGCAACTCTAAATTCCTTGTTGTTATCATTTCAGAGGACCTGTCCTGGGCCCAGCACTCAAGTGCAATTATGAAGAAAGCACAGCAATGCCTCTACTTCATTAGGAGTTTGCAATGGTTCAGCAGGACACCCAAGATTTTGACAAACTTCTATTGATGTGTAATGGAGAGTATATTGACTGGCTTGTTATGAAAACACCAATGCCCTTGAAATGAAATCCTACAAAAAGTAGTGAATACAGTCCCATTCATCATGGGTAAAGCACAACTACATCAAGCATAGTCACAGGACAGCGGCATCCATCATCAAGGACCCCCACCACCCTAGTCATGCTCTCTTCTCGCTGCTGCCATCAGGAAGAAGGTACAGGAGGCCCAGGACTCACACCACCTCATTCAGGAACAGCTATTGTCCCTCAACCATCAGGCTCTTGGACCAAAGTGGATAACTTCACACAACTTAATTTGCCCCATCAGTGAGCTGTTTCCACAACCTATGGACTCTCTTTCAGGGATTCTTCATCCCATGTTCTCAATCGTTATTGTTTATTTATTTATCTATTATTATTTCTTTGTTTTTGTTTTTTCTCAGTTTGTTGACTTTTGCGCACTGTTGGACACCCGAGATGATGCAGTCTTTCATTGATTTTATTATGATTATTATTCTATTACAAATTTATTGAATATGCCCTCAAGAAAATAAATTTCAGGGTTGTTTGTTGTGACATAGATATAATACATTTACTTTGAATTTTGAACTTTGGAATCAGTTCAATATTGGAGTGAGTTAAGCTCTAGTTCAACACCCGATGGTTGAGGGGTTCTTGAATCTGATGGTGTGGGTGCTGAGGCTTCTCCACCTCCGTACAGAAGGCAGCTGCAAGAAGAGACCATGGCCTAGATGGTGGGGGGTTTGTGATGGTGTATGCTGCCTTCCTGTGACAGCACTCTTGCAAACCTGCTCAATGTTTGGGAAGACTTTACCCCTTGATGGTCTTGGCTGCATTCTGTCGACCGTGCATCTATTGAAGTTGGTCAAAGTTTTAGATGACATACCAAATCTTTGCAGACTTCCAAGAAAGTAAAAGTGCTACCATGCCTTCTTTGCAATGGTACTTACATGCTGGACCCAGGACAGATGATAGAGGAATTTAAAGTCGCTGATCATCTCCACCTCGGATCCCCTCATGTGGACTGACTCATGGACCTCCAGTTTCTTCCTCCTGTCATCAATAATCAGCTCCTTGGTCTTGCTGACATTGAGTGAGAGGCTGCTGTTGTGGCACCACTCAACCAGATTTTCATTCCCTCTCCAATATACTGATTGATCAACACCATTGATTTGGTAAACAACAGTGGTGTCAACAGCAACCTTCCATAAACATGACTTTGGAACTGTGCTTAGCCTCACAGACATAAGTATAAAGCGAGTAGAACAGGGAGCTAAGAATGCAAGCTTGTGGTGGACCAGTGTTGATGGTGGTTGTGGAAGAGGTGTTGTTGACTGGCGTCTGCAAGTAAGGAAATCAAGAATCCCATTGCACAAGGATGCATTAAGGCCTAGATTGTGGAGCTTATTAATTAGCTTTGAGGAGATGATAGTGTTGAATGCAGAGCTGTAGTCAACTAAGAGCATCCTGATGTATGCATCTTCACTGTCCAGATGTTCCAGGATTATGTGAAGAGCCAATGAAATGGAAATCCAGGCAACACACGCAAAATGCTGGAGGAACTCAGCAGGCCAGGCAGCATCTATGGAAACGAGTAAGCAGTCGATGTTTTGAGCTGAGACCCTTTATCAAGACTGAAAACAAAGTTAGGGTAAGGTGGTGGGAGGAGGGAAGGTAGAAGTACAAGGTTGTAGGTGATAGGTAAAACTGGGAGAGGGTGAGAGGTCAAATGAAATGGCTCTTTTATACATGTGCCGTTTAAATACCAAAGTATATATACACACTCAGTGGCCACTTTATTAGGTATCTCCTGAATCTAATAAAATGGCCACTGAGTGTATGTTCGAGGTCTTCTGCTGTTGTAGCTTATCCACTTCAAGTTTTGCTGTGTTGACTGTTCAGAGATGATCTTCCGCACACCACTGCTGTAATGTGTGGATATATTAGGTACTTTTGCCTGTCAGTTTGAACAATTCTGGCCATTTTCCCCAGGCCTCTCTCATTAAAAAGGTGTTTTCACCCTCAGAACTGCCGCTCAGTGGATTTTTTTCTGGAAGTCCTATAAATAATAGATTTTAAGCAGGAAAGCTCTTTGTACATGTTTAAAATTCAAGACTTGTATTTTGGTGAGTGCTGTGGGGCTCATGAATGATAATCTCTATGCATTTGAGGTCAAAGTATTTATCATTAATGAGGAAACAATTCATCAAAAAAACAGTGCTAACTGTTGTCAAAGTTGCTGGTGAACGCAGCAGGCCAGGCAGCATCTCTAGGAAGAGGTACATTCGAGGTTTCAGGCCGAGACCCTTCATCAGGACTAACCGAAGGAAGAGTTAGTAAGAGATTTGAAAGTGGGAGGGGGAGGGGGAGATCCAAAATGACAGGAGAAGACAGGAGGGGGAGGGATGGAGCCAAGAGCTGGACAGGTGATTGGCAAAGGGGATATAAGAGGATCATGGGACAGGAGGTCCGAGGAGAAAGACAGGGGGGGGGGGAACCAGAGGATGGGCAAGGGGTATAGTCAGAGGGACAGAGGGAGAAAAAGGAGAGTGAGAGAAAGAATGCGTGTATAAAAACAAATAACGGATGGGATACGAGGGGGAGGTGGGGCATTAGCGGAAGTTAGAGAAGTCGATGTTCATGCCATCGGGTTGGAGGCTACCCAGACGGAATATAAGGTGTTGTTCCTCCAACCTGAGTGTGGCCTCATCTTTACGGTAGAGGAGGCCGTGGATAGACATGTCAGAATGAGAATGGGATGTGGAATTAAAATGTGTGGCCACTGGGAGATCCTGCTTTCTCTGGCGGACAGAGTGTAGGTGTTCAGCAAAACGGTCTCCCAGTCTGCGTCGGGTCTCGCCAATATATAGAAGGCCACATCGGGAGCAGCGGACGCAGTATATCACCCCAGCCGACTCACAGGTGAAGTGTCGCCTCACCTGGAAGGACTGTCTGGGGCCCTGAATGGTGGTAAGGGAGGAAGTGTAAGGGCATGTGTAGCACTTGTTCCGCTTACACGGATAAGTGCCAGGAGGGAGATCAGTGGGGAAGGATCCCATTCCCATTCTGACATGTTGCCACACATTTTAATTCCACATCCCATTCCCATTCTGACATGACCTCCCGGTGGCCACACATTTTAATTCCACATCCCATTCCCATTCTGACATGTCTATCCACGGCCTTCTCTACTATAAAGATGAAGCCATACTCAGGTTGGAGGAACAACACCTTATATTCCATCTGGGTAACCTCCAACCTGATGGCATGAACATTGACATCTCTAACTTCTGCTAACGCCCCACCTCCCCCTCGTACCCGATCCGTTATTTATTTTTATACACACATTCCTTCTCTCTCTCTCCTTTTTCTCCCTCTGTCCCTCTGACTATACCCCTTGCCCATCCTCTGGGTTTCCCCCACCCTTGTCTTTCTCCCCGGGCCTCCTGTCCCATGATCCTCTCATATCCCCTTTGCCAATCACCTGTCCAGCTCTTGGCTCCATCCCTCCCCCTCCTGTCTTCTCCTATCATTTTCGATCTCCCCCTCCCACTTCCAAATCCATACTAACTCTTCCTTCAGTTAGTCCTGACGAAGGGTCTCGGCCTGAAACGTTGACTGTACCTCTTCCTAGAGATTCTGCCTGGCCTGCTGCGTTCACCAGCAACTTTGATGTGTGTTGCTTGAATTTCCAGCATCTGCAGAATTCCTGTTGCTAACTGTTGTGCACATTCTTTGTTAAGCTGTTGCTTAATCTTACTGTAGATTAGCTCTTAAATTGTTTTATTTTGTTTCAAGTCTTCTATTTCAACAAAAGATTTATCAACAACTAAGTTTTGGATTAGACAGGGCAATAATCTATACAATGATTGAATGTTTCTCGTGCAAAAATAGGATATAGGACACAACGGTAAAGCTGATTAAACAATGCTGATATTGACCTAAACATAAAATTAGTACAATTCTCCTTTCCTATTTTTCCTTTACTGTATGTGAGAATAATCAGGCTCTGGATCTGAAGCCAAGAATTATTAAACCTGAATTATTATTGTGCTCAATAAGCCGAGAGAATGGAGCTTTACATCTGTAATGACATAGGCTCCTCTATTTATTGAAACAATGCCTCAAACACTATTTCTAACAGGGCTACAGTACAGACTAAGCCCTTTCCTGTAAGCAGAAGAGTATTCTATCAAAGAATTGAAGAAAATGATAGGGAAGAGTAGGAGGATGGATGCTATGCTGGTCGGGTAGCTAGGTGAATGGCACATTTCCCATTTTTAAATAATGGGCAGTGATATTAAATTAATATTCTTCAATGAAAATTGCAGGAAATTTGAACAGCTTTTCGGAAACATCAGGACGAGTAAGTTTCACCACACTGACTGAAGCTGCATTTAATTAAGGTCCACGTGGGAAATACAGACGAATGGAAATCTGCTGTTGGTACAATCCTCATCACTCCAAAAGCCAGCATCTGAAATACAAACATTCCAGCAGAAAGAGAAAGAATTACAAGATCTCCAAAGCAATTATTTTAAGACCAAAAGCAGGATGGCCCCTTGAGCTAGTTCCATCATAAACTGATTCAATGTTAACAGGCTCAAGAAGGTGAATGATTTTCAGCTCTTGCTGTGCAACTACCTGGGACGTGATTAACTTGCCACTAAAAATAATATAATATTGAATCTTGTCATACTTAGATTAATTGCCAAGTGCCCAAATTTAATGCAAAGGCAATCTGCAGCTGTACAACCTGTTGGAACGATGCCTTCAGAAAGGGAAGCACAAAAATGAATAAACAATACGTGATCATAATTTCCACAAGATGGGGGACTGGAGGGATAATAGAAACCTTGGAGAAATTCTCACATTTTCCATGTTCTTTTTCTCTCATGTTTCTTTAGTACAAAGAAAGAGGACATTCAAGTAATGAAGTCTCTGCTCTCCTCAGATGGTGACAAGGACATGTACAGGAATGAGATAAATCAGCTGGTTGAGCGGTGTCGCAACATCAACATTGCACTCAATGCCAGTAAGACTAAGGAACTGATTGTGGACCAGGAAGGGGAAGTTGAGGGAAAACACACCAGTCCTCGTGGAAGAGTCAGCGATGAAAAGGGTGAGCAGTTTCAAGTTCCTGGGTGTCATCTATCCTGGGCCCAACATATTGATAATCATCAGGAAGGCATGCCAATGGCAAATTTCTATAGGTGTAACGTGGAGAGCATTTTAGCTGGTTGCATTACCTTTGGCATGGAGGGCCCATTGCACTGGATCAGAAAAATCTGCAGAGGGTTGCAAATTCAGCCACCTCCATTATGCCTCCCCAGTTTTGAGTACATCTTCAAAAAGGTGATACCTCAAAAAGGTGACATCCATCATTAAGTCCCCTTGCACCCAGGCTGTGCCCTCTTGTTATCACAACCTTCAGGAAGGAGGTGCAGGAGCCTGAAGGTACACACTCTACATTTTAAGGACTGCTTCTATCCCGCCACCATCAGATCTCTGAACAGACAGTGAACCAACCCTTGAACACTACCCCAGTATTTTTGCACTTACTCAATTTAATACGCAACTACTCTTTTACAGTATATTCCTTATTGCAATTTATAGTATTTTTATGCATTACACTGTAACTCTGCCACAAAATAACAAATTTCACAACATATATCAGTGATATTAAACTTGACTCTGATCTTGGAGAAATCCCAATAATTCCATTCCCCCACTTATTTCCCTGAAAATTATTCTCTTGGATTTCCATTAACCTCTCTCTGCTTGTCCTACCATCCATGTAGATCGGATAACTTACTATTTTTGTGATGTTGATGGCAAGCAGAACAATCCAGGAAACACTACACACTCACAGAGAGAACATGTACACTCCCTACTGATAGCTTTGCATGTATGCAACCTGCCTACTGTGCCAGAGCACAGCCACAACAATCAGAGCAAACAGCAGCTAACGCCATTTCTCAGAAGTTGACTTAGATTTTTTGTTGAAGCTGGAGCAGGGATTGCCAGTAATGCTGTGAATATTGTACTGCACTGCAGTTACACACGCCAATTTCTGGCAAGATGGCGGCACAACTGGTCACAGTGGTTTCTACGGGGTCATCAAAATGTGCTGCTCTTCTACGTAAACGCACTTCTAATGATCGCAAAATTCTGCTATATATCAGGACCTTACAGGACCGCAGGTCTACACCATCAGCGAGTTAATGAAGGAGCCATGCAATATACTGCTGCCGAGTCGATGGAGGCTTACGGTCAAATAGGGAGTGGCCAGCCTGGTCCCTTTTCTTGTGATCATAAGAAAAGTTAATCTGGTACGCCGCAAGTTCAATTTGCTGAGTTATTGGATGAATGCAGGGGTGGATGGAGACGGAGCTGTCTGGCTTCGGTCATAGCAACAACTAGGCCTGAAGCCTCAGTGCTACCTGTTTGCAGCCACCCGGAGTAAGAGAACAAAACCATTGCCGCTTCGCCAGGGGCAATGTGGCGCAGCGTCATTGCCTTCCTACGATTTTGCTCAGCAGAAGACAAGCTCTGTCGTGGCTGACTGCAGGTTTTTTTTGGGGGTGGGGGGCGGCTGCTCTCAATTAACTTGGGGCCTGAAGCTGTGAGGTCGATTGCTTTTCTGCTGCCAGGGGAAGAGATGTCCGAACCAGTGCACTCTACTGGGGCGGCATAGTGCAGTTGTGACAAATGAGGATTTCAAATGGACTGCATACATATACTTCTGTGTGATTGTGTTTTTACTGATATTCTATGTGCTTGGATATGTGAGGACTGGACCTTAAAGTCATGGTATAGCCTAGTGGGAGTCAGGCATCGGGGCAAAGACTGGGCCTCAAAGCTGCAGTATTGCCTAGCGGGTGTCGGAGCAGGTCAACAGACAACAGCAATGAGCTGGGGGTCTGAACTATATACATGCATATTCTGTATTGTTGTATTGTGTGTTGTTGACTTGTATGTGGGATGGCTAGGCATCAAGCAATGGTGTTGCAGCTGGTGGGGGGGAGGAATCTCATTGCTCAGTTCTGATCTTACGTGTGCCTACTGTGTGTGACTGCTGGTAACATGTCTTTGCGCCTTGCCCCTGTAGTGAAACTGTCTTACTTGGCTGTATTCATACATGCTTAAATGACAATTAAACTTGAATCGAGTTGAATTGAACTGCAAACCAGGCAGACACTGAAACAGGCACAGACATGGCATTTTAATATATTCAATGGAATTATTCATGTGGGCTTGGAGTAAGCTGCAGTTCGACATTTCATAAAGAAACTGCTTACTCTGAGTTAGAATCATGGTGTTGCACAGTAAGCCAGCAACGGGTCTTCCTGTAGGCCAATAATGATAATCCCATCTGGATCCATCAGTCCAAAACTCTGTACCATCCTAAGTTAGAGCAAGAGTGTAGAAGTTATAATTTAAAAGAACTTTCTCAAAATTTGAAAACAAATTATAAATGTATATTTAAATTTTGTGTAACAATAAATTATATTCACCTCATACACATCAGAGCTACCAATCCAAATTTTTGGATGTGGACTACCCTCCTTTTGGGCCAATTCTAAAACAAAGTCATTATTTTCCTTGCTGTGTATTGAAACGAGGTGACCACCAGGTATGAGGGCTTGACAGTACATCTGATAAAGAAGATACATTCAATGTGAAATGGTAATTCTTCATTCAGTAAAATTGAGGAAATTCCACTCATCATAGTTTATTTGTACTCAGTGAAAGACATTCTGCAAAGTGCCAATGACTAAGAAGTTTGTAAATGTTACTAATATTGTTGGCAATGAAAAAAATTTTAGGCTGCAGAGAAATATCATTGGACTAGTTGGAGGGGCAGAACAAAGTGGGGAGTAAAATATTGTTGGCAATGAAGAAAATTTTAGGCTGCAGAGAAATATCATTGGACTAGTTGGAGGGGCAGAACAAAGTGGGGAGTAAAACACAATATATGGCAAGATATTAAGAAGCGCAAAGGAACAGGTACATCTTAGAGCACATGCCCACAAATCTTTCAAGACTGACAAGTAGATAGAGAGGTTAAAAAGACACATGTGAGACTTGTCTTAATCTTTTGAAACAGATATACAAAAAAAGGTTGTTATCCTGCAATACGCTATTCAATCACTGTCCAAGGTTTACATTTCCAACCACAGCACAACAAGCAGAACGTATAAGCACCTGAGATTGTGCAGAGGAAATTCACAAGAGCTGGAAAATTCAGTGACCAGGAGAGATTTTCCAGGCTGGGCTTGCTTCTAGGAACTATAAAAGCTGCAGGAGGTCTGACTGATGAGCATAAGATTACACTGGAAAACAAAGATTTTGCTTCCTGAATACCTTTAGGTGTATCTTATGAATATTGGGCTACTGATCATGAAAATCACCATGAAATTTCACTATCACGCACCATTTTTTAAATAAACTTATGTTTATTATTTCAATTCATAATTCAAGTCAATTAAAATGTTGCCTACAATGTAAGCTGGAAAGTTTCCTATTTTGTCCAGGCATGCTTGGGCACGCTTAGTTGGCACAGATGCTGCATGGCAGGACAGGTTTTAGTAATAATTACTTGGTTCAGGACTGTAAGGATGGAATTTGCTATCACCAGGCACAAAAATGTATATGAAGGATTTTGATATTTGAGACAGAGGCTTCCCAGAATAACTGATGCCAAGATTAAGGAAAGCATTTTTGTTGGTCCACAAATCAAACAGGTCATCAATGACAGGCAATTTGAAGAATTTCTAGTGGGACTGGAGAAAATCACATGGAAGGCATTCAAGGAAGTTGTTGAAATTTTTCTCGGGATCTACAGAGCACCAAACTACATAGAGCTGGTCGAAAACTTGCTTCAAGCATATAAAACCATGAAATGCAACATGTCACTAAAGATTCATTTTCTGCATTCCCATTTAGACTTCTTCCCTGCAAATCTTGGTGCTGTTAGTGACGAGCTTGGTGAAAGGTTTCACCAGGACATTGCGGTCATGGAGAAAAGATACCAGGGGAACTGGAATCCATCAATGCTGCCGAATTATAGTTGGACACTTAAGTGAGAAGCCTCAGACACTGAGTACAAATGGAAATCATTAACAGAATATTTTTTAACTTAGTTGAACTATTGCAAAGCATCAGCACTATTATGCAATTAAGCACACTATATTTAATATAGTGATGACCCTGGTGCCAAGCTGTGTGGGTCCTAATGCCCTTCCCTTGGACAACATTGGTGTCATGGAGAGGGGAGACTTGCAGCATGGGCAACTGCTGGTCTTCCATACAACCTTGTCCAGGCCTGTACCCTGGAGAGTGAAGACTTTCCAGGCGCAGATCCAGGGTCTCACAAGACTAACGGATGCCTTAATTTCAATAAAAGTTAATTTGTTGTTTCTCCAAATTCCTACGTGATACACGTAATCTGAAATTACATTTGTGTTCATCTTCAAGCAGTCTATCATAAACAAAAAAATTCTGAGGAAGCAACACTTTTGAAAAAATTTGTTGTCCAGTGTTATGAGAGATCTAGACAGGATGAACAAGAAGAATATATCTCACTTAGCAAGGAGTTTGGAAAAACAGACAAAGTTTAAAGGTGAGAGCTGGAAGGATTGCAGTTCTTTTCTATTTATGTGTGGAACGAGCTGCCAGCAAAAGTGGCGATTGCAGGTTCGATTTCAAAATTTAAGAGCGGTTTTGATAAATACACTATGGGAGGGGAATGGAAGGCTACGGTGCAGGTGTGGGTTGGTGGGATGAGGCAGAATACCAGTTCAGCATGGCCTAGATAGGACAGAGGTCTGTTTCTGTGATGCTGTGCTCTGTGACTATGATATTATGACTCTACGGCGTGGGAAAGGGAGAGGGTGCTCTGAATTCACTGGCTGGAATGTTGGTAGATGCAGAAGCCCTGAACTTATCTGATGAGTATCTGAATGGGTACTCAACTGTAGAAAACTGTAAAGCCACAGAAAAAACTTACAGTATATGTAGGGCAATCTAAACAGCTATTTTTGGTCCAGCACAGGCATGATGATCCAAAAGACCTCTTCCTGTGTTAAGTGATTCTTCGCTTACTTCCTAGCACCATCAGTCAGCTGATGAATCAGTTCTCTTACTTATTAAACACTTCCTGACAGCATCAAGGAGGCGTCTTTACAACAAGGGCTGCAATGATCAAGAAAATTTGTCTACTCTTACATAGTCATATTACCATATAGGCCATGTTTCAAAGGCAACTCCTTTCAGTCACAAACATGAGGAAATCTACAGATGCAGGAAATTCAAGCAACACACATAAAAAAATGCTGGTGAACGCAGCAGGCCAGGTAGCATCTATAGGAAGAGGTACAGTAGAAGTTTCGGGCCGAGATCCTTCGTCAGGACTAAATGAAAGAAGAGATAGTAAGAGATTTGAAAGTGGGAGGGGGAGGGGGAGATCTGAAATGATAGGAGAAGACAGGAGGGGGAGGGGTGGAGCCAAGAGCTGGGAAGTTGATTGGCAAAAGGGATACCAGTCTGGAGAAGGGAGAGGATCATGGGATGGGAGGCCTAGGGAGAAAGAAAGGGGGAGGGGAGCCCAGAGGATGGGCAAGGAGTTATAGTGAGTGGGACAGAGGGAGGAGAAAAAACGAGATTAGATAGATAGATAGAGAGAGAGAGAGAGAGAGAGAGAGAGAGCGGGAGAGGATGGGGTACGAAGGGGAGGTGGGGCATTAACGGAAGTTACAGGTCAATGTTCATGCCATCAGGTTGGAGGCTACCCAGACGGAATATAAGGTGTTGTTTCTCCAACCTGAGTGTGGCTTCATCTTGACAATAGAGGAGGCCGTGGATAGACATATCAGAATGGAAATAGGACGTGGAACTAAAATGTGTTGCCACTGGGAGATCCTGCTTTCTCTGGCGGATAGAGCATAGGTGTTCAGCGAAATGGTATCCCAGCCTGCGTCGGGTCTCGCCAACATATAGAAGGCTGCATTGAGAGCACCAGACGCAGTATATCACCCCAGCCGACTCATAGGCGAAGTGTCACCTCACCTGGAAGGACTGTCTGGGGCCCTGAATGGTATTGAGGGAGGAAGTGTAAGGGCATGTGTAGCAATTGTTTTGCTTACAAGGATAAGTGCCGGGAGGGACATCGGTGGGAAGGGATGGCGGGGAGAACGAATGGACAAGGGAGTCGCGTAGGGAGCGATCGCTGTGGAAAGCAGAAAGTGGGGGGGAAGGGAAAGATGTGTTTGTTGGTGGGATCCCGTTGGAGGTGGCAGAAGTTACAGAGAATTATGTGTTGGACCCGGAGGCTGTGGGGTGGTAGGTGAGGACAAGGGGAACCCTATTCCTAGTGTGGTGGCGGGAGGATGAGGTGAGAACAGATGTGCGTGAAATGGGAGAGATGCGTTTGAGAGCAGAGTTGATGGTGGAGGAAGGGAAGCCCCTTTCTTTAAAAAAGGAGGACATCTCCCTCGTCCTGGAATGAAAAGCTTCATCCTGAGAGCAGATGCGGCGGAGACAGAGGAATTGTGAGAAGAGGATGGCATTTTTGCAAGAGACAGGGTGGGAAGAGGAATAGTCCAGGTAGCTGTGAGAGTCCGTAGGCTTATAGTAGACATCAGTAGATAAGCTGTCTCCAGAGATAGAGGCAGAAAGATCCAGAAAGGGGAGGAAGGTGTCAGAAATGAACCAGGAAAACTTGAGGGCAGGGTGAAAATTGGAGGCAAAGTTGATAAAGTCAAAGAGCTCAGCATGCGTGCAGGAAGCAGCGCCAATGCAGTCATCGATGTAGTGAAGGAAAAGTGGGGGACAGATACCAGTATAGGCTTGGAACATGGATTGTTCCACAAAGCCAACAAAAAGGCAGGCATAGCTGGGACCCATACGGGTGCCCATAGCTACACCTTTAGTTTGGAGGAAGTGGGAGGAGCCAAAGGAGAAATTATTAAGAGTAAGAACTAATTCTGCTAGACGGAAGAGAGTAGTGGTAGAGCGAACTGGTTAGGTCTGGAATCCAAAAAGAAGCGGAGAGCTTTGAGACCTTCCTGGTGGGGGAATGGAGGTATATAGGGACTGGACATCCATGGTGAAAATAAAGCAGTGGGGGCCAGGGAACTTAAAATCATTGAAAAAATTCAGAGCGTGAGAAGTGTCATGAACATAGGTGGGAAGAGATTGAACAAGCGGGGGATAAAACAGTGTCAACGTGTGCAGAAATGAGTTCGGCGGGGCAGGAGCAAGCTGAGACAATAGGTCGGCCAGGACAGGCAGGTTTGTGGATCTTGGGTAGGAGGTAGAAATGGGAAGTGCGGGGTGTGGGAACTATAAGGTTGGTAGCAGTGGATGGGAGATTCCCTGAGCTGACAAAGTGGATGATGGTGTGGGAGACGATAGCCTGGTGCTGATTAGTGGGGTCATGATTGAGGGGTAAATAAGAGGAGGTATCCGTGAGTTGTTGCTGTGCCTCGGCAAGGTAGTGGTCAGTACGCCAGACTACTACAGCACCCCCCTTATCGGTGGGTTTTATAGTAAGGTTAGCATTAGTGTGGAGTAGGGTTGCCAACTGTCCTGTATTAGTGGGGGCATCTCGTATATTGGACTAAATTGGTTTGTCCCATATGGGACCGCTGTTGTCTCATATTTCCCCTGCTAAGGTAGAGTATTCCTATGAAACCGTTCATAAGCCAAAATGGCATAAAGCGCAGAAGCAATTACTATTAATTTATATGGGAAAAATTTTTGAGCATTCCCAGACCCAAAAAATAACTCTACCAAATCATACCAATAACACATAAAACCTAAAATAACACTAACATATAGCAAAAGCATGAATGATATGATAAATACACAGCCTATATAAAGTAGAAATATGTATGTACAGTGTATCAGAATCGGGAAGATTAAGTCAAAACCAATTTGTAGAAAAAAATCGGCACATACACGTATGTGCACGTCATGCATGCGCACACAGGTGCCCACGCAAGCCTTCGTGATCAAGGTAGTCTTTCTCGGGTTAAACACAATTGTCCCGTATTCGACTGCTACTTTTGTCCCTTATTTGGGAGTGAGAAAGTTGGCATCCCTAATGCGGAGGGAATGGAGAGCAGAACGTTCGGAACGAGTGAGGTTGGAATGGGAACAAGGTGTGGTGAAGTCGAGATGGTTGATGTCCCATCGGCAGTTAGCAATAAAGAGATCCAGAGCAGGCAGAAGACCAGAGCGGGGTGTCCTTGAAGAGGAGGAGGGTTGAAGATGGGAGAAGGGATCATTGTTGGGGGTGGGAGAGTCCTGACCAGAGAAGTAGGCTCAAAGATGGAGCCGGCGAAAGAAGAGTTCAGCGTCATGGCGAACGCGGAACTCACTGAGGTGTGGGTGAAGGGGGACAAAGGTGAGGCCCTTACTGAGGACAGAGCGCTCTGCCTCAGAGAGTTGAAGGTTGGAGGGGATGGATAAAGACCCGGCACGAATGAGAAGTGGGATTAGACGGGGGAGGGGGAGGGAGGCTGGTAGTGTCAATGGAGAGGGGAGGGTCGAGATGAGAGGAAGATGGAGCCTCCGAGGGCCCAGGAGTAGATGATGGGACGTGAGGGAGACGGGGTTGCAGAGTGGTGGTGGGGGAAGGGGAGACGGGACTCACAATAGCAGCACGTGAAGACCCGGCCTGGAGATCAAGGCTGGAGTCACAGTTGGAGGTTGCGCAATTGCTTTGAAGGAGTCCATGGTCATTGGAGCCCGCATTGATGGTGCTGGAGTCCAGGTTTTGAATATGCCCTGGGTTGCTGGAGTCACCGAGATCGATGGCAGGGGCTGCAATCTGAAGTTCATGCCTGCTAGTGTTGGGGCCAGCAGGCTCTGGAGTCTGCAGATGGAAGATCTTGTGATCCTTGCCAAACATGACAAAGTCAAAGAAACGGTAATTGCAGGCATGGATCTGATGGAGAATGAAATAACGGGCAGGTCCATTACAAACGGCGAAGAAAGTGTCCCGAAGGTGTGGAAGGGTCTGGGATGGGGACACCAAGTACCTCCTCATGGCGGAGAGGGTCGCCTTCAGAGCTTGACGGGAGAAGTGACAGGAGAACTCCTTTCAGTGTTTTTTGAAATATGCAGAAGTGCTGTAAAATTTAAGACTTAAATTTTCTTTATTATGCCAAGGCTAGGAAGGAATAAATCAGGAAATCTAGCATTTGGAATGACTCCCAGAGAAAATTTCCACACTCAATTTGTCGGTAAAACAATGGTCTAACAATGTTGAATTTTTTCATACCTCAGCTTCAATCCAGAGCCTTTCTTCATTGATGAACCGAAGACAAGTAAAATTATAACCAGTCCAGCTGGAAACACAAGTCCTGGTGCACTGGTCTTGGTAGAGATGTATCGTGTGCATTTCAATCTGCCTTTGAGCTAGAAAGGAAAGGAGATTTTTATAATCCAGACTTCATTAAGCAAAGATTTATCTTAATTTTCAACTTTAACGCTTTGAAAACTTTTTTGTTCTCTCATAGAATATGCCAACGGTTAAATCTGAAATTAACATCTAAAATCCGAAATTAATGTCATTATGAAGTTTTAATGATCTTAATCTCTAGTAAATTTGTGTGTGTGTGTGTGTGTGTGTGTGTGTGTGTGTGTGTGTGTGTGTGTGTATGTGCGCGTGTGTGTGTGTTGGCGTAATAAAATAGCAGACATTACAAATGCATGACAATGCATTGACCATCCAGTATTCTGCTGAAGTACTTCTAAGGCAGCATTAAACCAGATGAAAAATTCCATCTTTCTCCTCAGGGAAAGGAAAAAGATGCCAAGGCAAAGATTATAGGTGGAAATTTTTAAAAAGCTGCTAAAGCTGGAACTCTGAAATAAAAGCAGAAATTGCTGGAAGCACTCATCCATCAGTGCTGTGGATATTATGGCCATTGGATTGTTTGCTAAAGTAGAACATAATTGTATTTACCAATAAAATCTCAACTATCATTGGAATCCAAATTGAAAAGTCACAACATGCTGCTCTTAAAAGATTAATTCAATGCTGTGGTAAAATCACCCACTTTATAAAACCTTAGAAATGAAAACCTTTAACAATATGAGGTACCGTATGCTTGAACATCGACAATATGATATGTTGTATCTCTGAGAAAATTACCAGAGGTAAAAGAAAAATTAATGGCTTAAAAGCTATAAGCTGATTCCAAAGTGGTTTGAAATGTCCGAGTAAAAACATTTATGGCACTTTAAAATCTAGGAGTAGTATGATCCAAGAAATATTGCCAAGGTTTGCTTCAGTGGACAAATTAACATCCAGCCAGCTAGAAATGGACACTGCAACACTGTGCACCATCAAACATTTTTATCATTACTGAAGAGTCCTTGTTTTAATCTTTGACTTGCTAAATACTTGGCCTGGCTGTGGACAAGATAATTGATTTAAACCAATACAGTCATTTGTTCTAAGTCGTAATTCTTGATAACTTGACAGGTTGATTATTTGTCCATTATCTTCTTTATTTGTCTCCAATCCTTTGCTAGAGCATGTTTCATTTATGTTTGCAGCTCCCAATCTATCTCTAGTTTTCATGTGTGAGCCTGAGTAGTTAGACAACTCCAGTTCTGTCCTCTTGTGATATGCTCGCAAATGCAGATGGACAAGATCGACAAACTATAATCAGTCAGACTGCTTTGAACATTTCTTTTCCCGAGCCTCCAGGCCAGATAATTTAAAGAGTTATGTTGACAATTAATTTAGCTCTCTCATTTGAGCTAAAGGCTTCTTAATTGAAATTCCCTTCCAAGATTGACGGTTTGTTGTGGTTTGAAGAGATTACCTTGCTGGAGGTGCCATACACCTCACAAGCTATGAACAAGTGCGTTTACTTAACAGATGTTTAAAAACCCACTGAAGGAAAAAAAGTTCAAATCTTTCCTTGATATCTTGGGTATCTGTCAACGCACTCTCTAATTAAAGCAACTATTAAATCAATTATTTTGCAAGTTGCGCTCACTCCTTGCTGAATGGAAAAAAAACACAAAGCAGGAAGACAGATAGCTCAAGTACTTACAAATGAATCATCCAGATAATTACTTGAAGGAAAAATAAACAATAAAAGATAGAATAATTAAATATCAAATTAAAGAGAGGAAGATAAAAGCATACTGATTAATAGATTTGTAACTGTGTAATTTTTTACACTTCGAAATTTTGAAAACTCAGTTGAAGTGCATACTGTTACACACCAGCTATTTGATTGTGGACTAAAATAAAATCATCGATGTCCATTTATTGAAATCTGACATTTGATTATTAAATATTAGTTTTTTGCTTGGTTGGTAATGCTCAGAGCTTCTGATAGTTTTGCAGCACAAAACCTGGTTTAACAGTGCAAAGTTATTTAGGGTATGATATGTTAGCCTTTTGTTGGACTTGGACATAAAAATATTGTATGCAACAGGATGACACACTCAGTATTTAACAATGGATAATTTAATTAGGTGTACATTTTTGATTCCAACAAGTTTTCAAAAATTAATGATATATCTGCATTACATGTGCAGGAATATATAAGGGAATCTTATTTTTAAAATGGGTTAAAACATGCTCTTGATCTGCTGGCTTGCTACAGTGTTCAGAGGGGAGTAACCCAATCATTCCTTCTTGCAGATTACAGCACCAAAGATAGAAGAACCATGTACAGAAATACAATATTTGCTGGCTCTTACACATGGATCTGCCAGCTTGTTCCTCACAGGTGTAGATTTTGTTCAATGTGTCCCTCCAAAACAGGTCACATTTAAATTGCTGAACTTTCCCTGAGGACGGCAGCTGCACTTTCCAAACATTTTTCCCTCTTTTAACGCTGCTTTTATTGATTTATGAAAGCAACATTTAGACAGTCAATATTCAGTCTTAAAACTGAGAAAAAAATAGCTACTTCTGCAAAAGTAAGTTCAAAATAGCAGTTTTATATATGAATTGCAATTAATGAGAAATGCAAGCAACAAATGCCAAATTTTATCTTAAAATCATATTCACAAGAATATTAAAAAAATTACCTGAAATATCTATAATATTATCAGGTTCAAATTACAGCTTGATTACAATATTGATAGAACCACAAATCAAGAGGACAGCAGATTTAAATTATGCTTGTACCTAGTGTTCATCTCACCTAGGAATGGCAAATGGCCAAGAAGCTGGTATTTTACTGCTGAGGCTAAAATGGTTCAAAACTAAGTTTAAACTTAGTGTCACACTGTATCACATTTAGAAACATAGAACATAGAAAACCTACAGCACAATACAGGCTCTTCGGCCTACAATGCTGTGCCGAACAAGTACTTGCTTTCGAAATTACCTAGGGTTACTCATAGCCCTCTATTTTTCTAAGCTCCATATACCAATCAAGGAGTCTCTTAAAAGACCGTATCGTATCCAACTCAACCACCGTTGCCGGCAGCCCATTCCACGCACTCAACACTCTCTGAGTAAAAAACTCACCCCTGACATTCCTCTGTACCTACTTCCAAGCACTTTAAAACTGTGCCTTCTTGTGCTAGCCATTTCAGCCATGGGAAAAAGCCTTTGATTATCTGCACGATCAATGCCTCTCATCATCTTCTACACCTCTATCAGGTCACCTCTCATCCTTCGCTGCTCCAGGGAGTAAAGGCCGAGTTCACTCAACCTATTCTCATAAGGCATGTTTCCCAATCCAGGCAACATCCTTGTAAATCTCCTCTGCACCCTTTCAATGGTTTCCACATCCTTCTTCTAGTGAGGTGAACAGAACTGAGCACAGTATTCCAAGTGGGGACTGACCAGGGTCCTATATAGCTGTAACATTACCTCTTGGCTCCTAAACTCAATCTCATGATTGATGAAGGCTAATGCACCGTATGCCTTCTTAACCAGGGTCCACCTGCACAGCAGCTTTGAGTGTCCTATGGACTCAGACCCCAAGATCCCTCTGATCCTCCACACTGCTAAGAGTCTTACCATTAATACTATATTCTGCCATCATATTTGACCTACCAAAATGAACCACCTCACACTTACTTGGGTTGAACTCCATCTGCCACTTCTCAGCTCAGTTTTGCATCCTATCGACGTCCTGCTGTAACCTCTGACAGCGCTCCATGTTATCCACAATACACCCAACCTTTGTGTCATCAGCAAATTTACTAACCCATCCCTCCACTTCCTCATTGAGGCCATTTATAAAAATCATGAAGAGAAGAGGTCCCAGAACTGATCTCTGAGGCACACCACTAGTCACAGACCTCCATGCAGAATGTGACCCGTCTACAACCACTCTTTGCCTTCTACGGGCAAGCCAGTTCTGGATCCACAAAGCAATATCTCCTTGGATCCCATGCCTCCTTACTTTCTCAATAAGCCTTGCATGGGGTACCTTATAAAATGCCTTGCTGAAATCAATATACGCTACATCTAATGCTCCACCTACAGCAATGTGTTTAGTCACATCCTCAAAAAATTCAGTCAGGCTTGTAAGGCACAACTTACCTTTGACAAAGCCATGCTGACTATTCCTAATCATATTATGCCTCTCAAAATGTTCATAAATCCTGCCTCTCAGGATCGTCCCAATCAATTTACTGACCACTGAAGTAAGACTCATTGGTCTATAATTTCCTGGGCTATCTCTGCTCCTTTTCTTGACTAGGGGAACAATATCTGCAACCCTCCAATCTCATGGAACCTCTCCCGTCCCCATTGATGATGCAAAGATCATTGCCAGAGGCTCAGTAGTCTCCTCCCTCGCCTCTCACAGTAGTTTGGGGTACATCTCATCTGGTCCCAGTGACTTATCCAACTTAATGTTTTCCAAAAGCTCCAGCACATCCTCTTTCTTAATGTCTATATGCTCAAGCTTTTGAATCTGCTGTAAGTCATCTCTACAATCACCAAAATCCTTTTGTGTAGTGAATACTGAAGCAAAATACTCATTAAGTACCTTTGTTGTCTCCTCTGGTTCCATAGACACTTTTCCACCATCACATCCTATTCTCTCACATCTTCTCCTCTTGCTCATCTCATACTTGTAGAATGCCTTGGGGCTTTCTTTAATCCTGCTCACCAAGGCCTTCTCATGGCTCTTCTGGCTTTCCTAATTTCATTCTTAATCTCTTTCCTGCTAGCCTTATAATCTTCTGGATCTCTACCATTACTAGTTTCTGAAACTTTTGTAAGCTTTTCTATTCTTCTTGACTAGATTTTCAACAGCCTTTGTACACCTACCATCCTTTCCCTGTCTCATTGGAATGTACCTATTCAGAACCCCACACAAATATTCCCCGAACATTTGCCATATTTCTGCTGTACATTTCCCTGAGAACATCTGTTCTCAATTTATGCTTCCAAGTTCCTGCCTGATAGCTTCATATTTCCTCTTACTCCAATTATTCCTAACTTGTCTGTTCCTATCCTTCTCCAATGCTATGGTAAGGGAATTAGTGATCACAACTCTATCTCCAAAATGCTCTCCCAGTGAGAGACTTGACATCTGACCAGGTTCATTTCTCAATACCAGATCAAGTACAGCCTCTCCTCTTGTAGGCTTATCTACATATTGTGTCAGGAAAACTTCCTGAACACATCTAACAAACTCCACGCCATCTAAACCCCTTGCTCTAAGGAGATGCCAATTAATATTTGGGAAATTAAAATCTCCCACCACAACAACCCTGTTATTATTACACCTTTCCAGAATCTGTCTCCCAATCTGATCCTCGATGTCCCTGTTACAATTGGGTGGTCTATAAAAAGAAACACTCAGTAGTGTTATTGACCCCTACCTGTTTATAACTTCCACCCACAGAGACTCTGTAGATAATCCCTCAATGACTTGTCCCTTTTCTGCAGCCGTGACACCATCTCTGATCAGCAGTACCACACACCCACCTCTTTTGCCTCCCTCCCTGTCCTTCATGAAACATCTGAAGCCTGGAACTCTAAGTAACCATTCCTGCCCCTGAGCCATCCAGGTCTCTGTAAAAGGCACAACATCATAGCTCCAATTGCAGATCCAGGCTCTAAGCTCATCTGCTTTGTTCATTTACACAGCACTTTCTGGAGCTGGTCTCATTTTTATTACCTACTGAATTCTCAGTCGTCAGAATGCTGAGCTATCAGTCTCTGCACATGGATGCCTCAAAGTATTTTCCATCAGTGCAGGAGTCTAATAAGATTGCCACATGGGAAGTAAGGAAAGAAACAATTAGAACTTAGAAATTCAACAGAATTATGCTTGATACTGCACTAACCTTGAATGCAACTGCAGAGTAAAGTCCAAACTAATGAAATAGCATTCAGCATGGAAAACATAACTCTCAAATAGTCAGAAATGTAAAAAATCTGGAGTAAAGACCAAACGCTCTAGCTGCAACTGTGCTCTCATCGCCAGGCTGGTTTGACCAATTTATAGCTTAATATTTCTATGCATCTTCACAGCTGAGTAAACCTAATGTGCTGAAAAGGATTTTTGTTAAATACAAACACAACTTAACAATCGTTTCCATGATAGTTCAATTTTCAAATACTGCATTTTGCTCATTGTAGTTGTAAAGCTGAAGTGAAGAGGTGCTGCTTTATGGAAGCTCGACAAAGAGAACCTGTAAACAGTAATGATATACCTTTAATCATTCATTTCAATCAAGTCAATCACCCGAACTACATTCTGTGCATGACTGCCTGTAATGAAATATCCAGCTGACTGCTCTGTTTGAATGGTAGGTTTTCAAAAAAATTCATAAAAAGATTGCTGCCATGTGAAGAGTATAATTACAACCAGTTGTGGATCTTAAACAAGGTGAAAGGCTGGATCTTATCTGTGGAGAATGAACACACTTCAATGGGAAAATGCCTTTTCTCTACAGATCCCCATGAAAAGGCCTTCAAAATCGAATACGTTCAGGTTGAGAAGTTACAGAATCTGGGCCTCTGTACCTCCCTCTGCAACTGGATCCTTGACTTCTTAACTGGAAGACCACAATTTGTGTGAATTGGTTATAACATATCCTCCTCGCTGACGATTAACATCGGTGCACCTCAGGGGTATGTGCTTAGCCCACTGCTCTACTCTTTCTATACCCATGACTTGTGTGGCTAGGCATAGCTCAAATACCATCTATAAACTTGCTGATGATACAACCATTGTTAGTAGAATCTCAGATGGTGATGAGAGGGCATACAGGAGTGAGATATGCTAACTTGTGGAGTGCTGTCACAGCAACAACCTGGCACTCAACATCAGTAAGACAAAAGAGTTGATTATGGACTTCAGGAAGAGTAAGACAAAGAAACACATACCAATCCTCTTAGAGGAATCAGAAGTAGAGAGAGTGAGAATTTTCAAGTTCCTGGGTGTCAAGATCTCTGAGGATCTAACCTGGTCCCAACATATTGATGTAGTTATAAAGAAGGCAAGACAGTGACTATACTTCATTAGGAGTTTGAAGAGATTTGGTATGTCAACAAAAACACTCAAAAACTTCTATAGATGTACTGTGGAGAGCATTCTGACAGGCTGCATTACTGTCTGGCATGGAGGGGCTACTGCACAGGACCGAAAGAAGCTGCAGAGGGTTGTAAGTCTAACTGGCTCCATCCTGGGCACTAGCCTACAAAGTACCCAGGACATCCTCAAGGAGCAGTGTCTCAGAAGGGCAGGGTCCATTATTAAGGACCTCCAGCACCCAGGGCATGCCCTTTTCTCACTGTTACCATCAGATAAGAGATACAGAAGCCAAAAGGCACTCACTCAGCAATTCAGGAACAGCTTCTTTCCCTCTGCCATCCATTTCCTGAATGGACATTGAACCCTTGAACGTTACCTCACTTTTAATATATATATTAAATAATATATATTTAATATATATATTATTTCATGATTTTTAATCTATTCAGTATATGTATACTGTAATTGTTTGTTTTTTTCTTCTTCTATATTATGTGTTACATTGAACTGCTGCTGCTAAGTTAACAAACTTCACATCACATGCCGGTGATAATAGACCTGATTCGGATGTTCTCGTCTCAATCAAGCTTCAGCAATGTGAAATTCAAGGAATATTTTCAATATTTACATATTTGGAAGAAAAGTGAAGTGATCATGGATTTTGTGGAGAATATTGATGTGCAACTTTGAGGTAGAAAAAAATATATTTTAATGTTGGAGGCAGAGCTTTGCTTGGTTTAATTTACAATATCGACAGTGTCAGATGTATTTATATATAATGCCCTAGTCTAGCTTTCAAGTAAGCAAGGTGTTACTAATAATGAATGAAGCTTTGCATTTGCTCCCTTCCATGGGAGCCACAATGTAACAGTGTAATGAAGCTTACCTAACATAAATCATGATGATAATTGTCAGAATCATCATAAATATGTACTGAAGGTAGAAGGATGACATTGAATGTTCCTTTACTGGTATTGGACTACGGAATAAAAGTCAGTTCACTGTTTTAGATATCCAGAGATAATATTTTAGCTTGCTGCAGAACAAGCCTCTTTATCTCCACCACAAGGATTTTATTCCTTTTCTCAGATTTTATTCCTCATATTTTGCAGTCCTGAAGGTACGCTGAATGAAGTTATTTTTCCATAGATAAGAGAGTATACAACAATAGGCCAGTGGCATGCACAGACAACACCAGACATCACACGCCTATTTTACAGCAATCCTACACTAATGCCATTTTATTTTCCTCACGTTCCTCTCAAATTCCATATGTTTCTACCACTCAGCTGGGCCAGTTTACGTCGGGCAATTACATTACTAACCGGAACAGCTGAGGAAACCCTATACATCCGAAAGAAAGAAGTGTAAACTCTACCTGACTGCAACTTGGGTTGCTGGAGTTGACAGGCCGCAGCTCTTCTCACATCATGACTGAGCCACCATTTTGGCATGGTGGATAAAAGTTCCCAAGGCACAGCAAATTAACCAGCAAAAACAATTAGAATAATAAAACTGATTCAAAATATGAATCATGCTGTAAGTGGTATAGGAGCAACACACAAAATGTTGGAGGAACTCAGCAGTCAGGCAGCATCTTCAGAGGGAAATAAACAGTTGACATTCAGGCCAAGAACCTTCATCAGGAACGAAAGGAAGAGGTAGGAAGCCAGAAGAAAGCAAGGGGATGGGAATGAGTACAAACTGGAGGTGATATTTGAAACCAGGTGAGGGGGAAGGTTGGTAGTTGGGTGCAAGAGGGGGAATGAAGTAAGAACCTGGAAAGTGACAGGTGGAAGAGGTAAAGGGCTGAAGAAGGAACCTGAGAGGGCAATAGATCATAGAAGGAAAAAAAATGAGAAGTTCCAGAGGGAAGTGAAAAGAAGCGGTGAAAGCGAAATGGAATGTGGAATGGAAAAAGAGAGGGGGGGGAGAAAAGCACAAAAAGTTAGAAAAATTAATATTCATGCCATCAGGTCGAAAGCTGGAATGTGTGGTGTTGCTCCTTTAGCCTGACTGTGGCCACATCATGGTAGTAGAGGAGTACATGAACCAAAATGGCAGAATGGGAATGGGAAGTCAAATTGAAATAGTTGGCCATCAGGAAATCTCATCTTTTATAGTGGTAGTGCGAAGGTGCGAGATGAAGCGGTTCCTCCAGTCAATGAATGCTGCATTGGGAACACTGGATGCAGTAGATTACCCTGAATGTCTCACAAGTGAAGTGTCATCTCACTTCGGACTGTTTGGGGCCCTGAATGGTGATAAGGGAGGAGGCTTAGGGGTAGGTATAACAATTATCCCGCTTGCAGGAATAAGAACAGTGAAGAGGGAAGAGTGAACAAGGGGGTCATGTAGAGAACAATCCCTGTGGAAAGTGAAGAGTGGTTGCAGGGAGAGGGAAAATATGCTTAGTGTTAGGATTCTGTTGTAGATGATAGAAATTGTGGAGAATGGTGCACTGGATACAGAAGCTCATGGGGTGCTAGGACCCTATCCCCGTTATGGTGACGGGAGGGCGGACTGAGCGCAGAGATGCGGAAATGGAGGAGATGCAGATGAAGATAGCCTCTTTCTTGGTGGAACGGGAAAAACTCCTCTTTGAAGAAAGTGGACATCTCGTATACAATAAAATGGAAGGCCTCAATCTGAAAGCAGATGTGGTGTAGACAGACAAATTGAGAAAAGGGAATAGCAATTTCGCAAGTAGCAGTGTGTGTCGCAGGGAAGAAATGTGTCATTTGGAGGCAAAGTTGATGAAATTGATGAGCTTTGCATGGGTGCAAGAAGCAGCACCAAATACATACATCAATGTAGAATATAAAGAGTTGGGGAACATCATCAGTGTAGGCTTAGAATATGGGCTGTACCACATAGACAACAAAAAGGCAGGCATAACTGGGACTCATACGAGTGTTCATAGCTACACCTTTGATTTGGAGAGAGTGGGAGGAAACAAAAGAAAAATTGTTGAGTGAGAGGACCAGCTCTGCCAGATGGAGGAGGGTGCAGTGGAGGGGAACTGGTTTGGTCTGTTGTCCAGGATGAAGCAGAACTTATGTATACAATGCCATTTCTTCATTCATTCGAACAGTGTGGTGAAAAGGGCCAGTCTGTTCTTCCGTGCGCAAGTAAGTAAAATGTAATTGAAGAATGAGTAAAGACTGTCAGAGTTCATCTTTTTGTGGGCATACTCAGTAAATCCAATAACCATAAGGAATCAATGAAAGACCACACTAACAGGCAACAAAGTGTGCAAAAGACAACAAACTGTGTAAATACAAAAAAAGGAAATAATAATAATATAGACGGCCTCTCCAGGACATTAACTTCATTGTTTTTAAGCCAATCCTGTGGAGCTTAGGCTTTATACTTGGGGTCATCGTCTTGCTGGAAAGCAGATCTTTTCTCAAGTTGCAATTGTCTTGTAGACTGCAAAAAGTTTTCCTCCAGGATTTCCCTGTATTTTGCTGCATTCATCTTACCCTCTACCTTCACAAGTCTTCCAGGGCTTGCTGCAGTGAAGCATCTCCACAGCATGATGCAGGCACCCCCATGCTTCATGATAGGGATGTTTGTTTTTGATGAGGTGTAGTGCTTGGCTTACACTGAACATAGCGTGTAGTCTGACGGCCAAAAAGCTCAATTTTGATTTCATCAGACTATAGAACCTTCCTCCAGCTGACTTTAGAGTCTCCCACATGCCTTCTGGCAAACTCTATCCAAGATTTCATGTGAATTTTCTTTTTCCCCAATGATGGCTTTCTCTTTGCCACTCTCCCATAAAGCTGAGACTGGTGAAGCACCACCCAGCAACAGATGTTTTATGGCGGTCTCACCCATCGCAGCCACTGAAGCTTGTAGCTCCTCCAAAGTTGTCATAGGTCTCTTGGTGGCCTCCCTCACGAGTCCCTTTCTTGCACGCTCACTCAGTTTCTGAGGATGGCCTGCTCTAGGCAGATTTACAGCTGTGCAATATTCTTTCCATTTCTCAATGATTAACTTATCTGTACTCCAAGTGATATTCAGTGACTTGGAAATTTTCTCGAATCCATCTCCTGACTGGTGCTTTTCGATAACCTTTTTTGCAGGGTTGCTTGGAGTGTTCTTTGGTGTTCATGGTGTAGTTTTTGCCAGGATACTGACTCACCAGCAGTTGGACTTCTCAGATACAGCTGTATTTTTCTACAATCAATTGACTGCACACAGGTCTCCAAAAACAGATCTCTATTTAACTAGTTATGTGACTTCTAAAACCAGTTGGCTGCACCAAAGACTTATGCTTCTAGACCAAAGACTTATGCGCTTTTTATACTCGTTCTTGCAAATGACGTTAATTTAAATCCAGGGCCATATCAGCCAAAATTCCCTTGCACGGTTTGTAACAAAGTTGCTAAGGATGGGCAACAAGCAACTGAGTGTGAAACTTGTAATTTTTGGTTTCATTGTGCATGCATTGAAATGAATGTACGGATTTATAAGATTTTAGTAGAGCACCCATCTTACTCCTGGACCTGTTGTAACTGTGGTCTCGCCAATTTCTATTCTTCCCTCTTCACTATTGATAATATTGAAACTGATAGTAGATTCAATTTCCTTGCATCTCAGCCCTCAGATCCCTCAGAGTTAGAGTTGGACTTAAATGTCCCCCCAGATATTGGATCCCCTAACAAGGCATCCACACTATACTTTAAAATTAAAGGGAAGAGTCGTAGACCTATAAAGACGTGCAACCGGCAGAAGTTTAAGACTTTAAAAATTATGAACATGAATTGTCAGAGCTTGAGAGCAAAGGAAGTTAATTTTCAAGCCTTGATTGACAATGGAAACCCTGGCATAGTAGTTGGTACTGAGTCATGGCTCAACAACGACATTGCTTTGGGAGAAATCTTTTTCCCCTACTTCCAGGTTTTTAGGAAAGACAGGAAATCTAGCTCCCATGGTGGAGTGTTTATTGCAGTGAAAAATACTCACATAGCTACTGAAGAAAATACCCTAGGTTCAAATTGTGAAATAAAGTGGATTAATATTCATGTTAAAGGTCTAAAACCGGTGTAGGTTGGAGCATTTCTCTCGCCCTCCATCATTTGATGTTGACTATTTAAAGGAACTGAATTTGGCTCTGTCAAAAATCCCTCAATCAGCATCTATTTGGCTTCTTGGAGATTTTAATTTGCCTAGTGTAGATTGGGACAGCGGTATTATATGCCAAGGGGGCAGCTATGTAGCAGTCAGTAAACTAATGCTTGACATTGTACCTGATTTTAATTTGGCACAAATTGTTAGGGATTCAACTAGAGAAAGTAACATACTGGACTTATGTTTTGTGTCAAATCCAGCTTTAGTTCTGAATCACCATGTCACTGCAGGGATTAGTGACCATGATGTTTTGTAGCGAATGCAAAATTTACTGTGAAATTAATTAAACCCCCCAAAAGGAAAATACTTCTGTATAGGAAAGCAGATTTTAGTGGGATTTCGACCAGTCACTATCTAAGGTATATTTAGTATTAATACTCTTTGGTCTGACTTCCAAGAGATCCTTCAAACAGCAATTAACAAGTATGTCCCCTCTAAAATGAGCTCTTCCAGGTTCAACTTACCATGGGTAAACCAGTCCACCCGGCATGTGATACGCAGAAAGCAAAGACTCTATAATAAAGCGAGGAAATCCGGTCATAGTGAAGACTGGCAAAAGTTTAAATCCTTGCGCTGACTTATTGATAGAAACATCAGGAAAGCTCACCATCGGTATGTTAATGAGGTAATAGGTGAGAGCTTAAAGAGTGACAACACCAAACCCTTCTGGTGCTTTATTAAGTCTACAAGGCAAGAAGTTTTTGGAATTTCTTCTCTCTCATCCAGGGGCCGTGTTGTGTCTCTTGCTGCAGACAAAGCACAAGCACTTAACCAGCAGTTTTGCTCTGTGTTTACAAGGGAAAATCTGAATGAACTCCCCACTTTAGATCCCCGCAAATACCCCAGACTTGCCAGATCTCTGATTATCTCAGATTATAACTGTAACAGGTGTTAAGAAGCTTCTCGCAGAATTACAGCCTAAGGAAGCACCAGGATCTGATCAAATACCAGCTATGATTCTAAAGAGTTGTGCTTCCAGTCTAGCTCCCGTTTTGCAAAAGATATTCCAGAAGTCTATTGATACTGGGACATCACCGGATGATTGGTTGACAGCGAATGCCGTTCCAATTTATAAGAAGGGTGAGCATACAAACCCGGGAAATTACAGACCGGTTTCACTCACTTCCATCCCTTGTAAAGTTCTTGAACATATTATTCACCGTCACATTATGGACCATCTAGACAGACACAATCCTCTTACTCAGCATCAACATAGATTCCGACAGGGCAGATCTTGTGACACGCAACTTACAGGGTTGATCAATGACTTAGCAAAGATCCTTGACATTAGAAGCCAAGCAGACTTGATCATGCTTGACTTCAGTAAGGCATTTGACATGGTCCCCCACCAGAGATTGCTACGTAAGCTTGAACATGTGGGCATTAACAACAGCCTTCTATATTGGTTAAACATATTCCTTACCAACAGACAGCAACGTGTGCTTCTTGAGGGGCAGAGTCCCCTGGATCTCCAGTAACATCCAAAGTGCCCCAGGGGACCATGTTGGGACCCTTACTTTTTCTCATTTACATCAACGACTTGCCAAATATAGTCAAGTCCAAAGTCATAATCTACCGTGAGATAAAAAATGACCAAGATGCTCAGAGGCTGCAAAACGATATTGATTCATTATGTCAATGGGAGTCTCAATGGCAAATGTCCTTCAACTCATCTAAGTGTTATGCTATGCATGTCAGTCACAAAGTTAAACCAATCAACATGACATATGACATGAATGGACAGATTCTTGAAACAGTCACCCACCACCCATATCTTGGTGCTGAAATTAGCAAGGATCTTAACTGGGCATGCCACATCAATCAGATTACAGCCAAAGCAAATAAAATGCAGGGTATCCTGAGAAGAAACCTCCACTCATGTAGTAAATCCGCCAAGCACATGGCATATAAGACACTTGACCGTCCAAAGCTTGAGTATTGCGTGGTCATATGGGCTCCCCATCATCTAACAATAAGAAGGCCATCGAAAAAATCCAACGCCATGCTGCTCGCTTTGTGTTAAATGATTACAGCAGGAAACCCAGTGTCACCAACATGCTCTCTAACCTTCAATGAGAACCACTTGAAAATGGATGTATTAAACTACGGTTAATTTTCATTTTCAAAGAAGTTCACAACATCACTCCATTAAACATCCAAATTCGTCACAGGGTCTGTTCAACTCAACAGCAAACTGGGCCTCACATATTGGAAACTCCTTCATTCAATAAGATTTGCTACCAGTACTCCCTCTACCCAAGATCAACAAGAGAGTGGAATCTTCTGCCGCCAGCCCTGCGCGGTACTTCTGACATTGATATTTTTAAAGATAAACTCAATCAAATCGATTTAGGGATCTAGTCAAAAAAGCTTACTTTACAATTTAACTCCCACGCCGTTCACACCGACTGCGCGTTATAACAGCTGTCTGGCAGTGCTTGCACAGTCCAAGCAGAAGCAGTGATGATTTGGTGTGATATATTAAAAGGGAGTGAATACTTAGGCAATCAATTATTTTGCGTTTTATATTTGTAATTAATTTGGATCACTTTGTAGAAATCTGTTTTCACTTTGACATGAGAGTCTTTTTCTGATAATCAGTGTCAAAAAAGCCAAATTAAATCCACTGTGAGTCACTGTTATAAAACAATAAAACATGAAAACTTCTAAGTGGGGGAGGGGGGATGTGAATACTTTTTATAGGCACTGTAATTTCCTTGCAATTGAAGATTGATTTCACTAAACTTTGCAAATAATTCTGACAAATAAGTGATATTGTGCCTAATATTCATGACCTGCTGGTAAAATGAAGCATTCAAGTCTTCAAAGACATTTATCACAGCAAAAGCAACCCAGGCAGTTTCCTCTTGAGAGCCATCCGACTTCTGTGTGCAATAGAAAACATTCAAACTGTTCATCATTCTCAATACAAAGCTTTCAAAATAGTGAGAATTGAGGGACTTGATTTTATTTACCACTGTGATAACAGTATTTAATGATTTGTGCAACTGTTCACTTAGGTTTTTAGTGACAAGATGTTTTCTGTGAGTTACACAGTGAATGGTAAATATGTTAGGTAGAGTTTTTTTTCCCCCAAGATAGTAATAATTCCATGGTATTGTCCTGTCATTTGCGGTGCCCCATCTGTTGCACAAGCAAGATTGTTAGGGATTGGAATGTCCTTCTCTTAAAAATTGTTCAGCAGTCCAAAATAGTGACTTCCCTTTCATATCTGTTTCTATTCCCCTTGTAAGTAAAAACTCTTTTATGATGTGATCATAGCCAAGGAACAAAGATTCTTTTCCTGGCAAAGTTGATTCACCCAACTGCAGTGCAAATTTTGTTGTCCCAAGAATGTTGCACAACGTGTCTTCCACATTCTTAGATATTTCATCTATTCATCCTTGAACAGGGTTGCTGCTGAGCAGAATCACTTTAATTATTTGCTCTGGTGTCTTACATAAAACGATACTCAAACCTCTCTTACAGTTGGCAGAATCAGTATTTCTTCAATTGTACGGGGCTTTCCAGATTTAGCAATGAGCAGTGAAATGTTGTATGAAGCACACACACCGTCACTGTTCTGTTGTGAAGTGCTGGCAAACATGTTTAAGTGTTTCCTGTTTCTGGAAGTTTTCGCAAAATGACTGAAAATAAGCCAAGCTCTTGTTTGATTTATCGGGCTGTATTATCTTCAAATGTTCAAGGAGCTTGAAGGATTTCATTGCCTTGTTTGGAAATAAAATTCACGCAATACTGTAGACACATTGCTGCTGTTAGTTGCTTGATGCTGAAATAATTCCACATTTCAGTTACTCCACGCTATACTGTCAACGCTTCTTTCTCATTTGATTTGCTTCTGCTTTTTTTCGTTATGGATTAACAACCGCAGTCAATCACCTTTTGTTTAAGCACATGCTCAAACACTTCCATCAATAAATGGGAAAGTTATCACATCATTATACCTCAGGCAAGACCTGACTGTCTGCCTGAAGGTACATAAAGTGAGGCAGTGATATCTTGCTTGGGCTGTGGGCTAGAGAAATGTGGTCAAGAACATTTGAAAGGGCAATTTCCATTGACTGCTATACCTAATTCACAGGAACTGCGTCACAGCATGATTAGAGTATGTGAGTCATACTAGCTAACACTCTACTACAGTAGTGAATGGCAATAACGTGTGGGCTGGGCCCAGAAATGGCACGATTTTTTTCATTTGAAGTTCTTGTGATATGGCTAATACAGAAGTGTCACATTTCTTTTCAACAATCACAA
This sequence comes from Mobula hypostoma, assembly GCF_963921235.1. NCBI lineage: Eukaryota > Metazoa > Chordata > Chondrichthyes > Myliobatiformes > Myliobatidae > Mobula > Mobula hypostoma. The sequence goes on from NC_086106.1 coordinate 82,080,364, forward strand.
CTTGCTTTGACCGAAGTCTATGCTGATGGAGGGTTAGCAAAAGATGAAGTGATTTTGATATCATTGTAATATTTATGAAGCACTGAGTATGAAATGTTTCTAATAAGTAACTTAATTCGTAAATTAAGCCTGTTATCCTTAGCTGCCCCCTTGCTACTGAGCACAGCCTCCCACCACCTCCTTTATCTTTATTACCCCCTTAAGACTTCCACTGCCATGGGGGGGGGGGGAGTGGTGGGGGAGGAGAAGTGATATCACCCACTTTGGGAACCACTAATTTAGACCCAAAGATGATGAAGGAAAGATGAGATCCAGTAATATATGAAGTAATGATACATAACCTTAATGGATTCCTCGTTCAGTGTTCCTGTCTACCTGCTGCCTTTACTCACAACACGCTGGAGGAACTCAGCAGGCTGGGCAGCATCCGTGGAAATGATCAGTCAATGTTTCGGGCCGGAACCCTTCGTCAGGACTGAAGAGGGAAGGGGCAGGGGCCCTATAAAGAAGGTGGGGGGAGGGTGGGAAGGAGAAGGCTGGTAGGTTCCAGGTGAAAAGCCAGAAAGGGGAAAGATCAAGGGGTGGGGGAGGGGAAGAAGGGAGGTGATAGGCAGGAAAGGTGAAGAAGGAGTAAGGGAAAGCACAATGGGTAGTAGAAGGAGGCAGAACCATGAGGGAGGTGACAGGCAGCTGGGGGAGGGGGCAGAGAATCACAACACGCTGGAGGAACTCAGCAGGTCAAGCAGCATCCGTGGAAACGATCAGTCAACGTTCACAGCACACTGGAAACTATGACTGATCGTTTCCACAGATGCTGCCCAACCTGCTGAGCTCCTCCAGCGTGTTGTGAGTGTTGCTTTGACCCCAGCATCTGCAGAGTATTTTGTGTTTACTACCTGCGGCCTTTGTCCTTTTCATCTGTAGAGGCTGTGTACTTGAGCGTAGACTGAGTGCATAACTGCTCTATGTTATGGCAGTGATGAAGGGATGTTCAGGGTAGTGGATGGGATGTCAATCAAATGTTCTGCTTTATCCTGGAAGATAGTGAACTTTCTGTACTGCTGAATTCACGGAATATCTGAGAATTCCAGGATACTTTCTCTGTATTTATGATTTGCTTTTGCAAATGAGTAACGAGGCCATATGAGGGCTGCAGGACACCAGTCCTCTGGAACCATAGAAATCTCTACTGAAGTTAAGAAATAATGTGGAGAAGCATTTCTGGCACATTCTGAGCCCCTCTCCTTCCCCTGGGAAGAGGAGAGCACACAAGTGGATCTCAGAGATATCATTGTTGTGACAACTTGCAAAAAAGGGAGAAATCTGCTTGCAGTAAGTGCTGTTTACCACAGGAGAAATCTTTGCCATCTCCTGTCCATTTCAGTCACTACTTCTCAGTAGCTCAAGACTTTTATTGTTGCAATGTAGATTCTCGAACTGCATTGAATTTGATCTTGAAGAAAAACACTGATAACAGTGGGGTATATAATCTATTGATTCCCTCAACCTGAGGAAAATTTTGGAGAATCCTTCTCAAATTCAGCAGCTCTTTATCCTTCTACATCCACAAGCTGTGATCCTAACCAACAGATCCATCACAGACTCGATCCTGGTACAGACCAGGATCGGGTAGGGATGTGTCACTACACTAATCTTCTTCTCAATCATCAAGCACCTGAGTCTCTCTGACAGGAGCACAAGTGACCAAGAGAAAGCAATAGAAAAACTCCGATCTGCACGCTCACCCACTACTTTGAGAATCACCTGTCCAACAACTCTGCCCAAATTAAAGAATGTGAATCAATGATCAGTGATCCCATTCACTTTGGGGATTATGCATTTAGAGTATTTTGTGGTAGATTGTTTTCTTCTCCTGTTATTTCTGAAAATTGACTCAGTCCAAAATGTCAAATATATTATTTATATTTTCTTGTTAGCACCTTAAGGGAAGCAAAAATAAATTTATTTTCTTATGGCCCAGGACCCTTCCTGATAAACTATCCATAAATTTTGGCCTGTATCATGCAGAAGTGCAATCAAGTACAATGTGGATTCATTATCAAGGGATATGTGGACAGAATAGGAAAGGAAGTTAATGTAAGGTTTCTTCGACCTACTTGCTGAACTGCAAAAAAAAACTGCAGGGTTCACCAACCACTCCCTGCACTTGTTTCTGTACAGACAACAGATTACTCACACGTCATTCAGATTATTATTTGGGGAACCAAAATCTAAGAGTAGAAAACTGCAGAGAGTGAACAAAAATGAAAATCCCAGAGGGGAAGAAGAGCTGGCAATGGAAGTTCTCTCCAGAGAATACAAGGACTGTAGCAGTTCAAGAAGGCAGCTTGTTGTCACCTTTTCAGGGCAACTAGGAAAGACCAATTGGTTCAAAAGATTCAAAGTACATTTATTGTCAAAATCTGTACACAGTATGCAGCCCTACGATATGTTTTTCCACACAGACAGCCATGAAACAAAGATCTGTAGAACTTGCTTAAAGAAAAAAACAACAACACTTTCCCCCATGTGCAAAAGAAAACAAATCACGCAAACTGCAACAAAAAAAATGAGCATTAACATAGAATATAAAACACAAAATCAAAAGGCATATTCCAATGTTCATTATCTGCAGGCTGTCCCAATTCAAATATTGCAAAAAAAAAGAAGTGCGAGCAGAAGTAAAGCACATGATACAGTACTGGCTCATTCTGTGAAACCTACAACCCTTAAAAGAAAAAAGTTAAAAAATTATAATTAAAGATGTTATGCAGCCGGACAATTTCATATTTATTGGTTAGTGTTGAAGACATTTTGATAGATATACAGTATGTACAAAAAGTTCCTAAGGTTGTCATAGCCGGGGCTGGTAGTGGGGATAAGCGCCCACTACCTACGAAGTGCTCCAAATGGTGTGCATCACTAACAGCTGACAACCAAGTCCAACTCTTGGCCTTCACGTGTGGCTTAGCTACTAGGCCCGGCAGAACTGTTTCTACTGACAAGAGAAGGGGCAAAGGTGGACCACTGGCACCTCAAAACCAGTTGCTTCGGGCAGGAGGGGCTCGTCAGCCTTGGATGGCAGCCCACCGAGGAGAAGGAAAACTCTGATTTTAAACCACCACTGCTTTGCTGCCACACTCACCCATGAGAAAGGCTTCGGGAGTAAACCCAGAGGAAGAAGTCCAGAGCCAGGGTCCCTAAGGCAGTTTGATGTCGTTTATAACTTCACTCTGGCAACATCCGCAACGAAACTAGAGCCAAGCTGTATCAGCACTTGCCCTTCCCTTGGACTACATCAGTGACGTGCATGGGCAACAGCCAGTTCTTCAAATCACCCCGCCCAAACTTGCACCCTGAAGAGGACAGTTACCAAATGCACAAACCCATGATCCAAATTAAATCTACTGTGATTCAGTGTTGTAAAACAATAAAACATGAAAACTTCCAAGGGGGTTGAATACTTTTTATAGGCACTGGATAATAAAGGCAATAAACACTTTTGCTATACCCGTATTAACATATTCTTTTGTCATATCTTGAAGCTAATTTGGAAAATTTATAAAAAAAATAAGAACTTAAATGACAAATTTTATAAAACACTTGAATGCTCCAGATTAACACTACCTAGGATAGAAGGTGGAAGAGGAATAACAGACATAAAGAATTTACACAACAGTTATATAAAACTTCAAAGATATATTGTCATCAACTAAAACACAATTCAGCACTCTATGGAAGCATATTGAATTCTGATAAGAAGTACACACCGCTAAAAATGAAAGCACAACCCAGAAAAATGAAGAAATTATTGCTATAGAAGAGAAAATTAACCAATGGAAGAGCAAGACTCTCCATGGAAGACATCCCATGACCTTAACAGATGAGACATCAACAAGGAAGTGCAGATGTCTGGCTCAGAGTTGAAGACCTCTTCCCAGAAACAGAGGGGTTCCTGTGGCAATACAGGACCAGGTGGTTAACACAAAAATATTATCGAAAATACACAATAAAGTACTAACAACTTTAAGATGTCAAACGTATAAAATGCAAAAGAAACCATAATAATAATAACTAAATAAGCAATAATTATCAAGAACATGGGATGAAGAGTCATTGAAAGTGCATCCTTACATTGTGGGAACAGTTCAGTGATGGTGCAAGTGAACTTGAATGAGGTTATCTCCTTTGGTTCGAGAGCCTGATGTTTGTGGGATAATAACTGTCCCTGTATCTGATTGTGCGAGTCCTGAGGCTCCTGTAGCTTCTTCCTGATGGCAGCAGTCAGAAGAGCACATGACCTGGGTCGTGGGGGTCCCTGATAATGGGTGCTGCCTTCCTGCGCCAGAATCCCCTACAGATGTGCTCAATGGTGAGGGCCATGGGTTGTCCCCACTACTTTTTGCAGAATTTTCCATTCTTGGGCATTGGTGTTCCATACCAAACTGTGATGCAGCCAGTCAATATACTCTCTGCCACACAAATATAGAAGTTTGTCAAAGTTTTAGATGTTATGACAGTTCTGCTCAAACTTCTTAGGAAGTAAAGATGCTGATGTGCTTTCTTCATAATTTCCCTTACATGCTGGCCCCAGGACAGGTCTTCTGAATGATAATACCAAGGAATTGATCAATAATCAGCTCTTTGGTCTTACATTGAATAAGCAATTGTTGTTGTAGCACCACTCCGCCATATTTGCAATCTCCCTCCCACATGCTACTTCATCATCTCCTTTATTCGGCCTGATGGAAATTGTGGAGGAGATGTTGTTGCCAATCAGAACTGACAGGGATCAGCAAGTCCGGTAATCGAGGATCCAATTGTACAAGGAGGTATTGAGGCCAAGGTCTGGAAGATGATTGCAAACACGAGGAATTCTGCAGATGTTGGAAATTCAAGCAGCACACATCAAAGTTGCTGGTGAACACAGCAGGCCAGGCAGCATCTCTAGGAAGAGGTACAGTCGACGTTTCGGGCCGAGACCCTTCGTCAGGACTAACTGAAGGAAGAGCTAGTAAGAGATTTGAAATCTCTTACTCCCACTTTCAAATCTCTTACGAGCTCTTCCTTCAGTTAGTCCTGACGAAGGGTCTCGGCCCGAAACGTCAACTGTACCTCTTCCTAGAGATGCTGCCTGGTCTGGAAGATTATTGACTAGTTTTGAGGGGATGATAGTATTGAACGCTGAGCTGTCGTCAATAAAGAGCATCCTAATTTATGCATCTTTGCTGTCCCAATGTTCCAGAGTTGACTGAAGAGCCATTGACATGGCATCTGCAGTGGAGTTGCTGTGTCAGTAAGCGAACTGGAGTGGATCCAAGTTGCTTCTCGGGCAGGAGTTGATGTGTTTCATCACCAGCCTTTCAAAACGCCTCGTGAAAATGCTACTGAATAGCAGTCATTGAGGCAAGTTACTATACTCTTCTCAGGCACCGGTACAATTGAAGCCTGCCTGAAGCAGGTGGGTACATTACACTGCCGAAGTGAGAGATTAAAGATTTCAATGAACACTCCAGCCAGTTGATAAGTACAGGATCAGAGTTCAGAATCAGGTTTATTATCACCAGCATGTGATGTGAAATTTGTTAACTTGGCAGCAGCAGTTCAATGCAATACATAATCTAGCAGAGAGAGAGAAAAAAAAATAAAATAAAACATAATAATAAATAAACAAGTAAATCAATTACGTATATTGAATAGATTTTTTAAAACGTGCAAAACAGAAATACTGTATATTGAAAAAGTGAGGTAGTGTTCAAAGCTTCAATGTCAATTTAAGAATTGGTTGGCAGAGGGGAAGAAGCTGTTCCTGAATCACTGAGTGTGTGCCTTCAGGCTTCTGTATCTCCTACCTGATGGTAACAGTGAGAAAAGGGCATGCCCTGGGTGTTGGAGGTCTTTAATAATGGATACTGCTATTCTGAGACACCACTCCCTAAAGATGTCCTGGGTACTTTGTAGGCTAGTACCCAAGATGGAGCTGACTAGATGTACAACCTTCTGCAGCTTCTTTCAGTCCTGTGCAGTAGCCCCTCCATACCAGACAGTGATGCAGTCTGTCAGAATGCTCGCCACAGTACAACTATGGAAGTTTTTGAGTGTATTTGAGACTTGCCAAATTTCTTCAAACTCTGAATAAAATATAGCCGCTGTCTTGCCTTCTTTATGACTACATCAGTATGTTGGGACCAGGTTAGATCCTCAGAGATCTTGACACCCAGGAACTTGAAGCTGCTCACTCTCTCCACTTCTGATCCCTCTATGAGGATTGGTATGTGTTCCCTCATCTTACCCTTCCTGAAGTCCACAATCAGGTCTTTCATCTTACTGATGTTGAGTGCCAGGTTGTTGCTGCGGTACCATTCCACTAGTTGGCATATCTCACTCCTGTACACCCTCTCATCACCACCTGAGATTCTACCAACAATGGTTGTATCGTCAGCAAATTTATAGATGGGATTTGAGTTATGCCTAGCCACACAGTCATGTGTATACAGAGAGTAGAGCAGTGGGCTAAGCACTCTGAGGTGTGCCAGTGTTGATCGTCAGCGAAGAGGATATGTTATCACCAATCTGCACAGACTGTGGTCTTCTGTTTAGGAAGTTGGGGATCCAATTACAGAGGGAGGTACAAAGGCCCAGGTTCTTCAACTTCTCAATCAGGATTGTGGGAATGATGGTATTAAATGCTGAGCTATAGTCGATGAACAGCATCCTGATGTTTGTGTTGTCTAGGTGGTCTAAAGCCGTGTGGAGAGCCATGGAGATTGCGTCTGCTGTTGACCTATTGTGATGATAGGCAAACTGCAATGGGCCCAAGTCTTTTCTGAGGCAGGAGTTCAGTCCAGTCATAACCAACCTCTCAAAGCATTTCATCACTCTCAATGTGAGTGCTACCAGGCGAGAGTCGTTAAGGCAGCCCACATTATTCTCCTTTGGCACTGGCATAATTGTTGCCTTTAAGAAGCAAATGGGAACTTCTGCCCGTAGCAGTGAGAGGTTGAAAATGTCCTTGAATACTCCTGCTGTTGGTTGGCACAGGTTTTCAGAGCCTTACCAGGTACTCCATCAGGACCTTCTGCCTTGCGAGGGTTCACTCTCCTTAAAGACAGTCTAACATCAGCCTCTGAGACAGGGATCACAGGGTCATTAGGTGCAGCAGGGATCTTCACAGCTGTAGTTGTGTTCTCCTTTTCAAAGTGTGCATAGAAGTTATTGAGTTCATCTGGTAGTGAAGCATCGCTGCCATTCATAATATTGAGTTTCGCTTTGTAGGAAGTAATGTCTTGCAAGCACTGCCAGAGTTGTTGTGCATCTGATATCGTCTCCAACCTCATTCGAAATTGTCCCCTCGCCCTTGAAATAGCCCTCCGCAAATCTGGTTTTCTGGTACAGGCCTGGGTCGCCAGACTTGAATGCCACAGATCTAGCCTTCAGAGACGACGTACCTCCTGGTTCACCCACAGCTTTTGGTTTGGGAATGAACAGTAAGTCTTTGTGGGCACACACTCATCCATACAGGTTTTAATGAAGTCGGTAACAACTGCAGCATACTCATCCAAATTCAAAGATGAATACAATCCAGCAGGTTCACCCTCCTGAAGGATGCTGTCATGTCAGCCTTAGAGTCTGAAATCACAGTTATTGGGAGCTTTGGGAGTTCATGATGGTTCTTCTATGTTTTCACAATCAAATCAAGCAAAGAATGCATTGAGTTCGTCTGGAAGCAAAACCCTGTTGTCATCGACAATGTTGAGCATCCTTTATTGATTCAAGTTTCATCCAGAATTGCCACTTTGTCAATGAGATGGCTTTCTGGAGATTGTACCTGGTCCTCTTGTAACTATCTTCGCTGCCAAACCTGAATGCCTCAGATTGCAGATCTCACGGTTCAGTCAACAGAGACTAAATGCTGCAGTTCTGAGTGGAATGCAGAAACAGAGGGTCCTGGGTGTACAGACATAGTAATAAACCCTTGAAGATAGCAAGGCATGTTGAGAAAATGTTTAGGGTACCACAATTTCGAAATAGAACACAAAGGAAAAATGCAGGAAGGTATGTTGTTCTTGTACAAAGAAACAATTTGGCCATGTGGTCAATTCGGGGGACCTCAGTTATATGTGAAGGTCCTAAGAGAGCACAAATGAACCTTATTAGAATAGTTAGTGATAAGGGATTTCAGAGGTATGGTCAGACCGAATACTCTTCTAGGTCATAAAAAGATAGAGAGCAGATTAGGAAGAGGTCTTAGTTACTTCAGTAAGAAGAGAGAAACCATTCCCTTTAGTGATTGAATACAGATTTAAAACTTGGACAAACAGTACAAGGATGATTTGAGGGAAACTGTTCAACTTAGAGTTGTCAACCAGTAGACAGCCATGTGAGGGAGAATCACTTGCAGGATAATGGAGAAAAAAACTGGAAAATGAGATTAATGGAAATGCTTTGTTAGGCATTCCAAAGGGAGAGGGGGAGCAGCCAGAAGTCTTGGTAACAACAACATAGGTAAGAAAAGGAAAGAGGTCTTGATAAGAGAGTTTAGGGAGTTAGGTAGAAAGCTGAGAAGCAGGACGTCCGGGGTAGTTATCATTGGATTGCTGCCTGTGCTATGTACTAGTGAGAGTACGAAAAGAATGATCTGGCAGATGAATGTGTGTCTGACGAACTGGTGCTTGGGGCAGGGGTTCAGATTTCTGGATCATTGGCATCTCTTCTCAGGAGGAACAACTGTACGAAAGTGACGGGCTACGCCTGAGCCTGAGGGGGACAAATATCCTCGCAGGCAGGTTTTCTGGAGTTGTTAGGGAGGGTTTAAACTAAATTGGCAGGTGATAGGGCTGAGGAAGGGGCAGTTGGTATACAACTAGATGAAGTGGGTAGTGAGACTGTCGGGAAAGGCAAACAAATAATTGCAGTCGGTGAGATAAATTGTAGATTACTACGGGGGCAAAATTTAGAAGGGCAATGAATACAGGACTTAAGGTGTTATATTTGAATGCCTGCAGTATACTATGAGGTATATGACCTTTTTGCTCAGTTAGAGATTTGTGGGTATGATGTTGTGGGTATCACTGAGTCATGGCTGAAAGAAGATCATAGTTAAGAACTTAACATCGAAGGATATACATGTCATCAAAAGGACAAGCACGTGGACAGAGAGGTTTGGGTGCTTCTGTTGGGAAAAAATGAATGAGGTGACATTGGATCAAAAAAAGTAGAATTCTTGTGGGTAGCGTTAAGAAACTGCAAGCGTAAAAACACCCTGATACAAGTTATATAAAGTCCTCTGAACAGTAGCCAGGATGTGGGCTACAAATTACAATGGAAAATAGAAAAGGTATGTCAAAAAGGCAATAATACAGTAGTCATGGGGGATTTCAACATGGAGGTAGATTGGAAAAATCAGGTTGGTGCTGGGTGCCAAGACAGAGAATTTGTAGTATGCCTAGGAGATGACTTTTCAAAGTAACTTGTGGTTGACCCCACTAAGGGAGAAGCTATTCTGGATTGAGTGTTGTGAAATGAATGGGAATTGATTAGGAAGCTTAAGGTAAATGAACCCTTAGGAGAAGTAATCATAAAATCACCCTGCAATTTGAGAGGAAGAAGCTAAAGTCAGATTATCGGTATTACAGTGGAGTAAAGGGAATTATAGAGGCATGAGAGAGATGCTGGCCAAATTTGAATAGAAGGGGATACCAGCAGAGATAACAGCAGAACATCAATGGCCTGTTTTCTGGGAGCAAGTCAAAAGGGGCAGAATAGATACATCCCAAAGAAGAAGAAGTATTCTAAAAGCAGGATGATGCAACCATGGCTGATAAGAAGAGTCAAAAACAACATAAAAGCCAAAGAGAAGGTATATAATAGAGCAAAAAATATTGGGAAGTTAGAGGATTGGGAAGCTTTTAAAAACCAACAGAAGGCAATCTAAAAAACCATAAAGAGGGAAAAGAAGAAATATGAAGGTAATCTAATCAATAATATCACAGTTGGTACAAAAAGTTTTCTCAGATATATAAAGAGTAAAAGAGAGGTAAGTGTAGATATCAGACCACCGGAAAGTTATGCTGGAGAGGTAGTAATGGGGGATAAAGAAACAGCAGACAAACTAAATGAATATATTTAATTCATCTTCACTGTGGAAGATACTGGCAGAATGCCAGAAGTTTGAGAGTGTCAGGGGCTGAAATGTATGCAATTGTCATTACTTGAGAGAAGATGCTTGGGAAGCTGAAAGGTTTGAAGTTGGATAAATCACCTTGACCAGATGGACTACACCCCAGGGTTCTGAAAGAAGTGGCTGGAGAGATTGTGGAGGCATTGTTCATGATCTTTCAAGAATCACTAGATTCTGGTATGGTTCCAAAGGTCTGGAAAATTGGAAAAATCACTCCACTCTTCAGGAAGGGAGAGAGGCAGAAGAAAGAAAATTATAGGCCAGTTAGCTTGACCTCGGTGATTGGGAAAAAGATGTTGGAGTCAATTGTTAAGGATGATGTATCAGGGTACTTGGAGGCACGTGATAAAACAGGCTGAAGTCAGTATGATTTCTTTAAGGGAAAATCTTACCAGACAAATCTGTTGGCATTCTTTGAGGAAATACCAAGCAGGATAGACATAAGTGAATTGGTGGATGTTGTTTACTTGGATTTTCATATGGGCTTTGACAAGGTGACACATTATGAGGCTAATTAACAAGAGCCATAGTATTATAGGAAAGATATTAGCATGGACAGAGGATTGGCTGATTGGCAGGAAGCAAAGAGTGGGATTAAAAGGAGCCTTCTCTCATTGGTTGCCAGTGGATAGTGGTGCTCCACAGGGTTTGGGGTTGGTGCGGCTTCTTTTTACATTATATGTCAATGACTTGGAAGATGGAATTGATGTCTTTGTGGCCAGGTTTGCGGATGATGCAAAGATAGGTGAGCCTTTTATCTAAGAAAGCATGTGCTTACGTTGGAGCAGATTCAGAGGATGTTCATGAGAATTATTCTGGGAATGAAAGGGTTAATATTTGAGGAGAGTTTGATGGTTCTGGGCCTGTACTCACTAGAATTTAGAAGAATGAGGGGAGGATCTCATTGAAACCTATCAAGTATTGAAAGGCCTAGATAGAGGGGATGTGGAGAGGATGTTCCTACAGTGGGAGAGACTAGGACCAGAAAGCACAGCCTCAGGATAGAGGGATGTCTATGTAGAATAGAGAAGAAGAAGAATTTCTTCAACCAGAGGATGGTGAATCTGTGGAATTTGTTGCCATAGACAGCTGTGGAAGCCATGATACAGGATGTATTTAAGGACTGAAGTTGATGTATTCTTGATTAGCCAGTGTGTGAATGGTTACCATGGGAGGGAAAATGGATCAGCCATGATGAATTGGTGGAGCAGACTCGATTGACTGAATGACCTGATTTTGCTCCTAATTTTTATGGTCTTATACTCTAAGATCGACTTGTGGTCTCAATAGCCAGTAATAATTCTGTTTCCATGCAGACTGCAATAGATAGACGCATGGTGGTATTGAGTATTTTTGTGAGGGTGATCTTTGTGATGGAGAGACTCCAAATGCGGCTAAGGTTAACCAGGTCTCAGGGAGTGGAAGTTTATAAAATGGAAGTTTTCTATTTTGTTTTAGATCACTGTCTTTCTTAGTGGGAACTTTTGTTAAGCAACAGTGAACATGGGATATTCAATACTCAATGTCTTTAATGCAGCTCAATATGAATTATTCTTTCCTAATCTTCCTGTGCTCCACAAAACAACTCATCCCTGTGCCATTTCACCCTCCTCAGTACTTAGAAATGGAGAGGTGCTCATTGTAATATAGTTGCTTAGTTATAATGTAATGTCACTGGTATCCAATTTTTCCTTGTCTTTTCCTTGTATATAGTCATTATGACAAATCTTGATCCATTTCTGGTCAATTACAATTGAACCAAATACCAAGATAGAACGGAAAATGAAGGGAAACAGGAAGAATGAAAGGATACAAGAAGAACATAACACTGATTTAAAAAGAGCAAATAAAATAGCATAACCATGACAATGATATTTTCTCAAGCCAGATTTCCTGCCAGAGGTTTAACAGTTTATGAGCAGGAATGATAAGCTCTGAAGATCATATTTCAGTTCAAAACTTTCCGATTGAAATAATAAATGTTCCACTCAAGCATCCTGTTAGGCCTCGAGTTCATGAATGAACTGTTACTATCCAGGAGCAAACATAGTTCAGCTTTGGCACCTCACTTTTTTTACCAAATTTGGAGTATTGTGTACAGTTCTGCTCACCAAATTATAGGAAAGATGTCAACAAAATAGCGAGAGTACAAAGGAGATTTACTAGAATGTTACCTGGGTTTCAGCACCTGAGTTACAGAGAAAGGTTGAACAAGTTAGGTCTCTATTCCTTGGAGCGTAGAAGGTTGAGGGGGAACTTGATAGAGGTATTTAAAATTATGAGGGGGATTGATAGAGTTGACGTGGATAGGCTTTTTCCATTGAGAGTAGGGGAGATTCAAACAAGAGGACATGAGTTGAGAGTTAGGGAGCAAAAGTTTAGGGGTAGCACAAGGGGGAACTTCTTTACTCAGAGCGTGGTGGCTATGTGGAATGAGCTTCCAGTAGAAGTGGTAGAGGCAGGTTCGATATTGTCATTTAAAGAAAAATTGGATAGATATATGGACAGGAAAGGAATGGAGGATTATGGGCTGAGTGCAGGTCTGTGGGACTAGGTGAGAGTAAGCGATAGGCACGGACTAGAAGAGCTGAGATGGTCTGTTTCCGTGCTGTAAGGTCAACAGCAGATACCATCTCTCTGGCCCTACATTCCTCGTTAGAACACTTGGAGAATAAAGACACTTATGTAAGGCTCCTTTTCATTGACTACAGCTCTGCCTTTAATACCATCATTCCAAATAAACTGATTCCTAAGCTCCAGAACCTGGGCCTTAGCACTCAGATCTGCAGCTGGGTCTTTAACATCCTCACAGACAGGACCCAGGCTGTAAAAATAGGGGACAAGCTCTCCTCTACAATTACTCTGAGCACCGGTGCCCCACAAGGCTGTGTACTCAGCCCCCTGCTGTACTCACTGTACACCCAGGATTGTGTAGTCCAGTTTCCATCGAACTCAATATATAAGTTTGCTGATGACACAACAATTGTAGGCCGTATCTCGGGTAATGATGAGTTTGAGTACAGAGAGGAAATTAAGAATCTGGTGGCATGGTGCGAAGACAATAACCTATCCCTCAACGTCAGCAAGACGAAGGGATTGGTTGTTGACTTCAGAAGGAGTAGCGGACCGCACAACACCATTTACATCGGTGGTGCACAAGTGGAACAGGTCAAAAGCTTTAAGTTCCTTGGATTCAATATCACAAATGACCTGACTTGGTCCAACCAAGCACAGTCCACTGCCAAGAAGGCCCACCAGCGCCTTTACTTCCTGAGAAAACTAAAAAAATTTGGCCTGTCCCCTAAAACCCTCACTAATTTTTATAGATGCACTGTAGAAAGCATTCTTCTAGGGTGCATCACAATCTGGTATGGAAGTTGTCCTGTCCAAGACCAAAAAAATTTGCAGAAGATCGTGAACACAGTGCAGCACATCACACAAACCAATCTTCCGTCCTTGGACTCACTTTACACCACACGCTGTTGGAGCAGTGCTGCCAGGATAATCAAGGACACGACCCACCCAGCCAACACTCTTTTCGTCCCTCTTCCCTCCGGGAGAAGGCTCAGGAGCTTGAAGACTCGTATGGCCAGATTTGGGAACAGCTTCTTTCCAACTGTGATAAGACTGCTGAACGGATCCTGACCCAGATCTGGGCCGTACCCTTCAGATGTCCAGATCTGCCTCTCGGTTTTTTTGCACTACCTTACTTTCCATTTTCTATTTTCTATTTATGATTTATAATTTAAAATTTTAATATTTGCTATCAATTTGTATTCCAGGGAGCGGGAAGCGCAGAATCAAATACATCGCTGTGATAATTGTACGCTGTAGTATCAATTGTTTGGCAACAATAAAGTATAAAGTATGAAGTATATGGTTATACCCCAACAGCTTAAAGGAAAAGAATAAAATAATTGCCTTTATAATATACTCAGTGGAAATTTTGAGTAAGTGCAATGATTACTCACAGTAGGTACTTCATGACTGAGAAGTATATGGGCGGACAGAGATCTCTGCTGTTCGATGGGTATGGCCTGTGTACTGGGTTAGCGGTCTTGATCTTCAAACATTTTTTCCAAAGTTGGGCGTTGGGTGTGTGGGTTCACCAAAGGCAGTAGAAACCTTCGCAGACAATGCCTGTCTTACTAATAGGAGGCTGCCGAAATATTGGAACAGTTATTTTTTCCAGTGTCTCATTACAGACCCCTATTTTCAGAGCCCAGGTTTGTTAAGGAAAGAGATTGGTAGGAAATCTTTGTTTTGGAGTTATTAAATATAAGGTCACTCTCTTGGATGTGTCATTAAATGAGTTGAAAATGAAACAAGTCTATGAAGATGCTGTGTCGGGTTTGTATATTGTCCCTTTGATGAGCGAGTTTCCATCCGGTGCTCCATCCTCCTCCCACATCCCAAAGACATTGTGGTAGACTATTGGCAACTGTGAATTACACCTTTTTGTCAGAAAAAGTAAAAGAATCAAGGGGAAGTTGATGGATATTTGAGAGAGAATGTTCAATGGAAAATAAGGGGCAGGGAGTGGAACTAACATTTAACACTGCATGGAGCTGGCACAGACCCAATGGGATGAATGGCCTCTTTCTGAGCTACAACAAGTAATACACTGGGCAGGAGAAATCTCTGCCCTTCTCTCTGTTTCTGAGTCATGGACTACCTAAAGTCCTGAGAACTCTAAGTTGTCAGGGAAACAATTCTAGGGCATTCTTAAAAAATTAATCCCATACCCACAACTCAAACCTAAGAAGAAGAATTTGAAGCAGTACTAACAACCTCAATTGGAAGCAATTGAAATCCAGTAGAAGGTTTACACCACCTCATAAATTACCCATCTCCTGTTCCATTGAGGACTTCCTTGTCCACTTCTGTCTGTGCTTCCCATACTGGCCTCATCAGCCATCTCAGCACCCACAAAACAGGAACAGAAACAGCACCGCCTACAGACTGTCTCAGAAAGACAAATAGTGATTGCACGTGCCCTCACGTGAACATAAACACTGACACAGATCAACAGACGGCTTGTCACAATAAATATAACAAGACCTTTATAATTCTGTTCAGAATGAGTGTCTGTGATGCAGTGTGGGTGTGCTGTAATTCAAGAAATAGCTTGTAGAATAGGGATCATCTAGTACTGTGATGTGAGAGTTATGAGACACCAGTAGTTATGATCTGGTGTAATTTGACTGCCAGCCACTTGATGGCAATAATTCACAATGAAATCAGAGGTAGGCCACTCTCACCAGGAATCTGTAAATGAAAGAACGCAAGCCCTCCTGGGCAACTTGGATGGAGTGGGGGGATGGTGGACTGAGGGGACGGGGTGGGGGTGGAGGGATATTGAATAAAGGTCTATTAAAACCACATGGATGAGAAGAGTGGAGGATGGATGCAAAGTGGATGAGGAATGAGATAAACAGCTTAGATGTCGGCATCTAAACACTACCCCACGAATCTGTTCAAAAGTTCACACCTATTGTAACAAACTGAGAGCACGATTTTAGTTGGCAATAAAGCACCTACATCTTCACCATTTCACGGTCACAGCACCTTGTTGTCACTCACTGTTGACAGACAGTGGTATGGGCACGTCTCGGCAGCGCAGGCTGTGACTGTGCACAGGCTGCCAGGGGTAGTGCTGGAAGCAAATATAGTAGTGGTGCTTATGAAGCTCTCAAATAGACATATGAATATTCAGGGAATGGAGAGATGTGGATCATATACAGGCAGATAGATTTAGTTTAATTTGACGTTGTGTTTGGTGCAGACATGCTGGGCTGAAATTCTGCAGATGCTGGAAATGTTGAGCAATGCACACAAGATGCTGGAGGAACTCAGCAGGTTAGACAGCACCTATGGAGGGAAACAAGCAGTCAGTGTTTTGGGCTGAGGCCCTTCATCAGGATTTAAGCAGTTCCAGCCTGAGTCTTAACGAAGAGTCTCAGCCCGAAACATCAACTGTTTATTTCCATCCATAGATGCCTAACTTGCTGAGTTACAGTAAAATCAGAGAGTTTTAGAGCACTACAACACAGAAACAGGCCATTCAGCCTATCTAGTCTTTGCCAAATTGGTATTCAGCTTAGTCCCATTGACCAGCCCCTAGAGCATAGCCCTCCACACACCTCTCATCCAAACTTCTCTTAGATGTTGCAAGCAAACCCACATTCACTGCTTCCTCTGGCACCTTGTTCCACATTCACACTGCCCTCTTGGTGAAGAGCTTCCTCTATAGATTACCCTTAAACATTTCACCTTTCATCCTTAACCCATGACCTCTAGTTCAAGTCTCACCCAGCTTCAGTGGAAATAAGTCTATTTGCATTTACCCTACCTATACCATTCATAATTTTGTATACCTCTATCAAATCTCCCCACAATCTCCTATACTCCACGGAATAAAATCCAAACCTATTCAACCTTTCTGTATAGCGCAGGTCCTCAAGTCCTACCAAGTTCTTTGTAAACTTTCTCTGTACATTTTCAATCTTATTGATATCTTTCCTGTAGGTAGATGACCAAAACTGGAGACGATACTCCAAATTACGACTCACCAATGTTTTATACAACTTCAACATAACATCCCAACTCCTGTACTTAGTATTTTGATTTATGAAGGCCAATGTTCTAAAAGCTCTCTATTTATGACCCTATCTACCTGCGACACCACTTTCAAGAAATTATGGATCTGTATTCTCAGATTCCTTTGTTCTACCACACTCCTCAGTGCCCTAGGGTTCACTGTGCAAGCCCTGTCCTGGTTTATCCTTACAAAGAGCAGCACCTTGCACTTGTTTGAATTAAATTCAATCTGCCATTTTTCAGTCCATTTTTTTTCCAGCTGGTCCAGATCCCACTGCAAAGACGGCAAGAACTTCCTCTTCTGATACAGTCCATGATCTCATTACTGTTTTACTTCATTTCTATAGACTCTCTTCATCTCCCAAGTAAATGCAGTTGCAAAATTCCATTTAAGATCTCATCCATCTCATTTGGTTCCAAGCATATATCGTCATGCTGATCTTTAAGTAGACTGATGATGTCCCTTGCCATATTTTTTCTCTTAGTATACTTTACCTATAAAAGCCCTTGGGATTCTCCTTCATCACATCTGTTAGAACAACCCCATGACTTTTTTTAGCTCTCCTAATTTCCCTCTAAAGTGCTCTTTCATTTCTTAAACTCCTCAAGTGCCTCATTTGTTTCTTGCTGTCAATACCAGATATGCACATCCTTCTTTCTTTACTCAATATCCCTCAGAAAACAAGATTTCCTAAATCTGTTAGTCTTGCATTTTATTCTAAGAGGAACATTCCAACTCAGACGACCTCCCACTTGCTACGGATTCCTTTGCCATAAGTCAACATAACCCAATCCACACCTGCCAGATAATTTCTGGTGCCATCAACATTGGTCCTTCTCCAATTTAAAATCTCAATCTGAGGACTACTTCCACCCTTCTCCATAATTATCTTGAAACTAATGGAATTGTGATCATTAGATCCAAAGTATTCCCTTACGCATACTTGCCTTGTCTCATTCCCTAATAGGAGATCCAGTACCGCACTCTCTCTAGTTGGGAACTATATATATTGATTAAGGAAACTTTCCTGAATATATTTGACAAACACTATCCAGTACTTTTACAGTATGGCATCCCAGGCAATATGTGGGAAGTTAAAATGACTTACTATCATAACACTGTTTTACTTACAACTGTCTATGATCTCTCTACGAATTTGCTCCCCTAAATGCCACTGACTATTGGGAGGTCTCTAATATAATCCTATTAACATGGCCATTTGTTTCTTATTCCTCAGTTCCACCCATATAGCAACAGGGAGTCAGCTCTCTAATCTGCCCTGTCTAAGTACTGTCATGTCACTTTCCTTGAGGAATGTCATCCCTCCCCCTTTTATACCTACCCAATTACCAGGCTTGAAACATCAGAACCCTGGAATATTGAGCTGCCAGTCTTGCCCTTCCTGCAATCAAGTCTTACTAGAGGCTACAATATCATAATTCTATATGCTGATCCATCCTCTTAAGCTTATCTGCTTCTTACAATACTTCTTGCATTGAAATAGATACAATCTATTTCAGTCGATGCATACTCAATCTTTTATTCCCTGAGGCTTAACTTCTATTTTCTCTACAACCACTTCACTAATTGCTCTGGCACTTCGATTCCCATCCCTCTGCAATTCTAGTTTAAAACTCCCAGAGCTGTGCTAACAAACCTTCTGACTCTTCTTGCCAAAGCCTCTTTGGCCAAACCCTCAGCTCCCTACTCTAACACTGGCCCATTCACAAAGTGTCTGTTCCCACAACAGGCACTCCACTTAAACATAACTTGTTTTTATTGACACTTACCAAGTGCCCAATAGCTCAAATGATCAACGCCTCCACAGAATGTACTAACAGGTCTTGCTCGCATTTCAGATTTGGCTCTGAATTCCATCAGCACCACATTCTGTAAAGGGAAATCTTGCCTGACAAATCTGTCGGAGTTTTTCAAGGAAATAACAAGCATAGTGGACAAAGGAGAGGCAGTGGATGTCATTTACTTGGATTTTCAGAAGGCATTTGATAAGGTGCCACACAAGGCTGCTTAACAAGATAAAATCATGTGGTACTACAGGAAAGGTACTGGCATGGAGAGAGGAGTGGCTGACAGGCAGGAGGCAGCCAATGGGAATAAAAGGGGCCTTTTCTGGTTGGCTGCCGGTGACTAGCGGTCTTCCTCAGGGGTCAGTATTGAGATCGCTACTTTTCACATTGTTTGTCAATGATTTGGATAATGGAATTGATGGTTCTGTGGCAAAGTTTGTGGATGAAACAAAGATAGGTGTAGGGGTAGGTAGTGCTGAGGAGGCAATGCGATTTCAGCAGGACTTTGGCTAATTGGAAGGATAGGAAAAATAGTGGCAAATGGAATACAGTGTTGGGAAGTGTATGACAATGCACTTTGGTAAAAGGAAACATAGTGCAGACTATTATCTAAATATGGAGAGGGATCAAATATCAGAGGTGCAGAGGGACTTAGGAATCCTCGTGCAGGACTCCCAGAAGGTTAATTAACAGGTTGAGTCTATGGTAAGGAAGGCAAATACAATGTTGGCAATTATTTCAAGGAGAATAGAATATAAAAACAAGGAAGGAGCTAATGCTGAGCCTTTATAAGACACTAGTCAGGCCACACTTGGAGTATTGTCAACAGTTTTGGGCCCCATATCTCAGAAAGGATGTGTTGTCATTGGAAAGAGGTTCAGAAGGATGATTCTGGGAATGTGGGTGGTATCTCTTGAAACCTACTGAATATTGAAAGGATTAGATAGGGTGGATGTGGAGAAGATGTTTCTATGGTGGGGTATCCAGAACTAAAGGGCATTCTCTCAAAGGATATGGCAAGAAGTATGGGATCGTGCGGGATCTGGGGTCAGCCATGATGGAATGGCAAAGCAAACTCGATGGGCTGAGTAGCCTCATTCTTCTGCTATGCTTTATGGACTTATGGTCCTAAGCAATTGTCCATGTAATCTTAGGATCGACAGAAAGCCCCAACAGGCCCCACTTTTCAAACCTGGTTTTTCAAATTTTCCAGCATTCTGTATGTGGGCTGAAGGGTTTGCTTCTGTGCTGTATTCTTCCTTGTTCTATGTGTAGCCTGGGGAAAAGTACACGCTCAGGACAACAAAGACTTTTTTGGGTTTTAATTCCTTTATCGGTTTTTGATGTTTAAATGCCAGAAAAGGGTCGCGAAACAAAACGAATGAATTTACAACCAGTTCTTGTCGTTACAATCACAGTTTAACTTCCAATTCACACCGTTCTGTATGAACAAAATTGCGTATGTAGTATAAAAATACCAGAAATAATACAGTACAAATACGGTAGTAGCAATCCTGAAGGAACACAATACAAACAACATTAGAATCCCACCCACTCTGCATCTTATACATAACAGTGAAAAATGCAAGTGAATACATCTCACCTAAGACGTACACACGTGCTGAACTTCCGAACAGAGACTAAACATTCACGTTACGCGGTTACATGCACAATCAGTCCCAAAGCAATAAAGTTTGACAAAAGGTACACTTTGGCACAACTTTTACAAGATATTACCTGGTAGTTAAAATTACAGGAAGACTGACCTACTTGGCTGATGAGGAACTTTGCCCAGGCCACGCAATCCAGCGTTGAGTCACTTACTCGAGAAAATCTAAAGCATCCACATGTAGAACGTCAAACTACCGATATTCTCAATTTGCCAGCAAGAATAAATGAATTCACATGGATATTGTCAATTAATGCTCACCTTTCCTCACTATGCCCAGCACGCTCTGGGAAGATCCCAATCCCAACGCCTTACCACGTCTTCAGCAGAAAGCAAAATGGTCTCCCCACTATCCTGCACGTGCATAATGACATCACCATCTCCCTTAAAGGTACAGACAACTATTCTAGCATTACCCGGATGGCTGCCTAAGTACACTTTTAACGATACTGAATAAAATCCAATCGTCACCCGGTTACATATGTTCCATGTAAAAATAATGATGGCCACTAGAAATACCTTGGGGTCATACAGCTAGAGCACAAACACAAGCAACTTGGCCCACCATGACCATGTCAACCATTGTACTTACATCAACCATTTCATTGGTCTGTAGTTGGTTCATAGCCTTCAAACTGCACAACTGCTCTTAATGCCAGGAAAATGATAGTTGTGCATATCTGGAATCATGAGGGACGCACAGTCGAGAGAATAGAATTAGAGGGAAGTGCAATTGAGAGGGTTGCTATGAGATGCAGCATTGTTTCAAACAACCTCCTCTTTTGTCGTAAGGAAATATGAGAAATAAGTGTGAGAACTACGTAATTAGAATTGTGAACCAGTTGTGTGGGTTCGGTGCATGACTGCAACTGTGGTTAATTTGCAGAAGTGATAAATAATAAACCCACAACTTTCACGGTTCATCCCAGTGTTTATTCATACACATTGTACACATTCTGGGTACAGCAGTCACAAGTTGATACTGCTGTCACTGAAAGTATATCTTCCACCTTGGGAATCAGGTTTAGAAATCTAAGTTTCCATTTGATTATCTTTAAACATTACACTTCGTAAATTCTGGAACTAGTTCTGTAAGAATAAAGTATCTTCTTCAAAGTGGGTGGAAGTAATAGAGAATGATGTGCTGGATATGGTAGTTGTTAGCATGAAAGTTAGGGACTGAGGAGAATTATTTCACTCTACCTGTTCTTCCCTGTCCTCACTCTGACACCGTAATGGCGGCCATTTGGAGGAGGAGGAGAAGGAGCAGAGGGTAGAAATGCATTCTCATGGGGAAACAAAGGGCAGAATTAGAGTGGAAGGCATCATCAAGAAAAGATAGCAGAGTTTTGGAAAGAAGTAGCCAGTGTAATGGAAAAAAAGTAGTTCGGACGACCTGCAAAAAGCTGGAGCCATCCAATGGGCGTGGTCTCTCATCGGTTCAGGAAAGGTTCTGTCTTTTGCACATTGTTTGAACTATTTTTCTCCAGTTTCAACAGGGGAAGAGAACCCTAGGTACCCTTCCAAATGGTTCTTATACATCTCCCACATCCTTCATCCCACCATTGATAAAAAAAAAAGCCTCTAGCTGTCCAGAGCTATGTCATCCTCTACATTTATTAGAGCTTTGAGTTCTACTAAAATGAGGCTCTATCCATAATGAGACTGCAGCAGACACTTCAGCAAAGCAACATATGAACTGGATGGCTAGGGCTATTTAAGCATTGTTGCTTTTTGCTGTTCATCACCCCAATCAGCATTCATTGCCCCGATATCTAAAGCTTCTCTCTTACCAAACCCTGCATGCATCCCCATCTGTCGAGGTACAGCCAGCATTGGCTTCACAGCCTGCTATCAAGCAGTAAGAATACATAAAACCAACATGCAAAGGTATTCCCATAATGCAGACGTGCACTCAGAGCATTAGATTATCTATATTCTTTTCACATAATAATTGAGAAATACCGACACAAAACCCTGTTACTGAAGCTGCATGTTTGGCTCCTACATATTCATGAGCTCATCCATGACTCATAAAAATTTCAGGCCCGGAGGACAAACAACAACGTGGGGCTTGGCTAGCTAGGAGTTGCAGAAAAAGAGGAAAAATTGCCTGCAGCTGCTTTAGACGTGAGACCCAAAAGCCTGCAAGAATATTTATTTTGTATCTTTGAGGGAATGTAGCTTATATCGATTCTCCATCTAATCTCTGCTTACAGCACCATTCAAGGACACACCATAGATTTGATGACCTAATATTAAGCTGTGTTCGGATGTACAATCAATCCACAGAGGTGCTCTCTCACTTCTTTCCTGGCACAGAGAACTCAGTGACTGATGTTCTAATGCTACCTCGGTACCAGCTTTATAAATTGCATTGTACAAGCTCTCTTGTTTTCATTCCACAATCTCTGATTCTGCATGACGATTTAGTCTCCTACATAGTCTGTATCTTTAAAGGGATTGTTTTAAAGTACAGCCATGAATTTTGCTAGACAGCTAAAGCTATCTCTGGAGAAATGAGATTTCTAGATTTTCTTTAAATTTTAAGAAGTATTATTAAGCTCTCACATCAATTCTGAGTTTAAAATTTTGGAATTTCCATTGGCTATCTGGTGTTTTATTTTCTGTAGAGTTTCCTCAAGACATTATAATGAACTGCAGAGAGAACTGATCCACCTCAAAGCTATTGTTATTCATTCTGAGAGACAGTCATAGATGAGTGCGTCACCACAAAATCATTTCGAGTCTTCCCCAACCAGAAGCCCTGAATGAACCATTGAAAATGACACACCAACCAGCTGCAATCTGCTGAGAGCCAGATCAGTGGCATTTAGGTCTGGTGATCAAGTAAAATATGAGGTCCAGGACTGACTTCTGGAAATCCATCTCACATGTGAAGTGGTAATTCCAGACCAAACTTGAATCATTGAAGTATACTCAGAGCTGTGGCAGGGCCTGAATGCTATCACCTCCTACAAAACGAAACCAAGTGACATACTGTGGGTGACAACACGGTTTCATTCCCAGCTCAGTGCTTCTAGTGCTCTCTCTGACTCTCAAAACATGGAGGCACCTTCATAAACTCACAGCCCCTAATGACCTAACTGAGGAAGGACATTCTTGCTATCGAGGGAGCGCAGCGTGGGTTCATGAAGTTAATTCCCGGGATGGCGGGACTGTCATATGTCGAAAGATTGGAGCGACTGGGCTTGTATACTCTGGAATTTAGAAGGCTGAGAGGGGATTTTATTGAAACATATAAGATTATTAAGGGATTGGACACGCTGGAGGCAGGAAGCATGTTCCTGCTGATGGGTGAGTCCAGAACCAGAGGCCACAGTTTAAGAATAAGGGCTAGGCCATTTAGAAC
Organism: Mobula hypostoma; assembly: GCF_963921235.1. NCBI lineage: Eukaryota > Metazoa > Chordata > Chondrichthyes > Myliobatiformes > Myliobatidae > Mobula > Mobula hypostoma. The sequence goes on from NC_086106.1 coordinate 82,103,995, forward strand.
GGAGTTGAGGAAAAACTTTTTCACCCAGAGAGTGGTGGATATATGGAATGTTCTGCCCCAGAAGGCTGTGGAGGCCAAGTCTCTGGATGCTTTCAAGAAAGAGATGGATAGAGCTCTTAAAGATAGCGGAATCAAAGGTTATGGGGATAAGGCAGGAACTGGATACTGATTGTGGATGATCAGCCATGATCACTGTGAACAGCGGTGCTGGCTTGAAGGGCCAAATGGCCTACTCCTGCACCTATTGTCTATTGTCTATTATCTACTGACCCTGTAATTTCCGTCTCTGAGGCCAACATGAGAGCATCCTTCAGGAGCATGAATCCAGCCCAGACATGGTACCTAGACGAGTACTAAAGACCAGCGGTGAACAACTGGCTGGAATTGGATTGGAGGATTGGAGGGTGGCTAATGTAACCCTGCTTTTTAAAAAAGGAGGGAGAGAGAAACCGGGGAATTATAGACTGGTTAGCCTAACATTGGTGGTGGGGAAAATGCTAAAGTCAGTTATCAAAGATGTGATAACACCATATTTGGAAAGCGGTGAAATGATCGGACAAAGTCAGCATGGATTTGTGAAAGGAAAATCATGTCTGACGAATCTCATAGAATTTTTTGAGGATGTAACTAGTAGAGTGGATAGGGGAGAACCAGTGGATGTGGTATATTTGGATTTTCAAAAGGCTTTTGACAAGGTCCCACACAGGAAATTAGTGTGCAAACTTAAAGCACACGGTATTGGGGGTAAGGTATTGGTGTGGGTGGAGAATTGGTTAGCAGACAGGAAGCAAAGAGTGAGAATAAACGGGACCTTTTCAGAATGGCAGGCAGTGACTAGCGGGGTACCGCAAGGCTCAGTGTTGGGACCCCAGTTGTTTACAATATATATTAATGACTTAGATGAGGGAATTAAATGCAGCATTTCCAAGTTTGCAGATGACACGAAGCTGGGTGGCAGTGTTAGCTGTGAGGAGGATGCTAAGAGGACGCAGGGTGACTTGGATAGGTTAGGTGAGTGGGAAAATTCATGGCAGATGCAATTTAATGTGGATAAATGTGAGGTTATCCACTTTGGTGGCAAGAACAAGAAAACAGGTTATTATCTGAATGGTGGCCGATTAGGAAAAGGGGAGGTGCAATGAGACCTGGGTGTCATTATACACCAGTCATTGAAAGTGGGCATGCAGGTACATCAGCTGGTGAAAAAGGCGAATGGTATGCTGGCATTCATAGCAAGAGGATTCGAGTACAGGAGCAGGGAGGTACTACTGCAGTTGTACAAGGCCTTGGTATTGTGTGCAGTTTTGGTCCCCTAATCTGAGGAAAGACATTCTTGCCATAGAGGGAGTACAAAGAAGGTTCACTAGATTGATTCCTGGGATGACAGGACTTTCATATGATGAAAGACTGGATTGACTGGGCTTATACTCGTTGGAATTTAGAAGATTGAGGGGGGATCTTATTGAAACATATAAAATCCTAAAAGGATTGGACAGGCTAGATGCAGGAAGATTGTTCCTGATGTTGGGGAAGTCCAGAACGAGGGGTCACAGTTTAAAGATAAAGGGGAAGCCTTTTAGGACCGAGATGAGGAAAAACTTCTTCACACAGGGAGTGGTGAACCTGTGGAATTCTCTGCCACAGGAAACAGTTGAGGCCAGTTCATTGGCTATATTTAAGAGGAAGTTAGATATGGCCCTTGTGGTTAAAGGTATCGGGGGTATGGAGAGAAGGCTGGTACAGGGTTCTGAGTTGGATGATCAGCCATGATCACACTGAATGGCGGTGCAGGCTCGAAGAGCCGAATGGCCTACTCCTGCACCTATTTTCTATGTTTCTATGAATGTCCACTGAGATTTTTAATCTCTGCCTTCGGCAGTCTGAGGTACTCACCTGCTTCAAGCAGGCTTCAATTATAGCAGTGCCTAAGAAGAACATGGTAATCTGACTCAGTGACTATCAACCAGTAGCACTTACGTCCACCGTGATGAAGTACTTTGAGGGGCTGATGATGAAACATATCAACTCCAGCCTGAGAAATGACTTGGATCCACTCCAATTTGCCTACCAAAGCAACAGGTCCATAGCAGATGCCATCTCATTTGCTCTTCTATCAACCCTGGAACATCCGGACAGTAAAGGTACATACTCCAAGATATTCCTTATCAACTACAGCTCAGCATTCTTTACCATTATCCTCTCAAAACTAATCAATAAGCTTCAAAACCTAGGTCTGGATAATTCCTTGTGCAATTGGATCCTGAATTTTCTCACTTGCAGATCCTGGTCGGTTCAGATTGGTAACAACGTCTCTACCACAGTCTGCATCAGCACCGGTGCACCGCAAAGCTGCATGTTCAGCCCTCTGCTCTACTCACTTTTCACTAATAACCGTGAGGCCAAGCACAGCTCCAATTCCATGTATAAATTTGCTGATAACACTACTATCATTGGCCAAATCAAAGTCTGAATGAATCAGCATATAGGAGGGATGTTGAAAATCTGTCTAAGTGATACCACTGAAACATCCCGTCACACAACGTCAGCAAGTCTATGCCTCTTCCCACCCTTACTTGTAAAAATGCCATCCCTTTCTCTCAGTTCTCCCATCTCCATTGCATCTGCTTTCAGGATGAGTCTTTTCATTCAAGAACGAAGGAGATGTACTCCTTCTTCAAAGAAAGGGGCTTCCTGTCCTCCATCATTAGCACTGCCATCAACCACATTTCTTACATTTCACCCATATCTGCTCCTACCCTATCCTCCCACCACTCTACAGAGATAAGTTCCTATTGTTCTCACCTACCACCCCACCAGCCTCCGCATCCAGCACATAATTATCCGGAATTTCCGCCATCTCCAATGGGATCCCACCACCAAGCACGTCTTTCCCTTCACCTCCCCGCCCCCATTTTCTGCTTTCCACAGGGATCGCTCCATACACACCTCCCTTGTCCATTTGCCCCTCCCCACTGATCTCCCACCTGGCAATAATGCTTGCATGCGGAACAAGTGCTACACCTCCTCCCTCACAACCATCCAGGGCCCCAAACAGTCCATCCAGGTGAGGCGACACTTTCACCTGTGAGTCTCATGGATTCAAATACTGTGTTCAGTGCTCCCAGTGTGGCCTCCTGTATATCGGCAAGACCCAACATAGATTGGGAGAACGCTTTCCTGAGTACCTACGCTCTGTCTGCCAGAAGAAGCAGGATCTCCCAGTGACCACCCATTTTAATTCCACTTCCCATTCCCATTCCAATATGTCAACCCATGGCCTCCTGTACTGTCATGATGAGGCCACACTCAGATTGGAGTAACAACACCTTAAATTCCATCTGGGTAGCCTCCAACCTGATTGCATGAACATCGGTTTCTCTAACTTCCAGTTATGGCCCCTCACAACCCCTTCACCATTTCACTTTCTGTTCCCTTCTATCTGACTCCCCCTTCTCCAGCCCTGTATCTCTTTCACCAAGTAACTTCCCAGCTCTTTACTTCATCCCTCCCCCTCCCAGTTTCATCTACCATCTTGTGTTTCTCTCTCCCCTGCCCCACCTTCTAAATCTACTCCTTGTACTTTTTTCTCCAGTCTTGCCCAAGGGTCTCAGCTTGAAACTTCGACCGTACTCTTTTCCATAAATGCTGCCTGGCCTGCTGAGTTCTTTCAGCATTTTGTGTGTGTAGCTGATTATTGACTGCAGGAGGAGAAAAGATGAATAAGCCAAACCTCATCGGGGATCAGAGATGCTGAGTCAAATTTAAATTCCTCAGACGATCTATCCTGGGGCTCACGCTCGGGTGCCATTACAAAAAAGTGCGTCAGCTTTCTTAGAAGTTTGCAAAGATTCTGCATATCATCTAAAGCTTTGACAAACTTCTGTAGATCTGTGGTAGAGAGTTTATGGATTCTTTACATGATAGTCTGGTATGGAAACACTAATGCCCTTGAAGAGAAAAGCTTACAAAAGTAGTGGATATGGCCCAGTCCATCACAGGTAAAGCCTTACCCACCATTGAGCACATTTACAAGGAGTGCTGTCACAGGAAAGCAGCAGCATCCATCATCATGGGCCCCCACCATCCAGGCCATGCTCATTTCACACTGCTGCCATCAAGAAGGAGGTCTCCCTGGCTCTCTGGCTATCCATCCCATAGGATGATGATGTTCCTTTCAGTCAGTTAGTCGGGTGGTACCCCACTCCTCAGAAAGGAACAGCATGTGCGTGAGTGGATTTTAGGTGAGTAGGGGGTTGCACAGGTCCAAACCCCACCCTCTCGACATCCCCTCCCGGATCCAGTGGCATGGTGGGGTCCAAGACGGCTGGGGGAAGTTCTGTTGCAGTGAATGGACAGACCAAGCTTCGATGCAAGGGATGCCCTTTCCGCGCTTCACGGCACGTGTTTGCTAGATGGCCGTTGACCCTACGAGAGGGTTCATCCGCCCTTTGACAGGTCTTGTTTTTTGTCCTGCAGGGTGTCTAGCCACCCTCCTCACCAGGCAAGCCTGGTGGGGGAGCCGGTTTAGTCGCCGACCACCCGCCCATTTGACAGGTAGTACTGGGTTACATGGTACCAGTAGCACTCAGACGAGTGACCTGACCAGAAAGAAGGAGGTACAGGAGCCTCAGAACCCAAACCACTATGTTCAGGAATAGTTATTACCCCTCAACCATCAGGCTCTTGATGCAGAGAGGATAACTTCACTCATCTACACTCACCTCATCACTGACTTGTTCCCATAAGCTATGGGCTCACTTTCAAGGACTCATGTCCTCGATATTTATCAGAATCAGAATCAAGTTTATTATCACTGGCACGTGACGTGAAATTTGTTAACTTAGCAGCAGCAGTTCAATGCAATACATAATATAGGAGAGAGAGAGAGAGAGAGAAAGAGAAAGAAATAAATAAATAACAGTATATGTAGATTGAATAGATTAAAAACATGCAAAAATCAGATATACTAGATATTTTTTAAAAAGTGAGGTAGTGTCATTTAGGAATCAGATAGCAGAGGGGAAGAAGCTGTTCCTGAATCGCTGAGTGTGTGCCTTCAGGCTTCTGTATCTCCTTCCTGATGGTAACAGTGAGAAAAGGGCATGCCCTGGGTGCTGCAGGTCCTTAATAATGGACACTGCCTTTCTCAGACACTGCTCCTTGAAGATGTCCTGGATACTTTGTAGGCTAGTGCCCAAGATGGATCTGACTAGATTTACAATGCTCTGCAGCTCCCTTCAGTCCTGTGCGGTAGCCCCTCCATTCCAGACAGTGATGCAGCCTGTCAGAATGCTCTCCATGGTACATCTATAGAAGCTTTTGAGTGTATTTGTTGACATGCTAAATCTAATGAAGTATAGCCACTGTCTTGCCTTCTTTATAACTACATATATATGTTGGGATCAGGTTAGATCCTCAGAGATCCTGACACCCAGGAACTTGAAACTGCTCACTCTATCCACTTCTGATCCCTCTATGAGGATTGGTATGTGTTCCTTCGTCTTACCCTTCCTGAAGTCCACAATCAGCTCTTTCATCTTACTGACGTTGAGTGCCAGGTTGTTACTGCGGCACCACTCCACTAGTTGGCATATCTCACTCTGTACACCCTCTCGACACCACATGAGATTCTACCAATAATGGTTGTATTATCAACAAATTTATAGAACCTATTTGAGCTGTGCTTAGCCACACAGTCAAGTGTATATAGAGCAGTCGGCTAAGCACACACCCCTGAGGTGCGCTAACGTTGATCATCAGCGACATTTATTGCTTAATTATTGCCCTGAGCTAAAAAAACCTGGAGGATCGGTGGATCACTCTTGGTCTGGCCTCTAATCTTTGACCTGTTTGGCATGGGTGATGCTACCAAGAGCCAAAGCATAAAGTCCTGACTCCAGCCAGCATAGCTCTCTGGGTCACTGCAGCAAGCTTCCAAACCATACAAGTTTGTGGTACTCTTGGAGGCACTTTAAGTCTAAACCTTCTATTTTTAGACTCCCCTACTATGGTAAGATGCTGTGCCTATTCACCTTATCTATACCTCTCATGTTTTATATAAGGTCATCTCTCAGCCACCTATGTCCCAGAGAAAAAATAACAGCCTATCCAATCTCTCCTTAAACTCAAGTCCTGAGTACTCCAGTACTGTCACGACAGAACAACAAATTTCATGGCATATGTCAATGCTAACAAACTTGATTCTGATTCTGATCATGGTTCTGAATTTCTTTCTGTGCCCTTTTCAGCTTAATGACATTCTTCCTGCAGCTCTGTGACTAGAACTGCACAAAATTCTCCAAACATTGTCTCACCAACATCACGTACAGTTGTAAACATAAAATCCCAAATCCTGTACTCAATTCCCGACTAATGAAAGCAGGCCTACTAAAAGCCCCTTTCATTACTTGTCCACTTATGTCACCACTTTCAGGGAACAAAATACTTGTACCTAACTCACAATAGGATACCTAACTCACCTAACCCCAATAGGATACAGTATGTCTATCCTTACATCCTGAGAATGAAACTAATGAATCTTCTCTGAAATACCACCAAATAGTTGAGAATAAAACAGTACATAGAATTCTAGGCAACATACATCAAAGTTGCTGGTGAACGCAGCAGGCCAGGCAGCATCTATAGGAAGAGGCGCAGTCGACGTTTCAGGCCGAGACCCTTCGTCAGGACTAACTGAAGGAAGAGTGTCTTCCTTCAGTTAGTCCTGACGAAGGGTCTCGGCCTGAAACGTCGACTGCGCCTCTTCCTATAGATGCTGCCTGGCCTGCTGCGTTCACCAGCAACTTTGATGTATGTTGCTTGAATTTCCAGCATCTGCAGAATTCCTGTTGTTATAGAATTCTAGGCATAATGTTACCCACCTTCTGTATCATTGCAGCGATTTAATGTTCTACTTAGAGAGAAAAAACAATATTCCTTTTGTCTTCCTAATTTGCTTTCCTAATTACCTACATGCTAATTTTCTTTTTTCTTGGAAGAAACCCAAATCACCCTCCACAGCAATATCCTGTAGTCTCTTTCGATTCAATAATTTTCTTTTTCTTTCATTGGTCTTCAGAACAAAGAGGTTAATCTCCCAGTTCCCTATATATATTCTACTTACCATACTTCGTTTGTCTAATTTTTAAATGTTGCAATTTTTTCCATCTTTTCATAACTTTCTATCCTACCACCTTTCATCATAAACAAATTTAACTACAAAGCCCCAGACCGAGGGTGAGGTCAAGAAAACTGGGCGTTATCCATTGTTTTTAGTTGCATCAAAGTATTTGAATTTACAAGACCATCCATGTGAGTAAGGTGCGGAATATGTTGTGAGCTTACTCTGAAAGAGGAACATGCCATTCTGATGCATTTTCAAAAAATAGTACCGGACCAGGCTTGCTTGAAGAAAATTCTGATCAATTACAATCATTATATAACCTGTGATACTATGATAATGAATGCCAACCACTCCCATGCCCAGACCACTTTTCAGGAAATATGATCACTTGACTGTCCTTCTGTCTACACACAGGCAAAGGCTAAAGAGCAAAGCCCCAGAGATTAGGACAACAAAGACGTGGAGGTGGGAGGCAGAGGATTGCCTATGGAATTGCTTTGAATTGGTGGACAGGGCTGTGTTTAAGGACTCATTTGTGGAGCTCCAAGTGAACACACCTTTGTTGTTATGGACATTTTAAAAGCAGTTGTACAGGTAGATGATTGTTTTCCTTCAAAATCATTCAGAGTCTTCCCCAAATAGAAGCCCTGGATGATTCAAGAGGTCTGCAGTCTGCTGAGGACCAGATCAGATGTTTTCAAGTCTAGTGACCAAAAAAGCTGCAAGAGGTCTAGATATCAGAATCAGAATCAGAATCCTTTATTATCACCAAGTATGTGGACACATGCAGGGAATTTGATGCTGGTTTTTCTGAGCTCTCACTGTACAGAATCAAAAAGCAAACAAAACAGTAGTGCAAATAATCGGGAACTATATACAATAAGGTATACCTGTGTATGTACAGGTGGACTTGGTTTATAATAGACTAAAATTCAAGTGTTCATAAGACTGATGGCATATGGAAAGAAACTGTTCTTATACCTATTTGTCCTGACATACAGTGATCTAAAGCACCTACCAGAAGGAAGGAGTTGGAACAGGTGATGTCCAGGGTGTGAAGGGTCTACAATGATGTTGCTTGCTTGCTTCCTGACTCTAGATGCATACAAGTCCTGGATCGAGGGCAGCGTCACACCAATAATCCTTTCTGCAGCTCTGATGGTTCTTTGGAGTCTATTCTTGTCTTGTTTGGTAGCTGATCCAAACCAGACAGTGATGGACGAACAGAGAACAGTCTGGATTATTCCTGAATAGAATTGAATCAACATTTGATCTCTGGAAAGCTACCTCACGGGCAAAGTGGCAAATCCAGACTAAATTTGAATCAAGAAAGGATGCTCAATAGCGGTGGCAGGGCTTGAATGCTATAAAGTAAAATGAAGCGAGATAGGTGACAACATGGCTTTGCTTCCTGATGAGCTCAATGCCTTCTATGCTCATTTTGCCTACCATAACATGGAGGAACCATCACAAACTCCCACAGCCTCCGATGATCCTGTGATTTCAGTCTCTGAGACTAACATGTGAGTAGCCTCCAGGAGGGTGAACCCAGGTCTGATGGTGTACTTGACCAAGTACTAAAGACCTGTGCTGATCAACTGGCTTGAGAGCTCACTGAGATCCTTAACTTCTTGTTTCAGCAGTCTGAGGTACCCACCTGCTCAAGCAGGCTTCATTCTACCGGTGCCTAAAAAGAACATGGTGACCTGCCTCAATGATTAAAATCCAGCAGCACTTACATCCACTGCGATGAAGTGTTTTGAGAGGATGGTGATGAAACATATCAGCTCCTGTCTGAGAAGCGATATGCATCCACTCCAAACACAAGAAAGTCTGCAGATGCTGGAAATCCAAAGCAACACACATAAAAGGGGTCCTGCTGAAGGGTCTCAGCCTGAAACATCGACAGCTTATTCTTTTCCGTAGATGCTACCTGACCTGTTGAGTTTCTTCAGCATTTTGTGCAATTTCCCTCCCAGTGCAACAAGTTCACAGCAAATGCCATCTCATTGGCTCTTCACTCAACTTTGGAACACCTGGACAGCAAAGACGAATACATCGGGATGCTTTTTATCAACTACAGCTTGGCATCCCCTCAAAACTAATCAGCAAACTCCAGGACTTGGGCCTTAATATCCCCTTGTGCTATTGGATCCTGTATTTCCTCACTTGCAGACCCTAGGCAGTTTGGATTGGCTACAATATCTCCTCTACCATCTCCATCAGCACAGGTTCACCACAGGGATGCACCATCAGTACAGTTTAGCCCTCTGCTCTACTTGCTTTACACTTATGACTTTGTGGCTAAGCACAGCTTCAACACCGTATTTACGAAGACCTGCCCTGGGCCCAGCATGTAAGTGCAATACAAAGAAAGCACAGCAGTGCCTCTACTTCCTTAGCAGTTTGCAAAAGATTCGGTGTGACATATAATTTTTTTTACAAACTTCTATAGGTGCGTGGTGGAAAGTATATTGACTGGCTGCATCAAAACCTGGTGTGAAAACACCGACGCCCATGAACAGGAAATTCTATAAAAGGTTGTGGATTCAGCTCTGTCCATCATGGGTAAAGCCCTCTCAACCATTGAGCACATCAACATGGAACACTGTCACAGAAAAGCAGTATCCATCATCAGGGACCCCCACTACCTAGGTTATGCTCCCTTCTCATTTCTGCCATCAGGAGGAAGGTACAGGAGCCTCAGGACTCACACCACCAGGTTCAGGAACAGTTACTACCCCTCAACCATCAGGCTCTTGAACCAAAGGGGACAAATTCAGTCAACTTCACTTTCCCCATCACTGATATGTTACCTATGTCTCACATTCAAGGACTCTTCATCTCATGTTCTCAATAGATATTGCTTACTTATTTATTTTATTTATATTTATATATATATATATATACACACACACACATATACACACATATGTATACATGTGTGTGTATTTTGATGTTTCCTGTCTTTCGCACATCGATTGTTTTTTCATCTTGTTGAGTATAGTCTTTCATGTATTTTATTGTGCTTCTTTGTATTTACTGTGAATGCCTGCAAGAAAATGAATCTTGGGGTTGTATTTGTTAACATATTACTTTGATAATAAATTTACTTTGACTTTTGAGTATATTATTTTCTACTGATAATTTTGTCCTCTCTTTCTCTAAGAAGATATGGTGTAATAGCTAGACTGATACCCCCTGGACTTTCAACCATGGATCTAAGTGTACAATTCAGCATTGGTCACTTGTTGAGCATCAGTGATGAAAAGTCTTTGAATTATGGGCTATTCCATTTACAACTGGTAGACCTTTTGCCAGAGAAAACCAGGGGGGCAGAGATTGATAGTATGGTAGGGCATCAGAAGAAATTAATCAGAGTGTGAGCCTGTCATGAGGACTGGCATTGGATTGGAGGTGGTAACAGTGAATAGAAGAAGAGGAAGTAACAAGCAACGTTGGAGGAACTCAGGGAGGGTTAAGCAGTATTTCTGGGGTGAAAGGAATTTTTGAGATTTTGAGTTCAAACTCTGTAACAGGAGAGGTAAGGATTAATGCTTATTGATTTTCCCAGAGTAAAAACGACTTAAAATGTGTTAGTCTTTAGTCAAAACCATTTTTTTAAATTTCAAGAGCATTGTTACATCATCCAAGGAGAATATTTCAGTTTACAATTTTCCATTTCAAAGAATGGTGGAGAATATTTATCAGAATCCTGTGAAGAGCGGATTCATCATAGTGAGTCCAGATGAAGGATGTCAACCTAAAACATCAACTGTCCATTTTCCTGATGCTGCTGACCTACTAAGTTCCCTCAGGAAACATTTTTCAGCTTTTGCAGTTCCTTGTGTCTTCGCTGTAGGACTTAGTCGTAGGAATGACAGAGTCAATCTTAATACGTAAATGGTCAGATAAGGCACAATTGACCTCTATAATTTCTGTGCTGCAAACCAGGATTTTGTGGAAAACTACTAACAATTCCATGTGGAACTAAAACTATTTCCCTTTATAATCGTTACCAAGTCAAGATCTCCACATACAAGCAGGTGAACACAGAAGTTTCAGACTTGCAGACTACTATCGGCCAGCCTTTTCTGGACTACCCACGGACATTGGGCATGAGGTTATAGCAATTCTCAAGCTCTCACTGTGGAACATCCATCCACAAAACCTGTGTAAGGTTAGAGCTGCTGGAGATGAATGGCTGGGAGAGTCTACACTTCTGTTAAGATATCTTCATGTATTTTTAAAAATTATTCTTATGTGTTTGAAACTGTGTCTATGTATATGTTTTAGCTATTGTTTGCCCTTTAAAAGATTAATCATTTTTAATTTGTCGTAATTGACTAAATTGTAAAAATTTTTAAATGTTCCTGACTTTTCACAGCAGACTCAGCCAGGGAGAACACATCAGCCAACCATCACAATGTTCAGGTATTCTAGGGATGGGCTATAATCTGTGCCCCTAGTGTGTTTCATAGATCGTCTACCTACCTGACTGTTACTTCTTTTTGTACATAATTAAGCTGTCTCAGGTTACCACTTCCTCAGACATACCATCATGAAACAACCAGCCTCATGGAAGTTCTGTAATTATATCAGCTGTAGGTCAAGCTTTAAAACCTAGAGCTTGATCTCCTCCAGCTGAGTACTTCTTGGTCCCATGAATGATGTGACCCAGGAGACATCCTGGAACACCTACAGGTGGTAGCACGAGTAACTCCACAGATCTTAGATACCCTGTCATATGTCTACTTCTTCGATGAACTACAGATATAAACAACAAATACTGTTTTCTATTCTACTTATTCAAATTGACCTTGCTTTTAGTTCCCAACTGCTTCTTTAAACACGATACTTTGGTTTAAAAAATAAGTCAAAATGATACTCAGCCGATTTACCAACTTTCTTGTAACAGCAGTCCGTGGTTTTTTGTTATTGTTAATCTGTTCCCTGGTCATCTATCACTGCTCCTTCATCACAGAAGCTGGGAATTCATAAGAAGTAAAACTAAAAGAAGATAAGCAAGGTATAGCATTTATTTCCTTCACAGACCAAAACAGGATTCATGGGGAAAATGGAGGCTGAAGCAATGACTGCATATCGATTGTAATAACCTTTATTCAAATATAGTCAACTATGGGGTCCCGGGCTTTCCAATGACAACAATTTCCTTTCAAACCAGACAATTTACTGTAATCTCAAATGTAATCATTTGATGGTTCATTGAATTACAGGATCTGGGCTTTAGTATTTATAATTAGCGAGGTTTTAGAATGGAATGGTTGTTCTCTCTGCTTAAACATCCTAACCTCATTTTCCCTTTCCATTTTTGTCCTATTCATAAGTTCGTAATATTTATATAAATTTGTGATCTCCAAAGTTTTGCTGTAAAGTAGTATCATGTGAATTATGTACAATATTGTTGTGCAAATCAGCCAGCAAATTCAAGGAATTAAAATGAATTTTACACTCTCTAAACTTGATGGGAGTATTACACTGCACCTTGTTTGGTTCCTTTTTAACTATTTGCTAGATGTGTACACTAATTGCAAATTAATCTCATTACTGGACATCATCTGTTAATTAATAGTACAATTATCCTTCTAATATTGATCCCTGTTAGTTGCTGCTAATCAGCTCCCCTGACCCAGAAAAGTAATCTGTTATTGCTCCAATGAGTGAACAGTTATTAATGACAGGGAAATCAGTCAATATCCATTATGCACAACACATATTTCTAGCACGTTTCAAGTTCAAGTCCAAGTTTACATTTATTGTCATCTGTTTGTACCTATATACAACAAAGTTAAGCAACATTCCCCTGGACCACTGTGCACCCACAAAGCATATATCGCACACAGCACAAAAACCAGAATATTATCATAAATAAGTTTATAAAATATAATTCAAAATGCATGTGTTGTGCAGCACAGGTAAATAGCAAACAGTAAAAAGTACAGAGAGGAAATTAAGAACCTGCTGGCATGGTGCGAAGACAATAACCTATCCCTCAACTTCAGCAAGACGAAGGAATTGGTTGTTGACTTCAGAAGGAGTAGCGGACTGCACGACCCCATTTACATCGGTGGTGCGCAAGTGGAACAGGTCAAAAGCTTTAAGTTCCTCAGGGTCAATATCAGAAATGACCTGACTTGATCCAACCAAGCAGAGTCCACTGCCAAGAAGGCCCACCAGCGCCTTTACTTCCTAAGAAAGCTGAAGAAATTTGGCCTGTCCCCTAAAACCCTCACTAATTTTTATAGATGCACCATCGAAAGCATTCTTCTAGGGTGCATCACAACCTGGTATGGAAGTTCTCCTGTCCAAGAGTGGAAGAAGCTGCAGAAGATCGTGAACACAGCGCAGTACATCACACAAACCAATCTTCCGTCCTTGGACTCATTTTACACCTCACGCTGTCGGAGCAGTGTTGCCAGGATAATCAAGGACACGACCCACCCAGCCAACAGACTTTTCATCCCTCTTCCCTCCGGGAGAAGGCTCAGAAGCTTGAAGACTCGTACGGCCAGATTTGGGAACAGCTTCTTTCCAACTGTGATAAGACTGCTGAATGGATCCTGACCCGGATCTGGGCCGTACCGTCCAAATATCAGGACCTGCCTCTCGGTTTTTTTGGACTACCTTACTTCCCATTTTTATTTTCTATTTATGATTTATAATTTAAATTTTTATTATATTTACTATCGATTTGTACTCCAGGGAGCGCAAAGCGCAGAACCAAATATCGCTGTGATGATTGTACGCTCTAGTATCAATCGTTTGGTGACAATGAAGTAATAACAATAATACAGTAAACAATAAATAATTCACTGTTCAAGTGACTGTTATGTTTTGTAACCCCAAACACTAATCAAAAGAAAGACATTGGAGCCGGAGATACATGTCTGATTAGTTTTACTTTAGTGAGGCACGCATATATGCCATGGTAGTGTAATGACATATGCCATTCACATACCAACTTACATGTAACCTATAATGAATTATCTAAATAAAGAATGCTTAATCAGACAATATATTTACAATATTACTGAAATATTAAATACACTACAGTAACAAGACCTCGGTGGTAGCAGGGTATTCTAGTTATATGTCCCCTTCTTGAATTCTCAAAGCAATTATGGTCCTGTTTAGATTATTTACCATCGACCTGGGGCTTTCATACCACATAAACTCCAAGTCAATATTTAGTTTATTGTAATATGCATGAATACAATGAGAAACTTACATGAGCAACATTAGGAGCACAAAGCATCAGGTACATAACATCCATAAGAAAAAATATCAATTATACAAAATTCAGCAAGAAAGAAGACAATTAGAACAAAATGTCCATTCACAGACATGAGAAAATCTGCAGATGCTGGAAATCCAAAGCAGCACAAGCAAAATGCTGGAGGAACTCAGCAGGCCAGGCAGCATTCTGATGAGGGTCTCGTCCTGAAATGCCGACTGCTTCTTCTTTTCCATAGATGCTGCCTGGCCTGCTGAGTTTCTCCAGCCTTTTGTATGTGTTGCCTTAAAAAAGTCTATGGTAGTGCAAAGTGGTCAAAAATGGTCATATAGTGATTAGGGTTATGCAGGTTGGTTCAAGAGCTGCATGGAAGTAGCTGTCTTTGAACCTGGTGGTGTGATTCTTCAGGGATCTGTACCTCCTCCTGTGAGAAAATGGCATGGCAATGGCTCATGTTGATGCTACTGATGTGGGCAGGGATGTGGCAGTAATGATTCTCTACCCTCTACAGCTTTTACTTTCATGTGCATTAGAATTGCCACAGCAGATAATGATGCAACCAGTCAAGATACTTTCAACAGTTTGGGCATACAGTGACATGCTGAACCTCTTTAACCTTCTAAGATTTAAAAACACTAGTGCAGCTTTCTTGTGATTGCAGGGTCGAGGTAAGTCATCTAACCAACGAGTTATCAAGAGTATCTTGTATTCAGAAATCCTGTCTGATGACCAGATTTGACCACATCTGCAAGCAAATAAAATTTATATAATGGGAAACTTGAAAAATCTCAGACAATGCTAGTTTTCCATGGATCTTTTCTCAGTTACGTGGTACAGTGTAATAATTATGTTAATTGTCAGGTGTTTCTATTCACAGTGGATGACAGAATTTACACAGTAATTGATAGGGAGTGCTGTAGAGCAGAGGTACCTGTTGATGCAGGTATATAGTCAGTTGAGAGTGGCAACACTCAACTTTCAGAAAGAAATTTGAAGAAAGTGTCTGGCATACTTAGCTTAATTGTTCCAGATATCAAGTTCAGGAGTTGGGATGGCAGGTTACAGCTATACCGGACATTGGTAAGGTCATGTTTGCGTTACTGTGTATAGTTCTGATTCCCATACAATACAGGAAAGATGTCATTAAACTGGAAAGGGGTGCAAAATGATTTACAAGGATATTACCTGGACTTGATGGGTTTGAATTATGAGGAGAGTTTGGATAGGCTAGAACATTTATAGAAGTTTATAAAAGCATGACTAGGAGATAGGAGATCCCCAAAATAGAGGGCATAGGTCTAAAGTTAAAGGGCAAAGATTTCAAAGGGACATGAGGGGCAACCTTTTTACACAGAGGTGGAGTAGATATGGAATGAGCTCTCAAAGGTGAATACAATTTCAACATTTGAGTGGCATTTAGATAGGTGCATGCTTAAAAAAGATTTAGAGGGATATGGGCCAAATACAGGCAAATGTGGCTAGCTGAGATATCCAAGCATGTCAGCATACACAAACTGGTCTGAAGGGGCTGTTTTCCATGCTATATCTAGATCTATGCCTCTAAAATAAGTACAGATTTTATCTTTTACTTATACTTTGGCCTGGACCACATGCTATAAAATAAGGCATGGATCTTGAAACCTGAGGCACTGCAATCCTGAAATCCATGTAATATTCCTACACTCCTTCAATGGTACAAGCAATCCTGAGCCGAGCCAAGGAAGGCAAAGAATATCTGATTTTCTGCTTCTAATTTTTAAGCCGACTTCCAACTACTGAACTACTGTCACATCCCCTAGCCAAAATTCATGTGCTCCTTCACCTTTCATTCTTTGTTTCCTGTTGGAAAATATGGTGAGTGAACCCCTTGTTGGTTTTGTTGCAATGCTCCATGACAATCAAACCTCCCCCCAAACCTATCCAACCTATCAGCACAGCCCTTTCTGTGATATTGATATGACAATTGCCCTTCTGATTTTTGGCAAACAACTACTATTCCAATTCCAAAATTTCCTTTACTTCTGGACCTTTTTGCACCAGAAACCCACGCACACTCTGCTTCTTGGGACCTAGTATCATTGTGCATTCTGCAGAAGCAAAATATGCAAATGAAAAGCCTTTGATCATACAATGCCTTTTCAGTACCACACAATGCTTTGATGTTCATATGCTATTGAAGTTCCAACAAACACACAATTTCAAGGCAGTTCTGCTTTCCATTTTCCTACCAAACTGGATAGCTTCACAGCACCCCACATTACGCCCAATGCTCTGCAAAAATTAAAATTAAATTTCTGATGGTGTGCAATTTCTAGTTATGTTCGAGCCATTGAACTCATAATGAAATGGATAAAGGCATCCAGAATAATTACTTATAAAGTACTAGATAGCTGAACTGAAACTATTGAAACATTAATACCTCAGAGCGAGCATATAGCAAAGGGAACATTATTGTGGACCTTCGCATTAAAATTGGGAGTAATTCAGATAAGTGTAAGAATAGAAATGGATTCACGCAAATCCAATTGAAAAATATGTTAGTAATGTTAAAAGATAAGATCACCCACAGCATAGCAATTTTGTTTCTTGGGTTACACCAGGGAATTTATCTCTTTGTTCTTAGTGTGATTTTGATTTATTCCAACACTTTTTTGGACAAAATAAAGCTGTAACATAAACAATTTGTCTCCAGCTCTATGCTGACCTACCGATGCTCTCCACTAAAATCGAGGCGAGAAGACTGCAACTAGCGGGACACTGTCTACGCCACCCAAGCTATCTGCCAGCCTAGTTATCATATGGGAGCCCAAGCACGGGAGGATGAACCCTGGGTGCCCTCCCAAGACTATGGTCAACACGCTCCTAGAAGACAGCGGCGTGGCTAATGTAGATGAACTGAACACACTGATGAGGGAGAGGGAGAAGTGGAGAGTCCATCATCGTGCCCAACGCCGGCCCCCTAGGCCTGAGTCGACGTAGTAGTAGTAGTCTGTGTGCAATCTGTCAGCTTTTATTTGCTCAGAAAAATCCAGTTTCTATAACTTAATTTCACTTGGAATTAAATGAACTATTAGATTTTTTTTTTAAAAACATGCCTTTTATCTCATAAGAATGTCTCCTCGTTCGTGGCTCTTCCATTGTTGGAGACATCCCAGTTTCTACCCTGCAGGCTCTTATACATATCAGTAAGATCACTCTTCATTATCATTTCAATGTTCAAAGTAAATTTATTATTGAACTACATATATGTCACTATTTATAACCCAGAGATTCATTTCCATGTGGCCATTCATGGTAAATACAAACAAAAAGTCAATAGAATCAATGAAAGACCCCACAAAACAAGATGGACAACTAATGTGCAAGAGACAATGAACTGTGCAAATGCAAAAGGGAAAACAATGTAACAATAATAAGAAATAAATATCGAGAACATGAGATGAGGAGTCCTTGAAAATAAGTCCATAGATTGTGCTCAGTTCAATGTTGGGGTGAGTGAAGTTATTCCCTCTGATTCAAGAGCCTGATGGTTAAGGGATAATAACTGTTCCTGAACCTGGTTTTCTCCAAAGAGGTACAATTTTCAACTGTTCATGTCAGGACAACCCTCTAATCCCAGGGTTCAGCCTCACATAAATTGATGTAAAAAGCAGAAGTTTCACAAAATAAAAATGGATCACTTACAGGGAGGAGGAAATACATTGTGGAATGAAGAAATAGCAGATGGTAAGAAAAGTCAGGTCACCATTGAGAAAGAAAAATACATTCCTGGAAAAGCAGGACAGCAAGAATCTGGTAAGTATGAGTAACTTAGTAAAAATATCTGCAGAAATAATTGAGGAACTAATTTGACTACCACTAGCAAATTTCACGTATTTGTTGGCCAAATATTGTTTTTAGAAGAGGGGTTGCACAGGTAGTGGGTACATTAGTTATGATCGTAAAGACGCTCCCCACTTTAGAATATTTCCTATAGATTGCAGAACACAAGACAGGATGTTATTTTCTATGACATAATTGAAAGAGTACAGAGTCAATTAATCTGACATCACTGGAGGAAGGGAGCTGGGGTCTATTAAGGACATGGTACAGGGTATATAGAAAAACCCATAACTTGATAAAATACTTGTGAAAACGCATATTTGTTAGGTCTTTCTGGTTAGATTGGAACTAGTGGAATTTAGCTGTGACATTGTTTGCATTTTCATAAGTATTTGATAAAGAGTTATTCAGAAAGTTATACAGATTTATGCCTTATGGGACTTAGGTGATACATTAGCCAAGGTAGAGTATTGGTTAATGGACAAAGGGCTGAACAAGTAAGTATCCAGATCATTTTCACATTGGCAGACTACTTTATAGATAACAGTGCGGTGGACAAAGATATTTGCAATCAATAGCTGCATCTTTGATGTGGTAATTGGAACTCAAGCATTCAAACTTGCTGACAGTACAACGCTGTACAAGCACAGACTTAGTGTAGGATCACCAAGAAATTTCATGCCACAATGTTACTTATAAAATGCCACCTTCCTGTTTTGGTTTCTTTAGTATTCTGGATTGTAATACTTTTTTATAGATATCACTTCAGAAGTCCCATTGAGATTCCCCAGTCAAATCTCTGATGTAGGAAAGTTCTGGGTAGCCAGGTTCCATCAGAAAAAGAAAAAGAAATTTATTTTTATGCATCTTATTTGAAAAGAAGGATCATGTATCTGAAGCTCTAGGCCTCTATTATCCATGCTTTATGCTCCTTTAACATGTGCTACACTTTGATTATGTTTAGGGAATCCATATATTACTTCAAGCAGATATTTATGCCATCTATTCTTTCTGACTGCCATTTTGTCTATCCTTTATTTTCGTTGTTGCATATGAACCTCCTTTCTTCTTTAGTTCTTCTTTTCATTTTGATAAAAGTCAGATCCTTAAATACCTCATACTCAATTATCCCTCCATAGTGCTTATTTGATCAGGGCCACTGTTCTATCTATTTCATTGCAACAGTTTTGAGTATATTGTTGTAAGCACTCAGCTCTAACTTCTCTTTTGAATTGAATGATCTTTATTGTCATTATACATAGGTACAATGAAACTCTGCTTGGCTTCCTCTCAGGCAATTAAATAATGCGGTAGATAAAAACAAGACTGTAATAGAAAAACAATATTAAATAGAGAAGTAGCAGAAGTTAAGTTGCAGCAGCACCAGAATATCACAGTAATGTACAAAGTGCATTTTTCTATAAGAAGCTGAGATGAGTAATATCCTAGCCCTTCCTCATCCAACTTGCTTATTTTTGTCCCAATGAAAACTCAGCTCTGCAACCTGGACATTTCCCTTATGGCTTCTGAATTTACTTTTTTTCTGGATACACATAACTCTCCTTGAGTAGTTTAAAGCTTTATCCACTTCCAGTTTTCCATAACATTAGATTAAAATGCACCTAATCTTGTTTGTGTTACAGAAAGTAGATTAAATTAAGTATAATAGAAGCAGTGGTGCAAACACTTGGGCCGAGTATGATGCTCTCCTAAGAGGTTGTTTATTGCTGGGTTCTCAGGTGATTGTGGAGGCCAGTCTGGAATCCACATATTCTGGTGTAGTGTGGCCAAGAGTTAACTGGTGGTTGTGGTTGGTGGTTGTGTCTTTTGGTTTTTTATTCTTTCCTATCGTTGCTGCCACTTGTTCTCTGCAGAACAGTGGAGATTGTTCTCATGTAACATGGCTTCCTCTTGAACAGAGTTCCTCCAGTTGTATCTATTGAGTGCAATGTCTTCCCAGTTTTTTGATGTAATACTTAATTTATTCAGGCTGATTTTGGAGTTATCTTTGATACATTTCCTTTGCTCACCAGGGGATCGCTAACCTTCGTTCAACTGGGAATAAAGGATGTGTTTGGGGAGATACAAGTTAAGCATCCTGATTACATGACCTACCCATTGGAGTTGGTATTGCTTTGTTGTGGTGGAGATGCTGTTCATGTTGGCCTCCTCCAGTACCCAGGAGTTAGTGCGTCTGTCAAACAGTCAAAGCTTCATGGAACACTACAGCACAGAAACAAACCCTTCAGCCCATCTAGTCAACGTCAAACTATTAATCTGCTTAGTCCCATTGACCTACACCCAGACCATACCCTTTGTTAATGCTCTCATCCATGTATCTATCCAAATTTTTCTCAAATGTTGAAATTGAACCCGTATCCAACCCTTCCGCTGGCAGCTCATTCCATACTCTTATCACAATCTGAGTGAAGACGATCCTCCTCATGTTCCCCTTAAACATTTCATCTTTCACCATTAACCTATGATCTCTATTTCTAGTCTCACCCAACTTCAATGGAAAAAGCCTTCTTGCATTTACCATTTCTATATCTCTCATAATTTGTATACCTCTATTTGTATACCTTCAATGCTCTGGGGAATAAAGTACTAACCTTTTCAACCTTTCCCTATAACTGAGGTCCTGAAGTCTTTTCAACATCCTTACAAATTTTCTCTACACTCTTTCAATCTTATTTGTATCTTTCTGGCAGGTATGTGACCAAACTGCACATAATACTCCAAATTAGGTCTAATCAACGTCATATACAATTTCAACATAAAATCCCAACTCCTGTACTTAGTACTTTGATTTATGAAGGCAAAAGTTTTCTCAATGACCCTCTTGTGATGCCACTGTCAAGGAACTATGGATCTGTATTCCAGATCCCTCTGTTCAACCACACTCCTCAGTGCCTTACTGCTCACTGTATAAGACTTACCCTGGTTTGTCCTCCCAAAGTGCCACACCACACTCTTTCCTGCATTGTATTCCATCTGCCATTTTTCTGCCCATTTTTTGAACTGGTTCAGTTCCGACTGAAAGCTTTGATAGCGTTCCATGCTGTGCACTATGCCACCAATCTTGGTGAAATCCACAAATTTGCTCATCCAGTTAACCACAGTATCATCCAGATCATTGATATAGATGACAAGCAACAACAAACTGAGTACCAATCCCTGTGGCACACCACTAGTCACAGGCCTCCAGTCAGAGAGGCAACCATCTACTACCACTCTCTGGCTTTTCCCACAAAGCTAATGTCTAATCCAATGTACTACCTCATCTTGATTGCCAAGCGACTGAAACTCCTTCACCAACCTCCCATGCAAGACTTTGTCAAAAGCTTTGCTAAAGTCTATGTAGACAACATCCACCGCCTTGCCTTCATCAACTTTCCTGGTAACTTTCTTGAAAAACTCTACAAGACTGGTTACTTCAAAAAACTCTACAAGATTGGTTTGAAACGGCCTACCACACAAGAAAGCCATGTTGACTATCCCTATCAGTCCCTGTCTATCCAAATACTTGTACATCTGGTCCCTTGGTATACCTTCCAGTAACTTACCCACAACTGATTTCAGGCTCACCAGCCTATAATTTCCTGACTTATTCTTAGAGCATTTCTTAAACAGTAGAACAACATAGCAAACCTCCGATCATCTGGTACCTCAGCCCTGGCTAGGGAGGTTTTAAATATCTCTGCTAGGGCCCCTGCAATTTTTGCACCCCCACAGGTTTCGAGGAAACATTTTGTTAGGCCCTGGGGATTTATCCACCCTAATTTGCCTCGACAGCAAATTTGTATGGGGTCCATGACCTCACTGCTGTTTTGCCTCACTTCTATTAGATTCTGTGTCTGTCTCCTGAGTAAATACAAATGCAAAAAAATTCATACAAGATCACCCCCATCACTTTCAGCTCCAAGCATAGATGACCATTTGGCTCTTCCAGAGGACCAATTTTATCCCTTGCTATCCTTTTGCTCTTGATCTCTAGAAGCCCTTGGGATTCTCCTTCACTTTGTCTTAGAGCAACCTCATGCCTTTTTCTAGCCCTCCTGATTTCCTTCTTAAGTCATTTCTTACATTCCTCTGATACCTAGCTCCTCTCAGTTCTTAATAGGAGTTCTAGTATTGTACTGTCCCTGGTTGGAACCTCTATATATAGTATGTACTAATTAAGAAAAATTACCTGAACACATTTGACAAACTCTATCTTATCCAGTCCATTTACTGTCTGGGAGTCCCGGTCAATATGTAAAAAGTTAAAATAACATACAGTACTATCACGACCTTGAGCTTCTTGCCACAGTCTGCAATCTCTTTACAAATTTGCTCCTCTAAATCCTATGGATTAATGTTGTCATCCCTTTCTTATTGCAACACACAGCAGGCCAGGCAGCATCTGTAGGAAGAGGTACAGTCGACGTTTTGGGCCGAGACCCTTCATCAGGACTAACTGAAAGAAGAGCTAGTAAGAGATTTGGAAGTGGGAGGGAGAGGGGGAGATCTGAAATGATAGGAGAAGACAGGAGGGGGAGGGATGGAGCCAAGAGCTGGACAGGTGATTGGCAAAAGGGATATGAGAGGATCATGGGACAGGAGGCCTAGGGAGAAAGAAAAGGGAGGGGGGAGGGAAAGCCCAGAGGATGGGCAAGGGGTATAGTGAGAGGGACAGAGGATAGCCTCAGTAAATGAGCTCTCCAGTCTGCTTACCAGAGCACTGTGTAACATTTTCCCTGGTTAGCAATGCCATCCCTTCCCCTTTAAACCCTCCTGCTCTGTCATGTCTGAAGCATTGAGCTGCCAGTCCTGCCCCTCCAGCAAACAAGTCTCATAATGGCTACAATGTGAAAATTCCACGTGCTGATCCATGCCCTGAGTTCATCTACCTTTCCTACAATATTTCTTGCATTGGAATATACACAGCTCAGAACATTAGTCCCACCATGTTCAACCATTCGATTCCTGACTTTCTATGTGGACTTAACATCTTTCATCTTTCCCCACAACCCCTCCACCATCTGCTCTGATGTTCTGCTCTCCATCCCCTGACAACTCTAGTTTAACACTCCCTCCCATTCCCACCCCCCCCCATGCAAACCTTCCCACAAGGATGTTAGTGTCCCTCTAGTTCAGGTGTAAACTGTCCCTTCTGTACAGGTTCATTTTCCCTGGAAGAGAGCCCAATGATCCAAAAATCTGAAGCCCTCCCTCCTGTACCATCTCCTTGGCCACATGTTAAACTTTATGATCTTCCTGTTTACTTTTTATGACATGGCTAGCAATCCTGAGATCACAACCCTGGAGACCCTGTCCTTTAACTTAGGACCTAACTCCGTGAACTCACTTTGCAGGACTTGGACACCCTTCCTACCCATGTCATTGGTACCGACATGGATCACAACCTCTGGCTGTTCACCCTCCCACTTAAGAATGTTATGGACTTGATCTGAAAGGTCCCTGACCTTGGCATTTTCATCCACAGAACCTGTTGTCCATTCCCCTAACCAACAAATCCCCTATCAGCTCTTCCCCCCACTTCCCTTCTGAGCCACAGAGCCAGACTCAGTGCAGAAACCTGATCACAGTGACTTTCCTCGGCTCCGTCTTCCTCCCCCCCACAGTACTCAAAGTGGTATACCTGTTGTTGACTACAGACGTACACTAGCCCCTTTCACCCTCCTGTCAGTTACTCAATTACTTGTGTCCTGTACCTTGGGTGTAACTTCCTCCCTAGATGTCCTGTCAATCACGCCTTCCATCTCTCAAATAATCCACTTCCAGCATCAATTCCTTGTCATGATCTGAAAGGAGCTGCAGCGGGATGCATTCCTTGCACATGCAGTTGTCAGGGAATCTGGACGTCTCCCTGCCTTTCCACTTTCCACTAGAGGAGCAATCCACTATCCTGCCTGGCATCTCTCCTGCTCTAATTTAAGAAAGAAAGAAAAAATTAATGAAAACATTCTACCTACAATCTTTTCCCTTCCTTGCTGAAGCTTCTATAAGCAAAGTTTGAACTCTCCACCCTAACACTGGCCCACTCACACAGTGGCTGCTCCCACTATGGCAGCTCAGCTTAATCCTAATTTCTTTCTACTGGCACTTGCCAAGTGCCAAGATCCCTTGCTGATTAATCCTTCCGCACTCCTAACTTAATTCTTTAGCATCACCCTCCTCCCAGGGACACTGCATAATGCAGCATATTGATTTTATGGTCATCACTATCTCAGGTTCACTCTTTGCTGTTACCCACTCTCAGCCTGTCTCTTTTCTCTCACCCAACTCATGGATGTACTTGATGGGAGAGCTTCCAATAGATAAATAATGAACCCTATACAGACATCCTACCGTCTATCTCGCTGGTTACTTTCATTTCCCTCTCAACATTTAATAATCCTCTACTACCTGAAAGCACAGAGAAATCTGGAGAAATTTCTGCAACACCCGTTCGCTGCTGTTTTTTATTGCGCGATCGTGAATCTTCTGGAGGGAAGGCCTTAAAATCCACGGCTTTGCCTGCTGTTGGTGACCGAGATTGAGGTCGAATCGCTCAGATAGAGATTGTGCTCGGTACTCGGTGTTGGAGAGCTGATCAGAGGCTCGAAGTTCTCGGACGACTCAGAGTCGGACTGTGGTCGGGCATGGCAGGGAGAGTTTTTCTTCCTTCTCCCGTCTGTGTGAGATGTGAAACATTTGAGAGACTTTGAACTTTTTACTGTTCTTCATCAAGTTATGGTACTGTTGCACTGTTGTAACTATATGTTATAATTATGTGGTTTTGTTAGTTTTTTCAGTCTTGGTCTGTCCTGTGTTTTGTGATATCACACCGGAGGAAATATTGTATCATTTCTTAATGCATGCATTACTAAATGACAGCGTGTCCTCATAATCTAATCTAATCTAACCTTGAAATCACAGCGTTTTTGTCAGAGCTTACCTTTTGTCTTAATCAAGAAATCTGCAGCCACTTGATAATTTTCCAATTATTTGATAATAATCCTGGTACTTTATCACTTTTGTACTGACTTTGAGGCATTGAAAAGAGTTACTGGCTGCAATATTTTGAAATTGTAACTGAACACTTGTAGCAGACAAGGGAATAAAACTTGTGGAAAATCGGAGGACTAAAGTTGTTGCAACAAAAGAGCTGCAGAAATTGTTAACACAGGAGATGCTGGAAATCCAAAGCAATACAGCAAAGTTCTACCTTCAAAGTCCAACCCTATGTCCCCTTCATGAGAGGTGGAAACAGGCAAGGCCAGCCAACATGGCTGTGGTGAAGCTGTATAGACCAATCCCCTGTGCGGTGGATGCAATGGATTACAGAAACATTGATGAACTCCAACCATACCAATGACTTTGTGAGAGAAGGCTCATCATAGAATGAGCACACGATACAGCGTAGGGAACATCATCAGGATCCTGCACAACCGATAACTTATTTGTCACTGAAATCCTTATCTACCTTGGGTACCTGGAATGTGAAAATCCACCATCATAGCAAATGAGGTGAAAAAGTACAAACTATCAATTCTTGTACTGAGTGAGACAAGATGGGTGTCATTTGGGGAGACTCGACTGACAGACCTGGTAAGTATCATCGACTCAGGCCATCAGAGCAATGATGTACCACATACAGAGGGTGTAGCCTTCATGATGACACCAGAAGCACATAGAGTCATGATCATATGGGAAGTCAACAGTTCCAGAATCATCACTTGTAGCTTTAGTAAAACAAAAGTGACGAAGATGAACGACATCAGCATTAAGTGATGAGGGATACAATCCCAGGAGAAGTGACCTCCTTTGTCTATCTTGGAAGCATTGTGAGTATATGTGGTGGAATTGATAATGATATCAAAGCCAGAATCAACAAGGCCAGAGTAGTTTTCAACATCTTGAAGGAAGTGTGGATATCTAGAGTCATATCAAGGAAAACTAAAATCATAATCTTCAACTCAAATGTTAAAACAGTGCTCCTCTTTGGCTCTGAAACCTGGAGAACAACAAAGAAGACACTACAAAAACTATAGGCTTCCATCAGCCAGTGGCTAAGAAGGATCCTAAACATCAGATAGATTGACAAGGGAACCAATCAGACTCTGTGGGAAAACACCAACAAGGAATCCAAAGAGATTCAAATATGCAAACAGAAATGGAGATGGGTTAGCCACATCTCGAGAAAGCAAACCAACAACATCACCAGGCTGGTATTAAAACGGAATCCCCAAGGAGAGAGGAGAAAGGGGCATCCAAAGAACACATAGAGGAGTGATGTTGAGGCCGAAATTAGACCATATGAGGACACTCCTGGTCCACCCTTGAGAAACTGGCTCAGAACAGAGGACAATGGAGATGGGAGGTCATCGGTGGCCGACGTTCCACAGGGAGTGAAAAGCCCAAGAAGAAGAACACAATAAAATTCTAGAGTCGCAAGTCACCGCAGAGGAATACAGAGTGGAACAGACCCTTCGGCCCACTGAATCTGTGCTGGCCATTAATTTTACCCCTGAATCACACTCTAACATATCTTATTGCCCCAACATTCAACATCCCCTCCATGCCATTCCCGCCATTTATCTACTCAGTACAGACACCTCATAGCAAGTTTTTGGGGTGTGGAAGAAAACTAGAGAACCCAGACGAAACCTCTATGGTCACAGGGTGAGCATGCAAACTACACGTGGACAGTAGTTGAAATTAGGATTGAGCCCAAGTTGCTGTAGCTGTGAATCAGCATCTGCCATAGCTGCACCATTGTATGTCTGCAGTTCATTTACCTTAGCTGGTAATATGGTTGGTTATTCCTTTATGGAGCTGATGGGAGAGGTTACAAATAAATTGACAGTGAGTCGTAAACCATTTTAGTGAACATGAACTGATAGTTCAATCTGCTACCAGCATTCTCATACCTTCAGTTTTTTTCTTGAAAGTCTGCAACCTGCAAGAAATGCTCTCAATCCAGGTTTTGCATCCATTTATTTATTTATAGATACAGTGCAAATAAGACAGATTTATCCCAAGAGCTGCACTGCCCAGCAACCCACTATTTAACCCCAGCCTAATCACAAGAGAACTTAGAATGACCATTTAACCTACTAACTGGTACACCTTTGGACTGTGGGAGGAAACCATGCATTCACAGGAGCGACATACAAAATTCTTACAGGCAGCATCGGGATTGAACATTAAACTCTGATGCTCCAAGCTGCAGTAGTATTGCGCTGACCACTACACTACCCTGGCACACCAAGCTCCATTGCCTGTTCCTGTTCAAATCTGTGGATAGGACTTAAAGAGCACAAAATTCTACATAGGCCCAATCTACGATGTATGCATAGGCTGGCACGGAGTAAGTGCAGCCCCTGCTTAGTTGGTATTGCAAAATTGGCATTGGTGTTATCATTGCATTGTGCAGAAATTATGAAACAGCTTAACCTCCCCTCCCCCTTACAACTTAATTCAGAGTCAATAAAAATATTCCACGCAGATGACATAATGAAATGCTTTAAGGGATCTAGAGGTAATTTTGTCATTGGATAAATGTAGTGAAACTGTAATAGTATTGGAGATAAATATGCATATGTATAAGAATGTTTGCTTTAAAACACAAAGTTATGAGGAAGAAGGAGACTGAAAATACCTGCACAAGGTAACAATGATTACCAGATATCACTGCTGAAAACTAGCATTACCAGCTCAGCAAACATTTAAAGCAAATTAGTTACTGATACTTGCATAACATATGCAGTATGTAATCATTAAAATTTCCTTCATTATATAACTGAAATTGACATTGATGCCAGTTTCTTTGGCAGCTTGAGGCTAATACCTGCAAATCTATATCCATGTTTAAATGTACAGAACTTAGTGAGCTGGTGCTCAGAGAACAACCTGTCTCTTCATACAGCAAGGACTAAGGAGCTAATTATCAACTTTGGAAAGTCACAGGATGACGAGTACGCTCCAGTCTACATTAACGGAGACATAGTGGAGAGAGAGTCTAGTTTCAGGTTTCTGGGAATACACATCTCAGAAGACTTTACATGGTCCACTAACACCACAACAATAGTTAAGAAAGCACAGCAACGCTTGTTTTTCCTCAGGACGCTGAAGAAAGCTGGTCTACCTGAACAGATGCTGGTGACCTTTTACTACTGCACCATTGAGAGCATCTTAACATACTGCATCTCTGTGTGGTATCTCAGTTGGACAGCAGCTGATAGGAAAGCACTTCAGCGGGTCGTCTCTAGCGTACAGAAGATCACTAGGACACAGCTCCCAGCCCTGGAGGACACCTACAGCTCTCGCTGCCTAAGGAAAGCTACAAGCATCAGTAAGGACAATATATACCCATGCAATCATCTATTTGATCTTCTTCCTTCTGGCAGACGTTATAAGATTTTCTATGCCCGCACTTCAAGACTGAAAAATAGCTTTTCCCCCAGAGCTATAATTGCTCTGAACCAATCGATCAAGCATTATCCATAAATTTGTTATATTGCTACTTTTAATACTGATTTTATGGCTGTCGTGCATCTGAGTTGCGCTTTTGTCCTGCTGGACTTTGCTTGTCCTGACTGGTTACTTGATTTTATTTATTGTATATTTATTTTATTTGTTGTTTTATAGCATTGAGTACAAGAGTTGCAAACTCATTTTTGCTGTATTGGTGCCTGCCGAATTGTACTATGCAATGACAATAAAGATATTTCATTTCATTTTTATTTCATTTCAAATAGTTATTATTTCTTATGCATATTTCATATAAAAAATTAAGAATTTGAAAATACGTTTCTGATCATTAGATACATATTTTCTGTGTCTTGTTCAAAGAGACAAACCAGTCATTCTTGTAAACTGCTTTACTTCCAGAGTCCAGTTGGCAAAGTATTCCAAAATATTGACATATCTACATTTCTGGAATTGACTTCGATCTTTTTTCTCCTTCATTATGGCATAAGTTGAGATTGACAAAATTAACTACTGATATTCGTTAATTAGCTAATTTTAGATCTATCAAACAAATTTTGTTTTTTATATGTGTGTTTCTTAATGAAATTTTAACCTTGTGCAAAAGAAAGCTTTCAGATCACTCAATAACATGAAGTCAACATGTTAGCTTTCATTCAGTCTAAGCACTCTTGAATTTTATACAAAATAATGAGATGCACTTCCTATTGGAACACAGAAGGTTGATCTATGCACAAAGTCCAGAACATTCCATTTATATTTTGATTTATATTCTTTAGCCAGTTTTGAAGAGAAATGTTTCCTGTTTATATAACCAGCAACACAGCTGTTGACATCAGTAACTGTGTGTAACCATGGTAGAAAACATTAAATGCAGCAAAAAATGAAAGGCTGAATCAGAATCAGGTTTATTATCACCGGCATATGACGTGAAATTTGTTAACTTAGCAGCAGCAGTTCAATGCAATACATTATCCAGCAGAGAAAAAAAATCCATACCAGACAGTGATGCAGCCTGCCAGAATGCTCTCCATGGTTCAACCACAGAAGTTTTTGAGTGTATTTGTTGACATGCCAAATCTCCCCAAACTCCCAATAAAGTATTGCCACAGTTATTGATATAACAAGCCAGTCATACTGTGCCTCCAGGTCGCAACTTGACTGAGGTGGTGGACTCAGAGTTCCTGGATTAGAAATGATTAAAATATTGCTAAGCTTGCTGACACCAAAATGTAACTAGTCTGAGTATTGTTGTGTTTGCAAACCACTTGCCAAGGCAACTAAAGGCGCGGCTTTGATGATTATCATATTCTAAACTGTCGGAATCAAAATGCTAACCTGTTGCTACAATAATGGTCATAGGTGAAATGCTGCCTGAAACCAGGTTGTAACAGGTTTCTAAGATCTTAAGAAGGAATTTAGGAGAGCTAGAAGGGGACATGAGAGGGCTTTGCTGAGTACAATCAAGGAAAACCCCAAGGTATTTGATATGTATGTGAAGAACAGGAAGTTGACTAGAGTGAGGGTAAGACTGTTCAGGGATAAACATGTGACTGGAATTGGAGGAGGTAGGTGAGTTCCTTAATGAATACTTTAAATCAGTATTCAGCAATGAGAGGTACCTTGACGAATGCAAGGAGAGCGTAGAACATGCAGCAATATGTTGACGCTAAGAAAGAG
Source organism: Mobula hypostoma (assembly GCF_963921235.1). Lineage (NCBI taxonomy): Eukaryota > Metazoa > Chordata > Chondrichthyes > Myliobatiformes > Myliobatidae > Mobula > Mobula hypostoma. The sequence goes on from NC_086106.1 coordinate 82,134,354, forward strand.
CTTGCACTGGAACTTTTGAAAAACACTAGGATGGATGGGATATGACCCAGCTTCTATGGAAAGTAGGGATTGAGATTGCTGGACCTTTGCTGATGATCTTTGCATTCTCACTGGCTATAAGAATAGAACCGAAAGTTTGGAGGGTGGCAAATCTTAGTTCTTTGTTCAAGAAAAATAATAGGGATAATTCTGGGATTAATAGACTAGCAAGTCTTACATCAGTGGTGGGCAAACTATGGGAGAGGATTCTTAGAGACATGATTTACAAGCATTTGGAGAAGCAAAGCTTTGTGAGAGGCAGGTTATGCCTTATGAGCCTGATTGAATTCTTTGTGGTAGTGACAAAACAAATTGATGAAGGTGGTGCAGTGGATGTGGTGGATATGGATTTGAGTCAGCTATTCGACAAAGTTCCCTATGGTCAAGTCATTGGGTGTATTTGAGGCAGAGATAGAGAGATTCTTGATTAGCCAGGGGTCAAAGGGTATGGGGTGAAAGTAGGGGAATGAGGATAATTGGAAGAATTGGATCAGCCCATGATTGAATGGCGGAGCAGGTCCGATGGGCCAAATGGTCTACTTCTGCTCCTATGTCTTAGGGTCTTATAGACTCATTCAGAAACTCAGGAGGCATAGGATCCAGGGAAACCTGGCTGTGTGGATTCGGAACTGGCTTGCCCACAGAAGGCAGAGGATGGTAGTAGATGGAACGTATTCTGTCTGGAAATTAGTCACCGGTGGTTTTATGCTGGGATCTGTTCTGAGACCACTACTCTTTGTGATTTTTGTGAATGACTTGGATAAGGAAGTGGAAGGTGAGTTGGTAAATTTGCAGATGACATGAAGGTAGGTGGTGTTTTGGATAGTGTAGAAGATTGTTGTAGATTAAAACAGGGCATTGAGGATGCAGAGCTGGGCAGAGAAGAGGCAGATGGAGTTCAATCTGGAAATGTGTGAAGTGATACACGTTGGAACATCAAACATAAAGGCAGAAAATAGGGTTAATGTCAGATTCTTAGCAGTGTGGAAGTAAAACGGATCTTGGGGTCCATGCCAAATCATCCCTCAAGGTTGCCACAAAAGTTGAAAAGGTGGTTATGAAGGCAAGTACTGTGTTGGCCTTCATTAGCCAGGGAATACACTTCAACGCTGCAGCTCCATAGAAGTCTGATTTGATTACACTTGGTGTATCTGTTCAGTTCAGGGTGGCTCATTTTTGGATAATGTGGAAGCTTCAGAAAGGGTACAGAGGAGCTTTACCATGATGCTTCCTGAACTAGAAAGCAGATCTTATGAGAAAAAGTGGAGCAAGCAAGCAATGGCTTTTCTCTGAAGCAGAGGAAGATGATTGGTGACATGATAAAGATGATCAAGGGTTGGATAGAGTGGACATGCAGCACCCTTTTCGCAGGGTGGAAATGACTAATATGAGATGACATGATTTAAAAGTGATTGGAGGAAAGTAGAGGCAAGATGGCAAAGTTAATTTACTTACACAGTGGTAGGTGCATGAAATTTGCTGCCAGGGGTAGTGAGAGATTTAACAGACATTTAGATAGAGACATGGATGAAAAAAAATGGAGGGCTTTGTGTGAGAGAGAGGTTAGGTTGAATCATGAGAAATTCTACAGATGCTGGAAATCCAAAGCAACACACTCAAAATGCTGGAGGAACTCTGCAGGTCAGGTAGCATCTGTGGAAATGAATAAGCAGTCGATGTTTTGTGCTGAGACCTTTCTTCAGGATTGGAAAGGAAGGGGGAAGATGCCAAAATAAAATGGTGTGGGGAGAGGAAGAAGAATAGCTAGAAAGTGATAGGTGAAGCCAGGTGGGTGGGAAAGGTAAAAGGCTAGAGAGGAAGAGGAGAGGAGAGTGGACCATAGGAGAAAGGGAAAGAGGAGGTGATATGCAGGTGAGAAGAGGTGTGAAGCCAGAGTAGGAAATAGACGAAGACAGGAGGAGGAGAGAAACATTTTTTTACCAGAAGGACAAATCGATATTCATGCCGTCAGGTTGGTGGCTACCCAGATGGAATATAAGGCGTTGCTCCTCCACCCTGAAGGTGGCCTCATCATTTCATAAGAAGTGGCTATGGACCGAGATGTCGAAACAGGAATGAAAATCCGACTTAAGATGTTTGGTCAACGGGAAGTTCCGCTTTTGGCGCATGGAGCCGAGGTGCTTGACGATTTACAACGGGTCGCACCAATGTAGAGGAGACTGCATCGGGAGCACCAGACATAATAGACAATTCAGATTCACAGAAGAAGTGTTGCCTCACCTGGGTGGACTGTTTGGGGCCCAAAATGGAAGTGAGGGAGGAGGTGAATGGGCTGGTGTAGCACTTTGACCACTTGCAGGGATACGTGCCGGGAGGGAGATTGGTGGTGAGGGAATCACTGAGGGAGCGATCCCTGTGTAAAGTGGAGTGGGGGGAGAGGTAGAGATATATTTGATGGTAGGACCCCTTTGAAAATGGTGGAAGTTGTGGAGAATGATATGTTGGATGCGGTGGTAGGTAAGGACAAGAGGAAATGTTAAGGCAGCGAGAAAATGGGGTGAGCTCGGATGTGTGGGAAATGAAGGAGATGCAGATGAGGGGAGCATCAATGGTGGAGGAAGGGAAACCCTGTTCTTTGAAGGGGGACACCTCAGATGTTATGGAAAGGAAAGCCTCATCCTGGGAACAGATGCAGCAGGAATGAAGGATCGAAGAAAAGGGGATAGCATTTTTACAGGAGACAGGGTGGGGAGAGGTATAGTCAAGATAACCATGGGAATTGGTAGGTTTATAGAAGATGTCAGTTAGATTGATCTTGGAATAGATTGAAGTTCGGCACAACATTGTGAGCCAAAGCACCTCTATAGTGCTGTACATGTAAGTTCCATGCTCTATTACTGACAAATTATCATTTAGAAAACATAGCAGAAATTTGCTGAAATAATTTTTAGTATCAATTATAATTCATAACAAAGTAATTTTAAAGGGCAGCACTCAAGCCAATTTCAGAATTTAAAATACTTTTGAAAGTGTCCTAATTCTTTTGAGATGTGCACAAACTGATTTGCAATAAGCAGCAGGTAGTACTCAACAAGTCCTTACCCATGGACAGTAGTCATTGTTCTATCTTTATGTGTCTCTGCTTGGTGAGTCTGTAATTTCAGGTCTATCTCCTAGGGTGATACTAAGTGGAGACTGGGTTTTGCCTCTAAAAGAAGGAAAATGAGAGAGGCAGTGCTTTACACTCCTGCATTGATGATAGCACGTAATTGGCAATGGAATAGCATTGGTAGATTCCGACAACAATAATTTGCTTCACCATACAAGTGCAACTAGGAGATTCTGTATCTTCAAACTCTTGCTGTTTAATATGGAACTGATTGCTGGGGTGGTTAAACTCCCAAGGATGTGTGCAACAAAGTGAGAGGAGAGCCCAATGATATAAACAGACTATATCATGGTATATTCAAAGTTTGTAAGTTGTGTGAAGGATGTTGTGAGGGAAAGGATAGAGAAATAAACATTTCTCTGAAGATATACATGGGGAAAAATGGAAATTTTTGTACTAACTGTGGGGTTTTTCTCCTGAAAAGTCATGTTCGGTCTCTATTTATCACCTCCTCCAAAAGTACCATCCAAAAACGGGAACTCAGTTATTGCTGAAAGCCCACTGGTAACCGAATAGCTGGGTTTTCATCTGAGTGCAAGGGGAATTTTGAACTGAAGGCTCTTCTCACCATCTGCAAACTGGTTACGGAGGAGTGACTGCTGATTGTTGCAGTTCTTTAAATGCAAGGAATCGCCAGTCTGTTTCCTTTCCTTTTACTTGGAGAAGACTGTGTGGTTTGTGGAAGAACTTTATTTTCTGAATTTGGCTTCACTCTTCTCTAATTTACAGACTGACTTTGGAGATCAGAAATCTTGCATCTGTACAGCAGCTGGGACAGAAAAGAAAAAAGGTAAATAAAAGATCAGTACCAACTTGAATATGCAGGAAACTGCAAATGCTGAAATCTAGAGCAAAAAGCGAACTGCTGGAGGAACTCAATGGATCAAGCGACATCAGAGGATGGAAAGAAATTGTTGAAGTGTATTGTCAAGACCCAGTCCTGACCAAAGGGTCTTGGCCCGAAACGTTGACTGTTCGTTTCCCTGGATGCTGCCCGACATGCTAAATTCCTCCCAGTGTGTTGTGCATGTTGCTTTGACCCCAGCATCTGCAGAGTATTTTGTGTTGTCAAGAGTTGTCGAGACTGACAACTAATCAATCTGCAAAAGAAAACAAACTCTACAAAGACAAAAAAAATAATACTGAGCACGAGTTGTAGAATCTAAGAAATTCATAATTCTTCCATATTATATTTTTAAAGCTTTGGCATTAATTTATTCCAATCAAATTTACAATTTTAATTCCCTCCCAAAATATGAAGGTCACTCCTACTGCCAATTATTTCAAATTTAAATATGTATTCTTGAAACTCAATAGAAAGGTCATATTCTGTGCTATTGTCATGGTCCAGTCCGTGAAATCTACATTCCGGTTTACGATTCGGTCCATGTTCCTTATTCCAAGTTTTCCAGTCTTCCCCAGTTTCTGTTGAGGCAGCTAATTCTTCTTTGGGCTGGCCTCATAAATAGCTTCAGGATTCAGCCTCTGGCTGCTGGATTGTTCCTGTCAATACCCCCTGTCCTGGTTTGATCCCTTCACCTTCCCTTGTTTCGTCTGGAGCCTTGACTAGCCTGTAACCCTTGCCTGCACTGCTGTCTAGTTCAATCACCAGAACAAGATAAGGAACTGTCTATCGTTGTTTTGAATTGTCTCTGTGTCCACACCTTCACTGGGTACGTCCAGCTGTTTGCCACTACCTTGTGTTGGGAACTGTCTGTCTCTGTCCACACTTTCACTAGGTAGGTCCGGCTATCTGCTGCTACCTTGTAGACAATAGACAATAGGTGCAGGAGTGGGCCATTTGGCCCTTCAAACCAGCACCACCATTCACTGTGATCATGACTGATCATCCACAATCAGTATCCAGTTCCTGCCTTATCCCCATAACCTTTGATTCCGCTATCTTTAAGAGCTCTATCCATCTCTTTTTTGAAAATATCCAGAGACTTGGCCTCCACACCCTTCTGGGGCAGAGCATTCCACATATCCACCACTCTCTGGGTAATAAAGTTTTTCCTCAACTCCGTTCTAAATGGCCTACCCCTTATTCTTAAACTGTGGCCTCTGGTTCTGGACTCACCCCTCAGCGGGAACATGCTTCCTGCCTGCAGCGTGTCCAATCCCTTAATAATCTTATATGTTTCAATAAGATCCCCTCTCAGCCTTCTAAATTCCAGAGTATACAAGCCCAGTTGCTCCAATCTTTCAACATATGACAGTCCCACCATCCTGGGAATTAACCTTGTGAACATACACTGCACTCCCTCAACAGCAAGAATGTCCTTCCCCAAATTTGGAGACCAAAACTGCACACAGTACTCCAGGTGTGGTCTCACCAGGGCCCTGTGCAGCTGCAGAAGGACCTCTTTGCTCTTTTACTCAATTCCCCCTTGTTATGAAGGCCAGCATGCCATTAGCTTTCTTCACTGCCTGCTGTACTTGCTTTCAGTGACTGATGTACAAGAACACCTAGATCTCGTTGTGCTTCCTCTTATCCTAATTTGACTCTATTTAGATAATAATCTGCCTTCCCATTCTTACCACCAAAGTGGATAACCTCACATTTATCCACATTAAACTGCATCTGCCCACTCACCCAGCCTGCCCAAGTCCCCTTGCGTTGAGAACCATCTCATTGTATTCTGCATTCTGGCCCTACGTCCTGTACCCAAGGAGGGGTCCCAGCTCTATGTTCTGTGTATGAGTCTTGGCCCTATGTCCTGTTTCCAAGGAGGGGTCCCGGCTTTGTGTTCCATGTTCCTGTCTCTCCCTCGACCAAGGCTCTGCGTTCCTGTCTCTCCCTCGACCAAGTCAAGGCTTCGGGGTCTCGTCCAGTCCTAGCCACATCCAAGAACCTTGTCCTGTCCAAGCCACGGCTTTGTGTTCTCGTCTTGTCCATGTGTCTCGCCCAGCCCAAGGTTCCCTCGTCCTGTGTTGGGGTTCCCTTGTCCTTTCCAGGAGTTACACATCCAGTCCTGTTGCCACTCCTCATCCTGTAGCCACATCCTGTCCTTGCCTAGTTCTGGAGTCCGAGCCCAAGTCAAGTCCCAGGTTCTGGGTCCTTGCCCAGTCTCTGGCTCGGAGTCCATACCCAAGCCTCGAGGAACCTAAGTCCTGTCATGCGCTCGCCTAGATCTGGGGTTCGAGCCCAAGTCAAGACCTAGGTTTCAGGTCCTTGTCCAGTCTCTGGCTCAGAGTCCTTGACCAGGTTCCAAGTTCCAAGTTCCTGGTTCCTCGTCCAGGTCCCGCTTTCCTAGTCAAATCCTTGCCCAAGTCTGTGTTCTTGTCCCAGATCCTAGTCTGCATCCAGTCCCGTCCCTAACTCTAGTCCAGTTCCTAGTACTTCAGTGTCTGTGTCTTGCATTTGGTTCAGCTCCCAGCACCCACTTATGACAGCTATATGTTTTCATATCACTGTAACTTTTTCCGGGGAAGATGAGACAGGTTGCACCCTAACCAAAGTGGGATTGCAGGAGATAAGGGAAGAGATTGCTGGGCAAGTGAGGTACCAGAGGACAGCAAACATGGTCCACCTTTTCAGGAAAGACAGCAGGGAAAATCTTGGCAACTATAGACCTAAGAACCAAACATAAATGGTAGGGAAGATCGTTGATTCTGAAGAAGAGATTTAATGATCATTTTGATAGCAGGGGACTAATCAGAAACAGTCAATGTTACTTTGTCAGGGAAAGATCCTGTCTGACAATTTGATTGAATTATTTGAAGAGATAACAAAGTATATCAAAGAGGGAAGTGCATTAGATGTGGTTTACATGGACTTTAGTAAGGGATTTCACAAGAACCTTCATGGGAGACTGGTTCAAATTGTTAAGTTCTCTGGGACCCGGACAAGTTGGCAAACTGCATCCAAAATTGACTTGGTGGTAGGAAACAGGGAATGATGGCAACAAGTAGCTTTTTTGATTGGATGCCTACGACTAGTGACTTCTCACAAAGATCGATGCTAGAACCCTTTCTAATTGTAATATATGTGAATGACTTGGATGTGAAAGATATGATCAGCAAGTTTGTAGATGTCATGATGTTCTGTTGAGGTTTTGATAGTGTAAAAGGTGGCTTTGGGCTATAGAAAGATGTCAATATATGGGTGAAATGGGCTGGAAAATGGTAGGTAAATTTATACCAAGCAAATGTGAGATGATGGATTTTGGCTAGGATATGCATCCTGAATGTATATGTTTTCAAACATATTGAGGCGCATGTAGAGGGACCTTGAGTACAAGTCCATCAGTCTTTGAAAGTGGCAGTACAGTCGGATAATGTGGTTAGGAAGGAATATGGGATGCTGATTTTCAATGGTTGGGGCACTGAATACAGGAATAAAGAGAGTAATTTCCAATTTTATAAAACCTTGGTCAGACTTCCGCTGGCCTACTGTTTGTAGCTCTAATCACTATGCTATATGAAGAATGTGATCTTACTGGAGAGGGTATAGAGGAGATTCACTAGAATACTGCCTCCAATGAAGTAATCTTGTTATGAGGAGAGACTGGAGAAATTTGGCCTGTTCTCTCTGAAGCACGGGGACCATGATACTGTAGACATCAGCAAATCTTTCCCCATATCAGAGGCAGATATAACTAGATGACTAATATTTACAGAGGATATAAAGAGAATCTTTTTCATCCAGAGAAAGATAAGTGTATTGAATGCACTGCCCGAGAAAGTAGTTGCAGCTAGATGACAGATGATATTTATGAAGTGTCTAGAAGACCACCTCTATTGCTTAGGCATAGAAGGTTATGGTGAAAGTGCTGGGAGATGGGACTAACAATGGTTAGAACTGACATTGAGCTGAGTCATCTGATTCAACGTTGAACTATTGTATGTGTCTATTGCTCTTCCTTTCTGTTCTCATTTTCCAGCTAGGTATTTTGTTTATAATTAATAAAGAATAAACATAAAAAATATTTTGAATTATCCAGGAATTATCAAGCAATGCATCCAGTATTCTGTCAGGGAATACCTTTGAAACCAGGGATGTCATTATGTATTAAGTAACAATTATTATTTACATGATAAGATAATCATCATTTGAGTTTTCAACTGATTGAAAAGAGAACTTATTCAGGCAAAGAAAAAGCAACATTCTGCCACATAATTTGTTTATTTTAATATTTGCTACTAAAATTCTTGGTATAGAATTATCATACAGAATTATCAAAATGATGAGTTTAAGCTACATAATTAAATCAGAATCAGGCTTGTTATTACTGTCTTATGACAAGAAATTTGTTTAGTTACAGCAGAACCGTGCAAAGACATAAAATCACTCTAAATTACAAAAAAAAGTGCAAGAAAACAGAATAACAAGGTAGTCTTCATTTAAGAGGCAAATCTGAAATAGGAGATGCCATTTCGTTGGCTCATCATTCAACCCTGGAGCATCTGGACAGTGAAGATGCATGCATCAGGATGTTCTGCATTGACTATTTGGCATTCAACATTATCATCCCCTCAAAACAAATCAAGCTCCAAGACCTAGGCCTCAATAGTTCCTTGTGCAACAGGATCTTCAACTTCTGCTGCTGCAGACTCCAGTCAGTTCTGATTGACAACAACACAACTTCTTAGAAGCCTGTGAAGATTCAGATTGTCATTTATAACTTAGAAAAAACTTCAAAATATGAGGTGGCGAGCATGCAGGTTGGCTGCGTCATGGACTGGGATGGAAACACCAATGTCCTTAAATGGAAAAACCTTCAAAAAGTAATGGATACAGCCCAATTCATCACAGATAAAGCCCTCACCACCATTGAGCACATCTACAAGAAATGCTGTCACAGGAAAGCGGCATCCAAAATTAAGGACCCCCACCATCCAAGTGTGGCCACGCTCACTTCTCATTGCTGCCAACAGGAAGGAGTAAGGAGTACAGGAGCTTCAGGTCAGGCACCACAGACCCAGCAACAGTTGTTGTCCCTCAACCATCAGGGACTGAACCAGAGAGGATAAGTTCACTCACCCCGACACTGAACCCCATCCCCCAACAAAATGGACAAGTAATGTGCCAGAGGGCAAATAATGTGTCAGATCTTGTCTTCTCCATGTCTGCAGAAATCTCTCAATGAAGGCAGAGATCCATAATGAAATTATCAAAAACTATTGTCTTCTGTACATTGTTCAGCCATTAAGGGCTCAAACCCAATACAAAATTACCTAACAGGTAATTTTTACCCTTTTCTATGCTTGAGTCATGGTCTACATACAGTAGAATCCTCAAAGCATTGGAAAGGTACCACCAATGTTGTCACTGCAAAATCAAACAAATATGTTGGCAAGATGAGGTAATCAACATAATTATCCCCGCCAGGTGAGCATACCCATCAAGGAGGCCCCAAGCCAGCTCCAATGTTCAGACCACTTTGTGCACATGGCAGACCCCAAACCCTCCATTCTGAATTCCAGCAGGACAAGAGATCACAGGGTCAGAAGAAACCAGTGAGTCTGAAGTTTGAGGCCTAGTATTCAGTGATCTGTCAAAGCCAAGAATCAAGGCCTGAGGGCTAAACTAGAAGTCAAGTCCCACTGGCCAGTCTGAGAATGAATCTCTGCAAGTCCACAGGGGAAGGCAAAAGCCCAGTACTGCAAGTCTGAGTCTGCGGGAAGCTGAAGACAGCCTGTCATGGGGTTGGAGGGCTATGTATGTGAGAGGGTGGGAGGGAGGAATAGGCCTTGTTTTGCTGCTGTTGTTTGGTTGCTTGTTACATTCAATTTGGTTATGTTCTGTGTTCTTCTGCCAAGCATCGTGGGCATGCTATGTTGGCATCAGAATGTATGGCAATACTTATGGGCTTCCTCCAGCACCCTCTCGGGTGTGTTGGTTGTTAACACGAAGGATGCATTTCACTGTATGTTTCAATGTACTTGCAATAAATAAACTGAAATATTGAATCGTGAAATGGTTCAATGATATTATCAAAGGCTCAGTGAAAAAACGAGTAAAATCTGCACCAACATGTGGAATTCCTGGCTGATTGGGATAATACTGGGAATCACAAGTACATTCTTTGAGAATGCACAGAAGCCGAGTCAAAGGTGCACACACTACTCCTTAACTAAGACCTGTTTCCCCTCTAGAATCTCCTGAAACACGAGTAACAAAATCTGCAGGTCCCATACTGTCTCACCAGCCAGCTCGGAATACAGTACACAGAAACATTTCATCCTCAGACCTAAGGCATTGCAAAGGAGGATGGGGCAGCTGGCAGGTTACACAACAGAACCCAGGGGATAGTGACTAAACATTGCTCCTCGAACAACCAAAAAGAGAAGTGGGATTTGATAGGGATTGCTGCTGACACCACTGTGGTTAAAGAATTTTCACCAACGGTTTCATCTCAGAAATTGAAAGAACAGTTTAAAAGTTTGCAGATGGCACAAAACTGAGAAAGAATATTTAATATAAAAGGGGAAAAAAGCTAAAAAAAAATTATAACTAAAAATCTTTCAGTACTTGGTATATTAGATTCAACAGGAAGTGCTGGGGTTACTCATGAAGGCAGGCAGCAACAATGGAGAGAGAATTTACATTGCAAGTTAATGAGCTTTGATCAGCTGAGTATCTGAAACATTGTTTTTTTTCCCCAGATTTCTGCAAATGCTGCTTTTTATTTTTGCTTTTAAATTGATTTAATTGTTATTTAATGGTGACACTAGAGAAGGGGAATATAAAGGTCCAGTAATCTAATCACAATCACAGCAGGATAGGTCCTGGACCCAGCACATAGAGGCAACCATGAAGTAGGAACATCAGCATCTCTATTTTCTTATATGTTTAAGGAGATTTGGCATGTAATCATCAGAGATTATAACAAACTTCTACAGATGTAGAGTGGAAAGCATTCCAATTGGTTGCATCACAGCCAATTGGCAAGAATGCAAGAGGCTACAGAGAAGAGTGGAATCCGCCAGTTCCAACTCAAGTACAACTCTCCCCACCATGCAAGAGGCAATGTCGCAAGAAGGCGACATGCATTAAGTATCCCCACCACCTCAGGGTTCAACAAGCAACATCCCAAACATTACCCATTTGTATTCACTCTCTCAGCTTGCACTAATGTCACTGTTTATTTTCCAAAGAACTCTCATTGTGTTTCTATCCTAGGCGTACTATACATTGACAAATATATTTAAAAATGAACCTTAAAACAGAGGTGCCAATGAATAGAGCCATCAAGGAAAGCGAAATGAAGATCAAATCCCAGTGGGATGGAATTGCCAAACAGAGAAACTATTGCCGGAACTTGCACATTAACTCAGGTTGACTATTCAAAACAATAAGCAGTTCCAGTCTTCATGTTTGAAAAAGGTGTAGAAACACTGCACGAGAAGCAAAGAGGTTCACAAAGGACGGGAGATGTATTTATTAAGACCGAATTAGAAGGAAAAGGACGAAGAGCGAGCGACCAGAGACATCTTTAAATGATCATGCAAGAGTTGGACTTTGGTTAGTACTTTTCCTTTACAAATCCAACTGGTACTAGAGAGAAAGAAAAAAAGACTGGCTACGTCCAAGGAGCAGAATGCTCGAGGAAGTATGGAATAGAAAGACAATGCAAGGTTTGAAGGGGAATAGGAGTAGGCGATACCCTTTAGATGGGGCGAGCAGCCTCCGTGCAGCTGACTTGAAATAACTCAATCCACATGATATATTCGCTTCATCAGGCGAACCTGACTCACAGCTACCACTGGTTGAGCGGGTTAACTGTTCAGGGAAAGTACACGATTTAATGTTTAAACAAAAGTCATACGCCCGGAAAGTACAGTTTCCTCCGTCCCACCCCGCAGTAGAACGAAGGGGGTAGAGGAATAATCAGTGTGCATTGGAGTGACCCAAATAGGTACCGTGGGTGGGCGGCGTAGGCAGTGAGCCGCGGGAAGAAATAACACGCTCTCTCGCTTGCTACCATTCCGCGACGCCCCAACGCTGGACAACTTGCTCAAACTAAAGACAGCGCAACCTCCGCCGCCCATCGGACCGCACTCTCTCCCTTCCGCTTTCCTTGATGCGCTGGAAAGTCCCCGAGATGTTCTGTGAAGCCGCAGTCATTACATCCGCCCCTCATTTGTGTACACGTGATTGGCTTTATTAAATAACACTGGCATATTGGGACACAGTAAGAAGTACTTTGAAAAGGTCCAGCTTAAAAGCTGTGAGTAATTCTTGTGAGATTTTTACTTTTATGAATGATAGTAAATCCTACCGTTAAAATACAATTATATAAAAGTTTAAATGCTGGAATTCCCGCCTGCTCCGGACAGTTACTAAATAGCACCTGATGCTGAGTAAATTCAACACTTCTCCCTTTTTTTAAAATCAATTAGGTCAAAAGTCAAGTGACAAGAGATTCAGTGTGGACGGTGTAGCCTCCGACCAGAGCTAGTTCGTGAAGAATGGACGGTGAAGCCCCGCTAATACCCCACTCTACCCCTAATTTGCTGATGTCGCCGACGCTGGAAAAAGTTCCTCAGCTCCAGCGCCAGGATGCAGACAAAGGCATCACAACATCGGAAGCTGTTTTGGGGTAAGTTATCAGAGAGGCTGTTCTCCCTATCTAGAGAGTTGAATCTATTCCTGAAGCCGGAGTTCGGACATTAAGGTCCCAGCCTCGAATTCGGACGCCGTAGGAATCTTGCCCAGGATCATTACGATCTGACCTGAACAGAACAGGGTTTCCACTACTGAAGAGTTGATGGACGGAATATCGAGTAAACCCAGGCTTGGATCTATGTGAAGCCGCCTATAGTCTAATAGTCTGCTGGCGTTTTCAGATGCGCTTAAAATGATCGTTTATGTGAATTGTGAGGAAACACTCTGCAGTGTTTTGACCATTATTGGATAACACTGCAGAGTACCTTAGCTGTCGAGAACTGATAAGAGTAATACATCTTTTTAATCTTCTAAATTTACAGAATTTAATGTATCAAGAAATAAGAGTTCTTCATTAAATGCTAAAACTAAATATCCCAATTTGTAGAACATAGGGTGACGCGTTTTGATGTCGTTGTGGCAGTTGATCTCTGTTTGAGAAAGTTACTGAATATTATTGCGTTCAGAAAGGTTATCGAATATACACGAGGGTAATTTAACTCATGTAATTATACTGGCGTACCTCTGAAGCGTCTATTTATCTCTGTGAATTTCCCTCCCAGGCATTTTTCCTTTTTTGTGTTTGGTTTCTCTTTGCAGAAACTTGGGATAAAATTAAACTCACTTGAATACACAGTTCTTAGTAGTTTCACAGAAAAGGATGGTGGTTTAGTCATTAATAAAGTTGGATAAGTATCTCCTCCAAGTTTGCACTTTTGTTTAATTTGGACCATTTATTTTAATAGTAAATATCTGTTAAAATGAATTATCACTTTCAGAGTGTATTGCAGTGTTTAAACCTGTATTTCAGGTGCTTCTAGATCTACATTTTTTAAAAGAGGGTGTAGGTGCTGCTGACAAAACCAACATTTTGTCCTCTTTTGCTCTTAAAGGTGGTGGTGAGCTGGCCTACTGAGCTGTTGCATTCCTTTCTGGTTGAACATAATAACTAGAGGACTTGATAAGGGAATTTCAGAGGGCACTTACAAGTCAAATACTGGGGCACTCATGTCTAGAGTGGCTTAAGTTCAGAATCTGTAAAAGGACTGCAGATTTCCTTCATTGAGGAACATTAACAACAAACCAGTCTCTAAGCTAGTCTCAGTTATCCAACAACAAATTAGAATGCTATGAAGTGGGAATAAGACAATAAGACAAGACATAGGAGCAGAATTAGGCCATTCAGCCCATTGAGTCTGCTTTACTATTCCATCATGGATGGATTCCACTCAATCTTTGATGCACTGACTAATCATGAAACAATCACCTACTGCTTTAAATATGCACATGGACTTGGCCTCCACTGCAGTCTGTGGCAGAGCATTCCACAGATGTGCTACTCTCTGGCTAAAAAAAATTCCTCCTTAACTTTGTTTTAAAAGGGTCACCCTCAGTTTTGAGGCTGTGCCCGCTACTTTTGGACACCCCCACCATAGGAAACATCCTCTCCACATCCGCCCTATATAGTCCTTTCAACATTCGGTAGGTTTCAGTGAGATTCCACTTCCCCCCCACCCCCCCCCACCATATTGTTTTAAATTCCAGTGAGTATGGGCCCAATGCAACTCATACGTTAACCCCTTCATTCCCTGAATCATCCTCTGAACTCTCTCCAATGACAACACATCCTTTCTGAGATATGGTACCCAAAACCCTTAACAATACTCCGTGCGGCCTGACGAGTGTCTTATAAAGGTTCAGCATTATTTCCTTGCTCTTATACTCTATTCTCCTTGAAAGAAATGCCAACATTGCATTTGCCGCCTTTACCACAGTCTCAACCTGTAATTTAACCTTCTGGGAGTCTTGCACGAGGACTCCAAAGTCCCTCTGCACCTCTGATGTTTGAACCTTCTCCCCATTTCGATAATAATCTGCACTATTGTTCCTTTTACCAATGCATCATCGTACGTTTCCCAACACTAACACTTTTTTGACATTTCTACCAATTTGTCTAAGTCCTGCTGCAATCACATTGCTTCCTCAGCACTACCTATCCCTCCACCTATCTTCGCATCATCTGCAAACTTTGCCAGAAGACCATATATTTCACTATCTAAATCATTGACAAACAATGTGAAAGGCAGCAGTCCCAATACTGACCCCTGAGGAACACCACTAGTCACTGGCAGCTTACCAGAAAAGGCCCCTTTTATTCCCACTCACTGACACCTGCCTTTCAGCCATTCTGCTGTCCATGCCATTATCTTTCCTGTAACACCACAGGATTTTATCTTGTTAAGGAACTTCATGTGTGGCACCTTATCAAATGGCTTCTATAAAATCCCTTTACAGAAACCATGATGACTTTGACTTATTTTATCATTAGTCTCCAAGTACCTTGAAACTTTATCCTTAATAATATACTGCAACACTTTCCAAACTATTGAGGTTAGGCTAACTGGCCTGTAACTTCTTTTCTTTTGCCTTCTTCCCTTCTTAAGGAGTGGAGTGACATTTGCAATCTTCCAGTCCTCCAGGACCATGCTAGAATCAAGTGATTATTGAAAGATCATGACCAATGCATCTATTATCTCTTCAGCAAACTCTGTCAGGACTCTGGGATGTAGTCCATTTGGCCCAGGTGATTTATTCACCTTAAGACCTTTGAGTTCACCTTTGTAATAGCAATGGCACTCACTCCTGCTCACGGACCTCTGGCACACTGCTAGTGTCTTCCACGGTGAAGACAGATGCAAAGTACAAATTAAGTTCATCTGCCATTTCTTTGCCCCCATTAATACCTCACTAGCATCATTTTCCAGTGGTCCAATATCAACTCTGACTTCCCTTTTTACTCTTTCTATAAATGATTCTTTGTCTTGATCCAATGTAAAAACAAGTGTGGTAGTCAATTGTTTCATTTCATATATAACTGAAGTCTCTGACAAACATATAAAGAAATTGTAAACTCTTCTCTGTTTTCTGCAAAAACTTATTTAGATTTTAAAATTTTCCTTTGAAAATGAATCTTAAGCTCTTTTGAGTATAATGTCTTTCTTTAGGCTCATACCTTCCATTTAGAGATGAAAACCAGACGATTATATTTTGAAAAATCATTCACTAAAGATTATTTGTTTTGGATTCAATCAAATCTTAGAAGATAAAACATTAACTGATATGGTGACATCTGGGTTTACTCTTGAGACACCATGGATAAGGTTGTAAAATAGGTATTCTTTTAGATTTCTCACTTCTGGTTTTAAGAATTAAAATGATATTGTCAAATCAGATATTTGCACATGGCAAAACTAACCAAACTTCAGTATCATCATCGTCATGTGCCATGCAGTATTCATTTCCAGTTCTCTGGCTGCTGTCTCCATCATCATTTGTCTTTGTCTTCATCTTGCTTTCTTCCCTTCAATCTTTCCCATAATTACTGTGTATTCTAACTCCTCTTTCCTAATCACATGTCCAATGAAGTTACGTTGCCTTTTCAGGATCTCATATATTATTTCTCTCTTTGTGTTTGCTCTGTTCATGACATCCTCATTAGATATTTGTTTCGTCCATGATATTCTTTGCATCCTCCTCAAAAACTACATCTCTGCTGCTACAATTTGTTTCCTCATGTTAATAGATATTGTCCAACATTCTGAGCCATATAACATAACTGGATAAATGTAACATTTCAGTACACTGGATAAACTTCAGTATATCAACAGTATATTCAGCCAGGTAACACTTTTATTAAACTGGATAAAATCAAGGATGAACCAGAAGCAACTCATATCCACTTTGAGCCTATGAAAAATATTTGGGGTTTTATAGAAAGTTAAACCTCCTGAAACATGTTTATAATAACTTCCAATAGAAGTAAACTGTCTTGTACCGTGTTGTGGTATCAGTCTGATGAAATACATGCACTGAAATAGCAGGCAATCTTTTCAAGTTGGGGGTTGAAATCACACTACGCTGTATTTGTAACTAAGTTTTAATCGTTTCACATCTTCAGTTTTTGCTACTTTAACAAAAGATTGAACTTGTTTAAAATTAATATGTTTAGATCATGCTGAACTGAGTATGTGCCACACCAAGAGACAGCTGTGCAAAAACCACAATGAAATATTTTGTTCTCCAGCAGCTGTAAAGGGGATATTGGGTATTCTTGTTGTCAGCAAAAATATGAAGGCATTGGCAGTTTGTAAACAAAATGTTTGGCAAAGCGAGATTGCCTGAAAGTCCATGAGTTTTAAAGACTAGTCTTTATTTTAGGTCATTCAACCATGTTTTGGATTTGCTTTAGAAACACATATGAGATCTATGTTTTTTGCAAATGTTGTCTCCCCTGTGTAGTATGATAATGTCTTGGATGTTTGAAGATACTGGAGGTATGTAAATTTAACCATACCTGAGCTTCTCCATTTTTATTTCTTCACTTCATAATAATGGAGTTATTCAATAAATGTATCAGCAGATTTGCCACAGTTATAAATTTTATAAACCTTTTAGATTATGAGAACACTCAGTCCTCTTTTATTGTCATTTAGAAATGCATACATGCATTAAGAAATGATGCAATGTTCCTCCAGAGTGATATCACAGAAAACAGGACAAACCAAAGACTAACACTGACAGAACCACATAATTATAACATATAGTTACAGCAGTGCAAAACAATACCATAATTTGATAAAGAACAGACCATGGGCACGGTATAAAAAAGTCTCAAGTCCCGATCGACTCCCGTCCCTGATAGCAGGTGACAAAAGGGAGAAACTCCTTGTCATAAACCTCCAAGGCACCGACAACTGCCCAAGCCTTGGAAGCAGCCGACCACAACGGACACTGAGTCTATCGATCCAAAAACTTCAAGCCTCCAACCAGCCCCTCCGATACAGCCTCCCGAGCGCCATCCTCTGCCGAGCGCCTTCGACCTCACCCCGGCTGCCGAAACGAGAAAAGCTGAAGATTCGTGGCCTTCTGCTCCGGAGATTCTGGTTACCACACAGTAGCAGCAGCAGCGAAGCGGGCATTTCAGAAGTTTCTCCAGATGTTCCTCTGTACTGTCACATCTGTCTCCATCAAATCAGGATTATGCACGGTCCCCTACTTGACAGATGACAGATATCATTCACCGGAGAGGCTGCGCGCGCTGCATTGTGCTGCCATCATTATTGTTCTATGTTTAATAATTCTGACATGCTGCATTATCATATATCCAATTCATTACAGTATTTACCTATTACCATAGGCTGAAAGTATTCACATGCTAAGATTCAAGTGCTTTTCCTCCCTGCTTCCTGCTGGCTTAAGTAACAAATAATGTTTCAGCTTCTAAATAACAAAGAAGCAGAAGCAGAAGTTGCTCATTCAGCCTAGCAAAGCTAACTTATTCTGGGAGGAAGGACTTCTACCAAAGTTGCATCTCCCGCAGTATCCTCTTGTCCTTACATGTTCTTATTATCCAACTATCTAGTAACCTCTGTAATACAAAATAGTCATAGTATTCATGGGTAGGGAATTCTAAAGTGATATGAGAAAACCTACTTGCATTAATAACTCTGTCATTCTGTTGTTTGAAAATGACACATGCATTCTTCAAAATTGCCTTTTTCTTAGAAAATCATCTTTTCTGTATTTATGCTGTCAAGCTACCTCAGTTTATTATGTTAATAAAATCACTAAAATAATGGGAATACAACTTTAATCTATTGATTCAGAACAATTGCTTCATCCAGAAACCAAGCCAGCAAATCTTTATTTCAACTCCCTTTCCAATTCCCACATAGCTCTATTTGGCCTTCTCCATTGACAGAGTGAGGCTGAATGCAAGCTGGAAAAACAAGCCTCTGTTTCCAACTGGTGAGTGCACAACCCATTAGTATGAACATTGTAGTTTCCTATTTTGGGTAACCCACACTCTAAGTAGATTCTTTCTATGCTCTCAGCTGGTTCAAGATGCCTTTTACCTACTCAGTATGCCTACTGGGTCATCTATTTCCTTCCCATAGCTCATTCCAACTGCCCATTATCCTCCCTTATCTGATTCCATATCACTTCTTTACTTATCAGCTTCTAGAATTTGCAGTCCTCTGTTGTCTCCTCTTATCACCTTCCAGCTTCCGTCTCTACCTTCAGAAACCCCTTCCCCCTCCCGGCTCTATCTCCATCACTTCCGATCTGCTTCTACCTGTTGCCCCAGTCCCATCAGCTTCTGTCTCTCAACTCCACCCGCTCCCCTCTTCACCTGGTTTCCCCGATTTCCTGCCAACTCCTGCCCCACCTCTCCTCTTCACCTCTTAATATGGTTGTCTCTGCTCTACACTCTCAGTTCTGATGCAGAGACTTGACCCAAAATGTTGACTATTTCTTTGCTGTTTGTCTGACTGATTTCCTCCAGCAAATTGTTTTTTTGGGTCCAGATTACAACATATGCTGACTTTTATCTCCAGCCCTCATTGCACTCCTTTTAGAGTGAGCCCACCCCACCCTGGGTTAAAAATAGACCAATCTGTGGACTGTTTGATTGGCAATGCATATATGGTTTATGAATTGTAAACATATAAAATGTGAAATAAGCTTCATCAAGAAGTTAAGATATGCTCTTGTAGTACTAAGTAGCCCCACCCTGTTCTCTTGAAATCCCACAGTCAAGAGAGGCATAGGTTGGGTTGCTCTTGCATCAGATAAGTGTTTGTTTTCTGATAACGTTCTGAGTGATCACCTCTCTTTTGTTAACCTCCTCCGCCCTCCACAATGTTTACTTTGTTACATTTTCATTCATTTCCATGCAGGCTAATTCTTGCCTATTTTGTGAAATATGTATTTTCCTCTCATGCCTCATGGTCTTCACACTCTGTTTCCACCTTGCTTTGTATTTACTGTAAATATGAGTCAAATTTGCTTGGTGTCCTTAACTAACTCATTTGCATGTACTGTAATTGGTTGAAGTCCCAGCTCCTAATCTTCTGATATTCCACAAACTACAGCCAGCCAACTGGTAATTGGACTGATTTATTCCTATTTTTTGATCCTTTTCCTTCCACTAATATGCAATTCATAATTAATATTTAACCCAAATTCCATGAGATCTGAACTTGTGCAATAGCTTCTTGTGTGGCAACTTACTAAGTGCATTTGGAAATGCAAATAAACTCCATTCGCAGTTTTTCCTGACTGTCCTTGCTGATAAACCGGACTTTCCTTTCATTAATACATTCTTACTCTGCTCTTTTAAGTTACTGTTTGATTTCTGCACTTCATGTTGATTAAATGATTTATAATTTTTGCCTTCTCTCTGCTTCTGATCCTAAATAGTGAGATTTCATTTCTTCTATTTCAATCTGCAGGGGGATTCTAGAATCTAGGAATTTTTTGTATTTGTAACATATGTAGCACAAGGTGTAGATTATTTAGTGCTTTGCCATTTTAGTTGCATTAATTTTTCTAAATGTATCATCATACTTGAGGATATTTCTATCCTGCTTTAATCAGCCTCTTTGACAATGACCTAACACTTCATAATAATGCAAATAGATCAATTTTTTGTCTCTATATAAGTACTTCTGTTTTCTTGCAAATATTTCACATTTGGTTATACTATTCTTAGTTTTAACATTTTTCATGAAGTCACCAAATTATCTTCCTATTTCTACCCAAATATTTGTCTGTTCTACAGATAGTCGTTACCTCTCATTGTTAGAACTTAACCTTTCCTGAAATCTCCTACACCTCTTCTTCTGCTTTAATCACTTGAAATTCAATTGATTGTGTCAACCCAATAGATTGCTTCCAGTGACACATTTAACCTTCCAAATTGACTGTCCCTATGTCAATGTGTATGTGCTTCCAGCAACAATCCAGAAATTATTACCATTGGGAAACCTCGTTTAAAATAGATTATAGCTTATCAAAACTGGTTTAGCAGAATCTTGCTGTAGGTTCTACTTCTGTCCTTAGTTCCTATGTGGTTCCCGTCTAGATTTTTCAACTCGTCCTCCCAAGTTTTCCTCATGCTAGGATACAGGAACTTTAGCTTATCGAAACATAAAAATCTACAGCACATTACAGGCCCTTTGGCCCACAATGTTGAACCTACTCTAGAAGCTGCCTAGAATTTCTCTACCTCATAGCCCTCTATTTTTCCAATCTCCATGTACCTATCTAAGAGTCTCGTAAAAGACCCTATTGTATCTGCCTCTAGTACCTTTGCTGGCAGCGCATCCCACGCACCCACCATTCTGTGTGGAAAAACTTACCCCTGACGTTCCCCTTGAACCTACCTCCAAGCACCTATTATTGTGTTAGCTATTTCAGCCCTAGGGAAAAACCTTTGGCTATCCACACGATCAATGCCCCTCAACATCTTTACACCTCTATCAGGTCACCTCTCATCCTCCTTAGTTCCAGGGAGAAAAGGCCAAGGCCAAGTTCACTCAAACTATTCTCATAAAGTACACCCTCCAATCCAGGCAACATTCTTGTAAATCTCCTGAGCATTCTCTCTATAGTATCCATGTCCTTCCTGTAATGAGGTGACCAGAAGTGAACACAGTACTCAAGTAGGGTCTAACTAAGGTCTTATATAGTTGTCATCTTACCTCACGGCTCTTGAGCTGTATAGTACAAGAACATGCCTTATGGTCTTACAGCCTAAGAAAGCAGCTAGTTACAAGGCGCAATCCTTAAGGATCAATAGCCTACAAACCATTATCACTATTCATTCCATTTCTACATGTTTCTTTCAATAAACATATTTAACAATGTCAGATTCGCTGTGATTTTGTCCATTTTTACTGGTCCATATCTCCCTCATCTTCACTCTCAATGTAAATAGTAGGTGTAAATACTTTATGGACAATTATGGGCTTCACTTTAGAAATATCTATGATCTCAGTCCAGTCTCAAATATTATCTACTTGGGCCATGGTATAAATGGACTCTTTGTAATTTCTCACCAATCTTCATGTTAGGACCATGTGCTGTTATTATTTCCCCAATGCCTCATCTTCAGCCTGACAGGAAATTTGAGTACATGAATTCTGTAATGCAAACAAAACAACTTGTTATCTATTGTGTCATTATTCTTACTCTCTTTGGATTAACTTTGCTTCCAAATCGTGCTGAATAACATTTGACAATATTTGAGTATCCTGTACACCATCCTGTACACAATTTTAAGCTCTTAAGGAATGTGGCTGTGTTCTCAGATATGCTGCAGATCAGCATTTCCTGATGATTGATTGGCCTTCCCTCACTTATCTCATCAATATCTTCTTTAATTTGTAAACTTGTCTTCCAAATTCCTCATTTGAAACTGAATAAGTGAAATTGTTCTTTATCCTATTGCTCTTCATAAAATGACCTAATGATAGCATGAACTGTAATCTATTGTCTGATGTGACTTTTTCCTGAAGTCAATGTGTGACAAAGATGGAATTTAACTCTTCTGATAGGGTGTTCTGCAGTGGTAACTCCACATATTGTATTACTAATTATTCTAAATGGCTGATAATTTAACATGTTATCCTTATCTGAATCATACTCTGTGCGACTCCTTTGTCCACTGATCTCCCTCCTGGTAATTATCCCTTCCTGTAGAACAAGTGTTCAATCTGCCAGTACACCTAACCTTTACCAGTATTCAGGACCCTTAGTAGTCCTTCCAGATGAGTTGACACTTCACCTGTGAGTTTCTTGGGGTCGTCAATGTTCCTAGTGCAGCCTCCTGGAAGTTAGTAAGACCGCTTTGTTGAGCACCTTCATGCTGACCATCACAAATGGCAGGATTTCCCAGTGGCCATCTGATTCAACTCAACTTCTTATTCCCCTCTGACATATCAGTCCACGGCCTCCTGTAATGCCTCAATGAGGCCACATTCAGGTTGGAGGAGCAATACCTCATATTTTGTCTGGGTAGCCTCCAACCTGATAGTATGAACAGAAACTTATCTAATTTCTGGTAATTTCTTCTTTCTTCCCTTTCTCTCTTTTTCTATTCCCCATTCTGTCTCCCCTCTTTCTCCTTCTCTTCTCCACACCGGCCCATCACCTCCTACTGGTGCCCCTCTTCCTTCCCTTTATTCCATTGTCCTCTGTCCCCACCTATCAGATTTCTCCTTCTTCAGTCCTTTACCTCTTCTACCTATCACCTCTCTACTTCTTACTTCATACCCCTTCCCTCAAACTCCCACCTGCCCCCATCGTGTTGTATCACCTATCACACTCCTTATCCTCCCCCTACTTTCATATCTGGCATCTTCCACCTTCTCTCCAGTCTTGGTAGATGGTCTTTGCCCTAGACACTGACCGTTTATTCCTCTCCATAGACACTGCCTGGCATGTTTTGTGTTTGTTCCCCAAGATTTCCAGCATTTGTATAATTTCTTGTGTTTAAATTATCCTTAGTTATTTTACAATAATCTAAATGGAGCTACTGGCTGATCCTATTGGTCATATCCACAAACAGGATGCAGCTTTAGGAGATCGCATTCTGAACTCCTGATAGTTTGCAGATCAACTGACATTGTTTTCAATATCCTTGTCTATGTAAAACCGATAGACAAACTCACAGCTTCATATCCTGCATTCATATTTACTGTGTGTAAATATCCTGCTTCAAGTTGCTGTATAATTTGCTTTGCAATTCCTCCGGAATCTTTACCCTGGGATCCTATTTTATCCAATGGTGATATTTGGTGAATTATTCATAGCATCTGAGGAAATGACATGATGTAGATTTTCATTCAGATCTGGGTCTAAATGAGTCCATTAACTTAACAAGTACTCATACATTTCCATTGAGAACCAACCTTTGTGCGGCTCTGGTTATTTTCACTGTGATAGAGAAATTATCTTCTACTACTGATCACAAAATAAATCTTTCACTGTGTATTATGGCTCCTTCATAAGTAGTTTCAGTGAGGTGTTTGCTGTTGCATCTTGGTTAATGTTCTGTGCTCAATGTCACAGCGGTACTGGAGCAGTTGGAGCCCAAATCTATATCCTTGGCATCACCATTGTGGGTAGAGCTGACTTTGGCTCCAGAATGGCTTGTGTTTGGAAACCAAATGTGAGAAGTAGCGAAACCTTGTAACTTCAGATATAATTACCACAAGACACTTGTCATTCTGACATTTTACTTTTGTAAGTAGCAAAAAAACAGTATACGCATTAGAGAGCAGTCAGGCTTGTTAAGAGCGGCAAGAAGAACATCCAACGATCCTGGTGTTGGGACTCACTGTGTTACTTGTGTATACCATCTGTTGTGCTTTAAAATTCTGTGCCAGCAAAATCTCTTTAGTATCTTTACAGGCCAGTTCTAATGAAGTAGGTTTCTTTCATGCCTCCTCTAAAGTTGGATCTTGCTTGGATTGGATATGCACGTCCATAGATCTGCACACAAACTTACCTCAGAGCTTGCAATCCAAGAATGCGTCAAAGCTGCAATGCTGTGTTAGTATTTTGAGAATGATTGCATAATTATGAATCATTTCTCCTGACCTCTTATTACGTGGTTGAGATTTATGATTAGTGGTTTCACATTTCTTTGCTGCTTTTCTATTCCTTTAAGTAGGACATTTTTGCCCACAATGCTTAAGTAAAATCTGGCAATAGTGCACTCCATCTGGCTGTATTTTGGGTGTGAGGATGTATGTCTTGTATTTGCATCTAGCTTTTGGCGGTGGACTGCCGCTTTGCTGGATTCACTGGCAATCATTTTATTTCCAGTGCATTTTGTAGTTGTTAACCTTATTCCCTTAGTCAGTATATAACATCACAAACTCATTGCAATTAGTTATGAGTTTCACTGATTAGCTTTAGAAATACTGTCATGTTACCATTCAGCATTATCAACAGCCTTGTTATCTTGATTGGTTTGAATCCTTGCTGTTACAGCCTGTCTGAACTCAGTGAGTTTTAACACAGTCCATGGGTTGAGTTTATAGATACTGTATTACTGTATGCACACGTGAAACAAGGAGCAGCTCAAACTATGTATGCAGTTAATTCAGGATTTAACTTTTCGTAATCACACTTGCAGCCCAGAGGGGAGTTAGTCATATAACATACTACTTAAATGAATAATTATTGTTCACAATCTGTGTTAGATGCACCACAATATTGAAAATGATGTTTATTGAGTAGAAATTAACTAGCACTTAAAAATGTAGTGCAAAGTAGTTTGAGTATTGTAGCTTTTGAAAGACGGGGCACTGGGAATTTGTTGTTTAGCTGTGAAGTAGACTGGATGCTGAACAGATATTCCACAATAGAGCTCGCAGTGCTGTGCTTGAACTTGGCATAAAAAGTTATATGGTATAACACTGTTTATTTCAGTAGTGTGGGATTGAACATTTTGCCACAGAGTGAAACACAGTAACTTTACTTCTGGGTCATTTTGCCTCACTACGGAAATTCAATCAGCCGCTTTCAGATATGAATCATGCTTGTGAGTCTGAGGAGTCTGACATAAAAGTATGTCAAAACGCATCATTATATCACACCTGTGGGCTGAGATAGGGCAGAGTAGGGGGCATACATAATGTGGCTTTGCCCCGTGATGTCCATGGAAAAGCCATTGTAAGATAATTAGTTTTTCATAAAATGGCTCTGGACTCTGACCTCACTGAGCTCTCATCCCTTGGAATCCCCCATTTCTCACCACCACTTGATCTTTCTTAGCCACAAGAGTCTGTCACAACTCATTTCCTCTGTCCCTAATATCAGGCCTCAGCTCCAGCATCCATAGTTCTTAATGTGAATATAAACATGGAAAACTTACTAATGTTGATTTGGCAAATAAAATCCAAGTTAAGTGAAAATATCCCAGTTGAAGATTTGAAATTTGATTGGAGAGTTTGCAGATTATAGTCACGAGGACAAAATATTTATCTCACTGCTGGGGAAGTTTTGCATGCCCCTATTGCTGTCAATGATAGCTGCTTGCACTGGAGGTGACTTTTGCCCTCTCATCCCTCCCAGATATCCTGAGTTTACAGTGTTACTCATCGTGCTCATTGTGTTGTATGAATGCCTAAAATAATGCCTCCATTTGATGATCTCCGAGTGTTAAACAATGTCTTTTCTTTAGAGGGAACATTGCAAGGACACCAAACGAGCCATTCCAAATACAAAATGGGACTGAATTGGGAGATGAGGAGAATGTGACTTTTATCACAGAAAGCATGAGTGTCACTACAGCAGATGAGGAGAAGCTACTACTTCTGAACAAGAACACTGAATTGAGACGCATTAACCAAAAGGTATCTGCCCTCTTGCACTTCTCTATTTTTGTTAAGGAACTTGTATATATGAAGTTATCTGCAATGGAAAAACTCTATTGAGCAAGACCCTGCTAGAATTCCCCTTTGGTGTAAAAGTACAAGACAGAAAAGAATTTATAATTAGCAAAGGCTTCTTCACCACAAATTAATCAAGCAATCACAATGATATATCTGTCGTGATTTGCAGTGATAATTGCTTGCCCCTTAGGTGTCAATGGTATTTCCAGCATCAATGAGGGTAGGTTTTATTTAAATGGATGTAATTATATAAAATATTTGACATAGTTTATTGTGTTTAATGTTGAAGTTTTGTCTAATTTTAGTAGGTTCTAATTAATTCTATATGCAAAATACATTTTAAAATTAAAAGTTTCAGGAATCTGTTAGATGAAAGTGCACTTTTGAAGTTCGTACTCTCTTTCATTCATGGTTTGAAAAGCAAAAGTGAGGTAGTTGTCCTTAGTCAGTTAAAGCTTTAATTAGGTTCAACTTGCATACTAATTAGTTGTGAGATCCCACCTCATGAAAGCTAAATTCATCTTGTAAAAATACATTGGTGATTCACAGAATGATACAAGAACTTAAATGGGTAAATTCAGAAGTTAGATTGACTGGTTAAGTGAGGAACATCCTATATGAGTTTTTAAGATCGTAAGGGGATTTAATAGAATACATAAAGAAACCATATTCTAAACGTGGAGCACACAGTCTGAAAATTAATGTAATCCATGACTGAACTGAAAATAATTTATCATTCAATGTATCAGTATTACAAGCTTATGTAGGCTTGTTCCATCGAGAGTGGGGGAGATTCAAACCAGAGGACATGAGTTGAGAGTTAAAGGGCAAAAGTTTAGGGATAGCATGAGGGGGAACTTCTTTATTCAGAGAGTGGTGGCTGTGTGGAACGAGCTTCCAGTAGAAGTGGTAGAGGCAGGTTCGATATTATCATTTAAAGAAAAATTGGATAGGTATATGGACAGGAAAGGAATGGAGGGTTATGGGCTGAGTGCAGGTCGGTGGGACTAGGTGAGAGTAAGAGTTTGGCATGGACTAGAAGGGCCGAGATGGCCTGTTTCTGTGCTGTAATTGTTACATAGTTATATGGTTAATTGATCGGGGATTTTCACTACAGTAGTCAATGGTATTCAGTAAAGGAACTTTGAAGTCACTAAACACAAGCTGATAGAATTATTTGCTTCTATTCTTACCATATGAATTCTTCTTTCAGCTGATGAAACTCAACCAAGACTGGGACCAGATCTATCGAGTAGCTACGAGTGAACTCCAGCAGAGACTGGCAGTACTACAGATGGAGGTTTTAGAAACCAATCAGCATGCATGTGCACTTTCCAAAAAACTAGATAATGAGCAGGTACAGATTGCCAAGATGTTTACTTTGGATGACATATTTGTTGAAATAGGTGTGAATCGTTGCTGTCCCTGACTTTCAGTATTTAGTGGGCTGATCAATCTGACCAACCTGTATTTCTACCTGATCTGAATTTGCTGTTTAGGACATCAGCCACACCCAGAGTACCATCTATAAACACTGTAAGCAAAAACAAGAGATCCTGTGTGCTTGGCAATCCCTGTAATTAGATCTCCAGATCAGGTTGGGGAAATGATGAACAAGGATGAAGTAGAAATATTTCACAAAAAGGCAAAAACCACTATGTTTTGATAGTTTTAAGGGAACTGGGGGATCCTCAGGTTCTTGTAAATAATGGGTTAAGTCTGAGTACCGACTGTGTCTGTGTATTCTGGTTTGTGAATGGCTACAGCATGTTTAAGGTGATGTCTCACTGCTGCTTCTTTGGAGCAAGATAAGTCTAAAAGCTCACACAGAGCCACAAAAGACATCTCCTGAATTTTCACACCTTTTGGTTTCAACAAAAGGCGGTTGCTGATGGAGATAAGACAGGACATTCCTTTCTTCATTAAAGCTTAAATTTGGTGGAGTCTCTTATCTAAGTTATTAAGTTTTGCTCTATTTGAGTAGCTGGAATGTCTATTGAACTGATTGTTCTTTTGTATCGGTGGCCTTATAAATTGTAACAATTCTGGAAGTCGAGCAGTGAACTTGTTTGAACCGCCAGAGGGATGGGAACGCTTCTCCCCCTGATGTCGGGACCAAGTTCCCTCGCCGGCTGAGCTCGAAGAAATAAACTAGTGAAAAGATAAGTAACGATCTTTTTGTGCGGTGGTTATTTGGTCTGGCGAATTTAAGTTTACAGTTCGATGACATAAAAATAGAAATTGGTGGTAGTGGAGGGGAGTGAATGTGAGTAAAGTTAAAGTCTTTACAATTAATTGATTGTATCAACTGTGTACATTGTTTGACTTAATTCTTGTCATCAGTTTTCGGAGTTTGTTTTTACAGGGACGAACTCTAACCTTGTTAGTACTTTATATTCCTTACCCCAGTGAGAAATATAAGGTTCTGATATCTAATATCCATTGACTTGAAAATTCTGTGAGTGTTCATTCTATAAAAGTGCCACAGAGGAAGTAGCTTAAGTGTCCTTGAGCTGAGTTAGTCATCTTTGATTAATGAGTGACTACTTTTGCAAACTCTTCAGCTTACTGTCAGGTTTCAAAAATGCTTGAAGGCATCATGTGCTTCCTTCTGGAATGCTGGGATGGAAATTTAGAACACTCTTTAAAACTTTGGTTAACAGTGAAACAACAAAGTTTGATCTGGATTTTGTATCATTTGTCTCCTTTAAGAGTTGAGTGCACTTATTGGGCTGCATGCTGGAAATAGTGAGAACTTACCACACATGAGTAGTGAATCAGTTTTAACATGGGAAACTCAATAAGGCTGTTCTGTGAACTTGGCAGTTGTAGTTTTTGAGATTTTCACAAGCAAAGTAAGGCTGAACGATTGTATTATTAATACAAAAAACAAAATGATATGAAGCAATTTCTTTAAGCTGAAATAAATGGTGATAATGCTCTGAATTTAATTTGGTGAGGTTAGTTGGCTTTTTATGACCTGGATTGTGAAGCTAGGTGTGAGCCCATGACAGTTTGGTAGAGTTAATAGAGGTTAATGGCAGTTGAAGCAAATTTTGGGTTAAAATGTTCTGCCGGAAGTCTACAAGTCACATAGCTTCTTTTATCTTTTAATCTGAAAAATCTATTAGGTGTGAAACAAAAGTGTGCTAGCCTGAAGATCTTTTAGGGATATTTTCTCCCCACAGTGGAATCAGAATGAGAATCAGAATCAGGTTTATTATCACCAGAATGTGACGTGAAATTTGTTAACTTAGCAGCAGCAGTTCAATGCAATACATAATCTAGCAGAGAAAAGAAAACAAGAAAAACAATTACGTATATTGAATAGATTTTTTTAAATGTGCAAAAACAAAAATACTGTATATAAAAAAAGTGAGGTAATGTCCAAAGATTCAATGTCCAATTAGGTATTGGATGGCAGAGGGGAAGAAGCTGTTCCTGAGTCACTGAGTGTGTGCCTTCAGGCTTCTATACCTCCTACTTGATGGTAACAGTGAGAAGAGGGCATGCCCTGGGTGCTGGAGGTCCTTAATAATGGACGCTGCCTTTCTGAGACACCGCTCCCTGAAGATATCCTGGGTACTTTGGAGGCTAGTACCCACGATGGAGCTGACTAGATTTACAACCTTCTGCAGCTTCTTTCAGTCCTGTTTCAGATATACCTTAATGGTTTTACCTGCCTCTGTCTGTCTGTGCAAATGGCTATTGCCGAGTAATTCTACAAACCTCTGTTAAAATAAATCAGAGGCTCAGTTTTGGAGCTTAAGCCTTTGTAACTTCATTTGGTTTGAGAACAGCATGTACATCTTGCCAAGTTTTCAAATCTTTTTGCCAGCTTTTGTTACTTTTTCAGTTTGGCACTACTATAGTCTCGCAATATGGTCAGTGGTGGCTTTGTCACAAGGTGTCAGAATATGATCTTCCCACTATGTGACATATGAAGGATTTCCTGTTGACCTGAAATATAATGAGACCCTGTAGACTGAAGAAATAGAACAGAGTTGGCCAGATATAGTGCAAAGATACTAAGTAAACCTGGATGTAGAATGCAGTACAAGTTGAATCATATTCATTGATCTTGAAAACTTATCAAAGCGCTACAGGAATCCATTGGAAATCCTTAATTATATTGCACTTGAAGCTAGAGTCAGCATTCTGTAATGTTTTGTAGATCTTCACAGGGAAAACAATCCATTCGCTGATGGTTGTCTCTAATAACAATACAGCGTGTTAAACTGTTTGTAACTAGAGCCTAAGTCCAGTGTTGCATGAACTGAAGAGTTGGGAGTTGTAAGTTACAAAATAAGTCCAGCGAGTTGATTGCTCAATCTTTTGGTAATCATGTACAGTATTGTAATGCAGTATGCTTATCTGGAAGATTTTTTAAACTTCGAGCATTATATTAACAAGTTAAATATTTTTTCAAAGTACATCATGAAGTTTATATGTTCAGAAAAAAAATCATTAGATTTGTTAATAAGTTAAAACTTGGATTTACTATGTAACTTTGTAGATGAGAAAAGTTTCATGCGCTTAGTTCAGAGACAATGAAGGTGGTAATTACAGTCAAACAGGAATTATCAGTTCTAAAGTATCTCTTTGCATAAAGTCAATAGCAGATTGTTTATCCGAAATGTATTCTGGTGAAGGTCATCCTGCTTTGTCTGTCAAGAATGTCAGAAATAATTGCAATATTGTGATAAATGGATTTAATACAGAACTGTCTTTGCTGCCAGACATTAAGTTGTGATACAGATGTATTGTTATGCTACAGTTATGCATGATATATCGCTATGCTGCAGTTTGTTTCCCTGTTTCAAGCAGAACACTTGTGATGGAATAGCAATTGAGAAAGAGATGTGACTAAGTATTTTCCTTCTGATTCAAACTGTTCAGTGCAATCCACACTGTAGCATTATGATCTTTCAACATACCTGTCCAAGCTCAAGGGTAATATTACTGCCTCCAATACGGGAGCTATTTGGTTCTAGAAAATTCCACAAACACTCAGTAGGTGAGAAAGGGAAATAGTTGACATTTTGGGTCTGGGATCCTTAGAACTATGAAAGAGAGAAATAGATTAGTTTAGAACAACCCGCACAAAATGTTTCACAGGTGAAATATTGCCTCACCTGGAAGGACTGTCTGGGATTCTGAGTGGAGGTATATGGGGATTTGTAACACTTCTTCCACTTGTAGGAATAGGTGCTCGGTTGGAAATTAGTGGGGAGGGATGAATGGACAAAGGGATCATAGAGGAGCAATCCTGTGGGAAGCAGAGAGTGACATGGGGAAGTAAATATGTTTGCTGGTAAGATGGTTCAGTTGGTTTAGGTAGCAGAGAGGGAAAGGTGGAACAGAGGGAATACCTCTGATTGAGTGTGATGAGACAGCCTAATATGGCAGTAATGGAAGAGTTCTGATTGGATTAGGCTTCCTGTCTGCGTACTCTGACAATGGCAAACCCTGCTGCTCATGAGTCCCGGCTCCATTCCACATTATCTGTGTTTTCACTGTAGAAATGAGGAAGTGTGGTACTACCAGACTGCCAGTTTTCGGATAAGATGCTGGAATGAGGTCATTATTCACAGCTGCATGCAAATAAGCATGAATCTCCCATGCTAAAGGAAGCTGGGAAAATTCCCAAGTTTCCAAATCATCAACACCATTGACATAATTTGTAGCAATTTCTCTGATTGCCGCATGTTAAATTTTGCTGTATTCAAATTATCTGTCATGTGATCCTACAATAAATCTGTGACTATACTTCATAAATATGTTGCCTTAAAGCATTTAAGACATCTTGAAGACAAGTAACTATCCTCACCCAAAATGTACATAATCAATAATCAGGATATTTGGAGAGAAATTCAAAATCAAAGTACAAGTTAAATCAAAAAAAAACAGATCACCATTTATACTTTTATTTGTTAATAGTTTCATTATATATTTATCAGTATTGGTTTACTTCTGGTGTTTTAACCACAGATTAAAAAAATGGAAAATCTAGCTAATCAATAAGTCAGCTTTCCATCATTGGAGCGGTTAGCTACCATGGGAAAGGCTGATAATTGAAAAGCAGTGACCTTCAGATATTTGCAAATATTACTCCCTTAAATAAAAGTCTTTGAATGATGTTTCAATTATCTGACAACTTCCTCCTTCCTTTCGAGTGCTGACAGAGGGTTTGGCTTGCAATGTCAACTATTTATTCATTTCCATAAATGCTGCCTGACCTCAGTATTCTGTGTGTGTTGTTCTGGATTTCCCCCATCTACAGAATCTCTTGCTTCAATTATCTAAGTTAATTCCAATTCAGTGTTCCTCCAAGTGCAAATGTTTGTATTGGCTAAAAAATACGTGTAGAAATTTGAGTTTGTGCCCTATAAAAGCTGTTCCATCCCAGTGCAAAGCTTAGTTGAAAAAGAAAGTGATATTATATCGGGAGTTTCCTATACGTTGTGAAAGGGAGTTAAAATACTTGTATTAGAATGTTAAGTTTAAGTCTGCCACCGAGGTGGGTGTGGCCATTTCAGCCAAGCTCTGTCTCAATTTTTCCGTGTGGCATGAATTGGAATCCATTGCGGAAAGCCAGTCCTGCCATTTCCTCTGCCAGATTGTCCAGGAGTTTGAACGAAATCCACGAATATAAAAGTTTAGTTTGGATTCGACTGGGCGAGTATTCTTTGAACGCACCACGCTGGACAGAGCATCATACTGAACAACCTGCCTCAGGAACATATTTCAAAACAAAGCCCACCATTTTAGCTAGTTTAGATTTAAAAATGATTGTTCCAAAAACATTTAAGGTCTTTGCTTACTAACACACCAGTCTCATTCCCTTTAGCTTGTACATTTACATTTACACATCTGTATTACAAATCAATCTTAGCATTCCTCAGTCATTCCATGTTATAATGTGATACTATTTCCTTCTCTAATACTATGCAATGTTCTCACTCCATGATGACCACATTACTTCTGCTTTTCTTTAAGTGTTGCCACTCATCTCATCCTCTTGTGAATGTCTAGATACAAAACTATTTGTTTGTCAGTTTATGTTAAGTACTCAGCTTTAATCAGAAATTTTTTTTGTTTATTTCAAAATTAGTGCAAAAGGGAGTATTATGAGCAATCCTTTATGCAAGAAATGAAAAGGAATCAACAGCTTCAGGAATATGTGAAACAGCTAGAAAATAAACTGCACACCATAGGAGAAGGTCAGCAACTGCCACTGGTGAGTATCAAAATGCAAATTGCAGGAATTATGTGTTGGGCAAAATTTAGCACCATCAAAGTTAATAACCGGTAAATTTAACTTCAATTCAGAGTCAGAGACTTTTTTATATTTCAAAGGATCGCATCTCTCAAAGTATTTTATTCAACCCCATTTTAAATGTTCTTAATATCTTGAATTATGAATTATTCCTAGTTCAAAAGATTTGGTAGAACATGACATCCTGTAAATTTCTGTATTTAAGAAATGTAATAGAATTTATTGCAGTAATATATTGGGTGTAATTAAAATTCCAATGTTTTCATGCAGCTGTTTACAATCATAAGTAACTATAAAAATGCCAAAAATACTGTATATCATGTTTGGACTTGCTTTTGTGAAAATATGGAGTTGTATTTCAGTAGTTTCTCTTTTGTGAGCTGACTGACCTATTTCAGCATAACAATATACAGCCACTAGTCTGCATGCCGTAAGTGTAAATGGCAAAACATGTTCACAAGATCAAGGTCATTGTCTCTGATTTTGCACAGATGCTGCCTGGCCTGATAAGTGTTGTCAGCATTTTCTAAGATCATTTATTTCATTTCAAATTTTCAGCATTTTTGGTGTTTTTTTTTGCTCTTGCACATCCTTTTGTGGAAGATGGATGAACCATTCTGTTTTTGTGTGTGTGTGTAGATGTACACATGAATATTTTGTGAATTTCCAGGCTTTTATGATAAATTTCATGCAAGTAATTTTCAAATGTTCTTAATCCTCTGAATTATTATTTAATGAAAATTTGATTTGTTGATAAGGAATATTGCTTGTAACAAATTGTATTGACTTAACACTCTTAACATTGTAAAATATCCCAAAAGCTTTGGAGCGTCATTAGTAATCAACAATCTGACAGCAGGTCATGAAAAAATAATCAAAGAGATTTTGAAGTGCACCTTGAAGGAGGAAAGAGAAATGGAGAAGTGTAGAAATTCTGAGATGTTTGACATCTGAAGCTAATTGACGTGAAAATGCTGGAAAATTACACCGTCAATTTGTGTCAGTTCTTTCTTTCTACAGTGTTATGCAGGAATTCCAGGAAAGTGCTGGAACTTTAGCATTGCCTTATATCATTGCTCACTCTGTAAGCTTGCACAGCTCATTATCACAGCTGTGTTGCATTTAAATCCAGTGGTAGCATTGAGTTTGCTGAATTATCAACAACAGGCTCCAAACATTTCAGATGGTGCTTGAGGGTCTAGAATTATTATTCAAACAATCTTCTGATTGCCTGAAGGTGGGACTTGCTCCAGGGATTTAATTAGGCTTCTAAACTATAATTAACTAACAGAATACATGTTTTGAATTCTAAGCATGTTTTTATTTTTGCTGGAGTGATATTATCATCTATTAATATTTATTAAGCTGTGTTGTAAGCTTGAATTATAATCATTAAACGCAGCTGAAAGATAGCAACGTTTAGGAGACATCAACCATTAAAGAGGTCCAGTTTGCATACTTTTATTTCAGAATAAACTGATCAATGGGCATTCCATTCATACAGAATGTTACCTAACATCATCTCATCAGGATGGGGCCATTCTCCCTAACTGTGACCCTTTTAATTAACACACTGTTCAGTAGCACATGCAAAACTCAGCAGGTCAAGCAGCACCTTTGGAAAAGAGTAAACAGTCAACGATTCAGGCCAAAACCCTTCTCTGGAAAGGAAGGGGAGAAGGCAGTGTAAGAAGGTGGGAGGAGGGGAAGCAGTACAAGGTGGCAGGTGACAGGTGAGGGGGAGGGTTGAAGTAAAGAGCTGGGAAGTCGATTGATGAAAGAGATACAGGGCTGGAGAGAGGAGAATTTGATAAGAGGGGACAGAAGACAATGGGGGAAAAAGGGGAAGGGGGAGGGAGCACCAGTGGGAGGTGATGAGCAGGTAAGGAGATAGGGTGAGAGAGAGAGAGAGAAACAACTTCCCAGCTCTTTACCTCACCCCTCCCCCTCTCTCAGTTTCACCAATCATATGCCAGCTTGTACTACTTCTTTCCCCTCCCCTCACCTTCTTTCTCTGACTTCTACCCTTACTTTCCAGTTCTGAAGAAGGGTCTCGGTCCAAAACCTCGAATGCTTACTCCTGTCCATAGAGGCTACCTGACTTGCTGAGTTCATCCAGCATTTAGTGTGTGTTGCTTTGGATTTCTAGCATCTGCAGATTTTTTTCACCTTTGTGATACACTGTTCAGTTATTTCTGGAATGCGAGTCAAATGCCTTTGATTGTGCTCACTGCGGCATTTCAAGTTTCTCTTATGACAGATTTATAGTCAGAGGATCAAGGAAAATATTCTTGCTTGTGACATTTGAAATGAGTATTATGAAGCACAGGCAAATCTGGGCATTGTTTTGCACTGATTGATGTTGCATGATTGTTTAGAAAGATCAGCCATGGAGACCAACTCTAAGTGATAAAACAGCCGACAATATTGTCCAAAAACCAGAAGTGAATCAAAAACAAGCAGTGCCCTCATCAGCAAACCACGCGCAGGCCTTGGCAAAGTCACGGGAGCCAGGTCATTGCAGAATGACAAAGCCAGAAGAAAGCCAACACAGACCTCCATATGGGATCTCCCAGAAGGAGTGTACGGAGCTTCTCGATCAAATGGCTGCCCTTATGTGTCAGGTAGGGGCAATTCTTCTTCTCCATGGGTTTGTTGACTTAGCTCAGTTTGCAATGGTGCTTCACTTATTCACAAGTGAATGAAAATCACAAAATGTTAAATATATCAAGATACAATGGGGAAGAGTATTGGTTTGGGAAGCAAACAACTAAAGACCAATATAAGAATGAAAGAATCTGACTCTTTTATTACCTGAATTTTGCTACCTCTTGCCTTTCGTCATCTGAAAGCTTAAACAATGGTGTAGATCCTGCAATATGGAAAGTGATGCACAGATGTCTCTGCCTGGTACGACCGCAACTTTTTTTTTCTTTGAATAGTCATGTAAAGGCAAATAGCGCTGTGCAGAAGCAGCTTGATAGATTCTGTGTTCCGTTAGTCAAGGCAAGCCCCTTGCAACAGTGTGAACTGCTGAATATTTTTGGAAAAGGGATAATCCAAATCCAAAAATAAGCCTACATTTGTGCTAGAAAGTTCGTGAACCCTGTAGAATTTTCTCTCTTTTTGCATAAATATCAGTTCTTCACGCAAGTCCTAAAATTAGATGAAGAGATCCCAATTAAATAAATAACACAGAAACATTATACTTGTTCATTTATTTATTGGGAAAAACAATCCAATATTGCATGTATTTGTTGGAAAAAGTATGTGAACCTTTGCTTTCAGTAACTAGTGTGATGCCCCTGTCCCCCGTTGTACAGCAATAACATCAACTAAATGTTTCTGGTAACTAATAATCAGTCCTGCATATTGGCTTGGAGGAATTTTAGGCCATTCCTACATATAGAACTGCTTCAGCTCTGGGATGTTGGTGGGCTTCCTTGCATGAACTGCTTGCTTCATGTCCTTCCACAACATTTCTATAGGATTAAGGTCAGGACTTTGACTTGGCCAATCCAAAACACAAATTTTCTTCTTTTTAAACCATTCTGTTGTTGATTTACTCTTGTTTTTTGGATCATTGTCTTGCTGCATTATCCAACTTCAATTAACCTCGAGATGATGGACTGCTACACTGACTTTCTCCTATCAAATGTCTTGATACAATTTTGAATTCATTGCTCCCTCAATGATTGCAAGCTGTTCAAGCCCTGAGTTAGCAAAGCAGCCCCAAACCATGATGCTCCTTCCACCATGCTTCACAATTGGGATGAGGTTTGGGTGTTGGTGTACAGAGCCCTTTTTCCTCTCAATATAGCAACATGCATTTCTGCCAAAAACTTGAACTTGTGTCTCATCTATCCACAGAACATTGTCCCAGAAGCATTGTAGAACATCCAGGTGGTTCTTTGCAAACTTGAGACATGCAGCAAAATTTATTTTGGGGGGCAGTGGTTTCCTCTGTGGTGTCCCTCCATAAACACCATGCTTGTTCAATGGTGCAGGCCAGGCAGCATCTCTAGGAAGGGGTGCAGTCGACGTTTCAGGCCGAGACCTGACGAAGGGTCTCGGCCTGAAACGACGACTGCACCTCTTCCTAGAGATGCTGCCTGGCCCGCTGCGTTCACCAGCAACTTTGATGTGTGTTGCTTGAATTTCCAGCATCTGCAGAATTCCTGTTGTATGCTTGTTCAATGTTTTTTTTTATATAGTGGACACATGAACAGAGACTTTAGCAGGTTCTAGAGACTCTGCAAGTCTTTTGCTGTTACCCTTGGGTTCTTTTTTACCTCCGTCAGCACTGTACATTGTGCTGTTGGTGTGATCTTTGCAGGATGCCCAATCCCTGGGAGAGTAGCAAGAGTACTGAGTTCCCTCCATTCACAAATGATTTCTCTTACTGTGGACCAATGAACACTCGGATCGTGAGAAATGTTTTTGTAGCCTTTTCCCGCTTCATGTATTTCCTCGAAGGTCCGCTGAAAGTTGTTTTGATCGAGGCATGGTGCACATAACTAGACCTTTCATGAGAACAGGCGTCTGAGTTAGCAACCTGACTTTGTGTGTTTTTTATATAGGTCAGGGCACCTCTACAACCCACACCTCCAATCTCATCTCATTAATTGGTACACCTGACTCCAAATAGCTTTTGTAGAAGGCATTACCCCAGAGGTTCACATACTTTTTCCAGTAAATACACGTAATATTGGATCATTTTCTCTCGCACTCTCGCTCTCTCTCATATATATGAACAGGTATAATGTTTTTTGTGCTATTTATTTAATTGAGTTCTCTCTAACTAGTGTTAGGACACGTGAAGATCTGATCACATTTTAGGTCATATTTATTCAGAAATAGAGAAAGTTCTGCAGGGTTCACAAACTTTCTAGCACCACTGTATGTCTGTGTGAGAAAGGCCAGGGTTTTTGCAGGTAAAAAGCAGTGGTTCCAAACAGTGGTGCATCTGAGACACAGTGCAATTGTTGCTAAACATAGGACCCAAACTCATTGGATATCATGAAGTGCTCTGACTGTCAAAATTGTGTGCCTTGGAGAATCAGCTCTTGGATCTTGAGCCTGGTTAGATGTGGAGTGAAGAATCTCAGATGTTATGAACTTCCAATAGCTTTGTGGAAGAAATTCGTAGAAATGTTTTTTTTTATTACTTCAGTGAATAAACTTAACACTTAAAATTGTTTAAAAATTGTTTTGGAACATTAGACAAATTCAGCAACATTTAAAATCCTTGCAGCCAACAAACTGGAAGTGGGCATGGTCACATTACAAAGCTGTTAAAGAGTTTGCATTGCTGAGCCAACAAGTGTGTCATTGGAGCCCTTAACATCCAGACCAGGTATATTTATTTGTCAGGTGACCTGAAACTGTGATTGAAGGAGGTAGGCCCACATCATCAGGATCTAAAGCAATTCAACAAGGATAGAAATTGTGATGTGCATGTATCTCCAGTCTACAATGGCTGAATAGTGAGATCCCGGGTGTCTCTGGTGAGCCACAGACCTTATTATCCTTACGGCAATGAAGAGGGCAGAAATGCTACCAATTGCTCTTCTAATACCAAGGAGCTAGCATTGGGCAAGTGTGGGTAGGTTGAACAAAGAGGATCAAAACTGGTGATATGAGACTGCAGATGCAAAGTTTAGAGCAGAATAACAAACAATAGACAAAGGGTCTGAACCTAGAATGTGTGTCCAGTTGTTTTCGCAGATCCAGCCTGTTGTAAACTTTCTTTGGTAGTCATCTTATGGAACAAAATATGGTTCATTAAAGTTATGAATTTTTCAGAAATGGTTTTTGATCACCTGTCATCCCAAGATCTGGTCTAAGTGAAACCGATGTTGCTACTGGCTTCTGGAGGTTGATTCAGTCAAACAGATAAACCTTTTTAAAAAGGACAATTCCCTCTTTCAATTCTGGAGGGTCAATTTTCTATAATTTTGTGACTTTTTGTAATAACAATGACAGAAATGATTAAAGTTTGATCCAAAATTGAATTCCATTATTTATTGAAATGTAGACAAAGCTGTTTGAATCAGATTATAAGACGGAGCGCAAAGATCGACAACGCACTCAAGCTGAAAATGAAAGACTAAAGAAAGTAACAGAAGATATGTATTTGCAGATGAATCTTCTTCAGGAACAGGTATGTTGCACTTATTCCAATTTCCTCCTCCACACAGCCCCCCAAACCACTTTCCAGAGTGCAGACCTTCCATGACCTCTGCCTTCTGGTTTTGGTGCATCATGGGTAAGTTTAGAAAATTACAAGTAGGTGTTTGACAGAGAGGAACAATTTCTGGTTGCACAGTTTCTGTCAGATTGAGCCTGGATGCCAACTAATTTTGCAAAGATATGCTAAATCAGCATGAAGTCCTTTCCTCTCTGAAATTGTTGCTATGTTACTTTTTCACCTGATACCCTGGGCAGTAACTTGGTATGCGATTCAGAAAGCTACAGGCCATTCTGGGAGAGGAAATGGACACTGCAATACCGTCTTTAATCCACTTCAGGCTACAGAATGCATCCCCTTGTAGAGAAAAAATAGGTGGGAGTGCTTTATACAGTGAAAATTGAACAAATAGGATAAATTTTAAGAGGCTATTTAAGGTGAAGAAGGTTGGAATCACAGTGGAATTATCTCTTTGTTTCTTATATATTCTTTTTCTCTGGAAACTTTAATATGCTGTGTACATACATCTATTGATGCTTCTGGACACGTCTTCAGTGATGTTCCTGGAATCATCGGGTGTTTTGGGTCTTTCAACATCATACAACCTCCTCCAGGTGACCCAGCCGGGGCTGATCAGACCCCAGCTGGTGTCCAGATGGCTAGCTACTTATGACTCCATGGCTCCCCTCTTTTGAGCCACAGCCATCTTGAGGCCCTCTCTGCCGCATCGGTGGTACTGCGGATGGCTCTCCTCTTCCTCCCTCCCTCGATGCCCAAAATTCTGAAGGCTCTAACTAAAGAACGGGCTACGAATCCCCTACACCCAACCTCCACTGGGAGACACCTCGCTCACCGTTCAACCTGCTGACAGTTGCTGACCAGTCCTGCGTACTTGGAGAGCTTCCTTTCAAAGGTCTCCTCCAAGCTATCTTCCCTTAACATGTTTCTCAAACTTGTTTCACTGTAATTGAATGAAAACATCTGTAATTGTAAGCATGGAACTGTGCTTTTTACAGGAAGTTATTTCAAACTAATAAAAAAACACTTTTGTTATTTAAGCTATTGCGGTAAATGCAGTGCAGAGGTTCCTCTTGCATCCAGTCTGCCCTTAGAACACTTCTTACAGCCCGTTCACTGTTTTCTCAACCAATCAATGCATCAGGCAATGTACTGATCTTGTATTTAGTTTATGTTCTAAGTGGCATGAGCAACCCTTTCCATATGCGGGTCATGATAACTTGGCGGGGGGGCGGTTGGTGTGGTTCCAAAGTCCAATATAGATGGAATTTTAAGATTAGTAGCTGCCTCACTTTTGGGCTACTGGGAGCAATGAAAACAAAGATTTAATATTTGTAGTGTTGCTTGTGAGATTGCTGTTTGGACGTATGAGAATTAGTTTCCCATTTCATACTTCGAAATAAATGGAGCCTACTGGAAATGGCTTGAGATTAAGTTCCGCTTTCTCTGCCACTCAGAAGTAGGTTGAGCTCTTCTGTTACATTAGAGGCATTGTGTTCGTGCAAGGTATTTAACTGAGCCAGTGTAATTGGGTGGCTTCAATCTGTACTATAATCAGTCAGTAAAACCAGATTGTCTTCATTACATCAACAAATGCAAACTGACTTTCAACTACAGTCAGTTTGTGAACCAGTCCGGCCTTTTGTTCTGTGTTATAATCAGAACACAGAACAGAAAGTAAGAGAGGATGCACGTTTATTTTTAGTAGTTGTGTACTTTCTGATATGCAAAAATTCATAGGTCACGTTAAGATTGGACTATGAGATGTATTGTCATGTGTTGATGGTTGCTGCTTTTTTTAACTTTACAGTAGGCATGAACATTATTAATTGCTACTCACTGCAGCAGAGGCAAACCTTTCAACATTTCCATGATATGAGTGCTTAAAGAAGTAGCCCAAGAAATAGTGGATGCATTAGTGATAATTTTTCAAAACTCGTTAGATTCTGGACTAGTTCCTGAGGATTGGAGGGTGGCTAATGTAACCCCACTTTTTAAAAAAGGAGGGAGAGAGAAACCGGGGAATTATAGGCCGGTTAGCCTAACGTCGGTGGTGGGGAAACTGCTGGAGTCAGTTATCAAGGATGTGATAACAGCACATTTGGAAAGCGGTGAAATGATCAGACAAAGTCAGCATGGATTTGTGAAAGGAAAATCATGTCTGACGAATCTCATAGAATTTTTTGAGGATGTAACTAGTAGAGTGGATAGGGGAGAACCAGTGGATGTGGTATATTTGGATTTTCAAAAGGCTTTTGACAAGGTCCCACACAGGAGATTAGTGTGCAAACTTAAAGCACACAGTATTGGGGGTAAGGTATTGGTGTGGGTGGAGAATTGGTTAGCAGACAGGAAGCAAAGAGTGGGAATAAACGGGACCTTTTCAGAATGGCAGGCGGTGACTAGTGGGGTACCGCAAGGCTCAGTGCTGGGACCCCAGTTGTTTACAATATATATTAATGACTTGGATGAGGGAATTAAATGCAGCATCTCCAAGTTTGCGGATGACACGAAGCTGGGTGGCAGTGTTAGCTGTGAGGAGGATGCTAAGAGGATGCAGGGTGACTTGGATAGGTGGGGTGAGTGGGCAAATTCATGGCAGATGCAATTTAATGTGGATAAATGTGAAGTTATCCACTTTGGTGGCAAAAATAGGAAAACAGATTATTATCTGAATGGTGGCCGATTAGGAAAAGGGGAGGTGCAACGAGACCTGGGTGTCATTATACACCAGTCATTGAAAGTGGGCATGCAGGTACAGCAGGCGGTGAAAAAGGCGAATGGTATGCTGGCATTTATAGCAAGAGGATTCGAGTACAGGAGCAGGGAGGTACTACTGCAGTTGTACAAGGCCTTGGTGAGACCACACCTGGAGTATTGTGTGCAGTTTTGGTCCCCTAATCTGAGGAAAGACATCTTTGCCATAGAGGGAGTACAAAGAAGGTTCACCAGATTGATTCCTGGGATGGCTGGACTTTCATATGAAGAAAGACTGGATGAATTGGGCTTGTACTGGTTGGAATTTAGAAGATTGAGGGGGGATCTGATTGAAACGTATAAGATCCTAAAAGGATTGGACAGGCTAGATGCAGGAAGATTGTTCCTGATGTTGGGGAAGTCCAGAACGAGGGGTCACAGTTTGAGGATAGAGGGGAAGCCTTTTAGGACCGAGATTAGGAAAAACTTCTTCACACAGAGAGTGGTGAATCTGTGGAATTTTCTGCCACAGGAAACTGTTGAGGCCAGTTCATTGGCTATATTTAAGAGGGAGTTAGACATGGCCCTTGTGGCTACGGGGGTCAGGGGGTATGGACGGAAGGCTGGGGCAGGGTTCTGAGTTGGATGATCAGCCATGATCATAATAAATGGCGGTGCAGGCTCGAAGGGCCGAATGGCCTACTCGTGCACCTATTTTCTATGTTTCTATGACCAAATTCCCTCAATCGTATGTTGGTGAAATGGAGGGAAACTGGGGTCGAGGGGGAGAAACCTTCAATGATGAATTGTTACTCTGAGTGGGACACAAAAAAATCTTGCTTTCCCTAATGATTTTAGTTATATTCAGTTTTGCCTCTTAGAACCAAGGATGGTATCAGTCTACAGTTCCCCATTTTAAGACGTGTACTGCTTAAGAGAACACATTTGACGGAACCCATGGATGTGATTTATCTCTGATTTAGTTTTGAGATATCACAAGACTAGCTTTTCCCTTATTCAGAAAAGTAGTTAAATTCCACTGGGCTTCCATGAGTCACAAAACTGATGCTGAAACCATTGTTCCGCCTTGAAAGGTGTCCAGTTTTTAAAATCATCAACAAACGTTCACATGAATTCATTATAAATGAAGGGATAGATTTTATGTTCTTTAGGTTTCTCTAAATACAATTCAAGTTTCAGTCACTTGAGCTTTACAGGAATCTCTCACTGGTCTTATCAGTGCTGCTGTGTAATCAAATGCTTATAAGCAAAACTGTAGGAGCATTACAGCTCAGAACATCAGTCCAATCCAGCATTTTCATAAAAGCAATCTGATCAGACCCAGTTCCCTACTCTTTCCCCAGAGTCTGTCCCTTTCAAATACTTATCCACCTCATATTTACCAGATCCAGTTCCAATGTCCCATGACTCCAAGCCCACCTCACTGCACCATCTTTTCAACAACATATGAGCATGCACTGTACTCTATTTCTGATGTCAGCAATGCTTGGCCATAGGAGCAAGCTGAAAGGCCACACAGATTTGGCGAGTTGGTGTTAGAAATAATGGGTGACTTGTTTTTAAAAAAGCTAGCGCTCACCAGGAGACATTGAAACATAGAAAACCTGCAGCACAATACTGGCCCCTCAGCCCACAAAGTTGTGGCGAACATGACCTTACCTTAGAAATTACCTACCGTTACACCTAGCCCTCTCTTAAAAGACCCTATCGTATCTGGCTCCACCATCGTCACTGGCAGCCCACTCCACACACTCACCACTCTCTGCGTTTTTAAAAAAAACTTACCCCTGACATCTCCTCTATA
The DNA here is from genome assembly GCF_963921235.1 of Mobula hypostoma. NCBI lineage: Eukaryota > Metazoa > Chordata > Chondrichthyes > Myliobatiformes > Myliobatidae > Mobula > Mobula hypostoma. The sequence continues at coordinate 82,178,395 of NC_086106.1, forward strand.
CCTACTCCCAAGCACCTTAAATCTATGCCCTCAGGTGCTAGCCATTTCAGCCCTGGGGAAAAAAAGCCTCTTATCATCTTATATACCTCTATCAGGTCACCTCTGTCGCTCCAAGGAAAAAAGGCGAGTTTACTCAACCTATCTCAGAAGGCGTGCTCCCCAATCCAGGCAACATCCTTGTAAATCTCCTCTGCGTCCTTTCTATGGTTTCCACATCCTTCCTATAGTGAGGTGACCAGAACTGAGCACAGTACTCCAAGTGGGGTCTGACTAGGTCCTATATAGATCTAACATTACCTCACGGGTCCTAAACTCAGTCCCACGATTGATGAAGGCCAATGCACCATGCGCTTTCTTAACCACAGAGTCAACCTGCGTAGCAGCTTTGAGTGTCCTATGGACTCAGACCCCAAGATCCCTCTGATCCTCCACACTGCCATCATATTTGACCTACCAAAATGAACTATTTCACACTTATCTGGGTTGAATTCCATCTGCCACTTCTCAGCCCAGTTTTGCATCCTGTTAATGTCCCACCGTAACCTCTGACAGCCCTCCACACTATCCACAACACCTCCAACCTTTGTGTCATCAGCAAATTTACAAACCCATCCCTCCACTTCTTCATCCAGGTCATTTATGAAAATCACGAAGAGAAGGGGTTCCAGAACAGATCCCTGAGGCACAGCATTGATGACCAACCTCCATGCAGAATATGACCCATCTGCTACCACACTTTGCCTTCTGTAGGCAAGCCAATTCTGGATCCACAAAGCAATGTCCCCATGGATCCCATGCCTCCTTACTTTCTCAATAAGCCTTGCATGGGGTACCTTGTCAAATGCCTTGCTGAAATCCATGTATACTACAATCAAAGCTGATCTGTAGGTGTGAATTTGGTACAGATTTTACATTCTCAGTTGATGAGATTGCCGGTAAAATTATGTTTTGAATACAGAGTGGTGGTTATTGTTATGTATTATTATTTTTATTAGGCATCTGTTAGTCTTGTGAGACCATGGATTTGTGCCTTGGAAGATTTCCAGGGTGCAGGCCTGGGCAAGGTTATATGGAAGACGGGCAGTTGCCCAAGCTGCAAATCTCCCCTCCCCACGCCACCGATGTTGTCCAAGGGAAGGGCGCTAAGGCCGATACATCTTGGCATCAGTGTCGTCGCAGAGCAATGTGTGGTTAAGTGCCTTGCTCAAGGACACAACACGCTGCCTCAGCTGAGGCTTGAACTAGTGACCTTCAGATCACTAGACTGAAGCCTTGGCCATGTGCCAACAAGGTGGTTATAGTAAGACTTAATTAAATAACAGACTAGGTCCTGATTATAGAATAAAATGATTATTCACAGGTCTAACAGTAAATCCAGTTTTCTATTACAACAATAGGTGCACACAATAATATAATTTATGAAGTTCCTGAAATTTGTCACTGCTGCTTCCATATCTCTGCTTCTAGGCTTTGTCTGCAGTTCCCACATTAACACAATCCACGTCCCTATTTACTAACTGTTAGCTTTCACTTTTCTTTCCACTACAACACTGGCACTGGGAGTAATCCAGTGATTACAATGTATCTGAGAGCTTTGTCACTAGCCTTATTCCTGTTTCAGTATAATCTGTCCTTTAGCTTCATCCCTTACTCCCATCTCGTTTCCACGTGATTAGCATCAACATGGATACAAGCCTCTAACTGTTAACTCTTCAAATCCCTCAGAATTTTCTCTATCCTTCATCAGGGAACATATTTATGACCCCAGAACTGTCTGACTGCCACAACAGCAAATATTTTCCCCTATTATAACTGCTTTCCTGAACTTCCTTCTGTCTCTCTGTACTACCAAGTGTCATAGACTTGGTTCTTGCTGTGCTTCCCAAAGGCACCATCTTCCTCAAATATATTCAGAATAGTTTAAAATATGGAGAGAGATAAGAACATAGATCATAAGATATAGGAGCAGATTTTAGCCACTTGGCCCATCGCGTCTGCTCTGCCATTCAATCATGGCTGATCCTTTTTCTCCCCTCCTCAACCCCTATTCCCCAGCCTTCTCCCTGTAATCTTTGCTACCGTGTCCAATCAAGAGCCTATTAATCTCTGCCTTAAATACACACAACAACCTGGCCTCCACAGCTGCCTGTGGTGACAAATTCACCACCCTCTGGCTAAAGAAATTTTGCCGCATCTCTGTTTTAAATGGACGCCCCTCTATCCTGAGGCTGTGCCCTCTTGTCCTAGACTCCCCCACCATGGGAAACATCCTTTCCACATCTACTCTGTCCAGGCCTTTCAACATTCAAAATGTTTCAATGAGATCCCCCCCCCCACCAATCCTTCTAAATTCCAGTAAATACAGACCCAGAGCCATCAAACGTTCCTCGTATAATAAGCCTTTCATTCCCAGAATCATTCTTGTGAGCTGCCAGCACATCTTTTCTTAGTTGAGGAATCCAAGACTGTTCACCATACTCAAGGTGAGGCCTTACCAGTGCCTTATAAAGCCTCACATTCACATCCCTGCCCTTGTATTCTAGACCTCTTGAAATGAATGCCAACATTGCATTTGCCTTCCTCACTACCAACTCGGTCTGCAAGTTAACTTTAGGGTGTTCTGCACAAGGACTCCCAAGTCTCTTTGCATTTCACATTTATGGATTTTCTCCCTATTTAGAAAATATTCCGCACATTTATTTCTACAACCAAGGTGCAGCACCATGCATTTTCCAACATTGTATTTCGTTAACGCAAGGAAATCTGCAGATGCTGGAATTTCAAGCAACACACATCAAAGTTGCTGGTGAACGCAGCAGGCCAGGCAGCATCTCTAGGAAGAGGTATAGTCGACATTTCGGGCCGAGACCCTTTGTCAGGACTACCTGAAAGAAGAGCTAGTAAGAGATTTGAAAGTGGAAGGGGGAGGGGGCCCGAAATGTCGACTATACCTCTTCCTAGAGATGCTGCCTGGCCTGCTGCGTTCACCAGCAACTTTTATTGTATTTCATTTGCCACTTTCTTGCCCGTTCTCCTAATCTGTCTATGTCCTTCTGCATCCTACTTATTTCCTCAACACTGTCTGCCCTCCACCAATTTTCATACCATCTGCAAACTTGGTAACAAAGCCATCTATTCCATTACCTAAATCCCTGATATACAGCACAAAATGAAATGGTCCCAACACCGACCCCTGCAGAACAGCACTAATCAGAGATAGCCAACCTTTTTATTCCCACTTGCTGCCTCCTACCAATCAGCCAATGCACTAACCATGTTAGTAACTTTCCTGTAACTTGGGAGATTTTTTACATGACCTGTCCAGTCATACCTATTTGTCTATGATCCTTATTCCCACCCTGCCCACACACTCTTAATCTGCAAAGTGACACCTTGTGGTACTCCCTATGAAAGAAGCTCTCACCACATAGATGCGCTGGACTGTGAACAGCTGCTGCACTCCATTGAAAGACTTCTCCATTGGTCAATGTGCCCAGCTACTGTGCAACTCCATGAGGTGTGAAGCATCCTAGAGTCTTCACATGTGATGAGCATTCCTTTGTCATGGCTGAGGTGGTCTGGCATCTTTCAGTTAACCTATTTAAATAAATCTACCAAAAATAAATCAATAACCTTCCTAATCTGGACAAAAATGTTTGTATATTATACATCAATAGATTTGTGCAACATCACTATAGATGCTCAGCCCTAAACCCTTTTCTCTTGTAGATCCATTCTCAGGCCTTCCTTCACTTCCCATCTCTCTGTGTAAAAACATTTTACTTCATGAACTAGGAAATTTCTCCCTGAGTCACTGTCTGCCTCCATTCAAAGTGCCTTTTGATAGTTTGCCTGGTATTATGAGGGAAGGTGTCAACCGTGCCAACTAATTTTGACCATAGTTACAACTGCACCCCACAGAATATGTAGATGTTGCCAACTTCCTTTGAGATAACCAAGCAACGATGCCAACTTCCTCTGGTATAGCCAAGTAATTATTTTTATCACTCTCCCTCGTGTAACAACACTTCAGCACAATTCAGCACTGGCACAACAAGCTTTATTGTTTTCATGGTTTGATGGAATTTTCCTACAAACTGTCATTTTTAATTTATAGGATAGTTTTATGTCATGCAGTAAATGAAGTGAATCATGGGAAATATTCTCTAGCGATATCTGAAGAGTAGCAATGATAGTGTGTGATTATGAAAAGGTATCAATGAGACCACAAGCCCATATTCCACATTTATCTTTATTTTTAATCTCTGCAGCAGCATATTTATTTGTCAATAACTACCTCTTCTGCATGATTAGAGCCCCATCTTCAGTGGGGGTAGAAAGTACAACGCTCCATGATGCACATCCTCACAGCCAAAAGTCTGGTCATCCATGTTTGCTCTGTAACGAAGGGTCTGCACCTGGATCAGATTCTATAAGGGCACTAAATACCTCAGCAAATGTCCAAGCCTTAAGAAAGGAGTGGGGATTAAGATAGAAAGGGACAGAATATTATCTGTACAATGCAATAAAATATAAACTCTTTCTTTCTTTCTTTCTCAGCTCAAGATTTATGAGGATGATTTTAAAAGGGAAAGGTCTGATAAACAAATTCTTCAGCGCCTGCTAAAGAGTAAATCGGAAAGTAAGGAGCCAGTTCTCATCCACCGGTGCAACAACACACATCAGAAATCTGGAGAAATCAAGAGAATACAGTGCAGCAAGCACTGCATTGAACGGCACCCGAATTGTTCAAACCATCATAAGTGTAAAGGTGCAGAAATCCATGCATTGCCTTACTCGATAGACTACCATTAAAGTAGAGCTTTGGAAGAAGGTTGGAGTGAAAGGAGTGTTATTAGTGTCCTTGAAAACCTGCTACATTCATGCCCTTATTTATAAATGAGGCAAGTAAAACCAAGGCCATTAAATATTCTGCACAAATTATTCTTGTGTTTGAATTTCATGCCCTCTGGATTTAGAACAACCTCTTTAAAATGAATACATTAACATGTCTGTATAAAATTCCATTATGTGTCAGATTATTAATGGGTTCATTTAATGATGTAGTTAAGATGATATACTGACATCTGTGTTAGTTTTTCAACAGTAGCATGGTGATTAGTACCTTTTACCTATGAATTAGAAAGTAGCTGGTTCAAATCAAATGCAAGGCTGGAGCACAATTCTCTAGGTCGATGCTATAATCCAATATTGATGAATCATCCAAATTATTGCTCATTCTATCTCACCACCTAGTCTGACCACAGAGGAAGATGTTGGGCAGGACAGAACCATAGAACCATAGAAACTACAGCACAGAAACAGGCCCTTTCGCCCTTCTTAGCTGTGCAGAACCATTTTCTGCCTAGTCCCACTGACCTGCACACGGACCATATCCCTCCATACACCTCCCATCCATGTATCTGTCCAGGAGAACTTATCAGGAGTATATGGTCCACCTGAGCACGATGTCTGTTTAAACTACTCCTCCAAAAATGGTCATTTTTAAGTTTGCATATTCCTGCATAACCACAAAGAGGAAAGAAAGATAACCATTTTTCATTTATAAAGTAGCTCTTGACCTTGAGACTGATTGCATAACAATAGATGCTAATTGTATTGGTAACCTGCTCAACCTCCTTCTCACCATCACAGTAACCTTCCACAGGGTTCCCAGGTGGAGCTGAGGTTACGACCGTCAATGAAGGCACCAACCTCTGGTTACATGAGCATGATTGCAGATGATGTTACCTGCAGTTATCATCAGACATTTCTTTATTATGTGAGAAGCATATACATTCAAACTAGTTACTGATGTTTTGGATAGTCCAATCCAGTGCCTTATTTCTGACTCGTCAGCCACCAATTCATTAAGTCCAAAATTAAAGAACTGTTTTTCAAGTTCTGCACATACTGAGTAACAGAGTTCTGTCCTAGATAAGGCTTACCCATCAGGATAACTAAAAATGAATGGATTATTTGATAATTACTTCATTGAAGTTTGTGGAGACTTGCTGTGAGTGAATCTCCTGCATTCTTTCGATCTAGGAGGCTGAAAATTTCTATAAGCTGTAAATGCATTTTTTAATTTAATCTGTGAGGAATTGCACCTTATGTTGCTAATACTGTACTTTATCTTGACCATTCATATTTACACATTTCATTTATTTACTGTATAATTTTATATTTGTGGAGGTGTATCAAACAAAATAGGATACACCTATATTGTGTCGTTTGTAGCAAACTCTTTAACTTGGTAACCTTTTGTGCATAAGGTTATTGGCTGATAAAGCATAGAAACTTTGCTGAGCAATTAATATTGAGTGGTTTCAATTGTTATGTTCAATAACATATTATTGAATGACTAGATTATATTCAGAGTAAGGTTTGTAACTTGTATCTAATATGACTCCATTAGGAGTTAATAATATATTTTTTTTCTTCCAGGTAATAATTTAAGAACTTTGTTAGCTTATACTGGGAGAGTTAGTATCGGTATGAGAGGGGAAAAAAAACTGAAGGACTTTAATCTGGTATTTCTAGAATAATTTTTTAATCAAAAAAAGATTAATCTTAACACCGGTATCTGTAATATTCAGAATTCATTGCAATTCCAGTAATAGTTTTAGTTGGGGGTGGGTGGGGGAACTATAAGCTTGATCTTTTTCTGATATGTAAATTCAGACTTTAGGGTGTGATCATTATACTATTTGTGAAGTGCAAGGCACTCCAGATAGTTATTTTAACATTTCTGTGTTACGCATCTGTCACGTCGAAATTTCAGAAGAAATAAAATAAGCTTACTGTGAAATAATTTTGTGATCAAAGAAGTACTTGCATCTGTTAAAAGGGCACGATTTGTGAAATCAGCTTAGATAAGCATAGTACTTGGCATAGAAGATTTGGGCTGGGTAACTATAAGTCTATAAATCTATGAATCTGATGTATGGAGATAAAGTATTATATATAAAGGTTCACTTCGACTGCATCCTGTCACTGTTTTCGGAAAGGGAGCAGTGTCACTATTTGATATAATGGCAAATAAAATGTATTTTTTTTACTTTGCCAACATAAGTTACAGAATTGACATTGTTATGATCATTTAATACGAAGCAGTGACAGATATCTTTATTTCGAGGAATTATTGCCCATCAGTTTACACATATTTTGTGCAACTTGTTTGTTGAGGTGTAAAACCTGTCTGATTTTTCTTTTCCCTATTTTACAGCCCAGGCACCTAAAACATCATAAAGTATTAATGTCTGTTTGCACTGTCAGCCCGCGCAGAGACAAAATCTCTCATGATAATTTTGTAACAAGTGAAATTGGTGCCTTTTTATTCAATGTGCTGGCAGAAACCTAAACATCTTTGGAAACCATTTCCATGCCTAAGCAACCCCGGTGGCACTGGTTAACTACTGCCACAGCTGTGTAAATACACACCATATTTGCGTTGTGTGCCAGTGGTGGGGGAGAATTGCAGGTAACATTCTTAATGTAAAATGGTGTCCTTTATATTTTGCAATGCTTGCATTTACAAGATGTATCATGTAAATATGTTCTTGTGCTTGTTTAAAATTTCTGTTTTACTGAAGTTACCAATTAATAACTAATACATTTCATAACCTAATGTGAAATAAAAATGCCACGTGATTATAGCCACATTGTAGTATCATTCTTTTTTTTGGTTTCCTGTAATTTCCTTCCTTCCAGTTTTAGCCAGAAGCACTTTCCAATGTTGTGAGATTTCAGGACTATCTTCTTACTTCCCAATACTTAATTTAAGTAAGTTATTTTTTCCTGTGTGAGGGCAGAGTTTACAATTTGAGTCTTGTTTCCCATTGCTTCCTGATGCAAATATTTCTCACATATTCCACTGGAAGACACGGGACAGTGTTGTAAGCCAGAGCTTGGGCCAACATTGCATTTTGGCTGGTAGTAGTTAACCAGAACGGTTGTGAACTCCTTATCCAAATAAAAATAAAATTAAAAAAAAAGAAAATATTGTTGTAGATGACAGAACGCAGTAAAGCGTGGGAGGTGTTTAACACATGCAGTACAATGTACCTTTGCAGGTTTAGTTTGTCATTATAAAAGCAAAAGGAATGCTGGCCTTTGTACCCCTACCCCCTTGAAAATCAAAGCACTTGCTACAAGTTTTACAGTGCCTTGAATATGTATTCAGCCCCCACAAATATTTTCACATTTTGCTGTCTCATTTTCTAAATTTAAGAGATATTGAAGTAATTTGAGCTAATCGAGAAAATGTTCTGCATCATTTCAAATCAAAAGAAAAATTCCAAAACCTGTCAATAATTTATTAAAAATTAAAAACCAAAAAAGTGAGGCTGAAGAAGTATTCATCCCCTTTGCAATTACTACACTAACTTTCCTCAGGTGCAATATACATGTATTAACCTTATCAACTCACCCAAGTTGTTGATGCAGAAAACTGGAGATCCCCTGTTTTCAATGGGTTCATAAGAATAAATGCCCCCTCTCTCAGTAAGGTCTAACAGTATGGTTGATTTTCAATAGACTAAACAAAAATGAAGAACATTCAAGACAAGTGAGGGAAATGATAAAAGAGAAGCACAAATCTGGGGAAGGGTACCAGACCATCTCAAAGGCACTGAACATACCTCAGAGCTCAGTGCAGTCGACTGTGAAAAGGTGGAAAAAATATGAAACCACAGCCATACTGCCTAGGTCAGGTCATCCCTTTGTACTTAGTCGCTGGAGAAGAATGGCACTTGTAAGAGAGGCAACTGTGTCACCAATGGTCACACTCAGTGAGCTGCAAAAGTCTTTGTTTGCAACTGGAGTAGAGGTTCATGGCTCCAGAATCACTAAAGCTTTGCAGAAAAAGGGTATTTATGGAAGAGTGGCAAGGAAGAAGCCCTAACTGAAAACACATACCCTTGCCCATAAAGACTTTGAAAAGTGTCACTTCAAAGACGCTGTAAAGCTGTAGAAGAGGTCTTGTGGTCGGAAGAGACTTAATTGGAACCTTTTGGCCTCAGTGCTAACTTGTACATGTGGTGTAAATTTAATACAGTGTAATAACCAGGTAGCACCATCCCTACTGTAAAGTATGGTGGAGGTAGCATCATGCTATGGGGATACTTTTCAGCAGTAGGGACTGTAATCTGGTCAGGATTGATGGAAAAATGGATGAATGCTGCTAAGTATGAAGAGATCCTCGATAAAAACCTGCTAGCCTCCGTCAGAAAGCTTAAACTGGGGAGGAAGTTAGTCTTTCAGCAGGACAATGACACAAAGCACACTGCCAAGGCAACCAGCGAGTAGCAAAAAATTGAAAGCTTTGAGTGGCTCAGTCTGACTCCTGACCCTAACCCGGCCAAATACCTCTAGCAAGATGTTAATATTGCCGTCCACTGCTGCTCCCCAACTAATATGGCACACCTTAGCAATTTCGCAAGGAGGAATGGGCAAATCTTACTCCATCACATTGTGCAAAGCTAACTGAGACTTATCCAAAGAGACTACTGGCTGTAATAGCTGCAAGAGGTGGTTCAACTGAGTCCTGAGCGAAGGAGGATGAATACTTTCGAACCGCTGGCATTTCAGGTTTTGAATCTTTAGTTTATCATGCTTTACAATTCTCCCTGATTTTGGGGCTTGACTGTAAAAGAAAAAGAGCCAGTGGTGCACAAATAATAATTCTCAGTTAAATTGAGCAAAATCCCTGGTTGTAATACTCATTTTTGAGAACAAAGGTTTGGGGGCTGAATACGTTTACAAGGCACTGCAAATGGATATTGGATCTCCCAAAGCTGAAGGGTATTCGCTTCACAGTATGTGATTTTTCTACGTTTGTACTCAACCAGCCTTTCCACCACCGAGAGATCAGCCTGTTAGGCAGGCCTGGCTTCCAGTTAGCTGGCAAAGACTGCAGAGCAGGCAGATCTGAGTAAATTGGTTCATTATTGTCATATGAACTACGGTACATGTAGCAATAATGAATCAGCTTGCTCAGACCTTGTTTGCATATAGTCTATACAGATACATTTATTACAATGAGGCATTGAGGTAGTACAAGGTAAAACAATCACAGAATCCAGAATAAAGTGTGACAGCTACAGAGAAAGAGCAGATCAGGTAGTAAGGTGCATGGTCACAACAGGGTCAATTGTGATGTCAAGAGTCCACAGGGAACCACTCCATAGTCTAATACTGTAATAGTGGGATGGAAATTATCTTTGAGCCTGCTGGTACATGCTTTCAGGCTTTTCTATTGTTTCTTTAATGGAAGGAGGGAGAAGACAGGATATCCAGGGCATGTAGAGTTTTTGATTATGCTGGTTGCTTTACTGAGGCAGTAAGAAGAGTAGAGAGAGTTAATGGAGGGAGGATGGTTTCCACGATATGCCGAGCTGTGTCCATTGCTCTTTGTAGTTTCTTGCAGTCATGGGCAGAGCAGCTGGGATGCCATGGAGCATGATCCAAGATACTAATCCATAAAGCCCAAGTAGGGATTTAATTCGCAGGAGATTTGGCACCCTTTTCACTGAGAAGGCTCTTTCTCCTGGGGCGGTGCAGATATGGTGGTGCAGTTTTGAGGGAAACACAGAAGTGTTCCTGGCCCAGTGGTTGTGATGTCACTTCCCTTGTTCTCATCTTGCCTCAATACAGGGGCTTCTTCATGCTTGGTAAACCCAAAGAGGCCACTATCAAAAATCATGCAGCTTCACCAAAACTTTAGAAGGCTGCTCACTACTTGCCACCAAGAAGTTTGGAAGTGAATGCATTGGAGATGTATTACGGTCATGTGGAAGAATTTTCCAGCAGTTCAACATCTAAATTATTCAAATCTACTTGATTTAGGGAGTAAAACTGACACCAAAGCATTCTGAGTTTAAAGGTTGTAGGTTCAAGGTATTTACACCAAACAGCAAGAGCAACTGTCCACTGGCAGATGGAAAGACAATCACTTTACTCCAGCTAACAATTTCTCATGAGACATCAAAGGCCATTTTTCCTCTCCAATTAAACCAAAAGGTTCAATGGGACTATTTTGAAGAAGAGAAAGAGTGATCTCAATATGCTGGCCAAATTATCCGCTTCTTGCAAATTTTACACTTTAGGTTGTATGTTGATGTACCACAAGATGGTGCTATGCTGCATAACTTTGAGCGACAACAAAATGACGAGAAACACTGCATAGCACAGATAATGGAGTAGTACATCAAGGATAATGCACACACACACACACACACACACACACACACACACAGCATATCATATACTGTAAGTACTACATACACCAGCCTGTACTATTATAAAAGAAAGAAATTGATAACATCAGCAGGCTTGAGACTGGAGAAACAGTTATTTGATATGTGATCAACACACATCAAAGTTGCTGGTGAACGCAGCAGGCCAGGCAGCATCTCTAGGAAGAAGTACAGTCAACGTTTCAGGCCGAGACCCTTCGTCGACTGTACCTCTTCCTAGAGATGCTGCCTGGCCTGCTCCGTTCACCAGCAACTTTGATGTGTGTTGCTTGAATTTCCAGCATCTGCAGAATTCCTCGTGTTTGCGTTATTTGATATGTCGCGGCCTCAGGTATTTCTGAACGGATGTAACAACAACAACCTTTCACTCAATGTTGATAAAACCAAGGAACTAATTGTAGACTTCAGGAAAGGGAAACCAGACATCCACGAGCCAGTAATCATTGGAGGATCAGAGGTGGAGAGGGTCAGTAACCTTAAATTCCTTGGTGTCACTATCTCAGAGGTCCTGTCCTGCCACATCATATAAATAATTGCAAAGAAAGCATGACAGTGCCACTACTTCCTGAGGAGCCTGCAGAGGTTCAGTAAACCTTGGCAAACTTCTATAGATGTGCGGTGGAAAGTGTATTGATTGGCTGCATTACGGCCTGGTATGGCAGCACCAGTGCCTCTGAATGAAGAATCCTTCAAAAGATGGTGGATTTGGCCCAGTACATCGCAGGTAAAACCCTCCCAACCACTGAGCATATCTATATGAAACTTTGCTGTAGAAAAGCAGCATCCATCATCAAAGATTCTCACCACCCAGGTTGTGCTCTTTTCTCGCTGTTGTCATCAAGTAAAAGGTAGAAGTGCCTCAGGACTCGTACCACCAGGTTCAAGAACGGTTCAACCATCAGGCTCTTGAATGAAAGAGGATAACTACACTCATTCTATTCCTGGTGTTCCCTTGACCAATGATCTCACTTTAAGCTCTATTTGTCTTGCTATTTCATGCTCTCATTATTTAATTGCTATTCATTCATATTTGCATTTGCACAGTTTGTTGTTCATTGATCCTGTTTACAGTTACTGTTCTATAGATTTCCTAAGTATGCCTGCAGGAAGAAGAGTCCCAAGGTTGTAAGTGGTGACATATATGTACTCTGTTGATAAATGTTATTTGAACTTTGAACTCTCAGAGTTTGTAGACAATGGATTCATGTCAATTTAAACAGGTGTTTGTACAGAGGCTAAAAAGCAGATGCTAATATGTTCATGATTAGGATGTGGTGTAATAAGATTTCTCAGATGAATTACACAGTCCTGTACATGACATAACATTTTTAAACAGCTCGTTAGTTTAGTTTTCTAAATAATTGGCTAAATTTTCCTAGATCAGGGCACTTTTCTACACATGGTGCAAGTTTCCCACTTTTCATGGGCTATTTAGAATTGATTTCATTTTGCTGAGGATGCAAATCAATACTGGAACATTGAATGTCCAGGAAAATTCAAGCACACAGTGATTGACAGGAAATTACAGAAAAATGAAGAAGAAAGAGGATGAGTTATAAGAGCTTATTCAGCAAATTTGTATAAAAGAGAAAAATAAAATTGGGTGTAGAATGTGAAGTCATGAGAAGGAATAACAGAAGAGAAAAAATATGCAAAAGAGGCAGTATAGAAAACCACGACAATAGATAAAATTAGATTAAAGAGAGAAAAAGATTCACTTTATTTATCACAGGTACATCGAAGCATATGTAAAATGCGTCATTTGCTTCAAAACAAATCAGCAAAGATTGTGCTGGGGAGAGCCCAGAAGTGTCAATATGCTTCTGGCTCCAACATAGCTTGCCAACATTTTTCTAGCTCTAATCCTAACAGTGGATCTGTGGAACGTTGAAGGAAACCGGAATACCCAGAGGAAACTCAAGATGTCACGGGGAGAATCTACAAACTCCTTACAGAGAGCGGTGAAAATTAAATTTCAATTGGTGATCACTGGCACCGCAAAGCAATTATGCTAATTAGTATGATGCCATGTTGCACTGCTCTGCTTCAGTGAAGCAGTTTGTATAATTTATTGCTTCAGGGTGATTTGTGTTTGAGTTACTAATTTCAGTGTTATTGCTTAAAGGAGCTTCAGCATAGAACCCTAATCAAAGTGAGAATGAGGTGGCCCATTGCCATCACACTGTCATGAACAACACAGAGTCAGTGCGGGACCAGAACTAACATTGGTTGAAAAGTAAAGAGACTTGGATGTTAAAATCCATGTACCAATAACTTGAGAGTTCACTTAGAACGAGCAGCTCTGTTGTTCGTAGTATGAGAGATCGGCCCGAGGAGGTTGTGCCAGCTCACAGAGCCATCACATCAATGCCGTTCTGCTGCTTGCTTCTCATTGCATATTATATCTCACATTCTCCTACAACTGACTTTCTCTCCTCCCAGTTACACCAGGAGTAATTTACAGTAACTAACTAACCAGCAAGTCCCTGTGAGATGGCAGGAAATGAGCGCCTGTGGTTCAAAGGAGAGTGTGAAAACCGCACAAAGGCAGTGCCTAAATTTAAGACTGAACTGCATCTTTGGACTTCTGAAGGCAACATCTAACTTTGTGTGTTACTGCCCAGAGAGATGGCAGTGTCAAGAACATCACTTCCAGTTGTCCAGAGATGACTATACCAGGGATATGACTTCTATTTGTCCACAGTGGAATCTGCAGATTAGTACGATGTTCCTCAATTATCTTTTTATGAGGCAAGTGCTGAGCAGCTGTTATCCTGTTATGCACAGCTAAGGGAAACCAGTTTCCCAGCCACTCACTCACTGTTATGGAGAGGGTCATAGAGAGATACCACATTCAATTAGATCATTTGACCCAGAGAGTTTTTGTTGAACAATGCCAGCCTACATAATTTGCCTACCTCCAAAACATCAGAGACTAAATCCTTGCTTATCTCTGGAGCATTTGGACAGTAAAGACACCTACATTAGACTATTGTTTATTGACCACAACTCAGCTCTCAGTATGATGATTTCAAGCAAACTCATCTTCAAACTCCTAGACCTGGATCTTTACATCTTCTATTGCCACAGGATCCTTAACTTGCTGACTAACAGAGTGCCATTAGCAAGAATAAACAGCAACTCCTCTGCCACGATCAGCCTCAAGACCTGTTGCACAGAAGGTTGCGTCATCCAGCACTACACTGCTTCCTCCAGCACTACACTGTGTCCTCCAGCACTACACTGCTTCCTCCAGCACTACACTGCTTCCTCCAGCACTACACTGTGTCCTCCAGAACTACACTGCTTCCTCCAGCACTACACTGCGTCCTCCAGCACTACACTGCGTCCTCCAGCACTACACTGCTTCCTCCGGCACTACACTGCGTCCTCCGGCACTACACTGCTTCCCCCGGCACTACACTGCGTCCTCCAGCACTACACTGCTTCCTCCAGCACTACACTGCTTCCTCCGGCACTACACTGCTTCCTCCAGCACGACACTGCATCCTCCAGCACTACACTGCATCCTCCAGCACTACACTGCGTCCTCCAGCACTACACTGCGCCCTCCAGCACTACACTGCTTCCTCCAGCACTACACTGCTTCCTCCAGCACTACACTGCGTCTTCCAGCACTACACTGCGTCTTCCAGCACTACACTGCACCCTCCAGCACTACACTGCTTCCTCCAGCACTACACTGCGTCCTCCAGCACTACACTGCTTCCTCCAGAACTACACTGAGTCTTCCAGCACTACACTGCTTCCTCCAGCACTACACTGCGTCCTCCAGCACTACACTGCTTCCCCCAGCACTACACTGCGTCTTCCAGCACTACACTGCGTCTTCTGGCACTACACTGCTTCCTCCAGCACTACACTGCGTCCTCCAGCACAACACTGCTTCCTCCAGCACTACACTACGTCCTCCAGCACTACACTGCTTCCCCCAGCACTACACTGCGTCTTCCAGCACTACACTGCGTCTTCTGGCACTACACTGCATCTTCCAGCACTACACTGCTTCCTCCAGCACTACACTGCTTCCTCCAGCAATACACTGCGTCCTCCAGAACTACACTGCTTCCTCCGCACGACACTGCTTCCTCCAGAACTACACTGCGTCCTCCAGCACAACACTGCTTCCTCCGGCACTACACTGTGTCCTCCAGCACTACACTGCGTCCTCCAGCACTACACTGCTTCCTCCAGTACTACACTGCTTCCTCCAGCACTAAACTGCGTCCTCCAGCACTACACTGCTTCCTCCAGCACTACACTGCTTCCTCCAGCACTGAACTACAACAATTGTTCATCCCAGTTTGGCAAAAGAATAAATCAAGGAAGGTAGTGCACCCGTGGCTGACAAGAGAAATTAGGGATAGTGGGTCACGGTTAGGAGGGGGAAGGGGAAAAGGAAGGTGATGGGGAGTACCCCGGCGGCTGTGCCCCTTAACAACAGGTACTCCTGTTTGAGTACTGTTGGGGGGGACAGCTTACCCGGGGGAAGCGACAGTGGCCCTGCCTCCGGCACAGAGTCTGGCCCTGTAGCTCAGAAGGGTAGGGCAAGGAAGAGGAGGGCAGTTGTGATAGGGGACTCGATAGTAAGGGGGTCAGATAGGCGATTCTGTGGACGCAGTCCAGAGACTCGGATGGTAGTTTGCCTCCCTGGTGCCAGGGTCCGGGATATTTCTGATCGTGTCCAAGATATCCTGAAGTGGGAGGGTGAAGAGCCAGAGGTCCTGGTACATATAGGTACCAATGACATAGGTAGGAAAAGGGATGAGGTCCTGAAAGAAGAATATAGGGAGCTAGGAAGGGAGTTGAGAAAAAGGACCGCAAAGGTAGTAATCTCGGGATTACTGCCTGTGCCACGCGACAGTGAGAGTAGGAATGCGATGAGGTGGAGGATAAATGCGTGGCTGAGGGATTGGAGCAGGGGGCAGGGATTCAAGTTTTTGGATCATTGGGACCTCTTTTGGCGCAGGTGTGACCTGTACAAAAAGGACGGGTTACACTTAAATCCTCGGGGGACCAATATCCTGGCAGGGAGATTAGCGGGGGCTACTGAGGTGACTTTAAACTAGAATGGTTGGGGGGTGGGAATCAAATTAAAGCGGCTAGGTGTGAGGAGGTTAGTTCACAACAGAGGGATGGGAACCAGTGCAGAGAGACAGAGGGGTGTAAAGTGAGCGTAGAAGCAAAAAGTACAAAGGGGAAAAGTAAAAGTGGCAGGCCGACAAATCCAGGGCAAGCATTAAAAAGGGCTAAGAGAGTTGTAAAAGAGTGCCTGAAGGCTTTATGTGTCAATGCAAGGAGCATTCGTAATAAGGTGGATGAATTGAAAGTGCAGATTGTTATTAATGATTATGATATAGTTGGGATCACAGAGACATGGCTCCAGGGTGACCAGGGATGGGAGCTCAACGTTCAGGGATATTCAATATTCAGGAGGGATAGACACGAAGGAAGGGGAGGTGGGGTGGCGTTGCTGGTTAAAAAAGAGATTAACGCAATAGAAAGGAAGGACATAAGCCGGGAAGATGTGGAATCGATATGGGTAGAGCTGCGTAACACTAAGGGGCAGAAGACGCTGGTGGGAGTTGTGTACAGGCCACCTAACAGTAGTAGTGAGGTCGGAGATGGTATTAAACAGGAAATTAGAAATGTGTGCAATAAAGGAACAGCAGTTATAATGGGTGACTTCAATCTACATGTAGACTGGGTGAACCAAATTGGTAAAGGTGCTGAGGAAGAGGATTTCTTGGAATGTATGCGGGATGGGTTTTTGAACCAACATGTCGAGGAACCGACTAGAGAGCAGGCTATTCTGGACTGGGTTTTGAGCAATGAGGAAGGGTTAATTAGCGATCTTGTCGTGAGAGGCCCCTTGGGTAAGAGTGACCATAATATGGTGGAATTCTTCATTAACATGGAGAGTGACGTAGTTAATTCAGAAACAAAGGTTCTGAACTTAAAGAGGGGTAACTTTGAAGGTATGAGACATGAATTAGCTAAGATAGACTGGCAAATGACACTTCAAGGATTGACGGTGGATATGCAATGGCAGGCATTTAAAGGTTGCATGGATGAACTACAACAATTGTTCATCCCAGTTTGGCAAAAGAATAAATCAAGGAAGGTAGTGCACCCGTGGCTGACAAGAGAAATTAGGGATAGTATCAATTCCAAAGAAGTAGCATACAAATTAGCCAGAGAAAGTGGCTCACCTGAGGACTGGGAGAAATTCAGAGTTCAGCAGAGGAGGACAAAGGGCTTAATTAGGAAGGGGAAAAAAGATTATGAGAGAAAACTGGCAGAGAACATAAAAACGGACTGTAAAAGCTTTTATAGATATGTAAAAAGGAAAAGACTGATAAAGACAAATGTAGGTCCCCTGCAAACAGAAACAGGTGAATTGATTATGGGGAGCAAGGACATGGCAGACCAATTGAATAATTACTTTGGTTCTGTCTTCACTAAGGAGGACATAAATAATCTTCCAGAAATAGTAAGGGACAGAGGGTCCAGTGAGATGGAGGAACTGAGCGAAATACATGTTAGTAGGGAAGTGGTGTTAGGTAAATTGAAGGGATTGAAGGCAGATAAATCCCCAGGGCCAGATGGTCTGCATCCCAGAGTGCTTAAGGAAGTGGCCCAAGAAATAGTGGATGCATTAGTGATAATTTTTCAAAACTCGTTAGATTCTGGACTAGTTCCTGAGGATTGGAGGGTGGCTAATGTAACCCCACTTTTTAAAAAAGGAGGGAGAGAGAAACCGGGGAATTATAGGCCGGTTAGCCTAACGTCGGTGGTGGGGAAACTGCTGGAGTCAGTTATCAAGGATGTGATAACAGCACATTTGGAAAGCGGTGAAATGATCGGACAAAGTCAGCATGGATTTGTGAAAGGAAAATCATGTCTGACGAATCTCATAGAATTTTTTGAGGATGTAACTAGTAGAGTGGATAGGGGAGAACCAGTGGATGTGGTATATTTGGATTTTCAAAAGGCTTTTGACAAGGTCCCACATAGGAGATTAGTGTGCAAACTTAAAGCACACGGTATTGGGGGTAAGGTATTGGTGTGGGTGGAGAATTGGTTAGCAGACAGGAAGCAAAGAGTGGGAATAAACGGGACCTTTTCAGAATGGCAGGCGGTGACTAGTGGGGTACCGCAAGGCTCAGTGCTGGGACCCCAGTTGTTTACAATATATATTAATGACTTGGATGAGGGAATTAAATGCAGCATCTCCAAGTTTGCGGATGACACGAAGCTGGGTGGCAGTGTTAGCAGTGAGGAGGATGCTAAGAGGATGCAGGGTGACTTGGATAGGTTGGGTGAGTGGGCAAACTCATGGCAGATGCAATTTAATGTGGATAAATGTGAAGTTATCCACTTTGGTGGCAAAAATAGGAAAACAGATTATTATCTGAATGGTGGCCGATTAGGAAAAGGGGAGGTGCAACGAGACCTGGGTGTCATTATACACCAGTCATTGAAAGTGGGCATGCAGGTACAGCAGGCGGTGAAAAAGGCGAACGGTATGCTGGCATTTATAGCGAGAGGATTCGAGTACAGGAGCAGGGAGGTACTACTGCAGTTGTACAAGGCCTTGGTGAGACCACACCTGGAGTATTGTGTGCAGTTTTGGTCCCCTAATCTGAGGAAAGACATCTTTGCCATAGAGGGAGTACAAAGAAGGTTCACCAGATTGATTCCTGGGATGGCAGGTCTTTCATATGAAGAAAGACTGGATGAACTGGGCTTGTACTCGTTGGAATTTAGAAGATTGAGGGGGGATCTGATTGAAACGTATAAGATCCTAAAGGGATTGGACAGGCTAGATGCAGGAAGATTGTTCCCGATGTTGGGGAGGTCTAGAACGAGGGGTCACAGTTTGAGGATAGAGGGGAAGCCTTTTAGGACCGAGGTTAGGAAAAACTTCTTCACACAGAGAGTGGTGAATCTGTGGAATTCTCTGCCACAGCAAACTGTTGAGGCCAGTTCATTAGCTATGTTTAAAAGGAAGTTAGATATGGCCCTTGTGGCTACAGGGGTCAGGGGGTATGGAGGGAAGGCTGGGTTCTGAGTTGGATGATCAGCCATGATCATAATAAATGGCGGTGCAGGCTCGAAGGGCCGAATGGCCTACTCCTGCACCTATTTTCTATGTTTCTATGTATCAATTCCAAAGAAGTAGCATACAAATTAGCCAGAGAAAGTGGCTCACCTGAGGACTGGGAGAAATTCAGAGTTCAGCAGAGGAAGACAAAGGGCTTAATTAGGAAGGGGAAAAAAGATTATGAGAGAAAACTGGCAGAGAACATAAAAACGGACTGTAAAAGCTTTTATAGATACGTAAAAAGGAAAAGACTGATAAAGACAAATGTAGGTCCCCTGCAGACAGAAACAGGTGAATTGATTATGGGGAGCAAAGACATGGCAGACCAATTGAATAATTACTTTGGTTCTGTCTTCACTAAGGAGGACATAAATAATCTTCCAGAAATAGTAAGGGACAGAGGGTCCAGTGAGATGGAGGAACTGAGTGAAATACATGTTAGTAGGGAAGTGGTGTTAGGTAAATTGAAGGGATTGAAGGCAGATACATCCCCAGGGCCAGATGGTCTGCATCCCAGAGTGCTTAAGGAAGTAGCCCAAGAAATAGTGGATGCATTAGTGATAATTTTTCAAAACTCGTTAGATTCTGGACTAGTTCCTGAGGATTGGAGGGTGGCTAATGTAACCCCACTTTTTAAAAAAGGAGGGAGAGAGAAACCGGGGAATTATAGGCCGGTTAGCCTAACGTTGGTGGTGGGGAAACTGCTGGAGTCAGTTATCAAGGATGTGATAACAGCACATTTGGAAAGCGGTGAAATGATCGGACAAAGTCAGCATGGATTTGTGAAAGGAAAATCATGTCTGACGAATCTCATAGAATTTTTTGAGGACGTAACTAGTAGAGTGGATAGGGGAGAACCAGTGGATGTGGTATATTTGGATTTTCAAAAGGCTTTTGACAAGGTCCCACACAGGAGATTAGTGTGCAAACTTAAAGCACACGGTATTGGGGGTAAGGTATTGGTGTGGGTGGAGAATTGGTTAGCAGACAGGAAGCAAAGAGTGGGAATAAACGGGACCTTTTCAGAATGGCAGGCGGTGACTAGTGGGGTACCGCAAGGCTCAGTGCTGGGACCCCAGTTGTTTACAATATATATTAATGACTTGGATGAGGGAATTAAATGCAGCATCTCCAAGTTTGCGGATGACACGAAGCTGGGTGGCAGTGTTAGCAGTGAGGAGGATGCTAAGAGGATGCAGGGTGACTTGGATAGGTTGGGTGAGTGGGCAAACTCATGGCAGATGCAATTTAATGTGGATAAATGTGAAGTTATCCACTTTGGTGGCAAAAATAGGAAAACAGATTATTATCTGAATGGTGGCCGATTAGGAAAAGGGGAGGTGCAACGAGTCCTGGGTGTCATTATACACCAGTCATTGAAAGTGGGCATGCAGGTACAGCAGGCGGTGAAAAAGGCGAACGGTATGCTGGCATTTATAGCGAGAGGATTCGAGTACAGGAGCAGGGAGGTACTACTGCAGTTGTACAAGGCCTTGGTGAGACCACACCTGGAGTATTGTGTGCAGTTTTGGTCCCCTAATCTGAGGAAAGACATCTTTGCCATAGAGGGAGTACAAAGAAGGTTCACCAGATTGATTCCTGGGATGGCAGGACTTTCATATGAAGAAAGACTGGATGAACTGGGCTTGTACTCGTTGGAATTTAGAAGATTGAGGGGGGATCTGATTGAAACGTATAAGATCCTAAAGGGATTGGACAGGCTAGATGCGGGAAGATTGTTCCCGATGTTGGGGAGGTCCAGAGCGAGGGGTCACAGTTTGAGGATAGAGGGGAAGCCTTTTAGGACCGAGATTAGGAAAAACTTCTTCACACAGAGAGTGGTGAATCTGTGGAATTCTCTGCCACAGCAAACTGTTGAGGCCAGTTCATTGGCTATGTTTAAGAGGGAGTTAGATATGGCCCTTGTGGCTACAGGGGTCAGGGGGTATGGAGGGAAGGCTGGGTTCTGAGTTGGATGATCAGCCATGATCATAATAAATGGCGGTGCAGGCTCGAAGGGCTGAATGGCCTACTCCTGCACCTATTTTCTATGTTTCTATGTTTCTACAGTGTGTCCTCCAGCACTACACTGCTTCCTCCAGCACTACACTGCGTCCTCCAGCACGACACTGCTTCCTCCGGCACTACACTGCTTCCTCCGGCACTACACTGTGTCCTCCAGCACTACACTGCTTCCTTCAGCACTACACTGCGTCCTCCAGCACTACACTGCTTCCTCCAGCACTACACTGTGTCCTCCAGCACTACACTGCTTCCTCCAGCACTACACTGCTTCCTCCAGCACTACACTGCTTCCTCTGGCACTACACTGCTTCCTCCAGCACTACACTGTGTCCTCCAGCACTACACTGCTTCCTCCAGCACTACACTGCTTCCTCCAGCACTACACTGCTTCCTCCGGCACTACACTGCGTCCTCCAGCAGTACACTGCGTCCTCCAGAACTACACTGCATCCTCCAGCAATAAACTGCTTCCTCCAGCACTACACTGCTTCCTCCAGCACTAAACTGCTTCCTCCAGCACTACACTGCGTCTTCCAGCACTACACTGCTTCCTCCAGCACTACACTGCTTCTTCTAGCACTACACTACGTCCTCCAGCACTACACTGCTTCCTCCAGCATTACACTGCTTGCTCCAGCACTACACAGTGTCCTCCAGAACTACACTGCTTCCTCCAGCACTACACTGCGTCCTCCAGCACTACACTGCTTCCTCCAGCACCACACTGCTTCCTCCAGCACTACATTGCTTCCTCCAGCACTACACTGCTTTCTCCAGCACTACACTGCTTCCTCCAGCACTACACTGCATCCTTCAGCACTACACTGTGTCCTCCAGCACTACACTGCTTCCTCCAGCACTACACTGCGTCCTCCAGCACTACACTGCTTCCTCCAACACTACACTGCTTCCTCCAGCACTACACTGCGTCCTCCAGCACTACACTGCGTCCTCCAGCACTACACTGCTTCCTCCAGCATTACACTGCTTCCTCCAGCACTACACAGTGTCCTCCAGAACTACACTGCTTCCTCCAGCACTACACTGCGTCCTCCAGCACTACACTGCTTCCTCCAGCACCACACTGCTTCCTCCAGCACTACATTGCTTCCTCCAGCACTACACTGCTTTCTCCAGCACTACACTGCTTCCTCCAGCACTACACTGCATCCTTCAGCACTACACTGTGTCCTCCAGCACTACACTGCTTCCTCCAGCACTACACTGCGTCCTCCAGCACTACACTGCTTCCTCCAACACTACACTGCTTCCTCCAGCACTACACTGCGTCCTCCAGCACTACACTGCGTCCTCCAGCACTACACTGCTTCCTCCAGCACTACACTGCATCCTCCAGCACTACACTGCTTCCTCCAGCACTACACTGCGTCTTCCAGCACTACACTGCTTCCTCCAGCACTACACTGCTTCCTCCAGCACTACACTGCTTCCTCCAGCACTACACTGCTTCCTCCAGCACTACACTGCGTCCTCCAGCATTACACTGCTTCCTCCGGCACGACACTGCTTCCTCCGGCACTACACTGCATCCTCCAGCACTACACTGCTTCCTCCAGCAATACACTGCATCCTCCAGCACGACACTGTTTCCTCCGGCACTACACTGCATCCTCCAGCACTACACTGCTTCCTCCAGCACTACACTGCGTCCTCCAGCACTACACTGCGTCCTTCAGCACTACACTGCGTCCTCCAGCACTACACTGTGTCCTCCAGCACTACACTGCTTCCTCCAGCACTACACTGCTTCCTCCGCATGACACTGCTTCTTCCAGCATTACACTGCTTCCTCCAGCACTACACAGTGTCCTCCAGCACTACACTGCTTCCTCCAGCACTACACTGCGTCCTCCAGCACTACACTGCTTCCTCCAGCACTACACTGCTTCCTCCAGCACTACATTGCTTCCTCCAGCACTACACTGCTTCCTCCAGCACTACACTGCATCCTTCAGCACTACACTGCTTCCTCCAGCACTACACTGCTTCCTCCAGCACTACACTGCGTCCTCCAGCACTACACTGTGTCCTCCAGCACTACACTGCTTCCTCCAGCACTACACTGCTTCCTCCAGCACTACACTGCGTCTTCCAGCACTACACTGCTTCCTCCAGCACTACACTGCTTCCTCCAGCACTACACTGCGCCCTCCAGCACTACACTGCTTCCTCCAGCACTACAGTGCGTCCTCCAGCACTACACTGCGTCCTCCAGCACTACACTGCGTCCTCCAGCACTACACTGCTTCCTCCAGCACTACACTGCGTCCTCCAGCACAACACTGCTTCCTCCAGCACTACACTGCATCTTCCAGCACTACACTGCTTCCTCCAGCACTACACTGCTTCCTCCAGCAATACACTGCGTCCTCCAGCACGACACTGCTTCCTCCGGCACTACACTGCATCCTCCAGCACTACACTGCTTCCTCCAGCACTACACTGCTTCCTCCAGCACTACACTGCATCCTCCAGCACTACAGTGCTTCCTCCAGCACTACACTGCTTCCTCCAGTACTACACTGCTTCCTCCAGCACTACACTGCATCCTCCAGCACGACACTGCTTCCTCCGGCACTACACTGCATGCTCCAGCACTACACTGCTTCCTCCAGCACTACACTGAGTCCTCCAGCAGTACACTGCGTCCTCCAGCACTACACTGCTTCCTCCAGCACTACACTGCTTCCTCCAGCACTACACTGCTTCCTCCGCATGACACTGCTTCCTCCAGCACTACACTGCTTCCTCTAGCACTACACTGTGTCCTCCAGCACTACACTGCTTCCTCCGCATGACACTGCTTCCTCCAGCACTACACTGCTTCCTCCAGCACTGCACTGTGTCCTCCAACACTACACTGCTTCCTCCAGCACTACACTGCTTCCTCCAGCACTACACTGCTTCCTCCGGCACTACACTGCGTCCTCCAGCAGTACACTGTGTCCTCCAGAACTACACTGCGTCCTCCAGCAATAAACTGCTTCCTCCAGCACTACACTGCTTCCTCCAGCACTAAACTGCTTTCTCCAGCACTACACTGTGTCCTCCGCAGTACACTGCATCTTCCAGCACTACACTGCGTCCTCCAGCACTACACTGCTTCCTCCAGCACTACACTACGTCTTCCAGCTCTACACTGTGTCCTCCAGCACTACACTGCGTCCTCCAGCACTACACTGCTTCCTCCAGCACTACACTGCGTCTTCCAGCACCACACTGCTTCCTCCAGCGCTACACTGTGTCCTCCAGCACTACACTGCTTCCTCCAGCACTACACTGCATCCTCCAGCACTACACTGCTTCCTCCAGCACTACACTGCTTCCTCCAGCACTACACTGCGTCCTCCGGCACTACACTGCGTCCTCCAGCACTACACTGCTTCCTCCAGCACTACACTGCATCTTCCAGCATTACACTACTTCCTCCGGCACTACACTGCGTCTTCCAGCACTACACTGCTTCCTCCAGCACTACACTGCTTCCTCCAGCACTACACTGCTTCCTCCAGCACCACACTGCTTCCTCCAGCAATACACTGCGTCCTCCAGCACTACACTGCGTCTTCCAGCACTACACTGCGTCTTCCAGCACTACACTGCTTCCTCCGGCACTACACTGCTTCCTCCAGCACTACACTGCTTCCTCCAGCACTACACTGCTTCCTCCAGCACTATACTGTGTCCTCCGCAGTACACTGCATCTTCCAGCACTACACTGCGTCCTCCAGCACTACACTGCTTCCTCCAGCACTACACTGCGTCTTCCAGCAGTACACTGTGTCCTCCAGAACTACACTGCGTCCTCCAGCACTACACTGCTTCCTCCAGCACTACACTGCTTCCTCCAGCACTAAACTGCTTTCTCCAGCACTACACTGTGTCCTCCGCAGTACACTGCATCTTCCAGCACTACACTGCGTCCTCCAGCACTACACTGCGTCCTCCAGCACTACACTGCGTCTTCCAGCTCTACACTGCGTCCTCCAGCACTACACTGCGTCCTCCAGCACTACACTGCTTCCTCCAGCACTACACTGCGTCTTCCAGCACCACACTGCTTCCTCCAGCGCTACACTGTGTCCTCCAGCACTACACTGCTTCCTCCAGCACTACACTGCGTCCTCCAGCACTACACTGCTTCCTCCAGCACTACACTACTTCCTCCAGCACTACACTGTGTCCTCCGGCACTACACTGCGTCCTCCAGCACTACACTGCTTCCTCCAGCACTACACTGCATCTTCCAGCATTACACTGCTTCCTCCGGCACTACACTGCGTCTTCCAGCACTACACTGCTTCCTCCAGCACTACACTGCTTCCTCCAGCACTACACTGCTTCCTCCAGCACCACACTGCTTCCTCCAGCAATACACTGCGTCCTCCAGCACTACACTGCGTCTTCCAGCACTACACTGCGTCTTCCAGCACTACACTGCTTCCTCCGGCACTACACTGCTTCCTCCAGCACTACACTGCTTCCTCCAGCACTACACTGCTTCCTCCAGCACTACACTGCTTCCTCCAGCACTATACTGCTTCCTCCAGCACTACACTGCTTCCTATGCACTCATGATGGCACGGCCACATTCTACTCTAAATCCAACCATAAGCTTGCAGATGATACCATCACGTGTCA
The DNA here is from genome assembly GCF_963921235.1 of Mobula hypostoma. Lineage (NCBI taxonomy): Eukaryota > Metazoa > Chordata > Chondrichthyes > Myliobatiformes > Myliobatidae > Mobula > Mobula hypostoma. Next base: position 82,204,468 of record NC_086106.1, read on the forward strand.
CAAGTAACGATAAGTTGCAGTACATGAAGGAGATAGACAGCCTTGTGATATGATGTCATAACAACAGCATTTCCTTCAACGATAATAGAACAAACTAATTGGTCATTGACTTCAGGAAGGGGATGGTGTACATGCTCCTGTTTATATCAACGGTGCTGAGAGCTTCAAATTCTGTGACTGAACATCACCAAATGCCTGTCGTAGTCTAGCCACGTAGATGCCACGACCAGGAAAGCTCCCCAGCACCTTTACTGTCTCAGGAGGCTGAAGAAATTTGGCATGTCCTCTGTGACACTCAACAGTTATCGATGTAACATAGAAGCGCCCTATCTGGTTGCATCATTGCTGGGTATCGTGACTGCTCTGCCTGTGACTGCGAGAAACTGCAGAGAGTTGTGAAGACAGCTCAGCACATCATGGAAGTTAACTTCCCCTCCGTGGACTCTGTTTACTGCCTCAGTAAAGCAGTCAACATAATCAAACACCCCCACACACTCCAGACATTCTCATTTTACCCCCTCCTATCAGGCAGGAAGTTGCACCACCAGGCACAAGGACAGCTTCTATCCTGCTGTTTGAAGACTATTGAATGGTTCCCTAGTATATTAAGATGGACTCTTGATTTCACTACCTATCCGGTTATGATCTTGCATTTTATTATGTACCTGCAGTGCACTATTTTACACTTCATTCTGCATTGTTATTGTTTCCTCTTATTCTAGTTCAATATTCTAGTTTATTGTCCAGCTGCTTTTCACTTTCTCTGTAATTATAACATGTTATTCTGCAATCTTTTATTATTTTACCCTGTTCCATCTCAAAGCACTCTTGTGATGAATTGATGTGTATGAATGGTAAGCAAGCTGTGTTTTTCTCTGTAACTTGGTACATGTGACAATAATAAACCATTTACCAATGAAAAAGAAACACCCATTTACATTAATCCAACATTAATTGCATTTTTTATTCACTCCTATTTTCATCAATTCCCCTCAGGACTGCTCTTCTTTATAAGCATCATATTTAATAACCTCTTCCATTTCCCTTGAGTTCTATAAATCACGAATGTTCTCTTTTCACCAGCGCTGTACAATTATTCTGGTACGGCTATCTAAGCTGGTGCTTGTGAATCAGGTCATGAATATTAGATGTGATACTCGCTGAAGAAATAAGTGCCTGGATTATTTCCGCATGGCTTTGTTTTCCTCATATGGCTGTCTTTCATCAACATCGTCACAATAGACAAAATGGAGAGCTCTTCCTTTGCTTCCCTTCATACCTCCTGTATCTCTCCATTGGTGAGATTTGTCCCCATACGGGAGACCAGGATGTAAGAATGACTGAATATTGGTATTGAAGGAAATGGGATCATAATGCTTCGCGAGCTAGGCTTTCATGCTGTTCTCAGTCAAAGCTTGGCTCCAGGAATATGTCAGTAACCTCATCCTCCCCTGTGCTGGAAACAGACTGTACCTTAAATGACACATTGTTATTTCCTTGTTAGGTGTTTTGCAAAAAATCAGATTACAACCTGATTTTGTTTATTAAGTAAATGCTGTATGACAGAGGTTCTAATGCCTAACTGGGAGTACCCACCACATCCTGCCCCCACCCCCAAGAAAAAACACAAGGTTCTGGAATTTCACCTTAAAGTGGTCAGCCACGGTGATGAACAAGCTGCTCCCAATAGCAACCGTCTGCAGGGAGCATGGCTGCTGTGCCATTGTTCCTGGGAAGTGGGTCACTGTCTTAAAGGGCTTGCACCATGGCAGGCACAGCTCAGTAGTTTAAATGGTTACTATAATGATGTAGAAATCACTAGGCAGAGGGAAAATATGAGGAGGCACCCTCACTTCCACCCCCTATCATCTCCCTTACCTCAGTAATCATGTGAAAAATATGCCCAGTATGAAAAACCCAGGCGGCAACACTCCATATCCCTGATGAGTTCTCTTTATTCATACTTCCCTGAAACTTGCTTCAGGGTTTGCTTTTTGTTTCACCGGGAGTAACAGACAAAGGTCTGGTTTGAACAATATTGATCCAATTGCAGTCAGTCAGGCAGAAATGAGCGTGGTGTTTGTTAACGTCACAAGAAACAAGAAAACAAGAAAATAGGAGCCGGAGAATTCAATATGGTCATGGCTGATTTACTCTGGGCTCAGCTCCTCTTCTGTGCCATTTCCTATGCGCAAATGGTGCTGGGAAATATTTGCTGCATTGGGATTGACTATGCTTGGAGGTGTAGGGTCCAATTTTCTGATGGGTGTGCCAGAGGAGTCTATTATATCAGAACATAGGCGAAACATCTTTTGTGCATAACTTGCATATAAAACCCAATCCATGCTATTCAATTTCCAGGCCCGCAACTTCCCCCTCTAGTGGCCAATCTCTGAGAAGCACCATACACCATCTGAAGAAAGAAGAAAGAAACAGTTATGATAAGACTGATTACAAAATCATTTAGAGATAGAGCAAGGAAACAGGCACTTTGGCCCATCAAGATCATGTTGGCTGTAGGTCACACGGTTTTACAGAATCTTTTGCTCAGTATTTTATTCTGCCCACATTGCCATGTCACCAAATGCCTGAATTAAAAAGCATTTAGATTACTGAAACAGCTTTGCTGTAATAGTTGCTAGCAAATTCATTTAGCAAGTTAGCAGAGCTGGCTTGCCATAGAGCAAGTCACTGAGTTATGGACTTTACTGAAAACAGGAAATACTCAGCAGGTGAGGCCACTGCTATGAAAAGAGAAACAGAGCTAACATTCTGTGTCAGAACTGTGTAGGAACAAAGAAAAAGTGTATTACAGTATAGGGAGGGAGGGGGATTAGGGAATATCTCTGGTAGAGTAAAACTGGGGTAACTGTGGGGATCAGCTGCAAAGACAAGATATTCTGCAGACGCTGGAAAACTTCAGCAACACACACAAATTACTGGAGGAAGTTAGCAAGTCAGGCAGTATCTTCAGAGTGGAATAAACAGTTTGTGTTTGGGGCCAAGAAACAGTCCCGATAAATTCCTAGTGAAAGGTCTCAGGCCAAAATGTTGACTGTTTATTCCCTCCTTAGTTTCTGCCTGGCTTGCTGAGTTCTTCCTGTGTTCGATAAGCTGTAACTAAGGTTATCAGTTATGAGTGGAAGGGAGCATTTATTGAGTGAGAACATAGACAATAGAACTAAGGAGTTGGAAATACAGAGCAGGAAGACATGCCTGGGAGGTGAGGCTGGGCATGTTCCGCACTTCCAGAGAATAAGAGAAGTTATAAGACAAGTAAACAAGAATTGTGGTCAAGAAGGTGCCTGTGTACAATGCTCCTTCGGTCAACATCTCCTGGATAGATCATGAAACCATATATTTCACTTCTTTTATGTCTTTTATGTATGTTTTTTCTTTTTCTTAAATGTAATTCCAGAACTGTTGGAGCCTGTGTCTTCGCTGTTTGGGGATTGTTTAGGTGTTATAGTGCCCTGCAGTCTCTGAGAGATTTCCAGGAGGCAGAGGCAGTTTGTGGGAACCTCATGGCGGACAGGCTGTGAGCTAGTGTTCGACTCCATTTTGCTGATTAAGTTTTCCACTGGTCACTGATTGAAGTGACAAGGGAAATTAAAATATCGAGGTGAATGAAGTAGCTTGGAGATCATTTGGGTGCTTCAACCCTCTGTAGTCTCCAAGGCGATTCCGGGAGACGGAGACAGCATGCAAGAACATTGTGGTGAGAAGCCTGCAGGACAGGGCGCAAGCGGTGGTTTGACTCTGTTTCACCGATTAATGCTTCAATTGTTCGCTGATTGAGGTGACGAGTGGAAATGAAGCATTGAGACAAGTGCAAAGAATGAGCGCCAGCAGACTGTCTTTTGATGGCTCTGCTATGGAGAGGGAAAGGTCTGCCCCTGGGCCTGGGCAGTGCTTCCTAGGTTTTCTGCGTTTTGGATGTGGGCTAGGACTATAGACTCTTTTTTCAGTCATAGTTTTTTATATTCTGTGATTTTTGCCCAATCTTTTTTGTATTTTTAGTGTGTGTGTGGGAGGGGGGATTTGGGAGGTCGATGTGTCTGTTTCATTTTGTTTGTTTTCTTTTGTGCGGAAGGAGTGATTTGGGGGTTGATATTCCTGTTCCATTTTGCTCATCTTTTATGGGGAGCGGGAGTTTTTTTTTGGGGGGGGAGTTGATGATTGTGCTGCCTTTCTTTTCTTTCTTGGTTTCATGGCTACCTGGAGAAGAAGAATTTCAAATTATATACTTTGATAACAAATGAACCTTTTGAACCTTAAGCAGAGCCAATACCACTGAAAGATAACTGAGTCAAAGAAAGAAATCAAGTTACCTAAATGTGTAGAATTCAATACTGAGTCCAGGAGGCTACATTATGGTCAGATGGAACATAATCTGCTGCTCCTAAACCTTACATTAGGCTTCATTGCAACAAACTGATAGGTTAGAGTGGAAGATTGATAGAGGAGTAAACTGTCAAGGAAAGTGATTCTGAGAGTCCATATTATGGACTGAATGCAGGTGCTTCACAAAGCCATCACACAAATTGCTCTCCAGTGCAGAAGAGACCATATTCTAAGCACTAAATGCTGCATATAAGATTGGAGGAAGAGCAAGTAAATCCCTGCTCCCCTTGGAAGCGTTGTTTGGTTCTCTGCGTGGCGGGAAGGGCAAAGTTAACAGGACTAGTGTTACATTGCCTGCAGTTGCAAGGGAAAATGCCATAAGATAGGGTGTGGTTGGTGGGACATAAAGCGTGGACCAGGAAGTTCCAAAGCGAATGATACCTGCAAATTTTTGAAAGCAGAGTGCATGCCTAGTGGTAGAATTCCTTCTGGGAGAAAAAGCAGAGTAATCTATTCATTATAAAGGCTGGCAGTTGACGACCTGGGAATTCTATCCTTGTTTTATCCCAGAGACAGAACAAGAATGTAGGATTTTTCAGAACTTTCGAAGAGATTCCTCCGAAACATGCATCTTCCCCATTGGGTGTAATACACACACACTTTGAAATGGATTTTGCAACATATTCCAAAGCATGCTACTTCCCTTACTCTGCGGCTAATTCTGTGGTTCTTCATTCAAGAAATGAACATTTAAATACTGTCAGATTTAAGGAAAGATACTCAAAAATAATCCAGAATAAAATGATTAGACAAAAATTCACACCAATCCAGAGAAGGAGACGTTGACAGGATTGTTTAAAGATTTGCCTAAACAGATTAGTTTTAAGAATATGTAAAAATAAGTCTGTCATTCAACTATACAAAGACACTCTGATAGGTTCAGGTTTAGAGATATGGGCCAAATGCAGGTAACCGGAACTTGTTTCGGAAGGCACATTAGAGGCCACAGGGACAAGTTGGGCTAAGGGGCTTGCTTTCATGCTATATGTTCTGTGAATCTATATCAATGACAACCTCTTAATCCACCAACACTTACTCAAATATATTTGCTTGTTATCATTTCAGAGAATTTGTCCTGGGTCTAGAAAGCAAGTGCCATTACAAAGAAAGCATGGAGACACCTCTACTTCCTTAGAAGTTTGCGAAGATTTGGCATGTCGTGTAAAACCTTGATAAACTTCCATGGATGTGTGGCGGAGAGACTAATGACTGGTTGCATCGTGGCTTGGTATGAAAACACCAATGCCCTTGTACAGAAAAGCCTACAAAAAGTAATGGATACAGCCCAGTCCATCAGGGTTAAAGCCCACCATTGAGCACATCTATATGGAGCGCAATCGCAGGAAGTCAGCATCCATCCTCAATTACACCCCCTTTTCAGGACATGCTCTCTTCTCACTGCTGCCATGAGGAAGAAGGCACAAGAACCTCAGGACCCACACCATCAGGTTCAGGAACAGTTATTACCCCCTCAATCATCAGGCTCTTGAACCAGAGGAGATAACTTCACTTGCCCCATCACGAAGCATTTCCTACTGAACTGGATCACTTTCAAGGACTCTCCATCATATGTTCTCAATATTTATTGTCTGTCTGTTTGTTTGTTTGTTTGTTTGTTTGTTTATTTATTTATTTATTATATCTTTTTCTCATTCTTTTTGTATTTGCAGAGTTTGTTGGGGTTCTTTTTTGCACATTGGTTGTTATCCATGTTGTTGGGTGGGATCTTTCACTGATTTTATTGTGTTTTTTATACTTACTGTGATTGCCCACAAGAAAATGAATCTCCAGGTTGTGTATGGTGACATATATGATCATTGATAATACATTTATTTTACCTTGAAAGCTGTTTCCATAGGGTGGAGTTTGTTAGGTCTGTTCTGGAAGGTTTCCTGATACCTTATGTAGATAAGCCAACTACAGGAGAGGCTGTACTTCATCTGGTTTTGGGAAATGAACTTGGTCAAGTGTCAGATCTCTCGATGGGAGAGCATTTTGGAAGTAGTGATGACAACTCTATCTCCTTTACCATAGCACTAGAAAGGGATAGAAGCAGGCAATTTGGAAAAACATTTAATTGGGGTAGGGGAAAATATGAGGCAGGATCTAGGGAGTATAAATTAGGAGCAAATGTTTTCAGGGAAATATACAGCAGAAATGTGGCAAATGTTGCATTCGCATGGCGTTCTGCATAGGTATATTCCTTTGAGGCAGGGGAAGGATGGTAGGGTAAAAGAACCATGGTGTACAAAAATGTGGAAAATCTAGTTAAGAAGAAAAAAGCTTATGAAAGGTTCAAGAAAGTAGGTACTGATAGAGTTCTAGAAAATTACAAAGTTGCCAGGAAGGAGCTTAAGAATGAAGTTAGGAGATCTAGAAGGGGCCATGAGAAGGCCTTGGTGAGCAGGATTAAGGAAAACCCCAAGACATTCTAGAAGTATGTGAAAAGCAAGAAGACAAGTCATGTGAGAATAGGATCAATCAGATGCGATAATGAAAACGTGTGCATGGAGTTGGAGGAGGTAGTGAAGGTACTTAATGAATACTCTATTTCAGTATTCACCAGGGAAAAGGATGTTGGCAATTGCAGGGATGACTTACAGCAGACTGAAATGCTTGAGCATATAGACATTAAGAAAGAGGATGTGCCGGAGCTTTTGAAAAGCATTAAGTTAGGTAAGTCACCGGGACTGAAGGAGGTATATCCCAGGCTACTGTGTGAAGTGAAGGAGGAAATTGCTGAGCCTCTGGCCATGATCTTTACATCATCATTAGGGGCGGGAGAAGTACCAGAGGATCGGAAGGTTACAAATGTTGTTCTCTTGTTCCAGACAGGGAGTAGACATAATCCAGGAAATTATAGACCAGTGAGACTTACTTCAGTAGTGGGCAAGTTTTTGGAGAAGATCTTGAGAGGAGGATTTATGAGCACTTGAAGAGACATAATCTAATTAGGGATAGCCACCATGACTTTGTCAAGGGCAGGTCATGCCTTACGAACCTGATCGAATTTTTGAGGATGTAACAAAACACATTGATGAAGGTAGAGCAATGTATATGGAATTAAGGCATTGGATAAGGATCCCCGTGCTAGGCTCATTCAGAAATTAAGGAAGCATGGGATCTAAGGAGACCTTGCTTTTTGGATCCAGAACTGGTTTGCCCACAGAAGGCAAAGAATGGTTGTAGGTGGTTCATATTCTGCAAGGTTGACGGTGATTAATGATGTTCCGCAGGGATCTGTTCTAGGACACCTCCTCTTTGTGATTTTTATAATGACCTGGATGAAGAAGTAGAAGGGTGCGTTAGTAAGATTGTTGATGATACAATAGTTGGGGGTGTTGTGGATAGTCTGGAGGGTTGTCAGAAGTTACAGTGGGACATCAGTATGATGCAGAACTGGGCTGAGAAGTGGCAGATGGAGTTCAACCCAAATAAGTGTGAAGTGGTTCATTTTGGTAGGTCAAATTTGAAGACAGAATATAGTATTAATGGTAAGACTCTTGGCAGAGTGGACGATCAGAGAGATCTTGGGGTCTGTGTCTATAGGACACTCAAAGCTGCTGCACAGGTTGACAGTGTTGTTAAGAAGGTGTATGGTCTGTTGGCATTCATCAACCGTGGGACTGAGTTCAAGAGCCGTGAGGTAATGTTATAGCTATATAAGACCTTTGTCAGACCCCACTTGGAGTACTGTGTTCATTTCTGGTCACCTCATTACTGAGAGTGCAGAGGAGATTTACAAGGATGTTGCCTGGATTGGAGAGTATGTCTTATGAGAATAGGTTAAATAGGTAAAAAGAGGAGAAGATAACGACGCGACAGCAGTGCGCACGGCCTCTCCGGTGATGAATATCCGTTATCTGTCAAGTAGGGGACCGTGCACAATTCTGATTGATTTGATGGAGACAGACCTGTGAGTACGGAGGAACATCTGGAAAACTTCTGAAATGCCCGCTTCGCTGCCACTGCTACTATGTGGTAACCTGAATCTCCGGAGCAGTAGGCCCCGAAATCCTCAGCTTTGCTTGTTTCAGCGGCTGGGGCGAGGTCGAAGGAGCTTGGCAGAGGATGGCGCTCGGGAGGCTGTATCGGAGGGGCTGGTCGGAGGCTCGAAGTTTTCGGACAGATGGACTCAGTGTCAGCTGTGGTCGGCTGCTTCCAAGGCATCGGCAGTTGACGGTGCCTGGAGGTTTATGGCAGGGAGTTACTCCCTTTTGCAGCCTGCTATGGGGGACTCGGGAGTCGATCGACTCAGGGACTTTTGAGACTTTTTTTTGCCGTGCCCATGGTTTGTTCTTCATCAAATTATGGTATTACTTTGCACTGCTGTAACTATATGTTATAATTATGTGGTTCTGTCAGTGTTAGTCTTTGGTTTGTCCTGTTTTCTGTGATATCACTCCGGAGAAACATTTTATCATTTCTTAATGCATGTATGCATTTCTAAATGACAATAAAAGAGGACTGGGTGTTCTCATAATCTAAATGAACTTGGGCATTTCTCCTTGGGGCGACAGAGGATGAGAGGTGACCTGATAGAGGTGTACAAGATGGTGAGAGGCATTGTGTGGGTAGCCAGAAGCTTTTTCCCGAGGCTGAAATGGCTAACATGAGGGGGCATAGTTTTAAGGTGCTTGGAAATAGGTACAAGGGGAATGTCAGGGGTAAGTTTTTCACACAGAGAGTGGTGGGTGCGTGGAATGCACTGCCAGAGAAGGTGGTAGAAGCAGATACAATAGAGTATTATAAGAGTCTCTTAGAAAGGTACATGGAGCTTAGCAAAGTAGTAGGGAAATTCTAGGCAGTTTCTAGAGTAGGTTACATGGTTGGCACAACATTGTGGGCCGAAGGGCCTGTAATGTGCTGTAGATTTCTATGCTTGTATATTTCTATGTAACAGACCAAGGGAAAGTAGTCAAGGTGAGTGCAATACATTTCAACAATAGTGAAAAGGGCTGTTTCTGATATTAAAAAAACTACAATTTCTACTAACTTTGTACAATCTATTCCAACAGATTTGTGAAAATATTTAATTTTTAATGACCTGAGAGCATGCTGAGCACAAGACAAAGTTGCTTTATATAACTAAGGTCACTGAAGCATAATGCAGGTTCACAACACAAGAGCTGCTGAAGAAAGTATGTCATTCTGACGGATTTGCAATTACTGGACTTTATTCAGTGATGTGTTCAATAATAAAGCAAAACTTTAGCTGAAATTATATCCATTTTTAAAAACAATGTTTTGCAGTATTCATTTATTAATTGCCTAAATATCCAATAATATTAGGCCAAATTTCCTGAGAAATGCAGGCATTTAACTTGGCAGCATTTACTTTGGGGTATCTACCTACCAAATTTGCACTGAATTTGACCTTGTGCTACCAATAGTAATTCCAATCATTTCAATGCGAAACAAAGTATCTAGGTAGGGTTTAAATAATTTATATATTTTTGGAATTGATTGAATTTACTTAATGCTTCGATTGTTTTATTTGAAATATAGTAATAATATTCATTAATTTGACTGATTGCTGATGATAGACATCAAAATCTTCTCTTGCATTTCTCTGAATATACCCCACAAACACCAAGCCATGATACAACTGGTGAGACAATCCTGTCTGGTTGCATCAGAGCCTGCTATGGAAATACCAATCTCTAGAATAAAGAAGTCACACAAAGTGGTGTATACAACCCAGTTCATCGAATGTAAAACCCTCCTCACCATTGACCACATCTACACCGGCCGCTGCCACAAGAAAGTAGCATCCATTATCAAGGACACCCAACATACAGGCCACGCTTTCTTCTTGCTGCTTCCTTCGTGAAGGAGGTACAGAAGCCTTAGATCCCACACCACCAGGTTTAGGAATAGTTACTACTCTTCAACCATGAGGCTCCTGAGCAGCCTAGATAACTTCACTCACCTACACTCTGAAATGACTCTACGGCCTATAGACTCGCCATCAAGGACCCTACAACTCACAGTCTCAGTATTATCTATTTACTTAGAGTCATACAGTCATACAGAAGCACAGAAGCAGGCCCCCTGGCCCATCTTGTCCATGCCGAAACCATTTAAAGTGCCTGCTCCCATCAACCAGCACCTTTCATACCCATGTACCTATCCAAACTTCTCTTAACCTTTGAAATCAAGCTCGCATGCACCACTTGTGCTGACAGCTCATTCTACACTATCACCACCCTCTGAGTGAAGAGGTTTTCTCTCATGTGTTCCCCTTAAACTTCTTACCATTCATCCTTAACCCATGACCTCTGGTTGTAGACCCACTCAACCTCAGTGGAAAAAGTCTGCTTTACCCTATCTAATCCCCTCATAAGTCTGCTTTACCCTATCTAAACCCCTGATAAGTCTGCTTCACTCTATCTAAGCCCCTCATAATTTTTGTTTACCTCTATTACATCTCCACTCAATCTTCTACATTCTAAAGAATACAGACCCAACCTATTCAATCTTTCCTTATAACTCAGGTCCTCCAGACCAGGAAATATCCTTATGATTTTTTTTGTGTATTATTTCAACCTTGTTAACATCTTTCCTGTAGACAGGTGACCAAAATTGCACATAATACTCCAAATTTGGCCTTGTCTTAGACAACATCAACATAACATCCCATCTCCTGTTCCCAATACATTGATTTATGAAGGCCAATGTGCCAAAAGCTTTTGTTATGACCCTCCCTATCATTGACACCACGTTGAACAAATAGTGACCTGTATTCCCAGATCCCTTTGTTCTACCACACTCCTTACTGCCCTACTGTTCACTATGTATGACCTACCCTGGTTGGTCCTACTGAAGTGCACAACCTTGCATTTGTCTGCATTAAATTCCATCTGCCATTTATCACCCCATTTTTCTGGCCGATGCAGATCCCTCTGCAAGTTATGATAGCCTTTCTCACTATCCACTACACCACCAAACTTGATGTCATCCACAAATCTGCTGGTCCAGTTAACCACATTATCATCCAGATCATTGACAAACATCAAAGGGCCTAGCACTTGATTCCTGCAGCACACCACTAGTCACAGGTTTCCAGGCAGAGGCAATTCTGTACTACCCCACTCTGGCTTCTCCCACGAAGCCAATGTCTAATCCAATTTACTATCTCATCCTGAATGCTGAGTGACTGAACATTTTTGACCAGTCTCCTGGGGACCTTGTCAAATGCCTTACTAAAGTCCATGAAGACAATACCCACTGCCTTGCCTTCATCAACTTTCCTGGTAACTTTTGCAAAAAACTCCTTAAGACTGTTAGACGTGATCTACCACGCACAAAGCCATGCTGACTATCCTTAATCAGTCCACATCTATCCAAATACTTATGTATCCAGACCCTTATAATACTTTCCAATAATTTTCCCATAACTGATGTCATACCCACCAGCCTATAATTTCCTAGCTTATTTTTAGAGCCTTTTTTAAACAGCAGAACAACACTGGCTATCCTTCAATCCATTGGTACCTTTCCTGTTTCTAAATGTTTTAAATATATCTGTTAGGGCCCTGGTAATTTCTGCACTTGCCTTATTCAGGGAACAAAGTAACACCTTGTCAGGCCCTGGGGATTTATCTAACCTAATTTGTCTCAAGACAGCAAACACCTCCTCTGAAATCTGTATGGAGTTCATGAAGTTAATGGAGCTTTGCCTCACCTCTATAGAATCTGTGTCTGTCTCCTGAATAAATACAGAAGTTAATTTCAGATCTCCCCATCTGTTTTGGCTCCACACATGGAATACCATTCTAGTCTTCCAGAGGACCAATTCTGTCCCTTCCAATCCTTTCACTCTTACCATATTCTGTAGAATCCCTTAGGATACTCCTTGTATGCTAGAGAAACTTCTTGCCTTCCTTTAGCTTTCTTGATTTCTTTCTTAAGTGTTCTCTTGCATTTCTTGTGCTCCGTAAGCACCTCATTTGTTCCTACTTGCCTATATCTGCTAGGCACTCCCTTTTTTCTCTTAACTAGGGCCTCGATATCTCTTGAAAGACAAGGTTCCCTACACTTTTTATCTTATCTTTTATTCTTACAGGCACCTACGAGCTTTGTAGTCTCAAAATTTAGTTTTTGAAGGCCATTCACTTTCCAAGTACACTTTTGCCAGAAAACAGCCTGTCCTAATCCATACTTGCCAGATAGTTTCTGATACCACCAAAATTGGCCTTCCTCCAATTCAGAATATCAATCCACAGACCAGACCTATCTTTTTGCATATTGACTTTGAAACTACTAGCATTGTGGTCATTGGATGAAAAATGTTACCCTACACAAACTTCAGTCTCCTGCCTTGTCACATTCCCAAACAACAGATCCAGTATCGCACTCTCTCTCATTTGGACATTTACAGACTGATGAAGGAAACTTTCCTGAACACGTTTCACAAACTCTATCCCATCTAGTCCTCTTACAGTAATATACCCTCTTAGTGTGGTTATTTGTTTCTCATTTCTCAGTTCCACCCGTAACACGTCACTAGTTGAGTTCTCCAGTCTGTCCTGATGGAACTCTGCCACGACATTTTCCCTGACTAGTAATGCCACCCCTCCTCCTTTAATTCCTCCCACTCTGTCATATCTAAAACAATAGAATCCCAGAATATTGAGCTGCCAGTCCTGCCCCTCCTGCAACCAAGTCTCACTAATGGCTACAACATCATAATTCCCGTGTGGATCCATGTCCTGAGCTGGTCTGCCTTTCCTACGATACTTATTGCATTGGAATATACACACCTTTTGTTTCCTGACTTTGTCTGAGGTCTTGCCAACATCTGCGTGCACATCATCTCCACTAACTGTTCTGGCGCTCTGGTTCCTATCCCTCTGCAACTCTAGTTTAAACCCCACCATGCACCATTAACAAACCTTCCTGTGAAGTAATTAGTCCCTCTCCAGTTCAGGTGCAAATTGTCCCTTCTGTAAAGGTCCCACCTTCCCTGGAAGAGAGCCCAGTGATCCAAAATCTTATGCCCTCCCTCCCACACCAATTTGTTAGCCATGTGTTAAACTGTATAATCTTCCTAGTTCTAGCCTCACCAGCACATGGTATGGGTTGCAGTCCTGAGATTACAACCATGGAGATCCTGCCCTTTAACTTATAACACCTAACTACCTCCCTATGCGGAACCTCATCACTCATCCTACCCATGTTATTAGTACCCACATGGCTCATGACCTCTGACTGTTCACCCTCCCACTTGAGAATGCCAAGGACTCTGTTCGAGATGTCCCAGACCATGGCACTCGAGAGGCAATATACCATCCAGGAATCTCGTTCTCGCCCACAGAACCTCCTATCCATTCCCCTAACTAATGAATCCCCTATACCACAGCACGCCTCTTCTCCCCCCACCCCTGTCCCCACCTTCGCTCTAGAGTCACAGAGTCAGACTCAGTGCCAGAGATCGGACTGTTGTGACCTTCCTCCGTTAGGTCTCCCTCCTAACAGTATCCAAAGTGATAGACCTGTTGTTGAGAGGGATGGCCACAGGGGTACTCTGCACTGGCTCCTTTACCCCTTTCCCCTTAGTGACAGTCACCTAGTCTCCTGTGTCCTGCACCTTGGGTGGAACTACCTCTCTATATGCGCTTCCTACCTCCCCCTCAGCCTTCTGAATGATCTGGAGTTCATCCAGTTCCAGTCTGAACTCCTTAACATGGATTGTTAGAAACAGCAGTGGGTGCATTTCTCACAGTTGCAGTCGCCAGGGAAAATGGAGGTCTCCCTGCCTTCCCACATCCAGCAAGGGGAGCATTCAACTATCCTGCCTGGCATCTCTACTCTCCCAGCTGAGCAGATATAAAGAAGGGAAGGAAATAAACTTTACCTAGAGCTTTTTTTTGGTTTTCTCTGACTGAAACCTCAAAGAGCTAAAACCTCAAAATCACCACTCTAACTCTGTCCTCTCCAATGACTGCTGCTTCGACGATGGCCACAGTGTTTCCCGCATCCTTCCTTTAATTTGCTCCCGCTAATCAAATGCAAATAGTCATTAGTCAAAGCTCAGTTACACTGCCATAATCCGACACTGTCTTCTTGGTCAGTGGACCTGATTGAAATCCCTTCCTCTCAAACTTCTGATGTCCGGATTGGTCGCTGGTCAAAGCTCAATTTATTTATTTATGTTTCTTTTATTTCCACAGTTTGTCTTCTTTTGCATGATAGTTGTTTGTCAGCCTTTGTCTGTGTGCAATTTTTCATCGATTCTATTGTATTTCTTTCACTGTGAATGCCTTCAAGAAAATGAATCTCAGGTTGTATATGGTGACACATACATAGAACATAGAACATAGAATAGTACAGCACAGTACAGGCCCTTTGGCCCACAATGTTGTGCCGACCCTCAAACCCTGCCTCCTATATAAGCCCCCACCTTAAATTCCTCCATTTACCTGTCTAGTAGTCTCTTAAACTTCACTAGTGTATCTGCCTCCACCACTGACTCAGGCAGTGCATTCCACGCACCAACCACTCTCTGAGTAAAAAACCTTCCTCTAATATCCCCCTTGAACTTCTCATCCCTTACCTTAAAGCCATGTCCTCTTGTATTGAGCGGTGGTGCCCTGGGGAAGAGGTGCTGGCTGTCCACTCTATCTATTCCTTTTATTATCTTGTACACCTCTATCATGTCTCCTCCCATCCTCCTTCTCTCCAAAGGGTAAAGCCCTAGCTCCCTTAATCTCTGATCATAATGTATACTCTCTAAACCAGGCAGCATCCTGGTAAATCTCCTCTGTACCCTTTCCAATGTTTCCACATCCTTCCTATAGTGAGGCGACCAGAACTGGACACAGTACTCCAAGTGTGGCCTAACCAGAGTTTCATAGAGCTGCATCAGTACATCGTGACTCTTAAACTCTATCCCTCGACTTATGAAAGTTAACACCCCATAAGCTTTCTTAACTACTCTATCCACCTGTGAGGCGACTTTCAGGGATCTGTGGACATGTACTCACAGATCCCTCTGCTCCTCCACACTACCAAGTATCCTGCTATTTACTTTGTACTCTGATTGGAGTTTGTCCTTCCAAAGTGTACCACCTCAAACTTCTCCGGGTTGAACTCCACTTCTCAGCCCACTTCTGAATCCTGTCAATGTCTCTCTGCAATCTTTGACAATCCTCTACACTATGTACAACACCACCAACCTTTGTGTCATCTGCAAACTTGCCAACCCACCCTTCTACCCCCACATCCAGGTTGTTAATAAAAATCACGAAAAGTAGATGTCCCAAAACAGATCCTTGTGGGACACCACTCGTCACAATCCTCCAATCTGAATGTACTCCCTCCACCACTACCCTCTACCTTCTGCAGGCAAGCCAATTCTGAATCCACCTGGCCAAACTTCCCTGGATCCCACGTCTTCTGACTTTCTGAATAAGCCTACCATGTGGAACCTTGTCAAATGCCTTACTAAAATCCATATACATCACATCCACTGCACTACCCTCATCTATATGCCTGGTCACCTCCGCAAAGAACTCTGTCAGGCTTGTTAGACACCATCTGCCCTTCACAAAGCCATGCTGACTGTCCCTGATCAGACCATGATTCTCTAAATGCCCAGAGATCCTATCTCTAAGAACATTTTCCAACAGCTTTCCCACCACAGTCTATAACTGGCTCACTGGTCTATAATTACCTGGACTATCCCTACTACCTTTTTTGAACAAGGGGACAACATTCGCCTCCCTCCAATCCTCCGGTATCATTCCCGTGGACAATCAGGACATAAAGATCCTAGCCAGAGGCTCAGCAATCTCTTCCCTCGCCTCGTGGAGCAGCCTGGGGAATATTCCGTCAGGCCCCAGTACTTATCCGTCCTAATGTATTTTAACAACTCCAACACCTCCTCTCCCTTAATATCAACATGCTCCAGAACATCAACCTCACTCATATTGTCCTCATCATCAAGTTCCCTCTCATTGGTGAATACCGAAGAGAAGTATTCATTGAGGACCTTGCTCACTTCCACAGCCTCCAGGCACATCTTCCCACCTTTACCTCTAATTGGTCCTGTCATCCTTTTTTGGTCAATTGGTCCTTCACTCCTGTCATCCTTTTTTTCTTCACATAATTGAAGAATGCCTTGGGGTTTTCCTTTACCCTACCCGCCATGGCCTTCTCATGCCCCCTTCTTGCTCTTCTCAGCCCCTTCTTAAGCTCCTTTCTTGCTTCCTTATATTCCTCTATAGACCCATCTGATCCTTGCTTCCTAAACCTCATGTATGCTGCCTTCTTCCACCTGACTAGATTTTCCACCTCACTTGTCACCCATGGTTCCTTCACCCTACCATTTTTTATCTTCCTCACCGGGACAAATTTATCCCTAACATCCTGCAAGAGATCTCTAAATATTGACCACATGTCCATAGTACATTTCCTTGCAAAAACATTATCCCAATTCATACCTGCAAGTTCTAGCCTTATAGCCTCATAATTTGCCCTTCCCCAATTAAAAATTTTCCTGTCCTCTCTGATTCTATCCTTTTCCATGATAATGCTAAAGGCCAGGGAGCAGTGGTCACTGTCCCCCAGATGCTCACCCACTGAGAGATCTTTGACCTAACCCGGTTCATTACCTAGTACTTGATCTGGTATGGCATTCCCGGTAGTCGGACTGTCCACATACTGTGACAGGAATCCGTCCTGGACACACTTAACAAACTCTGCCCCATCTAAACCCTTGGAACTAATCAGGTGCCAATCAATATTAGGGAAGTTAAAGTCACCCATGATAACAACCCTGTTATTTTTGCACCTTTCCAAAATCTGCCTCCCAATCTGCTCCTCTGTATCTCTGCTGCTACCAGGGGGCCTATAGAATACCCCCAATAGAGTAACTGCTCCCTTCCCATTCTTGACTTCCACCCATACATACTTTGACAATAAATTTACTTGAAACTTTTGAACTTTGAGAAAGTAGTACATCACGTTGGAGGTGTCAGAAATTGTGAAGAATATTTAATGTGAAGGTGGATAAGGCAGAGGAGAAGGTGAGTGAATCTCTATATTCATTCTGGGAGTGGTAAGATGTGGTAAGAAGAGAAATATGGGAAATGGAACTGGTATGATGAAAGCCATCAGTCGCATTGGGGTTGCGGGTTAGGGTGGGAATCCATGAATATAGCAGACAAACGTATCACTGGTATCCAAGGTGGCATATATAAGTCATTAGTGTTATTGGATGAACATGTCCGTAAACTCACAGTTCCACTTTTTTAGATGACAGCTGTGGATACCTACGCTCCTGATTAAGTCCCTTGTTCATGGGTTGGGTAGAATGAGAAGGAATTCCTGCAGGATGAGGATGGGGGCATGGGTTGAGACAACTTGCTTATGGTAGGTAAGTTCACAAGGCTTCCCTTTGAAACAAAAGGAAAGAAAGCACTCCCAGAGTGTTTCCATTCTGTTTTGCTTTTAGTTCAGCTTTTTAAAAAAATTCTCAGCATGAACATGCTCTTTCTGATGCACAATTTGACATTTTTCAAAGTTTCCTGAATGCACTGAGCTACTAATTCTATGAGACATAATGATCAGGTGTTTTCCCTTGCCACCAATACTCTGAAATCAGCTATTAGGTAAAATTTTATTCACATCCAGTGACCTTGTATTT
Source organism: Mobula hypostoma (assembly GCF_963921235.1). Taxonomy (NCBI): domain Eukaryota; kingdom Metazoa; phylum Chordata; class Chondrichthyes; order Myliobatiformes; family Myliobatidae; genus Mobula; species Mobula hypostoma. The sequence continues at coordinate 82,222,523 of NC_086106.1, forward strand.
AAATATTCTACAGCTATCAAAAATTTTACATAATGGAAGTGACTGGAACATGAGCTCATACATGGAAGACTCAAACCTGGTTTAAATATGCATTTATTGAAAGCTGTTTGCACAGGGCTACACCACTTGCACATGTGTAGCAGTTTCATTATTCACAAGTTTCAGAAACAACAAATCATAATAATCATAATAACAAATCATAAATTTAATGGAGATGTTGATGGATAAACTTGCTATATGTTAAGTTATATGGTGCTGTCAAACTGCGGATTCTATGTAACTTGATTTAATTTAGATTTCTATTATCAGTGTGATATTGCAAAAACATCCATAAAATGAATGCCCAGTGTGTACTTCAGGTGAAAGGTCATTCCAGTCAGAAAAAGGACAAGGAAAGCAAGGCAAGAGAACCTTGGATGTCAACAGAGATGATGAATGTAGCCAAGAAGAAAAAGGAAAACTATGTAAAGCTTAGGAAATTAAAATCAAACAGAGCCCTTGAAGATTATAAAGAACCCAGAAAGGAAATCATAAAGGAAATTAGGGAAGCCAGGAGGGGGCATAAAAAGCCCTTGGAAAATAGGATTAAATCGAATCCCTAGGCATTCTATACATACATCAAGAGCAAGAAGGTAACTAGGGAGAGTGTAGGACCACTCAAGAATAAAGGGGATGCAGAGGATGTGGGTGTGTTATTAATCGTGTACACAATAAAGAACTTCAGCTCCCTGTGGGCAATGCAAGCAGTTCACCCCGGGGACCAGAAGTGAAGATGGTCAGCTGAAAGTACGCGCTCAGTGTTGAACGGCGTTCGGTAAGTAAAAAGCTTTGGCGTTAAGCCCAACCCAGGTTTGTCTTTATTAAGAATAAACATAACATGGTGTCAGAAGTCGGTGTGAGGTCTAAGCATGGACAGTAAGTGAAAACTGTACGCAATGAAGAAAGAGACTGCGTAAGTACGAAAGGTACTAGCAGCAAATGAGGTCAGATGGCCAGTGTGGCGATAGAGCACATTGTTCACAAGAAACAAGGTGTTATATTTAACCAATACTTTGCGAGCTTCACACACTGAGTAAGTCCTGTGAGTTGGGAGCCTTGAGAGACTCACTTGTGGAGTTCCAGATTAAGGGCTCAGAGTAAGATTGCCCTATGAAAAAGATTTGACACTGAATATGTGCAGGGCAGCAGAGCCCACATGAACACAAGCTATGGTGCTGCACAAGGCAGAAATAACAGCGCTTGCTGTGGAAACAGAGAGGCAGAGCACAAGGCTTTCCCCAAAGCATCAGAGAAGCAAAGATGTAGGCTCAAACCGCAAATATGGAGGTAGGCAGATCCCAAGGATGTGTCCTGCCTATGGAAAGTCCTGTGGGGAAGAAAAATCATTTTGCAAAGTGCTACAAAGCTGGGGCTACCAAGAGAAAGGTGCACACAGTTGCTGAGGAAATGGAGGAAGTCTTTGTGGATTCTTTAGATTGCTGGTGCTGGTAAGACAGAATGGATTGTTCCAGTGACTGTGAATGAGACACGTTTGACACCGGAGCCCAGGTGAATCTGTTTTCCATGGATGATTACAGGACTCTCAAAGCAAAGGGCAAGATTTAGTCAATGAGGTTAAAAGTGACAGGCTATATTGAGAGAATGTTCCAATAAAAGGCCGGGGGGGGGGCATTTAGTTACTTTCAAGCACACAGGACAGCACCTAAAGGCACAGTTACTGATTGTAGAAAAAGAGCACAGTCAATATTAAGTCTGAGTGTGTGGGAAAAGCTCAGTCTGGTGAGAAGAGCTTTGTAGTGGCTTCACACACCAAAGATGACCACACTTCACTCGTGGAAGATTACGCAGATGTCCTTGAGGGGCTTGGATCCTTAAATGGTGTACACAAAATTCATGTAGGTGAGACAGTGGCTCCTGTTGTCCATGCATGCAGGAAAGTACTATTTGCATTAACAGATGATCTTAAACAAGAACAAGCATGCATGGAATAGCTAAATGTTGGGCAGAAAACTGAAGGATCAACAGATTGAGTGAGCTTACTGGTTATTGTGCAAAAGAAAAATAGAACATTAGGGATATGTCTAGACCCAAGGGATCTCAATAAAGCCATCAGGAGAAAACATTTTAAATTGCCAACACAGGAGGAGATCATGTCCTGATTTGCATGTGCCAAGAGGTTTGGCAAGCTTAATACATCTTCTGGGTTTTGGCAGATGAAGCTTGATGAGGCCAATTTGAGACTATGTACTTTTAGCACACACCAGGGAAGATATCGCTTTCTTCAGTTACCATATGGAATTCTGTCCGCACCAGAAGTTTGCAATAAAACCATCCACATGATCTTTGAGGGCATACATGGTGTCGAAACCATTATAGATGGCATTATTGTCTGGGGATCCACCAAGGATGAACATGATGCACAACTGAGGGTGGTACTTGATGTGACATGGAATGTCAATCTGAAATTAAATAAAGAGAAATAGGAGTTTGGTATTAAGGCACTGACCTTCATAGCAGATGTCATATTGGAAGAGGAAGTGAAGCCTGACGCAAGAAAGACATCAGTCATTGAAAGCATGGAGAGGCCCCAAAACAAGGAGGAAGTGAGACATTTCTTGGGGATGGTGACTTTCCTGGCTAAGTTCATCCCTCGACTGTCTACTGTGTCAGCACCACTGAGATCACCCTTGAGCTGTGAAATGAGTAGGTTTGGTCTCATGAGCAAGAGCAGTGTTTCTAGAAGCTGAAAAGAATCCTAACTGAAGAGCCCATGCTGAAGTTTTATGATTCAAAAAGGCATACTAGGATCTTGGCCCAACATGGCTTTGTAGCAGTTCTACTGCAGCAGCATGATGACACATGGCAGCCTGTGGCCTTTGCATCAAGGGCTTTAACTGGTCTGGAAGCCAACTATGTTTACTGCTGATGCATTGTTGTGAGCAGTCAACAAGAAGAAAAGAGTGACCAAGAGATTAAAGCAGATATACAGGCCTATGTTGATGTGATTCTCACTTCCATTCCAGTATCTCCCAATAGAACGGAATAGGTTAGGAAAAAAACAGGGACAGTACTCAAAGAGACAATACAGAAAGAATGGCCAGCAACGAAGAATGACTATCCAATTGTCATGGTCCGGATCGGAGTCCCTAAATTTACCTTGTTTATGTTACAATGTAGACCGTTGATTCCCTGTTTTCCCGTGTCCCTCAACTTTGGCGATTAGAGGCAATTAACACTTGGCTGAACCGGTAGTTTATAGTCTCCGGCTTTCAGCCATTTGGGCGGGAGCGTCTGCAAAGTCACCAAAGGTACGGCATGCCAATGTCATCTGGCCAGAGCAAGCCTAGTCTCCGCCTGAAGTGAGTGCCAGTAATTTGCCTTTCCTCACCGGAGCAACCCTGTCAAGTTACCTCACCAAAGCGAGCCTGCAAAGTTTCTTCACCGAGGTCGGTCCGTCAGTTAACCCGCCGGAGGGAATCAAGAACCGCTGTCTACTGTTCCCGGGCCGAGTCGAGAGCTCGCCACTACCCGGAGGCTCCAAGTCAAGTCCTGGCTCCGGCAGCATTCTAGCACCAAGTCAAGTTCTGGCTCCGGCAGCGTTCAAGCACCAAGTCAAGTCCCAGCTCCGAGTCAAGTCCTGGCCTTGGCGGTCTGTGATTCCTGTCCTACCCCCTTGTCTGAATCCCTTCTCTGCCCCTCTCGCCTCTAGCCCTCGTCTGCAGCCCCCACCTGCACTTCGGTCTAGTTCCATCGCCAGAGCTATATAGGTACTGTCTGGTGTTCATTCATGTTGGTCTTGTCTTGTCTTGTCCTTGCCTCCGTGGGGTAAGTCAGGCCATTTTGCTGTTGCCCTGTGGGGGGGTCATGTCTTGTCGTGTCTTGTCCTCGCCTCCATGGGGTAAGTCAGGCCGTCTTGCCGTTGCCCTGCGGAGGGTCATGAGTCCCGGCCCTATGTCTTGTACCCAAGGAGGGATCCCGGCTCTCTGTTCTGTGTGTGAGTCCTGGCCCTATGCCCTGTACCCAAGGAGGGGTCCCGACTCTGTGTTCTGTGTATGTGTCCATGGTTCTATGTACCTGCTCCCCAAGACCGAGGTTCTGTTTTCCATGTTCCTCCTCTCCCTAGCCCATGTCATGTCCATGCCTGGTTCTGGGGTCCGAGCCCAAGGCAAGACCCAGGTACTGGGTCATTGCTCAGTCTCGGGCTCGGAGTCCATACCCTAGCCTCTTCATGTCTCCTGTAGTTCTGGGAGCCGATTCTGAGTCCTAGCCCAGACCCTTGTCCCAGCCTAGTCGTAGTCCTGAGTCCTTGTCCAGGTCGCTATTCCTGCTCCTGCCTTGCTCTCCTGGTATCGAACAATAAACTAAATCTAAGTAACCTCACAAGATGTGCCTTGCATTTGGGTCCACCCTTGCTCCCAATGCCCCGCCATTGTGACACTAATGTGTATTTGGGATTATTGGGCTGCTGAGTGGAACTGCCAGAAGTGGAAGATGCAGTCTTCAAATGGAGCAGGTTTGTGATTCTAGGGTCACTATGCAAGGAAATGTTTCAGAAGGTACACAAAGGGCATGAGGAAAAATGTAAACATAGAGCTCAGGAAGTAATGCACTAGTCAAGAATGAAACAAGACATCTGCCAGATCACAACCTCATGTGAAAAATGCCTTACCTACTGACCAAAGCAGCAAGCAGAACCACTTACATCACACCCTGTACCAGAGAGGCCATACATCAAAGCATTGTTGTAACAGGCTACTTTTCCAATTACCCGGAGGTTGCAACATTACGATCAACATCCAGCAAAATGCTCATCACCTTCCTGAAAGCTGTGTTTGTGAGGTATGGAGTTTCATGTGAAGCAGTATCAGACAATGGTCCACAATTTTCAAGCTGTGAATTTGGATCTTTTGCCAATGATTAGGGCTTTAACATACATGTAACTTCAAGTCTACATCAAAATCTAATGGCCTAGACAGAAACTTTGGTCAAGGTAGTGAAGGGTTTCATGAGCAAGGCACAAGATAAATGAGAGGACTTCCACAAGGGTCTAATGATTTACAGAAGTGTGTACCGTAGAATGGCCTTTCACCAGCCCAAATGCTGATGGGTTGATGTGCATGCACTAACCTTCTAGTGCACAGAAACCTCTTGACACCTAAAGGAGCTCACAAGGTCAAATTGGCTAAAGTGAAAGGCAATATAAAACAGAAACAGTATCATGGCAAGACTATGAGAAGCCTACCAGTCCTGAAGCCTGGCGATCAGGTGCGAATCCAAGATCATGATTCTGGCACATGATCCATGCAAGGGTACGTGAAAGAGGAAGTAGCTCCACATTCTTACTAGATCCAGACAGAGTGAGGGACACATGTGAGAAGGTACCATGTGAATCTACAATCACAAGCTCCAACCAATAGCTGTCAGTACACCAAAGGGGCCTGCAGATGTAAAAAAAAAATTATGCTTTATAAGTGTTCTCAGAAATACACTAATATTAAAGCAGCAAGTGAAAGCAATACATCCATGGAAACAAAAAGGATCAAGTCACCTCAGAGACTGATTGAAAGTTATTGAGTGAATAAGATACTGTATTTTCTCATTACAATTGAAGTTAACGTAAATATCTATGTTGGAAAGGATTATTATCCCTTGCAGTTTTATGAGGGCATAGTATTGTGTTTGTTTTTTTAAGGTGAAGATGTGTTATTATGTACGTACATAATAAAGAATTTCAGATTCCAATGGGTAATGTGGGCATTTCAACCTGTGGACCAAAAGTGATGATGGTGAGCTGATAGCAAATGTCCAGTGTAGAACAGTGATCAGCAAATAAAACATTTTAGCATTAAACCCATGGCAAGTTATTGTTTTGTTAAGAGCAAACAAAGCAGTGGGCGAGGTTCTTAATAAGTACTTTATATCAATATTTGACAAGGTGAAGAATATGGAGGCTGAGTGTATTGATATGCTAAGCATTTTGAGGTAACGGAGTAGATAGTGTTGAGTCTGTTAAAGAGCAGTAAGGTGGACAAGTCCACAGGATATTGAGGGAGGCAAGAGAAGAGATTGCTAGGGCCCTGTCCAATATTTTCATTCTCTGTTTAGCCACAGGCAAGGTCACGGAGGACTGACGAGTGGCTAATATTGCTCCATTATTCAAGAAAGGAACAAAGGATAATCCTGGAAACTATAACTCCATGAGACTCATGTTAGTAGTAGGAAAGTTGTTGGAGAGAAATTTTAGGGATAACTAAAACTATGGCCTAATTAAGGAGAGCCAGTATGGTTTTGTGTGGGATAGGACATGTCTTACTAAATTGATTGAGTTTCTTGATGAGGTGAAAAGGGTAATTGATGGAGGGAGAGCACTGGATGCTGTCTAAATGAATTTCAGTAAGGTATTTGACAAGGTCCCATATGCGAGGCTCATTCAGAAGATTAAGATGCATGGAATCTATAGTGAACAGGGCATTTGGACTCAGAACTGACTTGGCCATAGAAAACAAACGTAATGATCGAAGGGACTTATTCTCTAGCTGGATGTCTCTCATTAGCGATGTTCTGCAGGAATCTGTACTAGGACCTCTGTTGTTTGTGATGTATATAAATGACCTGGATGAGAATGAAGATGAGTAGGTTTGTAAGTTTGCAGATGATACAAAGGTCAGTGGTGTAGTGCAGCAGTCCCCAACCACCGGGCCGCAGACCGGTACTGGGCTGCAAAGCATGTGCTATTGGGCCATGAGGAAACGATATGAGTCAGCTGCACCTTTCCTCATTCCCTGTCACGCACTGTTGGATTGGACATCCCGAATATTGGGCTAAATTGGTTTGTTCTGTATTTCCCCCACTAAGGTAGAGCGTTCCTATGAAACCTTTCGTGCCGAAATGGCGTGAAGCAAAGAAGCAATTACCATTAATTTATATGGGAAAATATTTTGAGCGTTCCCAGACCCAAAAAATAACCTATCAAATCATACCAAATAACACATAAAACTGAAAATAAATAACACTAATATATAGTAAAAGCAGGAATGATATGATAAATACACAGCCTATATAAAGTAGAAATAATGTATGTACAGTATAGTCAGGAAGATGAAGGCAAACCCGATGTGTGGGCAAAAAAATCGGCACGTACGCGCATGCGCACAGCACATGCGTACATTACGCATGCGCACACAGTTGCCCGCACAAGGCTTCATGGTCATGGTAGTCTTTCCTGGGGTGAAGTGTCCCAGGCTTTGACTGCTACTTTTGTCCCTTATTTGGGAGTGAGAAAGTTGGCAACCCAAACTGTAAAAGACATGTTGGGGTGTTTAACCCTACTTGAACACACACCCCACCCCCCCAGCCCCGGGTCGGCCGGTCCGCAAGAATATTGTCAATATTAAACCGGTCCACGGTGCAAAAAGGGTTTGGGACCCTGGTGTAGTGGATAGCATAGAAGTCTGACAAAGAATATAACAGGATATAGATCAGTTGTATATATGTGTGGGGAAATGGTAGCTGGAATTAACCTGGCCAAATGTGAAGTATTGCACTTTGGTAGGCCAAATGTGAGGAGACAGTACATTATTAAGGGCAAGACCCTTAACAGTGCTTATGAACAGAAGGATCTTAGAGTCCAAGTTCATAGCTTCCTGAAAATGGCTATACAATTTGAAAGGGTGGTTAAGAAGGCATATAATATGCTTCCTTTATTAGCTGAGGCATTGAGTTCAAAATTCATAAGGTTATGTTGCAGTTTTATAAAACTCCAGTTAGGTGGCATCAGGAGTATTGCACAGATTTCTGGTAGCCCTATTATAGGAAGGATGTTGAGGTTTTGAAGATTATGCTGAAAAAGTTAACCATAACTAGATTAGAGGGAATATGCTATAACGAGAATTGGACAGACTTGTGTTGCTTTTTTCTTGAGCAGTGGAGGCTGAGGCAAGATCTGATAGAGATTTATGAAATTGTAAGAGGCATAGATAGAGTAGACAGACAATATCTTTATCCAGGGGTTGAAATATCTAATACCAGTGGGCATGCAGTTAAGATGAGAGGGGGCAATTTCAAAGGAGATGTGAGGGGCAAGTTTGTTTTACACAGAGAGTGATGGGTGCCTGGAATGTGTTGCCTCGGTCAGTGGTAGAGGCAGAAACATTAGAAACTTTAAGGAGTCATTTAGAAGACACATAAATGTGAAGAATATGGAAGGATAAGGACAAGGTGTAGGCAGACAAGATCAGTTTAGTTACTAATTAGATTACTAATTTGATTGGTTTAGCACACACTGTGGGCCAAATGTTTGTTGTTGTGCTGTACTGTTGTATGTTATAACTCAGAGCCTATGAACAATAGACAATGCTTTTCTTGCTTTGTTGATCCAACTGGCTTGCATTTTTGAAATGTAAGAAATTGAACTTTGTTTTACAAATGTAAGATAGCTATGTTTCACCATATGTCTGTCTAAATTCTGACAGAACTACTTGCATTAGATCTTATCCTTATTTTCTCTGGAGAAAGAAATCGCAACTTCTCCTTTCCTCAAGTTCTCATTATCATATTCAGCTTCTGTTTCAGTGTAATTTCATGCACATTTTCTCCATTCCTTCCTGTCACAAGTCTTCCTACGACTCTTTAATCTTATTTATTGAGATCAACGTGCGTCCTGGATTGTCTCAGTATGCCTCAACTCTGCATTTGTGAACCCATGCTCTTGTTCTAATTTTTCCTCTGTGTTCCCAAAGACGATTTGATTTATTTATTTATTTTATTTAGCGATATAGCATGGGGTAGGCCCTTCTGGCCCTTCAAGCCATGCTGCCCCAGAAACTGTACAACCCTGATTAATCCTAACCTAATAACCCAACCTAATCATGGGGTAATCTACAATGGCCCTTTAAATTACCCAGTATGTCTGGACTGTGGGAGGAAACCAGAGCACTCAAGGAAACCAACACATTCTATGGGGTGGACGTACAGAGACTCCTTCCAGAACAGCGCCTGAATTTAACTCTGAACTCCGAAACGCCCCGGCTTTAATAGCATCACGCTAACCGCTATGCTACCGGGGCACCCACCTACAATACTCCAAATCTTCCAACTCTGATTTCACAGTCATAGACGTGTACAGCACAGGAATATTTCTCTTGGCCCACTGCCGTCTTTTCACTCTTCTACAGTCATTCCATTTACCTGCTGTAAGATGCTATCCTTCTTTGCTTTGCCTATTTATTTATGTTTACATGCCGGTTAAATGTAGCAATTGAATCTGACTCTATCATATCTTTTGGCAGCCCTTCCAGATATTAACCACACCATTCATAACAAACCTTTTATTCAAGTCCTCATTAAAACTACTTCCTTTCACCTTCACCTATTCCCTCTTATTTTTGATAATCATCCATGGAGAAAAAAATTTTAATTAGCTACTGTATCTATACCTCTCATTTCTTGCAAACTTCTATCAGATTATCCCTCAGCCTCTTTCACTCCAGGGAAAACAGATTCCGCAGGGCTCTGTACTGGGACCTCTGCTGTCTGTGATGTGTGTGCGTATATATATAAAATCATCGGGATGAGAATGTTGACTGCTGAGTCACTGAGCTTGTAGATGATTTGAAGGTTGCTGGTGTTGTGGATAGTGTAGAAGACAGGCAAAGAATATAACGGGATGTAGGTCAATTGCGAGTATGGGCAGAGAAATGGAAAATGGAGCTTAACCCAGCCAAATGTGAGTGTTACATCTCGGTAGGGCAAATATGAAGAGGTAGTACACTGTTAATGGGAAGCCCAGAGGACCTTGGGGTCCAAGTTCACAGCTCCCTGAAAGTGGCTACACACATCTTCATAGGCGAATGGCATGCTTGATTTTATTAGTCGAGGCATTGAGTTCAAAAGGCCGGAAACTATGTTGAAGCTTTATTAAACTCGAGTTAGCCTGCACCTGGAATATTGCGTACATTTTTGGTCACCCTATTACAGGAAGCATGTTGAGGCTTCGGAGAGGGTGCAGAAGAGGTTTATCAAGATGCTGCTGAGATTAGAGAGCATGTGTTATAACAAGAGGTTGGATAAACTTGTGTCGTTTTCTCTGGAGCAGTGGAGGCTGATGGGACATCTGATAGAGATTTATAAGATTGAGAGGCAGAGAGAGAGAGAGAGTAGACAGACAGTGTCTATTTCCCAAGGTTGAAATATCTAATAGCAGAGAGCTATTAGACAGGGTAAGTTCAACGAAAATGTGAGGGGTAATTTTTTTTGCATAGAGAGTGGTGGGTGCCTGGAATACGCTATCTGAGGTGGTGGTAGATGCAGATACGTTAGGGACCTCCATGAGACATTCAGATTGGCACCTGAATGAGAGGGTAATGGAAGGATATGGACAATGTATGGGTAGAAGGCATTAGTTTAGTTGCCATTTGATTACTAATTTATTTGGTTCAGCATAACATTGTGGGCCTAATGGTCAGTTCCTGTGCTGTACTGTTCTCTGTTCTATGTTCTGTGATCCAAGTACAGCCTATCCAACCTCTTACCATAACAGAAGTCCTTCAATCCTGGAAACATCCTGGTGAATCTGTACTGCATTCTACCCAGCACAATCCCATCTTTTCTGTGGCAACTGGGCTGCACACAACACTTCAAATGTGACCTAAATGGTGTTTTGTAAAGTTGCAACTTAACTTGACAACTCTTATATTCCATGCTCCAGTCTATGAAAGCAAGAATGCCAAATGCCTTCTTTACCAACCTATTGACCTCTATGGCCACTTACAATAAACTATGGATTTGAACCATAATTCTATTTGTTGATCAACATCCCTCAATGTCTTTCCATTTTCTGTCTGGGTTCTACCTTTATTTGACATCAAAAAATATATTATCTCGCACTTCTGAGGATTAAGTTTCATTTTGCCATGTCCTGCCCAACTTTCAAAATGCTCTATATCCTGTTACAATCTTCCTCACTATCCACAATTATCCACAATTTTCATGTCTTCCATAAACTTACTAATCATACCTCCTATAGCCACATTCAAGCCATTAATATATATCTCAAGCAACATAGCTCCTAGTACCAATTCTTGTGGCACGTTCGTAGTTTCAAATCAGAAAACATCCTTCCACCACTATCTTCAGTTCTGGATTCAATTAGCTAGCTCTCTTTGAATCACATGTACTTTAACTTTCGGGATCAGCTTGCCATAAGGGATTAGTCCAATGCCTTACTAAAGTCTCTGTTAGCAACTTCCACACCATTGTCTTCATTTGACTGCTTGGTAACCTCCTCAAAAAGATCAATCACATTAATGTGACAGAATTTCACTTACTCTAAGATACACTGACTATCTGGAAACTAACAATATTTCAAAACGTACACAAGCCCTGCTTCTTGGAATGCCAAAGAAAAAACTGGAAAAAGGTTCACTGGCTTATCTGTGATGTCCTACATTGACAAGTTTTCTGCAGTTTTCTTGTTCTTTGCTGTAGCTAACAAAGGTGCAAATATCTCCATCAGACAGGACCACAAGAACCTGCGCCCTTACTGTCCTTTGTTTTCTGGATTAGATCTCATCTGGTTCTGGGAATTTATCTGGTCTTATATATTCCAAGAAATCTAAAAACCTTATCACCTGTGCTTTCCCAGTTTCCATTATTACCTGCAATTTTTCTATAGCCAAGACCTCTTGCCAATATTCCCACACAAAATTAACTTTCCTAATACTTTCAGATTATATCTCACACCCAGCTGTACACTGAATCAAACTTGACAACAAGCTATGTATCAAAGTTTAAAGTGAAATTATTATCAAAGCACATATATGTTATCATATACTTCCTGAAGATGCATTTTCTTGCAGGCATTTACAAAGAAATAATACAATAGAATTGTATTTAAAAAACTATATATGAACAGACAGACAGACAATCACTGTGCAAATAAACATAATACTGAGAACATGAGATGTAACAAGTCTTTGAAAGTTGGTCTGTGGGTGTAGAATCAGTTCGGAATAGTGATGAATAAAGTTATCCACATTGGTTCAGGAGCCTGATGATTGTTAGGGTGATTACTGTTCCAGCACCTACTGGTGTGTGACCTAAAGTTTCTAGTCCTCCTTCCCAATGGTAGTAATGAGAAGAGAGCATGTCCTGGATGGTGGTGGGGTGGTGGGGTAGGCCTGCTTTAATGATGAATACTACTTAGTGGCAATGGTCCTTATAACTGTACTCAATGGCGGGGAGGACTGGAATGTATCATGGTATTTCAGTGGAACCCCTATCTTCTAAGTCCTCAAGGTCCCAAATGCTCCCTTTAATGGAGAGATATTAGATTCTTATCTTTATTACCTGCTTTTAATGTCAAAATTTGCTTCTAAACTAGATTGTTTATATTTATAGCAGCAGTCTCAAATGTTGACAGATTTTTGTTAGGTGAATCAGCAAAATTACAAAAAGTGGCCATTCAGAAAAACTGGAGTTATACAGGAGATAAATAGGATCCAACAAACTCAGACTCTCTGTTGGATTTACCAACTCAACAGAGAGTCTGAGTTTGTTGGATACATTATCAATTACTTATCATTGAGCAGTGATCGGAGGGAATCAAATTAAATATATCCATGTTCTTTTCATACTTATTTTCCATAATGAAAGAGTAAAACATTTGACTTGTGAAATGCACCCATTGTTGGAATCATAAAAGAACTGAGTAATAGTTGACAAAGGAAGGTGCAGTAATATCGAATATATCTTCTCATCTAAACTATTCCATGAAGTTTGTGTTACACTGTCTGCTCATATTGTAAATAAATTAATAAAAACATTTTCAGAGCAAACAATAATAAAGTATAACATTGCTGTTCTGTGAAGTCTTTATACGCCAGTGAGTCTACTGTTGCTAATGAATCAAGCACAGGGGCACTGAGAAAGTGTTTAATCACACACTGCTCAATGAGAATCTTGCATGCATTGGTTTAATTCTGAGTTGCTATGGACATTTTGGATCAAAATAATTCAACAAGAATTCCGAACATCCAGGCATTTACAGTGACAAAAGCAAAAGGTTCTCTTTTGGAAATATTGTGTTTCCAAAATTCCAAGTGATTATTTCCTTTCCTTAGCATTAACTAGATTTACTCTTATTTCATTTATCTGTAAATCTTTTAGCTTCAGTGTCCATATTTTAAATTAATTTCTTACTAGCTTGCATAAATCCCCCAATTTTCCAAAGTACTGGTGCTAGATCCTAGATAAAAACTCCTTGTCTCATGAATCCTTGCTGGTTAACTCCACTGTTGTAATACATGGATATTTGAATTACTAAGTCCTTCCTGTCACCTCTCTCATTAACAAGGCATTATCACTCAAAGAAGTGCCTCTCACTGGGTGATTTCTGTTTTTCAAACCATTGTCTGTAAACTTTAGAGACTGTTGTGTGCGAAAATCCCAGCTGATCAGCAGTTTATGAGATACTCAAACTATCCCACCAGGCACTAACAGTCACTCCACGGTCAAAGTCATTTAGCTCACATTTCTTCCCCATTCTGATGTTTGGCCTGAACAACAACTGAACATCTTGATCATGTCTGCATGCTTTTATACTGCTACGTGTTTGGCTGATTAAGCTATTGTTTTTCCGAGAAGGTGTACAGCTAATAAAATAGCCACAGAGTGTATATTTTCTCCTCCAACTGAAAAATTATACTGAGTAATCTCATGCAAATGTAATACTGCTTATTTAACAACAATGTCTCTTTTACCTAAAACATTAAAATTGTTTCTGCTTTTATTTCAGATTTCCAACATCTCTAGTTGCAATTTTATCTTGAACAAACATATCTAAGGTTTACCAGTCTGAAATAAATCCTGCGTTCACTGCGGTATATTCAAATTACACTTACAGAAAGGTCTATTTCCCAGGATAATGATTTGTGATGGGACAATCTTTTCTAAGTCAGAAATGATTGATCCCAGTGTATATAAAGCAAACCAGCAGAATTTGTTTTAGACATTAAGACAAATATCAATAATACTAGCAACCGCAATATCATGCATAAAGCTCAAAGACACGATCTTTAGCTTTACTAACTGTGTAATTGACTGAAACAGAGTTTTTGATTCAATTACATCCACAGCAGAGACATTGTGAGTGGTTAAATTCTGTAAAGGTTTGGTAATCTGCTTTCCTGATTTTGCAACGAATATAGAGTCATAGATAATGACAGCACAGAAACAGGCACTTTGGCCCATCTAGTCCATGCTGAACTACTTAAACTGCGTAGTCTTATCGACCTGCATCTGGACCACAGGTCTCTGTACCCATCCCATCCATGTACCTATCCAATCTTCCTTCAGGCATTGAAATTGAAATCGTATCCATACTTGTGCTGGCAGCTCATTCCATGTTCTCACCACCCTCTGAAGAAGTTTCACATCATGTTCCCTTAAACATTTCACATTTCACTCTTAACCCATGACCACTTTTCCAACCACAGTGGAAAAAGCCTGTTTGCATTTACCCTATCTATACCCCTCACAATTTTGAATACCTTTATCAAATCTACCTCAATCTTCTATATTCTAGGGAAAAAAATTTGAACCTATTCAACCTATCCTTATAACTCAGGTATTCCAATCCCTTCAATATGTTTGTAAATTTTCTCTGCACTCTTTCAAGCTTATTTACATCTTTCCTGAAGATAGGTGACCAAACTGCACACAATACTCCAAATTAGGCCTCAACAATGCCTTATATAACTACAACATAACGTCCCATCTCCTGTACTCAATACTTTGACTTATGAAAGCCAATGTATCAAAAGCTTTCTTTATGACCCTATCTACCTGTGACTCTATTTTCAATGCATTATGGACCTGTATTCCCAGATCCCTTTGTTCCACCACACACCTCAGTGCCCTACTGTTCCTGTGTAAGACCTACGCTTGTTGGTCTTCCTCGAGTTCAACACCTCACACTTGTCAGCATTAAATTCTTTCTGCCATTTTTCAGGCCATTTTTCCAACTGGTCCAGATCCTGCTGCAAGCTTTGATAGTCTTCGTTGTTGTCCACTATACCCCCAATCTTGGTGTCATCCACAAATTTGCTGATCCAGTTAACCACATTATCACCTCGATCATGGATATTGGTGACAAACAACGGACCCAGCACTGATCCCTGCAGCACTCCACCGGTCACTGGCCTCCAGTCAGAGAGGCAAATATCTACTACCTATCTCTGGCTTCTCCCACAATGCCAATGTCTAATCCAATTTATTACCTCATTTTGAAAGCTGAGTCACTAAACCTTCTGAACCAGTCTCTCATGCAGGACCGTGTCAAATGCCTTCCTAAAGTCCAAGCAGACAACATCCCTCTACTGATGTAAGGCTCATAGGCCTTTAATTTCCTGGTTTATTTTTAGACACTTTCTTAAACAGTGGAACAACATTAGCTATCCTCCAATGCTCCGGTACCTCACCTGTTGCTGAGGATGATTTAACTATTTTTGCTAGGGGCCCCTGCTTTTTTTTTGACTTGCTTCCCCAGGTTCAAGTGTACACGTGGTCAGGCCTTGATGATTTGTCCACCCTATTTTGCCTCAGGACCACAAACAACTCCTCCTTTGTTATCTGTATGAGGTCCATGATTTCACTGCTGCTTTGCCTCACTTCTATAGGCTCTGTGTCCATCTCCCAAATAAATACAAAGGCTAAACAATCCATTTAAGATCTTCCCAATCTCTTCTGTAAATGTGTAGATTACCACACTGATCTTCCAGAGGACCATCCCTTGTTATCCTTTTGCTCTTAATGTATCTATAGAGGCATTTGGGATTCTCCTGCACCTTGTCTGCTAGAGTAACCTCATGCCTTCTTTTAACCATTTTGATTTCTTTCTTAAGTGTTCTCTTGCATTTCTTATATTCCTCAAGTACCTCATTTGTTCCTACCTGCTGACTTTTTATCCTTCTTAACCAACACCAATGCCTGACCACGTGTTCCCTTGAACCAAAGTTTCCTATACTTGTAATCTTTTCCTTTTATTCTGGCAGGCACGTACAAGATTTGTACTCTTAAAATTTCACCTTTGTAGGCCTCCAACTCACCAAGTACACCTAGCCAGTACCAATTCACACTAACACCATCAAAGTTGGCCTTTCTCCAATTTAGAATTTCAAATGGAGAATCTGACCTATCTTTTTCCTTGAACTACCTTGAAACTAATAGCATAATGTTCACTAGATACAGTGTTCCCCTACACAAACTTCTGTCACCTGTCCTGTCTTATTCCCTAGCAGAAGATCAAGTACTGCATGCTCTCTCATTGGGACTGCTATATACCGATTAAGGAAACTTTCCTGAATGCATTTGACAAACTCTATCCCATCTAGTGCTTTTACTGTAAAGGAATCTCAGTCAACATGAGAAAATTTAAAATTCACTTATAATTATGACTGAATGTTTTTGCAACAGTCTGCAATCTCTCTATAAGTTTCTTGCTCTAGCCCCATTAACACGGTCATACCTTCCTTATTTCTCAGTTCGACTTATTAAGCCTCACTAGAGAAGTCCTCCAGTCTGTCCTGTCTGAGGACAGCCATGACATTTCTCCTGACTAGTAACCCCAGCCCTCCCTCTTTAAGCCCTCCTGCTCTAACACATCATAAACAATGGAACCGCGCAATTTTAAACTGCTAGTCCTGCCCCTCCTGCAACCAAGTTACACTAGTGGCTAAAATGTCATAATTCCATGAGTTAATCCATACCCTGAGCTCATCAGCCTTTACTACAATGCTTCTTGCAATGAAATATATGCAACTCAGAGCATTAGCCCCACCGAGATCAATCTTTTGATTCCTGACTTTGTCTGGGGACTTAACAAAATCTGACTCCACAATCTCTCCACTAACTGTTCTGGCACACTGGTTCCTATACCCCGGCAACTAGTTTAAAGCCTCCCATGCAGTACTAGCCAATCATCCTGCTAGGATATTAGCCCCCCTCCAGTTTAGGTGCAAACCATCTCTTCTGTATCGGTCTCCCCCCTCCCTGGTAGAGAGCCCAATGATCCAAAAATCTGAAGCCCTCCCTCCTACACCAAACTCTTAGCCATGTGTTAAGCTGTATGGTCTTCCTATTTCTGGCCTCACTCGCACCTGGCACGGGTAGCAATCCTGAGATCACAACCCTGGAGGTCCTATCTTTTATCTTAGCACCTGTCTTCCTGATCTCACTTCGCAAAACCTGGCCCCTCTTCCTGCCTTCAGCATTGGTATCTATGTGGACCACAGCCTTTGGATACTCACCCTACCACTTAACAATGCAGAGGACGCAATCGAAGATGTCCCAGACCCTGGCACCAGGAGGCAACATACCATCCGGGAGTTTCATTCACATCCACAGATCCTCCTTTCTGTTCCCCTGACCGATGAACCCTCTGTCACCACAGTTTGCCTCTTCTCCCACTTTCTCTTCTAAGCCACAGAGCCAAACTCAGTGGCAGAGACCAGACCTGTGTGACTTTCTCTGTTAAGTCATCCCCCACCCTCCCAGCAGTATCCAAATTAGTATACCTGCTGTTGAGGGGTTGGCTGCAGGGATACACTGCCCTGGCTGTTTAACCCTTTCACTGTCCTGATTGTCACCCAGTTTCCTGTGTTCTACACCTCTCTATATAGAGTACTGGAGTCATAGAAAAGTATAGCACAGAAATAGGCCCATTGGCCCATCCTGTCCATACTGAACCATTTAAACAGTCTTGTCCCATCTACCTGCACCTAGACTATACCCTTCCCATCTATGTACCTATCCAAACTTCTTTTAAAAGTTGAAATCAAGCTCGCATGTACCACTTGCGTTGGCAGCTTGTTCCGCTCTCTCATCACTCTGACTGAAGAATTTCTCTTCATGTTCCCCTCCAGCTTTCACCCTTAACTCTTGACATCTAGTTGTAGCCCCATCCAACCTCAGTGTAAACAGACTGTTTGCATTTACCCTCTTAATTTTGTATACCTCTGACAAATCGCCCCTCAATTTTCTACATTCCTAGGAATAAAGTCCTAACTTATTCAATCTTTCCTTATAACTCAGTTCCTCCAGTATTGGTAACATCTGTGTATATTTTCTCTGAACTCTTTCAGCCTTATTTACATCTTTCCTGTAGGTAGGTGATCAAAACTGCAGGCAATACTCTAAATTAGGCCTCACAAACACACTATATAACTTAAAAATAACATCACAACTCTTGTAATCAATACTTTGATTTATGAAGGCCTATGTGCTAAAAGCCTTCTTTCTGACCCTACCTACCATTACTGCCATTTTCAATGAATAATGGACCTGTATTCCCAGATCCCTTTGTTCTACAGCACTCCTCTCTGTAAGACCCACTCTGGTTGGTCCCACTGAAGGATAAAACCTTGCACTTGTCTGCATTACGTTCCATCTACCATTTTTCAACCAATTTTTCCAGCTGGTCCAGATCCTGCTGCAAGCTCTGATAGTCTTCCTCACTGTCCACTACTCTCTAAATCTTGGTGTCATTCACAAATTTGCTGATCTAGTGAACCACATTATCATCCAGAATGTTGATATAGATGACAAACAAGAATGGACCCAGCACCAGTCCCTGCAGTACTCCATTAGTCACAAGCCTCTAGTCAGAGAGACAACCATCTACTACCACTCTCTGGCTTCTCACACAAAGCCAATGTCTAATCCAATTTACAACTTTACCTTGAACCTTCGCAACCAACCTGCCGTGCGGGAACTTGTCGAATGCCTGCACTGCCAGCATCCTCTGTCTTGCCTTCCTTGAAAAACTCTAAGATTGGTTAGCCATGACCTACCATACACAAAGCCATGCTGACTATCCCCAATTAGTCCCTGTCTATCTGAATATTCCTATATGCAGTCCCTTAGAATACCTTCCAATAAATTTCTACAACTGAGGTCAGGCTCACCAGCTATAATTTCCTGTTTTATTTTTCAATAGGTTTCAATAGGTTTTGATAGGTTTCAATAGAGCTTTGCTTAAACAGCAGAACAGCATTAGCTATCCACCAATTCTCCAGTACCTTGCCTGTCGTTAAGGATGATTTAACTATCTCTGTAGGGCCCCTGCAATTTCTTCTTGTGCTTCCCCCAGGGTCTGAGGGAAAAACTTGTTCGGTCTTGGGGAGTTATCCACCCTAATTTGACTCAACACTGCAAGCAGCTCTTCCTCTGTAATTTGCATCGGGTCCAGGACCCTGCTGCTCCTTTGTCTTATTTCCATAGACTCTGTGTCTGCCTCCCAAATATATACAAGTCCAAAAAAATCCATTTAAGATCACCACTATCTCTTTTGCCCATGCATAGGTTACCACTCTGATCTTCCAGAGAACCAATTTTGTCCCTTACTATCCTTTTGCTCTTAATATATTTGTAGAGGCACTTGGGATTTTCCTTCACTTTGTCCAATAGACCAACCTCATGCCTTCTGTTTAGCCCTTCTGATTTTTTACTTAAGTGTTCTATTACATTTATTATACTCCTCAAGTACCTCATTTGTTCTTACCTGTCTGTATCTGCTATACACCTCTTCTTTTTTTCCTTAACCAGGGCCTCAAATATCTCTTGAAAACTAGGGCTAGGGTTATTCTGACAGGCATATGCAAGCATTGAGATCTCAGAATTTCTCTGTTGAAGGCCTCCCACTTACCAAGTGCACCATTGCCAGAAAACAGACTGTACCAATCCACCCTTGTCAGATCCTTTCTGATACCATCAAAATTAGCCTTTCTCTAATTTAGAATTTCAAACCGGTAAACCAGACTGTTCTTTCTCCAATTTTACTTTGAAACTAATGGCTTTGTGATCACTGGATGCAAAGTGTTCCCCATACACAACTTCTGTCACCTGCCCTGTCATATTCCCTAACAGCAGATCAAGTATCGCATACTCTCTCATTGCGACTTCTATGTACTGATTAAGGAAACTTTCTTGAACACATTTGATAACTCTATCCCATCTAGTCCTTTTACAGTTTAGGAGTCCCAGTCAATATGGGGAAAGTTGAAATCACCTACTGTAGCAACCTTACGTTTCTTGCAACAGTCTATGATCACTCTACAAATTTGTTCCTCTAAATTCCATGATTGTTGAGTGGTCTATAATATAGCCCCATTAATGTGGGCATACCTCTCTTATTCCTCAGTTCGACCTATAACGCCTCACTGGACAAGTTCTCCAATTTGTCCTGACTGAGCATTGCCATGACATTTTCCCTGAGTAGTAATGTCACCCTCCTGCTCTGTCATGTCCAAAATAATGGAACCCCAAAATATTGAGCTGCCAATCCTGCCCCTTCTTCAGCCAAGTACCACTAATGGCTACAATATAATAATTGCAGGTGTTGATTCATGCCTTGAACTCATCTGCCTTGCCTACAATACTTCTTGCATTGAAATATACGCACCTCAACCTTTTGATTACTGACATCTGTCTCCACGACCTCTCCACTGACTGTTCTGCCACTCTGGTTCTTACTCCCCTGCAACTCTAGTTTAAACCTCACCATACAGCATTAGCAAACCTTCCCACTAGGATATGGGACCCCTCCAGTTCAGAGGCAAACTCTCTCTTCTGTACAGGTCCCACCCTCCCTGGAAGAGAGCCCAATGATCCAAAAATATGACACCTTCCCTCCTACACCAACTCCTTAGCCACATGATAACTGTATGATCTTCCTATTTCTGGACTCACTAGCATGTGGCATGGGTAGCAACTCTGAGATCACAATCCTGAAGGTCCTGTCTATCTTAGCACCAAACTCCCTGAACTCACTTTGCAAAACCTTGTCCCTCTTCCTACCTTCATCATTGGTATCTATGTGGACCACAGCCTCTGGCAGCTAACGCTCATATTTAAGAATGCTCTGGACTCGATCCAAGATGTCCCAGACCCCGACATCCAGGAGGCAACGTACCATCTGGGAATCTCATTTGCATCCACAGAACCTTCTTTCTGTTCCCCTAACAAATGAATCCCCGGATACCACAGCTCACCTCTTCTCTCCCAAGCTCAGTGCCAGAGACCAGATCGCTGTGACTTTCTTCTGCTAGACCATCCTTTTTTTGAGGGGGGTGGGCAACAGTGGTAATCTCTGCTGGCTGTTTAACCCCTTTCACCCTCCTGACTGTCACATAGTTTCCTGTCTCCTGCACTTTTGGTGTAACTACCTCTCTATTTAGTGTAGTAGAGTCACAGAAAAAGGCCCTTTGGCCCATATATGCCCTGTGCATCACCCCTTCAGACTCCTGAGTGATCTGCAGTTCATCCAGCTCCTGCTCCAACTCATTAACATGGAGTGTTAGAAGCTGCAGCTGGATGCTCTCCTTGCAGGTGAAGTCATCAGGGACACTGGATGTCTCCGTGTTTTCTCACATCCCACAATAGGACCATTCAACTACTCTGCCTGGCACCCCTACTGCTCTAACTGTGCAGTAATAATAATTTTTCCTTTATTAAGGAAATAATAAATAAACTGAAAACAAAATACCAAATGTTTTTGCCTTCTCTCACGCAAGCCTCTCCTTGCTGAAGCCTTGAAGAACTGAAACGTCAAAGAATTAAACCTTCAATTCCCCACTCTAACACTGTCCACTCCAACAAAGGCTGCTCTGCTTGCTCCTGCCTTATTTTCATTTGCCCTTTCTAATGAATCCTGATCTCTGATTGGCTACTGTTCAAATGCCAAAACTCCCATGATGTGCTGCACTTTAATGCACACTTGGCAACCTGATAGAAGTCACAGCTTGTCTCTCTATCAACCTCTGCTCTGCCGCTGTTCAAAATGTTTAACAAAGTTATTTAAGTACTAATTTTGTTTACGTTGTTAATACAGTTAGTTATGATTCATTCAGGAGATTGAAACTGGATTTTTAACATAATTTCATAAGGAAGCTGACAAACTAGTTATATTTTAATTTTACATGGTATTACATGGTCCATGATTACACAAGTGACTGAATTACATTATTGTGGCAACTTCTAGAGGCCTGCCTTCCAGGTAGCCACACACCCCTTCCCATCCTCAAAGTTAAAGCTTCCATTCCTGAGAACTATTTGTAACTTGAACTGTTCATAGGCTGGAAAGGAAAAAAAATGGTGCGTGGGGGAGGATCTTGGAAACAGCTGTGATGGGAGGGAGGGCAAGCGTAGGAACTACAGCTGCCAGCTGGCCTCAGTAACTCGGTAAGTGAATGAGAGGGTCTGCTTGGCACTCCCAGCTCTGCTTTGCTCAGCGCAGCCTCTGATCACTGCAAACCTAACCATATCCATTCCATCAATCTACAAAGTTCGTATGTATGGTGTGTCCATAATTTAGGCATTTATAATCTTGGGAGGATCTGCAATTCCACGATCATACTTGGTACAGAATACATGAAGCTTGCAACTCAGCTACTGAGGCTCAATATATCCAATATTTGAAGATATCACAACTAAGTGCACTCTGCCTTTGATAATCAGAATCGGAGTCAGGCTCATTATCACTGAAATTATGTTGAAAATGTTGTTTCACAATAGGAAAATAACAGGTATTTTAACAATTCATTGGAGCAAAAAACTGAGTTAAATACATTTGAATAAAATTACGCATTTTTCATATAAAATAGCTACTAAAGGATAGCATTCCAGTAGCAGACCAACAAAATAATTTTTGTGTGGTTACATAAGCAGACTTCAGATGCATGGAGAGATTAGAGAAACCCAGCTTCTTCTCTTCAGAGCAGAATTTATTGATAGATCTAACATCAGAAGATAGGATAGGAAAACTGTTTATACCACCAAGTGGGTCAGTAAACAGAAAATATGGATTTATAGAGCAGGGGTCAGATTTGGGTGGTGAAGAGGAGAGATGTTTTTATGCAGTATATTACCATGACCTAGAATTTAATTACTTGGCTGGTTAGTGAAAGATTGCTCAAAAATAACTTTTAAAAGGGAGTTTGTTATGCACTTGGAAAGAAGAGAAGAAACTACAAAGCTGTGGGAAAAGAGTATGAGCATGCAAGCAAATTGTGAGCTCATTCAAAGAGCTAGTATTGGCACGCAAGACTAAATGCACTGTGAATGCTCAATAGATGGTACATCAAATTTCTTCCAACTAAAGCGGCAAATAACACAAGTTACCATGAAGTACACCATGGAAAATTTGCAGCTGAATGTCTAAACATGTTGCAGCTAAGACTCATTCATCAGACTCAAGACATCAGACATTAGATTTCAGAAGTTATTACGGATCATCTAAATAAGCAGAAAAGTTGGTGACTTCGACTTGAAATTCAGAAGGAATAACATCTATACTTCAACTGAGCATAACAGTTCATAAGTAAAGGCAGTGGTTTGGATTTGAACAGTGGCCTTAAACAAATATGGTTAGTAGCCAAATGCCACAGAAGTGCTCTAACATAAGATGACTTCAGAACAACATCAGAATGACTTCAGAAGAAAGGAAGTTGTGTTTATTTTTCAAAGCTTCAAATGGTGAAGAATGTGCCATGACAAAAAGCAGCTGCTTTGAAAATCAGTGCAATACAATGCTCTGCAAGCCAGACAGTTAATGGAAACTGTGACTGTAATAGTTGTAGTGTCATGTAACGTGATAATGTTTTCAGTTCACAACACTGAAAGATGGGAGTTCAGGGGGCAATTACACAGAATTTGTTTTTAATAAAACGAGACCCCAGTAATGACACAGTGCCTGGTCCAATAACAACAAACAAAGCACCTAACAACCGGCTTTTAAAAGGGAAATGTTGAATCTGTGAAAGGACCTAGTTTTCATACCTTCCAATGGAAAATGAACTTGCCTTTTGATGGTACTTCACTGGCATGATGTCAGTCAGCAGTGCAACTGAATTGTAGCCATAGGTCTGACGGAAACAGATTTGTAATTGCTTCACCTCTTTACCTTTTTGTCTCGAAATTCACCCCAATCAATGGTGCTCAGCAGGTTATATAATTCAGAGAACATGTTGTAACTTACTTCCAAAGTTCATTTCTTTGAATTTAGTAGAAAGAATCAGACTCAGGAGTACAATATTAAGAGTGCTAAGTAGAACGTTTAGCATCAGTGACTGGTGCTGCATTTCTAGGTTGTCTACCTTTTCTTCAAAGCTTAGAAGCTAACCTCCTCACCATGAATATTCCAATCTTCCCTTTCGCATTAATACATATTTGAAAAATCAATGTAGTATGACCTTAAAATATCCTTTTACCCTGCAATTTCAGGCCTTTTATTAAGTACCTTAATCATACTTCTGATATGGTTGTTGACAGCATCACTCATGCCTGATCAAAACACTGAAGCCTTAAGCATTCGGCTGCAAATTCATGCAGTTCTTAGCAAGAAGATGATGATGAGCAGGACTGGAACTAACCACCAGTAATTCCAGCTGCCAAGTACTCATACAAATGCTATAGGCCAGACCCACTACTTTCATCCTCTGTACACTGACATCCTATAACTTGAATCTTCACTCTATCCGACTGTCATTATTTTATTGTATTTAGTGATACAGCTTTGAACAGGCCCCTCCGGCCCAATAAGACGTGCTGCCTAGCAACCCACCGGTTTAACCCTAGCCTAATTACGGGGCAATTTTCAATGACCAATTAGCCTACTAACTGGCACATCTTTGGACTGTGGGAGGAAACCAGCGCAGCCGAAGGAAACTGATACAGTCACGGGGAGGACATACAAACTCCTTACAGACAGTGGCGGGTATTGAATTGGCGCTGAAAAGTAACGCTCTAACCGCTATGCTGCCATGCCACCCTAAATATTCTGTCCATCCTTCTGAATTTGGCTCTTCCTTTACTAGAAAAGTTAACAGCAACATCAAATTGGAAGTAATTCCAGATCTCCTCTATGCATGCCCTGTCTTTCTCACCGTATTTTCTGCCTGTTTTTGATGCTGTTTTCTACGTGGTTACAACTCAGCAGGGGATAGCTGCTGAGCTCCCACTGCTGACTGGTCAGATAACCATGGTGGATGACTTTATGCTGCTTTGGTTTCAACGAGGTTTTAAAGGGATGCGATTCACTTAAGTGACAAAATAATTTCCAGAGAAGTGTAGCTTCTTGGGACAAGCAAAGGCAATCAGCAGTTTAACTGAGTGGGGTATGAAAATATGGAAATTTTTACCCTGAGAAGTGCATGATGTTTAGGTGTTTTGGGGGTTACTTTCAAACAAACTGATAAATGTTCACAACTGGATTCTGGCTTCAACACTCCAGCTTGCAGCTAGAGTGGCACTTTTAAAGGTAATTAGTCTTAAAGTTCAAATTAGCTGTCCGTCCACAAGATTCCTAGGCATGCTGAAAATTACCATTGAGATCCAGGTGAACTACCCATTAAGATAAAAGTAAATGCAACAATATTTTGTTCTCACTGTTCCGTTCTTATCTTTCGCTGGGGAAGGGACTAAACAGGGTTCTTGTCGGAGGATGCCTCCATGATTTGGAGATGTCGTGGTTGGGATCAGAATGAGAGGCAGCTTGGCTGACTTGACTAGGCCATTGGCCAATGAGTATCAGAAGCACCAAAATTCAAAGTAAATTTACTGTAAGTATATTTAGATATGTTACCATATACTACCTTGAGGTTCATTTTCTTGTGGTCATTCATAGCAGAACAGATAAATACAATAAAATCAAGAAAAATTCTACACAAGGACAGACAAACAACCGATGTGCATACAGAAGGTAAACTGTGCAAATAAAGAAATAATACCGAGAACATGAGCTGTACTGTCCTTGAAAGTGAGTCCATACATCGTGGGATCAGTTCAGAGTTGAGGTTGAGGTGGAAAGAGGCAGGGGGTAGGATGGGGCAGCCTGGTGGGGAATGGAGCAGGGTAATGAAGGGAGAAATGGATCATGGAACACTTCAAGGTGGCAATAATGGAGTAAGGACCCGTGGAGGAGGTATAGATGGAGAGATAAACAGTGCAGACGGGTAAGAGGGTGAAAGTGGAGGGGGAGAAGAGGAAGGAGAGGCAGCAGAAAGAGGGCAGTGAGAGAAGAATAGTGCGGAGAGACAGAAAAATAAAATAATAGTTATATTTTTACTTGAAAAGCAAAAACTAATCCAGATGCTGTAAATCAAACACTAGAAGATATAATGGCAGAGATACTCTCAAGGCACTTAACCACACAGTGCTCTGCAACGACACCGGTGCCAAGCTGTATTGGCCCTTTCTCTTCCCTTGGACAACATCGGTGTTGTGGAGAGGGGAGACTTGCAGCATGGGCAACTGCCGGTCTTCCATACAACCTTGCCCAGGCCTGCGCCCTGGAGAGTGAAGACTTTCCAGGTGCAGATCCAAGGTCTCGCAAGACTAACGGATGCCTTTACTTATTTACTCTCAAGATCAGGTGGAATCTGTGAAGCAAGAGAAATTGAATTACATCAGATTGGGCTTGGGGTTCAAAGGCAACAAGTTGCAGGTGCTAAAAATCTGAAATGGCAGATATTGTTGAAAACAATCTGAGATTAAACAGAAGCAGAGCTCATGACTAGGTCGAAGGATCTGTAATATGAAAATTCATCAATTCACAATATCAAACCCTCTCTCTGTTAAGTTTTAGCTTTGCTATATTTCATTTGGAGCTTGAGGAGATTATTTTGTCACCAAAGACTCTAGTAAATTTCGACACTTACTCTAGTTTTACATTTTACATTGTGTAAGATACTCTTGACACTGCTCAGTTAGGATTCCTTATTACGATTAGCTTATAAATAGCTAATCAATAAAATTGCTCATATACCACTGACTTCAAAATTTTGACCTTTAATTATTAGTAAGTTTCAATGTGATAGCATAAACAGAATTTATACCAGATGATGAAATTTGTTGTCCATGATCATCATTCAGATATAAGTAAACTAAAACCACTAAATATTGTTTCCATAAAAATTGTTTAAAAATAACAAATGCATAGGATTTACAAATGACATAATGATGGCATATATTGGAACATGGCAGAGGATAATGATAACTCAAATATCAACCATGGTAACTCTACTAAAGATAAAGAATAACATCCTTTTAAAATGAATTCCATCTTAGTTAGAAGATCAATGGTTTCTATTTTTCTTTCTGCAAGAAACATATTGCTATGAAGTTTAGTTTTTGAAAGGAAATTTAAGCTGTGGCAGAACATTATTTTTTCAAATACTGCAAAAGTTAAAGCAGGCAGGTCTGATCTGAAACTAAGCCTCTTCTCCTGGCTCAGCATCTTAGCACTACTGCGACTTTATGCCAGAACCGTGCTTATAGAAGTCCATTTTGAAATTGGACTCCATTTGGATGTTAGCCAAATAGGAATGCAAGGCAGGTACTTGAGTTGTCATAGCAGCTTGTTTCCATGACAGCAGGTATTTCTAATACTTTCCACCCGCCAGCCACAACCTAGAAGTTGGCAGTTTGAATGGAAAGATATGTGTCAAGAGTAGCATTTGTTTTTTTTATATTTAATTCTCCATCTTTTGGATGATGGAAGAGATTTTTTAGAATTACAAGGAAGCTGTTGGTCTTAACTCGCTCAAGACCTCAGTAGAGGAGAGGTTACAAGAAACAGCAAGCTTGAAGGATAAGGTTGTGGGAGAGACTTAAAATTATGGGGGAGCACTGTATAGTATGAAATCAAAGTAGAAGAGGCAAGGAAAATTGGGAATAGCATGCAATAACAGAATGTGGGGTATGAAGGTCAAGTGAGCTAAAAGAGTGAAGATATTTTGGCTACTTAGGAGTATTTCAAGAATGAGCTCTTTAAAGAAGTGGAACAAGTTGAACCACTTGAAAGAGGAGAGGGTGTGAGAAAGATCATTGTATTACAGATTTTTATCATTTTCTTATTTATTGATAAAAAAATTACATTGGAGATGAAGGAAATAAAAGTAAAATATTATACAGGATGTAATCACATTTATTTTTGCTTGGAAGGATGTCACTTTAAGCCTTGGTAGCAAATTACACTTAATACTGACACATTAGCGATTAACAGTTTAAAAGCAAATTCAAACATGGTGCTGTCATAGAATAGCAAGTAGATGGAAGCAGATGTCAGAGTTGGCACTCCCAGTGTGTTACTAGATTTAAATGAAACATCTCTAAGAAAAAGCAAAGAAGAATGTAATTTTGGAGATATTATCATCCGCCAATATTAGCAACTACAAGCGATGTGCAGGATTAATTCTCCCATTGATGTTATATTCTGCCTAAGTACTTCATTTAAAATTTCCTGGCAATTGGAATAGAAGAAAAACTATCCCTGACAATTTCATTAAAGCTTTGTCTCTTGATACTTTCACTGCACCTGATTCAAAACACTGCAGCTGATTGATTTCTCCAATATCAGCTTTGCTAACAGCAAGGGAAATGAGACTCATACACAGGAACGATCTAGGAACGTGTTTTGAACAAATAAATCGCTTCTGCTAAGAAAAGCCATTTTTATCAATATGCTAATTATGTGTTATTTATGTAGTCTCCTGCAAACAAGTAAACTTCCTATGATTTGAATTATATACATTTTTCTCAATTTTTGTTTTGGTAGTAGAGAAAATTGTTAATTTTGGAGACTGGAGACTGAGAACATTTTCAATTCAGTTCAAGGTATCTGCCATTTATAATAAAGGACGTGATATTTTTGTAAATCAGATTATGGTTATGGTTAAGTGGTTATTTGACAAATGGTAATTCAGAACTCTGAACGCAAGTCCTATGACAGCAACTGTGACATGTACACTCAGTGGCTATTTCATTAGGTACAATTGTACGCCTGCTCGTTAATACAAATATCTTATCATCCAATCAAGTGGCAGCAATTCAGTGTATAAAAGCATGCCAACATGATCAAGAGGTTTGGTTGTTGTTCGGACCATACATCAGAATGGGAATGAAATATGATCTAAGTGACTTTGACTGTAGAATGATTGTTGGTGCCTGACGAGATAGTTTGGAATATCTCAGAAGCCGCTGATCTCCTGGGATTTTCACACACAACAGTCTCTAGAGTTTAAAGAGAACGGTGCAAAAAACAAAAGAAACATCCAGTGAATGGCAGTTCTGTGGGCAAAAATACCTTGTTCATGAGACAGGTTAGAGGTGAATGACCAGATTGGCTCAAGTGATAGGAAGGTAATAGTAAGTCAAACCACATGTTACAACAGTGGTATGCAGAGGAATGTTTCTGAATGCACAACACGTTGAGCCTTGAAGTGGATGGACTACAGCAGCAGAAGACCATGAACATACGCTTAGTGGGTAATTTATTAGGTAAAGAAGGTTTCTAATAAAGTGGCCACTGAGTGTGTATTGAGTCATGATTTGCCCTAAGGCAGATAATAAAGTCTGATTCTGAAAGTGACATTTACAAATTATATACAATAAAATAACTGTTAGCTGTGGACTGAAGGTTCCTAAGTAAGGATAACTCAGCTGCTCTTCAAAATAGTGCCTTAGGATCTTTTACGTCACTCGAGTGATGTCTCAGGGCTTTGGCCTAATGTCTCATCTTCTAAAATACAAGATTCTCTAACAACTGTGCCCAGGTCTCTGGGAATGAGGGTTTCGCTGAGCCACAACATTCTCCAAAGGTACATGGACTATCAGGAAGCCTTTGATAAGTAGAAAACAGAAAGTCAGTGGATAAGATTAAGGGCTATAGAATATAAGTCAGATTCAAATTTTGTCTGGAATTAAGAAACAAGGAAATAGAAGCTTTGTGTATTTTCCCATCGGCAATGAAACTCCATTGGGATTCTGTTCTTGTCACGGTCACGACCGTTAATTCTCCATTTTATTCTAATTCCCTTTGATGGCGACACACCTGGTCTCATCAAGACCTGCAGCATAAAAACCCCAGCTTTGCATCCACTCGTTGCCAGATCATCGTTTAGCCAGTGTAGTGATTAATGTTCCCGGCTGCTTAGGATTGTGTATTCTAAGTTTTACTTCAGTACTGAGGATTACCTGTGTAACTCTGTCTCTCTGTGTCAAGATAAGTATTCTACGTTTTACTTCAGTACCGAAGTTTACCTGTCTCTCCGTGTCAAGAAAAGTATTGTCTACCGCTTGCCTTTCTACGCTCCGTGTCAAGATAAGGGTTGCCTGCCACCTGCCTTTCTGTTTGCCGTTCCACTCCAGCAACGCTTTGTGTCAGGTTCCAGCTATGCTCACGCGCTCATCTGCATCCTAACCCTATCTCCGTGCCAGTGTCCTGCATTTGGTTTCGCCCCGTTCCATGCAACAGAACGATCTGGCCACCATGGACCCAGCGGACACAAACACCCTTCAACAAGCCCTCACCAGCCAGGGTACCCTACTGGGACAGCATGACCATCTCCTCCGGGAGGTCATGGAGAACCTCCGTTCCCTGTCTGCTCACGTCACATGGATTGGTAACCAGATGGACTGTGTCTCCACTCATTTCTCTCGACCCACTCCTGGAACCCAGCCTAGCCAGCCCAGACAGCCTATGCGGCAATCCCCCAAGCTTCACCAACACTTCCACCCAGACAACCTCACGTACCTGAGCTGGAGCACTACGCTGGAGATTTGGGGAAGTGCCAGGCCTTCCTCCTGCAGTACTCCCTGGTGCTTGAACAGCAGTTGTCAACTTACTCCACGGATAAGTCAAAGATTGCTTATGTCATGGGGTTGCTGCGGGGAAGTGCATTAGCGTGGGCCACAGCAGTTTGGGACAACCAATCGGATATCTGCTCTTCTTCCGCCACTTTTATCACGGAGATGTGAAAGATCTTTGACCACCCCGTCCGTGGTAAAGAAGTCGCCAAGCGTCTACTCATTCTCCGCCAGGGCTCCCACAGTGTTGCCGAATATTCCATGGAGTTCCGGGCGTTAGCAGCCGACTCGAGGTGGAATGATGAGTCACTCCAGGGGGTTTTTTGGAATGGACTCAGTGACCTGGTAAAAGACCAGTTGGTGGCAAGAGACGACACCGACAGCCTGGATTCCTTGATCTCCCCAGCCACCAGGTTGGAAAATCGCCTCCAATAACGCCAGAGAGAGAGAGAACTGGTCGTCCACCACCTTTGGCCACTTCTTGGCACTCATTTATGCCTCCTGCCAGAACAGGCCTCTCTCCTCCTTCTGCACCCCGAGTAGCTCCCAGCCCGGCCGTTTCCACAGCCCTGGGAGAGGAACCCATGCAGCTGGGACGGAGCCGCCTTTCTCCAGCTGAACGACTCCGGCGAATGAGAGAGGGTGAATGTCTATATATTGTGGTCATTCCAGACACTTCATTGCTACCTGCCACCTTTGGCCAAAATGGGAAGGCTCACCAGTAGCAGGTGGGACCCTGGAGAGCCAGACAACATTCCCTTCCGCACCCCGACCCCAAATGCAGCTTCAAGCCACTTTGTGTTACAACCAACAGTCCTTGCCTCTGCTAGCACTAGTGGACTCTGGTGCGGGGGAAACTTTTTGGATGAAAACTTAGCCCTCCAAGCCAGGCTTCCTCGTGAGCCATTGCGTACCCCCCTGGACACCCAGGCACTGGACGGTAGACTCCTGGCCTGAGTCACACACTGCACGGAACCCCTGCTTCTCTTTCTCTCCGAAAACCTTCGGGAACAGGTACGATTCAATTTAATTTCCTCTCCTCAAGCTCCTATAGTTCTTGTCCACCCCTGGTTAAGCCGTCATAACCCCCACATCGACTGGCCCACCGGGAAGATAGTCAGCTGGAGTTGGTTCTGCCATTCCTCTTGTCTGCAATGAGCCCTTTCCCCAGTGGAGGTCACTGTGACCTCGTCCGCCTCTGAGCCTCCTGACTTGTCCAAGGCTCCCGCAGAGTATCACAATCTGGGAAAAGTCTTTAGCAAGCAACGGGTTCTTTCTCTGCCTCCACATCACCCTTATAATTGTGCTCGGAGCCTCACTACCTACCAGTCGGCTGTACAACCTGTCCCGACCAGAAAGGCAAGCTATGGAGACGTATGTGAATGACTCCCTCGTGGCTGGCATTATCCGACCCTCATCTTCCCCTGTAGGCGCAGGTTTCTTCTTTGTGGGGATAAAAGATGGCTCACTGAGCCCCTGCATTGACTACTGTGATCTGAACAACATCACCATAAAGAATAAGTATCTCCTGCCCCTTATCAACTCTGCTTTCGAGCCCCTTCACAGAGCCACGATTTTCTCTAAGTTGGACTTGGGGAATGCTTATCACCTGGTCAGGATAAGGGAGGGAGATGAATGGAAAACAGCTTTTAACAACCCCCTTGGTCATTTCAAATATCTGGTCATGCCATTCAGTCTCACCAGTGCCCCCGCTGTCTTCCAAGCCCCGGTAATGACGTCCTTACGGACTTTATTAACCGTTTTGTTTTCATTTATTTGGACAACATCCTAATCTTCTCTCGTAATCTTCAGGAGCACACCCAGCATGTCTGTTAGGTCCTTCAGAGGCTTTTGAAGAACAAGCTATTTGTTAAGGCAGAGAAGTGTGATTTCCATGTCCATTCTATCAGTTTCCTGGGGACATCATTGAGAGCGGGCAGGTGAGGGCGGATCCCGAAAAGATCTGGGTGGCGGCAGAGTGGCCAAAACCTACGACACTCAATCAACTCCAGCGATTTCTGGGGTTCACAAACTTCTACCGTTGCTTCATCAGGGACTACAGCCGGGTGGCAGTGCCCCCTACTCAGCTCACCCCTCCTGCGACCCCTTTTCACTGGACCCCCGAAGCTGACTCAGCCTTCTCGGAGCTGAAGAGGCGTTTCACCTCCGCTCCCATCCTGGTCCAACCTGACCTCTCTCGCTAATTCATTGTGGAAGTCGACGCCTCCGACTCTGGGGTGGGAGTGGTCCTCTCTCAACGCTCCACCCCAGACCGAAAGCTCCATCCCTGCGCCTTCTTCTCTCGCCATCTATCCCCTGCTGAACGGAACTACGACGTTGGGAACTGGGAGATGCTGGCCGTCAAACTCACCTTGGAGGAGTGGAGGCACTGGCTGGAGGGAGCAGAACACCCATTCATCGTCTGGACAGACCATAAGAACCTGGTATACATCCAAACAGCTAAACACCTTAACTCCCACCAAGCCTATTTGACACTATTGTTTGGCTGTTTCAAATTCACCCTCACCTATCGTCCCAGTTCCAAGAACGGGAAGCCAGATGCTCTCTCTCGTCAATACGTCTCCGAGGAAGGTCCTTCCAACCCTGATACCATCTTTCCACCATCCTGTGTTGTGGCTGCCCTCACCTGGGAGATCGAATCCATAGTCAAAGAGGCCCAATGGACTCAGCCTGACCCAGGCGATGGACCCCATCCCCCCCCCAACTCCAATCGCCTCTTCGTGCCTGACTCTGTCCGGTCTCAGGTTCTCCAGTGGGGTCATACTTCCCGGTTCACCTGTCATCCTGGAATCGATCAAACTCTGTCTCTTCTGAAGCGACATTTCTGGTGGCCCACCATGGATGCTGACACTTGCTCCTTCGTCTCTGCCTGTACTGTGTGTGCCCACGGAAAAGCCTCCCATCAGCCACCTGCTGGGCTGCTTCGTTCCCTACCTGTACCTGGCTGCCCCTGGTCCCACATTGCTCTGGATTTCATCACTGGACCACCCCCTTCACATGGTAACACTGCTGTACTCACCGTGGTGGACCGTTTCTCCAAAGCTGTGCACTTCATAGCCCTTCCCAAACTCCCTACAGCCCGTGCAAGAGCCGACCTCTTTGTCCAATACGTCTTCCTCCTTCATGGAATTCCCTCTGACATTGTTTCTGACCGGGGCCCCCAATTCATCTCCCAAGTCTGGAAATCCTTCTGTCAAACCCTCGGAGCTTCAGTAAGTCTGTCTTTCAGTTTCCATCCCCAGACTAACAGTCAAACGGAAAGAGCAAATCAGGATTTGGAAGCAGCACTGCGCTGCATATTCGCCAATAACCCGTCATCCTGGAGCACCCATCTCACTTGGGTGGAGTACGCCCACAACTCCCTAGTCAGCACCGCCACCGGAATGTCTCCCTTTGAATGCTCCCTCAGTTATCAACCCCCTCTGTTTCCTGCTGACGAAGATGACATCGCTGTACCTTCAGTTCAGGCCCATCTCTGCCGGTGCAGCAAGGTCTGGAAGGATGCACGTGCAGCCCTGCTCTGCTCAGCTGACCGCAATCGGAGGATCGCCGATCGCTACAGGATTCCAGCGCCCAACTATCGGCCTGGTCAGAAGGTTTGGCTCTCTTCAGAAAACATCCCCCTTAAGAATGAACCCAAGAAACTCGCCCCTCGTTACATCGGATCATTCGAAATCAAGCCTCATGAGCCCCTTGGTGGTCAAACTCAAATTGCCCAGATCTATCCACATTCATCCCATGTTCCACATCTCTCAACTGAAACCTGTGCCTGTCAGCCCTTTGTGCCTTCCTGCTGAACCTCCTCCACCCGCCCGGGACATCGACGACTACCCAGCGTACACTGTCCGGTGAATATTGGATGCGCGCCGCTGAGGTAGGGGTCTCCAGTACCTGGCTGATTGGGAGTGATATGGTCCTGAGGAGCACACCTGGAATCCCCGCTCCTTCATCTTGGACCCTTCCCTCATCCGAGATTTCCATCGTGACAATTCGGACAAGACTGGTGGTTCGCCTGCAGTTTCCCTTTGGGGGAGTGGTTACTATCACGATCTCAATCGTTAATTCCCCATTTTCTCCTAATTCCCTTTGATTGTGTCATGGTCCTGACCGCTAATTCTCCATTTTCTTCTAATTCCCTTTGATTGTGTCACGGTCCCGACCATTAATTCCCCATTTTCTCCTAATTCTCTTTGATGGCGACACACCTGGTTCTCATCAAGACCTGCGGCATAAAAACCCCAGCTTTGCATCCACTCGTTGCCAGATCGTTGTTTAGCCAGTGTGGTAGTTAACGCTCCTGGCCGCTTAGGATTGTGTATTCTAAGTTTTACTGTAGCACCGAGATTTACCTATGTAACTCCGTCTCTCCGTGTCAAGAAAAGTATTGTCTACTGCTTGCCTTTCTACGCTCCGTGTCAAGATAAGGGTTGCTTGCCGCCTGCCTTTCTGTTTGCCGTTCAACTCCAGCAACGCTTTGTGTCAGGTTCCAGCTACATTCACGCCCTCGTCTGCATCCTAACCCTATCTCCGTGCCAATGACCTGCGTTTGGGTTTGCCCCATTCCTTGCAACAGTTCTGGGTCATTGTAGTCATTAATTAATTGGATTTGTTGTTCATTGTTCATTTTGGTGCATCTGGCAGCATTTTTGCTATTTCCACAGCATTTGAATGTTTTTTTACAAAGTCAAGTTGCTAGCTTGTCGCTCAACCCAGCGTAGATGGACAGCGTGCAAGGTGCCGGCTGGATTCGAACTTGGCACCGTTCACCTCAAAGTCTGGTGCTGATACCACTACTCCACTGGCCAGCTAATTAATTGGATTTAACCTGGATGAATTCACATTCAGAATTGATGATGACATTAAATAAACCTTTCAACTAAAGAAAGCTGCCCTAGGAGATTAAATTAAAAGGGCGCAATGGTAAATGGTGACAAATGAAATTCAATGTTCTCAAATATGAAGTGGCATTTTTTGGTAATGAGATTCCCAGGTAATGTAGAACTTCAGATGCAGATACCAGTTTCTTGCTGACCGAATCACCGGCTGATAATACATTATTCCTTAGTTCATATTTTTTGCAAGATATTGTGTACGTGATAAGAATCTAGAAGAAAAGATTTTGAAACAAATTAAGTTCAGTATATAAGCTGCAAGACACCATCAGGAAGAGCTGTGCGATAGCTCTAGAGAGATTCCAAATCACATATTTCACTAAATTTTATTTTCAGCTTTGTTGGTGAACCAAAGGATGCTTTATGTTTATGACAGGGATTTTTTTTCTTATTTATTTTAAATTTTTTTGCCAGGTTACAGGTTCAGTATGTCAAAACTAACACAAAGGAGATACCTAATGAATTCATCATATCATTATGGAGAACATTACAAAGAATGATATTATTATGAGAAGTAATTGACATTAAACACAGAAAATGGTGCAGGTGTTTATATGTCCAGAATTCACTCTTCAGTCTTTTTATTTAAACTGCAATATGTTTCATATAATAAGCCGCACCAATTAAGGCTGTCCAGAGACTTGAATGCATATTCCAAGAGAGTGCTTTGTTGCAAATAGGGCAACCTCATAAAAGCTTATGAGTTGTTGTCTCCACAAAATTCTAAACACAAAGCTTGGCCCCCTCCTTGCTCTCTGTGTGCTGCCTTCTCTAACTGCTAAAAGTATGGCACTCATTTCTCCTGCAATAACCTGTGTGGGGTTACGAGTTACCCTAAGTGCTATTAACGGACAATATTTTTCTTCCTTTCTTTGTCCCTCCCACTACCTTAATGAAATCAATGCAGATTGCAAATGAGTAAGCATGGAGCTAGATGGAGATTAATAAAATGATAAACGTGTCAGCCTAGAGAAGCTTCAATTCAGAACTACTTGCGCACTAAATGGCAAAAGCATCATGCAACAGGGCTAAGTGATTTTACAAACAATGGGTTCGGTTTAAGTTTTGCAGGACAAGCAGATATTGTGATGAATGAGAGTGGATTGCTAAATACCAAATGAGAAGTGGGGGAATTAAAGAAAATTCTCATCTTTATTGATAGGTAGTCCAAGCATGTGAGTTCAAAAGAAAATGCTGACACATTAGTAAACATGTTATACAAAGTCACAGAATCATACAGCACAAAAAAAGGCCCTTAGCTCAACTCATCCGTGCTGACAAAGATGCCCATCCGAGCTAGTCCAATTTGCCCATGTTTGGCTCATATCTTCAGTTCATTGAACTAGATATTCAGTCAGAAGTTCCCTATAGATAATCCAATGATTTTCTTCCAAAATTCCTACTGTACAGAAAACAGCCAATTCAATATACTCCATGTGCAGTCAATGGTCAGAGCAGAGGTAACGTAACCAGACAACATTCAAGCTGTAGTATGAAGATTTGAAAACCTAGCTGCACCTCTTGCTAAGTTGTTCTAATATAGTTACAGCACTGGACTTGATACAACAATGCAGAAATCTGCCTGGCCATCTCTATTCACAAAAGGCAGAACTAATCACATGCTATTCTCAATCATCAACAAGACTCTGACATCAAGAACCCACTCACTGACGTCACTTTGTGTTTCATTAGGATCACTTGGGTTCCAACTTCTTGCAGCTTTGGTCCAAACACGGACAAAATAAGTAGATTCTAGAACTGAAGTGAGGGTGACTGCTTTTGGCATCAAACAACTTTGATTGAGTGTGACATCAAGAAGTATGGGTAATATTGAAATGAATAGACATTAAAAGAATCCATCAGTGATGGGAGTCATATTTTGTAAAAGGGAAAATGGTTATGGCTGTTGGGAGATTAGTTGTACCAGCCTTAAAATCCCACTGCTGCAGTTCCTGCACCAACCATCTTCAGCTGTTTCATAAATGACTTACTATCCACTGTAAAGTTAGAAGTGGAGATTATCAATGCTGATTGCACAATTTTTAATTCCATTGATAAACCTTCAGCAATGAAATGCTCATATCTGCTGGCAAAGAACATTCAGGCTTGAGGTGACATGGTACCCGTCAGGCAAGGACCACCTTTAACAAGAGAGAATCTAGCTGTCTAACTTTGACATTCAATGGCATTGAATTTCCATTGTCAATATCCTGTGGGTCACAATTGAACTGTAGATCAGCCACATAAATAAAATATGGCTGTAAGAGTAAATCACGGTATCCTGCCGTGAGTGACTCAAAGCCCAAAAACTTTGAGTATTTTCACTTTAATACAGCACAGATAACCTGGATGATTGAGATACCAATAATTCACAAGAAGCTCAACACTGTTCAAAACAGTGCTGTTCACTTAATTGGTGCCATACCAATCACACAAAATGTTAATTTCCTCTTCCTTCAGTGCTTACTGACTGCAGTATATACCATCAACAAAATTCATTAATTATTCACTCTGGCTGCTCTACAAAATCTATTTACAAAACTTGCAATCTCTACTACCAAAAAGGACAAGACACCACTACCAGTAGGTTCTCCTCTACGTCACACGCAAGCTTAAGCTGGAAACAAAGAATAAGTTGCTCATCATCATGGAGTCAATACCCTGAAGCTCCCTACTCAACAATATTTTGGAACTGTCTTCACTAGAAGATCTGCAGTGGTTCCAGAAGGCACCTCATCACTACCTTCTCAAAGACAATTAGCATGTCTTTTCCATTGAGACCTGGATCTAAAAATGAATTTAAAAAGACAATCAATAAACAAATCCTCCTCCCTTTCCATCAGAGGACTCTCTGCCCTCTGTATTGACAAATGCTCCCTGACACCATTATCTCTCCTCAGCATAGGAGTGTCAAGTATAACGTATTATTTTAATGACTACTGGCTTATTGATTTGTTTTTTTTTTCAAAATCTAGATGCAGCACAAAAGATTACAAATATATTTTCAGCCCAGATTCATGTTGTAAGATAATACCAGTACATTATAACTGGTTTCAGAACTGGGTGAAGAATAGTTCTGGCTTAACCAATCCTTTTTAATTGATGATGCTTCTTTATGATAGGAGTTTCTTTTAAAACCTAAGAGATTCAGTTTTTCAAAATCATATCAGGACTGAATCAATGGCAATTCTATTCAAGAAGTAGACATGCCAGCTGACAAAACCACACATTACAAGAAAGGAGTGAGAGGGAACATCAACCTGACATCCCCTGCAAAGGAAATAACAGAATCTATGAAAAAGGGCAAAGATCATCTTCTAAACTTTTCAAGGTTATAATTCTGAGGGTGGATAAAAGACAGCCAGAGGATGCTATAGGTATAGATTACAAAAAGCATTTGAGCAGATTACACTTTATACCCAGAATTTCTAGTGTCTTTCCATGAGTTTCAAGACACAAATCAGAAGTGTGATGGAGTACCTTCTACAGCTTCAAGACCTGTAACAAGGGTAAAAGATGCATGGAAAACCCACCGTCTGTTTATTCCCTCATTAGGAAATATATCATTCATCCTTCAATGGTGCTGGTTCTATATTTTGGAACTCCTATACTAACTGCACAGTGGGATCACCTTCATCAGAGGCATAGTATTTATATTGTGATTCTTTTTTAGCTTTCCACACAAGGTGGTAGGCAAAGGAATTTCTCTTTACTGCCATTGATCAATTCACTTGTCCTTTGATAAATAAGTTAAACATTAAAATGAGTTCTAAGTCTGAAGGTGTAATGATGACTGGTCCCACAAAAGTGCAAGCTACCTCAATAGCCAAAATTGACCAAATGTTTACCTATACTTTGAGATTGGTGAGGACACTTCAATATTAGAAGAGCTGGGAGTTATCTAAGAACATCTTCTAAAGCAAGAATAATAAAGACCCAAGCAATTAGAGGAGTCAGGTCCTTGAAACATCACCCATCTTCTGTGGTGCTCTAGAACCTTCTCCTTTAATGATACAAAAGTAACACGTTTCATCAAGAAACATTGAAAATAACTGTGATATATCAGAAGTTTCCAAAAACAACAGGAGATAAATTATCAAGATCATTTCATCTGTTGTCTTGGATGTTTCACTTATGGCAAAATGATCGTGTAAGGTGTTAACCTTGAAGAAAGCTTCTCTTGCTGGGGTCTCTCCTTTCTAATTGTTCTGTTGCCAGTTGTTAGTTCAAAGGGGTATATGACATCAAACGAATATGATGTCATCAATCTGACTGATTAGCCATTGAAGAACTCCTACAAATAGCAAAACAGGAAGGCTTTAGAACTTTTGCCAGTCAGAAACTTCATCAGTTGTGGAGATAAGCAAACACAATAGTCATGATGGCATTCGATAATTGAGGTTAGGGATTTCTGCATTAAATTAGACATGCACAAGCATCTTTCAGTTTTTGCCTGTTTCTGAATTTTTGCAGCAAATCTTGTGTTATTCCTACCCTATTATCTGCTTCATGGCATTAGATGGCAAATGCCAGCTGCTTTGTCATCATTCATCTTCAGCTGACTCAAAGCTGGCATTGTGACCTTGTCAAACAGTGGTAACAAATTACGATGTTACTTTAGAAATAATTTTGATAGATTATTTTCATGCTTAAAATGACTACAATGTATTTACTAACCATATAAATTCTTGACACACATCTAGCTGTAGAAGCTGCAAATACTAATGTAATGCTTTCTTCAGAAAGTCAAGTTTTCCTTGATGGTTTCAGATCTCTCATGGGAATAAAGGGAAATCAATTTCCTAGGAAGTTATGCTCAATTTATAAATGAATTGCAGACTTTTTGATGTATCCAGTAAATTAATCTTTCTTCCTGAGATGAGTTAGCTTAGCTGTTTGCTGAAGACCATTTAATTTCCATCACAACTGAGTGGCAAAATTTAATATTTGTATGTGGTGACAATTCATCCAGACCTTTCCACTATTATGCTTATCTTTGTGTTTTACCACCATAGTAGCATGATGCAGTTTTTCTCTCTATATAGTTTTCTGCCTTCTAATTCCAATAATTACTGGTTATAATTTGGACTTTATACAATTCTCAGCGCTTCTTCTTACTCTTCTTCTAACTTTTTATGGTGGTTGGCAGTCCAACTTAAAGGAGCATTACCACCACCAATTGGACTCGAATGTGATGTGGAGAGTTATGAAATAAAACCCCTACTAGTTCTTTAACAAATGAAAACTAAGTTACCCCAAAAGACCTGTAAATTGTAAATAACGTACAATATTGTGAATTAAATTAAAGTCCTTCTACAACTTTATAAAAAGTTTTTAAATGAAAAGGGTCAACCCCCAAAGCTAGTAGCGCACCCTGCATTTGCTTTCTTTCAACCTTATATGCTTCACATTGTAAAAGAAAAAGAATGTGTGCAGTTGTTTTCGGTGTTTGCTTGTGAGTCTCAGTTTACAGCACTTGGGACCTGAAATGGAAGGGGGAGAGTGTAAAAGAGGTAAATCTCAGTGCTCACTAGTAAGTTTCACTTTTCTAGACTTTAAATGAGACAGGTAATTATTAATTAAATATTAACTAATTCTCAGTTAATAGATGAATTACTTAATTAACAGCAGCCAATAAAAAGAAGGTTGGTTCAAAGAAGGTTGGAGTGAGCCAGTGCAGGCATGAGGCATGAGGCATACAGCATACAGCATAGGGCATACGGCATACGGCATACGGCATACGGCATACGGCATGAGGCATGAGGCACGATGCATACGGCATACGGCATACGGCATACGGCATACGGCATGAGGCATGAGGCATGAGGCATGAGGCATGAGGCATGATGCATACGGCATGAGGCATGAGGCATGATGCATACGGCATACGGCATGAGGCATGAGGCATGATGCATACGGCATACGGCATACGGCATACGGCATGAGGCATGAGGCATGAGGCATGATGCATACGGCATACGGCATACGGCATGAGGCATGAGGCACGATGCATACGGCATACGGCATACGGCATGAGGCATACGGTATACGGCACGATGCATACGGCATACGGCATACGGCATGAGGCATACGGCATACGGCATGAGGCTCTGTCTCTAGAGGCCTTGGTGTGAAGAGATTAAGTGGTCCAGCTGCATGCAGTGAGAACAGGTCTTTGGAAAGGCTAATTGGAGGCCACTTTATTCAATAAGTGGAAGGTAAGGTTAAGTGATTGGCTACTTCAGAGCAGACATTGTGAGAATGGGAAGTTGAGGTCTTGGCTTGAAAGGTCTGGTATAGGGGAATAGATTAAGTTTTTTTGAATGTTTGCTGCTCCCTCTATGGTGTTTGATTCAGTGTAGGCAGGATGGTAGCTGGAGAAGTAGAGCCAAGCATAAGATCTTGCATAATCACCATGCAAGTTACTTAACAAGTTAAGAACCAGTAACTTGAGGGCTCTGACCTCTGGATTACTCCTAGTGGCATGTGATAGTGAGGTCAGGAATAGAAGGATAGACCAGATGAATTTATTGCTGATGACTTTGTCCAGGGGCAGTAGTTGAGGTTTTTGAACTATAGGAATATCTTCTGAGATAGCAGTAACCTGTACAGGAGGGATAGTTTGCACTTGGGCAAATACCCCCTGCTGGGATGTTTGCTAGAGCTACATGGGTGGATATAAACTGAATTGACAATGGATGGAACTCTGAATAGGAGAAAATCATAGGAAAAAGCAGCAGCCAAGAGAGCAAGTCAAGTAAACAGGGGCACAGTAAAGTTATGGAAAAGGATATTCAGTAAAACTGCATTTATTTCAATGCTTGAGCTTTAACTGGTAAAGCATCCAAACTCATGGATAGCTTGTAGAGTGGGATGTTATAACTGTCTCAGAAATGTTCTGAGAAGAGCAGGACTGGTAGTTGAATACTCCAGGATACAGATGTCACAGGTGTTTGATAGATACAGATATCCTCCTTTCTGATAAGTGGGGTTGTAACAGCAGTACTTGGATTGTCCAATAATGCCATATGGGTAGAACTTGTAAACAAGAGGAAGATCACTCTAATGGAGCTATATAACACTGGACAACAAACTTTTTGAAAGTGTTGCTTCCTCAGAATTTTATTTTGTTTGTGATAGACTGCTTAAAGCTGAACACAAATACAATTTCACACTTCTAGTATCACCTAGGAATTTGAAGAAACAAGAGATTAACTTTTATTTCATATAATGCATTTAGTTACATCATGGTGCTGATACTTTACAATAGTTTGACAAAGCTAAAAATGTTTTATTGATTTTCATCTGTATTCGGTGTCTGGGGTGTCTCACTTATGTCCAACAGTAATCAGCCAGCATTGATGGATTAAAGTTTCCCTAATGCCATTTCTCCATGGCCACAATGCCCTGGTGAAACCTTTCACCATGATTGTCATTGACAGTGCCAAGATTTGCAGGGAAGAAATCTAAATGTAAATGCAGAAAATGAATCTTTAATGACATTTTGCATTTCATTGTTTGGTATGCTTGAAGTGTATTGTCAACCAGATGCACATATTTTGGTGCTCTGTAGTTGCCAAGAAAAGTTTCAACAACATTTTTAAGTGCCTTTCATGCAATTTTCTTCAGTCTCTAGATGTTCATCAAGTCACTTGTGTTTGAGACTTGATTGATTCATGGACCAACAAAAATGCCTGCCTTAATCTTGGCGTCAGTTATTCTAGGAAACACCTGTCTCAAGTATCAAAATTATTCATGGAAGTTTATAGTTCTTCTAAAATCTGTCCTATTGTGCAGCATCTGCCTTGCCTAAGCATGCCCAAGCAGGCCTGGACAAGATGGGAAATTTTTCAGCCTGCATTATGAGCAACATTTTAATTGACTAGATTTATGAATTGAAATAATTATAGTTGATTTCAAAAAATAGCACATGATAGTGAAATTTCATGGTGATTTTCATGATCAGCAGCCCAAAATCCGTAAGATGCACCCAAAAGTATTCAGAAAGCAACATTTTTATTGTCCAGTGTTATAGACTCCTCAATAAACAGTGGGAATTGAGGAGCAGGTGTATAGAGAAATTAATCATAGTTATAAGAAAAAGGTTGCATTAATAGAACACTTTACTTTCCCCAGTATTGATTGGACTATCCAGATTGTTAAGGAGTTTGTGGAGTGGAATGTGTCTGGGGAAGGTTCTAGAGTTAATATATAGAAGACACTATGTTGGAGGGCGAAATATTCTATTGCCTCTTGAGGGATGAGGCAGGGCAAGTAATTGAAGTGGCAGTCAAGCAGTGCTCTCTAGTGATAATTCAGTTAGTTTTAAGATGGTGATGGAAAAGAATAGGGCAACTCCACAGGTTCGATTCCTAAAGTGGAGTAGGGTCAATTAAAGGATCTAGCAGAGGCTGATAAGTTGAGCCTTTTTAAAAGGAATGAATTACAAATATTGGATTTGAAAGTAAACCTGGTAAATTTAGAGAACTTTTGCTGGTGAAATATTAAGGTTCTACTCAAGAAAAAAGTGTATATTGGTTTTAGGAGGTTGAGATCAAAGGTTAAGAAAAATCTCAATAGGTTCAATAGCTATTTTAAGGCTAAGCAGCTCAGGTGAGAGTAGGTACCCTTGGAGATCAGCAGGGATGCTGTGTCTTGGGATGCAAGGGAGGATAGATTCTCAATCAATATTTCTCAATACATGGGAGAAGAGAAAACCATGGTCACTCAGGAGAAGGGAGCCACATGCAGATGTTCTGGAGGACATTATCTCCCAGGGAGATATTTGCAGCATTGCAGAACATTAGGAGGAACCAATCCCCAGGGCTTGACTGAATTCTTGGAATCCGTGGGATTTGGATTTCACATGGAGAGGTGGGACTACTTATGTGGGCACTGTGGTCAGCATGGAGTTATTAGGTTGAATGGTCTGTATTTGTTTCTGATCTATAGCTCTAATTCTGTTAACTGGGTTATGACAAGAAAAAGAAACTTGTAAAACAGACTTGCGATTCACTGACACACATCTTACACTAGCTCCTCACATCATTGATGATCAGTTTGCAAACACTATCTTTGAGCTTCTGGACTCCCATCGGGTCCATGGTCGATCCAGGACTTGGTG
Organism: Mobula hypostoma; assembly: GCF_963921235.1. Classification (NCBI taxonomy): domain Eukaryota; kingdom Metazoa; phylum Chordata; class Chondrichthyes; order Myliobatiformes; family Myliobatidae; genus Mobula; species Mobula hypostoma. Next base: position 82,267,196 of record NC_086106.1, read on the forward strand.
GATTTGAAGGGTTATGGCCCAGAGGAAACATCATTTGGTTCCCTATGAAATCCTAGTCCCGAATCTGAACAGAGACTTCAACTGTCTCCATTCGGATCATCCTGGGCTGTCAGAGGCTGGGGGGGGGGGTGGGGGCGGGAGGTGGGGAAGGGATGCTATACTGTCATGGCTTGGTTTGACCACCTGACAGCACCAGAGCCTTCCAGGCTGATGCTCCACCTCCCCTGATTATTAGTTGATTTGTCTTGGTTAAATTATCAGTGCACCAGTGCTTTTTGTGTTTTTTTTTCTTAGTCTTGAGCTTACCTACCCTGTGTGTAGTGAATCTTGAGTCCTAGCCTCTGTTCTCCAAACCAATCCACAAGTAAACATGTGCTGCGCCTGCCCCTACACCACCCCCTCACTACCGTTCAGGGCCCCAAACAGTTCTTCCAGGTGAGGTGACACTTCACCTGTGAGTCTGTTGGGGGTTATATACTGTGTCCAGTGTTCCCAATGTGGCTTCCTGTATACTGGTGAGACCTGATGTAAGTTGGGAGACAGTTTCACTGAGCACCTATGCTCTGTCTGCCAGAAGCAGGATCTCCCAGTGGCCATCCATTTTAACTCCACTTCCCATTCCCATTCCACTATGTCAATCCATGGCCTCCTCTATTGTCATGATGAGGCTATACTCAGATTGGAGGAACAACATCTTATATTCCATCTGGGTAGCCTCCAACTTGATGGCATGAACATTGACCTTCCAGTAATGCCCCCCCCCCTTCACCATTCCCATTCCCTATCCCATTTTCCCCCCTCACCTTATTCCTTGCCTGACCATCACCTCCCTCTGGTGCTCCTCCCCCTCCCCCTTTTCTTTCTTCAATGGCCTTCTGTTCTCTCCCATCAGACTCCCCCTTCTCCAGCCCTGTATCTCTTTCACCAATCCACTTCCCAACTCTTTACTTCATTCCTTCCCCTCCCAGTTGCACCTATCACCTTGTGTTTCTCTTCATTTCCCTACCTTTAAAATTTACTAACCATTTTTTTTCTCCAGTCCTGCTGAAAGGTCTCAGCCCAAAATGTTGACTGTACTTTTTTCCATAGATGCTGCCTGGCCTGTTGAGTTCCTCCAGCATTTTGTGTGTGGGTGTGTGTGTTGCTTGGATTTTCAGCATCTGCGGATTTTTTTTTTCTTGTTCACAAGCAAAGATTCTTTGTTCAACTCCATCCTCATCTCTAGTCTCTTCTGCACTTGGGTCCACCTGGTCTAAGTCTCTCCTAGTCTTCCATTTGTTGAAGATGTGGAATATCACCATAACAATCTTGGGTTACCTCCAGCCTCGAAACCTCACCTTATACATAGAAAAGGCAGGTAGAATGGGTGTTAATCATGCATGCAGGCGTACTGTAATGAACTGCTGATTGGCACCCCATCCTCAATACTTGTTTCCCCTTTTGCTAGTGTAACTCTGCCTAGAATAGGTGATCAGCCCTGGTGGTTGAGTTGTCAGACACAAGGCACCTTGGTGTTCTCCAGGACCTGGATGGTGTTCTGTCTGCCCATTGGACTGGGGGTGAAATCCAACTGAGAGACTGGCAGTAGCTCCGATAAATGAACAAAAGATCTTCCAGGACCAAGAGGTAAACTGAGGCCTCACGCAGAAGCAACTAAACGTGTTGCAGCATGAAGTTGGCTGCCTCCTGAGCTGGGGAACCTTGGATAAGGGCACAAAGTTGCAGACCTTGGGGAGCCAATCCCCCACCACCATAATCACCACCACCATCACTAACACATCTGAATGGACAGAGTCAGGGAAGAAATGTTGACCCAGTGGGACATTCCCTGGGTCTGCCTGCTGCTGTGTGCTCTCCTGATGATGGTTTCAACCTCCCATTGGACCAGTGCCACCAGCCTGGACTTCAGGACAATGGGTTCTTTGACAGTGACCATGTCTGGTGGCTCAAAACGGCCTGGAAAGGGCATCTGGCTTCTGATTTCTCAACCCTGGATGGTAGGGATAGTGATGAAATCAAAACAATTATAAAAAAGAAACCACTGTGTCTGTTGTGAATTTAACTGCTTTACCTTCTGAATATAGACCAGGTTCTTACGATCTGTTCAGACCACAAATGGATATTTAGCCCCCTCCGGCCAATGTCTCCACTCCTGCAGGGCTAATTTGACCACTAACAGATATCTATTCCCCTGAGTTATAACTCCTCTCTACAGGAGAGAGCTGCTGGGTGAAGAGAGCATTGAATGGAGTTTCTGGTTGGGGGTGGGGGAGGATGTGGTGGGTGGGCATGAGTAGGGTTGCAAAAGAACAGCCCCAATCTCATCGTCTGAGGTGTCTATTTCAACAATGAATAGCGGGTTTGGGACAAAGGGGAACTAGGATGGGAACCAATGTGAAATGACACCTCAGTTTCTGAAAAGACTCCTCGGACCCTGGGGTCCACTGAAGAGGACTGGAGGTCCCTTTGATCTGAGCAGTAAAGAGTGCTGTGATGGCCTAAAGTTGTAGATGAATCTCCAAAAATTCCTGAAGCCATGAAACCACTAGAACCTTTTGATCATGGTGGGATCCAACCAATCCCTGATGGCCTGGATCTTGCTAGAGTCCATCTGCAGGTTGCCCTTTGAGACAATAAACTTGAAGGATACAGGAGATATGGAATTCTCTCTCCTCCAGCCTGACAAATGGTTGGCTCAGGAGTAAACACTGAAGGACCCATCGAACGTATTGGATGTGTTCACGTAGGGTGATTCAGGTGTATGAAGATACAGTGATGTAGCATCTCTCAGAGAACATTGTTAATAAGGGCCTGGAATATTGACTAAACTGAACAGTTTCACAAGGTATTCATAGTGGACAGTGATAGTATCAAAAGCAGTCTTCCATTCATCACCCTGCAAATGCAGACCAGATTGTATCTGTTTTGGAGCTTCAGTTTAGTAAATATGGTTGTCCCTTGCAGCAACTCAAATGCTGTGGTCATTAGTGGCGATGGGTACTGGTTCTTCACTGATCTTATTTGGACCTAGATAATCTATACATGGCTGGGCTCCACCATCCTTCATCTCCACAAAGAAGCCCTCACCAGTAGGGAATGCAGAGGGGCAAATTATACCAGATGCTAGAGCGTCACAGAGGTACTCCTACATGGCCACATAAAGCTGTGGGAGTAGAGGCTTCCTCAGCAGGTAGTTCACAGAAAGAAATTCAATTATGCATACATAGGTTTAATAAGGTGGGAATGTTGTTCCCCCTTTTCCTACTAAAAACCTCTAGCAGATCAGCATACTTGGGAGGAACTCAGGGGAGGCTGGAGCTAGTGTGGGAGAGGTGGATAGGCAGGCATCCCAGCAATGAGAAGACAAACCGAGATGATCACTGGTAGACCAGTCAATTTATGGATTGTGGAGGGCTAACCCAAAGTGTCCTAAGATTAGTAGGAACTTAGGAGAATGAATAAGGTGAAAGTGGGCAATCTGTTTACTGTTCTACAGTATACAGTACATGGATTGATGGGAGTAGTAAAGAGGCAGTCCATCTAGGACCCAGGGGTCTTCCATCCAGAGCTGGCCATGACTGATTGGTTGAGACTGGATCGGGGAACTCAGAAAATGCCTGATGTGGCAGAATCCACAAAGCCTCCAATAGCATGTTCACCCCAGGAGATGGAGTGGAGGTAGACAGTACAACCCTGGACGTGGGAATGGTGAAATCTGTCAGACCTCCCTTCCCTGGATGGATCTGGATTCCAGCAACTCAGGACCCTGAAGAACAGAAGGACCTGGCTCACCACAGTGGAGACAGCACCTCCTTTTCATTCTCAGCTGGAGAAATTCAGGTTCTAAACAGTTGCATCAGCTCCTCTGGAGGAAGTGAAGGGGAGTTGTGGGGGTTGGAGGGATGTGGTTTGTGCATGAGGAGAAATAGGCTGGAGGGGCTCAAGAAATGGCAACCCTAAAGGACTTGTTCTGTTCTCTTCTCCTTTTCTGAAAATTATTGTCAAACTTGATGTAGGTATCATTGAGTTTTGATCTTCAACTGGGTCTCTTGCTACCAATACATCTTTAATTTCACGTGAGAACCCACAGAGGAATATGGTTATAAAAGCTTCAGTATTCCAGCCACTCTCTACTAACAGGGTGCAGAACTCAAATGTGTAGTTAGCTATGCTATGGGAACCCTGACAAAGCTGGAAGAGTCAGGTGGCTGCCTTTTGTCCACCGATTGTGTGAGGGTTGAATACCCTCTTCATCTCCCTGCTGAAGAGGGATACATCTGCACAACTTGGTGGGTTGCAGCTCAAACCAGAGAACATTAGGTAAGAAATCCTCTACATACCTCTAGGTAGCCAACAAATTGCTTGGGGACTGGCAGGTTTGGAGTGCCACCATGGGGAACTGGAACAGGGCAAGCATGGAATGCTTCTTTCAGCTGGAGACTTGGGAGTTGGGGTAGCAGCAAGGGTTTGCTGGCTCAGCTGGATAATCTTGGTAAGTATCTGCAGGGCAGTCAAGATCCCCCTATTCGTATTTAGTCAGCAACATCTCCTGCCTGGCCAGTACTGATCGGAGATGTTCATACCCTCCTGGGCCTGTGAATGGCTCTGTCTTGCTGTAACAAGGGGTTGCCAGGCTGGGTTTGATCCAGGGTATTTATGAAGTTCTGTATCTTCAACCAGTGGACTGCTAGGAGATGTTGAGAGCGGAGATGAGTGTGGAGTTGAACAAAGTATCTTTACTTGTAGCTTGATTTATAGAGAACACAGGCTAGGACTTGAGAATTACTAAACACAGGGCAGGCAGGCTGAAGACTGAGCAAAAATGAACAAATCTGAGAGAACTTAAATGGACAATTAAGGGCACTGATAACTTAAACAAGACAAGTGAAAACAATCAACTAATAAGCAAGGGAGGAGAAGAGTTAGAGCCTGGAGGAGATTAGCACTCCCTGATGGTCAGACAGGGGAATGACCCTATGGGTCTTGCTCAAAAAAAAACAGGCTTGTTTATTAATATATTCTCCTGATAGAAAGCCGTGAAGATGTAAATTTAAATCATCCACTAGCAGTTTAGATAATATGGCATAGGTACAGGGAGAAGTTATCATTACCACCCTCCTATCCTACCCAATGCCTTCATGTGGCTTAGAAGAGTGTGAAAACTTTGATAGTTTCGGCTTGCAGTCTATGGGTGCTCCACATGGCTTCTTGATATTCTGCAGCTGACATTGATCTTCTCCTTAACTATAATCATATTTAGGAACTGGATTACATAGTAAAACACTTTGTTCACTTTCCCCAGTCATGCCCTATGAGCAATTCCATGGTCAAAGTTATCAAGAGTGAACATTTTTTTTGTTTAATGGGAATTAATTGATTGAGAAATTGTTGCAATTTGCAAAGGAAATAATAAATACAAAATGTGACGGGTGAGACAAAGACTTCATGGAGGTTCAGTTGGCTTGAACTAAAATGCTTAATGATAACAGTTAAATCTGTCAGGTAATGGAAGAGATTAGACTCAGTAATGAAATACTGATAAATCCAGAAAGGTCTTCTCATTTTCTGGCAGAAGGAAGCTTTGGGTCAGTAAGCCTATGTCAGCTCCTAGAGCACTCCCATCAATTTAATTCCCCTACCCAGGCCAACAACTCTACCCCAATAATCCTTCACCAAACTGCACTCTTGGCAGTTTACTGTACCAGTTAACTTGCCTACTGGCACTTTTTGGTTTGAAGAAATTGAAGACCCCATGGAAAATGTACATCACAGGGAAAATGTGCGAACTCCAGACACCAGAGGTCAGGACAGAATGAGTCACAGAAACTTGTTGTACTTGTCAACTCTGGAGCATGGAATCAGACTGTTATTGGCAAGCCACATCCTGGAAAGGAGAGCCAAGCAAGCAAGGCACTGTTGGTCCTCTGTCATGGCTCAACATACTAACTCAGTGAAACTGGGATGATTTCAGCACCAAGCTAAAGTTTCTGGCCAACAAGGTGGAGGTCTAACCTCAAGTCGTGGAGCACAGAAGTCTGTGGCATATGGAAAACCCATGCTGAAACCCTTCATCAGGACATTTTCAGAAATGCTGTTAACTTTCCTGTATGAGCAGAGGGCTACAAACTTTCACAAAGTAGACCACTTGATTGGCTCACCATCAGCCATCTTAAATATTCATTCCTTCCAGCACCAGCTCCTGGTGATTGCAGTGTGAGCCACCTACAAAATGCACTGCAGCAGCACACCCAGAGTAATCTGACTGCACCTCCCAAACCTACCACCAAGAAGGACTAGATCAGCAGGTGAATAAGAGTACTATCATGCGCGCTTTCCCCTTCAAGTCACATACCGCTCTGACAACTGGGTCTATGTGCGTTGAAATCCAACAACCAAACTCTCTTCCCTGTACTAAAAAAAAAGCCCACAATATGTGTGCAGAAAGTAAGAGGTGACTTGCTACCACCAATCACTCACACACTGCCTGACTCATCTTGCAGCAGTGCAAATTAAAACTATCAATCACTCTGGAATAGTATTCTGCAGTCCATTAAGGCTGAGCACAAACTCTGTGGCTAAAATAAGGCATAAGAGGTGCATTAAGTCATTAACTCATCAGTAGGTATGATTTGTTAAAATGCCTCATCCATCATGAATGTATTACTAAAATTTCAACAGTTCAGTATCATTAATATTAAAATACCCAAATTGTAGCTACAAATGTTATATTAAACTATAATTTGCTGTAATTACAAATACTCTGGGGTATGGTAGTGTTGAGAACTTAGTGAATGCAAATGATGAGGGTATATGTATTTTATTTAATGCTGCTTCTTAAAAACTTCTTTTTCTGTTGTGTGCCATATGCGCAGATTTCAAATGACACTTAAGTCTCAAATCCCAACACAACACAGTAAACTACATTACTCTTAAAAGTCAGTAAAACGAACAGACCTGAATCCATAATAGTACTTAAATAAGGTAGGACAACATAAAGTCTTTCTTTTTAAAGGGGCTGTCCTATTTAATGTTCATGACTTTAAAATTTTCCCTTCCGTTTTCTTCCCATTTCTGCATTATCCTTAGCATTGATTTACAATGCACTGCTGATTTTGGGGCACATGCAGCCCTTTCTAATGTCACTAGAGTATTTATCAAAAAGAACCCATTCTAAATAATCGGACTTTTGAGTTTGAGTACCTTTGATTGACCCCAGTCCTGCTTTCCCACAAGGGTAATTGGAAAGTTTAGTAATTGACATTTAATTTTCCCTATCCCACTCTAAGATATTGATTACAACTATATTGCTTCACCTCTTGCCCTAACTGAGATCATGTCTTATAAAAATGCAAAACAGAAATGCAACTCAATAGATCATCAAGCAATCTTCGGTGATTTCTTTTATTCTACAAACTGTTCTAATTTTTTCTTTCTCTCCTAAAGTCATTGAGTTTATAACAACCCATTAAAAAAAAATTATTACTCAACTATGATGAATTCCTCTCATCCCAAAAATAACAATGAATTTTTAATAAACTTCCAATTATGTGTTTCTATGAAAGCTCTTCAAAACTCACAACTAGGACATGGATCAGTACTTGGAGCTATGATGTTGTGGCCATTACAGAGACTTGGATGGTGCAGGGGCAGGAATGGCTACTTCAATGCCAGGCTTTAGCTGCTTTAGGGAAGTATAGGGAGGGAGGCAAAAGAGGTGGGGGGTGCGGCACTATTGATCAGAGATAGTGTCACGGCTGCAGAAAAGGAGGAAGTCATGGAGGGGCTGCCTATGGAGTCTCTGTGGGTGGAAGTTAGGAATAGAAAGGGGTCTATAACTTTACTGGGTGTTTTTTATAGACGATCCAATAGTAACAGGGACATCGAGGAGCAGGTAGGGAGACAGATTCTGGAAAACAGTAATAATAACAAGGTTGTTGTGGTGGGAGATTTTTAATTTCCCAAATATTGATTGGCATCTCCCTAGAGTGAGTTGTTTAGATGGGGTAGAGTTTGCTATGTGTGTTCAGAAAGGTTTTTTGACACAATATGTAGATAAACCTACAACAGGAGAGCCTGTACTTGATCTGGTATTGGGAAATGAACCTGGTCAGGTGTTAGGCTTAATGGGAGAGTATTTTGGAGATAGAATTGTGATCAGTATCTCCTTTTCTATAACATTGGAGAGGGATAGGAACAGACAAGTTAGGGAAATGTTTAATTGGAGTAAGGAGAAATATGAAGCTATCAGACAGGAACTTGGAAGCATAAACTGGAAACAGATGTTGTCAGGGAAACATATGGAAAAAATGTGGCAAACGTTCAGGGGATATTTGTGTGGGGTTCTGAGTAGATACATTCCAATGAGACATGGAAAGGATGGTAGGGTACAAGATCCGTGATGTACAAAGGCTGTTGTAATTCTAGTCAAGAAGAAAAGAAGAGCTTATGAAAGGTTCAAAAAACTAGGTAATGATAGGAATCTAGAAGATTATAAGGCCAGCAGGAAGGAGCTTAAGAATGAAATTAGGAGAACCAGAAGGGGCCATGAGAAGGCCTTGGCGGACAGGATTAAGGAAAACCCCAAGGTATTTTACAAGTATGAGAAGAGTCAAGAGGATAAGATGTGAGAGAATAGGACCAATCAAGTGTGACAGTGGAAAAGTGTGTATGGAATCGGAGGAAATAGCAGAGGTACTTAATGAATACTTTGCTTCAGTATTCTCTATGGAAAAGGATCTTGGCAATTGTAGGGATGACTTAAAGTGGACTGAAAAGCTTGAGATTGTAGATATTAAGGAAAAGGATGTGCTGGAGCTTTTGGAAAGTATCAAGTTGAATAAGTCACTCGGACTGGACGGGATGTACCCCAGGCTACTGTGGGAAGCGAGGGAGGAGATTACCAAGCCTCTGGTTATGATCTCTGCATCATCAATGAGGACAGGAGAGGTTCTGGAGGATTGGAGGGTTGGGATGTTGTTCCCTTATTCAAGAAAGGGAGTAGAGATAGCCCAGGAAATTATAGGCCAGTGAGTCTTATTTCATTGGTTGGTAAGTCGATAAGAAAGATCCTGAGGCAGGGTTTATGAATATTTGGAGAGGCATAATATGATTAGGAATAGTCAGCATGGCTTTGTCAAAGGCAGGTCGTGCCTGATGAGCCTGACTGATTTTTTTTTTGAGGATGTGACTAAGCACATTGATGAAGGTAGAGCCGTAGATGTAGTGTATATGGATTTCAACAAGGCATTTGATAAGGTATCCCATGCAAGGCTTATTGAGAAAGTAAGGAGGCATGGGATCCAAGGGGACATTGCTTTGTGGATCCAGAACTGGCTTGCCCACAAAAGGCAAAGAGTGGTTGTAGACGGGTCATATTCTGATTGGAGGCCGGCGACAAGTGTTGCGCCTCAGGGATCTATTCTGGGACCCCTACACTTCGTGATTTTTATAAATGACCTGGATGAGGAAGTGGAGGGATGGGTTAGTAAATTTGCTGATGACAAAGGTTGGGGGTGTTGTGGATAGTGTGGAGGGCTGTCAGAGGTTACAACGGGACATTGATAGGATGCAAAATTGGGCTGAGAAGTGGCAGATGGAGTTCAACCCAGATAAGTGTGAGGTGGTTCATTTTGCTAGGTCAAACATGATGGCAGAATATAGCATTAATGGTAAGACTCTTGGCAGTGTGGAGGTTCAGAGGGATCTTGGGGTTCGAGTCCATAGGACTCAAAGCTACTGCGCAGGTTGACTCTGTGGTTAAGAAGGCACACGGTGCATTGGCCTTCATCAACCGTGGGATGCAGTTTAAGAGCTGAGTGGTAATGTTGCAGCTATATAGGACTCTAGTCAGACCCCACTTGGAGTACTGTGCTCAATTCCAGTCAGTGAACTACAGGAAGGATGTGGAAACTATAGAAAGGGTGCAGAGGAGGTTCACAAGGATGTTGCCTGGTTTGGGGAGCATGCCTTATGAGAAGAGGTTGAGTGAACTCGGCCTTTTCTCCTTGGAGTGATGAAGGATGAGAAGTGACCTGATAGAGGTGTACAAGATAATGAGAGGCATTGATCGTGTGGATGGTCAGAGGCTTTTCCCCAGGGCTGAAATGGCTAGCACGAGAGGACATAGTTTTAAGGTGCTTGGAAGTAGGTACAGAGGAGATGTCAGGGGTAAGTTTTTTACACAGTGTGTGGTGAGTGCATGGAATGGGCTGCCGGTGATAGTGGTGGAGGCGGAAACAATAGGGTCTTTTAGGAGTCTCCTGGATGGCTACATGGAGCTTAGAAAAATAGAGGGCTGTGGGTGAGCCTAGTAATTTCTAAGGTAGGGACATGTTCGGTACAGCTCTGTGGGCCGAAGGGCCTGTAATGTGCTGTATGTTTTCTATGTTTCTAACTTGCACACAACTCAAATATTCAATGCTGGGAACTGCCAAATCCAGTTTTTATTTCCTAGAGCAGAATTTCACAGTCTGAATAAATAGCTTCAGAAAATGAGGGAATTTAATGAATGTCAGGAGAATGTAAACCGGGTTCTGGTGAAAAGTTGGTCAGAAAGGTATAGAGATTAATAAACTGTTCTTTAATGATGCTCTTTGAGAATGGATTGATTGATTGCAGGCCTCTTATGATTGAACACTGCAAAAAGAACCATACGGGGGCAAAGTACTAAGCCAAAATTTTAATCTAAATGTTTTCCAAACAGAGCTTGTCAGCTGCAGTCGCAAGGGATGTGACTCTGCATGTAGAATAACCGTCAGTTCTTTCTCTTTTTCTTTTGAAATATTAAGAAATCTCTGGAGATTCAGGAGCATGAAGATTTTAAAATTAATCAGATGTTTGAAAAAAATGGGAGATCTGTGTTTACATAAACTAAACCTTGAGCAGAATACAAATCATTCAGGATATCTGTTGTTCGATTCTGGTTTTTAAATCTAAGATTCTATTAGAAGTCATAGATGAGGCCTAAAACTTATTGCTTCAGTTGTTTTATTAAGAGTTGATAGAATAAAGAACAGGAATAGAACAATGAAAGACATCTGCTATCTGAGGAGGAGGGAACCTAAAGGTGGCGCCTAGCATAAAACAGCCACTTTTACACCCAAGGATAAGAAAAATTCCATTCAAATATGTAGATAAGAGACAACCAATTAGAAATTATTTATTCAATACTACATTAAAATGAACGATTGAGAAAACACTTATTCATTTCATGAGGTACCGAGAAGCTTTCAGAATTAGACTCTCTCCTTATACTAGATGCATACAGTATTAAATTGTTAAGCATATAAAAGCTACCTAAACTATAAGCAGATAATTAATTGTTAAATTACAAAGAAAAGGACAATTAAAATTTAACAAGTTTGATTCAACTTTGTCTAAGTTATACCTTTTGTAGTAAGTTTCATTGCAATATTATACATGGTGAAAGATTATCATTAAAGCATGTTAAGATTCAGAATTTACAGTGCTCTCCATTTGATTAGTGTTTCTCTATTTGAACACATATGAAAACGTTCCTCGATTACTACAAGTCTAGCATTTTGGCACTAAAGATTAACCTTTATACATGTGATGCTTCATTTCTTCAAATTTTAGTTATTGTCGGAGATACATTTTTGTGTAATATGATCTAATTCTTCTTGGCAACATTAAACATGTGTAGCACATCTGACACAGAAATTGACTGATTCACACAGGAATGAATCTCAACAAGCTTGGTGCCCTGTCAGATTTAAAGGGTGGTACTATTTGGCTTGGAAGCTTCAGGGAAAGAATAATTATTACAAACATGATGCTCAAGAAGGGAGAAACTTGTGACCACCTTTCTTCATAAGTGATGTTTTTCAATGAATGCTCCCTCCTACTGAAGTTATTGCACGTGACTATAAAAGCATTGGTGTAACTGCACATTGTGGGAGTTCTTAACAGCTTCCACTGTGTAACGACTGAGTAAACCTTAATATGTCCTACATATCTTGAGTCAGCTAGGGCTTCTGTCTTTGGGGTGAGGCAGGATGAGAGGGAACTTTATAAAGGGTATTGTTATGGTATGCACCCAACTGTGCCAGCATCAGGGGTTTAAATGCTGTGATTCTCTGGAGAATGGATAGCTGGTGCAGTCTATTTAAAGATTCTGACTCTCTCCACTCGTTGCTTGTCATGTTTTGGCGTCAGGATTTGAATATCTAAAGAGCACCTGAACTCGAGAATGGTGCTTAATTGTCAGCTCAACTTTGCTTTAGTCTGCGATTACACTTAGGATTTCCGTCTCATTTGGATTCTCATCTAGTCTCATCATGTTCTCGTCTAGCATCTAGTCAAGAACCCTGTTCTTGTTTCAGTCTCTATTTCTGTCTCGATTCGAGTCTCAGATACTCCAGCTCTTGAGTCCTTACCATCCTTGCCTAGGCCTCTTGTCACAGGTATACAGGTAATGAGAAACATAGATGGAGTGGACAGCCAATATCTATTTTCCCTTTGGCCCCCAGTGGGAGTATATAATTCTCCTCCATGAACTAAACCTTCCCTCCTGTACAGCCTACAACTCTAAATTTTCTTACATCCGTGAGCCTATCTAAGAGTCTCTTTGATGTCCCTATTGTATCAGCCTGCCACAACCACGGATTCAGCAGCGCAGCAGATACTGCAACTGCACTCATGAATATGCATGTGTCAGTTAATTATTATTTAATTGTGATGGTCTTTAACTCCACTCTTTCTGTCATAGTGCTTGTCGAGACTTGAGCAAAGCACAGCAATGTTTCGCTGCCTGCTTGCATTCAGCCTTGCCTGAGAAATTGGACTGTCGAGTCCACTGACTCTGAAGACTAGTTGTAATCATTTTGTATTTAGTTATTCCTTTCAGCCACAGTGTAGGCTTTATTTTCCATTTGAGAGTTGTAGCTAACGGCCCTGTTTGGCCCAATGCTTATTATTTTCTTTTCCTTCTGACTCTGCTTGCATTAAAGTCTGTGAATGATCGACCCACTTCAGTGTCTCTCACTCCACACTTGGGCTATATCCGAACCTGGTGACATAGCCTTGACCACCACTTCCATCAGTGTGGTCCAAGCAGATGCCACTCTCTGTGTAAAAGGTAAATTCTACCTCTGACATCTTCCTTAAACTTTCTTCTGCTTCCCTTAAATGAATGTCCTCTGGTATCAGCTATTGCTGCCCTAGGTAAAAAGTGTTGATTGTCTACTTTATCAATGTATTTCATAATCTTATACACCTCTATCCAGTTGCCTTTCATCCTCCTCCGGTGCAAAGAGAAAAGCCCTAGCTCACTCGACCTTCCACATTTACATATCATTATTGTCAGTATCCTTACATTTTAGAAGGAAATACGTCAGGCATATTGAACTTGATTTCTGTATTTCAAAGCAATAGCAGACCAAAAAACAGTTCTACATATATATCATGAATTATGCATCAAGAAAGTGCTCTATTGCAAAAACACAAGTTAAATTGGCACACATTTCGGTAAAATTAATTCAGAAATTGAAATAAACTTGTCTCTTTTCTGTACTTTGTGGATTAATCCACAATGCTGTGAAAAGCTGAGCTGTAAAGATGAGGAAAGTCCCTGACTCAATCTCTGATGTATTTACTTTCCTAGAAGCAGCCAAAGAATGGCTTCCATAACCTTAAGACACAATCTCAGTAACACAAGGAGAACAGGAAATTAAAATGAAATACCACACAGAAAACTGTGAAGTTATCAACCTTAACATGAGGAAGTCTGCAGATTCTGGAAATTCAAGCAACACACATCAAGGTTGAAGTTATCAACCTTGGTGTACAACAAAAAGCAGGCTATTTGTTGAATGCTGAACAGCTGAGAAGTGTTAGTGTTCAAGGACATAAGTGCATTTGCACACAAGTGACACTGCAAACATATGGGTCTCATAAGCAATTAACAGGGTAAGTGGTATGCTCGCCTTTATTCTCAGAAGATTTGAATACAAAAAGAAGGAAGTCTTCCTGCAATCTTGGTTTTCCTTGGTGAACCTGCACCTGGAGTATTTGGTACTGCTAAACACAAGAGTTTCTGCAGGTACTGGAAGTCCAAACTAACACAGAAACAAAATGCTGGAAGAACTTGGCAGGTCAGGCAGCATCTACAGAGAATAAAGCATTGATGGTTCAGGCTGAAACCGTTTATTAGGTCTGGAAAGGAAGGGGAGAAGAAGTCAGAATCAAAATGTTGGGGAGGGGAAATAGTACGGGGGGGAAGATGATATGTGAAGGCAGATGAAGGGGCAAGGTAGATAGGTAGAAGGGAGGATGAAGTGAGAAGCAGGTAGGTGGTAGGTGGAAAATGTAAAAAGTAAAGAGCTGAAGAAGGGCTTTCGAAGAGGAGAACGGAACATGGGAGAATGGGAAGGAAGAGGGGCACCAGAGTAGTCTACACTTCCGCCTGTTTCTTACGATGTTATGTTGTACTTCACTCAGGTAGGCTCTGAGCATATCTATGAAGCTTTTCCTTTGTATACCTGGTATTCACTTTCTGTGATTAAACTTGGAGTAGAATGTCTATTTCTGGAGTCTGGCTTTAGGTAAATGAATGGTGGGGTCTTCCCTTTCAAGCTTCAGTGCTGGAATAGGGATGTGTCATTGCCCTACATTTCTATTGATTTTTCTTATAACACTGTTGCCTTTCATCTCCAATAATCTTCCCTCGAGAGAGAGCAATGAATATTCAGAATTAGTTGGAAACTGTTGGAACCCCAGCTGCACTACAGAGCCAAAACCAGTTGTCAATCTTCAAGATGCAGTTATGTTCTCCTATTTCTCACGTTCTTATGATCATCAATCAACAGTGAACTCTACTCCCTTTTAATGTTTCTGGTGAACTCTTCCCACCACCTTTATGGTCAGATAAATCTCAAAAGATACCATCAATACAACTCCTACAAAATCATTCAAAATCACTGGATGGGGAACAAATACTTGTGTTTTTTTCCCAGATAAATGTCCTCAGCATCATAGTGTAATTCTCCCTAAGTAACAATGGGACAACCTGGTAAAATTTGCTTGGTTTGAATGACCGTTTGAATGAAGAGTAGAACTGCAGCAAAGGTGATGTAGTTCCGAGAGACAACAAAGTGATCCAATTGGAACAAGACCATGTAAGGAATTATGCCATCTGGAAGATTAGGAGGCTGAATCACACACCAAAAGAGAAATCACTCACATTTTCTTCAACTTTTCAAGTGCCAGATGTAACATTAGAGAAACAATTCTGCACATACATCCACAAACAAAATCTACTGATTAAAAATCAGCATGTAACCCTTACAAGCAATTTCTACACTCCATGACAGATTCAGAAGTCCTCTTTAAAAAAAGGTTGAAAAATCAAATTTTTTTATACTCATCTGCATATGCACAGATTACCAGTCTGCATCTAAGAAACAAAACTATTAAATTCCAGTTTTCCAGTACTTTGGGGCTAAGATATACAGCTGGAAACTTTTACCAATTCCATAAGAATGCCATTTTTCAACAAGATATTGTTACCTGGAGTATTCATGGACAAATATTAGTGGTAGAATCACTGAAAGATTTTCTCTCACTTAGTTAAGCTGCATTCTGTTTTATTTATAAACATTAGCTGATTCAATACAGGTGTAAGATTAGGGTGCCTGGGTTGCCTGCCATCATTAACGCTCATTTAAACATTAACCCAATGGAAGAGTGCTCTAAAAATTTATTTAGCATTATGTTTAAAAGTTCCAGCAACATTCGAATGTGAGAACATAAGAAAGTGAAGCAGGAGTAGGTCATCTGGCCCGTCAAGCCTGCTTCCACCATTCAATAAGATCATGGCTGATCTGACCATCTCCACCTACCTGTGTTTTCCCCATAACCCTTAATTCCCCTACTATGCAAAAATCTATCCAGCCTTGTCTTAAGTATATTTACAGCCTGGCACCAGATTCCTGAAACACACAAGGAGGTTACCAGGTGAACAGAAAAAATGAATCAAGGATATGCCCAAGTCTTCCTTTAAAAAATACAACTGTCACATTGGCCCAAAATGGATAAGGAGCATTTAGAATGTAATGGGTACCTCAAGGCCATTACTTCGGATCACAGAGAAGGCTTGCATAAACATCAGAAGGAGCAATCACCTTAAACTACCCCTCTACCCACCCCATCAGCCATAACCTGCCCTATTCGCAGCAAAATCTGCAGTTCCCACATTCACCCCAGCAGTCAGATCTACAAAAATGGAAAAGAAGCAAGATATTTAGGGACTGACAAAGAAAAACAATTAATAAATCAGAATCAATATGGCTCTAAATATGTGCTGTTGGCTCCCTCATGGCTTGAAGATTAAGACCACTTCTGGTCATCAGGAAACAAGGAAGACATTGAAGACAGGGGTTTCAGCTCAAGGAAGGTCAGTAAAACCTATACTTATTAGTTGAGTTGATCTATGGAAATAGATGTTTATTAAGTTAGGAAGGAAATAATCTAAAGCATTTAACTGAGATATGGGATTAAACTAGAGGACAATTTCAGACTAGTAAAAAGCAATATTAAAACTGAGAGAAGCACGTTGGTCCTAGTTCTTTTTGTTTAGTAGTAAATCACATGTTAATTTAAGAAGCTCCTGATAATTGGTAATAAAAATGGCAGAATTTTTTTATAAAATCCCCAGACTTCAACCTTTGCCTCTGCAAATAGTGAATTATTTTCATGACATTCAATAGTCCTGCATTCCGTGAATGCATTACGTAATGTTTTTCATGAAATATGCCATCATTTGTTCATCAAAAAGCCTTAATTAAATACTAAATAGTCAAAGATATCATTAAAAAGCTTATGCTTTCTGATTTTAAAAAAATTGTCATTTATATGTCAATCAAAATGTCATCAACACTAACCGTTAGATATAAAATTGTCTAGCTGCATAATCTCTTTAATAATAAAGTTCCATTATTTTCATTCAAGGGATGCAAGTTTCACAGACGAAGCCAGAAATTAAATGTAGCCACCATCTCCCAACCCCCACCAGTTGCCCTGAAAAAGAGACAGTAAGCTCCCTACCTGAACTGCTGAAGCCCTTGTATTTTCCAGAGGGAGTGCCTAACACTGGCTCTGCTTCCCTTCTGGGTTTTAATTTTTGTTCTTTCTGTGCAGTTTTGTACTTTTAGGTTTTGGCGCCCTGAATAATAATCTGAATGAATCTGGTGCCTGTACAGAAACAAGTGCAAGTATAGGTTAGTGAACCCTGCAGTCTGTTTTGCACTTCAGCAAGAACGTAGATGAAACTTTACATTAACTTCCTTTCCTACTCTGTCCACATATCCCTTGATAATACATCCATATTCTACTTGATTGCATTTCTGCACCTGATTCCATAATATAGGCTAAAATTTATGGATTGCTTATCAGGAAGAGTCCTGAGGCATAAGAAAATAAATTTATTATTTTGCTTCCCTTAAAGTGCTAACAAGAAAATATGAATAATATATTTGACATTTTGGACAGTCAGTTTTCGGAAATAACGGAAGAAAAAAACAATCTACCACAGAACACTCTAAATGCATAATCCCCAAAGTGAATGGGATCACTGCTCATTGATTCCCATTCTTTAATTTGGGCAGAGTTTTTGGACAGGTGATTCTCAAAATAGTGGGTGAGTGTGTAACTTGGGCAGCAGCGGACCAGAGAGATTCAGCAGGAGGTGAGCACCCAGTGCACGACTGACCAAAAACACGGACGCCATCGACGCAGAAGATCTCCTCGGAGCCGAGCGGGCAAACAGCCGTCACATCCCTGCTACTGGTAACCATGTAATCCAGTACAACATGTTCATGGTCAAGTGGTCGGCGACTAGACCGGCTCCCCCACCAGACTCAGTCTGGTGAGGAGGGTGTGAGAACACCACAAGACCCGACAAAGGGCAGATGAGCTCCTTGTTTGCTTTATCAACATGTATTATCTTCAAATGCTAAACGAGATTGCAAGATCAACGTTCTGGAGCCTGAGTGATGTGCTGTGTGGAAAGAAGTTGGACTTTGGGCTGCGTTGTAGAATTTGGAAATGCTACATCTGGAGCAGTCTGTTGTATGGAGTCGAATCGTGGGCTTTGTGCAAGGAAGCGCAACGACGACTGGAGGCATTTGAAATGTGGTGTTTAGGGAGAATGCAGAAAATTAGATGGGTGATGAAGGTCAGTAATATGGAAGTGTTGAAGAGAGTGAGGGGAGAAAAGGAGTTGCTGAAGAATGTGCAGAAAAGGAAGCTGGAATATGCCGGGCACTTGTTAAGAGGTGGTGGACTGCAGAAATTGTTATTGGAAGGGATGATAGAAGGAAAGAGGGAAAGAGGAAGGCAGCGAACCACTTGGTACAATAATGTGAGGCAATGGACTGGGCTGAGTTATGCTGAGGCCAGAAAAAGAGCGCAAGATTGAAGACGGAGGTGCAGAACCGCCAACCCCGGATACGGGATGGCACCCACTGACTGACTGTGAAACTTGGAGTTTTTCTATTGCTTTCACTTGAAGTCACTTGTGCTCCTGTCAGAGAGACTCAGGTGCTTGATGATTGAGAAGAAGATTAGTGTAGTGACACATCCCTGCCCGATCCTGGTCTGTACCAGGATCGAGTCTGTGATGGATCCATTGGTTAGGATCACAGCCTGTGGATGTGGAAAGAGCTTCTGCATCTGAGAAGGATTCTTCAAAAATCTTCCTCAGTTGAGGGAATCAATGGATTATATACTCCACTGCTATCAGTGTTTTTCTTCAAGATCAAATTCAGTGCACTTAGAGAATCTACTTTGCAACAATAAAAATCTTCAGCTGCTGAGAAGTAGCGACTGAAATGGACAGAGGCTGGCAAAGATTTCTCCTGTGGTAAACAGCATTTACTGCAAGCAGATTTCTCCCCTTTTTGTAAGTGGTAACAACACCAAAATCTCTGAGATCTCCTTGTGTGCTCTCCTCTTCCCAGGGGAAGGAGAGCGGCTCAGAATGTGCTAGAAATAATTCTCCACATTATTTCTTAACTTCAGCAGGGATTTCTATGGCTGCAGAGGACTGGCTTTCTTCTGGCTCTCTCACAGCCTTGTTACTCACCTGCAAGTCAGCAGTACAGAGGAAGTATCCTGAAATTCTCAGACTCCCAATGATTTCAACGATACTCAGCAAGCTCAACATCATCCAGGATAAAGCAGACAATTCGATTGGCATCCTGTCCACCATCCTCAACATCCCTCCATAATATAATGGTTTTATGGACCCAGGTTACACTCAAATTCATTGCCTCTACAGATGAAAAGGGCAAAGACAGCAGGGAGTTGAGAACACTGAATGAGGAACCCATTTAGGTCATGTATCTTTCCTTCATATATTACTAGATCTCGTCTTTCCTTCATCATCATTGGGTCTAAATCAGTGGTTCTCAAAGTGGGTAACCTACTGTTAGCTTAGACTTTGGTAAAAGCATATTATGGTTGTTAAAAAGACATGTGACACTTCTGTTTTTGGCAAATAATGAGAAATTTGGACTAAGAAATTGTGTCATTTCTGGACCCAGCCCACGCACTATTCCCACTTGCTACTGTAGTATGGTGTTAGATAGTATGATCCACATATTCTAATCATGCAGTGACACGTTCCTGTGAATTAGATACGGCATTCAGAGGAGCAAATTTCAAAATCTTCCCTTTCAAAATGTTCTTCACCACATTTCTCTAATCCATGGCCCAACAAAGAAATCATTGCCCACTTTATGTACCTTCAGGAAAACAGTCAGGTTTTGCCTGAGCTATAATGACGTGATAACTTTCCTATTTATTGATGGAAGTGCTTGAGGTTGTACTTTAATCCAGGATGAAAAAAAAGCAGACACAGATCAAATGAAAAAGAAGTGTGGACAGCATAGTGTGGAGTATCTGACATATGGATTTATACCACCACCAAGCAACCAACAGCACTCAATGCATCCCTTGTGTGAAATAGTTTTTTCAAATGAGGCTATGAAATCGTTCATTCTCGTTTAACATTTGAAGATAATACGCGTTGATAAAGCAAACAAGAACTTGGCTTATTTCCTGTCGCTTCATGAAAACTCTCAGAAACAGAAAACACTTAAAAACACACTTTCCAGCACTTAACAACAAAATAGTGTTGGTTTGGATGCTTCATACAATACTTCTTTGCTCATTGCTAAATCTGGAAAGCCCCTTAAAATTGAAAAAGTACTGATTCTGCCTGCATTAAGGAAGTTCTGAGTATGAACCATTACTTAAAGTGATTCCACTCAGCGATAACTCTGTTCAGAGATGAATAGATGAAATGTCTGTGAATGTGGAAGACACATTGTGCAACATTCTCAGTACAACAGAATGGCTCTGCAATTGGATGGGTCAACTTTGCCAGGCAAAGAATCTTTGCTCCTTGGTTATGTTCACATCATAAGAAAATGAAAACATGGCTCAGGAGTTGTTATTCATAAAGGACTAGAAACAGATATGAAGAGGGAATCATTTTAAGATGGCACTGATGAACTTCAGTGACTTCTGGCTGGTGGCTAGTGAAACAAGGAAAACAACTAACTACTTTGTTAATCACACTTTTCTGGGAAACAATCATTGCAAGTATTAGTTTGTAACTTTGCTTTGGACTTGAAGGCAATTCAATGTGGCTGAACGGAGACAACGTGAGGTGGTGGGCCCGGTGCCAAGAGCAAGGAGGACCCAAGGTTTAATCAATTTAAGTACTGAGCTGAAGGCTGGATCGAGGCAGCAAGGTTCAGGCACCAGTGAGTACCGACTTGACTAAACTCAATGTTTTGACAGAGACTCAAGCAGCATGCCAAATCCAAAAGGTTGGTTATAGGCCGAATCGAGGTGGCGAGGTCCAGGCCCCAGAACATGGTGATATGACTGAACTCAGTGTCTGGAGGGAGATGTAAGCACAGTGCCAAACTGGAAAGGTTGGTTACAGGCCAAACAGAGGCCCCAGACTGTATAGAGGAGAGTGAACCTGATGTTTAGACGTCAGTGTAGATGCTGGACAGATTTAAAATGTCAGGGTGTCAGGACCCGAGGTGAGGGACAGAGTGTTTCAGATTGCTGATCTACGAGGCTGAATTATGCTGAACTGTGGGGCTCTTTTGCAGACTTCAGTTCAAAAACCTATTTGCTTGTGCTTTTTTTTCCCACTTTCTGCACATTGGGTGTTCGATAATCTTTTTTAATATGAGTTCTTTTGGGTTTCTTTGTCTCGTGGCTGCCTGTTAGGAGATGAATCTCAAGGTTGTGAATGTATACGGCACACACTTCGATAATCAATCTACTTTGAACTTTGAACAGTATTTCAGTTTGATGAACAATTCTTAAAAGAGGATATTCTGCTCACCAACAATCTTGCTTGTGCAGCAGGTAGGGCACTAACAATGACAGGATTACACTGTGGGGATATTACTTCTTTCAAAAAGCAGTACTTAACATATTAACCATTCACTGGGTAACTCACAGACAACATCTTGTCACTAAAAAACCTAAGAAAACAGCTGCACAAATCATTACATACTGTTATCACAGTGGTAAATAAAATCAAGTCCCTCAATTCTCAACCATTTTGAATGCTTTGTATTGAGAATGATGAACAGTTTGAATGTTTTCCATTGCACACAGAAGTCAGATGGTTCTCAATAGGAAACTGTCTGGGATGCTTTTATGTGCTTTTGTAGCTGTGATAAGCCTTGAATGTTTCATTCAGTAATCAACTCAAGAATATTAAGCATGGCATTGCTTATTTGTCAGATTTTTTTTGCAAAGTTTAGTGAAAACAATCTTTAATTGCAAGGAAATTATGTGAGTCTTATCAAACTGAAATCAGTTGCCTCCACATTTCTGTGCAAGTTAACCCTATCTTAGTGTTACAATGGTCGTCATGACCTTCTCCAATTTCAGGGCCTCTCTGAGTTGGAAGAGAAAGGAAGTATATCAGATGATGATTTTTTTTTCTTTTTTTTTAATTCTTGTAATAAAATTATTTAAGTGAAACACTGAAGGATGCTACACATCATCTTCCTTTCCACCCAAGAAAAGAGAACTTGTATTTCCATCCTTCCACTTCAACCAAGATCTGTCCAGGTTTTGGTGACATCTTTAGAGATGGAGCCTGTGCCACTGCGTTCAAGGAAACAAAGACCTGCTTGGCCTGTAATATCTGGTCTGTCTTAGTGATGTTGTCAACTTCAACCCCGTACTGGATCATTGCCTTCTGCATCGAGTCTGTGCCTGTTTCATTCTTGTCCTGTGCTTCATTCAGCGCCCTAAGCCCTGCAGTTTAACACCAAAGTGAGGAATGCCAGTAACAGTGTGACAAATGCAAGTGCCAATATAGCATAGTTCCAGTTAGTGGGATCCTCTGCTGGAATTGGTAATTTTTGTTCTAAGGTAGTTTTTTCTTCTTGAGTCTTATTCTGACTCTCAGCACCAATTCTTTCAAGGGTTTTCTTCACTATTGCTGACGTTACCTGTGGGTTGTCTGTGCTGACAATACAGAGCAGGACTGATGAGGGTGGCAGTAGAACTTCCATGCTTAGATGAGAAGTTAAACCATCATTTGATTGCCTTCTCCAAATAAAAGCCTCCATTGTGCTGTTTCAAAAGAGTTCAGATGATGATCTTCATGAATTCTGTGCTCACCTGGCTAAGCTGCATAAACACATGCCAGAGAGATTTTAGAATATTCTCTCAATCAAACTTCCAAACTGGGTAACAAATCCATTCTGGATCACTTGTAATGAGAAAGGATGGAAGAAGAGCTGTTTTTGGTACAAAATGACTTTGAGCTGAAGCTAAAGTTCAAGCAATCATATCAAGATTTTTGGTTGCAGAAAAATATCTCTGAATGCTATCCTGCACTGTGGAAATAAGTCAAGATGCCCTTTATCGCTTTTCCACCATCATATTTAGTTTGCGTGTGGCTTAAATACAGTCACCGAAATTCTTTCAAAGCAACAAAACAGATTGCAAATTACTGAACATGGGGATCTGTGACTCCTTCTAAGTGGCCTTCAGCCTAATCTTGAGAAGGTGATATCACTGTGCCAAGTCCATCCATCTCATTGAAAGGTGAAAAAGCAATGAAGTTGGGAATACTTGGACTACTAATGTACATTCCAAAATTGATGATAATTATTTTACTGTAATTGAATAAAGAAATAATATTATGTGCAGTTTTAAATAGATTTGAATATATTTTGCAATTATGTGTCACTGCTTTGAAGTTACAGTTCCTATTTTCTTTCACTGTGGATCATTAAATCAGAATTCTTTACAGTTGTATGTAGTGGCCAGAAAGGGAGGGGGGAGGGTTATGGCAGATGTAGTCTGGGAGCCAAGGAGGTTGTAACCCAAAGAACTTTGGGAACTGCTGGTCTAAATCCTAGCATTCACTTCTACAGAAGGAAAGCAGTTGTTTAGGGAAATGACTTGCTATCAGTTCCTATCAGTTAAAGACTATCCTGAAAATGAAATACGAGAAAAACTCTTTCCAACGTATATTCATTCATCAGTACACTAGAACCTTTCCTAATCTCACTGCGTCCTTATCTCTACTTATAAGATGTTGCATAAAATATATCTTCTCAAATTGGACTTAGATAACCTGCTCAACCATCTCCTTGTGCAAGCTGGTATCAAAGTTTGTTTGTTTATATATTGAACTATCTTGCAACATTTTCCAATGTTGCTGCTAAATAAATTAAATTTGTTGTTGATCTCGATCAGGCTGAGCCAGGTCATGAGAAAATTACTTTGGTTTATTCAAACCTGAACAAAAATTCAATCTCTAAATCCCATTAATCACCAAATTCATCACATATTCAGCCATGTTATACTTCATCACAGGCATCTTCCTTGACTCTGCATTCCCTCAGCCTCTCACAAAACAGTTACTTCCAGACTGGATCTTTCTACATGCTTCCTCCATCACTGAAAACTCTGTTCCCTTTTCTGCGTTCTGCAGCAAATGCTTAGAACAGTACAGAAAAGAAAAAGCCCTTAAGCCATCAGTGTTTCTACCAGTCATACTGACAATCTAAACTAATTCCATCTGCCTGCATATGGTCAATATCCCTCCATTCTCTACCTCTTCATGTGCCTGTGCAAATGCTTCTCAAACTTTGCTATATTTCTGCCACCTCTTCTGGCAGTGTGTTCTAGACATCTATCACTCTTAGAACATAGAACAGCACAACACAGGAACAGGCCCCTCAGCTCACAATGTTGCACAAACCATTTACATCAGTAATCAGATGGCCAACTAAGCTAATCTCTTCTGTCTACACAAGGTCCATACCATTCCATTTTCCTCACATTTACGTGCCTATCTAAACATCTCTTAAAATTCCCTAATGAATCTGCCTCTACCACCACCATAGACAGTGCATTCCAGGCATCCACCATTCTCTGTGTACAAAAATTAACCCCTCACAGCTCCTTTGAACTTACCTCCTCTCTCTTTAAATGCCTCTCTCTGGTTTATTGGGAAAAACAAACTATCTGACGTCTCTATCTATTCCTCTGATAATTTTATAACTATATGTCAGATCTCCTCATCCACCACTCCAGGAAAAATAACCCAAGCTGGTCCAACGTTTTGTTACAGTACATACCCTCTAATCCAGGCAGCCTCCTGGTACACCTCTTCTGCATCCTCTCCAAAGCCACTCCAGATGTGGCCTAACTAGAATTTTATAAAATTGCAACATAACTTCCTTACTATTGAATTCAAAGCTTTGACTAATAAAGACAAGCATGCCATATACCTTCTTAACCACCCTTTCAATCTGTGTAGCCACTTTCAAAGAGCTATGAACTTGGACCCAATCTCTCAGCTCATCAACACTGTTAATGATCTTGCTCTTAACAGCAGACTTACTGACTCTTTGCATTTGACCTACCAAGTTCCAACTCTTCATTCTTTGCCAGATTAAACTCCATCTGCCATTTCTCTGCCCGTATCTGCAACTGATCTAAATCCCGCTGTATTCTTTGCCAGTCTTTGATGCTATCCACAACACCAACAATCTTCATATAATCTGAAAACTTCAAAACCCACCCATCAACAGTACATTCTTATCCATGTCATTTATATACATCACAAACAGCAGAGGTCCCAATACAGAATCCTGGCAACACCACTAATCACATGCCTCCACCTAGAATAATTCCTTCTGGGACATCCACAGCTCTACCTTCATCAATCACTTCTGTCACCTTTTCAAAAAACTCAATCAAGTTAGTAAGACACAAATTCCCTCTGCATAAAGCTATGCTGGCTCTCCCTAATTAAGCCATGGTTTTCCAAATGCTCATAAATCCTATTCCTGAGAATTCTCTCCAGTAATTTCCCTACCACTAATGTGAAACTCCACTATTGTGGTAATCCAGGATTATCAATAGTTCCCTTCTAGAACAATGGAGCAACATTAGCTTCTTGTCAGTCCTCCAAGGCCTCACCTCTGGTTAGACTGGACATGAAGGTATTGCTGAAGGCCCCAGCAATCTCATCTTTTGCCCCTCTCAATAACCAGGGGTTTATTGCATTGGCCTCTGGGGTTTATCCACCTTAGTCCTCTTTAACAGATCCAATACTGCCTCCTCACTTGCCTCAAAATGCGCAAGTATCAACACTGATCTCCCAATTCTCCACATCCTACTCCTTAGTAACTACTGATGTAAAGTACTTATTAAAGACCTCACCCTTATCCTCCACATGCAAGTAAATGTTCCTCCTTTATTCTCAAGTGCTCCTACCCTCTCCCTAGATGTCCCCTTGCTCTTGATGTATGTGGAGAATCTCTTTAATATTACATTACCCTCTGTGTAAAAACACTTCCCTCATTACTCTTCCTTCTCCCTCTCTGATCTTAAAGTTATATCTTCTGGCTTTTGGCATTTCCGCCCTGGGAATAAGTGACTATCTATCCTGTCTGTACCTCTTATAATGGTCACTCAGATCAGATCACCCCTCAACCTTCAGCGCTCACAATAAACAATCAAGACTGCCTATCCTGCCCTTTATAGCTAATACTCCTTAATCCAGGCAATATACTGGTAAACCTTTTCTGCAACATCTCCAAAGCTTTCATGTTCTTCCTCTAGTGTGACCAGAACTGCACACAATATTCCAAATGTGGCCTAACAAAATTTTTGTACCCCTGCAACATGACTTTGCGACTTTTATACTCAACACCGTAACTGCTGAACGGAAAAATGCTATGTGCCTTCTTCACCAGCCCATGTGCAAATGTTGCTTTGTTCAGGAAGCTATAGATTTGAAGCTCATGATCCTTTTGTACATCAACAGTGCTAAGATCTTGCCATTTCTTGTATACTTTTCTCTTGCTTTTGACCTCCTAATGAGCAACACATCAAGCTTGTCCGGTTAAAGTTAATCTGCCATTTCCTTTCCAAAAGGGTCTATATACTGCAGAATCCTTTAACAATCATCTTCACTACCCTCAACATTGGGAATTTTTGTATTACCTGCAAACTTACTAAACAGTCTATTTACATTTTTATTCTATATATACCATATGCATTCACACACACACACACACACACATTTTTTTTCTTCTGGATCAGCATATCATGAAGGACAGTATCAAAGCTTTACTAAAATCCCATGTACACTTCATCTACAATCCTGCCCTCCTCAATTATCTTCGACACCTCCTTAAAAATATTTGCCTATTTCTTGGCATTTGATAGTTCTTCCCCCCCAACCCTAAAAAATGAGTAAATATGAAAGTCTTGTTTACTTGCCTTCCTCAAATCCCTGAATTTCCTCAAATGGATCAGTTTCTGCATGTCATCTAGCCTTTTCAGAACTATATTTCATGCTCTTGTTGTCCGTACCTATTCTTCTTAACACCATTGATGTCTCAACCTTCAGCTAGAAACCTTAGACCTATCATTTTCTCTTTAATAAAATGGATCAAGGCTCACTTTTGTCTAATCTATATTCCCCTCAGTTGCACAGTTCCTTTATAGAGTATTTGCCTCCTGACATTTTTCAACACACGATGAGGCAGCTTCCACGTTATGTGTGTGATTCAAATTCATGCTGTTTTCATTTTGCTGTAGAAAAGATATTGAAGCAACAGAAAAAGTGAAGGGAAGATTGGCAAGGATGACACCAGATATAAAATATTGTACCAACCAGGAAAGTCTTCTTTCCCTTCAGAAAAGACTAGGGAGTGACCCAAATGAGTTCAATGGGTTCTTTATAATGATGAAAGATCTTGATATGGTGGGGAGAAAAAGAAATTTACTTTGTATTAGAGGCCATCAAAATTAGACAGTCACCAAAAATCCCAGATGGAATTCGGAAGAAATCTTATAACTTAAAGAGTATTGAAAATGTGAACCCTGCCTCCAAAGGAACAGGTAAAGCCAATAAAGTGAGAAATGCTGCATCAATAAAAGAGAAAACAATGGAGAGGCGTATGCTGACATACAGAGAGTGGTCACTTTATCAGGTACCCCATGTACCTAATAAAGTGGCCACTGTGTTTGTCCATGGTCTTCTGCTGCTGTAGCCCATCCACTTCAAGGTTAGATCTATTGTGTATTCAGTGATGCCCCTCTGCACTCCAACATAGTAACGCATGGTTATTTGAGTTACTATCACCTCCTGTCAGCTTGAACCAGACTGTTCATTTTTATCAGACCACTCTCATTAGCAAGGCATTTTTTCCCACAAAACTACCACTCACTGAGTATCTTTCTTACTTTTCACACCATTCTCTGTAAACTCCAGACACTGTTGGTAGTGAAAATCCCAGAAGATCAGCATTTTCTGAGATACTCAAACCACCCTGTTTGGTACCAACAATCACTCCATGGTCAAAATCACTTAGATCACATTTCCTTCGCATTCTGATGATTAGTCTGAATAAAGACTGAAGCTCTTGACCATGTCTGCATGCTTTTGTGCATTGGGTTGCTACCACATGATTGGCTGATTAGATATTTGCATTACGGAGCAGGAGTACAGGTCTACCTAATAAAGTAGTACTGACTGTATTTAGATAAGAAAATGTGAGAGGAGGTTCAAATGGAACATTACTAACTGATTGGGCTGAATGGCTTGTTTCTGTTCTGCATCTTCTTTGTTGCTCCATTCATGCTGGAGGATATTGCGGTACTTTATCTTCTCAAACGTTGTCCTACAAATCAAAAGAAAAAGATTTCTAATTGCAAGGCTACATAACATGATTATGCTGGAGAAATGAATATACTGGCAAAGTGCAGGATGGGTGTACGGTACTTTACCTTCTCCTGTTGGTATTGAACTGTTGGTTTTACAGATTGGTAAGCTAGGATGTAGGGAGACCACTCAGCACAGCCTGAATGCCTTGCCTCACAAAATAACCTCAGCACAAATAATAGCTGCAACAAACTAAAAGTAAGGTCTGACAGTGTTAGTGGAAATCACAAGAATTAGCTAAGTTCAGATTTTAAAATTGCAACCCCCCCCAAAATAAAATCAGCCAGATGACAAAATGGAGGTGATGAGGGCATTGTATCACAAGGGCAATGGCAAGGGTATGACAGTGTTGATGACATGACAAGGGTAGACAAGGAAAATTTTGTTGTCTTTAATTCAAATGATTATTTCTACCACAACTATCAGAAAACAGAAAGTTGTCAGTCTCTGTAAAACGTTTGTAAAACTTTTGCAAAAAGTTTGAAACACAACAGGATTGGTCTTCGCTTATTGAAGATTAGATGTGTTTCAAGATGTGATCTGCTTCCTTAAAACAGACTCTGAAAAACAGCAAGTGAGTCATACCAACCTGTTGCCATGGGAGATGGTGTTTGCAAAGTGCTTATCGATGAATTTGACAATTTGACCTATGCTGCATCTGAGAGGAGGCCTCTCAGATCAACATCCCTTGACGTAAATCAACCCAAGTATCTTTCTTCCGTCCTCCCAGTCTTCCATAAACCAAGCAATAGGCAGTGAAGAGGAGAGTTCATTAGGAAAAAAGGTTCTGCAACTGCATGTGGCCCACATTAACTGCTAGAAAATAGCTGGTTGCCACAAATGAATCTCATAATTTTCTCTGTTGTCTCCTGACCAGTAAGCTAAAGAGAAGCCTTTGTTTGAAAGATCCTTTTGGTTCCAAAGGCTGGATGAGGAAACATTGGTTCTTCTTGTGGCTGTGGTGAGAAAGAGAATATGTGTGGAGGAGCACCGGTTGAATGAGTTGTCTTTTATGCAAAACAAACGGATTATGATGAATGAAAAAGCAGCATTGTTGTAACCTTCTATTTTGCGCCCTCATCATTCCACGAGGACCAGTGGACACAAGTATATCCATGCTGTTAGGAGGATGATTAGGGAGGAGGAAAGATTCAAGATTGTTTAATGTCATTTCCAGTACACAAATATAAAGGAAAATAAAATAATTTTTACTCCAGATCCAATGAAGCCCAATAAAAACAGAATAGGATAAAAGAACAATAATAAAAAAAACTAAGTATAAACAGTTAAGATGATTTTTTTCTGTGCATAGATTGATTATATATCCGTGAATTGAGGCTAGGCACAGGAGTGTCTGTACCTAAACTGACTTTAATGGGAAATGATAATGTAGTGGTGATCGGAGGTGTGGAGCAGTAGGGCTGGTGATGCATTGGGCAGCTTTGATGGTACGTTGTGGAGCTTCCCTGTTTGCTGCAGCGCATTTTCCATACCACACAATGATGCAGCCTGTTGGGATGCTCTCTACTGTGTATCTGTAGAACGATGTGAGTATAGCTGTGCATAGTCCAGCTCTCACAGTCTCCTCAGAAAGCAGAGGCATGGTGAGCTTTTCTGATTTTGTAGAATGTGTTCTAGGACCATGAGAGGTTGTGTGAGATGTGCATCCCAGGAGTTTGAAACTGCTCACAGTTTCCACTGCAATGCCGCCAGTGTAGAGAGGGGCGTGAGTGGTGCAAATTCTCCTGAAGTCGATAACCTGTCAATCCTGAAGAGGGGTCTTGGCCTGAAAAGTCGACTATTTTTTGATTTCCATAGATATTGCCTAACCTGCTGAGTTCCTCTGGCACTTTGTGCGTGTTGCTTAAGATTTCCAGCATCTGCAGATTTTCTTGTGTTAATAACCACCTCTTTTGTCTTGTTGACGTTGGGGAAGAGGCTATGTGCCTGGCACCAGACCTCAGGCTCTTCCACTTCCTCTCTGTAGGCTGTTTCATCATTGTTTGTGAAAAGCTCCACCTCTTGACATGTGATGACTCAGGTGTTTGGCCACATAGTCACATGTGAGCAGAGTGTACGACAATGAGCTCTGCACTCAGCCCTGGTGGTGGGGTGCGGAGCACCCATGTTGAAGATGAGAGAATAGAAGTTGTGCATTCTGACTACCTGAGGTCTGTTGCAGTGGTGTTTTTCATCTGAGGAGTAGGAGTTTGGATGGAGGAGATGGAAGGGAGAATAATGTGGGTGGACATTCTGGGGAAGAAGGCACGGAATGTGGCATATGTACTTTTCCTTTGCTGGATTAGACAAATTATGACTGAGAAAACAAGTGACTCTTGCTCCATTTCAGTCATCGTACATCGGTCCCAACTCTCAGGTTCACAAAATCTGTCCCTTCCCCTGCAGTGAACCTTACTGTTTCACTTCCCATAAGTGTAAACTCACTGGATGTGACCAGAGAGAGAGAATAGTGATGCAGGACCAGTACAGCAAACCTGTGTTGATACCCATTGGCTGTCAGTTGACTGGTCTCTATGATCAGCTAGATTCAATTGAGCAGGACCAAGGCAGTCTTTGCCAGGAAGATATGCAGGCAGCTTTTCTGTTTCCTCAAGGTCCAAGCAGACTGGTAAACAACCAGCCTGGCATGCAGGCCTAATCAGTGTCACATGTCTTCACCCTAAGGTTAGGTCCCAAAGACAAGGCACTAAAGAAGCCTATTTCTGAGGGCAGCTATTCCAGATGTTGCCAGCAGATCTTCTGCAACAGAACACAGTTGCTGGTTATCATGCAGCACCTGCTTCGTCTGGTGGGTCAAAGGACAGAGATGTTGTGAGATTCTCCTTGCCAATCTTTGTTAATAGGCACAAACCTCAGAATGACACCATAATTAACACACAGACTTCACCAAACATCAACAGTTTTAAAAGCTCAGAACAATTCCCAAACTCCAGAGATAAAATGCTACTGTTTTAATTGGATTTTCAGAGCCTGACTAACTAGGAGGCAATAAATCATATCACTGTAGGCCTTATATTTCATTAATTTCTGGTCTTAGCAGACCCAGGTGTGAGTAATGATAAATAATGGCGTTAAGTTCAGCTAATAGTTAATCATCAGTGGTAAGTGGGTGACAAAGAATCATTTGCACTGACTGAGGCAAAGCTAAAGACAAGGCAATAATTTTAGCCCAGAATGTAATAGGCAAATGTAATAGATGGTGAGTGTACTCCTTATTATTGCCTGTTAATGATGGCAGATGCCAATAATGTGTTTCTCCAATGTTTGAGATGCCAGCAACTGCAGGTCTAAGAAACTCTGATGAAACAATGGAAGAATTGCAGACCAACTCCTTTAGATGCAATACTTAAATATGATTATGGAACCATATCAAAAATTTCATCTTAGAATTGTTTCAAATGAACATTGTTCCTTGATACTTCAAACACATTTGGCAGATAATTGTCACTGATTGAAGTCAAATAGTTGAGACTAATCAGAACAGAGCAACATGTCCAATAGTCTCACCCACACTTTCTCTCTCAATAGTTCAAAATCTTAGCTAAGATGGGGCAAAGTTATGCTGTCATTATTGTGGTCTATGTTGAACAAACAGATTCTGGCTGCTTTCCTCAATATGTTTCCCACAAAGATTGCTGCTTCATGAATTTACACTGATCATGAAATATTTAGTACTTTTTCTGCCACTGACTGCATCTCATTTATTTCCCAGATTTCTGCTCATGCTGGTTCTACTCTTACAGCAGGCATGGAGTTCCACTCATCCTCGTTTTCCACCCCATCTTTGAATCCAACTGTTCAATCACCACAATTTCTACCACCTACAATAAAACCTTATAATAATCAGTCAAGACATCCTTTTTTCAGAATTTAGAAGGAACTCTGCCCTGGCAATGCCTAGACCATCATTCAATCTTCACCAATACTCACAGCACTTCACCAAGCAACCACAACGGATACAACACACCTTCAACAATTCTGCCAGGCAAAGCAGAAGTTACCTGATGTTTCTTCCAGTTTTGAATTCCTTAGTCAAAATGTAATGTCTTCTACAGCAGAGAACCAAAGGACAAGCTTTAGGGACATGACTATTCAGTCTGTCAGAATGATAGGCCTTGCACTTGCATTTGCCTTCCGCTTGAATTCTCCATCTCACTACCACTCTGAGCTATCTGCCTGTGACTTCCTCTACTATTCCAATGTAAGCTTGAGCACAGTGACTTATCACCCTGAGATACTGCAGCTCTCTGGATTCCATATCAAATGAAATTCTTTCGGGTAACTTGCTTTCTTTCTTTGTATCTAAACTAGCCAGTTGTGCAACAGGTTATCAATCTGTAATATTTGCCAGTTTTTCTCAGATCAGCACCTAATCTGCTGAATATTTTCCATAGCTCTGACCACCTTTGTTCTAACAACACAAAAAATGCTGTAGGAACTCGTCAGGTCAGATAGCTTCAAGCAGGATTCAATTATACCGGTACCTAAGAAGAATGTGGTATCTAGCCTCAATGACTATCATCCAGTCGCACTTACATCCACTGTGATGAAGTGCTTCGAAAGGTTGGTGGTGAAACATATCAACTCTTGCTTGAAGAGTGACTTGGACCCACTCCAATTTTCCTAATATCACAATGGGGCAATAGCAGATGCAGTTTCACTGGTTCTTCACTCAACCCTAGAACAAATGGACAGTGAAGATGCATGCCCAGAATGTTCTTCATTGACTACTCGGCATTGAATACTATCATCCACTCAAAACCGATCAAGGTCCAAGTCCTAGGCCTCAATACTTGTTTGTGCGACTGGATCCTCAATTTCCTCACTTGCAGACCCCAGTCAGTTTGGATTGGCAGCACCTCCTCTGCAAACTCCATCATCACAGGTGCACCACAGGGCCGTGTGCTTAGCCCCCTGCTCTACTCCCTTTACGCTTATGACTCTGAGCTTGAATGCCATTATTTAAGTTTGCTGATGACTCCACTCTCTGGGCAAATCAAAGGTGATGTCGAATCAGTATACAGCAGAGAGGTTGAAAATCTGGCTGAATAGTAGCTCAACAACAACCTCTCACTGGATGTCAGCAAAACAAAAGAGCTGATTGCTGACTGCAGGAGAAGGAAATTGGAGGTCCATGAGCCAGTCCTCATCAGGGGATCAGAGGTGGAGTGAGGCAGCAACTTTAAATTCCACATTGTTAACATTTCAGAGGACCAGTCCTGGGTACAGCACGTGAGTTCCATTACAAAGAAAGCACAGCAGCACCTCTACTTTTTGGAAGTTTTCAAAGACTCAGCATTACATCTAAAACTCTGGCAAACTTTATAGCTGCACGGTGGAGAGTATGCTGACTGGTTGCATCACGGCCTGGTCTGAAAGCACCAATGCCCTTGAATGCAAAAGTCTACAAAAACTAGTGGATACAGCCCAGTCCATCACGGCAAAACCTTCCTCACCATTGAGCACATCTACAGGGAGCACTGTCAGAGAAAAGCAGCACCCTTCAACAAAGACGCCACCATCCAGGCCATGCTCTCATCTCACAGATGCCATTAAGAAGGAGATACAGGAGCCTCAGGACTCTTATCACGAGGTCCAGGATCTTATCTTACCTCTCAGCTACCAGGCTGTTGAACCAGAGGGGACAAATTCACTCAATTTCACTGAATCCCAACACTCAACTGTACCCACAACCAATGAACTCACTTTCCAGGACTCTTCATCTCATTTTCTTGACATGTATTGCTTACTTATTTATTTTCTTGATGTATTTCCACAGTTTGGTGTCTTTTTCACATAGGTTATTTGTCCATGCAGTTTTTGATTGATTCTATTGTGTTTCTTTGTATTTTCTGTAAATTGCCTGGAAGAAAAATAATCTCAGGATGGTATTTGTTAACGTATGCAGTATGTACTTTGATAATAGATGTACTTTGAACTTTGATCTATGGAGCAGAATACAGTCAAGTTTTGGGCCAAAACCTTTCATCATTTGTTTTCTCTTTTTATTTCAAATGATTCTCAATAATCTAACAGATTAACAAAAGAAAATCTGCAGATGCTGGAAATCCAAGTAACGCACATAAAATGCAGGAGGAACTCTGCAGGTCAGGCGAGTTCCTCTAGCATTATGTGTGTGTTGCTCAGTAATCTATCAACCAAATCTTCTCATCACTATGGCAATCCTGGCCTTGCTGTGTCCAAGATACTTCTTTTGTCCTACTCCATAACTCCATCACTTTTTGTGCAATTTAAAACTAACATGCAGATTCAAGATGAAACATTAAATGTGTTTTCCTTTCCATAGATACTACCTGTTTTTTTCTATTTAGCTTTGAGATTGCTGGTATCTGCAGTTTTAAAAAAAATTCTGGAAGGTCGTCACAAAAAAAAAGCAAGATGATTCTTCATCATTTTCTGAAGTTATTTTACTTACCTGTTGGCCACTGACATTAGGAAACTTCTCAGCTAGCGAAGGTCAAGGTAATTTCCCAAAAGCTGCAAACCTGGAGAACGAGATTAGTTTAGAGGACTGATCTTGCCACCTTTTAGCACAAATAGAATTAATTCTGCAGCTTAAAATTAATTAGGATTCTCAGGTCAGCAGTTTCTGATCATTAGGTTATTCTACTCCTTACTTTCCATTTTCAAATCCCAGTGTTAATTAATGTGATTATTTTTGTGGAGTGAATACCTTATTCCTGATTATCAGCATTAAAAAAAACTGGCTAATATAAATTGACAATGATTAATGTCTGTTATCTTAGCTTTCTAAAACCTGAGCTTGCAAAATGCTAATAATAAAAACCAATAACTGTTAAGCTATAGTCCTGTGGGAAATTAAATCAGGGAATTGTTTAACTTAAATGAACGTCTTTTGTCAACATTAGAGACAGATTTTTTAATAGATTCAATTGCACTGCTATTACAATAATATTCATCAGGCATGAAAGTGTGAATTATGTATTAATATACACATTATAGCCGCTTCTTTCATTTGACTCCAAGATTTTGCAATATATTCTCACTTTGTGTGCACAATTTTCAAGCTCTCTCATACTTATAATAGCAATTCCTCTATGAAAGTGGCTTACTTCACTTCGAAATTTCCAAAGTTCACACAATTATCTAAAACTGTTCCTTAAAATTTTCTTTTATATTTCATTCTTTTCCATGACAAATCTGATAGCACAGAAACAGGCCTTTTGCTCCAGCAATTCCATACTTGCCATCAAGTATCCATTAATACTAATTCCACTTTTCCAGCCCAAATTCCCATAAACTACTTTCTCTCCATCATTCATGCTTTTATAATGTGGTAGGAAACCAGAGTTCAGTCACAAAAGAATTGTGCAGACTCAATACAGACAGCAGTAAAGGTCAGTATTGAACCTAATTCACTGGGACCATTGTCCTGCCCTAAATTAGATGCCTACTAAATGTATCTATCCCAATATAAAATTTCACATGATTTTTTTTGCTAAATGACAGTTGAAGTCCTCAGTCTCACCCAAATATGTAGTCCACCAATATTCTTGACCTGAATTGAGAGAGTAAACAAAATTGTGTTGGAGGTGGATGAATAGTGAAAGTGGAAGTTGAGCAGACCAGATGAGAAGCAAAAATAGAATTGGAATGAGAGAGAGAGAGAGAGAGAGAGACAAGAAAAAAAAACAAAGAAACAAACAGTGAACTGTGTGAGGGGTTCCAAGAATAAGGGAGAGGAAGTGGAGAAGGAGGGTTATGTCAAACACAAATGATCAGCATAAGGTATTAGCCAGGGTTGGAGTAATCAGGTCTAACGAAGGAGCAAAGTTTAGAACACAAAGGAAGAAGGGTGGCTATGAAGGGATTTTGTGGGGGGTTGTATTGGAGTGGTCTGAAAGTGATCTTGGAGAAG
The DNA here is from genome assembly GCF_963921235.1 of Mobula hypostoma. Taxonomy (NCBI): domain Eukaryota; kingdom Metazoa; phylum Chordata; class Chondrichthyes; order Myliobatiformes; family Myliobatidae; genus Mobula; species Mobula hypostoma. Next base: position 82,303,375 of record NC_086106.1, read on the forward strand.
GGGATATCTGCTACGATCTTAGAAGGCTTGGGTGCAAAGCAAAAGAGTGATGAATTAAGCGCATCTACAGTATATGCCAGTAGTATTCCTTGGAATTTTCTAAAAATAAAAAGTGGATTTTTGAAGGCAGTTATTTCCTAATATTCAGATGAAATCTCCACCTTAACCAATTGTAGCTCGGTTAGAATTGGAACCCCAGTTCAGAGATTGAAAAGGAAGTAGTAAGTTACATCATATTGTTTGCAATGAATGTTAAAAAATTGCTTTCCATTTTCTAATTATTTAAATCAGTATTAATAGTTTTAAGTATCTCTGTGATAGAAACATTTAAAAACTCTTAGAAAGATTTCAGCAGGAGCCAGGTTTGGCCATATTTCCTGCCCAAGGCTTTTAGGCTGCTCTGGGGAATGGTCTTCTATAGCGTGTTGTATGAGGTCAAGTCACTCTGTCTTTCTTCCCAATTCCAGGAACGATTGGGCTCTCTTGGGTATATCAAGTTAGCATTGATGGGAATAGACTAGGGAAGGATTATTGGTGAGGGAAAATCTGGACTGCAGGCCAAATCAAGCATGATGCAACTCAATATTTTATTCCTGTGAGTGATTGCTAACACCCAACCATGAAAAAAATTATGAGGTGAGTGAAAAAATTGCTTTCTTCATATGAAAAATGAAATTGAATTTTAATTGGACAAAAAGGCTCTGAAAGAAGTATCGAACAAGGCAGACAGGTGTCAGAGAGAGACTGGTCAAGGAGACAGAACGTTACCTCTGGGCAGTGTGGGGAGAAGTATGAGTGAATGATGTTAGTGTGGAAAAGAAAAGCAGAAGAGAAGTGAGGAAAATTGAGAAAATGCAAGATTCAAAGAGAAAAAATTGGGATTAATTATGGAAAACTATTCAAACATAATTACAGCATTGGAGGTATAATCTTCAGCCAACACTGTGAATGATTGATCATGACAGTGACAGGTAAAAGAATGGTTGATAGAACAATGATCAGGCTTTCAGTTGTTTATCCAAGATTCATTCTCTGAAAAATCTGATGAGGGTTTATGAGAAGAATAATATGGCTAGCTATATTAAATGCATTTTTCATAAATGCTTGCAATTTATTCATTAAACAAATCTACAAGGCCTAAAACGACTAATCTTACATTCTCACAGATATAAATGCAAATTTTCTATCTGATGTAAGCTATGTACCTCTTGTTATCTCCTAAACAATGATAAATGAACTCACAGTTTTGATGAATACATTACATGGTTGTGTTTCTCTGGTGCTAAGGGAATTGAAAAATATTTGTTCACCTTCATCCTTGCTTGTTGAAAAACAATAATTATCATAAAATCTGAAATTCCCAAAATTGACTTTCAAAGTAAAATATTTGGTTTCTTGGATTTTAAGTGTTTTTTGAATAACGCTGCTTACAGAAGATTCAATAGTAATGGTTCATAAATTATCTCATAGATAGTTTTGATATATTTTGGATACAAGGTATTGAAGTGTAATGTAATGGCTCCTATGGTTTCTCACTGAATAAGTTTCAAATTTTAATTTGGCGATTAGCATAATTGGCAGACAAGAATAGTTTCCTTTAAGCGAAAGTGAATACGAAGCATTGTCCTGTTGATATACTTTTTGCCACCTAGCTGCTTTGGAGTAATATTGTTGCAGGCTTGTTGAATTAACATGTAAAAATGGATGAAATATGCATTTTACAACAATCATCTCCAACTACTTACCACATTAATCCTTAATCTCTTAGAATAAAATAAGAAGCCTCTAATTATCTCTCAGACCTTACTAAGGTAGATCTTCACTACATTGGAGTACAGGAGTTGGGAAGTTACCTTGAAGCTGTATAAGACGCTGGTGAAGATTAATTTGGAGTATTGTGTGTAGTTCTGGTTACCTATCTACAGGAAAGATATCAATGGGATCGTAAGAATGCAAAGATGATAGAAAAGCAGAGTAGACACGGTGAACTGAATGGCCTAATTTTGTTCCCATGTCTTATGGTCTTATGGTGAAGACCTCTGTTGTGTATTTACAATTTCAGTAATATTTGAGTAAAATTGTAAATATATTGCTTGAATAAGAATTTCTAAAATGAACCTGAGATGACTGCCTACCCGTTTCTTCAAAAGAGGAGAGAGACATTCAAGCTTAATTAGAAGTTTGAAAATGGATGTAATTCACAAGCTCATAAACAGTTAGTACCAGGTGATAATAATAATAATTAAATACAAAGTAGGAATGCCTGGCCACATCGGAAAGACAGACAAGTTTGATTGCACAACAGATAACTAGAAGATGTATTCTGAATGAGTTGAGTATTATTTTAAAGCAAATTAAATAGCCAATGAAAAATGAGTGCCAGTGTAACTGAGTGCTTAGTGTGGCAAAGTATACAGTTTGCTTAGAAGTTTAACTGCTTCAGCCAAATTAGCTCAAATGAACTTGGCTAATATTGTGAACGTAGTGCACGAACATTTAGAACCAAAAGCATTGTTGATTGCAGAATGCCTTAGGCTTCTTAAACAGAATCTAAAGGAAGGGGAATCCATCTTACGTGGCTGAATTGAATAAATAGTCAGAATATTGTCAGTTCAGTGGTGAGCTTCAAAGATCAAAGTAAATTTTATTATCTAAGTACATATATATCACCATGTACAACCCTAAAATTCATTTTCTTGTGGGCATACTCAGTAAATCTGTGGAATAGTAACTAGAACAGGATCAATGAAAGATCAACCAAAGTGCATAGGACAATAAATTGTGCAAATTCAAATGGAAATGAACAGCAATAAATAATGAGAATATGAGAAAATGAGATAAAGAGTCCTTAAAGTGAGATCATTGGTTGTAAGAACATTTAAATGGTGGGAAAGTGAGCATTGTTATCCCCTTTTATTCAAGAGCCTGATGGTTTAGGGGTAGTAACTGTTTTAATGTAATGATGCCCTGAGGGATTGTTTAGTTTGTGAAATCCTTCAAGAAACCATTCAAAACTGGATCCTAACTAAAGCACAACTCACATTTAAAAGAGCAGTGAAAATCGCTGTATCAATGGGAACAGCAGCCTGAGATGCAATTGAGTTGCAGTCAGGAATAAAAAGCTAAAACTTCAGAAAATGCAATGAAGTAGGACAAATACAAGGAATATGTCGGGCAGACAAAAATTAATGGGCCAAATAGGGAAGAGAAAAAGATTATAAGTCAAGTTGCAGTTTCAAAAAGAGCAGTAATCTGCATGCAGTTGATGAAAAATCCAATAAGGAGGGTAAAACAGGACTGGATAGCCATGAAATTTACAATGTGAAAATGAATGAAAAACAAACAAGAGATATGGCTTACACCAGAAGTGAATGACAAATTAATTAAAATGGAATTGGACCCAAGTTGGGTTGTTTCAGTCATTCCACAAAATAAGTTTGAACACCATTTCAAACTTACTGAATTTAAGCTTGCGGATACCCAACTAAGAACTTATATTGGAGAAAAGATAACTCCTGTGGGATTGACATTTGTAACAGTAAAGTACAACAACCAACAAGCCACATTGGGCATATACTTGGTAAAAATAGCATTGTGAGGTCATGATTGGCTGTGACAGCTACAGGTTGATGGGAGTTCCATCCCTTGCAATAGAGTCAGTTGAAAGCAAATTAAGAAAGGTACTGAATGATGCCATGGCCATGTTCAAGGATGGCATTGGAAAACTCAAACATATCAAGGGTAATATTGTGATAAATGAAAATGCTACATCCAAGTTTTAGAAAGCCCATCCGGTTCCTGATACCATCTGTGATGAAGTAGCCAGTGAGCTAGATAGCATGGAGGCTGAAGGAATTCTTTCCAAGGTTGAGTGGAGCCCTTGGGCAACATCAGTTGTGCTGGTAGCCAAAAAGGATGGGCCTGACAAGATCTGTGGTGATTTTAAGGTCACCATCAACCTAGTACTGAATGTTTTTTAATATGCTCTGCCTAGGATAGTGGATTTCTTAACAAATCTTTCTGGAGGGAAACACTTCAGCAAAGTGAATTTAGCTGAGGCCTACCTACAGATGGAGATGGAAGAAGAATCCAAAGTGTTTCTCACCATAAACACTCACAAAAAGCTTTATCGCTATAATAGGCTTAGTTTTGGAGTAGCGTCTGAACCTTGCAAGTCTATAAAGTTGAAGCTGTGGAAGTTGGATAATATTATTCCAAGAAGCTGAAATGACAGGTTTCCCCAGAACGCCAAGTTCCTCAGCAGTCTGGTAGGAGAATAGGAACTAGAGTTCCAGGTCAGAAATTAGAGGGATGCAGAGGAAGGTAGATATCAGGGCCAGTATAAACAATCTGGAGCAAAGTGATAGATATGATAGGATGGATAGTTTGAAGTGCATGTATTTTAATGCTTAAAGTATTATGGGTAAATTTGCTGAAATTAGAGCATGGATCGGTACGTGGAACTATTACATTGTGAACATTACAGGGAGTTAGTTGAGAGAGGGACAGGAATGGGTGCTTAATATTCCAGGGTTTCAATGTTTTAGAAAAGATAGAGAGAGAGTAAAAGAGGTGAAGAAGTTACACTACTAACCAAAGCAAGGTTCAAAGTTCAAAGTGAAAATCGAGACCATGAGATGAAAATTCCTTGAAAGTGAGTCCATGGGTTATGGGAACATTTCAATGATGGGGCAAGTGAAGTTGAGCGAAGTTATTCCCTTTGGATCAAGAGCCTGATGCTTAAGGGATAATAACTGTTCCTTGGCTTGGTGGTGTAAGTCAGGGTCCCCAGCTGGCCGACCAGGAGTGGGGGGGATGGGTGTTAATTACGACCAGAATAGAGGTGATAAATCAATTACAAGTCACTTAAAAGTGGCTAATACACTAAATTTCGTTTCTAAAAGTGTTAATCTAACGAATTTAATATTAAACACATAGCACATATTTTCCTCGCATGAATATTGATAAGTCAATTATAAGTCAATAGCATAGAAAATTTGTGGGCAGAACTGAAAAAGCGTGTGCGAGCAAGGAGGCCTACAAACCTGACTCAGCTACATCAGTTCTGTCTGGAGGAATGGAACAAAATTCCAACAACTTACTGTGAGAAGCTTGTGGAAGGCTATCCAAAATGTTTGACCCAAGTTAAACAATTTAAAGGCAATGCTACCAAATACTAACAAAAGTGTATGTAAACTTCTGACCCACTGAGAAAGTGATGAAAGAAATAAAAGCTGAAATATATCATTCTGTCTACTATTATTCTGACATTTCACATTCTTAAAAGAAAGTAGTGATCCTAACTGACCTAAGACAGGGCATGTTTTCTAGGATTAAATTTCAGGAATTGTGAAAAACTGAGTTTAAATGTATTTGGCTAAGGTGTATGTAAACTTCTGACTTCAACTGTATATGCTGATTTGTTACCCCCTTTGATTTGCCTAACAACAGTCGTGTCATCAGCAAACTTAAATATGGCCTTGAGGTGCACCTGCGCTGATGGAGATTGTGAAGGACATGTTGTATGATAATCCAAATGAATGGGGTCTGCAAGTGAAGAAATCGAGGATCTAATTGCACAAGGAGGTATTGAGGCCAAGGTCCTGAAGCTTATTGATTAGTTTTGAGGGAATGATAGTATTGAATGTTGAGCTGTAGTCAATGAAGCAAATCCTGATATATATATCTTTGCTGTCCAAATGTTCCAGAGCTGAGCGAAGAGCGAATGATATGGCATCTGCCATGAATATTTTGTCAGGCAAATTGGAGTGGATCCAAGATGCTTCTCGGGCAGGAGCTGGTATCAACAACATCTTCAAATGCTTCAGCAATGTGGATGTAAGTGCTACTGGATGATCATCATTGAGGCAGATTACCATGTTCTTCTTAGCTGACGGTATAAGTGAAGTCTGTTTGAAGCATGTGGGTACCTCAGAATGCCGAAGCAAGAGGTTAAAGATCTCAGTGCACAATCCATCCAGCTGATCAGCACGGTCTTTCGTAGCTGGTCAGGTACCTCCATCTGGGCTGGGTGCTTTTCACAGCTTCACCCTCCCGAAAGCTGCTCGCATGTTGTCTCAGAAGCTGAAATCACAGAATCATTGGAAGCCATAGGAGTTTGTGATGATTCCTCCACATTTTGATCGTCTAAGCGAGCATCGAAGACTTTGAGCTCATCTGGAGGGGACATAGTAGAAGGCTCATCCACTGAGTCTATATGCATAGAACTCAAAAATAGGAAGGGTGTAATCACTTTAATAGGATTGTACCAGAGTCCTCCTTATAGCTTCTGGGACACTGTGGAACAGATATGCAGGTAGATTAAGGAAACGTATATAAACAACAATGCTGTTGTAAGATTGCGGGACTTCAACTTCCCTAATATGAACTGGAACCTCTTTTAATGCAAGTGGTTTAGATGGGGCAGAATTTGTTAGTGTAAACACGAGGAATTCTGCAGATGCTGGAAATTCAAGCAACACACATCAAAGTTGCTGGTGAACGCAGCAGGCCAGGCAGCATCTCTAGGAAGGGGTACAGTCGACGTTTCGGGCCGAGACCCTTCGTCAGGACTAACTGAAGGAAGAGCTAGTAAGAGATTTGAAAGTGGGAGATGGAGATCCAAAATGATAGGAGAAGACAGGAAGGGGAGGGATGGAGCCAAGAGCTAGACAGGTGATTGGCAAAAGGGATATGAGAGGATCATGGAACAGGAGGCCCAGGGAGAAGGAAAAGGGGGAGAGGGGAAAAACCCAGAGGATGGGCAAGGGGTATAGCCAGAGGGAGAAAAAGGCGAGAGAGAGAAAGAATGTGTGTATATAAATAAATGACGGATTGGGTACGAGAGGGAGGTGGGGCATTAGTGGAAGTTAGAGAAGTCAATGTTCATGCCATCAGGTTGGAGGCTACCCAGACGGAATATAAGGTGTTGTTCCTCCAACCTGAGTGTGGCATCATCTTTACAGTAGAGGAGAAATCTCTTAGTAGCTCTTCCTTCAGTTAGTCCTGACGAAGGGTCTCGGCCCGAAACGTCGACTGTACCTCTTCCTACAGAATTTGTTAGGTTCATCCAGGAAGGCTCCTTAAATCAACATGTAGATAGTCCAACAAGAGGAGGGACTGTACTAGATCTGGTGTTAGGTAAGGAGCTTGGCCAGGTGAGCTGCCTTTCAGTGGGGTTGGCAGTTAGGCAACAGTGACCACAACTCCTTAAGTTTTAAGATAGCTATAGATAGAGATAAGCACAGACCTTGTGAGAGTCTATTAAACAGGAGCAAGGCAAAGTATGAGAGTGCTAAGCAGGAACTAGGGATAGATAATTGGGCACACATGTTTTTGGGCAGGTCCACATCTGACATGTAGAGGTTGTTTAAAGACTGAATGCACAGAGTACAGGATAGGTATGTTCCAGTCAGAAGGAAGTACAAGGATGGCAGAGTAAGACAACCTTGGATGTCAGGGGAGGTGATGAATTTAGTAAAGAAGAAAAAGGATAAGTACGTAAAGCTTTGGAAGTTAAAATCAAACAAAACCCTAGAGGATTATTAGGAAGCCAGAAAAGAACTCAAAAAGGGAATTAGGAATACCAAGAGGGACCATGAAAAGTCTTTGGCAAGAGGGATTAAAGAGAATCCCAACACATTCTATACATATCTCAAGAGCAAGATGATAACTAGGAAGAGAGTAGGACCACTCAAGGATAAAACGGGATGCAGAGGATGTGGGTGAGTTCCTTAATAGGTAATTTACATGAGTATTTACCAAGGGGAAGGTCGTGGCGGATTGGGGGAATTAGAGCTCAGTAGTAGGTCTGAAAACCTGTCATGGAACAAGGTGGCAAGTGACTGGTCTCCAGCCACTGTGGGAGGAGGATAGGCCAGTGACTGCAGTTTCTAGGCATTCCCCAGCCTTCAAATATCTGTGTATTTCCACCTCAATTGTATTGAAGGATTCCATCTCCACTCCTCACTCGGGTAGGATATTACAAAGAGTCCAAAGAGAAATTCTTCCACATATCCATCTTAAATGGGTAAACCTTCATTCTAAATGTCTGCATTCTAGTTTAAGATATATGCAATGGAGAAATGTCCTCTTAATCCCTTTTATCAAAATCTTTCATAATGTTGCAATGTTTCATAAGGTAAATCTTGCAATGGATAAGAAATGGAATGAACAGTTAATCATTATAAGTCCCATGGGCAGGGACTTTGTAGGGAGGGTAAGTGCACATAGGTTCATCATCATTTTCGGTTTGTGCATTACATAGTACATGTGTAGTATTTTCTTGCTATACATACTGTACATGTCAGCCCATTGTGCTACAAGTATCTGTCCTGCTATTATCAAATTCTTGAACAGACCTCTTGTATGATTAGATGGACTCTTGACTTCGTAATCTACCTTGCTTTGGTCTTGTACTTTATTGTTTACCTGCACTCTACTTCCTCTGTAGTATTTACATTTTATTCTGTGTCTGTTATTGTTTTCCCTTGTTCTACATCAATGCACTGTGTAATGATTTGACCAGTATGAACTGCATGCAAGACAAGCATTTCACTGTGTCTTGGTACATGCAACAATGACAAGCGAATACCAATATCATATCAACCTTATGCCACACTACAGTGGCTACTATAAAAAGTGTACTTCAAGGTCTGAAAGCTTCCCAGTGATCAGCGTGGAAATCACACGTCAATTGCATCGTGGGAAGCACACAAATAAAGTTTTCAAGAAAGAAAAAAAAAGGCTATTTTTAAGATTTTTTTAAAAAAAGAAAACTTTACCAATTTATTGTTTTTTAGAGGATCCTTCAATTAACACTATGAGTAAGCACATCACCCAATTACACTTCAGTTTCTAGGAATGTGGGTGCAGATACCTGTGATCCCAGAATAGGTTACGGCTTGTCCAAGGCTATGATTCAGGTTCACCATTTGCTAAATCCTGGCAAAGCAAGGGTCAAGAAATAGAAAGAAATGATTGGTGATTTGTAATGTTCTAGTATGTAATATTCTTGAATATTACTCTATTCTTCAAACATGAATTCAAACAGTGAGTGTTGAGAGAGTCTGATGGATACTATAAAAGGTTGGAGGTGCCTGAAGGCAAGTTTTATAATATGAGGCAAGTTATTGAGTCAATGGTTGATTTTTTAAACACAGCAATACAAGATTTTATTATTAAGCATCCAATGCTTGAGGCACTTACATCATCAGTATAAATATGTTGTATGTATTTCCACAAAATAAGCAAGCAATGGCAAAAAATTGTGAAAAACATTAATGTCAGCGTGAATTGCAAAATTAAGCTCAATTAAATGGGATGATGATCTGGAGACTGTACATTTATAATGTAAAATCATTGAAATAATTGGCCAATTATTGCGTCAGATGTCTATGGATCAGTGGGGTGACAATTCAGCTGAAAGCTGTACTACTGTGTGTCATGCAGCTTCTAATCCTTTCTTATTACTGGTGGATCTGTCAAAACCAAAACCACAAGATAGTGTTGGTCACAGAATCGCTTTACAAGGAGGAACGATTTCTTCAGATGTGATTACTGCATCATTGCTTTGAAGGAGTAGAGATTTGTTCCTAATGATTTGTTTAATTGGGTTCCAAATCAGAAGTTTCCTGCTCATGCATCAGTATGACATTGCATCATTAATTTTGAGGAAATATTCTGTGGTAATTGAAAGCAAATAATCACCATGTGTGCTGATTTTGGCAGGAAAAAACCATGGACTTTCATTAATTTTAGTTATTCATTCTTTGTTAATTGCAGATAAATGGTAGTGCCTCTTTTTAATTTGTTTTATTCTGGCTACGCTTCTGAGATACGTGTTGATCTGGTCATATTAGACAATTTAAGCATTTGTAAAAAATGGAGCTTAAATGTTTTAAACTGCATTTGTGGATTGATTTTGCTCTCTTGTATTAAATCTTTGAATAATTTATTAAATAGTTTGTCAAATAAAATATGTACCCACAATTGTTGTGAGCATGTTGAAACATTTTATGTAAATATTTATAGCTTTCAGAGGGTATTCAGGGGATATATGGCTTTCTTGAAAGATAAAGTCTTCCTGCTTGATGATCCATATTAATTCCTATAATATGCTGCAAATATCAATAATTCTGTTATTCTGTTAAAGGTTAAATAACCGAAGACTGCTTCATGAATTACCCAGGCCCAACTCCTTGATTTCTAGTTTGCATTGCATTAGCTTATCCCAATGAGGAATAAGGGGAAAAGAATCAGAGGGAAGATGGAAGGGAAAAGGGATTAAATGCGATCATGGGTGATACCAAGAGCCAAGGGGCAACATATTCATGTTAGGGTGAAGGGTAAACCTGGCAAGTTTAGAGAACCTTGGCTAACAAGAAATATTGAGGCAGTGTTCAAGAAAAAGAAGGAAAGTTTTTCTTGGATTTAGGACAGTGGTCCCCAACCTCTGGGCCGCGAAGCATGCAGTGGTGCAGCGGTAGCCGGGATGCACCCAGCACATCTTTAAGAAAAAAGCCGAAATAAACAAGCTAATTAATTAGGTGCTACCTGGCATGTAAATGTCGGCCCAGATTGTTTCTTTTGGCTTTTTTCTTAAAGATGTGCTGGGTGCGTTCTGTCTACTGCTGCACCACTGCATGCATCGTGGCCCGATATCAGTTCGCGGCCCAGAGGCTGGGAACTGCTGGTTTAGGAGGTTGGGGTTGAGTGCATCTCCTGATGACTATAAAATACTAAGAATACTCTTAAGAGGGAAATTTGGAGATCAGAAATCAAGAGAGGATATGAGATGGATTTGACAGGTAAGGGCAAGGAAACCATGAAGACATTCTACAATTACATTAAGAGTAAAAGGGTAGCTGGGGAAAGCGTAAGTCCTATTAGTGATCAGCAGGGCTGCCCATGTCTTGAGCCACAAGAGAGGAGTGGGGTTCTTAACAAATATTTCTCCTCGGTGTTCACTGAGGAGAAAATTATGGTTGCTCCAGAGATAAGAGAAACGAGTGGAAAAGTTTGGAAGACATTTATATTGCCTGGGAGGAGGTATCTGTGGCCTTGCAGTGCATTGAGGTGGATAAATCAGCTGTGCCTGACTGAGTGCTTCTTCAGACTTTGTGAGAGGCTAGAGAAGAAATTCTAGAGGTCCTTGTGGAGATATTTGCTTTATCGATAGCCACTGGCGAAGGTCCTAAAGACTTGAAGGTGTCTACTGTAATTTTGTTGTTCAAGCAGTGCAGCAAGAAAAAGCCAGGAACTGCAGGCCGGTCAGCCTGACATCAGTAATAAAGAAGTTACTGGAGGAAGTTCTGAGTCAGGATCTAGAGTCATTGTCTATGTTCATTGTATCATTAATTCAATGCATTCTATTACTTTTACAATGCATCAATGACACTCAGGCTTTCTCCTTAATGCACCTATGAAATATTTGTAAGGCTGTTACACAAAGCCTAACTTCTCTGTGTCTATTAGCAGCAAAACTCACCAGCTGGGCCATGCCCTCTTCTTGCTGCTACTGCTAAGCAAGAGGTTCAAAAGCTTGAAGTCCCACTCCCCAAGTTGTGGAATAGCTATTTTCCTGCAACCATCAGTTTCTTGATCCTATCTGCACAACATTAACCTTATTTCTTTAGTGGAACACCACAGACCATCTCTTACATCACCATGGACTTGAATTTAAATCTGGCTCTCTTTTCTTTTCACTAAGGTCTTGCTACTGCACTGTCGTTTGACACAACATGGTATAATTTTATGGATAATGTATGTTCTGTCTTGTTGTCTGTATTTATCTGCCTGTGATGCTGCTAGATACTATACCTCACCATGCCTTGTCACATGATGATAAACTAGACTTAAAACTTCCTATTGAAGGCACTGCCAATGGCGAATAGTTTCATACATTTGAATTGAAGCAGCTTTTAGAGGCCTGTATGAACAAAATGATTTTGATTTCCGAGACTTTCAATATATTTTTGAGAAAATACTTCATTATGTAACATCCAAAGATAGTATTATATATTTAATATGCCTCAACTAAATATTAAAATTAATTTAAATTTATTCAATGGAGACTAGCATAAGATGAGCTGTTTTCAGATGTTTCTGTAAGTACCCAGGACCTCACAGGTAATTTTGGATACTATTTTTCATCTGAGGCATGATGTTAGAATGTCTGTTTGAACCTAATAATTTTCAGCAATATCTCACTGCGGTTCTTGTAAGATAAGCAAGCAGCTTTAAATTTAGGAGTATTAAACATAATAAATAAATACAGGGTAGTTAAAACATTCAACAAAAAGAAATGAATCTTCTGCTCAACATATTTCTTCTACAGGAGAAACATCAGTGAATGCATATAGTGCGTAAAGTTATTTTCCGATTGTAATCATGTTTCATGAATTAAGGGTGTGTCGAGAATACACATAGGTAAGATGTTAGCTGTCCTGTGTGATCAGCAGTTGGTCTGCCACCTGTCTTCAAGAGAGAGATAAGGAACACAATGAAACAGCATCTGGAGATGTGTAATGAAGGGACGGGAGAGAGAGAGCTGTCTGGAGCGGCTCCCCCTTTGAACCCTGAACTGTTTGAAGTGATGGACAGACGATACCCCAGCAGGGGGATAAAAAGGGACAGGTTCGCTAAGGCAGGACACACACGACACCCGAGGTAACGAGACCCTGGAAGCGGTGCGCCTCTCACGAGTCGGTGGGAAGTATCGGACAACGCACAGGGTATAAAGGTACGATCAGTGGGAACCCGGTGTGTGTCCGCCCTTGCTTGGGTGCCGGGTTCACTGCAGAGGATCGACCGCATCTGGAGGAGGGGTCACAGTCGGTGACCTCAGGTGACATCACCAAGGACCTGCCCAAAAGCTGCTTGTTGAGCAATTATCGCCGGTCTGTGAGTGGAAGCCGTTTCTGAATGATCAGTCGTTCCCATTCTCTCTCTCTCTCTCCCCCCACGTTGACCATCGCCATGGCAACGATTACTGCGAACTGAACTAAATTGGACTGAACTCTTGGGTCACTTTGAAATTTGGTCATTTACCCCTAGACAACGATAGAGCTTGATTGATGCTGTTATCTTAATTCTGTGCACATGTGTGTTTATCATTGCTGAACTGTTGCATCTATTATCCTTTCGATTACTGTGTTGCTTGTTTCTTTAATAAAACTTTCTTAGTTCTAGTAATCCAGACTCCAACTGAGTGATCCATTTCTGCTGGTTTGGCAACCCAGTTACGGGGTACGTAACAAAGGTAACAATATATTATTGTGAAGATTGCTCAGAAAGGTAATTTTAATTTTAATCAGGGAAAGTTATTAAAATCTTTATCTCTCTTAGTAAACTTCAGTAGAATACCAGACAAGCTGAACTGAAATCAACAATGAATAATTAACAAACGTTCATCCTGTGCCATAGTTGAGAATAATTACTGTTAAAATTGACGGTATGTGACTGGAACACTGTTCCAGATTTTATAATTAACATACATAAGATTGAACCTGATTCCTGTGGTTTCCTAACCATCAGGTTAGGTTAATGTTTACCCATTGGTAATCATCAGCTGTGTAACTATAGATAACATCACTGCCTTGCTTGATTCCATCCTTAACTAATGTTTGCAAAAGTGCAAGTTACAGAAAGATTTAGTGATGATGAACAGAACTAAAAGCCCTGATCTTTGTATGTCAGGAATAATTGCAACAATTGTAACACCAATTCTAGCAGGTTATCTCAGATAATTTAACTCAGCACAAAGGAGCTCCTGAACTATATACACCATATCTGGACAGTGTATTTGTTATCAGGGCTTTGAGGTAATATAGCAGCAAAATTCACGCTGGAATGGAAAACCAGAACTCATGCTGGCATTTATACTTCCCTGTGCTCAGCAGGCTCATTGAACCTCATGAATGATCTCAGCAGGTACTTTAAAGTAGGTTATTCAGGGACTTACAGAACAGGAATGCAAATTTCTTTCCTAAGGAGCTTTGCAAAGGAGCTTTATTTCTAAATATTATTTGCTGTGTGAAAATGTCACTGGAAGTGCATATTCCTACAATACGAATCATTTGAATGATAATTGTGGCACTGCATCTTGAAAATATCCTTCCACAGGATGAATTTTATCATAAGACAGATCATTATAATAGAATTTCAATACAGTTACTTTTCTCAAGCAGTAAGTCTGATGAACACCTCCACCCATTAACCCACACCACCACTATTTTATCATTTCCTGACAGAGTCATCTATGTACAGATACTCCTGTACCTAGCATCACTTTATGTACATAGGATATCTTACGTTTTTTTATAGCCTGTAGTTTTTGTTATTATTGTGTCCTTTATCCTATTATGTTTTTATTTTGGTGCTGCATTGGATCTGGAGTAATAATTATTTCATTCTCCTTGCCTGTGCACTGGAAATGACATTAAACAATCTTAAATGTTGAATCTTGAATCTTTGGTCAGTGTCTGACACATTTCTCTGAGCGATGATGGGGAGGAATCTCAGCAGTGGTTTTGATGCCTGCTGTATCACTTAAGCGCTCACAAAACTGGGATAATTAGTTTTTTTCTATATTATTTGACAGTTTGCCATGAAACTTCCATTTGATCAAAAAGAAGTGAGAGTAGGGATAAAATCCCCAGATTTGTGAATATACAGTATATGGTAAATATTTGATAATTTCACGTCAATTTTCTATCTTCAAAAGTGGTTCATATCTTACCTCTGGATTGTGCTAGGACTTGTGGACTCACTGTCATTTCAAATACTTGAGCGCAAGATCCAGGCAGACTTTCCGATGGAATACACCAACACTGAAACAGTTAGTAATTCTCCACACACATCCACTTAAGTAAACATTATACTGTATATTCTATTTTGAATTAAGAGAAGAGGTACTCTCCAAAAAAAAATTATTATCAGCCCAAAATTGTGCCACAAATTACCTAGTTGTTATACTTGGGACCTCACTGCTCAGAACCAGCGATTTCCTATAGTACAAATTACAGGCAAATGTATTTCATTATATCACTAAAAAAGTTGTACTTTGAAAGGACAAAATATGTTATTTATAAAATGACTGAATTAGATCATGCTTGAGCCTTTTAACTTCAACTCCTATGGACAAAAGAAATCAATTGTCAGCAGAGGAATCAGCTTCTGCAGAAATTATGTTGCAAAACTGATATCTAAAGGACCAACAACTAACATTCTTAACCAAACTGTAATATATGGCATGACAATGAGTTATACAGCATAGTACTTAGACTGATTGTTCCCAGTGTTTAAGCCACTTTGTTTGCAATGAACACTTATCTAGGTCTACAACAGCTCATGAATGGAGGACATGAGTATGCAACAGATATCTCCCAGGGGATAAAACCACATGGGCTCAGCTCCAAAAACACTAGCCTCCCAGATTTCACAAGGAAATACACTTATAAACACTTCTCAGAGAAATAATATCTGGAGGGTGCATTTCCACAGTATGGTCTTCATCGATATTGGTAAGGTCATAAAATCTCAAATGCAAGCTTGCACACTTGCTCGTATTGTACTCACAGTCAAAGTCAAGGTTATCCTCTCTCTCATCTTCACAGTTTCAGGAGCCTCAGCCTCAGTGTTCATTCTGGGCTGCAGCTGGTGATTACCCTGATTTTCACAGTTTGCTGGAGACCACCCCAATTTCTCCAGAAAAGGAGACTTCATCAAATTCTACTTCAGCCCCAAAAGGAAAGTAAGCAGGGCTCAGGCATCTGCTGCCACTGCAGCAGTCCAGGAAGTGGGCACTGATAAACAACGATTCTGTAGCCATTCGAGCAACTCACTAGCTACAAATTGATTCATTAATGTTCTGTCATAGTGATAGACCATTAGAAGACCACAGTAATGTTTAATACTGGTATGACATCCATTCCAGTTCAGCCGTCTCTTATAATTCTGTGATCACATTGCCCAGAAGAAGGAATTTTGGAGAACAAAGTGCTAATGCCTGCTTGAATTATTGCCCACTGTCATTGGTGTCTTACTCAAATACACAATATGCTCCCTTAGATAATGACAATAACAATGGAGTCACATTGGCAAACTTGGTCACCTCCCTATCACAAACTTTCTTTTTGTTTTCTTCACCTTTCCTCTTCTCTGCTACTTAAAACATGTTTTTGGCACCTTCTGTTTGTGAGAAATGATCATTGCCTTGCAATGTTAACTCTGTTATTCTCATCACAAGGCTGTCATGATGAGCCAGTATCAAACCCGAGTGTGGAGAAAGACAGACTCCAATGCAGAGACGGTAACAAGAGTTTATCCTTAATAATTCCAAAAGAACATCAGTGGCTTGGCCATGTGACATTGGGGGAAGTAACACTCTCCAAACCAGGGCCCCGCAGTTAGCACTAACTGAGTGCCCACTTAAATAATATAATTATCACAGAATCCCTGAGCCTACCAAAATAAATTGAACAAGGTTAAACCGAAAGTACCAGGAGACCGCATTACAAAGAGCACTTGAGTAAAACACAAAGAACTCTAAACGATTAATGACATTCATTAAACAACAATTTACCAATTCAGGTGCTCTAAAATCCTCAGATCCCAATTATCTCCAGTGCCCCACACAAGCTGAAAGAAGTCCTTGCAGTACCCCCCTCCCTATGGTTGCCACCTAATGGTTTAGAGAGAACTGAAAACTCAAGATCCTGGGGCAACATGAGAGATATGGGGACCCCGAGAACCAGAGAGACTTGAAAGCCTAGATGACTTTGAAAGCCTAGACAGCCTTGAGAACCTAGACAACCTTGATGAATTTGAGACCCTAGAGAGCCTTGAGGGCCTTGAGAGCCTTGAGAGACTTGACTACTTAGACGAGGATGCTTAGACCCAGAGAAAGTCTTGAGATCTGGAAACCTGTGTCCTTAAACCATGAAACTCGAAACCTAGGTCTCCAGAGGCAAGTCAAGCCAAGTCACCTTTTATTGTTATTTCAACCATAACTGCTGGTACAGTACACAGTAAAAATGAGACAACGTTTTTCAGGACCATGGTGCTACATAAAACAATACAAAAACTACACTGAACTACGTAAAACAACACAAAAACTACACTAGACTACAGACCTACCCAGGACTGCATAATGTACACAGAACAGTGCAATTAGGATACAGAAGTCTGTATGCTCAATTCAACAGACTGAGACAGCATAGACAGGCACTCCTTATCACTGTGCTAGCTGGCTCTCTAAAGATCTGTTCCATTTGTTATGTGAATGTTCAATTTTCACAGTCTGTACCATGATTTTCATCAAGGGGTTAAATATAAGGTAGCTTCCTCTCGATAGGGTCTCGATAGGTTTCAAGCTTGCTTGAAACACTCAGTTGTTATGCAGACCTGAGTCACAGGACCCTGAATCTGGAAAGTCGGGTACTTACAACTTGGAAAAACTTGGAAAGGAGACCAGAGAAACTCGAAATGTAGACTAGAGAAGCTTAGAGCATGGACTTGAGAAACTCGGAGCATAGACTAGAGACACTTGGGATGTAAACTTGAGGAACTCAGAACGTGGACCTGAGAATAGATGACTTGTGTGTTTGCCCACTCCAGCCAGGGATCAGGTTTCGGAACAGGGCTCTTCAGGGTTGCCAACTCTATTTACTTTCAGGAGACACTTGTACACTGGAACATTAGCATCACTCAACAGAACAGACAGATAGGAATTACTATATTGTAAAAGGTTAGTCCATCCCAGATGTTGGCACGTAAACTTACTTCAATTAGTTATGATAGTGTCCTTTCAAATATTGATTTGATATTAACAAAGGCAGAAATTATTTGTAAGGCATAACATCAGGAAAGAGCAAGTTCTTCCATAATTTACACTATTGACGTGAATGCTGATTTGTTGAATCAAATAAACTTTATCAATAAGCTTGCTTGAAACACTCAGTTGTTATGCAGACCTGAGTCACAGGACCCTGAATCTGGAAAGTCGGGTACTTACAACTTGGAAAAACTTGGAAAGGAGACCAGAGAAACTCGAAATGTAGACTAGAGAAGCTTAGAGCATGGACTTGAGAAACTCGGAGCATAGACTAGAGACACTTGGGATGTAAACTTGAGGAACTCAGAACGTGGACCTGAGAATAGATGACTCACAAGTGAAGTGCCAGAGTCAGCTGGGGTGATATTCTGCATCCGATGCTCCTGATGTGGCCTTCTATATATTGGCAGGACCCGACGCAGGCTGGGAGACCGCTTTGCTGAACACCTACACTCTGTCCGCCAGAGAAAGCAGGATCTCCCAGTGGCCACACATTTTAATTCCACATCCCATTCCCATTCTGACATGTCTATCCACGGCCTCCTCTATTGTAAAGATGAAGCCACACTCAGGTTGGAGGAACAACACCTTATATTCCATTTGGGTAGCCTCCAACCTGATGGCATGAACATTGACTTCTCTAACTTCTGCTAATGCCCCACCTCCCCCTCGTACCCCATCCATTATTTATTTATATACATACATTCTTTCTCTCTCGCCTTTTTCTCCCTCTGTCCCTCTGACTATACCCCTTGCCCATCCTCTGGGTTTTTGCCCCCCTCCCCCTTTTCCTTCTCCCTGGGCCTCCTGTCCCATGATTCTCTCATATCCCTTTTGCCAATCACCTGTCCAGCTCTTGGCTCCATTCCTCCCCCTCCTGTCTTCTTCTATCATTTTGGATCTCCCCCTCCACCTCCTACTTTCAAATCTCTTACTAGCTCTTCCTTCAGTTAGTCCTGACGAAGGCTCTCGGCCTGAAACATTGACTGTACCTCTTCCTAGGGATGCTGCCTGGCCTGCTGCATTCACCAGCAACTTTGATATGTGTTGCTTGCATACTGATGCCTTTAGTTGCCTTTAATGTGGAAAAATTTCTCCAGGAGATTTACAGAGCTCTAATGAAATATAACTACACTTCAGGGCCAAAAGAGAGATGGTTACAAGTCTGATGGAAGTGAAATGTTCTAATTTGGATTTACAAGGAGGGAAACAGAGTAGGACAGAAATACAGGGAAAGTTAATTCAAGTCTGTAGTCACTAATAGTTAGATACTATGATTAATTATGATAAATAAGATCTAATATATATTTGAAGAAAATAGATTGAGAATTTAAATTTCATAACTCCCCTGAAAGTTTGATGAAATCCATCTAGTGATGAGTTATTGAGGCTTACACATTGTGCACTGTTATAATTTGTATCCTACTAAGCACAAATCTAATTGCATTAAATATTTGAAATTCGTCTGCATAAATTGGGAACACAGAATAAAACTATATAAAAAGAACAGAGACTCATTTTTGACATATGTATTAAACAGAAGTGAACTTTCATTTATCCAGGGTTTATGTATTCCGAATTCTCGTGCAAATGTCAAAACTTTCTACTAGATATAGGGTCATAAACGTTATATTGAACCTAATGAAATGCCTTTGAATTTTCCAGAACACAGCAGACAAACTGTCCTATCCTTTCGATAGAGAGAATTAGGTGACTTTAAATGGTAGCCTTCTCCGGGTTAGGCTATGCACGGTACAGTATAAGAACTCCACCATATTCTCAACTATCTGGCATTCATGAGAAATGGAGATCAGCAATCTGCACGAGAATTGGTCAAGAACATTATATCACTAGACTGTGATGCGTAAACCCTGAAGCAAGTTCCCAGCTCTGTGTCATCTCCTTCACCTTTTAAATAATAATGGTTCATGTTCTAATTCTGAATTTTAAGGTCAGATAGTATTAATATATGTAAATACAGTAAAAATAAATCAAATGAAATACTGCATACAAATATATAAACAATTTATATTTTGTATAGAATAGTTATATATAAACTGTTTTTTTCAAACTTCACATCTACTGATGGCAATGATACTGAATTTTGGAAGCAGAGAGTAACACATGATTATTAGTCTATTTAGTGTTTAATGCACAAGGCAAATTTTTTCACACATTGTCAAGCTTTGGGCTCTTAAGTTCTTCTTTTCCTGTCAATAGTTTATTAATTTATGCTGCTCTGTTGTGTCAAAAAAACTGCAGTGCATATTAGTAACTATCTTAACTGCAGATCAATTGATATATTGTTGTCAAGCACACAAGTGCATTAAATGTTAGAAGTTGCTCTTATGGAAACAGATGTTCCAGAAATTAATTCAAGCTTGATGAGATATTTCAGCAACTCACGGCAGTACTTTCAAGCTTTGCTGAAAGAACTAATGGAGAGATCAGAAGCTTGAGAGGACATAATCCATTTAAAATTCGCTGATTGACTATTAAAGACAGTGACTCACGGCAGTTTTTGGAGCTTTGACCAGTGACCATTCAGCAGTGAGATTGATTAGCAAGAACAAATTAAGGTAAGGCAGGGGCAAGTGGAGCAGCCATCATTGGAGTGAACAGAGACAGAGTGGAGATTTTCAGGCTTTTAGATCTTCGAGTCTTCAGCCAGAGAAGGAAAAATCAAAAAGTTGCAGATAGAGGGTACATCCTGCCCCTTCTTTACATTTGCCCTGTTAGGACAGCAGAGATACCAGGCAAGATAGGGGAATGCTCCTCTTGCAGGATGTGACACGGAGACCTCCAGTGTCCGTAACAACTACACCTGTGAGAAGTTCATCCAGCTGCAGTTTCTAACAATCCATGTGAAGGAGTCAGAGATGGAAATGGATGGTCTCCCGATCACTCAGGAGGCTGAGGGTATGATAGATAGGACATATAGAGAGGTAGTTACACCCAAGCTGCAGGTCACAGGAAACTGGATGACAGTCAGGAAGAGGAAAGTGGTTAAAGAGCCAGTGCAGAGTACCTCTGTGGCTGTTCCCCTCAACAACAGGTATACCACTTTGGATACTGTTAGATGGGATGACCAAGCAGAGGAAAGTCACAGCAGTCGGGTCTTTGCCTCTGTGACTCAGAAGAGAAGGGAGGAGAGGAAGTGAGTTGTGGTGATAGGGGATTTGTTAGTTAGAAGAACAGAAAGGAGGTTCTGAGGATTAGAATGAAATTCCTGGATGGCATGTTGCCTCCTGGGTGCCAGGTTCTGGGACATCTCAGATCGTGCCCTCAGCATTCTCAAGTAGGAAGGTGAACAGCTAGAGGTCGTGGTCCATATAGGTACCAATGACATGGGTAGGACAAGAGATGGAATTATGCAAAATGAGTTCAAGGAGTTAGATACTAAGTTAAAGGGCAGGATCTCCAGGGTTGTGATCTCAGGATTGCTACCGGAGCCATTGTTAGTGAGGCCAGAAATAATAAGATTCTGCAGTTTAACACGTGGCTAAGGAGTTGGTGCTGGAGGAAGGACATAAGATTTTTGGATCATTGGGCTCTCTTCTAGCAAAGGTGGGACCTGTACAGAAGAGATAATTTGCATCTGAACTGGAAGGGGACTAATATCCTAGCAGGAAGGTTTGCTAATGGGGTAGAGTTGCTGGGGAGTGGGAATCAGGTGCCAGAACTGTTAGTGGAGAGGCTGTGGAGACAGATGTTGTTATGATCACAGACAAAGTCAGCTTGAGCATGCTGTGACTAGTGCCCTGAGTTGCGTATATTTCAATGCAAGAAGTATCGTTGGAAGGGCGGATGAGCTCAGGGCTTGGATCAACACGTGTAATTATGATATTGTAGTCATTACTGAGACTTGGGTTGCAGGAGGGGCAGGACTGGCAGCTCAGTATTCTGGGGTTCCATTGTTTTAGACATAATAGAGTGAAAGAGATTAAAGGAGGACGGCTGGCGTTACTAGTCAGGGAAAATGTTACGGCAGTGTTCCATCAGGACAGACGGGAGAACTCGTCTAGGAAGGCATTATGGGTGGAACTGAGAATTAGGAAAGTTATGACCACATTAATGGGGATATATTGCAGACCACCCAACAATCTGAGGGATTTAGAGGAACAAATCTGTAAAGAGATTGCAGACTGTTGCAAGAAACATAAGGTTGTTATAGGAGGTGATTTTAACTTTCCACATATTGACTGGGACTCCCATACTGTAAAAGGACTAGATGGAATAGAGTTTGACAAAAGTGTTCAAGCAAGTTTCCTTAATCAGTACAATGAGAGAGTGTGTGATACTGGATCTGCTCCTAGGGATTGAGACAGGGCAGGTGACAGAAGTTTGTGAAGGGGAACACTTTCTATCTATTGATCGCAATGCCATTACTGTTAGAGTAAATATACAAAACTTTTCTACTTCCCTCTCTTTAATGAGGATATATTTTTTAAATTCTAACACTTTGAGATTATTCATCCATTCAAATATATTTCCTTATCTGGTTCAGCATCTTTCCAATGAAATGCTTTGGGACATGTTGTTGCATTAAAGGTGATACATTTGTCTAGTTGTTCTGGTTTTTGGTGTGGATTTAGCACACGTAAATTGTCAGTCTGTTACTCAGCAATTTTCTGCACATTCCCATTTTGAGGTTAGTTCTCAAAATGGAAATAACACTGATTTAGATTTTAGCTAAATTGTTCAGTGTGAGACAATGCAGATAAACATTCTGAAGTGCTTGCACCTTGCTCGCTGTAGTATTTATCAGCATCCATGTACTGAAATTAAATATTTTAACAAAATACTATTATTTACAACATACAGTACAGTGCAGCAGTCATCTATCAAAGAATGCTTTCAGCTGCAAAGTAAATATTAAAGATTACCCAAAACTGTCTGGCTAGGTCACTTATAGGGTGTTATTTTAAAAAAAAGTTTTTATTATTCATTTCTAACTGTGATTGACCCAAAATGTTGAGTTCAGATTTATGCGATGATGAGGCCTTTTTTATTCTTCAGTTATACAATACATATTTACAGTATAATTGTTACAACCTGGAACCTTTTTGAGTTATGACTGGAATGTTTGCTGGAGTACTACTTGTATTCTGCAGGCGCTGATGTCCTTCATACTAAACATGTGATACGAGTGCATTGGTAGTTATAATGGGAAGACACTGCCACAAGGAAGAGCCATAGTGCCATAGATGTTCTTTACTCCAGGAAATCAGGCTTCAGTTCATCAAGATCAGAAGACCGCTCTATGGTGTAGCTTTGCTGAGATTGTGGCCTTCCTGATGCAGCAGAGTGCTATTGATCAAACCCATATCGCCCAGGTGATAAAATGGAAATGAATGTACAGTGTGTGATGATAATCAGTGTAGCTTTGATTTACTGGTATAAAGAAAGCTGTTATAAAATTATATTCAACTCCAGTTCATATATTTAGGCAACCACTTGAAGGCAAGTGTGGATGATTGACAACAAGGGCTCTAAGTCTTAGCTTATGGGTTGTTACTTCAATGTTTAAGCCTATTAATGAAAGGTATGCTTCCGCCCATAACTGGTATCTTGCTACAACAATAATCTCTTCAAATACTTCTGATGCTTGGATGTCAGAAGCTTTGCATGGTTCAGTGGAAGAGGTCTCCAGGTTCACTGTATTCTGCTGTATGCTTCCACCCACTTCTGTGATTATGTAGACTTGTGTCTTACAGCAATGAACAAGGAGGAGGAAGAGGAGGAGGAGAGGGTGGAGGCAATTCAAACAACCCATTTCAGAATATCAGAGTGCACTATTAGTAAGCACAATACCAATCCCACATTTGTCTACAGTTTCCATTTGCCTTCCTTCTGTGACCAGCCACCACATTCTTCAAGTACAGTAACAAAATAAAAGCCCAACCAACACTACAATTTGAGAGGGAGAAGGGAAACTCAGAAGTGTCAGTATTACAGTTGAACAAAGGGAACTATGGTGCTTTGAGGGAGGAGCTGGCCAAAGTTCAATGGAACAATACCCAAGCAGGGATGACAGTGGAACAGCAATGGCAAGTGTTTCTGGGAATAATGCGGAAGGTGCAAGATCAGTTCATTCCAAAGCGGAAGAAAGATCCTAAGGGGAGTAAGGGGAGGCCGTGGCTGACAAGGGAAGTAATGGACAGTATAAAAATAAAAGAGAAGAAGTATAACATAGCAAAGATGAGTGGGAAGCCGGAGGATTGGGAAACTTTTAAAGAGCAACAGAAGGTAACTAAAAAGGCAATACGCGGAGAAAAAATGAGGTATGAAGGTAAACTAGCCAAGAATATAAAGGAGGATAGTAAAAACTCCTTTAGGTATGTGAAAAGGGAAAAAATAGTTAAGACCAAAATTGGGCCCGTGAAGACAGAAACGGGTGAATTTATTATGGGGAACAAGGAAATGGCAGACGAGTTGAACAGGTACTTTGGATCTGACTTCACTAGGGAAGACACAAACAATCTCCTA
This sequence comes from Mobula hypostoma, assembly GCF_963921235.1. Classification (NCBI taxonomy): domain Eukaryota; kingdom Metazoa; phylum Chordata; class Chondrichthyes; order Myliobatiformes; family Myliobatidae; genus Mobula; species Mobula hypostoma. The sequence continues at coordinate 82,327,700 of NC_086106.1, forward strand.
GATATAATAGTGGCCAAAGGACCTAGGGTAATGGATGAACTGATGGAAATTTATATTAGGCAGGAAATGGTGTTGGATAAACTGTTGGGTCTGAAGGCTGTTAAGTCCCCGGGACCTGATGGTCTGCATCCCAGGGTACTTAAGGAGGTGGGTTTAGAAATCGTGGACGCAATGGTAATCATTTTCCAGTGTTCTATAGATTCAGGATCAGTTCCTGTAGATTGGAGGGTGGCTAATGTTGTCCCTCTCTTCAAGAAGGGAGGAAGAGAGAAAACGGGGAATTATAGACCAGTTAGCCTGACGTCGGTGGTGGGAAAGATGCTGGAGTCAATTATAAAAGATGAAATTACGACACATCTGGATAGCAGTAACAGGATCGGTCCGAGTCAGCATGAATTTACGAAGGGGAAATCATGTTTGACTAATCTTCTGGAATTTTTTGAGGATGTAACTATGAAAATGGACAAGGGAGAGCCAGTGGATGTAGTGTACCTGGACTTCCAGAAAGCCTTTGCTAGGTAGATAGATATACTTTATTAATCCCGAGGGAAATTTGGTTTCATTACAGCCGCACCAACCAAGAATACAGCGTAAATATAGCAATACAAAAACCACAAACAATCAAACAACAAAATGCAAACTATGCCAGTTGGAAAATAAGTCCAGGACCAGTCTATTGCCTCAGGGTGTCTGACCCTCCACCGGAGGAGCTGCACATTCAATGGCCACAGGCAGGAACGACCTCCCGTGCCGCCAAGTGTTGTATCACGGTGGAATATGGCCGAAGTCCAACAGCAAAGAGTTCAATATCCGGTCTACAAACATGTTCCTCGATCATAATATGACCCGAATTGCACCATCTGTTGCTAACCAGAACAGTAAGCACTCAACTCCTTCATGCTTACTGCTCTCAGTGCACTTCCGGTCAGCCGGAATGGTCTGGAAGTTGTCCATGGAGAAGTTTCATGTAGCCCTGTTCCAGTGAAACACATAACACTGCACTCCCAAAGTGTTCTCTGACGCCTGGCTAGCGCCGTGAACTCGTCCATTTTATTACCCACCGAACTTTTCTTCTCCATCAGTCTCTGTTGTCTCGACCCGGTTCTCTTTCCCCGACTTTGTGATCCCCCTCTGCATCCTCTGTGTGTTTTCCTCCGGATTTCAGCAGGGGTGTCCGCCGCTCTACTCGCTAAACCGGCCGGCATTAGCGCAAACAGCTGGTCCCTGGAAAACACAATGCGACCATGCTTCTGTCCCGCGTGTCGGGATGTAACTATTTCCAGTGCTGAAAAAACCTAAATAAAACTCTCTCTACCAGCATGTTAGAGAGGGTGCAGCTTCGACGTGTTACCGCGAGAAAAAAAAATACAAAAAATAACATAAGTTAAAAAGTAAGAAGAAGAAAGTAAGAATAGATCAGAACGGCTGTAACAGGCTGCATGCACAACCAGCGCATGCGCACGTCCCACATAGGAGATTAGTGGGCAAAATTAGGGTACATGGTATTAACATGGATTGAAAATTGGCTGGCTGACAGAAAACAAAGAGTAGTGATTAACGGGTCCCTTTCAGAATGGCAGGCAGTGTCCAGTGGGGTACCGCAGGGTGCAGTGCTGGGACCGCAGCTATTTACAATATATATTAATGATTTAGATGAGGAAATTAAAAGTAACATTAGCAAATTTGCCAATGACACAAAGCTGAGTGGCAGTGTGAAATGTGAGGAGGACGTTATAAGAATGCAGGATGACTTGGACAGGCTGGGTGAGAGGGCAGATGCATGGCAGATGCAGTTTAATGTGGATAAGTGTGAGGTTATCCACTTTGGTGGTAAGAACGGGAAGGCAGATTATTATCTAAATGGAGTCAAGTTAGGAAAAGGGGAAGTACAACGAGATCTAGGTGTTCTCGTACATCAGTCACTGAAAGCAAGCATGCAAGTACAGCAGGCTGTGAAGAAAGCTAATGGCATGCTGGCCTTCATAACAAGGGGAATTGAGTATAAGAGCAAAGAGGTCCTTCTGCAGCTGTACAGGGCCCTGATGAGACCACACCTGGAGTACTGTGTGCAGTTTTGGTCTCCAAATTTGAGGAAGGACATTCTTGCTATTGAGGGAGTGCAGCGTAGGTTCACAAGGTTAATTCCCGGGATGGCGGGACTGTCATATGTCGAAAGATTGGAACGAATGGGCTTGTGTACTCTGGAATTTAGAAGGCTGAGAGGGGATCTTATTGAAACATATAAGATTATTAAGGGATTGGACACGCTGGAGGCTGGAAGCATGTTCCCGCTGATGGGTGAGTCCAGAACCAGAGGCCACAGTTTAAGACTAATGGGTAGGCCATTTAGAACGGAGTTGAGGAAAAACTTTTTCACCCAGGGAGCTGTGGATATATGGAATGCTCTGCCCCAGAAGGCTGTGGAGGCCAAGTCTCTGGATGCTTTCAAGAAAGATATGGATAGAGCTCTTAAAGATAGCAGAATCAAAGGTAATGGGGAGAAGGCAGGAACTGGATACTGATTGTGGATGATCAGCCATGATCACTGTGAATGGCGGTGCTGGCTCGAAGGGCCGAATGGCCTACTCCTGCACCTATTGTCTATTGTCTATTGTCAAAACATATTTATTCATAACACTGTAAATAAACAGCATAAGATAACAATCAATCACTATTCTGTATTCAATTACTGCCTTCTCTTGCATATCCTTACCTGTCCTTTTACATCCAGATTTAAGAATAGTTTCTTCCCACTGCTGTCAGACTCCTGAACAAATCAGCTCTTCTACACCCTTTTCTGGTAGTACTGCCATGCTGTCATACCATTTTAATTTATTTACCTCCATTAAGTCTCCCCTCTGCCTCAACTGTTCATGTGTTCCTAAAAAAACAACCTTTCCTAGCTTATCCAATCTTTTCCTATCTTATCCAATCTTATCCCATCTTTTTCTAGCTTATCCGATCCTTCCTCATTGCTACACAGCTTGGTTACTGAGTGTGGTTCTGTCCACTACATTAGTATATGTTAAAGACATCATGATGTTGCAAAAGGAACAGAAGAAAGTTATGAATATAATCTACACCTCCTCTACTGTAAAGATGAAGCCACACTCAGGTTGGAGGAACAACCCCTTATATTCCATCTGGGTAGCCTCCAACCTGATGGCATGAACATTGACTTCTCAAACTTCTGCTAATGCTCCACCTCCCCCTCGTTCTCATCTCTCTCTTTTTTCTCCCTCTGTCCCTCTCACTATACCTTTTGCCCATCCTCTGGGCTTCCCCCCTCCCCCCTTCTTTGTCCCTAGGCTTCCTGTCCAATGATCCTCTCATATCACTTTTGCCAATCACCTGTCCAGCTCTTGGCTCCATCCCTCCCCCTCCTGTCTTCTCCTATCATTTTGGATCTCCCCCTTCCCACTTTCAAATCTCTTACTAGCTCTTCTTTCAGTTAGTCCTGACGAAGGGTCTCGTCCCGAAACGTTGACTGTACCTCTTCCTAGAGTTGCTGCCTGGACTGCTGCATTCACCAGCAACTTTTATTTGTGTTGCTTGAAATTCCAGCATCTGCTGATTTCCTCGTGTTTGCGTGGCTCTTTTGCTTTAGCTTTGTGTCATTTTATAAACATACGTTAATGGTCTTGCGACAGCATCAAGCATTTCACAGTGCATACTCATCATTCTTCCTCCATAACTCACTCCATCACCTTTTCATCCAAAAGCAGAACACATGCATGAACCTGCCCTCTGAGGAACTCTTTCCTCCTGCCCTTTCCACTTGCATTATGCCTAGTGACTCACCACATGAAGATCCTGCCTTTAAAGTGATATCCAAGCCTCCATAACTGAGATAGTAGTTGCATGCGTCAAAAAGGTAAGAAAGTGTTTTCGCCTTTGCTTTCCCTGTTCAGACACCATCTGGCAGGTAGGAATTCTGAGTTCTATGAGAGGAATAAGACACAAAGACAAAATGGTGAAGAGTGGAAGGGATGCATGTTTATACAGCGGCAGTTCATAAAGCAGAAGAGAATGTGAGATACAGATTAGATCTGAGGCTCACAACACACTGGAGGAATTCAGCAGGTCGGGCAGCATCAGTGGAAAAGATCGATCGACGTTTCGGGCTGGAACCCTTCATCCGGCTCCAGATCTGAGGCTGCCACCAGCTCCAGTGGTTTTAAATCCTTTGGTGTCTTTGAAATGCCATTGCTACCCCAACCATGGATGTACCCACCCCACTGCCCTTAGTTAGGCCATGGAATGTTGTTGCTGCTGAAAACAGTTTAATACCACTAGTCCTGCTGGAGAGGGAATCATTTGTAGGAGTCCTTCAATGGGTGTACTTGTAACCCTGTTATCATGAAACAACAAACAATGTGTGGATGCCTATTCCAAGTGAAACTTAGAGGAACAGTGAGTGTGAGCCTGTGGCAGGGTATCTGAATGTTGTGTTTGAGTCCAGCCTAACGTAAGCAGTAGTAGGTGACTAACGAGGATGCAGTGTGTTGAGGATCTATCCACTGAACCTGGCTGTATTCTTGAGGGAATTGAACAATAGGTAGTATGCAGCATTACGTTGCACTACCTGCATCCACTTGCTTCACCGTCTTTCCAACATGTGGCCGGAGAATTTCCTGCAGATCATCAGTGCCCAGTTGACCAACACCTCCAGGGCTACATTGAAAGTCATGAAGTTTATGCTTTTTACATGTTATCGCTTGCAAGTATCTTTGGAAGAAGCTCCACCATCTGCTCTGGCCTCAGATGGTTGACACAGTTGTGCAGCAATAAAGCTGTTGACATTTGGCTCCAAGGATACAAGCTCAATCTTGATCTTGGATAATCTCTGTGTAGAGTATCCACATGGGTTTCCTCTTGATGCTTCAGTTTACCACCATATTCCACATACCTTGCTGGTATAATTTGCCCCTAATGTAGAAGGGCAACTGAAGAATCTGATGGGGGGTGTTTGATGAGCTTGGAACAAGACAATAAGCTATTGGCAACTCAGTGAGAGAATCGGATTAATGAGAACACTCTGAGAGCTGGCGAGGAAATATGAAATAATATGAAGGATACCCCCTTCTGAGGCTAGCTTTAAATAATGCGTGATCGAGTGATTTTTTTTGGCCAGGCACTTACAGAATTGTGCTTCATGGTGATGGAGTAAGACAATCAATAGTATGGTTAGAGATGGTTGAAAACTGAAGTCCCAATAAGTAAGCAGCTCAAGTTTCCTGTATAGACCATAGTGATTCCAGTGGATTAATTTTACAATGTGATCTCAGTGCACATTCTGCGGTGTAAGTAAAGCAAATCATCAAATCTTCACATATACTTTCATACAATGTCTGACCAGTACATAACTGATAATATGAGTAACTCTGTGAAATTTTATTCACTGATTCTTGGTATGTGCCTCGTGATGACAATTTCATAAATCAGGCTACATTCTGCCAATAATTATCAGTGTTCATTGCCAAAAGTTCACATAATCAAGTTAAATCACAATGGGTTCACCTAAGCAATCATTTTAATGTGCAATCATGTCCATTGCAGAGTTGGTTTGGGCAATTCTGTGCATAATACACACAAGCATATTTGACATCTCCCTGGGTCAGACACATACTTCATAACACCACAATTCACGCAAAACACATTTTTTGCCTTTTTGACATAAATTGGTGTTCACAGTTGTAATGTGGAACCCTCATGGAAGATCTCAGAAGTACATTTTGTTAGCTGATTGCTTTTCATTTGCTATTTAAGTGGGCACTCAGTTAATATGAGGAGGCCTGATTAGGTGATTTATTACAACTGTTTTCACTAGTGTGCAGTTCACTGTAATATTTTTTGTGAGGACATGGAAGTTATATTTTCATTGTGTCCTTCGGTAGGGGAAGAAATGCCTGTAGCCACCTCCTGCTAGGCTTTTCTTATTTTCTTCAGAGCTGCTCCCCAGGTCCTCCAATGTTTACCTCACTGATGAATGCCAGGACTCTTTCTTTAAATATCAGAATTCTCTACTTCTTTCCTGTGGCATCCCACTCCTCTATTGCAGCCACTGTGTGTGTTGCTGCTTTCTGGTTGCTACGTGGAGTGTACCTTTAACAGCGAAATTCATCTCAGATTGACAAACAAAAGCAACCCCATGAGAAACTTTGCAGCTCCATTTCAGTGCGTGCTTATGGGCCTAACTGTTGTAACCTTCAAAAGCAAATCTCATTATATTTTGCAGGAAGAGTGAGCAGCACAACAGTCAGCAGGTAGTGCTGTTATCTCACAGCTCCTGCGACCCAGGCTTGATCCTGACATAGGATAGTATCTGTATGCAGTTAGCACATTACCTCCTTGATCTCCTCTGATAATCTGGCTTCTTCACACATCCCAAATTTACTTTTCTGGTAATTGACTGCTGTTATTACTCCTAGTATAAGTGGGTAATGGGAAAATGGCTGAGGGTCAGCTGCTGTGCTTTTGAGAGAAAATGGATATAAGGAAATTAGTGGGAGAACGAGATTGTTCAGCTGTTCTAAGAGGTAGTGCAGTCTTTATGAGCCAGATGGTCTGCTTCTATGGTGGAAACAAATACAAAATCAACATTGCAAGTGCTTTAAAAAAGAGTGATATCCACCATCGGAGCAAACACATCCATATACATGACCAAAATAACTGTGCCTCAAGGAGACATGTTTGTAGTGACGACAATTGAATAAACCCATTGTTATATTCACATCATACCAGATAATAGATTCATTTCAATGAAAGTAAACTGTAGGGTTGATCATGGGCATATTTCTTTAGAGCAGATGACTTTCAGTTAAAGGTCAATAACTAATCCTGTGGTTGAGATTCTTACTAATAAAGAAACTGCTGGTATCATCTTTACAGAAACCTTTTGTGCTGTAACTTTCCCATTGGCCAACATGTCTCTTCTTCAATTCTGTAAATCCGTGCCATTTCCTGAAATGATGTAGAAACCTTAAGACAATTGGTTGTAAGCATTCTCAAATTTCAAACTTGCCCACAAGTACTCTGCTATCCAAAGAAATGTGAATTTAAACCAGTGTAAATATTTCTTGCCTTCCTGAGTGTGCAGAATTAGTACAACATTTTGTGGATAGGGGATACTTGCAATACCCATTTTTATATTCAAAGCTTCACTGTCATAGTGTCACTGCAAGAAACCTCAGTAATACCTGAGCCATGGAAGATTGTGGTGATAGTGGAAGGGGTGTTGCTTATTTACTTTGTTGAATGTACATCGACAATGGATCAATCTTCACAGACCAAGCAGCAAACATTCTGCTAGACGAACTCAGCAGGTCAAGCAGCCTCTGTAGGGAAAGGAATTGTCATGTCAAAATCCTGCATTAGGATTCTTCCCATCACAGATTCTGCTCACCCCACTGAGCTCTCCCAGCAGAATAGTTGTTGCTCCAGATTCAAGAATCTTCTAGATTCAAGTCTCATGTGTCACAGACCAGAGTTGAGCTAATGAGCAACATAAGTGTGCTATGAACCTGGAATGAGTGCAACATATTCAAGGGTTCTCCAGGAAATGCCCTTGCACATAATGCTTCATGCGAAATTCATCTTCACAAATAATTCACACAGATTTACATATCCTACATACTCTATGTATAGTCAATTTTGAATTGCATAATTCTGTAAAAATGTTAAACAATGATGTTATAGGTTGGGCTCCATAAATTTAAAAAGTTTAATATTTTTAAACCTCATTTTCCCACCTGAAGGCCTCCCAAATTGCTTTATAAGCCATGAGAGACTTATTGAAATGCAATAATTGAAATGAATATTGTCCGATTTGCAAGCTTACACAAACAGGAAAATAATAGCAACCAAATGGTCCATTCTGTTGCTCTCAATCAAGAGATAAAATATTGACTGGGACTCAAGAATTAATTTCCCTGTTCTTTGAAACAGTGCATGGATTTTTAATTTTCAACAAAGAGACAGCTTTACATCTCAACAAACGATGGTTTCAGATTAAACAGCTGTTCAATTGTAACACCATGCAAATGTCACACTATCTGTTGAAAGCAAATGCAGGAATAAAGAGTGTAAATGTTTCTCCATTAAACCAATAATCAAAGCAAAGAGGGTTACTTTCTGTACATCATGCAGATAAATGTGCAAAGCTTCTTATTGAACATCTTGGATTATTGATCTGGAAACCTGAATTCAAATTCTACTAAACCATCTAGGGATTTTAAAGTCAAGTAGGTGTGGAATTGAAATGACTGGATTGTCAAAGGAAGTAGAATACGCAAAATGCTGGAGGAACTCAGCAAGTTAGGCAGCATTTATGGAGGGGAATAAACAGTGTCCCTTCAGGCCATTGTCTCCTGCACCATCACCAACCTCATCAGCTCTGGAGATATCCCACTCACTACCACCAACCTCATAGCTACCATGCTCCACACTGTTCGTTTCTACCTCCTACCCAAGTTCCACAAACCTGACTGTCTTGGTAGTTCTATTGCTTCGACCTGCTCCTGCCACACTGAACTCATGTCCACACACATCGACTCCATCTTGTTTGCCTTGGTTCAGTCCCTTCCTGCCTACATCCATGACGCTCCACACACTCTCATCACTTCAATCACGTTAAGTTCTCTGAACCTGATAGCCTCATTTTCACTTTTGATGTTCAGTCCCTATATATTATTCCCCATCAAGCAGGCCTTAAATCTCTCCACTTCTCTCTGGACAACAGACCTAACTTGTTCCACTCCACAACCACCCTCCTCTGTCTGACAGAACTCATTCTCACCCTCAACAATTTCACTTTTGGTTCCTCCCATTTTTCCAACCTCTAAGTGTAGCCATTGGGCACCTGCATGAGCCTCAGCTGTGCTTGCTGTTTTGTCAGCTAAATACACAGTCCATGTTCAAAGCCCACATTGGTGACTCTCCTCAAATCTTTCTATGTTACATCGACAATTGCACTGGGGTTTCTTTCTGCACCCATACTGAGCTCATCAATTTCATCAATGTTACTTCCACATTCCACCCTGCCCTCAAACTTTTTTTGGTCCGTCTCTGACAACTCTTTTTTCAATCTCTCTGTCTCCATATTTGACTACATATTATCTACCGATATCTTTTACAAACTTACTGATTCTCACAATTATCTTGATTATACCTTTTCCCTGTCACTTGTAAAAATGCTATTGCTTTTTTCAGTTCCTTTGTTTCTTCAGCATCTGTTCCCAGAATGAGGTTTTCCATTTTAGAATATCTAAGATGCCTTCATTTTTCAAAAAAAACAATGCTTCCCTTCCACCACCATCAATGCTGTCCTCACCCATGTCCCCACCATTTCCCACACACCTTCTGTCACCTCATTCTCCTGCCACCATAAGGGGGATAGTGTTCCCCTTGTTCTTACCTACCACCCTACAAGCCTCCATACTTAGTACTTCATACTCTGTAACTTCTGCCATCTTCAATGGGATCCTATCACTAAGCACATTGTTCCCTCCTCCCAATTCTTTGCTTTCCATAGGGACTGCTCTCTACGTGACTCCCTAGTCCACTCGTCTCTCTCAACTGATCTCCCTCCCGGCACTTATTCCACAAGCAGGACAAGTGCTACACCTGTACCTACATCTCCTCCCTCACCACCATTCAGGGCCCCAGACAGTCCTTCTAGGTCTCTTCATCTGCGAGTCTGACAAAGTTCAGAAGTTCAAAGTTCGAAGTAAATGTATATCAAAATACATATATGTTACCATATACAATGCTGGGACTCTTTTTCATGTGGGCATAGTCAACAAATCTAATAACCATAATAGAATCAATGAAAGCCTATACTAACAGGGTGGATCACCAGTGTGCAAAAGACAGCAAACTGCATACACAAAAATAATTAATTAACAAACAAATAAATAAATAAATAAATAAATAAATAAATAAATAAATAAATAAATAAATAAATAGATAAATAAATAAGCAATAAGTATCAAGAACATGTGATGAAGAGTTCTTATAAGTAAGCTCATAGGTTGTAGGAAGAGTTCAGTGATGAAGCAAGTGAAGTTGAGTCAGGTCATCTATTATAGTCAGTGTTTCTGGTGTGACCTCCTCTACTTCGGTGAGGTCTGACGTAGACTCAGGAACTGCTTTGTTGAGTACCTTTGGTCTGTCCACCACAAAAGGTAGAATCGCCTGGTGGAAAACCCACTTCAATTGGACTTCCCATTCTCATTCTAACAGGTCTGTCCAAGGCCTTCTCTACTGTCACGATGCAGTCACACACAGGTTGGAGGAGCAACACTTCGTATTCCATCTGGGTAGCCTCCAAGCTGATGGCATGAAAATCAATTTCTCTAACTTCCGGTAATTTCATGTCAATCCCTTTTTTCTCTGTTTCCATTCGCCATCTGGTTCCCCTCATACCCATTCTCTTCTCCTCACCTGCCCATAACCTCCCTCTGGTACCCCTGCTTCATCCCTTTATCCAATGGTGCACTGTCCTCTCCTATTATTGTCCATTGTCCCCTTCTTCTTCAGCCTTTGACCTCCTACTTCTTACGTCATATCTCTCCTCTGCCAACCCACGTTCCCTTTCATCTGGTTTCAACTATTAGCTTCCAGCTTGTACACTTGCCTTCCCGTCACCTTTTAGTTTTGTCTTCTGCCCCTTTCCTTTCCAGTCCTGATTGTTCATTCCTCTCCATAGGTACTGTCTGACTTGCTGAGTTCCTCCAGCATTTTGTGCACATTGCTCAAGATTTACAGCACCTGCAGAATCTCTTGTGTTTAGGGCAATTTCACCTATTTCACCTATACATGGCTCCAAACCAAGCAATTATAAATGGAGATATTGACAGTGATGCCCAAGTTCCGTTATTTATTTATTTATTTTAAAACCAAGGCTTCCCTTTTAACAATATGGGTTATTGAACCAGTAATGCTGGTTATTACAAGTACTCAGTACCTGTGTATTAATTTTTTCAAATATGCACTTAGTATGGAATGGCAATTCATTGCCCATTTTCTTATTCATCATCACAGATTTGAAGCTGATTTGCTTCCGAAGTTCAAAGTAAATTTACACTATCAAATTATATATTTGTCACCATATACAAGCCTGAGATCATTTTCTTGCGGGCATACTCAATAAATCCATAATAGAATAATAACCACAATAGGATCAATGAAAGACTGCACCAACTTGGGCATTGAACTAGTGCACAAAAGATAACAAGCCAAAATACAAAAAGAAAGAAAGAATAATAAATAAATAAATGTATAGGCAATAACTATCAAGAACATTAGAAGAAGAGTCCTTGAAAGTGAGTCCATAAGTTGTGGCAAAATTTCAATGATGGGGTGAGTGAGATTGGGTGAAGTTCCCCACTTTGGTTCAAGACCCTGAGAGTTACGGTGTGTTAACTGTTCTTGAACCTGGTGGTATGAGTCCTGAGGCTCCTGTACCTTCTTCCCAATGGCAGCCGTGAGAAGAGAGCATGTCCTGGGCGGTGGGGGTCACTAATGGCGGATGCTGCTTTCCTGCAACAAAATTTTGTGCTCAGTGGTGGGGAGGGCTTTATCTGTGATGGACTGGCCCCTGTCTATTACTTCTTATAGGATTTTCCGTTCAAGGGCATTGGTGCTTCCATTCCAGGCTGTGATGCAGCCAGTCAATATACTCTCCACTACACAACTACAGAAGTTTGTCCAAGTTTTATATATCATGCCCAATTTTCGCAAACTTCTAAGGAAGCGGAGGTGCTGCCGTGCTTTCCTTATAATTCAACTTAAGTGATGAGCCTAGGACAGGTCCACTGGAATAATAACATCAAGGAATTTAAATTTGCTGACCCTCTCCACCTCAGATCCTCTCATGAGGACTGGCTCATTGAACCTCTGGCTTCCTTCTCATGAAGTCAATAATCAGCTCCTTGGTCTTGCTGACATTGAGTAAGAGGTTGCTGTTATGGTAGCACTCGGGAAGATTTTCAATCATCCTGCTGTATGCTGATTCGTCACCATCTTTGATTCAACCCATGACAGTGGTGTCGGCAGCAAACCAGAATATGGCATTGGAGCTGTGTGTAGCCTCACAGTCGTAAGCGTAAAGTGAGTAGAGCAGGCGGCTAAGCACACAGCCTTGTGGTGCACCTGTGCTGATGGAGATCATGGAGGAAATGTTGTTGCCAATTTGAACTGACTGGGGTCTGCCAGTGAGGAAACTGAGGATTCAATTGCACAAGGAAGTATTGAGACCCAGGTCTAGGAGCTTACTGATTAAGTTTGAGGGGATGATGTTGTTGACTGCAGTACGGTGAGTTCTGAGATGGCTGTAATGGCTAAGCTGACAACCACAGACTGTCATGCACAAAGGAGTTAAATGTGAGTACAAGGGGAAGTGGATCATTCCTCCTGCCACATTTATTGGTGTATTTACATGGTCCTGTTGAAGAAACCTGGGCTACTCGGTGCCATCCCAGATTCCTCCGCTCCATTTTGAGAAATGAGTCATAGAGTCAATAAGTCATAAGACATGAAACCAGACTATCACATCTACACCAGCCAGACAACTCATCAATATTAATTCCGTCTTCCAGCACTTGGCTGCTAGCTTTCTATGCCTAGGCAATTTAACTGCTCACCTGCACACTTCTTAAATGCTGTCAGTGACTCTGCTGCAGTATACAAGGAAAGCTTTCCATTGTATCTCGATATAAGTGACAATAATAAAACAATTCCAAATCTAATTCCACTATTCTCTCAAGTAGAGGATCCCAAGAGTAGGTGAGCTTTTTACATATTATCAGGGGACAATGCATTTGAAGTATTTTCTTTGATCTGGTAATTTCTTGCTGTGCCAAAAGTTCAGGGTCAATTTAATATATGAGTCATCATTGCTTCAATCAAAATAAAATTCATGGAAGTGTAAAACAAAACAGCTCCACAAAATTATGCAACTATCAGACTCATCAGAAATTTGAAATCCTACATAATGTATGAATTGCAAATCTAAGCCAATATTTTATTTCTGTTTGAGGAGAAAGCATGTTTCTGGTGCAACATTTTGTAGAATTACCGTTATTTATTTTTGTTCATTCAAATCGGGTAATGAATTTCATTCCCAATTTCATTGTCATGAAAAAATGCTGAAAGTTTAAGGAGCCAGTCCCAAAGTGAAGCTGCACAAGATCTCCAGATTCCTGGTTGAGGCATACACTCCGGGTAGAATGTATCAGAGCATTGAACCAAAGCTCAAGGACTAACACAGAGGAATGGGGATTTTGTTTATTGAACAGTGGCACTGGGAAAAGAGAGCATCATTACTACAAAAAAAAAGAGCTACAGATAATGGAAATATTTAATAACAAGAATGCAGGAAATTCCCACCAGATCATGCTACAACGATGGAGAGAGAAGCACTGCTGTAGTGCCTGGTTCACTTTAAAAATTAATGCCAAGTCACAACGCAGGCAATTCAGTTCACAAATGCTTGTGAAGTAGGAGATGCAAATAAGTCTAAGTAGGAGGAGAAAAATCTTCCATTGTGAATTACAGTACAAAAGTCTTTGGTTCATATATATACCTGGGCTGCCTAAGACTTTTGCACAGTACTGTAGTTATTTTATGTATTGCACTGTACTGCTATTGCAAAAGAAAAGACAAGTTTCATGACATATGTGAGTGATGATAAAGCTGATTCTGATATGGATCTTTATTGACGACTGAACATGGGAAAGGGTGCAGAGGGAGGGGAATTGTGGATGGGAAAAGGGAAAGGAGAGGGGAGGGAGTGGGGAGCATTAGACAGACATTTTGTAATGATTAATAAACCAATTGCGTAGAATCAAATGACCTTGGCTGGTGTCTCAGGACTGGGTGAGCGTGCACCCGTGGCACTCCCACCACCCCAGCCTCCCCCCTCCGGACCCAGCACACCTTCTCTGCCTCACAGCCCTTCCACGGCACTCCACCCTTGCCATTCCCAACATCCTTTGCTCCCACAGGATTTACAAACTTGCTCTCCACTCCACATTGACAAACACAGTACTGTGCAAATGTTTTTGGCACCCTAGCTAAATGTCTTAGGTAGATGTATACAGTATCTACCTAAGACTTTTGCACAGTACTGTAGGCAAAACACATAATGAAGAGAATTATGGGAGATGACTAATGAAGTAAGGAAGTATATTAAGCATGCAATGGAAAAGGTGTTACTGAAAGAGATATTGCTGTACTATTAGAACTTGTGCTATTTATGCAATCTGTGGCAAAACATAAAAGTACAACTTCCATTTTCTCACTCAGAATCACGTATAGTTGGAGCATAAAGCAAATTAACAGCATAAATGAACAAGGAAACATAAGGACCTTTTAGCATTTTTTTGCTCTACATCCATTGATTCCTGTCCTTTTCTCATGATAATGACTCTCTCTATAGTGATAACTAATTTCCCTCAATTATACCATCTAAGACCCATTGTGAAATTAAACCCAGAGGAGCAGAAGGTAATAAAATTGATTTTTCTGTTTTACCAATCCCAAAAGAGATCTGCGATATATTTTATGGCATCTGTATAAAATGCACGAAAAACTGAGAAATGCCCAGATTGCATTTTCATAAAAAGTATGTGTATGAATAATGAATGATTCGAGAATTTAATTTTCATATGTTACATATTGGGAACTTTGCTCATCCTATTTGGTGATAGATGTTCTTCTTTGTCTAGTCTCACTAAACATTTTGTAATCTATGTATAGTTGTAAAAAACAAATGTAAAAATTATCTGTTGTAAATCTAGAAGCATCCCGTCCTCATAAATGTAAATTTTTAGCACATGACTAAGATTGCCAGAAAATCTGTGTTGAAGTGTGAGGCAGACATTCCCAGTAAGCTCCCCCACTTAAATTTCAATCCATAATTCAAAAGCCATAATTTGAAAGCAGAGCACAGTCGCACAGACAAATTTAATACTAAGGTCATGAACTTCTCATACATTAGATGTTTTTCTGTGAAGTTCCATTAGGAGTAGAGGAGTAAAGAGAAAGATAACCAGGAATATTAAATACCACAATGGATGAGACTGTAGCTTTTTGAGTAATGAGTCAATGTTTATCAGTGACTTTCCTTTGCAATATTCAAGTCATGGTACATCCAATATATAACACAGGGAAGATGTTATCTCGTTATACAGATCAAAAAGGCGGAGGCTGGAGTTTGAGCTTTGGGAAGGTTTTTTTTTCAAACTTGCTGAGAACATAACTGTAAGCAGCCCTTATGAAGATTAGTTAGAATGGTGACTGCAAACGATGTGCCCACAAAAGCACCTTGCCTCTACAGGCTTGGAGAAAATTGACAATCATCTACATATATCAGTGCAAATATTATATACTTTACTACAAATGGGTTGAAATGAATCTGAGTAGAATCTGTAACGACCAAATTGCAAAGAGAATTTGTAATTTGGCAACTGAAATTGTTGTATCTAATGGAACAGTGGATGAAATTTGGAGAAAATCAGAGCCATTAATGCCAGAAATATCGGTTTTGTCTGTTTTTGATGTGCTGTTCTACCATTTTATTTTGTGCTTATGCCAATGGATCTGACGCACAGCCCGTAGACACTGGCTGCCATGGATGAATAGGAGGCTACAGGGAAGAGGCGGAGACACTAAGAGGTCATGAAAGAGTCCTGGCATTCCCATCAGTGAGATAAATACCAGGAAGGAGGGGCCATGAACCTGCTGGGATCAAGATAAGAAAAGCCCGGCATGAGATGGATACAGGTGAATCCTCCAGCTGCGTGAGCTCCAAGAAAAGAAGCAATACAAAAATAATCTTCATATTCGTACAAAAAACTGTCAGGGTGAGCTGCACACTGGTAAAGATAATAGTTGCAAACTAATTTAGTAATTAGAACATAGAACAGTACAAGAATAGGCCCTTCAGCCCATAGTGTTGTGCTTAACCAGCTCAAAAGTAAATCAAACACCCCCCCAAAAATTAATCCCTCCTATTTACACAATCTCCATATCCCTCCATCTTTCTCATATCCACGTCCCTATCCAAATGATTCTTGAAAGCCTCTAATGTATTCGCCTCTACGACCATACCAGGTAGTGCATTCCAGGCACCCCCCACTCTCTGGGTAAACAACTTACCCTTCATATCTCCTATGAACCTAACCCCTCTCACCTTCAATGCATGCCCTCTGGTATTAGACATTTATACCCTGGGAAATAGGTACTTCACTCTGTATCTATCCATCATCTCATAATCTTATAAACCTCCCTCAGATCTCCCCTCAGCCTATTCATAGAAACATAAAACATAGAATAGTACGGCACATTACAGGCCCTTCGGCCCACAATGTTGTGCCGACCCTCAAACCCTGCCTCCCATATAAGCACCCACCTTAAATTCCTCCATATACCTGTCCAGTAGTCTCTTAAACTTCACTAGTGTATCTGCCTCCACCACTGACTCAGGCAGTGCATTCCATGCACCAACCACTCTCTGAGTGAAAAACCTTCCTCTAATATCCCCCTTGAACTTCCCACCCCTTACCTTAAAGCCATGTCCTTTTGTATTGAGCAGTGGTGCCCTGGGAAAGAGGAGCTGGCTGTCCACTCTATCTATTCCTCTTATTATCTTGTACACCTCTATCATGTCTCCTCTCATCCTCCTTCTCTCCAAAAAGTAAAGACCTGGATCCCTTAATCTACACTCCAAGGAAAACAACCCAAGTTTGTCCAACCTCTCATGATAGCCAATGCCCTTGAAACCTCTCCAAAGCCTCAACATCCTTCCTATAGTGGGGCGATCAATACTGCAGACAGTACTCCTGATGTGGCCGAATCAGAGTTTTATAAAGTTGCAACAACACATCTTGACTCTTGAACTCAATGCCTCGATTAATAAAAGCAATCATTTCATAAGTCTTCTTAACCACCATATCGAACTGTGTAGCCACTTTCATGGAGCTATGAACTTGTACCCCAAGATCTCTCTGCTCAGTAACACTGTTAATGGTCTTGCCCTTAACAGTGCACTGTCCTCCTGCATTTGCCCTAACAAGGTGCAGCACTTCACATTCATCTGGTTTAAACACCATCGGCTAGTTCTCTGCCCATATCTGCAACTGATCTATGTTATGCTGTATTCTATGCCAGTCCTCTACATTATCCACAACTTCACCAATCTTGGTATCATCTGCAAACTTACTAACCCACCCATCTACAATTTCATCCAGGTCATTTATTTACGTCACAAACAGGAAAGGTCCCAGCACAGATCCCTGTAGAACACAACTAACTACAGACAACAGGAATTCTGCAGATGCTGGAAATTCAAGCAACACACATCAAAGTTGCTGGTGAACGCAGCAGGCCAGGCAGCATCTGTAGGAAGAGGTGCAGTCGACGTTTCAGACCGAGACCCTTCGTCAGGACTTACAGACCTTCAACTTGAATAAATTCCTTCGACTGGACTGGGTCAGGAAATCATTTAGTAATATTTTATGATCAGTGCAGGTGATCCTGGGAAGGAGAATGTGAACAATTATTAAGCGTTGTCTAAACTAACCTGACTGATTAATCATGTCTTTGTTGTGGAGGGGTAACTTGGTTTACTTTGAGGTCAATAATTTTGAGGGCTTCCTATAAGAAATGTCTGTACACAAGGAGACTCTTATATCCTCTTTTCCTTAAGACATAGACGGAATCCTTTTGGCCCGTTGTGCCAGTAATGGTAGTTCTGGGTCTGAATCCAGCCAGTTCCTTGCACCCTTTCCATCCATGCATGGTTGAGCATCAAGCTAGCAACTTGGACTCATAAAAATCAGACGAATGCTAAAGAAATGGTCTGCTGTGCCACAAAGGTGTGAAAAGGACGAAAACAACAAAAAACAAACTCCATCTCAGATGCCCATCAATCCCTCTGATTCTCCTACCTCCATCTATACTACAGACAATTTACAGTAGACAATTAACCCACCAACCACACAAGTTTGGGATGCAAAAGAAATGTATTCACAAAGAGAATGTACAAACTCTATACGGACAGAACTGAAGATACTTTATACTTTTAACTTTATTGTCACCAAACAATTGATACAAAAACGTACAATCATCACAGCGATATTTGATTTTGCACTTCGCACTCCCTGTAGTACAAATCGATAGTAAATATTAAAAATTTAAATTATAAATCATAAATAGAAAATAGGAAAGGGAAAGTAAGATAGTGCAAAAAAACCAAGAGGCAGGTCCGGATATTTGGAGGGTACAGCCCAGATCCGGGTTAGGATCGGTTCAGCAGTCTTATCACAGTTGGAAAGAAGCTGTTCCCAAATCTGGCTGTACGAGTCTTCAAGCTCCTGAGCCTTCTCCTGGAGGGAAGAGGGACGAAAAGTGTGTTGGGTGGGTGGGTCGTGTCCTTGATTATCCTGGCAGCACTGCTCCGACAGCATGTGGTGTAAAGTGAATCCATGGACGGAAGATTGGTTTGTGTGATGTGCTGCGCCGTGTTCACGATCTTCTGCAGCTTCTTCCGGTCTTGGACAGGACAACTTCCATACCAGGTTGTGATGCACCCTAGAAGAATGCTTTCTATGGTGCATCTATAAAAATTAGTGAGGGTTTTAGGGGACAGGCTAAATTTCTTTAGCTTTCTCCAGAAGTAAAGGCGCTGGTGGGCCTTCTTGGCAGTGAACGCTGCTTGGTTGGACCAAGTCAGGTCGTTTGTGATATTGACCCCGAGGAACTTAAAGCTTTGGACCTGTTCCACTTGCACACCACCGATGTAAATTGGGTCGTGCGGTCCACTACTCCTTTTGAAGCCAACAACCAATTCCTTCGTCTTGCTGACGTTGAGGGATAGGTTATTGTCTTCGCACCATGCCACCAGGGTCTTAATTTCCTGTCTGTACTCAAACTCATCATTACCCAAGATACGGCCTACAATTGTTGTGTCATCAGCAAACTTATATATTGAGATTGATGGAAACTCGGCTACACAATCATGGGTGTACAGTGAGTACAGCAGGGGGCTGAGTACACAGCCTTGTGGGGCACCGGTGCTCAGAGTGATTGTAGAGGAGAGCTTGTCCCCTATTTTTACAGCCTGGGTCCTGTCTGTGAGGAAGTTGAAGATCCAGCTGCAGATCTGAGTGCTAAGGCCCGGGTTCCGGAGCTGATCAGGATGGACTCAGGACCCTGGAGCTCTGACGCAGGAGCATTGCTCGTTGAGATATCCTGCCTGGCTTCCCTGCCAAGCCAGGCAATGATAGTGTGAATACTGTGCTGGGAAATCCCCCTGGCAGTCAGCTTCTTCCTCTCTTGCTTCTGCTGTTCTTCATGGCATTCAGCTTCTCGGTCAACATGCTGTTGTTCCTCTTGCACGTGCTACTGTCTCTGCTGGTGCAGTATGTCACTCCCAAGGATAATGTTTTTCCACCAGGTTGGCTAGCACTGCAGGATATTTCTGGAATAACACTGGTCACTGGTTTTGGAACATAAGATAAGATATATCCTGAAAGAAATTATTGTTGCAAAGTTGCTCAGTCAGAAATATATACTTTAAAATACAAAATGTAAGTGTTGAGGTACAAAAAACTACAAAATGTGCATTAAAAAGTAATAGTGCAAAATACAGATGTGCAATAATCATGTGCAACGAAACACCACACACACACACACAACCTATGTCATCACACTTACACAGCTTGCACTGCCCAAATGGTTGAATGCAGAGGTAAGGACTCCTCTCTACCTCCTGGCTCTGCATACCGGTTCACACACACCAGTATTCACTTACAGGTTAATAAGAAAGCCGACCAAGTACCAGAAGCACTGTAGAAAACACGATTGGCCTTGTGAATATGATATTCAAGAAGTGCTAAGGTACAGTTCTGGGAGTGGAACTGGATTCCCTGGTGATTGTATTTGAGAGGAGGATACTACAGAAGGTGCGGAGCATTATGGACAATCCCTCTCTCCCACTCCATGACACTTTAATAATAAATTTACTTGGAACAACAATTGTTTTTTGCTGCAAAACTGAATACTCCCAGTAATCACACAGTAACTTATTTAGTTGTACTTCTGATGCAAGCAGGATTTTTGTTTCCATCATTTCATGGCTGACCTTGGTTTAACCCAGACAACAAGACAAATTTAGTGAGAAATTGTCTACGTGAACAAAATAAATTATTTTGTGTTAGTGGAAATAACTGAAAGGAGAGGGAAATTATGACTTCGAAAATCTTTGCCAATTCCAATAAGACGTAACTGCTCTTCTTAATTTAGCATATGCTATTTTAATGGTCTTCACTGAGCTGTTGAATCCAGTTCATAAATATGAATTAAAATCATAATTTGAACACTAATCCTTTTAATGCAATCAGAAAAGGTTTTATTTTAACAAATCAGAGAGAAATATTAGTGGGTGATACCAAGAATTATACAATGAAGAACAAATTTCTAATATACAGTATATTATCATCAGAATCTCCTTTAAAGGTTCAAAAGGTTCAAACGTCAAATTTAATGTCAGAGAAATCCATAAAATATACATCCTGAAATGCTTTTTCTTCGCAAACATCCATGAAAACAGAGAAACGCCCCGAAGAATGAACGACAGTTAGAGGTGAGAACCCCAAAGTCCCTTCTCAGTTCCCCCCTCCTGCGCATAAGCAGAAACAAGCAACGATCCCCCTCCCCCCACCAGTAAAAAAAAGTGTGTCGATACTATCACCAAGCCCAAGCGTGTTCTAAGCAATAGCAAGGACACAGACCAAAGTTACCCCAAAGGCCTCGCATTTCATCTGAAATTCGACAACCCATAGGTTCTCTCTCTCCCTGGCAAGGGAGAGGGAGGTGTCTCCCATTTTCACAGCAAGCGGGAGACATAACAACAACCCGCTGGTTTCTGATCTTCGAAATCTGTGTTGTCGCTTTTTCCTAGCTCTGTGTCCGAAGATCGCAAAGATCGCAGGTCTTCGGACCCAGAGCGAAATATTTTCCGGCTTCCCCGACGACACATGAGTCTCCTGCCATGATACTGACCCTCGATCCGCCCGTCTCCAGAGCCCCGAGATCTTAGACTTCCGAACACCATCAAAACTCCCAGGCCAACCCCTTGGTATGTTGAATAGCGGCCAGTCGTGGAACCCTGAGAATGGCTCCCATTCCCACAAAGAACCGAAGCCTGTGTGTAACTCCAGGCCAGGGTCTTCAAAAGGACCCTGAAAGGGAAAAATAAAGATATTAAAGGTAGAAATAGAGTTGTTTCCGAAGATGCAAGCAAAGGAGTTGCTCTTCCACCCAATTAGAGATATTTATCAGGAGGGTTGCATACGCAGGCCTCTTAACATTGTCAATGATCCCTTCCATCCATCCAACAATCTCTTTGACCCCTTACCATCAGACAGGAGGCACTATAGCATTAGGACAGGAACTTTTAGGATGAGAAGCAGCTTCTTTCCCTTGGCTGTAAGGCCACTGAACTCCCTGCTACCACCCAGAGCTCATTACATATGTAACGCCAGTAGCGTTTTACTGTTTACTTTTCAACCTGTGTTGTGAATGCACTTTATTATTTGTTATTTTATTTGTGCTAATATTGCTTTATGTGTTATGTGGGTGAGTTATATGTACTGTGTTGGTCTGGAGGAACGTTGTTTTGTTTGGCACTATACATGTTCTTGGTTGAATGACAAAAGACTGAAATTGAACTTGAATTTGAATTTGAACTTGACAAGTCAAAAGTTCCTGTATCTCAATGTTCTTAATGGTTTTGACTTGTTTTTTGATTTTAAAATATCTCAGATGACGTTACTTGCTTTCTATGATGTACATAAACAGCTTCTGAGAACTTAAGAACATAAAAAAACAAAAAAACAGGAGAAGACATGGGCCAATAGGTCCATCAACCTGCCCCACTATTCAATATAATGAAAGCTGCTTTGCCTCAGGCCTCAACTTCTCTTCACCTCATCATCTGTGCCCGTTTCCCATAGCTGTTAATTTCCTGCTCTTTCAAAAATGCATCTACTTCCTCTTTAACTCTCCCTATTGACCTAGCTTGCAGAGCGCCCCAGGGCAGAGATTAGTTTTGGTCTGATGATAATATATTTAAAATTCACATGTATGATTGATCTACCCAATTTAATGGGTAGATTTTCATTTTGGGTCTGAAGTGAGATATAACATCCTGAGAAAAAACTTGCATCTAGTTTTATTTTCAGTTTTATTCCTTTTGGGAACTAAGAAATGAGACCTTTGCAGATATTGTTTCGTTCTCTGATGCTAGGAATGTACAGAGCTAGGAATAAGTTACAACATCACATGGTTCCAGAGCTGTTTGCACTTATTTATGTCAATTAGAACGCACTTCCACTGCTTCTGAAAATCCATCCCATTTTGACAAATTTCTCACTAGAATATTAATCACAGGTTTAAATATTAAAAGAGATGCCACTCTCATTTCTTCTTATCACAAATATTGTCTCATCAAGGAAGGCTTTGCTAACTTTGCATTGCAGAAGATGATTGATTTACAAGTGGGAGGTGATGTATGGGCATTTACAAAGTTTGTCCTAAGCAACATCATAAAAACACTTCTAATTCTTTATAAGAATGAAGATGTATGTTACTCTGCTTTTGTAGCATTGAATCAATAGTGGTATTTACCTAAATGTTGCCCAGGCTATGTAGGTTTGTGTAATAATAGGTAGAAATGCAACTGAAGAGATGTAAATTTCTAAAGAGCCTGAATGCAGTCTTTAATGTTGACTGTTAATGATCTGTGACTTTTATGCTTGCTTTGACCAACAGAACATGGGGGCACCTTCACAGACACTGGCACCCTTGTGATTTCAGTCTTTGAGGCCAACATGGCAGTGTCCTTGGGGAGAGAGAACTAATGAAAAGCATCTGGTCCAGATGTTGAGAAAGAGGCTGTTATGGCAGCATTCAAGCAGATTTTCAATCTCTCTTCTGTATGCTGATCTATCACCACCATTATTTTGGCCAATAACAGTGGTAGCATCAGCAAACCTATATAAAGCATTAAAGCTGTTATTAGCTACACAGTCATAAGTATAAAGTGAGTAGAGCAGGGGGTGAAGCACGTATTCTTAAGGTGCATCTGCCAATCCGTAATTAATCTAATCTAATCTAATCTAAACTGGAGCCTGCAGTGAGAAACTCAAGGATCCAGTTGCACAAGGAGGTATCAAGGCCTAAATCTTGAAAGATATTGATTAGTTTTGAGGGGACGATAGTCTTGAATGCTGAGCTATAGTCACTTAAGAGCATCCTGATGTATGTATCTTTATTGTACAGAAGTTCCAGAGCTGAGTGAAAAGCCATGAAATGACATCTGCTGCTGACTGGTTGTGATGGGTAAACAAATTTAAGCAGATTCAAGTCACCCTTCAGGCAGGAGTTGATGTGATTTATGACCAACCTCTCAGATCACTTCATCACAGTGGGTGTAAGTGCTACTGGACAATGGTCCTTGAGGGAGATTACCATGTTCTCCTTGGACACTGACATGATTGAAGCCTTCTTTAAGCAGGTACCTCAGAATGCTGAAGCAAGAAGTTGAAGATGTCAGTAAATACTCCAGGCAGTTGGTTAGCGCAGGTCTTCAGTCCTCGTCCAAGTACACCGTCTCATACCATAACAACAACTTCTCACTCAACATCAGCAGAACCAAAGAGATGATTATTAGCTACAGGAGGAAGAAGCCAGAGGTCCACAGGCTTGTCCTCAATAGGGAATCAGAGGTGGAGAGGGTCAGTAAATTCAATTTCCTTGATATTACCATATCAGGGTATCTGTGCTGTCACCAAAAAGGCATGACAGCACCTCTACCTTTTTAGAAGTTTGCATAGATTTGGCATATCTTCTAAAACTTTGACAGACTTCTATAGATGCATAGTAGAGAGTATCCTGACTGGTTGCCTCATGGCCTGGTATGAAAAGAAAACAATGCCAAGGAATGGAAAAGTGGTGAATACAGACCAGCCCATCACAGGCAAAGCCTTTCCCATCGTTGAGCACAGTTACAAGGAGCACTGCCACAACAAAGCAGTATTCATCATCAAGGGCCCCCATTATAATGGCCTTGCTCTCTTTTTGATACTGAGTGTTTGTTCATCGTCGACGTCGATGAGCACCTCGACACCATTATGATGGTGTCGAGACTAGCGCGCGATTTGGATTTAAGTGAGGGAGAGTTGTGCAGCGTCAGACTCACTCTCTCTTCCCAATTCCCATCTGGATCCAGTGGCAAGACAGAGTTGAGACAGCTGGAGATGGGACTAGGCTCAGTGGATGGCCAGGACGTCTTCTGTGTCTTGTCCTGCTCTACACGTTCCACAATGCTTGCAGAGACCGCCTTCTTGACCGTTGGACCTTCCATAGGTCTCGTCCGCTCAATCCGCCGGAGTCTGTCTTCACATGCTGGGATAGACAACTCCCTATCTCACCGAGGGTTTGAGACCCGTCGGCTACCCTCACCTGGTTTAGCCGGCTTGTCGAAGCCGTTGCCCGGGGTGTGGCCGCTGTCACATGTAAACAGCTACGGGGAGCCACAGGTGAGAGCTGAGTGCCAGGTGGGGACCAAAGGTGGACAAACCGCCTTGAAAAGGACGCGACATGTTCCCCCACCAGAGGTGCTACCCCTCCCTGACACCCCATACACACCATCAGTACTACCATCAGTAAGGGGGTGCATAAACTTTAGATCATACACCATCAGGTTGAAGAATAGTTATTACCTAACAAAAATCAGACAGTACATATAAATTCACTCATCTCAACACTGGACAGACTCCACAACCCTAAACTCACTTTTAAGGGCTCTACAGCTCATGTTCTCGGTATTTTTTTTTATTATTTGCACAAGTTGTCTTCTTTTGCACATTGATTATTTGTAAATCTTCATGTATAGTTTTTCATAAATTCTGTTATATTTCTGTATTTTCCTGTAAATGCCTGCAAGAAATGAATCTCAAGGAAATATATGTTGATGTAAACATATTTTGATAATAGAGTTACTTTGACTTTGACACAGTGGAAATGGGAGCTAAAGGTAAGGAAAGAACTGTGTTTGTATCATTAATCTCAGAATCCTCATTATCAGTGGTTCAATGTAATAAGATTCTAAGATAACATGACAACAAATGGGTGTGATCTGAGTCTGAGAACTAGAAGTTCATCTGTGCAGTAGAAAAACAAAATGGTGTTGCAACGATAAAAATAGCTCAAATTACACCAATAGTGGAACATCAGCTATAAATGTATCTTCACTGAGATTTTCAGCCATATTTTTCTGACAGACAACAGCCGCTGTTAATTCACTGAAGAGCCAACTTTTAATTGTGCTGAAGGTTTGGAGACAACTTTATTCAAAGGGCCAGACACTGCAACCCTGCGTTCACTGCTAGACTACTGTTCACTACTCTACACATTCGACCTGCTCTGCACATTGCTTCCATTGAATACAGATCCTTTCTTGGAAATGTAATCATTTTGCTGTGACGAGATTTGATTGATAAGAGCTAGCTATCCGGATCCAATGCTCCTCTTCACAGACTTCATTGATATCTCCAAGCGTCCACACCATAGGGGACTTATATGATCTTAGTTTTGGTTGGTGGTTGTCCATTGTGTCCAAGAATAACAGGAAACCTGTATAGGAGAGTTTTTAAATTAGAAAAAGCTTTTGCACTGGGGCAGTTCTACTTTCTCTTCCTCAGAAATACGGGTCTACTGGTACAAACAACTGTCACAAACTGGGGTCTTCCTTGGTTGTAGTGGATGACCATGACATCTTCTGAGTCTTGTTATGCACTTCGCTCTCCAAGGAACATTGCAGTATCACCATTCTGGCCGTTGGATCTCACTCTAGATCTCGTCTGGTCAGTCCATCATAGCTGAATTCGCATGCTCGGACAGAAATGTCCCTATATCACTGGGGTATGACGCTGCCGGCTACTCTCACCTGGTTTAGACCGCCCGTTGAAGCAGTGTACTGGGGTGTTTCCGCTGCTGAATGCAAACAACTATTAGGAATCTAAGGTGGGAACTGAATGTCCAGTAGGGACCAAAGGTGGGTGAGCTGTACCAGAATGAACACAACAAGACCCTTCACTAGAGGTGCTAACGCACCCCCCAACACACACACACATACAAACACACAGTTTAAGAGTGACTTTCATACCCCATTTTTATAGTTTTAGAAGACCCTAGGACAATTAGTTTTTATACATGGCATTACTTTGGATTCAGTAAATTGTTTACTTATTTCTAAGCCTCCAGGGCTCCCATGCACCGCACAGCAGTTTACTATCTGCTCTTACCCACTGAACACCAAGGCCCGATCATTCCAATTCCTCCCAATGTATCCAACGTCCTTTGATCCTGTGATGCTTAATACTCCAAGTACCGGGGCCCCTGATTAAAATAAAAAACAAAAATGATGGAAATTCTCAGTAAATTAGCCAGCACCTGTGAAGACATAATCAAAAGTAATGATTCAGGTTGCTGAATTAAAGACTAATCTGACTTCATAAGGCCTCCACTGATGTTCTAAACTCACAAAACTCTCTGCTGAATCTCCTAAGGACAAAAGTCACCAGTTCTTAATGACCTACCTGATTGACAGTTCTAATCTGGCCACTCTACCATCCTTTTGGTCAATTATTTCTAATCTCATCTGTAAATGCACTGGAATTTCTAGACAACATACACCCAATAACCAATTTATTAAGTGGTGGTTGTATGTATATTTGCATTCTTCTGTTGTTGTAGCTCATCCACATGAAAGTAATGATGTGGGTCTGATGTGTTGTGCATTCAGAGATGCTCTTCAACAAACCGCTGTTGGAACGTGTGGCTGTTCGAGTTAGTGTCATCTTCCTGTCAGCTTGAACCAGTCTGGCCTGTCCTTGACCTCTCTCAGTAACAAGATGTTTTTGCCCACAGAGCTGTCATTCACTAGATGTTTCTTTGTTCTTTGCACCATTCTCTGTAAACTGTAGAGACTGTTGTGCATGAAAATCCCAGAAGATCAGAGGTTTCTGAGATGTTCAAACCAGCCCATCTTGCACCAATAATTATTCCATGGTCAAAGTCACTTGGGTCTCATTTCTTCCCCATTCTAATGTGTGGTCTGAACAACAACTGAACCTCTTGACGATGTCTGCATGCTCTTATGCACTGAGTTGCTGCCATATCACTGGGTGATTAGATATTTGCATTTATGAGCACATGTACAAGTGTACCTCATAAAGTGGCCACTGAATGTACTTAGCCAGATTTTCTTTAAATGTTTCAAATGTACTTCAAAGGGTATGTTCTTTATGTTAATCGTAAGTCTATTACAAGATCAAAGAAAATATTGCATGAAAATATAAGTTCATGATAAATTGATGCACTTTCCAGCACATTTCACATATTGCTTGTATGAATGTAAATCAGTCATTGAAATGTAACTAATCCAGTTTCCTCTTTGAGCCTGGGATTCAAACTTTTAATTCTAGTCCTTGTCGACTGTTGTCTTCATAAGATGGTGTTTAGTGTGTCTGGGTCCTAGCAATTTATAAACAAATTTTAATCTAGCACCAAAATGTCTTGAAAACACTATTAAATTAAGTTGTCAAGTGACAAACATCATCAATTATCATGTTCCTGCTTTTTCAGCACTCTGTAAGAGTGCAGTTGCTAGCTGACAGACAGTGGAAGAGGAGTGAATATATAACCCCAGATAAAGAAAATGAAGGGGAGAAGATGATAAAATGGTATTTTGCAATTTGCAACTAAAGTTTTCATACAGTAGAGTCACACAAGGAAGATATTTAGTCCATCACATCTATGTTAACTTTTGGGAAAAGTTACCCCAGCTGTTTCTCTTCCACTCATAACTCCTTTTATTTATGAGCAGTGAGGTAATACAATGGATACCCACCCACCTCTGTTTGATGGAAATGGTCAAATGAATTCCCTAGAGCAAAATCTGTCTTTCTAGTGGACCACATAAATGATAGATGACACTGTGTACCGCCATTCTTAGATGGCTTCCAACCCCACCTTCCTTTTATATGGGGAGATATGCACATGATCATTGCAGCTTTTCCAGGAAGCAACTGTGACACTTTACTTTCATGCCATCCATTACTTTCATGTTTGAAAAGGGTAAAAAAAACATTAATAGCTAATTGTTCTCATGCACTAGACTGCGCTGATAATGATTCCACGCAAATACCCACCCACAGCAGAGGAAGCCAGTAACCTAGAGTTTCAGGACCAAAAAAAAATGTGCAGTGCTTTTGTACTCGTTTTGCACCCAGAATTCCTTCCTAGAATTGGAATTAGCACCAACATAGGTGTTTATAGCATTATGTATCTGGACGTGTGTTACTCACAGTGTCCTGCACTTAGAACCTGGCGCAGTTTAGCAACGAATTTCACCAGAGTTTAGCGTAGAATGACTACCTGTGATGGTTAGTGTGGCAAGTCCAGAGACCACCATTGAGCTTGTTGCCATGGAGATATCTCTGGGATAGCTGTGCAGCTGAATAGAGAGATAAGGAGCAATATTTCTGTAACACTGAACAGGAAGTGATGAGGGAGAACTTTAGGATCCCATGTGATCCATCAACACAAGAAGAAGTTAGTGCCAGCCCACACTGTGGCTAACTCTTTTCGTGCCATCCAGGAAAAGGCCTGAGCTGCTTATCTCAGCACTCAACTGCACCATTTGTCTCAGCTCACCTAATACCAGTCTTCACAGTTTGGATCCTCTACACCAAACTACACAATTATTCAAGGCTGGGGAGATGCCAGCAGAGGCATGGCTTTGTAGCAGGCTTCTGCCATCTAGATTCCTGCTGCAGCAGCTGGAAGGGCAGGGACTTGCTCCAGGTTCTTTCCAGTGCACAGCCTGGGTATATATCTGTTCTTAGAGAATACCTGTGACATTCAGATAAGAGGACCAAGACAAGAACATTAAAATGAATCAGTGCTACACAGGCTATCACTCATCATGGTATCATTGATACAGCTCAGGTAGAAATGAAACTCTTTCTAGTTCTTTTAGGGAAGTATGGCAAGTCCTGGGTCTGGCCCAAATGCAATGAACTCCACAAAAAATGCTGGAAAGATTTGGAGCACATTCAGTCATATCTCACTGTGACAAGAGCTCATTTCTTCTTCATCTACCATCACTGGCATTGCTTCAGTCAAAGTGGGATGTTGATTCTCATGCCGCTGATGGTTTTGTAGGAGCATCACTGACCCGTGGGATTTCTCTTGTAGAAGAAGTTCCAAATTTTCAGTCTAAGAAAGTCTGTGTTTCTGTCCCTCCCCACTCTGTGATATCAGGTAAATTAGTTAATTGTTCTGTTACGCCAGCTTCCTTTTTAACAATGAAATGCTGCCCCTCTGGATTTTATACTCCATATTCTCTAGTTGTCGCAGTCGAACAGTTCTGTAGAAGACTGCCCTCTGTCTTTTGAATATTGAAAATTGATCACAGGTTGTACAAATCAAAAACAAACTTCTAGAGAAACTCAGCAGATTAGACATCATCTGTGGTCAATATTGCGGATCAAGGCCCTGCATCAGGATTGATAACATAGACAGAATATTGTCAGTAAGTGGAAGGGATGCGATCTCTACACTCTCAGATCTGATGCAGGATCTCAAACCAAAATTTCAACCATCATTTTGCCTGCATGGTTACTGCTTGACACTTTGAGGACCTCCACTTGTTTGTTCTTGCTCCAGATTCCTGAATTTGTATGTACTTGTGTCTTCATGGGTTTTACCAAGGTAGTTACTGCCAATGTGGATGAGATAAAAGACTGCATGGAATTTAAACAAATACGCTAGAGGATCAACATCAGTACTGGGTGTGTTAAATGAAATGGGGTGCACCACACCTACCATACTACCCCTCTCCTATCAGGCACCTGTGGCATAGTCTTCAAATTCCACAAAGGTCTCATGAATCATCTTAAAACACAAAGAATGGGAGTGGAATCAAGTTATCCTTAGTTCTAGGTTGCTGCCTAAACTCTAGCTAGGAATATTCCTTAGTAAAACTTAATTTTTAATTCTGTCCACGTAATTGGCTCTTGAAAGGACCTGAACAATTGAATGACCTCTTCTCCTCTCCATGTTCTCCTGTGGCACAAGGAGATGACTATACTCAGTAGGCAAAAACTGGATTTGGGTTTCCTGATCCCTGCTGCAAAGAAGGATATCCATCCTTGGGACAATGGTGTTTCCTATCACTCTTATATTTCTTTTGTGACGCCAAACAAAGCTATCGGACGATTGATGCTATTGAGAGAGATAAGAGAGACAATGGAGAAACGTTCAAAATGCTAATAAGAGAGGAGAGAGGGATTAAAGGAAAAGAAACACAATTCAGAATATTGACAGACCGGCTGCTTTGAACCTGAACTGTTTGAAGTTTGATGGACAGCTGATACCCCAGCAGGGGGATAAAAGGAACAGGTTCGCTAAGGCACGGGACACCACGAGACCACAAGATAACGAGACTCTGGAAAGAGCGGTGTGCCCCAAGTTGGTGGGAGTTTGGTTGGCAGTACGCGGGAACCGACCATAGGCTCACAGGGTGTAAAGGTACGATCAGTGGGCACCTGATGTGTGTGTCCACCCTTGCCTGGGTGCCGGCTTCGCCGCGGAAGAACGATCGTATCCGGAACGGAGAGGTCACAGTCGGTGACCACAGCGGAATAGAAGACATCAAAAAGTGTCTGCCTGAAACCAACTGTGAAGACTTCAAAGGTCTGACTGAACCAAATTGCATCCCCTTCTCTCTCTCTCTCTCCAATGGCACAACAGCAATTACTGTGAACTGTACTAAGCTGAACTGAACTCTGCATCACTTAAGACTGATCATTTTACCCCTAGACTGCGATAGAGCTTGGTTGATCCCTATTACCCTAGTTCTGTGTACATGTGTGTATTATCATTGCTAACCTGTTGCATTTATATCCTTACGATTAGAGTACTGTGTTACTTATTTCTTTAATAAAACTTTATTAGTTCCTAGTCATCCAGACTCCAACGAGTGGTCCATTTCTGCTGGTTTGGCAACCCAGTTACGGGGTACATAACACTTTTCATTTTACATATTGAAGGACCAAAGTAAACTAATCCATTTTAGCACTTTGCCTGCAGCCTCTACTCTCATCTACAATGATAGCAGTATCTTGTAATGATTGGATAACGTTGATGGCCGAGCCTCCTCCACCACCTCCATATTCCGCTACCTGCCTGAACCACATTCATATCACTCCGTATCTGACTACAAATGTGAGAAGATCCAGTGAATAACCAAAGACTTTTCCCAGGGCAGAAGTCACTAAAGCTACAGGGCATAATTATAAGGCAATTGGAGGGACGTCAGAGGTAAGTTCTTTACACGGAGAATGGTAAGTTTGTGAAATGCCCTGCCAGGGATGGCAGTAGAGTTAGCTATAATTGGGGCATTTAAGAAACTCTTAGATAGGCACAGGGATGATGGATAAATGGAGGGTTTTGTAGGAGGGAAGGGTTAGATTGATCTTAGAAAAGGTTGGCACAACAATGTGGGTCGAAGAGCTTATGCTGCGCTGTGGTGTCCTTTGTTCTATGGTCTATAATCTGTATCTAAACAAGTACCTGATAATGAGAGTTCAACTACCTCCTACATGGAAACATAACCCTTACACTTCCTGAAGCTTTGTAATATTCACATTTTGTAGATGATTCTAATAACTTCAGTTCTTGATTTGAAAAATATGAGGGAAGTCATTGCTGTCACAACCATATTGGTCATCTGCATCTGGGGCCATATTTGTTTCTAGTAGTGGTTCTGGGTGGAGCCTTTCCCCAGGAGCCTGGATTCTACCCATCAGCATGACACATGTCTGAAGGATTTGGATTGACACAGCACAGATAATATTTCTGTTTGGTTAGCAAAAACAAGTACATTTCAATTTTGGTTTGGGATAGAAATGAACAACAGTAGGATCGTCTTCATTCATTGTACCATCCCATTTCTACATGTTTTTATGTAGATGCTGAGGAAGCTTCTGATGATTTATTACCAGAAACTACAGAACATCAAAGGAAGATATCCCTCTCATCGCATAAGGAACAGCTCTCTGTTAGAGTAACCAGACTGACCCATTCTCACCAATATATCTCTCTCTCCATTATTTAATTAAAACAAAGTTATGGCCTCTGTTAGAGTATTTTATATTGTAGCAATATATTTAGGCTGATTTTCTTAAATACCTTGCCTTATTATGTCCAGCTTGATGAATTCAACACTTCTGATATCAATTTTGTATTTTAAGAAGAAATTTCCAGATTGGAAAGTTAGGTACACCAGAAAAAAAACAATTATTGCTGCTTTTATCAGATTTCTGTTCTGCAGTGGAACCGCAAAATGATTTTAAAGTTGCTACAGCAGAGTGTCTTGTGGGAGTTTGCAATTCTTCAGCAACCGCTTTGAATGCTGAAAAGGTTGCATTTGATTAGTGAATTTGCATGCTTGCGAGATTTTGATGTCCATGCAAGGTGAGACCTCAGAGATCAAAAAACACTCAGCAGTGTGAAAATTGAGCTCTAAGCAATTTGGCAGAACTGTAGGATTCTGAATGATGCTGCTGCTGATGTACGTTAATACTAATATGGAAAATTTAAATGGACAGAACTGACCGTGATAAGAAAAAATGCATATTATTCAGGATTCATAAAGAGGGCAGTTGGGATTTGTCAACTGAAATTTTGTAGTTGGTAAATATTGATATGATTAATCAGGAAACAGGTATAGAAGATCATGGTCCATAATATGTGAAATGGCTAGCCATACTAGAGCTTGAAAAATGTAGAGGCTACTAGCTGGTAGCTTCCAAAGGGGAAAAAAATCTGCATTAAATGTGAGATCTTGTACCCAAAGCAAGTAATGAATGCTATCAGTTATTACTACTTCATCCATCTACACAAAGCTCTATATTATATCTCAGTGATAATGCTCACCTCTCAGTCTCGTGTGTGATTCTGGATAATGATGACTATTAGAATGGAAATTCAAATGATAATTCTACAGTCAGTCTTTCCATTACTGTCATATTTTTGTGATTTTGCTGCTTCTGTTCTCAACTTATACTCAGATCACTGATTCTAAAAAAATTACTTTTCTATGTAGGATTAATATCAAACCCCACTGTTCTCAGCAGACTGAGAAATTGAAATATTATCTCTCAGTAAATTGCTTCCAGAACCTGCCAAACACCAGCCAGCTACATAATCCAAGAAAGCAATTGATTGTTAAGTTGGAATATTTTGCAGTCCAATAGTAAGTTAAAAGAGTTTTCAGAGTGGTTTGAAGTGATATGGGGGAGAGCTCAGCTCATTGAAGGCCCAAGTGTTTCTTGTAGACAATTGGCTGGGACTTGATTTAATAACAATATACAGGCAATGTCATCTCCCTATCCAATGCTTCCAGAACATCAGTGTGCATGCAACATGCCCAAATATATTAGAAATGCAAAACCACGTGAAGTGCCAAAGCAAGTCAATGATAAATGCAAAATGAGATGATGCAATTACCTGCTCCTGAAATATGTTTTGACCTTATTTCAAATGACATTGGCTGTGGAGTGGTAAGTTTAGAAGTATTTTAAAGCAGTATATCACTATGTGCAGAGTGATAAATGTTAAGATGAGGACTGAGAGTAATTTAAGTGATCATTATTCTATCTGAACAAGAGAAATATGATCTCCAACATAATTCACACATCATTGTTTCATCAAACTCCATTTAAAATATATGTTGTTTTCATTACACCATTTCTGATCTTGCAGAGTGGAGCAATCAATGCTATAATGGAAATAACCCTACATTATCTGTGCAAAATTTATATCATTTTGAGCAGTTGGGTTGAAATTGCACTGTGTTATTGGAAACAAGATCATTAATAACTATTATTTTGTTATTCCTTTGAAGGACACATAAAGGGAATAAATGTTAAATTGGCTAAACATACACTTAATAAATTTTCATTTTAAAAGCATGCCAAGATTTTCTTATTGAATTTACATTAGGAGGCAGTGAAGAAAGCATATGGTGTGAGATTGACACTGATTTCTCTGGTATTGCTATTCCTGATTAATTACTATTATTTCAATAAAAGAATGAACCTAACAACAACATGGCCTCAAAGTACTCTGATTGGTCATATTCTAACCCATTGAATATATTGATGTTAATCCAATATTCAAAATGAGTTTGGTGAATGAGGATGTAGAAATTCTGATCTTGCACTTTATCATTTAACTACACTCTATTCTTTCAGTAGCTTTTTCAATTTATTCTGCGTTGTTACTGTTTTACATTATTCTACCTCAATGCATTGTGTGATGGGGGTTCTTGACGATGGATGTCGCATTTTTGAGGCATCGTCTTCTGAAGATGTCCTTGATGCTGGGGAGGCAGGTGCCCATGATGGAGCTGGTTGAGGTTGCAACTTTCTACAACTTTTTAAGATCCTGTGGTCTTCCATACCAGACTGTTATACAACCAGTTAGAATTTTCTCCACAGTACATCTATAGAAATTTGCGAGAGTCTTTGGTGACATACCAAATCTCCTCAAACTTCAAATGAAATATAGAGCTGCTGTTGTGCCTCCTTTTGTAATTACATCAATACTTTGGGCCCAGGATAGATCTTCAGAGGTGTTAACACCAAAGAACATAAAAATGCTCATCCTTTCCACTGGGATCCCTCGATGAGGACTTGAATGTGTTCCCTCGACTTCCCCTTCCTGAAGTCCACAACCAATCCCTTGGTCTTACTAATGTTGAATACAAGGTTGTAATTGCAATATCATTCAACCAGCAGATCTATCTCATTCCTGTACATCTCCTCATCACCATCTGAAATTCCGCCAACAATAGTTGTGTCATCAGCAAATTAATAGATGGTGTTTGAGCTGTGCCTAGCCACACAGTCATGGTCATAGAGAGAGTAGAGTTAAGCACACATCTTTGAGGTGCACCAGTGTTGATTGTCGGTGAGAAAGAATTGTTATTTCAAATCTGCACTGACTGTGGTCCCCCAGTGAAGAAGTGAAGGATCCACTTGCAGAAGGAGGTACAGAGGTCCTGGTTTTGGAGCTTATTGATTACAACTGAAGGTATGATTGTTTTGAATGCTAAACTGCAATTGTTAAACAGCAAACTGCTGTAGCTATTGCTATTGTCGAGGTGATCCAGGGCCAAGTGGAGAGCCAGTGAGGTTGCATTTGCTGTAGACCTGTTGTGATGATTGGCAAACTGCAGCAAGACCATGTCCTTCCTTAGGCAGGGGTTGATTCTAGCCATGACCATCTTCTCAAAACACTTCATCACAGTTGATCTGAGTGCAACTGGGCAATAGTCATTGAGACAGCTCACCCTGCTCTTGGGGACTAATATGATAGTCACTCTTTTAAAGCTGGTAGGCATCTCTGACTGCAGCAGTGAGAGATTTAAAATGTCCTTGAACACTCTTACCAGTTGGTTGGCACAGGTTTTCAGTGCCCTATCCTGTGCACCATCAGACCCTGACGCCTTGTGAGGGTTCGCCACCTTGAAAATGTGTTGATGTCAGCCTCCAAGACAGAGATCAGAGGGTCATCAGATGCTGCAGGGATTCACATAGATGTAGTTTTATTCTCTCTTTCAAAGCATGCATAAAGGGCATTGAGGTCATCTGTGAGCTTTTTTCGCTGAACCTTTGCTTCCCCTCTACTATTGCCATCTAAGTTTTTGATGGCATCTCAACTTTGTTTCCTCTGAGAAGGAACAGCTACTCTACTTGCCCACCACCCTCAATCTCCTCCTGCTTGGGTCCCTTACCCCCACTATTCATTGCTCAACTTCCATTCCTTATATGGTTTCATCTATCACCTTCCTTTCTTATCTGATTCCATAATCTGTGACCCTTTGTTATCTCGAATTATCACCGCCCAGTCTCTGTTGCTACCTCTACCTCTCCATCCTCAATGACTCCATCAGCTAATCAACGACTCCTTATGAACCAATGAATCCTATTCATGCACTGAGCAGATAACTTTGTTTACAGCTTATCCCCATGGTTTTACCCTATCAGAGACATTTTTCTCTCTCTCCCAACCTCCCAGCAGCCTTACAGTCTCTATTGTCACTTCTTCAGTTCTGATGAAAGATGGTTCACTTTGTTTCTTTTTTCTAAGATGTAGTCTAATCTGATGAATATTTCTGACATTTTGTTCTTCTTTTAGATTTGCAGCATCATCATTTTCGAATAAATACTTTGGGTCCATTTTACAAAGGAGTGTCCAATACCTGATTTCCTAATTTCACTTGTTAGCCAGAGATGAACCTGCCTAGGATGACTTCCCCTTGACCGGCAATTCCAAAAAGCCAAACTCTACACCCTCCAAGAAATCCTCCTCTACTGTATTGTTACTAACTCAGTTAGCTTAATGTATTGAGGGTTGGCTCGATGTGTGGTGTGTGTAGCTCGATGTATATGAAGATTAGTGTGTACCAGGAAGACAACCTCAGCATCAAGTAATCTGTTGGAGGAATTTAGCTGGTCAAGCAGGATCTATAGGGCCCCACAGGAAAGGAATTGTTGACATTCTGGGTCAGAACCCTCCATCAGGGAACACCTCAGCAGTTTCTTTGTCCAATGTAAATTGTGTAATTTCTTACATCATTGTGTGTGTTTCATGCCTCAATTGCTAAAATATTTCTCTTCCTTTTTTTATCAGTAAAGATATGGGACTTATTTTCCTTCATGAGCATATAAACGCACCAGAAATCTTCCCACCCCTGCCCCTATTGCCCTGATAATCAGAAACATGATCTGTACTTGTGTAGGATACTCCTGAGTTTCAATAAGACATATTTAATGAAAAGAGAATAGCAACTAGAAAACAGGATTTGAAAAGTATTATCTAGAAACGTGATTGGATCAAGATTTACTGATATCATTTCTACCACAGCAGCAACTGAGCTGGATCAATTGTAACTAGTGAGTGGAAAATGATCTAATGTCAGTACAAAACCTTTCCTGAGACCACACATAGCAAGAATTCAACCAAACTTTCAACACTTAATTGATGCAATCTAAATAAATAAGAAAAAGCCCCAGAAGATTTAGACACGCAAAGACAAAATACAAAAAATCTGGTCCTCACCTACCACCCCACCAGCCTCCGGGTCCAACATATTATTCTCCGTAACTTCCGACACCTCCAACGGGATCCCACCACTAAGCACATCTTTCCCTCCCCGCCTCTCTCTGCATTCCGCAGGGATCGCTCCCTACACAACTCCCTTGTCCATTCGTCCCCCCCATCCCTCCCCACTGATCTCCCTCCTGGCACTTATCCGTGTAAGCGGAACAAGCGCTACACATGCCCTTACCCTTCCTCCCTTACCACCATTCAGGGCCCCAAACAGTCCTTCCAGGTGAGGCATCACTTCACCTGTGAGTCGACTGGGGTGATATACTGCGTCCGGTGCTCCCGATGTGGCCTTTTATATATTGGCGAGACCCGACGCAGACTGGGAGACCGCTTTGCTGAACATCTACGCTCTGTCCGCCAGAGAAAGCAGGATCTCCCAGTGGCCACACATTTTAATTCCACATCCCATTCCCATTCTGACATGTCTATCCACGGCCTCCTCTACTGTAAAGATGAAGCCACACTCAGGTTGGAGGAACAACACCTTATATTCCGTCTGGGTAGCCTCCAACCTGATGGCATGAACATCGACTTCTCTAACTTCCGCTAAGGCCCCACCTCCCCCTTATACCCCATCTGTTACTCATTTTTATGCACACATTCTTTCTCTCTCTCTCCTTTTTCTCCCTCTGTCCCTCTGAATATACCTCTTGCCCATCCTCTGGGTCACCCCCCCCCCCTTGTCTTTCTTCCCGGACCTCCTGTCCCATGATCCTCTCGTATCCCCTTTTGCCTATCACCTGTCCAGCTCTCAGCTCTATCCCTCCCCCTCCTGTCTTCTCCTATCATTTTGGATCTCCCCCTCCCCCTCCAACTTTCAAATCCCTTACTCACTCTTCCTTCAGTTAGTCCTGACGAAGGGTCTCGGCCTGAAACGTCGACTGCACCTCTTCCTACAGATGCTGCTTGGCCTGCTGCGTTCACCAGCAACTTTGATGTATGTTGCTTGAATTTCCAGCATCTGCAGAATTCCTGTTGTTTGCATACAAAAAATCTATTCTGACCTGCTGCACTTAACTCCAAACTTCAGTTCTACCTTCCCATTAACAAGGATTTATTGACAGTGCAAGATCACTGAATTTGTCCTTCAGTTCCCAGTCATTACGAAGTCTGAAATGACACTTCTAATACTTGAATAAAGAATGATATCTGAAGTTTACGGCTGTATTCATACAATTTCATTTAAAAACTTCTGCTGGACTCTGAATTAATTCTATGTACTCTGAGTTTGTTCCCACGATCTTGGCAGCAGTTGTTGAAAGAATGCGGTCTGAAAACTCTTATAAGAAAAAAAGCTCAAATTAATCAATAAATACGGTATTAAATGCTAAAATAAAACCATCCAAAGAGAGGACTTTTGCAAATTTGCACGTGAAGTGCTGCCTCACCTGGAGGGACTGCTGGGGTCCTGAATGAAGGAGAAGGAGGAGGAAATAGGCAGGTGTATAATTTCTGTTACTTGCAGGGACACATGCTAGCAGGGATGAATGGACAAGGGAATTATGGAGGGAGCGATCCCTATGAAAAGCAGAGATCGGGTAGGGGGAAGGTAAAGGTGTGTTCGGTGGTGGATCCCGTTGAAGATGGCGGAAGTTGTGGAGAATGATGTATCGGATGTGGAGGCTCATGGGGTGGTAGGTGAGGACGAGGGGAACTCTATCCCTGTTATGATGCGGTGAGCAAGGATGTCAGGGAAATGGTGGAGATGCGGGTAAGGACAGCATCAATGGTGGAGGAAGGAAAATCCCAGTCTTGGAGGAAGGCAAATCCCATTCTTGGAAGAAGAGGGATGTTCGTACGTCCTGGAAAGGAAAGCTTCATCCTTGGAACAGATGTGGCAGAGACAAAGGAACTGAGAGAGGAGAAAGCATTTTTAACAGGAGATAGTGTGGGAGGAGGTATAGCCAAGGTAGCCATGGGAATTGGTAGGTTTATGAAAGATGTCATTTTGTCTCCAGAGACTGCAACGGAGATATTGAGAAAGAGGATCGAGGTGTTAGAAGTGGACCAAGTGAATTCAAGTGTAGGGTGGAAGCTGGAGGCAAAGTTGATGAAATTGACGAGCTTTACATGGGTACATGACGCAGCACCAATGTAGCCATCAATATAGTGCAGAAACTATTGCGGAGCATTACCAGGGAGGGCTTGGTACATGGACTGTTATACATAGCCAAAGAAATGCAAGGGATAGCTGCGGCCCATGCGGGTGCCCATGGCTACCCCTCGAATCTGGAGAAAGTGGGAGGAGCCAAAGGAGAAACTGTTGAGGATGAGGACCAGTTCTGCCAGATGGAGGAGGATAGTGGAGGAGGGGAACTGTTTGGGTCTTTTGTTGAGAAAGAAGTGGAGAGCTTTAAGGTCTTCTTGATGGGGGAGTGATGCAACATGCAACAGAGTGGATTTATACCGGGTAAGGGTACCCGTGAAGGGATTTTTAATTTGCAAATGACTGTGGAACGAGGTCTAGAAAAAAAAGACATTTACATGTGCTTCCTGGATTACGAAAACGCTTTTGACCAAGTCAATCACAAACAGCTCGTCAATTGCTTGAACTCATTGGGGCTAGATGGGAAAGATGTTGGACAGATTGCGAGTCTGTACTGGCATCAGAAGGCAATCAGAAGGCAGTAATAAGTACTAGTGGTGGGAATTCACTGGAATTTGAGATCCAAAAAGGGGTTCACCAGGGCTGCTTTATCTCCCCTTTATTATTTAACATTTACTCATTGGTAATCTTCAGGGTGTTGAACGATGAAGCTGGTGTACAAATTGGTGGAGTGACGGTGAACAACTTGAGGTATGCAGATGATTCAGTGTTGTTAGCCAAGACTGAGGATGAGTTACTCTGAATAGTAGATAAGATAAATGCTGAAGGAGAACGATTTGGAATGAAAATAAATGCTGCAAAGACGAAGATGATAGTAGTATCACGGAATAAAGAAGTCCCCAAAATCAGTATCAAAATTAACGGCGTAGGCATAGAGCAAGTCAAGAAGTTTGTGTACTTGGGACAGATGGTCACTGAGGATGGGAAATGTGATACAGAAATTAGACGAAGAATTGAGATTGCAAGATCAACGTTCTGGAGCCTGAGTGATGTGCTGTGTGGCAAGAGGTTGGACTTTGGGCTGCGTTGTAGAATTTGGAAATGCTACATCTGGAGCAGTCTGTTGTATGGAGTCGAATCGTGGGCTTTGTGCAAGGAAGCGCAATGACGACTGGAGGCATTTGAAATGTGGTGTTTAGGGAGAATGCAGAAAATTAGATGGGTGATGAAGGTCAGTAATATGGAAGTGTTGAAGAGAGTGAGGGGAGAAAAGGAGTTGCTGAAGAACGTGCAGAAAAGGAAGCTGGAATATGCCGGGCACTTGTTAAGAGGTGGTGGACTGCAGAAATTGTTATTGGAAGGGATGATAGAAGGAAAGAGGGAAAGAAGAAGGC
The DNA here is from genome assembly GCF_963921235.1 of Mobula hypostoma. NCBI lineage: Eukaryota > Metazoa > Chordata > Chondrichthyes > Myliobatiformes > Myliobatidae > Mobula > Mobula hypostoma. The sequence continues at coordinate 82,368,455 of NC_086106.1, forward strand.
AGCGAACCACTTGGTACAATAATGTGAGGCAATGGACTGGGCTGAGTTATGCTGAGGCCAGAAAAAGAGTGCAAGATCGAAGACGGAGGTGCAGAACCGCCAACCCTGGATTCGGGATGGCACCCACTGATGACTGACTGACTGACACATGCTGATGCTGAAAATTAAGTGGTCAATGCCAGGTATTTGAAAGTTGTTGAGGAGATTGAGACTATGTGAGGTGTCACGGATGTAGGCAGGAAGGGGACGCAGGAGCAGGAAAAGACAATGGGCCTACCTGGACAGTCAGGTTTGCAGATCATGGGTAGGAGGTAGAGACAAGAAGTGCAGGGTAAGGGAACTATGAGATTGGTCACAGAGGATGGGAGTTGTCCAGAGTTGATGAGGTTAGCGATGGTGTTGGTGATAATTTTCTGATGGTCTGGAGTGACGACCTTTGCAAGAGGAAGTTACTGCCTGGTCTCAGCAATATTATAAGAGCTCTCCCTATTGTCTGTGAGACAGGCTAGCCTACCCGATCTCTCCTTATAAATCAAGCCCTTCAGTACAGGCAATATCATTGTCAGTTTCTTGCTTAATGCAATATCAATGCATCAAATGTAGTTGGTATAGTTAGTAAATCTGCAGGTATCCCAACAATTGGTGGTATATTGAAGAGTGAAGAGTGTTACCTAAGATTACAATAGGATTCAAACCAACTTGAGAAGTGGGCTAAAGAATGGCAAATACAATTTAATATGACAAACTGCAGGGTATTTCACATTGCTAAGTTAATCCAAGGAACTACTTGCACAGGAATCTACACCTTATCTATAGTCCTTTATAAGATCAACCCTCAACATCCTAAGTTTCAGGGAATTAACTCTGAGCCTATCCACTCTCTCTGTAAGACACAAGCCCTCTGGTAACATCTTAATGAACCTTTCTGTACATTTTCCAGCTTGATGACTCCTGTCCTATAAATGGTCCACTGGAACTACACATAATACTCCAGGTCTGATCTTGCCATAGACTAGAACCTTTGTCGCATTAGTTCCCAACTCATGCCCAGCCTGATGAAGGCAAGCATGCAAACACTTTCTTCATTGTTGCCTCTGTGTACCTGTAAAATCCTGGAGTCATAGAGTCTTAGAGTATAGAAATATGTCTTTCAGTCCAACCTATCCATGCCAACCAGGATTCTCATCTAAGCTTGTCTCATTTGAGTGGCACAGTAGCGCAGTGGTTAGTACAGGTTGACCTTCACTATCCAGCACCAACAGGACCTCAGGAGTGCCGGATTAGTGAAAATGCCGAATTACAGAAGGATCACATTAAGCAATAGCTATTCTTCACTAATCCGGCACCATTGGGACCTGAGGATTGCCAGAATAGTGAAAATGACAGATTACAGAAGGATCACATTAAGCATAATCAGTGCCGGATTATCGAAGGAACCGGATTACAGGTAGTCAGATTAGTGAAGGTCGACCTGTGTAATGGTGTTACAGCCCAGGCTCAATTCTGCCATTGTCTGTAAGGAGTTTGCATGTTCTCTCCATGATTACATGGGTTTCCTCCAGGTGCTGCAGTTTCCTCGCACTTGCCTAGTGGGTTCATTGGATACAAAGGAATCGTGGGCCAGAAGGGCTTCTTGCCATACTGTACAGTATCTGAATAAAAATAAGTTAATGCTAGGGTCCTAGACGTTGTTGTAAAATGGAGATTGAGTGGTACAAATGCATGGTTCCCTCAAAGTGCAAACAGAAATAGACAGGGTGGCAAAGAAGGTATTTAGCACACCGACCTTCATTGCTTACGGCACTGAGCACAGGCGTTGGGACATTATGCTACAGATGTACAGGTTGGTGATAGGACAGCACACAGTATTGTGTGCATTTCTGGTTGCCCAGCTAAAGGAAAGATGTCATTAATCTAGAAAGGATGCAGAAAGGTTTCACAAGGACATTCCAAGTACAGCAGAGCTTAAGTTATAAATAGAGGCTGGATAGGCTGGGACATTATACCTTGATAGTTGATCTTACAGAGGTATATAAACTCATGATAGGCGTAAGTAAGGTGAATGGTAGTCTTTTTCCTGCTTAGGGGAGTCTAAAACCAGAGGACACAGATTTGAGGTGAGAGGGGAAAGATCTAAAAGGGACCTGAGGGACGGTATGTATATGGAACGAGCTCCCAGAGGAAAATATAGATGCTGGTGTATTACAATGTTTAAAAGACATTTAGACAGATACATGGATAGGAAAAGTTTAGAGGAATATGGGGCAAATACAGACAAATGGGACTAGTTCAGGAAGACCATTTGGTTGGGTTAGATGAGTTGGGCTTAAGGGCCTATAAGACCATAAGACATGTTTCTATGCTGAATAGCTCTGATACTCTGATACACTCATTCAAAGGAGAAGGCCCAATTTAAACCTAAAGAAGTCAACACAATGCTAGTATGCCTAATTCCCAGATCAGTTTCTAATGTGAAGCTGCTGGGAGGGAGGTCAAAGCTTAATTTCTGGTTGCACATTTCAATCATGTGCCACTAAATATGTGGTTGCCAGCACCGTGCCATGTCATAGTACATTGTGATCAGAAAGTCAGTCAGCTTATTGCAATGAAGGTTTAAACTGTTCTACTGAAATGTGGAGGGGCAATTCTGCTTCTCCTAGCCTTCAAAGGTAATTGAGTCTTGCCTCTTTGGAACTCTTCTAACATTTTCTGACATGAAAATGATTAAGTCTTTTCTGATCAAGCCACTAATTAAAACCGAAGTTGTCCCTTTAGATGTCATCAGATCCTGATCAGCTTATTTAGTAAAGTATATTCCCTGTCTTGGAGCATATGTGATCATGACCTCATGCGAGAAGCTACAGTATCCTATCTCACTTTCAGGTGTGGGTAAGTGAAGCGCACCTTCAATAACTCCAGAAGACTGAGGTTGGGTAAAATACTGAAAGGCTTTTATTCGCTGTACAATACGACCTCCCATGGTGAGTGTCTGCCCCCGGAGTGAGGGGGAGGGACAAGGCGAAACACCTTTATTCAGGACTCTGTGGGAGGAGCCACAGGGGCAATCAGCAGAGGAGCGTGTCCAGACAGTTAACCCAGTTACAACATATATATGGTTTACCACATTCACCCCTCCTTTTTTTAAAAAAGAGTCCCGTGGGGTGAAGTGACTGACAATATTTAAAACAAGTATATTTACAGGTCAAGTCTATCAGGCGGTCGAGTCCGTCGCTGTGATCTACGTAGCACCGGTGGTGATTGTATCGGCGACGGCGGTTGTGCTGGCTCCGGCCTGACTTGAGGTGTTAGTACGTTAGGTGTCGGTAATCCCTCGTGCGTGTGCGTCGCGCCCGGTATGGGAGTGTCGTGTGGCGTCTGTGTAGGATTTGGAGTGCGCGGTGTCTTGTGGGTACATACATCGGTGGGTACGGGGTCAATAGTCACCACGGAGTGTTCAGGGTAGGGGCCCATCATACTTCATTGTCACTCTTTTCAGGTGGCTCTGGAAGTCGAGCCCCAACAGCGCAGGGGCACACAGTTGAGGCATGACCAGTAACATAAAGTCTCGATATTCTGTGCCCTGCACCCCTGCACCACTAGCATTGCTACACAAACTGCCCCCCCCCCCCGGATGTCTGTCTGTTGTATGCGACCTGGAAGCCATGGTGACCCTCTGACTTACCGGCCGTATCACGAGTCCGCAATGCTGCACCGTGTCCGGGTGGATAAAACTCTCCGTGCTGCCCGTGTCAAACAGGCAGCTTGTCCTACACCCCTCCACCAGGATGTCCATCATTGACCTTGCGAGCTGGTGGGGAGCGCTTTGGTCGAGGGTCACGGAGGCCAGGGTTGAGTCATTGACTTGGTCCGGTGCAGTGGGGTGCCCTGTGAGCACCCGTTGGTCGTGGGCGGCGGGAGGGGGCACTGACCAAGATGTCCGCCCCCATGTCTCACACGTGGTGGCAGCATGCAGGGAAGATAGCGGCAGGCAAAATGACGGCCCCCATGTCTCGCACGTGGTGGTGGCATGCAGGGAAGATGGCCGCAGGCAAGATGGCGACCCCCACGTCTCGCACACGGTGCTGCTCGTTCCCGCTCGTGGTTTTGACTTACAGACCTTGGCGAAGTGGCTCTTCTTTCCACAGCTGGAGCAGGTAGCTTGTTGGGCCGGGCAGCGTTTCTGGGGGTGCTTCTCCAGTCTGCAGAAGTAGCACTTCGCTGACTCGCGATTGGCGGCAGCCGAGGTCGATTTGCCGGCAGGTTGCGGGGACTTGCGACTGGCGGCAGCTAAGGTCGATTCGCCGGCGGGTTGCAGGGTCTATGGCACCCACAAGGCCATCGGGAGATCGCGTGCCTGGAGAGCCTCAGAGTTTTGCAGAGCGGCCTCCAGCATGTCGGCAAGCTCGATCGCCGAACTTAAGGTAAGATCGGCTTTTTCCAACAGCCGCTGGCGCACATACATCGACCTGGTCCCCGTGACGAAGGTGTCTCTCACTAGAAGTTCAGCATGCTGCGCCACCATCAGCTCCTGGCAATTGCAGGCTTGCACGAGCGTCCGTAAGGCCTGGATGAACTCAGCACTTGATTCCCCGGGCCGCTGTTGCCGTGTTGCTAAGCGGTGCTGAGCATAGACATTGTTTATCGGCCGCAGGTATTGGCCTTTGAGGGCACTCATTGCGCCGTCGTAGTTCGGCTGGTCTCTGATAAGGGAATAGACCTGTGGACTGACCCTGGAGAGTAGAACTCTGCACTTCGCTATGGGGTCGGTTGCTTTAATCTCCTCTAGGTACGCTTCAAAGCAGACCAGCCAGAGTTCGAAAGCATTTCCAGCTTCTGGCGTTTGCGAATTGAGGTCTAATTTGTCGGGTCTCAGTGCGTGTTCCATACTTTAAAATGTACAGCGAATAAAATTGAAGCGCACCTTCAATAAGTTGGGTAAAATACCGAGAGGCTTTTATTCACTGTACAATACGACCTCCATGGTGAGTGTCTGCCCCCGGACCTAGGGGGAGAGGCAAGGCGAAACACCTTTATTCAGGACTCTGTGGGAGGAACCACAGGGGCATGTCCAGACAGTTAACCCAGTTACAGCATATATATGGTTTACCACAGTAAGTGTGCCCGATGAGGGGTCAGCAGTTGGGAAAAAGCAGATGGTAAGCCACAACAGCACATTAGTACAAGGGATTTTATTTAGTGCCAGGAGGGAAAAAAATGCAAAAGCTGCCCAAAAGTTGTGAAGAAAAAAGAAAATATTTACAAATAGACAAATGAAAATAAATGTACAAAAATTTACAAATATACAGAGGCTTCCTCCATGACATACTTTGTCATTAACTTTCCAATATAACTATTCACCAGCCGTCAAATCCAGCCTCCACAACTCTCAGCAAAGCCAAACTGAAGGTTTAAATCTGCCTGTGTAGGGAGTAGTGTGCCTGCTCCCACTAACTCAGGCATTATTTTAGGACACCTCAATATGTTCCTTGGGTCTTTTGGGGCCATTCTGCTGTCTACAAATGATGTAACAGTGTGAGTGAAAATAAATGAAACTGTTTGGAATGCCTATGTCTAAAATCCTTATTTTTATGAGGTATAAACTAGTAGAGCACCTTAACTGAAGGGATTGTTTTGATTAGCCAAGCTAGTAATAGTTTTACTGTTGGGGTGTGTAAATGGTGAACTCCCAAGAACTGCAGAATGGGAGGGGAAAGTGTTTGAACTACTGGGGAAACTAAACTAGGGACAGAATGAGAAGGAGTAACTAACCAAGCAAAGGGGCCAGGTTAGCGGGAGAATTAACATTGCCAACCTGTTCTGTCACATACGGAAAATAGTATTAACCTGACATTGCAACAAATACATAGTACATGCTTCAGGAATCAAGCATTACATCTAATTGTAATCTTGGTCTTGTTGCCTTTGCCTGCTAAATTCTTCGATCTTCCCAATAACAAACTGTTGATTTCTCTCCAAGTTTTCCAACTAATCTAAAAACTACCTTTAGTGTCATTTCTGAATTTTAAAAAGTGCTAACAGCCGTTCTATTTATTCCACTTGATACACAGCCTTAGGAAAGCCTGCTGCATCAGAACACTGTGCACTTATCTGGATCTCCCTATTGCCCTCTAAATCATTAAATAAGCATATGCACCAGTTACCATTTGCACATCAGCTATCTTGCCCATGCGGAAGTCACCCAGGCAGCACACAAAACTAAGATATAATTTACAGGGGATACCGTGAGGTATGGCACTTGGAACATGCATTTGACTGCTGTGAAGTTCTGTATTCTTTAGTGTCAAGATAACAATAAATGCCTCCAACATACAGATAAATGAAATGATGCAACAGGAACAGATCTGCTCACCTAGCTGACCTTTCTCACATGATTATAAAGCAATAGGGTTCACAGTAAGAACTTCATGTTTCATATGAAGTAATATGATGAAATTGTTATGAAACAGAATTGAGTACCATATATTATCTGTTATTATTGTAATGTGTGAATTCCTTTGTCCTTTATTCAAACATGCTGAGCCAGTTTTCAGAGGGAGATTAATCTCCTTAAAATCTCAGTCGATCTTTATACAAAAACAGGATGAATAGTGAGTAGAAGACAAATTCAACCACATAACTTTTACCTCAGTTTCAATGTGCTTCATTTGCTGAATGGTACGCCTAGGAAACAACAGAATTTTATCTAGCTGCCAGCCATATGGGTGGGTGTCCTACAGATGACCTCAGGGTCTGAAAGGTGGGTGATCGGGGTAGGCTAAACACTGTAATATGAACTTAATGATCGTCATTTCCAGAGAAGTATTCCTTGAGTCTCTTCTAGCTCTAATATATTCCAAAATTGGCCAATTAGAAAAAGAGTTGTTACAATCAAACATACCTATGTCAAGGAATTCTGCAGAATGTGGCAGGTTTCCATTGTTTCTTGCTCAGACTAAATTTATTGGGTAAAATGTAAAACAGTAAATTTTGCGGCAGAAATTAGAATTATTCTAATGCAAAATATCATTAATCTCTATTGAAATACTTATGCAAACCAGACTTCAAGAATTCATATTGAATGAATTATTACAATGAAAATTTAAATGTAAAATCATAAAACAATAATCCCAAAGAGTGAAAGGGTTACAAGGTGTTTCCTGTCATCTCACAGATAATGTAAGACTGAATAGTCTTATCTGACAGATTGCACCGTTCTTCCTATCTACTTATAACCATGCTGTTCATCAGCTCATCCACGTGATTTTAGATAGAGCAGTAGTTTCTCTCCTGCCAGGCATGCCACTGTGATAATATAAATAATTTAGAGGATCCCGGGCTGAGAACTGACTGGAAATGGGTAGGTGCACTGCTGTGTTCATAACTATATGTTACAGCTGCAAAATAGATGGGAAATGTCATCCCTTTTGTTTTATAATCCTGCTCGAGCTCTCAAATATCCTTCCAGCAATCTCTTAAATTTAAACAATTCAAAGGTCAGCTTTCTTGAAGTACGCTCCGAAACTGTGGAACTCAATACCTAAAACTATAAGGGATGCAAACTCAGTGGACTCGTAAACGCCAGCTCAAAACCAATCTATTTAACCTTGCTTTTAACTAACACCTTTTTTGTCTTTGATTTTCATGTTTGCACTTTATCCCATTGTAAGGCACTTTGAACTACATCATTTGAAGGAAAAGTGCTCCATAAATAGGCTATTGTTAATCTTCTTCTTATTATCCTTCAATTATTACTTCAATGTTCCTCTTCCACCATCTCCATTTGTATTTGATTTACCAGCTTAGTCTTGTTATACTGTTCATAGTTTTGTTTGTTATCATTTCTAATTTTAATTCCTTATGACATGGACAAGTTTTTTTTAATTCATGAGGAAAATTTTAAGTACAGCATTGGATAAGCAAAAGTTTTCCTGAAATTGAACACTGGATTGAAAGGAGAAACTGAAGATAGTCCCTGGTACAAACTCATTCCAGCCTTCTACTTTATCCCTCTCCATGTCAACTGCCTGAGGCAGAACTACATCACTCAATGCCATGCTCTCATATCGAACCACAAAATGAAACTTGGAGCATATATTTTGGACCATTGCTACAACTACCTAAGTTCACCAAACAAAATCACCTGACTTCATTCCTTCCCTCAACTTATATGTTGTTCAAATTCTTATTAAAGCAGGCCTAGCTATACATAGCACTTAAAACCAGCCTCTATTTGTACTTTCCATAACTTGCAGGTAATCCCAAACTCTCCAATGTCACACAAATCCGGTTCACACATCGCTCTCATGCTTATTACTCTGAATTAGTTGCTGGGTAGGCAATAGCTTAATTTTAAAATTCTCACCTTTGTTTCTTTTTATCTTTGAGTAGCATTGTATCTTCCAATCTCTTTAGTCTCCTGAACACTTCCAAAATACCCTCGTGCTAGGTTTAGTCTCTTAAGGATTCTTTATTTTACTCACTTCAACCATCAGCACTGATGTCATCAGCTACCTAAGCCCTGAGTTCTGGAACTTTCTTTTCTAAATCCTTTCTTGAACCTTTCAAGTTTCCTGCATTTCCATTTCCCTTCAGGATGCTCTTTGATCAGGCTTTTAATATCAACGAGTACTGCTGTGGAATGCCCTGACACATGGAGAGCACTATGTAAATACTAGATATTGTTTTCTTACAGCATTGTTGTCAGAGAGCTCTCCAGTCAATGAGTATGGAACTAAGCCCTTCAGGCCACTGAGCCTGCAGCAACATCAAGCACCCATTTATACAAATCCTACATTCATTCCATTTCATTCCCCACATGTCCATCACTCCTCCCAGATAGTACCACTCTTCTACACACTGGGAGCAATTTACTGTGCCTAATTAAACAACAAGACATACATCTTAGGGATATTGAAAGAAAGTGAAATATCTAGGAGAGATCTGCATGATCACAGGGAGAACATACAAATTCCACAAAGACAGCAGTTGAGGTCAGGATTTGAATCTAGGGTTAGCAGAGCTGTGAGCAATTACCTTTACTGGCTGTTTCTCTTTGCAGCCCACAATATACTGTGAATTCTCACATCCTAGATTATTTAACACATTGGAAGTTGCTGTATCGAACAAAACCTGGAGATGTTCACGGCTCTAATGCAAAACTAGTTTCTATTCAGATATCATGTCTAGATAAGTAACATGCCTGCCACAGCTTCTGTGTCAATCAAACATGTTTCACGTCATTCAAAGTGGCAGCATTGATAGATAGCTCAGAGAGTCAGCTGTCAATGCAAAAAGCTAAAGGAGGAGCCAAAGCTGACATTTATTAAATCTGTCCATCTCTTGATGCTAGATGCTGCTTTTTTCAGTTTTTCAGACTGGAAGAGTCAAGGTGAAACATAGCCTAATCATCAAAGAATAGTGGTAGAGTTTGTTCTGAATCTGTGGTTTGTATATTTATTCCTGCTCACATGAAAAGGAATCAAATATTTGCTTTTTATCATTTTCTGTTGCAAAGATATAAAACTTGAAACTGAGCTCTTTTTTTCCCTAAACCACAAGAAAAATATAGCCAATTTATTGGTTTCCAACAAATCCACAGATTAATATGTCTGCAGTGCACCTTTCAAAAAATGCAACATTAGTTTCTGTTGTAAGACAAATTAATTTTAAAAAAATGATGGATGAAAAGCTAAGCTGTAATGAGATGCTGTTAATTCAGGATGTCCGGTGTTTCTGTGAGATAGAATCCTCACTCCTCTTACAATCACCTCTTACTCAATGTTGACGGGAACAGAGAGCTGATTATTGACTTCAGGAGGAGGAAACCGGTGGTCCATGAGGCAGTCCTCATTGGGGGATCGGAGGTGGAGAGGGCCAGCAACTTTATAATCAAAGGTTTCAAAGGGTCACTTATTATCAAAGTATACAACTCTGAAATTCTTCTTCTCCAGGTATCCACAAAACCAAAACAAAAAGAAAGGCAGCATGAACTTTCAGCCTCCAAATGCCACCTCCCCACACAGAAAAATGAACAAAAATGGCACAGGTGTATCAACCCCCAAATCCCTCCTCCCACACAAAAAAACAAAAACAGAATAGACACATGAACCCCCAAATCCCTCCTCTCGCACAAAAAAACAAAAACAGAACAGGCACATCAACTCCCAAATCCTTCATCCACACAAAAAAAAAGAGAAGGATTGGGTGAAAAACAGAATATTAAGAAGCTCTTAGACTGAAAAAAAAGTCCATAGTCCAAGTTCACATCCAAAACGCAGACAACCTGAACGACAGCCTTCAAGCACAACGGCAAGCTCTCCCCACTCTGATACAGAACAATCAAAAGGCAGGCAGCAGGCACTCACCCTCTGCACTTGCCTCAATGTTTGAATTTCCTTCATTGCTTTGATCAGCGAAATCGGCTCACACACCATCCTGCAGCCTGCCCGCCATGAGGTTCACTCACGCTGCCTTTGCCTCCTGGGATCCTCTCAGACACTGCAGATTTCTGGAACACCCAAAGGATCTCCAAACAGCAAATCACAGACTCCAGCAGTTCCAGAATCGCTTTCAAGACGATAAACAAATATAAAAGACATAAAAGAAGTGAAACATATGGCTTCATAATCTATCCAGAAGACATCGACTGAAGAAGCTTTGTACGCAGGCGCCACCTTGACCTGTTGGTCATTGACCTGATTGAAATTGCTTGATGTTATCAGGTCCGATGTTATCAGATCTGTCCCAAGCCCAGCATATGTGCAATTACGAAGAAAGCATGGCAGAGCCTCTACTTCCTTAGGACCATTTGGCATGGCAATTATAACCTTGACTAAATTCTGTAGATGTGTGGTGGAGAATATATTAACTGGTTGCATCACCACCTGGTATGGATCACCAATGCTCTTGAATGGAAAATCCTTTAAAAAGTGGCGGATATGGCCCTCCCAACCACTGAACACATCTGCATGGAGCACTGAGGCAGTATACATCATCAGGGACCCCCTCCACCCAGAACATACTTTCTTCTTACTTCTGCCATGAGGAAGGGGGTGCAGGAGTCCCAGGAGTCACACCACCAAGTTCAGGAACGGTTATTGCCCCTCAGTTATCAGGCTCCTGAACCACTTCACTCAATTCCACTTGCCTCATCACTGAACCGTTCCCACAACCCATAGAAACAAAATTTCAACAACTGATCATCTCTTGTTCTCGATATTTATTTATTTTAAATTATTATTATTTCTTTTTTTGCTTTCTTTTTGTACTTGCACAGTCTTTTGCACACTGGTTATCTGCCCTGTTGGTGCAGTCTTTCATTGATTCTATCATGGTTATTATATTTATTAAGTATGCATGAAAGAAAATGAATCTCAGGGCTGTATATGGTGACATATATGTACTTTGATAATAAATTTACTTTGAACTTTGAACTTTGCACTCAAAGCGGCTCAGGCCTCCAAAAGTATTATGACTTGTCATCCAGCTGGTGAAATGTTATAATATGCTTGAACCCAGAAAAGGGCAGGGTTTTCAGCCTCGGAAAGAAGCAAATGACAATTGGACAATATGCAGTGGAAGTGATAATGACATTTGTATTGAAACAGCTCCGCCTGTGACCGCAAAAGCACTGCAGAGAGTTGTAAACACAGCGCAGTACATCACAAAAACTCATTTCCCTCTGTGGACTCTGTCTACACTTGTTGCTACCTGAATGAAGCAGTCATTACAACCAAAGTTTCCACCTATCCCAGTCATTCTCTTTTCTCCAACTTCCCACTGTGCAGTAGATACCAAAGCTCGAAAGATTGTACCACCAGGCTCAAGGACAGTTTTGATTCCATTGGTATCAGACTATTGAATAGAACCCTAGTACAGTGAGGTGGTCTCTTGACCTCACAATCTATCTTGTAATAATCTACCTTGCACATAATGTCTGCCTGCACAGTACTTTGACTGGAACTATAACCATTTATTCAGCACTCAATGTGCTGTTCTAAGAAGTGATCTGTGTAAATGGTATACAAGACTTGTTTTTTCCACTGTACCTCAGTACGTGTGACAATAATAAACCAATTTACTAACAGATAAGCTTACTGTAGGCAGGACTTCACCCTGTAAGTTCATTTTACAGCCATATAAATAGAGAGTAGATTAGATTAGATTAGATTCAACTTTATTGTCATTGTGCCGAGTACAGATACAAAGCCAATGAAATGCATTTAGCATCTGACCAGAAATGCAAACAATAGTGTTATTTACAAAATCACTGTGAATAAAAAAGTGCTGCAGCACAAATATAAAAGAACTGAGACAGTACAATACAGATGCAATACTGCTTAGTGCTGTGATGTGAGGTTCAGCAGTGTCACAGCCTCAGGGAAGGAGCTCTTCCTGTGCCTGCTGGTGCGGAAGTGGAGGCTCCTGTAGCGCCTACCGGATGGGAGGAGAGTGAAAAGTCCATGGTTAGGGTGAGATGCATCCCTGATAATGCTTTTCGCCCTGGCCAGGCAGCGTTTATGGTAGATGTTCTCAATGGTGGGCAATTGGGTGTCAATAATCCACTGGGCAGTTTTCACCACATGCTGGAGTGCTTTGCGGTCCAATACGGGACAATTGCCATACCACACTAAGGTGCAGTTGGTGAGTATGCTCTCAATGGTACAGCGGTAAAAGTCCGTCAGTATCCTGGGACAGAGATGAGCTTTCTTGATACTCCACAGGAAATAAAGGCACTGTTGCGCCTTTTTGATCAGGACGGAGGAGTTCAGGGACCAGGTGAGATCCTCGGAAATGTGAACACCAAGGAATTTGAAGCTTGATACACACTCCACTACAGCTCCATTGATGTAGATGGGGATGTGAATGTGGCTCCTAGCATGCCTGAAGTCCACAATGATCTCCTTGGTCTTCTGGGTGTTAAGGGCCGGATTGTTGTCGGCACACCACGCGGCCAGGTGCTGGACCTCATCCCTGTAGGCCATCTCGTCATCCCCTCTGATCAGGCCAACCACCGTGGTGTCGTCCACAAACTTGATTATGGAGTAGGGGAACATTTTAAGTAAGGTAACAGGGTTAATACAGATTTGTTAATTGGATTGTTTAAGGAGCAGACATTCCGAATTCCTGTTGATCACTTTGTCAAAGGGAATTATTGCTATATTTAATATGAGTTTATGTTTCATTTTATATATTTCAAACCAATAGGCTGTCATTACCATTATTGCTGGAATAATGGGATGTCAGAATACAATTCATCTGATAGCAGTTATTGAACGTATAAAATTATTGAAAATTTTTCACTTTGCTGCTATAACCCAATCACCAAAATTTGTTTCAATGTTCATAAAAACAAGTAAATTTCATTTTAGAATTTTAGGAAGAAATTTAAGTTTTCAGCCTCGTATAAATTATAATAAAACACTTTGCATTTTCCCTAGAAACTTTTAGCAAGAGAACAGTGTGCCCACCAACTGTTTGCGGTTGTCTCCCGCTGCTAATATTGAACCTGCGGAGTACCTTGCCCTTCCACGTGCCCTAATTAGGAAAATCCACAACTGGGCTGCATCCTGATACTGGTGCTGACTTCACGGGTCACAATGATAATGATTTGCAGAATCTACTGGGAGCTCTTACAGCAAGAGCCAATAAATAATTCATTCCATCTCTGGTCACTGCAATGCATGTCAGCGTATTTAGAGCCCTCAGTGAATGTTAATAACTATTTTGCAGCTTTAAGTAGTTTTTGTTGTTGTAAGCAATTCCACAATCTTCATTCTTTCCATTTTCTAACATACACTCAGTGGCCAAATTATAAGATACCTCGCGTAGCTATTAATGAGGCCATTGAGTGTAAGTCTGCGGTCTTCTGCTGCTGTATCCACTGCCCATCCACTTCAAGGTTATGTCTTTAGAAGTGCTATTTTGCACATCACTGTTGTAACACATGGTTACTTAAGTTACTGTCATCTTCCTGTCAGCTCGAATCAGTCTGGCCATTCTCTTCTGAGCGCATTAACAAGGCATTTTTGTGCACAGAACTGCCAGTCACTCAATTTGTTTTGTTCTTTTTTGCACTATTCTCTGTAAACTCTGGAGACTGTTGTCCATGAAAATGCCAGGAGATCACCAGTTTCTGAGATACTCATACTACTCCCTCTGACACTAACTATCATTCCACAGTCAACATCACTAAGATCATATTTCTTCTCTATCCTGATGTTTGGCCTGACAACAACTAAACCTCTTGACCATGTCTGCATTCTCTTTTGGAATGAGTTGTTGCCACTTGATTGGCTGGTTATATAATTTCATTAATGAGCTGGTGTACAGGTGCACCTAATATAGTAGCCACTGACTGTATATATTAGAGTCAAACTTCTTAAATTGACTCGAACGAGTCCATTTATCTTGTTGAAATATAAAATGTTTTATTTTTTTATTTGGAGACACAGCACATGGTTTGATCCTTCGCCGAGAAGCTTGAGCCACACAATTATCCACATGTGACATACTAACCCGCGCACTTTTGGAATATAGGAGAAAACCAAAGCACCTGGAGTGAACCCATGCAGCCACAGAGAGAACATACAGACTTCTTGCATACAGCAGTGGGAAATGAACCTGGTTCACTGGCGCTGTAATAGCACTATGCTGACCTCTACGCTACCATACCATGTTTAACCATTAGTAGTAGTAGCAGGCAGCCGTCGATCCCAGGGGATGATGGGTTTTTGCCTCCGGAGGACTGTGTCCTGTCCAGGGCCCAATCCTGGGCAAGAAGATTTGAAGAACCAGCTGCTGCCCATGCAGCGGATTCCCCCTCTCCACATCACTGATGTAGTCCAAGGGAAGGGCAAGCACCGATACAGCTTGGCAACAGTGTCGTCGCAGAGATTGCCAGAGTGAAGTTGTAAGCAACATCAAACTGCCTTAGGTACCTTGGCTCCGGATTTCTTCCTCAGGGTTTACTTCTAAAGCCTTTCCCATGGGTGGGTATGGCCGCAAGGCAGCAGAGTTTTCCTTCTTCTGGGCAGGCTGATGAGCCCTACCTGCCTCAATTAACTATTAATTGTAGAATAATTACACAAGGTAATTAATAATTTTCTATGCTGGAGCATTTATTAATCATAAATGACTCTTGTTGTTTTTTGACTTTAATATCATATTCTATCCATCACTAATCTTTGAAGATTTGTAAATTCACAGGGGGCTTCACTCTCCAGTAATAGCACTTGAGAAATTATATTGGTTACTAGTAGACTTTTTAATATTTACTGTTTATTTTGATGAATTATAAAAATGGTTGCTTGTTCATTTTCAAGTACTTCCCCCTCACATGTGTGAAAGCGCTAACTCAAAGTAGGAAGCAAATAATTCCCAGACAGCAAACTCAGCTAGTCAGCCTTAGTGTGTTGAATTGTAAAGCACCCCACAGCCAAACCTGCCCCTGCCCTTATCAGATGCCACCACGCAGGAAAATTACAAGAAGGACTTTTGCCGAAGCTAATCCAAAGCAATGGCAAAATATGTGATCAGTACTGATGAAAATTGAACATACTTGAACAACTTTCCAAGCTGAATGGCTCATTACCATTTACTCATCGGCTATCTGTTGATGCCAAAGCGAATGATTGAAGAAAAAATTAGGGGGTCAGATGCAGCTTTGATTGCCAGTACACAAACATGTGCAACAACATCAATGCTTGATGTACTCTGTTTTATATTTTAGGACCAAAGACGTTTTATTTCCTTTTGGGTGTCTTATTGCAAATAACTCATTTGAGACTGGAGACAAACAAATGAAAAGCTATTCCCAAAAAAGAATTATGTGGCCATTGCAGTATTCCACAAACATGATAATATTCAAATACAAATACACCCTTGAGTAAATTGTTACAAAAACAATTTAATAATTTCTATGTTATCACAATGTACTGTAATACAAAAGATTTAATACACTTCTTCAAGAAGCTTCAAAGAAAGATCTTGTATAATCTGGAGAAGGACATGAGAATAATATCCAGTTATAAAAACCTAACAGTGAAAATAAGATGAGCAGTCATTGGTGTGGAAATAGGTTATAATCTATATCCATCAGCAGTCAGGGCTTGGGAGTAATGGAATCACCCTCCTTGTGATGAATATACTGCTGAGACTGAGTGGCTCCTGGAAATAGCAGAATCCTCAGTAACATCTTAAATCTAAACATATCATTTGCTTGGCAATTAACAATAATTATTCTCCAGGCTGGGAGGCTGAAACTGTTGAATCAATTTGGGATTGTAACATGCCTGGTGTGTAAACAAGAAGTTAAAACCAAGTCCAATGGAATAGTATTGTCTGCAGATGCCAGAATTTGGAGGAAAAGCAAACTTCTGGGAGAACTCATCAGTTCAAGCCCCACCTGAGGAGGCAAAACAATGGTCAACGTTTCTGGTTGAGGTTCTGCACCAAAGTGGTCTGTTGAACTTGACCTGTTGAGCTTTTTTACAGCAGTTTGTATTCTGCTTAGAATCAAGTCAATTACTTCTGAAGATTAGATAATTTGGTCCCAAACAGAAAAGTATTAAAGATCATAATAGAACAAGAGGGGAAAATCAGTTACTGGCTAAAGGGATTGAACTGATGCTCTCTGGAGATTAGATGTACGAGAAAAGAACTCATTGAAACATTTAAGGCTTAGAGGGTGGAAAATGAGATGTTATTTCTTGTTGCTGGAGAAACCTGAACCAACAGAAATAGTCTGAGATGAGGATATATTTGCACTTCCCAGGAAGAAATTTGGAAATTCTGTACCGAAGAAGGCTTTTAGTATGGACTCTGAATATCATTTAATCCAGGGCAGTTTTTGTCAAGCCAGGGAGACTCAGCTTGTTTATTTTAAATCTTTTAATTGCTTGTTGAGTGACCTTAACAGCAGTTTAAATTTAACTAGAGCTACATGGATTACCTGATGTACCTGGGACATGTCAGTGAAACGAAGTTAAAGGAACAGCAGTTTTAAAAGGAGCAAGAGGACTGACAAGCAAGCATGCAAAATGAAGTCTTGAGCTATTTTCTTGTTTAGATTTGTACAAAATACTGCATCAGTTCCTTGTTTGGGGGATAGCTGGATAAACTCATGCTGAATTAGTAAGCAACACTATTCATTGTTAACATTTTGCATTTGCCATATTGTTAGATTCCGACGTTTCTGATCTAATTGTATAGTTCAATCCAACAACATGTTGGTAGAACTTGTCAGCTCTCCCTGGTCAGATTGCAATGGGTGTCGCACTAGCAGCAATCATGTTAATCTAAAAGAGGACTGCGTGTCCTCATAATCTAAAATACCATAAGGCCAGAGGGTGACCTCAATAGTAATTTTAAAAGCCTCTTGAGCAGCATTATGTTGCTTCTCAGCTACTTGCAGCAGCCCAAATGAGAGGCAATCAGAGAGGGACATCGTGTTGAAGCCAATAATCCCCATAAAGACTCTATTACTTCCATTTACGAGAAGGAGGCATTATGTCATAATGTCAATCAATCTATAATACTATCAAAATGCTTGTTCTGCTATATGTTCATTTCAATGTTTCAATAAATGTCTTATCTTAACAAGTCAAGAGTGAACATACATTTAGGAGTAGAGAGAATGCTTACCATGGCATACCATTTCATTACAAAAGGAATTTTAATTATTCGCAATCCAGTTGTTGATTGATTCTTACAGGCTTTCTGTCAAAATGGTAAAGGGCTTGCTCGTTATCGTTACTAAAAACAACATGGAATAATGTGCCAGATACTGAAGGACTTTATTGTGTCTACATTTCCACACAAGACGTCTTCACCAGTAGGCTATCCCCTGGAAATAAAAGATTGATGATAGAGGGGAAGAAAGCAAGATACTCTTCTGGAAAAGGGAGGAAGAGGAGGGAAGGAAAAGTCAATTGTAGAGGTCATAACCATTTTGCTTTTTGTCAGGGAGAAATTCTTTGCTTGAGTCTTAGTTGGTAACAATGCGGGATAATGTCATGGACATTTTCCACAGTCGTTAAATGGTAGAGAGTTGATGATTCCAGCATTTCACAGTTTCTGAGCCCCATACTAAGGGCCTCTGCTACTGAACACCATGAATAACTGCCTGCACAATGCAATCATGTTAATTAGTGGGTAACAGAAAGCTGGAATACCACCTGCGGTGGAGCATCGGGTGCTGAGCAATCTCACGTTGCAATCCTCATGGCTGTCTTCCAGGGCTATGTATTTCGCTTCCAGGGAGTTTACTAATCACAGTACATTAGTAATATTAAGAGTTTCACAGGGGAAAAAACTGTAAATTTAGACTTAAAGATATCACATCAAAGCACACAAAAACTGAGATGAATTAATAGCACATTGAAATGCAAACAAAAGATATGGCAGTAGATAAACAATGGCAAATATTAACACAAAGAACAAAATTTTCATTGATATACACTTACAAGTAATAAAATGCATAATGAGAATGTGATATTGCTCTGGTTAGCCAAGAAAGTTAAAGACAGCATGATATTAAGTCAGATATATTAAAAGTCATCATAGGAATAAAGCAGAAAGTTATAGAGCTGCTTAACGGGGAGGAACAGATGCTACCTAAATCTCTCCTTGCTGCAAGTCATCCTTGGCAGTGAAGAAATGCCTCAGAAGAATGCTGGACTTAGTCATGGAGTCATTGAGTTATACTATATGGAAACGTGCCCCTTGTCCCAATTTGCCCATGCTGGCGAAGCTAGCTGTCTGAGTTGGTCCCATTTCCCTGCATTTGGCCCCTAACCCTCTAAAGCTTTACTATCATGCATCTATTTAAATGTCTTTCAAACACTGTTATCATACTTGTCTCTACAGTCAAGTCAAGTCAAGTCACTTTTTATTGTCATTTCGACCATAACTGCTGGTACAGTACACAGTAAAAATGAGACAACGTTTTTCAGGACAATGGTGCTACATGAAACAATATAAGAACTACACTGAACTATGTAAAACAACACAAAAACTACACTAGACTACAGATCTACCCAGGACAGCATAAAGTGCACAAAACAGTGCAGGCATTACAATAAATAATAAACAAGACAATGGGCACTGTAGCACTGTAGAGGGCAGCAGGTTGGTGTCAGTCCAGGTTCTGGGTATTGAGGAGTCTGATGACTTGGGGGAAGAAACTGTTACATAGTCTGGTCATGACAGCCCAAATGCTTTGGTGCCTTTTGCCAGATGGCAGGATGGAGAGGAGTTTATATGAGGGGTGTGTGGAGTCTTTCATAATGCTGTTTGCTTTGCGGCTGCAGTGTGTGGTGTAAATGTCTGTAATGGCGGGAGGAGAGACCCCGATCATCTTCTCAGCTGACCTCACTATCCGTTGCAGGGTCTCACGATCCGAGATGGTGCAATTTCTGAACCAGGCAGTGATGCAGCTGCTCAGGGTGCTCTCAATACAACCTCTGGAGAATGTGGTGAGGATGGTGGGGGGGGGGTGGGGGGGAGATGGACTTTTCTCAGCCTTCACAGAAAGTAGAGACGCTGCTGGGCTTTCTTTGCTATGGAGCTGGTGTTGAGGGACCAGGTGAGATTCTCCGTCAGGTGAACACCAAGAAATTTTGTGCTCTTAACGATCTCTACGGAGGAGTCATCAATGTTCAGCAGAGAGTGGTCATTCAGTGTCCTCCTGAAGTCAACAACTGTCTCTTTGTTTTGTTCACATTTAGAGACAGGTTGTTGGCTCTGCACCAGTCCGTTAGCCGCTGCACCTCCTCTCTGTATGCTGACTCATCATTCTTGCTGATGAGACCCACCACGGTCGTGTCATCGACGAACTTGATGATGTGGTTCAAGCTGTGTGTTGCAGCTCAGTCGTGGGTCAGCAGAGTGAACAGTAGTGGACTGAGCACACAGCCCTGGGGGGCCCCGGTGCTCAGTGTGATGGAGTTGGAGATGCTGCTTCCAATCCGGACTGACTGAGGTCTCCCAGTCAGGAAGTCTAGAATCCAGTTGCAGAGGGAGGTGTCCAGGCCCAGTAGGCTCAGCTTTCCAATCAGTTTCTAAGGAATGATTGTGTTGAATGCTGAACTGAAACCTATGAACAGCATTCAAACATACGTGTCTTTTTTGTCCAGGTGGGTTAGGGCCAGATGGAGGGTGATGGCAATGGCGTCGTCTGTTGAACCGTTGGGATGGTACACGAACTGCAGGGGGTCCAGTGAGGGGGGCAGCAGGGTCTTGATGTGCCTCATGACGAGCCTCTCAAAACACTTCATGATGATGGATGTGAGTGCAACGGTACAGCTTCCTCTGGTAGCTTGTTCATATTCCTACCACTCTTTGTGTAAAAAGGTTTCCCTTCCAGCCCCCATAAATCTTACACCTTCAATCTATGTCCTCTGATTTTAGAATTCTTTACTCTGGGGAACAGACTGTGACCATCCACCTTATCCAGGCTCCTCATGATTTTATATACCTCTGTACGATCACCTCTTATTTTCCCATGCTCCAAGAATAAAGTTCCAGCCTATTCATCCTTTCCTTCTATGTTGAAGTTCAAGTTTAATTGCCATTCAACCATACCTAATGTATGGATATAGCCAAACAAAACAGCGTTGCAAGGGCCCAAGGTACATGCATGACTAAGCTCAATGCAATATTTGACACCTGAGTTACAGCTTTAACAACAGCACCATCAGCTCTAGCAAGCATGTGATTCCCGTGCATGTTATGATTGTTTTGGTAACTGAAATCCATACTTACAGAATTCACAAATCTCTTTCCAAAACTTCGAGATATGGAATAAAATTGACTCTCAATGAAATAATGTGGAAAAGAAATTAGATAAATAAGCACAGATTTTATTGTTTTTAACTCAGATTTCTGAACAGATTTGAAGGAGGTGTGGCATCATTTTCTTTTTTAATGCAGCCTTTCTCCTCGTAATCCAGGGTTTGTCTTTAATTGAAAACTATATCACTGCAGTCATGATGATGAATACCACTGTTCAAGATGTCCAAGCAGGACAAGAGTCTAATTAAACTGTTTTCCAACAGATCACTATGATTTGCTGAGGGAGTGTTCTGGGAAAATGGCCATGGCTCCTTGAAACATAAACTAACTAGCAGCCTTTTATGAAGGTGACTGTATCCCTGTTCCTACCATCAGCAGGCTGCAGTCCATTGTTGTTGCCTACAATCCCAAATTACTGTGGTTCAGCAAGAAATCAAAGAGTCTACAAGAGCTGAATAAAGTCACCCACCAAGGACACTAGCTGTTTCTTCTCTTGGCCAGAAAGGCTGCTTTCACTGAGGAGTACTTCAACGTAGCACAGTGCTAGGCAAAAGTACAAGGAAGCCATCCTACAAGGGTAATTAGTTAACCCCTGCATGCAAATTGTAATGATTACTGTTGTGTATTTGATATTTCAGTAACATTTGAGTAATCTTATCTATATGTATTTGATTAGGCATTATTGATCCTTTAAATAATTCATTGCAGGTTATATGTATAAATATATGAATTGCATATGCCATCAGTCTACCATGTGATACATGTGTGCCTCACTTAAAGTAAAATACTAAGTTAGACCCGCATTCCCAGACTCCCGTATCTTTCTTTGAATTTGTTTAATTTCTTGAAGATACAAAACATAATAATGGCGGCATGGTATTTTTAAACGAACCCAAAATGACTATTGAGCTGTTAAAGCTTAGTGAGACAGTTGAACTAAAAAAACACAATGAGTGAAAAACACAGCCCAGCATGTGCCGAGACAGTCGGGGTAAAAATGAAAGCAGCCCAGCACTTGCTATTTTGAAGGGAAGACACAATAGAGTTACTTTTAAAAAGTCAGAAAATGGAAGAATTCATTAATTTATAAAATATTTACTGGTTGATAATAATCATTACAAAAAGAACAGAAATGGCTGGCTACTTCAGAAAAACTGATACTTTTAATTACAGGAAAGATAACTGGAATATATTACTGATCTAATTCAACAATACCTTAAAACAACACACACAAAATGCTGAAGGAACTCAGCAGGCCAGACAGCATCTATGGAAAAATGTACAGTCGACATTTCGGGCTGAAACTCTTCAGCAGGATAGTCAACAGCTCTTGGCCCAAAATGTCAATTTTACTTTTTTTTCCATAGATGCTGCCTGGCCTGCTGAGTTCTTCCAGCATTTTGTGTGTGTTGCTTGGATTTCCAGTATCTGAAGATTTTCTCTTGTTTGTGAATATCTTAAAACAAATGAAATAGCCAATGAGAAACAAGTACAAATTTTGCTGAGTGCATTGAGTTTAAAGGCATACAGTTTGCTTTGAGGTGTAACTGCTCCAACCAAACCAGCTGAAATGAGCTTTGCTGATATTGTCAGAATAATGCAGGAACCCTTACAACCAAAAAGAACTTCAAATCGCTGTTTTAATGGAAACCGCAGACATAAACACAATTAAGTTGCAGTCAGGAATTAAAGTTAGCATGAACAAAATTGCAAAGTCTAAACAGAAACTGGCCTGACTGAACAAGTTTTGTTAATGTTGTGGCAGGGGCTCACATTCACCAAACAAATGCGGTTTAAAGATGTAACTTGCAGAAAATGCAACAAAGTAGGACACATACAAAGAACATGTTGGGCAGACAAATATAAATGGATGACTCGGGGAAGAGAAAAAGATAAAAGGTCAAGTTGCAGTTCCTGACAATGATGAGAGTGACACAGGACAGGGTAGCCTCGAGATTTTCAGTAGGAAAATTAACAATAGACAAGCAATATGCCTTATGCAAGAAGTGAACGGCAAATTAATTAAAATGAAATTGGACACGGATCAGCTGTTTCATTCATTCCACAATATGAGTTTGAGTAGCATTTTAAAGATACTGAACTGAAATTTACAGATTTCCAGCTAAGGACCTATTCTGGAGAAAAAATAACTCCTGTGGGAATGACATTGGTAACTTGATTAGAGATCTATCCACTATTTGCATACCACATCCTCGGCAATAGAGGCAACTGAAAGCGAATGATGCTACAACAGTCTCCATGCTGTACGGCATGCACTGTTCCCCAACAGAGGGCAAACAAATATTGATGCCAACCCCTATGCCTCTGGTTGGAAAGCATACTAGACCAAGGAAGGACCATGACGCTCGGAGGAAGTGTGAAAGTGACGAAAGCAGTGTTCTGACTGCACAGTTTTAACAAGCAAAATATCTGAGAAGGCTTCTGATATCTTAATCATGCACTTACCTGCAAAATGTGGTTTGGTTTTAAGCTGGAAGAGAGTTCAAGGAGCTTTAGGAAAGTTGCAAGCATTCGGCTTTTGTGAGTATAAAGAACCAGAATCTACTCAGAGCGCATAAGACCTTAAGATATTAGGAGCAGAAGTAGGGCATTCGGCCCATCGAGTCTGCTCTGCCATTCAGTCATGGGCTGATCCAGTTCTTCCAGTCATCCCCACTTCCCTGCCTTCTCCCCATACTCTTTGATGTCCTGGCTAATCAAGAACCTATCTATATCTGCCTTAAATACACCCAATGACTTGGCCTCCACAGCTGCTCGTGACAACAAATTCCACAGATTTATCACCCTCTGACTAAAGTAATTTCTCCACATCTCTGTTCTAAATGGACGTTCTTCAATCCTGAATTTGTGCTCTCTTGTCCTAGGTTCCCCTACAATGGGAAATAACTTTGACATACCTAATCTGTTCAGGCCTTTTAACATTTGGAATGTTTCTATGAGAAACCCCCCCCCCCCATCTGCTGGTTTGGTTGGAGCAGTAACACTTCAAAACAAACTGTATGCCTTTAAACTTAATGCCCTCATTAAGTGGAAGACAAAATACTGTTTGTAAAAGTAAATGGAAAGATCAAAGCCCAACTGAATGAATGGAAGACCAAAAGGAAAGGAGTCAGTGGAGATATGAAAACAGAGGATTTGTCAGATTATATCATAGATGAGGAAACAAAGAGGAGAGATCAGATCATAAATGGAGCAATAGAAGGATCAATAAGGGAATACTCCTCTTATTCCTTTTGAATACTAAATGTACCTTCCCATGATCAAGATGCACAAACTAGAAGAAGAAAAAGGAAAAAGAAGAAAGGTGGCTACCACTGTCAGTCTCAGAGACAAATCCTACAACCACAATGGAGGAGTCCCCGGAACCTGAGATTGTTTCACAGCCATGAGTCTCACCTGCCAAGCAGAGTGATCTCCCTTGTCAGAAAAGATGCTACTCCGCAAGAGTAAGAAATCCTCCCCCTGAATAGAACAATTTAAAATTTACTATGCTATGGATGTCTGTATTTTGTAGTTGTATTATACAGTATTTATGTATATAACTTGAGATACATTCTCTATTGAGCATTGGGTTGATAGCTAAGTAGGGAGGGATGTTGTGTAGTTGATATTTCAGAAATATTTGAGTAATACATATGAACGAAACAGCCTTCCTCTGGGGCCAAGTTACAAAACATACACAGCACGTTCAAAACAGTGAGCAAAAAAAAACATAGTCACACAAAAAAAGCATACATAGTCCAAGACCCTGAGTGACATGTCCAGCAAATTGATTGTACAGATACCCAGCCACTGCAATCCAGCCTGTCATTTCAATGATTGACCACTGGAGTGCAGCACAGATGGAAGAGGCCGGCCTCCAGCTGCGCATGGACACCCTGCTACACCGCCTCCAGCATCTTCATGTCCACCAACAAGGCAGAGCTGTTGATTCACTCAAGCCTGACCTGACACGGATATTGATATGATATGTCTATGAAGGTTCTAAGTCATCCAAGTCATTGTATATCAAACACTAGTAACTCAAGGCAACTGGACTAGCTGTGTTTTCTGGAAGATATTTTACACTCATCCAAGAAGCTTCTTCAGTTCTAATCCATGGTGGGTAATTTTCCAGTTTATAATCTGTGAGTTGTTTAAAGGTACTGTATAGCAATCACATGAGTGTCATTAGGAGTCGTAGAGGTAATGTAAGGGTTATTAGTCTTATCTTTGCATGAATGGAGGTATGACGCTGGGGTAGAGATGTTATGACTGTATTATAAATAGCTGATAGGTGATATCGTACCCCACCCCATCTGTTCAGTTTTCCAGTTTGACAAAGATGGCTTCAGGTCAGGTCAAGACTCGGTTGTATATCTACACTTAAAGGATAAGGGACACTCCTTTGACGATAACAATGTGCACATTTTGGACAGGGAGGACAGGTGGTTTGAAAGACAGGTTAAGGAAGCTATGGTTTCTGGCTTGCCTTAGCAGTGTAGTGTTTAACCACGAACATTCTCCATCCACTTTCCTATGCAGCCAGTTACGAATCCAGCATATTCATCAATGTTGACTTGATGATCATAGGTAGCCACCTCCCTGGATATGCTCCATCTATGCTTTTGAAACAGTCCTCACAGTCCATTATTTTAAAGCAGTCCTGCAGCACTGAGGTGGTACCTTCTGACCTGGTCCTGATCTTCTTGTGAACTGGTTTGACTCGTTTAGATTAGATTAGATTAGATTATGAGGACATGCAGTTCTCTTTTCTTGTCATTTAGTAATTCATGCATTAAGAAATAATACAATATTCCTCTGGTGTGATATCACAAAAACACAGGACAGACCAAGACTGAACAACTAACAAGAACCACATAATTATAACATAAAGTTACAACAGTGCAACAATACCATAACTTGATGAAGAACAGGCCATGGCACAGTAAAAAAGTTCAAAGTCTCTTGAATGTCCCACATCTCACGTAGGCGGGAGAAGTAAGAAAAACTCTCCCTGCCATGCCCGACCACAGTCCGACTCTGAGTCATCCGAAAACTTCGAGCCTCTGATCAGCCCTCCGACACCGAGTACCGAGCACCATCTCTATCCGAACGATTTGACCTCAGCCTCGGTCGCCAGCAACAGGCAAAGCTGGGGATTTTGGGGCCTTCCCTCCGGAAGATTCTCGATCGCGCAGTAACAGTGGCAGTGAACTGGCATTTCAGAAATTTCTCCAGATGTTCCTCTGTGCTTTCACGTCTGTCTCCATCAAATCAGAACTGTCCACGGCCCCTACTTAACCAGGGATTAGCAAAATGGATAAGTGGTCTGAGTATCTAAGGTGAGGGAGGGATAGCCTTATAGGCTCACAAATGTTTCTATAAACCAGGTGTAACATATTCTCTGCTCTTTGCGAAGTTGACATGCTAGTAAAACTTCAGCAGGATGGCTTTTAAGTTGGCATGATTGAAGTCATCAGCAACAATGAAGACCTCATCAGGTTCAGTGGCTTCCAGGTTGCAGACTGTGCTGTAGAGTTCCTACAGTCCTTCCCCAGTTGTAGCATGGGGGAGGGTGTTGAGGGGGAGTGGGGTGGGGAATCTAAACAGCAATAATCACAATGTCAGTGAACTCCCTCGGTAAGTAGGTTGACCTGCACTTCACCGTTAAAAACTCTATCTGCAGTGAGCAGTGGACCATTACTACTGAGGCGTTCACATACCAGTTCTTATTGATGTAGACATACCGACCTCCTTGCAAAGGTCGCAGCATTTCTGTCTGCCCTAAAGGAGATTAGGCCCTCTAGCTGGATGGCTGAATCTGGAATGGTGTCTTGAAGCCATGTTTCAGTCAGGATGAGTGTGCAACAGTCTCTGATCTCCCACTAGCTCAGGCGCAGACGTAAGTAAACCTGTTTATTTTCCAATGATCAGGCATTAACAAGTATATCACACTGATGAAAAATCAATTAAATGGACAGTTATCTCCTTTCTAAATTACTGTGATTTACAGTAATAATTTATTCTTTTTCTAGTATAGGATGTTAAATGTTGTAATGTTTCCGTACTAATGATTTTAGTAAAAAGAAACTCAGATTACATTAAAATGGATTTGGGTAATTTTCAGTGGAGCCTGCTGCTTCTCTCTCCCTAGTGAACTAGATATATGTTTCCTTGTTAGAAAATGGAAGTCAGCCTGGGTATACTGTATTTTATCACCAACAACTATCAAATATATTGTCTATCATACATTGTCATATAACTATCATATATTGTCTTTTGGAGGTTTAGGTTTACTGATGCTTAATAGTTAAATTGAGAAAATGCATGAAAAGAAGTGTTTGCAAAATGATTGCAGTTTCAGTGCTTATCTATGGTGCATTATTATCTGATCCAAGTAAGGATCAGCTTCAAAATCTCTAAATGAAGGAGGTAAGAAAGAATGTCACTGAGAAGATGTCCACATGGAACACCAAATAACAAAAGGGTTATTCTGTAAATTCTAAAACTGTTCTTAGCAATGGGGCATGGAGGGTTAATGATCAACTCTGAAGTTTGTGAAAAAAATGGAGGAGGTATGCCAAAGACCAGTCTAATATCACCATTAAAATTGCAATCACCTTCTTGACTTGAGATGTATACCTGCCCAAACTGATAATGGGGGACTTGATTTTCTTTCAGATGTAATCTTTGGAGACCAGTTGCAGAATTCAGACCAAGCCAGGGAATAGAGTAGGTAATAATTAGCTCCAGAATGAGGAAGAAAAATATTGTGAGGGATAAGAGAAAGGAAGGGAGGAGAGGAGAGGAGGGAAAATATAAATGTGGTGAAAGGAAGAAAAGGAAAGATGTTATGGCAAAGGGATGAAAACAAGGAAGATCAATAGCAAGAGACATGAGTTGTTGGAAAAGGGATTGGGAAGCAAAGGTGAGGCAAATTGGTGTAAAATGGATGTGATCACAACTAGGAAGCTTTCAGAAAAAGATGAGATTTAAGTCCTTATCCCGTCTCGACCTGCACTTTCTCCTCCAGAACAGCAACATTTATTTTCATTGATGGGGTGAAACTGAACTTATTATTAACTATAAATTCGCCAATGACACCACTGTTGTTGGCAGAATATCAGATGGTGATGAGGTGGTGGACCAGCATGAGGTAAATTGGCAGACTGGATAGTGTTGCACTATTAATCTTGCACTCAGTATCTGCAAGACCAAGGAATTGAGTGTGGACTTTAGGGAAGGGAAGTGAGGAGAACACAGACCAATCCTCATCGGAGGGAGCAATGGAAAGGGTGAGCAGCTTCCTGGCCATCAGCAGCTTAGAAGAACTATCCTGGGCCCAACATATGAGATCTGATGTGTCATCAAAGCTTTGTTTTGCATTCCATTTACACATATCATTTCATTACAATAGTGCATTAAGGTAAAACGATAACTGGGTGTAATATTTTTAGAAATAAAATTTAAACTTTCCACCTTAACGCAACATATAAATAAGTTCTTCAGCCTACAGAAACTGCACCAGCCATCAAGTCCCTAATATTACACCAATCCTGTCCTTACACACTTTTTCCCTCACATTACCCTCTCCCCACGAACATACAAATCATACCACTCATCTACAACGTAAGTTACAGTAGCCAATTATCCTATAAACCCAAGAATTTTGGAGTTATGGGCAAAACCCCGAGGAAACCCATAAGATTACAGAGAGAATATGCAAACCTTAAGTAAACAGCACTGATGCTGGTCTCTTGAGCTGTGAGGCAGCAATTCTACCAGTTATGCAACTGTGCTGTCTTTCCTTTTGGAGGCCCCCAGATACAAACCAATCAAATACAGTGTAAACTCTCTTCTTCAGGAACAGCAAATTATTGTTTCTTACGAATGAGATTTGTTTCTTATCAATCCATATGAAGACATTTGCTATTTGCTATGTAGCACTGTCCCCAATGAGATCTGTCCATCTCCTACCAGAACATGTTATCATAATGTCCTTAAGAGAAAAGAGGAAAAATTTTAAATCATGACTAAGAAATTTGATTTCAAAATTCAATTCTAGCGATTCCTATTTTAGGTAACATATTTTTTCCTCCCTCTTTTACGGATCGCGCTTTTCAAACTTGGAAGACTAAGGGTATTTTACGGTTTTTGGATTTATTTTTAGATGGTTCCCTTATGTCTTTTGAACAATTATCTAATAAATATAACCTATCAAGAATACATTTTTTTAGATATTTACAAGTTAGAAATTTTCTAAGTACTATACTTCCTTCCTTTCCAATGCTTCCTCCTATATATATTTTAGATTCGATAATTAACCTTAATCCATGTCAGAAAGGTGCATCGGCTATGATTTATAATATTATTATGAAACTCAGGAAAGCTCCATTTGATAAGATTAGGGTAGATTGGGAACAGGAATTGGGGCTTACCATTTCTGTGGATGACTGGGGGCAGATTTTACAATTAGTTAATACTTCCTCTATTTGTGCTAAACATTCCCTAATTCAATTTAAAGTGGTGCATAGAGCACATATGTCCAAAGATAAGTTAGCGCGTTTTTACTCGCATATTAATCCTTTCTGTGATAGATGCTCGGGGCAGATAGCCTCTTTAACTCATATGTTTTGGTCTTGCCCTACTTTGGAAACTTTTTGGAGAGATATTTTCAATATTATTTCTAAGGT
The DNA here is from genome assembly GCF_963921235.1 of Mobula hypostoma. Classification (NCBI taxonomy): domain Eukaryota; kingdom Metazoa; phylum Chordata; class Chondrichthyes; order Myliobatiformes; family Myliobatidae; genus Mobula; species Mobula hypostoma. The sequence goes on from NC_086106.1 coordinate 82,397,944, forward strand.
ATTAAATATAGATATCTCTCCTCACCCTATTACTGCTATCTTTGGACTACCTAAAATTTCTAGTAATCTTTCCCCTTCAGCCCGTAGAATGATTGCATTTCTTACTTTAATGGCGAAAAGATGTATTTTACAACATTGGAAAGAGCTTAATGCTCCAACTACCTTTTTTTGGTTTTCTCAGACGATTTTATGTTTGAATCTGGAGAAAATTAGAAGTAACCTTTATGATTCTTCATTTAAATTTGAACAGATTTGGGGACCTTTTATTCGATATTTTCATTTAATGTAATATTTACCCTTCTTGTTTTTTTTTCACTGTTTTAATGGAGGTCGGGATTGAGGACGTGATTTTAAGGTTAACTCTGTTTGGTTTCAAGTTAGCCCATTGCTTTGCTTTGCTTTTAGTTAGTTGCACGGTGGGTTTTTTTTTGGGGGGTTTTTTTTCTTTTTTTCCATTGATATATATAAAATCTAGTATACTATTATGTTATCTTGGTTTCTTATGCTTAAATTACATTGTTTGTAGTATTTTCTTTTTGGTATTGTTATCTTTTGGAATTTTATTATACTTTAACATTGTATTAATGTTTATATGGCTTACCTTTTTTGTATACTTACTCAATAAAAAGATTTAAAAAGAAAGAAAGAAAGACAAAATTCAATTCTAAAAAGATGCACTGCTAAGAAAGCATGCCCTGTCTTCAAAATTGAAATACTGCAGATTCATCAAATCTGAGCTAAAAACAAAATACTAGTTGTACAGGTCAAGCAGGAAAAGTCATCAACCAAAGTGTTAACTCTGTTTTTCTCCATAGATGTAGTCTGGCGTGCTAAGGACATCCAGCACTTTCTGAACTTATTTCACGCCGTCCAGTTTCCTGGCTTAATATTCATTTTCTCCATGTAATGACCTAGTACCTGGATTGCTGACAGCCTGCTCATCCTTATTTAATTAATCTTGAATTATTGATCTGAAAGAATCAATCTTTCTTCATTAAAGTGGATATCTTGTCATGATAATGATACCTTTTCAGGAATAACAATTAATTAAATTTTATTGAATGTACTAATGCAACAAATGTTTTATGACACAGGCACAATAAGATTAATAACTAATTTATTAGTTTTCTTTTGAAGTGACTCACCCAGGTTATGTTGCCGCCTCTTAATTTAACAAAGATAATTGTATTTACACTTTGAGAATGGTAAGGAACACCCCTGAGATTTTATGTTGTTTTTTTTTCTCATTTCAAACTGATCTGCTTTCCATTCAAATTACTTTCATCCTGGAAACATTCCATCCTGTTAATTTTCAGTGAGCATTTTGTTTTGAAGATGGGATTTGATGCACTGCTGATTCTTGGCATGTCAAATCAATAGCCAATACATCAAATGAAATATTAATCTGTTCTCAATTGGATACAGGGTTTACTGAGTCAGTTCTATGTTCAATAATTTGCACAGAAGTTCTTTATTGTCACTACAGTAAAAACCTGATATTCAGGCATGCTCAAGATTTTGGGGATGTCGGATACTTGCATTTCTGAAATTTTGGATGTTATTTTCTTAATAGTCCAACCAATTTGAATTCACCACTTTTTCAATGTAACATAGTATTACAATAACATCTCAATGAACATTGTAAGTTTAAAAGGGAGCATGGAAAACGAGGCCTTGGTGAGTTACAGACAAGACAAAATTTGCAGATGCTGGAAATCCAAGCAACACACAAAAAATGCTGGAGGAACTCAGCAGACCAGACAGCATCTATGGAAAAAAATACAGTCAACATTTCGGGCTGAGACCCTTCGGCAGAACTGGAGAAAAAAAAAGATGAGGATTAGATTTTAAAGGTGAGGGAGGAGGGAGAGAAACACAAGGTGATAGGTGAATCCGAGGGGGAGGAGTGAAGTAAAGAGCTGGGAAGCTGATTGTTGAAAGAGATACAGGACTGGAGAAGGGGGAGTCTGATAGGAGAGGACAGAAGGCCATGGAAGGAAGAAAAGGGGGGGGGATCAGCACCAGACGGAGGCAATGGGCAGGCAAGGAGATAAGGCCAGAGAGGAAAAAGGAGCAGGGGATGGGGTATGGGGTACAGAGAATGGGGAATGGGGAAGGGGGAAAGGCCATTACAGGAAGTTCAAGAAATGGATGTTCATGCCATCAGGTTGGAGGCTACCCAGACTGCATATAAGGTGAGTTGAATGGGAATTTGGGAACTGGGACTCCAGTGAGTCGGAAAGAGATGCAGGAATCAAGGCCCTGGTGAGACAGAAGGTAGCACTGGGAAGGGATCCAGCAAGTTAAAAGGAAGCACAACAAATATTATCTGGTAAACCATGAGGATTTTCAAATGATCACTTAATAGACTATTGTAGTTCACTGTATTTTATTTTTGTATCTTTTAAAACTTCCCTTTAATTTTTAGTTGACAGCCTCAATATTTCTCAAAAAGCCTGAGGACAGGTTTGATATTTTCATTCACAAGGGAATTGCACATAAACAGAAGGCATGTCCTGCAGTTCAAGACTGCAGAGCGAGCCCAACAACCCAGGATAAATCAGCAGCATTTAAAGTATCCAAATTAATGAAATCCTTCACTGTATAAGGAGTTGATAAGCAAAACAGCTGGAGAGCAAACATAACATGAGCATTTGTTTTTAAACAGAAACCTTATGAAGAAAAGGAATCTATTTATTACATCTGTTATAGCCTTAGTTGTGGTTCTAATTTTGAAAACCCACGAGCTGAGGATACAGAAGTATACACCAAGCAAGTCCAAACATTGACATACTTCATGTGTTCTCCTGTCATAAGTCCAGTATGATATTGATGGAACCTCTCAAAAAGCAGTTCAGGATTAATGCCAGTGTTCATGATTTTTTTATTTGTGTGAGACCCCTTCAGGCTGCTGCCAGAGTTAGTGATTTTGCTCATCCAGAAATGCACTCAAGTCACTGAATACATCTGCAAGAGAGCTCAACAATCTGCTTTCTCCTCGAAATTAGGCAATTTCAAATGAAAACAACCCAGAAGGTAAGATTTCTTTCTTCTCTGAAGGTAGAAAGGTTTACTGGAGTGTCATTAGGTTTTTCCTGTGCAACACAATACATTTAACCCAAGACAGACTATTAGGTGTATTGGAGCACATTGTGAGTTTTAAGCAGTTTTGCATTTTTGCATTAATTATTTTCTGCATATGATGCAAATAACTGAGAATATTTCTGGGAAGAAACGTCAAATCCTGTGCCATACACACAATATTAATTGTATTACAAGGCCGTTTTGGGTACAGGGGTCTAACACTTACCAGAGAAAGTGAGGCTCACATCTTCCACTGTTTTTGTAATGATCACTGCTCACTACCATACCCAGTTTACTTGCTGAGCACAATCCTTCCTGATGCTTTTCTTCCTGACTGGCTAGTTCTGATTATTTCCCCAGTAGATCCTTCCATCTAGTCATCTCCCCACAGAATACTCTCACCTAATGACCAATTCCTCTGTCGTCTTTTCTCTCTCATAGTCTGTGATTTTCTCTCTCCCACCACACTGATTCTCTTTACTGACCTTCTCTACTCCACCTAGATTTTCAACTTCAGTCAATGTTTTTTATCCTTTCCCAGCAGTATAATTCACAACTCATAGTTTTTTTTTCGCCCATGGTAATTAAAATATACTCCCTTAGCTTTACTTTGCTGAGCAAAATTACTTTCCTTTTTATTTATAAAAGAAAGAAAACAAGCAAACATTTAAATTTCAGCAACAGAACAAATCTATCAATTAATCCAAATATGTCAACAGATGAAGTTAGCCATCCTCAAAGTCCCAGGTCCCTCCTAAAAGACAACCATCACATCAGCCCTCAGAAACTCCTTTCCTGTGCTTCCAAAATGATGTGGACCTGGGTCCACTTGAGAAAATGGGGAAAATATCTTTGAGCAACACACACAAAAAATGCTGGTGAACGCAGCAGGCCAGACAGCATCTATAGGAAGAGGTACAGTAGACGTTTCGGGCCAAGACCCTTCGTCAGGACTAACTGAAAGAAGAGCTAGTAAGAGATTTGAAAGTGGGAGGGGGAGATCCGAAATGATAGGAGAAGACAGGAGGGAGAGGGATGGAGCCAAGAGCTGGAAAGTTGATCGGCAAAAGGGATATGAGGCTGGAGAAGGGAGAGGATCATGGGACGGGAGGCTAAGGGAGAAAGAAGGGGGGAGGGGGGAGGCCCAGGGGATGAGCAAGGAGTATAGTGAGAGGAACAGAGGGAGAAAAAGAAGAGAGAGAGAGAGAGAGAGAAAAAAAAAAATAAATAAATAAATAAATAAATGAATAGATAAATAGATAAATAACGGATGTGGTACAAGGGGAGGTGGGGCAGTAACGGAAGTTAGAGAAGTCAATGTTCATGCCATCAGGTTGGAGGCTACCCAGACGGAATATAAGGTGTTGTTCCTCCAACCTGAGAGTGGCTTCGTCTTGACAGTAGAGGAGGCCGTGGATAGACATATCAGAATGGGAATGAGACGTGGAATTAAAATGTGTTGCCACTGGGAGATCCTGCTTTCTCTGGTGGACAGAGCATAGGTGTTCAGTGAAATGGTCTCCCAGCCTGTGTCGGGTCTCACCAATATATAGAAGGCCACACCGAGTGCACCAGACGCAGCATATCACCCCAGCCGACTCACAGGTGAAGTGTCGCCTCACCTGGAAGTGTCTGGGGCCCTGAATGGTGGTAAGGGAGGAAGTGTAAGGGCATGTGTAGCACTTGTTCTGATAAGAGCTGGGAGGGAGATTGGTGGGAAGGGATGGGGGGGACAAATGGACAAGGGAGTCACGTAGGGAGTGATCCCTGCAGAAAGCAGAAAGGGGGGGAAGGGAAAGATGTGCTTAGTGGTGGTATCCCATTGGAGGTAGTGGAAGGTACGGAGAATTATATGTTGGACCCGGAGGCTGGTGGGGTGGTAAGTGAGGACAAGGGGAACCCTATCCCTAGTGGGGTGGCGGGAGGATGGAGTGAGCACAGATGTGCATGAAATGGGAGAGATGCGTTTGAGAGCAGAGTTAATGGTGGAGGAAGGGAAGTCCCTTTCTTTAAAAAAGGAGGACATCTCCCTCGTACTGGAATGAAAAGCCTCATCCTGAGAGCAGAAGCGGTGGAGACGGAGGAATTGTGAGAAGGGGATGACATTTTGGCAAGAGACAGGGTGGGAAGAGGAATAGTCCAGATAGCTGTGAGAGTCTGTAGGCTTATAGTAGACATTAGTAGATAAGCTGTCTCCAGAGTTAGAGACAGAAAGATCAAGAAAGGGGAGAAGGGTGTCGGAAATGGACCAGGTAAGCTTGAGGGCAGGGTGAAAGTTGGAAGCAAAGTTAATGAAGTCAGTGAACTCAGCATGCATGCAGGAAGCAGCACCAATGCATTCGTTGATGTAGCGAAAGAAAATTGCGGGACAGATACCAGTATAGGCTTGGAACATGGATTGTTTCACAAAGCCAACAAAAAGGCAGGCATAGCTGGGACCCATACGGGTGCCCATGGCTACACCTTTAGTTTGGAGGAAGTGGGAGGAGCCAAAGGAGAAATTATTAAGAGTAAGGACTAATTCCACTAGACGGAGGAAAGTGGTGGTAGGGGGGAACTGGTTAGGTCTGGAATCAAAAAAGAAGCGGGGAGCTTTGAGACCTGGTGGGTAGCCTCCAACCTGATGGCACGAACATTGACTTCTCTAACTTCCGTTAGTGCCCCACCTCCCCTTCGTACCCCATCCCTTATTTATTTATTTATTTATTTGTTTGTTTATTTATTAATTATTTGCTTGTTTGTTTATCTGTTTGTTTGTTTGTTTATTTATTTATTTTCCCTTTTTTTCTCTCTTTTTTTCCCCTCTGTCCCTCTCACTATAACTCCTTGCCCATCCTCTGGGTTCCCCTCCCTCTCCCTTTCTTTCTCCCTAGGCCTCCCGTCCCATGATCCTCTCCCTTCTCCAGCCTCGTATCCCTTTTGCCAATCACCTGTCCAGCTCTTGGCTCCATCCCTCCCCCTCCTGTCTTCTCCTATCATTTTCGATCTCCCCCTCCCCCTCCCACTTTCAAATCTCTTACTATCTCTTCTTTCAGTTAGTCCTGACGAAGGGTCTTGGCCAGAAACGTCGACTGTACCTCTTCTTATAGATGCTGCCTGGCCTACTGCGTTCACCAGCATTTTGTGTGTGTGTGTGTTGCTTGAATTTCCAGCATCTTCAGATCTCCTTGTGTCTGCAGTTTTAAAATATCTTTGAGTATGGCCATTGTGCGAGGTCTGTTCTATTGCAAGCAGTATGCAAAGTCTTCTGGAAAATGGTCCATTGCACGTTGCACAGTGCCCTTCCACGCACTTAATAATTTCCTCTGAGTGAGTGACATACTGTGGTTATTCATATTTCAGTCTCCTAAAAGACAGCCATCACATCAACTCCTAGAGGCTCTCTACCTGTGCCTCCTACATGGACTTGTGGTCTACTTGATAAACTGGGAGAATATCTCTGAGAATGGTCATTGTGTCAGGCAGTACCTACAGTGTCATGTATAATAACCCATTACACATTTTTATTTCATAATGCCAATTCATAGAGACCAATAAACAACTATATTTTCATTGTCAAGAAAAAGTACTAACCCAGTGTTTTCTTTGTCATTAATTGAAGATCTCATAATTGGAAAAATACCAGATATGTTGAATTAAAACTTAAGAATTAGAATTAAAATTCAAGTCTTAAAGAGATATAATTTGTCAATTTCTGAAATTCATTAGAGGGAAAAATAAAGGTTTTACCATAAATGTAACAACATGGCGGATGTAGAGTTTTAGATTGCTGTACTTCTGATATTTTTTAAATGTCCAATTCAAAATATATTTAATAAATTTTCAAATGATGTCCAAATTGCTTTTTGCAGAGCTCCACTGTTGGGTCATGTTATATACCCCTAGGGTTCGTCTTTTCTGTGGACTGTCGCTTTAAAATGCTGAGAGAATGAGACTGACTTTTGGACACTGTTGGATTTCTACTGACTACAAAATTGCTTGGTTACTATGGTGAGAGAGGTGGAGTTATTTGATGGACAATCGATTGTTTATACAAGTTTGTGGCTTGTTTTAAATAAGCAAGGTCAGATGATTCTCTCACAGACACAGAGAGACACATGGTCAGAGTCAAGATGGATTCGATCAATGAAAGACACCAGTGAGTGGGGTCACTGGTTTAAACTTTCAGTAGCCCAAAGGGGTGAGTTGAGATCAATCCAGAGTATTGGTAAATGACTCTCACAAGTGCTGCAACTAAAAGAAGTTTGCAGAGAGGAGGGGAGAGGAAGGTTTGAAACATATGAAACTTAGTGACAAAGGGGTCACTGTTTGGACTCTCTCCAAGTAGCCCGTAAGGGTGAGTTTGATTCCAATCGAATACGAAAGTGTGATTGTCACATAGTTAATCCACAGGAGTGGGTTCCCTGGTGAGGGGAGACGTGTGTGAATACCACATGTGTGCTTACCCTTTGTCTGGGTGTGGTAGTTCACTGAAGAAGGCAGCCCTGTGGCAAACCACTGTTGGAGTTATTTCATATGTCATGGAACTGGATAAGTGGCTATCACGTTGTGTGGTTGGGGTAACCTTGTGGAATCTACTGGTGTGTCTACCCTTGCCTGGGTGGTAGTTTCCCTTGAAGATGGTCCCCTTTGTGATAAGCTACTGTTGATGATAATCCATATGTGGATTCAGTTTGAGTACCTGTAGCCACCATTTTGGGATGACCCGGAGCTGAATTTGGGTGTGGTATTGTGGTAACCACTTGTGAGGAAGGATATTCTGTGAAGATCACTGTCGGTGATACTTCGCGTGTGGAGTCGGAGCTGATGACAGAAGACCAACGACACCTGTTTATTTGTATTTCTCCTACCGTGGATTTCACCTTGGATTACAAATATCTCTCTCATAAAAACAGTAACAACTCCGTGCATTGAACTAAACTTTCTTACATACGATCGTAAGACTAAACTCTTGCCACCTGAGCTTGGAATGAGTTTGGGAACCTTATTTTTTTTTACATCTATATACTGCTAACTCTTGGTTTACCTGGTTTAAGTTACTATATCACGTAGTTACTAATAAAATAGTCATTGTTAACAGCAAAACCAGACTCCAGGTGTGTTCTATTGCTGCTGATACTTTTACAGGATTGCGTGTACATAACAGTCAACAGAAAAGGGATGACTAACAGTGAAACAGGCAATAATAATTAGATATCTTCGGAAAACTTGAGGAAGTAAACACTTGACCAAGGAATCAGAAGAGATATTATGCATAGGACAAATCATTGGCTGCAACTCCTTATGTTACAACAATCCTGTGACTCTTCATTTGCCTCACAAATTTTCCAAATATGTCCTCCTTTCACAGACCCTATGATTTTAATCAGTGAGTTTTATACTTTTGATCTCCAGCCTCGCTCTTAATTGTAACAGCTGTTCACTCTATATTCAACAATACCAACAGTCTTTAATTTCAATGTTTAAATGTAAACAACAGTGGTTTCAGCACATGCTGAGAGTAGACTTTTGTAGGCTTGAGGTACAATATTGGAATTGCACTGATAATTAAACTTGAACTAGGTGCTAAATAATCAGTTCAAAAAGTAGCTCCAAGCTTCTGTGATAATGACATTTCACCTGCAATTACATTTCCTTTGAAAATCTCTTTTAAAAACAATGTTGAAAGCATAGACAATTCAATTCAACACCATGCAGGACAGAATTGGCTAGCATTCACAGTCTCTGAAACAAAAGTACAAATGATATTTTAAGCCCATGTTCATTGTCTTCTTCCACAATTAACATTTGGGATAAACAAATCATGTTGAATAAAACCCATGCAGCATCCATGTATTTTCACAATAGTTCATAAGGTGACTTCATTTTTTTTGTTAAACAGTACAACACTGGACATTTATTTTCTATTGTTAGTGCATACAGTCACTCATAAATACATACAGGCATGCAGTCATACTTTGCAAAAACATTTGCATAGACACATAGGAACGTTCTTTTAGAATCACATGTATGGTTATGCATTCACACAAATTCACAGAGTCATAGAGCACAACTGCACAAAAACAGGCCCTTCAGCCCATCTAGTCCATGCCAAACTGTTAATCTACCTAGTCCAAGCCCCATTGACTTGCAGCTGGATTATAGCTCTCTCTAATGTACCCATCAACACTTCATTTAAATGTTGCAATCAAATCCATATTCATCACTTCCACTAGCAGCTCATACCACATTCGCATCACCCTCTGACAGAAGAAGCTCCCCCGATTCCCCTTAAATATTTCACCTTTCACCCTTAATTTATGATCAATAATTCCAATCTCACTCAGCCTCAGTAAAGAAGCCTGCTTTCACTTAATCTATCCAAACCTCTCATAATTTTGTATACCTCTATCAAATCTCCCCTGCCCAGGGAGTAAAGTCCTAATGTATTTGAGCTTTCCCTATAAACACAGGACCTCAAGTTCCAGCAACATCCTTCTAAAATTTCTCTGTATTCTTCCAGTCTTACCGATACCTTTCCTGTAGGTAGGTGACGAGAACCACATATAATACTCCCAGTTTGGCCTCACCAGCAACTTCAACGTAACATCCCAACTCCTGAACTCAATATGCTGTTTTATGAGGACTTGTGTGCCAAAAGCAATCTTTTACAGCCCTATCAACCTGTGACACCACTTTCAAGGAATAATGCATCTATATTCCCAAATTCCTTTGTCCTACTGTACTTCTCTGTGCCCTGCCATTCGCTGTGTAAGTCTTACCCTGATTTGTCCTCTCAAAGTGCAGCCCCTCACACTTGTCTGAATTAAATTCCATCTGCAATTTTTCTAGCTGTTTCAGATCTGGCTACAAGCTTGGATAGTCTCCCTCGCAATTCACAACACCAACAAACTTGGTGTCATCCACAAATTTGCTGATCCAGTTTACTACATTATCACCCAAGTTGTTAATATATATGACAAACAAAGATGGACCCAACACCAATCCTTGCAGCATACCACTAGTCACAGGCCTCCAGTCAGAGAGGCAATAATCTACTACCACTCTGGCTTCTCACATGAAGATGAAAGAGAATCCAGTTGTTGAATCCAGTTTAGTACTTAATCCTGAATGTCAAGTGACTAAACATTCTGGACCAGCATCCAATGCAAGGCTTTGTCAAAGGCCTAGATAAAGTGCATGTAGACAACATCCACTGCTTTTTCTTCTGGTAACCTCCTTGAAAAACTCTATATGATTGGTTAAATTCAAACAACCACACACAAAGCCATGTGAACTATCCCTAATCAGGCCCTGTGTATCTAAATACCGATGTATCCTGTCCCTTAGAATATCTTCCAATAACTTACCCATTACTGACATCAGGCTCACTAAATTATAAATTCCCATCTTATTCTTAGAGCCTTTCTTGAACAATGGAACATTAGCTATTCTTCGGTCCTCTGGCACCTCACTTGTGGCTAAGGTCATCATAAGTACTCTGCCAGAGCCCCTGCAATCTCTACACTAGCCTCCCACAAGGTCCGAGGGAAGACCTTGTCAGGCCCTGGGGACTTATCCGCCTTATTTGCCTCAAAACAACAAGAACTTCCTCTTCTATAATCCAGATATGGAATATGGCCAAGTTTTGCCCCCATTCTATGGGCTCTGTGTCCATCTCCCGAGTAAATACAGATGCCAAAAAATTATTTTAAGATCTCCCCCAACTCTTTAGGGTCCATGCATAGATAATCACGCTAGTCTTCAAGTTGACCAATTTTTTCCCTTCCTATCCTTTTGCTATTAACATATCTGTAGAAGCCCTTAGGATTCTCTTTCATCTGACCCACCAGAGCAACCCCCACCTTCTTTAGCCCTCCTGATTTCCTTCTTATGTGTTATATTGCATTTTTGTACTCACTTATTCCTTGCTGCCTATACTTCTGATGCAGTTCCTTCTTATTATTAATTAGAGCATCAATAACCATCAAAAATCAAGGTTCCCTAAATATGTTGGCCTTACCTTTTATTCAAACAGGAACATACAAACACTGTACTCTCAGTATTTCACCTTTGAAGGCCTCCCACTTACCAAGCACACCTTTGTCAGAAAACAATCTATCCCAATCTTATTTGCCAGATCCTTTCTGATATCATCAAAATTGGCCTTCCTCCAATTTAGAATTTCAATTCAATGACCCTGAGTGGTCTCCATAATCATCTTGAAACTATGATCATTAAATCCAAAATGCTCCGTTACGCAAACTTCTGCTGCTTACCGTCTTATTCCCTAAAAGGAGACCCGGTATCACACTTGTTCTAGTTGGGACATCTATATATTGAACACATTTGACAAGCTCTATCCCATCCAGACTGTATGGGAGTTCCAGTCAATATGTGGAAAGTTGAAATGACTTACGATCACAACTTTATGTTTCTTGCAGCAGTCTGCGATCTCCCTATAAATCTGCACTCTGAGTCCTGCTGATTATTGGGAGGTCTATAGTATATTCCCATTAATATGCTCATCCCTTTCTTCTTCCTTAGTTTCACACATATAGGCTCGGTAGACAAGCCTTACAGTCTATTCTGTCTGAGCAATGCAATGATATTTTCTCTGACAATTAATGCCACCTCTCCCCCTTTAATGCCTCCCCCCCATCATATCTAAAATAATGGAACCCCAGATGCCAGTCATGCCCCTCCTGCAACCATGGCTATAATACTAATGGCTACAATATCATAATTCCTCGAGTTGATCTATGCTCTACAATACTCCTTGCCTTGAAGTAGGTGCAGCTCAGTACTGTAGTCTCACCATGCTCAACCTTTCAGTTCCTGGCTTTGTATGAAAGCCTTACATCTACTTTACTTGTTGCCCTGGCCTTCTGGTTCCCATCCCCCCGCAACTCCAGTTTAAACCTACAGGAGTACCACTGGCAAACCCTCCCACAAAAATATTGGTCGTCTTCCAGTTCAAGTGCAAACCATTCCGTCTGTACAGGTCCCACCTTCCCTGGAAGTGAGTAACATGATCCAAAAATCTGAGCTCTCCTTCCATTTGTTAAATCGCATTACCTTCCTGTTTCCATCTTCACCAGCACATGGCATGGGTAGCAATCCTGAGATCACGACCCGAGATGGTCTTTTAAATTTGAATGTCTCTGAACTGACTTTGCAATTTTCTTGACTATGTCATTGGTATCGAAATGGACCATGACCTCTGGCTGCTCACCCTCCTCTGAAAGTATGCTAATTCTTAATCCAAGATATCCCTAATGCTGGCACCTGGGAGATAACATAACATCTGGAAATCTTATTCTGATCTGCAAAACCTCCTGTCTGCTCCTCTAACCGATGAATCCCTTATTACTACTGCTCACTTTTTCTTCCTGCATCCTCTCTGAATCCTCAGCATCAGGATCCTTGGGTCTTAGTGCCAGGGACCCAACTGCTGTCTTGCCTCTGCTAGATCATCCATCCCTAAAGTGGTATACATGTTATTGTGGAGAACAGCCATGGGGATGTTTATCATATGTTGGGATATCTTGAGATTTTGTCATATTTCATGAAATTGAGATTTTACTACTTTTGAACTACTATTGCCTTGCACGACAGAACACAAAACCTTGTGAATGCTGAGTAGGTTACTGAAAAAAATTAACACACATAAATAAAGGCAACACACATGAAATGCTGGAGGAACTCAGCAGACCAAGTAGTATCTATGGAGTACAGTTGACATTTCAGACCGAGATCCTTTGGCGGGACCGAAAGGTCTTGGCCCAAAACGTTGACTGTACTTTTTTCCATAGATGCTGCCTGGCCTGCTAAGTGCTTCCAACATTTTGTGTCTGTGGCCCGGATTTCCAGCATCTGCTGCAGATTTTCACTTGTTCGTGATTGGAACACACATAAATAGTAGTCTGAAAGTTGGAACTAACTGCAACTGAGAATAAAGAATTAAGTTCTTCCTTCATTTGTAAGGATAAAATAACAGAGAGTGTTCACTTGGTGGATATGGACCCACAGCTCAAATGTATTCACAATTTATCAGAAATTAATCCTTCATTGCCACTTATATCTAGAAACATAAGAGTTGTTGGTGCTGTTGAATTTACTCTTTCGTTCGAAGATTAAGTGCATTTGCTTGGAAATTCTGAGCACACATTGCACATAGCACACCATATAGTGGTGTCAGCATCTTGTACTCTACCTCTGAAACTAATTCTTTTAAAGCCAATGAAATTGAATTTTGGAGGCTGATTAGCACATACTGACACTGCTATATAGTTTCCAACCAGAGATACATCTCCTGAGTGGAATCAGTTTGCTCTACAGTTAATGCCAAACACGTCCATTTTGAAGCTATGAGGCTGCAGCATCCAAATCTTAAATCTTACTGCATGCACTGTTTCAAAGTTTGAAATATAACAGAAGTGTTCTCTTTATCTAGAAATGTTATGAATCAGATCAACAGTGTGACTCAGGCATGATGTATTACATTTATTTATCCAATTTTATGATTTGGTGAATAAGTGAGCAACGTTAGTAACAGCCGAGGTGGCTGAAGGATATCTCTGAAGCAGATCCTGAAAGATCGTCATTGGACCTTATTCAACGTCTGTCATTCTTATTAATCTCTATAATCTCCAAAATGAGTGTACTTGCGCGAGCTTGAATATAGTGTATTATGACCTTATAAATTGTTGCAAGGATTAACCCTCAATAATAATGATCAATTAAGCCCAGGGAGAATCTGTATTTACTGACAAGTACCTTTATTGGGTCAGTGAATTCACAAAATTGAATATCTGTGTGCACATCCACTAGGCTTCCCTGACCCTCCATGAACAGTCAAAGAAGAGAAACAGTAATACCTGGGTAAAGGAGTCTACACCGACCAGGCATCCCTTTGATCCCATTGTAATCTCTATGTTTCCGATGTGGGGTCAACCACTTCTGCGATGGTTAGTCTCCACGGAGTTGTCACTGCCTGTGCTCCCGAAATCCTCTGTTCTTTTCCTTTTTCTAATCGGATCAATCTGTGATAAGCAATTTTGTTGGCTCATGTCCATCTGAGTGACCTGTGTCAGCTTCTCAGTGGACCTGGCCCAAGGCTACAAGGAACATTACGTTATAGCTAAACGCACAAAATGCTGGAGGAATTTGGCAGGCCAGGCAGCATCTATGGAAAAGAGTAAACAGTCGACATTTTGGGCTGAGACCTTTCATCAGGACTGGAAAACAAAGATGAAAAGTCAGAGTAAGAAGGTGGGAGAAGAAGCTGACTTTATGGCTGTTTCTTCCAGTCTTGTGCCTCGGGCAATTTATTTTGTCCTGTCCAACTTAGACTGGTTCTAACCAGCTCAGCCAAATATTTGACCCAGACAACCAGATCACAGGCTGCTCCTTCTCCAAGCCTGTTGTTTTACATAATAACCAGCTTCCTACACGAGAATGGTGTCAGGTATAGCGAATCATTGACATAAACTCCTTGTGTCCACATTAATTGCTCTAATTAATTTATACTGGAACAAGAATCAGTTCATCAAACAATTCACAAATCGGTACTGAAAGGACAGTCTCACAAAGTAGTCACCTCCATTCCTGCAACCATATGACAAGAATAAAGACTTTGGATTTGTCTATTTCCACAGTGGTTGCATCATCCCTATTTGCTGATTTGTAGATTATGGTTCTTTCTGGCCAACAAGATGATCGAGAGAACTATCTTCATCTAAGTAATCCAATTAACTATTGCTAAGTGTTGTTGATGATAGCATTAGCCCCTGCAACATCAGAATGGATAAAGGGCCAGGTATCACCTAATATAGGCAGATGTGGATTATTAGGCAGATTAATTAACAGTAAGTTGCCTCTCACGTAGAAGTGAGTGGTAGAAATTTGAGGGCAAGTGGATGGGAATGTAGAAAACTCTGTGGCTGGAGAGCCTGTTTCTGTACTGTAGGGCTGTATAAATGCTTCCTTCTTAAATCGTTCATAAACCTGAGATAATTTTGTAACCAATCTGTAGCTTCCTTGTTATAGCACATGGACCAGTGCTAAATTCAAGTTGGTATGCACTCAGTGGCCACTTTATTAGATAGACCTGCATACCAGCTCATTACAGCAAATATCTAATCAGTCAATGATGTAGCAGCAACTCAATACATAAAATCATGAAGGCATGGTCAAGACGTTCAGTTGTTATTCAGGTCATATATCAGAATGGGGAAGAAATGTGACATAAGTGACTTTGACCGTGTAGTGATTGCTGCTGCCACATGAGGTAGTGTAAGTATCTCAGAAACTGCAGATCTCCTGTGATTTTCATGCACAGCAGACTCTAGAGTTTACAGAGAATTGTGTGAAAAAGGAAACATCTAATGAGTGGCAGTTCTGTGGGTGAAAACACCTTGTTGATGAGAGAGGTCAGAAGAGAAAGGTCAGACTGGTTCAAGCTGACAGGAAGGCAGCAGTAACTCAAATAACCACACGTTACAACAGTGGTGAATCTCTGAATGCACAACCCTTTCAGAACACTTTCCCAGTCAATAGTCAAAGTCTTTACAAAGGTTCATGAAAACCCTCCCGCCCTATCAATATACTTAATTACCTCATCAACGTTTCACTCAGATTTGCCGATGACAACATCAAGCTGACAATTTCTGATTAATCCTTGCCTCTTGAAGAGAATATTAACCCTGTCCCTTAGTATTTTTCTGACAACTTCCCTGTTACTAATATAGGGCTCACAGGCCTGTGATTGCCAGGCTTTTTCCCTTCTACCTTCATTCTCTCCCAATGGCTGGCTCTCGTGCCACGGCATTGGCTTTCGGTTCCAGCTACCCTAGGGGTATAAGAGTAGCGTATGCAAGAGCCTTTGTCTCTTTTCATCAGCGGCTCCCCTTCAGACTGGGTCACAACCAGGGCTGAAGGACCTTTGGCAAAGTGTGCTGCAGAATGGAGGGCCTGTGCACACACTTAGATAAGTACCTGTTTATTGAATGTTTAGTGTTGTAGTGGCGTAACTCGGGGTCTTAATGAAGTACCTGTTTGAATTAGAAGTGTTATTGAATATTTAGTGCTGTAGTTTTGTGACTTAGGTGGCTTCAATAAGTACTTGTTTGGCATAGGTGCTTGGTTGAGTGTTTCACTGTTTGTAAATAAATAGTTAAATGCTTACTCATAATCAGTATAGTCTATCCCACTTACCAAATCTGCAGATCTGCTTCAGCATAATACATTGCATGGTCGACAGGATTCGGTGTTCAGCGGTAAGAGCAAGCGAGAGAACCCCTTGGGTGAGGAGCGCTGAGTCCTGGAGTGGATTGACAACAGTGATGGATTTGGCAGGCTCGCCAATACACTGTCACTCCATGGCATGCCAGTGGATTGGTCAGACAAGTTAGACTCTCATGGGGTAAAGATTGGACACCATATTGTATCCGTGTTAAACGGGATAGGGTTCCCAGACAAGAAGGGGACCCAAAAGAGTGCCTTTTGGCTGCTGGCAACCGTTGTAAAGCACCAGCACGAGCCGATCACACAGAAAGAGCAGGAGATGGTAAGTCTAAAGAATGAGGTGGAGGTGCTGCACCAGCACTGTTCCACCATGGGGAAAGATGTCCGGTCGACACAGATGGTGCCAAAGAGCTGGAAGGCAAAGTGGAGAGGTAGCTTGTCGGTTAGTAGAGGTGCAGTAACTAAAGGTTGTCCAGTGGGCTAATTGGCAACCGGATCCCATTGAGGTGCAAGCCCTGATCCTGCAGGGAGATGGTGCCAACTTGTGGATGGTGGATGGAGATATCTGGCTGGATGGTGAGGGTGGGGAAGAGAGAGTAGAGCAGTGTCCTATGATTCTACCTCAAAATGATCAGCCCCCACCCCCCCCCATGCACCTGAGACACTACAGAGCAGACCAGTGATCATGCACTCCCATACCCAGCATTTGGGCTTTGGCCCGTGGCCCCTCTGACAGTCATGGGACAGGAGGAGGACAGGAGATGCAGAGGGAGTATCGCAATGGGCCCCTCTGAGACGACAGAAATCAGGGAGCTCTCCACCAAGGAACTGGCAGGATGGGGGATAAGTGCAGTCAGAAGCTGGGAGAGCTTCTGACTATGTGGTTGCTGACAATATGGGATGAGGTGGGGTGGGTACTAGAGTAAGCTATCTAATAGAGAAATGGGCACACTATGGGGGCTGTCATCCCAACACATGGTCAATAATGCCTTGAGGATGCCGCCTGTTTCCCACGAGGGTAGCAGCAGCATTTCAAGGTCAGGTACCCCTCTCTTCTTGAATGGGATTTAAAGCCCATGGTAGAGTACAGCACAGTGGAGGAAGGGACCAGAGCCCTTTGCCAGTGGGTTCTAATTAAATGTTTTTACAGTGATGGTGATAGCCCTCCAGAGGATTCTGAACTAACCCCGGCCATGTTAGAGTACTTATTAAAGGCAGCAGCTCCCCATTTAAAAGTGGTGGTGGTGCCTTTATTGGGAATAGCAGTCAGGGTGCTGTAAATGCAGCCATTCCATTGCAAAAATGATTGGAGTACTTGGGAAAAGGTATGTATACTTAAGTCTGGAAGTTGGATAAGCAGATGGGGAGTGGGGGATCCTATATGACCAATAAGGAGATGTTTTAGTGTTGCTTAGGGCAGAGGACCCAAAGAAGCAGGTCAATGGGGTGCCCACTCCCACATTCTATGCAACATGGAGGGAACGCTGCAAGGGGAGTCGGGGAAGTGAACTGTTACAGGATAGGGTCATCTTCTAAGCCTTCCCTGGATCTTCTAAGTTGGATTCCTTGTCAGGAGATCAGGCTGGTGTTTGGTTTCCCAATGGATATGCATGGCAGGGGACCCAAAGCCTTACAAACCCATTATGGTGCATTGGGGGAAAGGGCATGTGTGGTGATAGATGGCACAGGTGGACACCGATGCCGAGCATACCATCATTACAGGTAACTCCGAGAGACGTTGGGGTCCCTGGGCTACAATAAAGAGCTTAGGGGGTTTGGGGGACTGTGTTTGGCAGGAAGGGTCTCAGCCAGAAATGTTGACTGTACTCTTTTCCATAGACGCTGTCTGGCCTGCTGAGTTCCTCCAGCATTTTGTGCTTTTTGTGTGTGTTGCTTGGATTTCCAGCATCAGCAGACTTGAATCTTGTTTGAATCAGGTTCACCGATGGCTCCAGCCATTGGCGGGGTGGCCAGCAGTGGTAGAAGATCACTGCTCTTCACCCTGCAATGAGCAAAGTCACCATGCAGGAGGGAGAGGGGGATCCAGCCAACTGGCTGAGTTGGTGGCAATGACCCTGCCCCTCTGAGAGGCAATCAGGTCTATTAGAATTTATACAGACTCCTGGGCAGTGGCCAATGGATTGGCAGCGTAGGACGGGCATGGGCAAAATTCTGGAGGCACCCCTATAGGAAGGTATCTGGGGTGATGCACACTAGTGACAGATTACAATTTATCATGTAGATGCCCACACCTACTGGGACACTGAGGGGAGCAGGCATAATACTACTGTAGATGGAGCAGTGCAGATCAGGATGGCCGCAGGTGTCTCCTGAGGAAGAGGACTGTGGTTGCCTGGATGTCTGGGCACACCATTAGAGTAGGTACTCAGGGATGGATGGTATAAAAAATGGGTGCATGCTGGAGGGGTGGCACCAACTTATGACAGGGCCAAAACTGCAGCCGTAAGCTCTCCAACATGCCAACAAGTTAAGCCCAGGGGATGGCTGGTGGGTTCCTTAGGATACATCTGGTCAGGTCTGGCAGATAGATTATATTGGACCTCTGCCTCACCAAGCTGCAAAGCAATGTGTGCTGACCATGATCAAAACATATTCCAGAGACCTAATGGCGGTGCCATGCGACCATGCTGACAAGGATAACACAATGAAAGGTTACAGCAATTGTCATCCATATATGGGGTCCCCTGGAAGATTCAATTAGACAATGGCTCACATTTCGTGGGAGCAGAGGTTGAGGATTGAACCTCAGAAATTGATTTTTCATGGGAGTTTCAGCTCCCATACTTGCCTCAGGTGGCAGAGCTGATCGGACGTGTTGTTGAAGCAACAGGTTAAGCTATCGGCCCCTACCCACACTTTCCATAGGTGGTTGGGTGTGCTGCAGCAAGCAGTGGACCACCAGAACTCCCGGCCAGTGAGTCCGGGTGGGCCCCCGATGTCCCGGCATTTAGCAGTGTCGTACCCTCCGAAACTAGAGGAACTGGAGAAGGTTTGGGCACAGCAACCACAGGGGCCCCCAAGGCTGGGAGAGATTGTGGGGCATGCGCTGAGGATTTCACAGTGGGTAATGTTACCCGGGAAGCCAGGAATGACATGTTGAACTACCTAATGATTAACCAGAAAGAAATAAGTGTGTTTCGCCCTACACTGCAGGATGGCAAAGTGGAGGGTGCTAATGCAGTGGTGATTACGCTGACTTGCGGTGGGAGGTACTGTAACATGTTCCTGTGGATGGCTTATGAATATGCAAAGAGGGCCAACACATCGGATTGTTGAATTTGTCTGAAGACTCCAACCCCCAACATGGAAAGGATACCAATAATACTAATCCACTTTGATAACAAGGTAAAAGGCTGTTGGGGAAAACGGTCCAACTCCACTGACTTTGGTATTCTGTTTCAGGGGAAGCAGGGAGAGGATAGTCTACTCCAGCCAACCTTGCTCAATCATACGGTAATGGTCTTAAAGAACCTGAGACTTAGAGACCCGCGGTAGAGTGAGTACTTTAGGGGTGCTATTTCCCTATTCATGACTTGTTTAATCAAAAAGTTCCGATGCTGAAAGTGATTCCCCAGCAGTCAAGGAAGGGAAAGGAATGTTGGTGCAGGCAGTATAATAAACACAGTTCCAACCAGCCAGTGGAACACAGCGATTGTGAGCAGGAGCAGGATCCTGGGATGATTGTGTCTGTGCCAAATGGTGCAGTGAAGGTGGGCATTCCCTGGACACTGAATGGCACTTACTGGATATGCAGCTCCCATAACTATAGGGGCAGAAACGTTTTGGATAATAGCCTTTCCCAGTATGGTAAGGTCAATCTGTCTATGAACTCTGTGATGGAAACGCTGGCTAACAAGACGACCAAAGAGCTCGAGCACACAGAGGATGCACTGATTTGAGCATGCGGGAATTCTGGCTATTCAAGCGGTTGCTTCGCTGAATTGGATGACTGTAGGCTACCTCCTCGCAGAGGAAGGTGGCATTTGTGCTGTTATCTAAATTCCTGATGAGTTGGGGAACATCATTCACCTGGCTGATCATATCTGACATTCAGTGGATTAGATTAAGGAAAGTGGGACCATTTCCACAGCTGTTACACTCAGGGGTTAAGCTAGTGGCTTTTTGGGATGCAGGGAGGTTGGTGGAGTACTGGAGTACACTGGTTAAAGACTATTGGGCTTATAGTACTGGATGTTATAGTTTTGCATTTTAAATGTAGTTTAAAGGGGCGATCGTTGAGCGTTGTACTATCCTGAGGGCCAAATATCACGTTGTTGTGTCCTTTGAGGAGTAGAATGCAACATGAAGGATTAACTTACCTGCAGGTTGAAAGCCACTTCCTCCATGCCGGTCACCGGCTAGCCTGTTTGAAAGATGCAGCAGCTCTCTCCCATTGGCTGGCTTTCGCACCACAGCACTGGTTTTAGGTTCCAGGCATCCCAGGGGTATAAAAGTATGCCGGCAGGAGCCCCGGTCTCTTTTCACGAGGGGCTTCCCTTCAGACTGGCTTGCAACCAGAACTTAGGACCATTGGAAAGTGAGCTGCAGAAAGGAGGGCCTGCGTGCACACTTGTGTAAGTAGCTGCTTGCTGAATGTTTAGTGTTGTAGTAGTGTAACTGGGGGGACTTAACAAAGTACCTGTTTGAGTTAGAAATGTTATTGAATGCTTAGTGTCATAGTTTTGTAACTTAGGGGGCTTGGGGAAGTAATTGTTTAACTTAGAGGCTTGGCTGAGTGTTTCATTGTATGTTTGTAAATGAATAGTTAACATGCTTACTCACAATCAGCGTCTTCTGTCCCACTTAGCAGATCTGTGAATCTGCTTTTGCGCAACAAATGGGACCACATTTTAGTCCTCCAATTATCTGGTATCTCATTTGAGTCTGGCAGAGGTTTAAAAATCTCTGCTAGAACTGTAGCAAATACATTCCTTGCCTCCCCTAGCAGGCTGAGATAAATCTAAGCAGGTCGTGACAATTTATCTGTAGTTAAACCCACTAAGGCATCAATTACTCATTCATTATTTATGGAGACCTGCACTAGAATTTTAATTAGAGTTGTTGGCAGTGTGGTGGGTTGTCTGAGGCTATAGGCTGATATCAATGTGTTGGTGAAATGGGCTGATAAATGATATTTGGAGTTTAATTCTGATAACTGTAAGGTCATGCATTTTGGGAATACTAATGAGGCTCTGACATATCCCTTGAATAATATGGTCTTAGTGAGTAATAAGGAACAGAGAAACCTTGTCATGCAAATCCAAAGATCCTTGAAAGAGGCAACGTAAGAAGATAATGTGGTTATGAAGGTATCTGGAATATTGGCCCTCATTAGTCAGAGCACGGAGTACAACAGCAGTGTGGTTGCACTCCAGTTTTATAAAACATTAGTCATACTTCATCTGGAGTACCCTGTGCAGTTCTGCTCATCACGCTACAAGAAGGCTGAGGTAGCTAGCGCTGGAGAGGATGCGGAGAGTCACCAGGATGTTGCCTGTGATGGAACAGTTCAGTTAGAACGTGTGCTGACATTCATTTAGAAATGCAGGAGAAATAACATGTGCCCTTCCTATCTTCAGTCAATTTATCCACAGGAGGACAATAATTATACAGGTTTACTAGTATAGGTTTCCCAACAACAAAATAAATTGTATTCAATTCTCATTTCTGCAGTGATATTTTCATAATCCTTTCTCACCTCCTGCATTGTCCTTACATACAATTTTGTGAAGCATGCAACATACTCTATCCTAAATAACTGCACGGCAGACCTGATAAAGCAGTGATAAATATTGCACCTTTACAGAGATGGGGCAACAATTCCCTATGGACTGCTCTCCACCCAATCCGACCCAAGGCTCCTAATTCAACTGAAGTTCATTACAACTTTTATAGCAGAAAAACTTGTAGAAATTCATATCATGTTGAGGTGGTTAGAGGGGAACGCGCAGATGCGCATAATATATTACTACATAAATATTACCCTGCATGGTAAAAGATAACATTGAAGATATTGCATTTGGACACATAGAGGTTTGGCCAACTAGTTAGAAAGCAGTGGAAGGAAATAAGGGATCATATTCAGCTTGATAGACTAGTTATTCAGTGCCATAGGGATCAGTGCTGAGGTCTCAACAATTTTCAATATATGTTAACAACTTGGACAAAAGAACCAAGAGTATTATCAACAAATTTGTTTATAAGATAATGGAAAAGCAAGTTGTAAGGAGGTTGTAAAGGGATACAAATTGTTTATATAAACAGACAAATATTTGATAGATAGAGTCTGGCATGGAAAAATCTGATGTTATCCACTTTGGCAGGAAGAATAAAAAAATAGTATTTTGTTATCCTGTTCCAAACACACTAACAATGAGATTAGTAGGATTTAACAAGGGACGCAAATACAAATTCTCAAACAATTAGAAGAAGGAATTAATCACTTGATTAGAGTTAAGAAGCAAAGCAAAGGTGCTCTGCTAGATTCTCTAATAGGACACCAAATAGTGTGAGCACTGTAGAGTGCTGATGTAGGGACATTTAATTTACCCTATGTGGACTGGGACAATGTAAGACTACAGGTTTAACAAGGGAAGGGACTTCTGAAATGTGCTCCAGAGAAATTTGAACGGTACATTTTCACCTCATCAAGAAAGGAGATATTATTGGACCTGTTTTAGGGAATGAGATAAGACAAATGATCCAAATATCAGTATGAAAAAATTCTCATCAACAGAACAGTGTCCAATCAACCTACCATCCTGCATGTTTTCACGTGTGTGAGAGGAAGCCCAAAAAATGGGAGAAAATTCTTGTGGTCACAAGAAGAGCATATAAGCACTACCTAGTCAGTCCCGAAAGTCCTGCTTGATCCCATGTTGATGGATCTGTGAAATGTAAAAGAGTCTGCAATAAATACATGGAACTGACAGGTTTGAAAATGTTTTCTTGCAGTTGAAGTAACTTTTATTATAATTTGGTATTATAAAACTAAGTAACAGATGACTGCCAGGTAAAGTGAGTTGCGAATTTGGGAGTTTTATTAAGAATATACTTCAATACTCTCTTCTTTGTGAAGGCTTGAGCTATCAATATATCAGAATGCCTTAGTTTGCGGTAATGATGCTGATAAACTTCAAATAAAGTTGGCTGTTAGTATTCTAGAACAATTAATCTAGTAGTAAAACAAACAAAGGGTTTTTAAATCTTGTGCACTGAGAAATACATTTGTTTTCATGGTGAGCATTTTATCATTAGGTTAGATAAATTCTAGAACAGATTGGTAGAACAATATTCTGTAATTCTTAAAATCTTCAGATCTTCTGATATATTAGTATTTGTTTCAGTTGCAATGCATATACTGAAGGTTCCCACAGTGATCTGTTGTAAATAAATGTATTGAATCTTATTAAAATAAATTACCGTGCATGCCAAAAAGGGTGAATTTTTGGAAGGGGTGAAAGGGGGGTGCGGATGAATGAGATTCCACAAAGTGGTATCTACGTACATATTTCAATGCATTGAAACCATAGAAACCATAGAAACCATAGAAAAAGTACAGTACAGAAACAGGCCTTTTGGCCCTTCTTGGCTGTGCTGAACCATTTTCTGCCTAGTCCCACTGACCTGCACACGGACCATATCTCTCCATACACCTCCCATCTATGTATCTGTCCAATTATTTCTTAAATGTTAAAAAAGAACCCGCATTTACCACCTCGTCTGGCAGCTCATTCCACACTCCCACCACTCTCTGTGTGAAGAAGCCCCCCACTAATGTTCCCTTTAAACTTTTCCCCCTTCACCCTTAACCCATGTCCTCTGGTTTTTTTCTCCCCTTGCCTCAGTGGAAAAAGCCTGCTTGCATTCACTCTATCTATACCCATCATAATTTTATATACCTCTATCAAATCTCCCCTCATTCTTCTATGCTCCAGGGAATAAAGTCCTAACCTATTTAACGTTTCTCTGTAACTAAGTTTTTCCAAGTCCCGGCAACATCCTTGTAAACCTTCTCTGCACTCTTTCAACCTTATTTATATCCTTCCTGTAATTTGGTGACCAAAACTGAACACAATATTCCAGATTCAGCCTCACCAATGCCTTATACAACCTCATCATAACATTCCAGCTGTTATACTCAATACTTCGATTAATAAAGGCCAATGTACCAAAAGCTCTCTTTACGACCCTATCTACCTGTGACGCCACTTTTAGGGAATTTTGTATCTGTATTCCCAGATCCCTTTGTTCTACTGCACTCCTCAGTGCCTTACCATTAACCCTGTATGTTCTACCTTGGTTTGTCCTTGCAAAGTGCAATACCTCACACTTGTCTGTATTAAACTCCATCTGCCATTTTTCAGCCCATTTTTCCAGCTGGTCCAAATCCCTCTGCAAGCTTTAAAAATCTTCCTCACTGTCCACTACACCTCCAATCTTTGTATCATCAGCAAATTTGCTGATCCAATTTACCACATTATCATCTAGATCATTGATTATAGATGACAAATAACCATGGACCCAGCACTGATCCTTGTGGCAAACCACTAGTCACAGCCCTCCACTCTGAGAAGCAATCTTCTACTACCACTCTTTGGCTCCTTCCATTGAGCCAATGTCTAATCCATTTTACCACCTCTCCATGTATACCTAGCGACTGAATTTTCCTAACTAACCTCCCAGGAGAGGCCTTGTCAAAGGCCTTACTGAAGTCCATGTAGACAACATCCACTGCCTTCCCTTCATGCACTTTCCTCGTAACCTCCTCGAAAAACTCCAATAGGTTGGTCAAACATGACCTACCACGCACAAAGCCATGTTGACTCTCCCTAATAAGTCCCTGTCCATCCAAATGCTTGTAGATTCTGTCTCTTAGTACTCCCTCCAATAACTTACCCACTACCGACGTCAAACTTACTGGCCTATAATTTCCTGGATTACTTTTGATCCTTTTTTAAACAACTGAACAACATGAGCCATTCTCCAATCCTCTGGTACCTCACCCATAGACACCGACATTTTAAATATATCTGCCAGGGCCCCCTAGTGTCCTTCAAGGTCCGAGGGAATACCCTGTCAGGTCCTGGGGATTTATCCACTTTAATTTGCCTCAAGATAGCAAGCACCTTCTCCTTTTCAATCTGTATAGTTTCCATTATTTCACTACTTGTTTCCCATAATTCCATAGACATATGCCGGTTTCCTTAGTAAATACAGATGCAAAAAATCCATTTAAGATCTCCCCCATTTCTTTTGGTTCTGCACATAGCTGACCACTCTGATCTTCAAGAAGACCAATTTTATCCCTTTCAATCCTTTTACTCTTAATATACCTGTAAAAGCTCTTTGGATTATCCTTCACTTTGACTGCCAAGGCAACCTCACGTCTTCTTTTAGCCCTCCTGATTTCCTTCTTAAGTATTTTCTTGCACTTTTTATACTCCTCAAGCACCTTATTTACTCCCTGTTTTCTATACATGTCATACAACTCTCTCTTCTTCTTTATCAGAGTTGCAATATCCCTTCAGAACCAAGGTTCCTTATTCCTCCATCTTCCTCTCACCCCAACCCTCCCCTCTCCACTGACACACCCAGCCTCCCCCCTCCCCCCTCTGATCCCAGCTCTCATCCATGCCGGGTCTTTACCATCCCCTCCGACCTTCAACTGTCAGAGGCAGAACGCTCTGTTCTCAGTAAGGGCCTCACCTTTGTCCCCCTTCGCCCACACCTCAGTGAGTTCCGTGTTCGCCATGATGCGGAACCTTTCTTCCGCCGTCTCCATCTCCGAGCCTACTTCTTCGGCAAGGACTCTTCCACCCCCACCGATGACCCCTTCTCCCGTCTTCAACCTTCCTCTTCTTCATGGACACCCCGCTCTGGTCTTCTGCCTGCTCTGGATCTCTTTATCACTAACTGCCGATGGGACATCAACCGTCTCGACTTCACCGCACCTTGTCCCCATTACAACCTCACTCCTTCGGAACGCTCTGCTCTCCACTCCCTCTGCACTAATCCTAACCTTATTATTAAACCCGCTGATAAGGGGGGTGCTGTTGTAGTCTGGCATACTGACCTCTACCTTGCCGAGGCACAGCGACAACTCGTGGATACCTCCTCTTATTTACCCCTCGATCGTGACCCCACTAAGGAGCACCAGGCCATTGTCTCCCACACTATCACCGACTTTATCCGCTCAGGGGATCTCCCATCCACTGCTACCAACCTTATAGTTCCCACACCCCGCACTTCCCATTTCTACCTCCTACCCAAGATCCACAAACCTGCCTGTCCTGGCCGACTTATTGTCTCAGCTTGCTCCTGCCCCACCGAATTCGTTTCTGCATACCTCGACACTGTTTTATCACCCCTTGTTCAATCCCTTCCGACCTATGTTCGTGACACTTCTCACGCTCTTAAACTTTTCGATGATTTTAAGTTCCCCGGCCCCCACCGCTTTATTTTCACCATGGATGTCCAGTCCTTATATACTTCCATCCCCCATCAGGAAGGTCTCAAAGCTCTACGCTTCTTTTTGGATTCCAGACCTAATCAGTTCCCCTCTACCACCACTCTGCTCCGTCTAGCGGAATTAGTCCTTACTCTTAATAATTTCTCCTTTTGCTCCTCCCATTTCCTCCAAACTAAAGGTGTAGCTATGGGCACCCATATGGGTCCTAGCTATGCCTGCCTTTTTGTTGGGTTTGTGGAATAATCTATGTTCCGTGCCTATTCTGGTATCTGTCCCCCACTTTCCCTTCGCTACATCGATGACTGCATTGGCGCTGCTTCCTGCACGCATGCAGAACTCGTTGACTTTATTAACTTTGCCTCCAACTTTCACCCTGCCCTCAAGTTTACCTGGTCCATTTCCGACACCTCCCTCCCCTTTCTAGATATTTCTGTCTCTATCTCTGGAGACAGCTTATCCACTGATGTCTACTATAAGCCCACTGACTCTCACAGCTATCTGGACTATTCCTCTTCTCACCCTGTCTCTTGCAAAAACGCCATCCCCTTCTCGCAATTCCTCCGTCTCCGCCGCATCTGCTCTCAGGATGAGGCTTTTCATTCTAGGACGAGGGAGATGTCTTCCTTTTTTAAAGAAAGGGGCTTCCCTTCCTCCACTATCAACTCTGCTCTTAAACGCATCTCCCCCATTTCACGTACATCTGCTCTCACTCCATCCTCCCACCACCCCACTAGGAATAGGGTTCCCCTGGTCCTCACCTACCACCCCACCAGCCTCCGGGTCCAACATATTATTCTCCGTAACTTCCGCCACCTCCAACGGGATCCCACCACTAAACACATCTTTCCCTCCCCGCCTCTCTCTGCATTCCGCAGGGATCGCTCCCTACACAACTCCCTTGTCCATTCGTCCCCCCCATCCCTCCCCACTGATCTCCCTCCTGGCACTTATCCGTGTAAGCGGAACAAGTGCTACACATGCCCTTACACTTCCTCCCTTACCACCATTCAGGGCCCCAAACAGTCCTTCCAGGTGAGGTATCACTTCACCTGTGAGTCGACTGGGGTGATATACTGCGTCCGGTGCTCCCGATGTGGCCTTTTATATATTGGTGAGCCCGACGCAGACTGGGAGACCGCTTTGCTGAACATCTACGCTCTGTCCGCCAGAGAAAGCAGGATCTCCCAGTGGCCACACATTTTAATTCCACATCCCATTCCCATTCTGACATGTCTATTCACGGCCTCCTCTACTGTAAAGATGAAGCCACACTCAGGTTGGAGGAACAACACCTTATATTCCGTCTGGGTAGCCTCCAACCTGATGGCATGAACATTGACTTCTCTAACTTCCGCTAAGGCCCCACCTCCCCCTCGTACCCCATCTGTTACTCATTTTTATGCACACATTCTTTCTCTCACTCTCCTTTTTTTCCCTCTGTCCCTCTGAATATACCTCTTGCCCATCCTCTGGGTCACCCCCCCCCTTGTCTTTCTTCCCGGACCTCCTGTCCCATGATCCTCTCGTATCCCCTTTTGCCTATCACCTGTCCAGCTCTCGGCTCTATCCCTCCCCCTCCTGTCTTCTCCTATCATTTTGCATTTCCCCCTCCCCCTCCAGCTTTCAAATCCCTTACTCACTCTTCCTTCAGTTAGTCCTGACGAAGGGTCTCGGCCTGAAATGTCGACTGCGCCTCTTCCTATAGATGCTGCTTGGCCTGCTGCGTTCACCAGCAACTTTGATGTATGTTGCTTGAATTTCCAGCATCTGCAGAATTCCTGTTGTTTTCCTTATTCCTATTCACTTTGCCTTTAATCCTGACAGAAGCATACAAGCTCTGCACTCTGAAAAGAGATGAGGCAAAATTAAGTACAATATCCACAATTATTTTGAAATATCTTTGAACTGATAGAATAACTTTAGAGGTAATAAGCAAAGTATTATGTTCAAGAGAGTTGATAACTCAAATTTTATTCTAAGCATACAATAAATTCAATGGGACTAAATTTTGGAAGCACAGTTTAATGTGCAGTCAATTTTATGCTGTACATGTTGTATTTGTGACCTATTTCTTTCCAATGTCTTTTATTGACCTAAGAAGACAGACACAACTATCTTATGTTTAAACCGAAAAACAATGTAATTGCCTGGAAAATATTCAAGAAGAATGCTGAGCAACACTCCCTCAACATTGTTCTATCAACTTGCATTCTGTAGCAATATTTTTTAAGCAAGGATTCAATCCACAATAATATGACATAACAACTGTAACTGAGCCATGGCTTAGAAAGCAGAGATTTAGTTTCTACCAATTTATTCAAACCAATAAATCAAGAGTTATGAAGAATAATGCAGTAATAATCAAAAGTTTAAAACTACGATAAGGATATCACTTTTAATTCTGTCAGGAATTATATTTTGACATTTATTCAAAAGACCTGATATGTTTTAAAATATATTATATAGCATTTTGCTTGGGACAATTATTTTAAAAGATGAATATGATAATGACTTCCCACTATATTTTGCACATTGGTTCTAAAATGCACATCTTTAATGTGGATTCTTTTGAAGCCACGGAGCTGAAGTAAAATGGTAAAGCAAAGTGGTGGACAGCAGGGTGCAGCTGATGTGTTGGTTTCATCTTTGAAAATAAAGAACAGTAATATTAGAAAATGGACTTATTGTACTTCAAAGGAGTATTATTATACACAATTTAACTCCAAGCCAGATATATTAGTTTGGATCTGCCAGATATAGTGGCCACTTCTCAACAAAAACATACATGCTAGGAAACTAGCCAATGAATGCAGCAATGCCACATTACCGAATTAATAAATTAAATCAGCTAGAGGAACCAGCAAAGCAAATTATTGAGCAGATAACCAGTGAGTTAAAAAATAGAATTGAGTACCAATGAATCAAAAACTTAAGTGTATCCAGCACAAATAAATTAATAAGTAAAAGCAGCATAACATTTGTCATCAAATCGATTTTTCACAGAGTAAAGACAGCAGCATTAATGAATCTGTCTTTCGAACCATGTTTCTGTTACTTTGATGAACCCTATTTGAAGTCATAACTCAAGATTTAACTGGGGTCTTTAGAAGTCCACTCAGGGAAAATGAGATAATGTGGACAAATCCAAAAAGATGATTGTGGACTTTAGGAAGGTGCAGGGCGAGTACTCTTCACTACATATGCACAAATCCTCTGTGGAGAGATTTAGGAGCTCCAGGTTTCTGGAGTGTATATAATGGACGATCTCACCAGATCCCAATACATCACCTCTTTGTTCAAGAACGCACAGCAATGTCTCCACTTCCTGAGGAGATGGAGGTGAGTGAGGCTCCAACAACCCCCTCCGCACAACAATATTAACCAATTTTTACAGATGCACCATTGAGAGTGTCCTGACCAGCTGCATCACTGTCTGGCAAGGCAATTCCAAGGCATCTGATTGCAAGTTCCTACAAAGGATTGCAAGGATAACTGGGAGGATCATCAGGGTCTCTCTTCCACCCATTAGAGATACTTATCATGAGCGTTTTGCATGGAGGGCCCTTAGCGTTGTCAATGAAACCCCCCCATCCATCCAACAATCTCTTTGAACCCCTACCATCAGGCAGGAGGTACCATAGCACTAAGAGAAGAATGGTTAGGATAGGAAACAGCTTCTTCTCGGGCCATAAGACTACTGAACACCTTGCCACCACCCAGGTCCCATCATGTATGAAGAGCCAAAGAAGTGCCAGTAGCGTTATACTGTTTACTTTTTATCATGTAACGTATATGCACCTTTTTATTTTTCAATTTATTTGTGGTAATATTACTTCATGTGTTATGCGTGTGAGTTATATGTACTGTGCTGTGCATCTTAGTCTGGAGGAACATTGTCTCATCGGTTCAACAACAGTAAACTTCAACTTGATGAGAGAAGTAGGGTCAAAGATAAGATGGACTGGCAAATGACACTTAAAGAGTTGACGGTGGATATGAAATGGCAAGCATTTAAAGATCGCATGCATGAACTACAACAATTGTTCGTGCCAGTTTGGCACAAGAATAAACCAGGGAAGGTAGTGTACCCATGGCTGACAAGGGAAATTAGGGATAGTATCAATTCCAAAGAAGAAACATACAAATTAGCCAGAAAAAGCTGAGGACTGGGAGAAATTCGGAGTCCAGCAGAGGAGGACAAAGGGCTTAATTAAGAAAGGGAAAAAGGGTTATGAGAGAAAGCTGGCAGGGAACATAAAAACTGACTGTAAAAGTTTTTATAGATATGTGAAAAGAAAAAGATTGGTTAAGACAAATGTAGGTCTCTTACAGTCAGAAATAGGTGAATTGATCATGGGGAACAAGGACATGGCAGACCAATTGAATAACTACTGTGGTTCTGTCTTCACTAAGGAGGACATAAATAATCTTGCAGAAATAGTAGGGGACCGAGGGTCTAGTGAAATGGAGGAACTGAGGGAAATACATGTTAGTAGGGAAATGGTGTTAGGTAAATTGAAGGGATTAAAGGCAGATAAATCCCCAGGGCCAGGTGGTCTGCATCCCAGAGTGCTTAAGGAAGTAGCCCAAGAAATAGTGGATGCATTAGTGATAATTTTTCAAAACTCGTTAGATTCTGGACTAGTTCCTGACGATTGGAGGGTGGCTAAGGTAACCCCGCTTTTTAAAAAAGGAGGGAGAGAGAAACCACGGAATTATAGACTGGTTAGCCTGACATTGGTGGTGGGGAAAATGCTAGAGTCAGTTATCAAAGATGTGATAACAGCACATTTGGAAAGCGGTGAAATCATCGGACAAAGTCATGTCTGATGAATCTTATAGAATTTTTTAGAGAATGTAACTAGTAGAGTGGATAGGGGAGAACCAGTGGATGTGGTATATTTGGATTTTCAAAAGGTTTTTGACAAGGTCCCACACAGGAGATTAGTGTGCAAACTTAAAGCACACGGTATTGGGGGTATGGTATTGATGTGGATAGAGAATTGGTTGGCAGACAGGAAGCAAAGAGTGGGAATAAATGGGACCTTTTCGGATTGGCAGGCAGTGACTAATGGGGTACCGCAAGGCTCAGTGCTGGGACCCCAGTTGTTTACAATATATATTAATGACTTAGATGAGGGAATTAAATGCAGCATCTCCAAGTTTGCCGATGACACGAAGCTGGGTGGCAGTGTTAGCTGTGAGGAGGATGCTAAGAGGATGCAGAGTGACTTGGATAGGTTGGGTGAGTGGGTAAATTCATGGCAGATGCAATTTAATGTGGATAAATGTGAGGTTATCCACTTTGGTGGCAAGAACAGGAAAACAGATTATTATCTGAATGGTGGCCGATTAGGAAAAGGGGAGGTGCAACGAGACCTGGGTGTCATTGTACACCAGTCATCGAAAGTGGGCATGCAGGTACAGCAGGCGGTGAAAAAAGCGAATGGTATGCTGGCATTCATAGCAAGAGGATTCGAGTACAGGAGCAGGGAGGTACTACTGCAGTTGTACAAGGCCTTGGTGAGACCACACCTGGAGTATTGTGTGCAGTTTTGGTCCCCTAATCTGAGGAAAGACATTCTTGCCATGGAGGGAGTGCAAAGAAAGTTCACCAGATTGATTCCTGGGATGGCAGGGCTTTCATATGAAGAAAGACTGGATCGATTAGGCTTATACTCACTGGAATTTAGAAGATTGAGGGGGGATCTTATTGAAACATATAAAATTCTATAGGGATTGGACAGGCTAGATGAAGGAAGATTGCTCCCGATGTTGGGGAAGTCCAGAACGAGGGGTCACAGTTTAAGGATAAAGGGGAAGCTTTTTAGGACCGAGATGAGGAAAAACTTCTTCACACAGAGGGTGGTGAATCTGTGGAATTCTCTGCCACAGGAAACTGTTGAGGCCAGTTCATTGGCTATATTTAAGAGGGAGTTAGATATGGCCCTTGTGGCTAAAGGGATCAGGGGGTACGGAGAGAAGGCAGGTACAGGGTTCTGAGTTGGATGATCAGCCATGATCATACTGAATGGCGGTGCAGGCTCGAAGGGACGAATGGCCTATACCTGCACCTATTTTCTATGTTTCTATGTTTCTAAAGCACCAGAGTGGGATTTGGTTGGAGATTGATTCTTAAACTATAAATAGTAAGTTTTACAACTTAATTTGATTAATTGCCTTTTTAAGAATAAACCTTGTTGAACCTCAATGAGCTCAACACTGTCAACTAAAATCCTTTACTAAAGTAAGTTTACCCGAACTTTAAGAAATAATTACTTAGCTAAAACTGCCCACTTGTTTTCTTGATCCTATTCCCACAGGCTTTTTTAAAGAGGTTTCTGACGTGCTGATCAACAGTGTATTCAACATAGTTAATTGCTCACGAGTTTCTGGCATTTTTCCAGATCCCTTAAAAACTGCAGTAATTAAACCGCTGCTTAAGAAAAATAACCTAGGATGCTCCATTCTGGATAATTTTAGATCTATTTCCATCCTGCATTTTCTAAGTAAAATTTTAGAAAAAGTAGTTTTTCGACAACTAAATGAATACATGAATATAAATTCTATTCTTGACAAGTATCAACCAGGTTTTAGATCAAATCATAGTTTAGAAGCTGCATTGTTTAAAGCAGTTAATGACTTATGGCTTACTGCCAACACGTGACATATCAATCCTTGCTCTCTTAGATTTGAGCACAGCATGATACCTTGGATCACAACATTCTCATAAACCACCTTAGTCAATGGGTAGGTCTTTCTGGTGCTACCTTAAGCTGGTTTCAATCTTATATAACAGGAAGAACATTCTTTCTTAGCTGTGGTGATTGTTTGTCCCAAAGCTATGATATTGTGTTGGTGTGCCACAAAGATCAATTCTTGGCCCTTTTTGTTCTCACTTTACATGGTCTCATTAGGTCAGATTATTTCAAAATACAAGCTGACTTATCACAGCTATGCAGATAACGACAACTGTATTTGTCTATTACAGTACTCCTGATGACTCTGATACTCTAAATCCTCTGGTCTGTTGTCTTAACAGCATTACAGAATTGATCAGTTCACATTTCCTTAAACTAAATAAAGAAAAAACAGAAACTTTGTTATTGGTAGCAATAGAAATAGAGAGTGAATCTTAGAAACTTGATCCTCCAGCCTTACAAATCCAGCAAGAAATAAAGGATTTCAGTTTTATTATTGACTCCGAGCTAAATTTCAAATCACATATTAACTATATTATTAATAAACATGAAGTCTGCAGGTACTGGAAATCCAAAGCAATGCACGCTAAATGCTGGAGAAACTTGGCAGGTCAGGCAGCCTCTAATCCAATGAATAAACAGTCAATATTTCGGGCTGAGATCCTTCTTCAGGACTCACCATATTATTAAGACTGCATTCTTTCATTTAAAGGACATTGCAAGAGTTCGACTTCTTATTACATGTCAAGATGCAGAAAAATTGATACTGCTTTTTGTTTTAGCCTATTAGATCACTGTCAACAGAAAATCTGTAGATGCCGGAAATCCAAGCAACACACACAAAATGCCGGAGGAACTCAGCAGGCCAGGCAGCATCTATAGAAAAAACGTGCTCCAGAGGGAGACGATGGGTGGGCAAGGGGGAAAAGGGGATGGGAAATGGTGAAGAGGGGAGGCATTACTGTAAGTTGGAGAAATTAATGTTCATGCCATCAGGCTGGAGGCTACCCAAAAAGAATATAAGGTATCATTCATCCAACCTAAGTGTGGCCTTATCACGGCAGTGGAGGAGGCCATGGATGGACATATCAGAATGGGAATGGGAAGTGGAATTAAAATGGGTGGCCACTGGGAGATCCTGCTTGTTCTAGAGGACAGAGCAGAGATGCTCGGTGACGCGGTCTCCTAATCTACACCGGATCTCACTGACGTACAGGAGGCCACGCTGGGAGCACCAAACACAGTACATGACCCCAACAGACTCACAGGTGAAGTGTCACCTCACCTGGAAGTACTGTTTGGGGCCCTGAATGGTAGTGAGGGAGGAGGTGCAGTGGCAGGTGTAGCACTTGTTCCACTTGTAAGGAGAGGTGCCAGGAGGGAGATCAGTGAGGAGGGACGAATGGACAAGGGAGTTGTATAGGGAGCATTCCCTACCGAAAGCAGAAAGTTGGGGGAGGGAAAGATGTGTTTGGTGGTGGGATAGAGTTGGAGATGGCGGAAGTTTTGGAGAATTATGTGCTGGACGCGGAGGCTGGCGGGGTGGAAGGTAAGGACAAGAGGAACCCTATCCCTGGTAGGGTGGCGGGAGAATGGGGTAAGAGCAGACATGCGTGAAGTGTAAGAGATGCAGTGAGGGCAGCGTTGATGGTGGAGGAAGGGAAGCCCCTTTCTTTGAAAAAGGAGGATATCTCCTTTGTTTTAGAATGAAAAGCCACATCCTGAGAGCAGATGTAATGGAGACAGAGGAATTGAGAGAAGGGGATGGCGTTTTTACAAGTAACAGGATGGGTTGAGGTATAGTCCAGGTAGTTGTGAAAGTCCGTTAGACAGTGACAGCGAGATCAAGAAAGGGAAGGGAAGTGTCGGAAATGGACCAGGTGAATTTGAGGGCAGGGTGGAAGTTGGAGGCAAAGTGGATGAAATCGAGGAGTTCAGCATGGGTGCAGGAAGCAGCACCAATGCAGTCGTCGATGTAGCATAGGCGAAGTGCAGGATGGTTACCAGTGTAGGCTTGGAACATAGACTGTTCCACATAGCCGACAAACAGGCAGGTAAGCTGGGACCCATGGGAGTGCCCATGGCTACCCCTTTGGTTTGAAGGATGTGGGAAGAGCTGAAAGAGAAATTATTTAGAATGAGAACAAGTTCCACTAGGCAGAGGAGAGTGGAGGTGAAGGGGAACTGGTTGGGTCTGGTGTCCAGAAAGAAACTGAGAGCTTTGAGGTCTTCCTGTTGTGGATGGAGGTGTATAAGGACTGGACATCCATAGTAAAAATAAGATGATGGGGGCCAGAATCTGAAATCCTTAAAAAGATCAAGAGGGTGTGAGGTGTCACAGATGTAGGTAGGAAGTGACTGAACCAGGTGGGATAAATCAGAGTTGAGGTATGCAGATATGAGTTCAATAGGGCAGGAACAAACTGAAACAACGGGTCTACCTGTGGATTTTGTCAAGGAGGTAGAAACACTGTACAGGTACACTGTACACTGTACAGTGATATAGGTTTATCACTGTAACGCACTCTTCTCACGACTGCCTAAGGAAGATATAAATTGGCTACAGTTTGTTGAAAATGCGGCAGCAAGAATCTTAACCAAAAAGATAGAAAATATGAACACATTTCACTGGTTTTGGCATCATTACACAGGCTGCCTGTGTCCTTTATGATCAATTTTAAAATACTCTTAATTGTATATAAGGCTTTTAATAATCTAGCTCCTCTGTCCATTTTAGAGTGTCTATACCCTTGCATCCCAAATTGTAATCTTACAGTAGATCCGCAAATACTGCTTTGCTTAGTGTCCCTGGAACCAATCATGTTAGAATCGGTGATGCAGCCTTTTGCTTTTCTGCACCAAAAATCTGGAATACTTTACTGACTGAGATGCTATATGCCTGGTTAGTACTGTGGAGCATCCCAAAGCACTTCTAAAAACCTACTTCTTTTAATTTGGCCTACTTATAGGATTATTTCATGCCTGTTGATATTGATTCCCTTCATATAATTTGGTGTATTCAATTACATTTTATGCTCTATAATGGTTGTCTTTGTTCATAATTTTTAATTTTGTTTCATATTTTATGAGTATATTGATTTATCTCTACAATCTATGTTAAGTGCTTTCAGCCTGCACCTTAATGTATGAAAGGTGTTATATAAATAAAGTTATTATTAGTGTTATATGGTTACTGTTTCTCAGCTCCTGGTAAAATCTAAAGCACAGATATACGAGGGGTGATTGATAAGTTCATAGCCTAAGGTAGAAGGAGTCCATTTTAGAAAACCTGGCATATTTATTTTTTAACATAGTCCCCTCCTACAGGTACACACTTAGTCCAGCGGCCGTGGAGCATACGGATCCCTTCTTTGTAGAAGTGGTCCACAGCAGGGGTGATTGATAAGTTTGTGGCCTAGGGTAGAAGACAATGAGTTATATAGCTCTTGCTACATGCATGTGCAGTTCAACTCTTTGAGTGAAAATGCAGAAAGTTTGAAGTTAATAACTCAGCTCCTTCTACCTTAGGCCACGAACTTATCAATAATCCCTCCTGTGAACCACTTCTGAAGGTCCAAGACGCCGACTTCTAAAGGTCCAAGACGCCGACTTCTACAAAGAAGGGATCTGAATGCTCCACGACCGCTGGACTAAGTGTGTAAATGTAGGAAAAGTAACTGTGCTAGATTTTCTAAAATTGACTCCTTCTACCTTAGGCCATGAACTTATCAATCACCTCCCATAGCAAAGCACACTCATTTCTCAATTGCTAGGACCTTTCAGACTATCCAGTGGTGTTTTTTGTTATGGGTTCTGAAAATTTACATCAGTATTGCTGTTAGGCCTAGTTGTTTCATGCTGTTGTGTAGTAACTTTGGGATGGTACCAGCTGTAGGTATTGCTGTTGGGATAATGTTTAGCTTGTTCATGTTCTATAGTCTTTCAATTTCCTCTTCTAATTCAACATATTACTGGTGTTTCTCACTTATTTATTTCTGTATGTTGTATGTGTTTGGAATGGCTGTATCTATTAAATAAGTTCTTGCTTCTTTATCCTGTATTATTGTATCTGTATGGTTATTAAGGATTGTGCTACCTGTATTAATGGATCAGTTATAATATAATTTGTTGGACTCTGACTCTAGAACTGGAGCAAACTTGCATTTATAGTAGAGGATGGTGCCTTTTATGGGTTTGTGTTTTAAATCAAGGTTTTGGTGAATGATGTTTGCCACTTGATTGTGCCTGTGTAAGTAATCAGATTGAGTAAAACTGCTGCAGGATCCCGTAATGTGTTGGATTGTTTATGGTTTCTCTTGGCATTTGATACATTTACCATCTTGAATGTGTTAGTCTTTTATTATGTATTTCTAATCATTTTTGTGTTAACCTCCTGGTCTGGTATTGCCACAAGGAATCCCTCATTCTGGAAAGAGGTCTCTAACCGTGAGCTGGGCATTCAACGTTCCCTGTCGATATCTAGTCTGCTCATATCATGGAGATGTCTTCCATGGAGGGTCATGCTCTTCCCTTGTTTAGTTATTTCCTATAATGATATTTGTTCATTTTTCTGGGTTGTACTTTCATTTAAGTGTATTGGTGTGTACTTATCAGAATTGCCTATGCTCGCATGGAATGCTGAATCCTGTTTTTATTGATGAAAATATATCCTGAGAAGTTTTATCTAACCATTGTGTATACTTTTTAATCTGTCATTCCACTTAATATTAGTTGAACTGAATTGAATTGACTTTATTTCTTACATTCTTCACATGCATGAGGAGTAAAAATCTTTACGTTACGTCTTCGTCTAAATGTGCAATATACAATCATAGTAATTTATAATAAATAGAACAGTCAATGTTATATAGAATTACGCTCAAATCAGCGTGAGTTAATCAGTCTGATTGCCTGGTGGAAGAAGCTGTCCTGGAGCCTGTTGGTCCTGGCTTTTATGTTGTGGTACCGTTTCCCAGATAGGAGCAGCTGGAATAATTTCTGGTTGGGGTGACTCGGGTTCTCAATAATCCTTTGGGCCCTTTTTTCACACCTGTCTTTGTAAATGTCCTGAATCATGGGAAGTTCACATCTACAGATGCGCTGGGCTGTCCACACCACTCTCTGCAGAATCCTGTGATTAAGGGAGGTACAATTCCCATACCAGGCAGTGATGCAGCCAGTTAGGATGCTCTCAATTCTTCCTCCTTCTGTTCTAGGTAGTGTTAATCTAAATGCACTCGCATGTACATAGTGTTTTCTAAAATTTGTCATTTCCATTCTTAATTTTCTTCGTAAATTTCCCAGATAGGTTTCAGACCAAAATATTATGCCATAAGAATACTTTAATATGGGTATGGTGAAAGTGTTCATTACCTTTGTTATATTTTTACTGTTGAGTTCTGTTTGGCAGATTTTCTTAAGCCCTGAAGTAAATTTTGTCAAAAGTTGTCCCTTTATTGCACTATGATCTATTTACTTTGCTTGTTGATATCCCAGATATTTATGTTTCATATTCATCCATCAGTTGTATTGTATCCTGCTGCTCTGTTCTGTATTCTACTAGCCCTATAGCACCTTTATGCTTAATGTTCTGCACTTATCTAGTCCAAAGTTCATGTTTATATCTTTTAAAAACAGTTTGACTATTTGAATTTATTGCTTTAGCTTTATTGATGAAGAAGCATATGATTTCAAGTCTTCCATGTGGAGAAGGTGTGCCAAGGTATAGTTCATTTGTTTTTTTTTTCTGATTTGATGCCCTATTTTCATCTGATTTAGTAAATTAGAGAACGGATTTAAAGCTAAGCAAAGCCATAGTGGGGCTAGGAGATTCACCCTGAAATATGCCTCAGATTATTTTGATAATGGCGGTTGTTAAAAGAGAGGGTGATTATAGTACACCAATGCTTCATCAGATGTTGTCAGAATTTCACAAAGGTTGGGTGTAGTTTATATATATTAAGTACCTCTATTAACCATGAGTGTGGGACAGAATCAAATGCTATTTTTGGTAGTCAATATAAAAACATGAAAGATTTCTTCTTTATTATTATTGTTACTGGATAAATGATGCAATCAAAGTTCTAAAGTTCAATATACACTTATTATCTAAGTATGTATACACTATACAACCTTGAGATTTGTCTCCTTACAGGCAACCACAAAACAAAGTAATCCAAGAGAACTGGGTCCTGATGAAGGGTCTTGACCCGAAAAGTTGACTTTTTACTGTTTTCTATAGATGCTGCCTGGTCTGCTGAGTTCCTCCAGCATTTTGTGTATGTTGATTGTCTTAGTCATTTTTACTTGGATTGCAAGACACTGTTGGACATCAGTAATGTAGAATATTGCAAGTCCAGTTCACTGATTCAGTGACAGTTGTGGAGCTGCCCTGCCTTGGTTGTGGAGTGGACTAGGTTCACTCCATGGGGCTGCTTGTTGCAGCCAAGCTGGAGTTAAGACACCAAAACAATGTGGGAGAGTCTCTGCGGGGCATGTTGGAACCTGTACTAGGTTGGAGGCTGACCCCTTCCATCAGTGTTTGCTCAGTGCTGCTCTCCAGCTTTCACTTGGTGCTGCCCTCCAGTGTTCGCTCAGTGCAAGAACAAGTTTGACCAGGAAAAGTTACCATAAATCTACCATAAGTAACTCAGAGACTTGGGCTATATTTTTCGTTTCTTTGTGACTGTATGTTTTTCTGAAATTGTAACCATACATGCTGTTTGTGCTATGTGCTGTTGGTAATGTGTTTTGCCCTGGAGAAGTACTGTTTTGTTTGGCTATATTCATGCATGTTTTAGTGACAATTAAACTTGAACTTCCTTGCATTATGAACATTTGTTCATTTCTTACTGAGAAGTAAGATTAAAAGAATGAATAACTCATCTGTGCGATGCTAGTATTAAAATACCATTATTGTTAAAGAATTGAAATATTCATCAGTTATTGTGTGAAAATGAATGTGTTGAATCTTGATAGACCATTGCTTGAGGACCCTCTCTACTTTAACATGAGCAATTGAAAATTTCTTTTTTTATTTACACTTTGAAATAGTACTCTATGTTCAAATGCATGTGGACATTGCTTTTAGTCCATCGTAGGATGTTCAGAGTGAAACAGTATGGACTTGCAATGAGTAAGTCACATTTTTTGAGGTGATTATGAAAGGCTTGAAGATACTTTGGGTGTTTCCCAATAAGTTCCCTCATTGAGATGCAATTTACTCCAGAGACCAGGTCGAAATGCTAAACTGAAATATACATACATGATCATCTTAGCTATTGAATTAGATGGTGACAAAACCAAAGATTAATCTGTAAAACATGCCCTGCACCTCTGTAAATACAGTATTAGGACAAATGAACAAAGTCTTTCTCAAAACCAGGGAAATTGTAGACTTTAGACTCCTTTGACAGATAAAATCACAGTCAATGGTGGAATGATTAAAGTTGGTGATATATAGTCATCTCACAAATATTGCCACTAGATTTTAAAATGCAAACAACAGGAATTCTGCAGATGCTGGAAATTCAAGCAACACACATCAAAGTTGCTGGTGAACGCAGCAGGCCAGGCAGCATCTCTAGGAAGAGGTGCAGTCAACGTTTCAGGCCGAGACCCTTCATCAGGACTAACTGAAGGAAGTTAGTAAGAGATTTGAAAGTGGGCGAGGGAGGGATATCCAAAATGATAGGAGAAGACAGGAGGGGGAGGGATGGAGCCAAGAGCTAGACAGGTGATTGGCAAAGGAGATATGAGAGGATCATGGGACAGGAGGCCCGGGGAGAACCCAGAGGATGGGCAAGAGGTATAGTCAGAGGGACAGAGGTAGAAAAAGGAGAGTGAGAGAAAGAATGTGTGTATAAAAATAAATAACAGATGGGGTAGGAGGGGGAGGTGGGGCATTACAGGAAGTTAGAGAAGTCAATGTTCATACCATCAGGTTGGAGGCTACCCAGATGGAATATAAGGTGTTGTTCCTCCAACCTGAGTGTGGCTTCATCTTCCTTTGTCCGCCAGAGAAAGCAGGATCTCCCAGTGGCCACACATTTTAATTCCACATCCCATTCCCATTCTGACATGTCTATCCATGGCCTCCTCTACTGTCAGGATGAAGCCACACTCAGGTTGGAGGAACAACACCTTATATTCTGTCTGGGTAGCCTCCAACCTGATGGCATGAACATTGACTTCTCTAACTTCTGCTAATGCCCCATCTCCCCCTCATACCCCATCAGTTATTTATTTTTATACACACATTCTTTCTCTCACTCTCCTTTTTCTCCCTCTGTCCCTCTGACTGTACCCCTTGCCCATCCTCTGGGTTCCCCCCGCCTTGTCTTTCTCCCCGAGCCTCCTGTCCCATGATCCTCTCATATCCCCTTTGCCAATCACCTGTCCAGCTCTTGGCTCCATCCCTCCCCCTCCTGTCTTCTCCTATCATTTTGGATCTCCCCCTCCCCCTCTCACTTTCAAATCCCTTACTAACTTCCTTCAGTTAGTCCTGACGAATGGTCTCGGCCTGAAACGTCGACTGTACCTCTTCCTAGAGATGCTGCCTGGCCTGCTGCGTTCACCAGCGACTTTGATGTGTGTTGCCACTAGATTGGCTGGTTTGGATCCATCTGCTTATTTAATCATCTTTAAAGAGTATACAACATGCTAATTCAGTTTTATGGATGACTAGATGATGAAGATGAAGGGTGAATGAGGGGATTCTAAGTTAAATCCAAAATAAAAACAAATGCAATAAAGTGCTTGCTTACATTGGGAGGACTTTATCATTTTAGATTCAGCCCCTGTATTAATGCAGTCAGTGGACTGTAAGTAACAAATCGGCTATCCTTGATCTTTCAGGGCATAAAATCAAAACTTAATATGAAATATTACTTTAATCACAATGTAATAATGGCCATAACTGCCTTTTAATCAACTTATTTTATTCACAATTTTATTCCAGTTATGTTTCTACTTCATAAAATTAATGCACACAGATAAAAATAAAACCTAGCAATAATTGACAGTTAACCAATTCTGAAAAGACACAGACTACTGCCAAAAATTTGATTTCTGCCTTATAGTTATTTCTCCCACATAAGCCCATGCCTTGACACCTTTGTTTGAGTTGGTTTTGTCTGTGGTATTTTGAGCTGCGTGAGTGAGTGGAATTGAGTGAGTTGGAGATGAATCATCTAAGTTAGAATTTTCACACTGCTTTCGTTGAATAACAATATTGAGAATGCATTGAAACACCTCCAGTAGAATGACAATTCTAAAATATTGATAGTTTCATATCCTGTTAAATATTCTGTGTGAGTGTGTGCAAGGCTGATAAATCACTAATAATGTTTTCTTCATATTTTTGTGGAACTACTATGCCACAGAGCATTGCAACAAGCAGAAAGAAACTTTAATTTCAAATATAAAGATTGATTAATTGCTTCCACTGCACTTACTGAAAGTTTGATGCCAGAAAAATTGCAAGTGAACACAACCTAAAGAAAATCATGATCGTGTTAAAATAAAAAAAAGAGGAGACATTTTCTGTAGGGGAAATATTTTGTAAAGGGAGAAAAGAACCGATATTACACATCCATCACAGCAGGTAAAGATTTTATTCGGGGCTGGAAAGGAAAGGAATTCTTCTTATCGAATTTTGCGAAGTATTAAGTAAATAGTTCTACCACTATTTGAGCAAAATGGCCAGGATCCTTGAGCAAAGTGCACTTTAAATTTACTTTGTATTAGTGATAAACCTCCAGTAAACTTGGTGTCCTATGTTGTAGGATAATCCGCTGCCTTTAATCTTGTTATAAATATTTTCATTATTATCTATAGCAAGATTGAAGGAAGCAGGTTATCCTTTAGACTAAAGGAAAAACTCAAAATGTGCTTGCTGCAGGTAAACAATCCTAACAACGCCTGGGAACCTCTGCCCCATGCTCACTCTAAGGACCATTAAGAACCTTATTTGTAATATTTATTCAATTTAAGTTTCGGTTTTATCCCTTCATTATCACCTAATAGAAATAATACAGGGTTATGTGGAAGTTGAATTCCAGTAATTTGTTCCAATAAGATTCTTAAATTTATCCAAAAAGGTTGAATTTTAAAACAAGACCAAGTAGAATGTAAAAAAGTACCAATTTCTTGATTACACCGAAAACATTTATCAGATAGATTTGAGTTTAATCCTATTTATTTTTTGTGGTGTAATATATAATTGGTGTAAAAAATTATATTGTACTAATCTAAGTCGAACATTTATTGTATTTGTCATACTGTCCAGACAAAGTCAGAAAGAATTCATAAAAATTGCATTGGCAGTAGCTAAGAAGACTATAGCAGTTACTTGGAAATCTGATTCGTATTTAAGTATGGATCGTTGGAATAATGAAATGGCTAGTTCTATTCCACTTGAAAAAATTACTTATAATTTAAGAGATAATTATGTAACATTCTTGAATATTTGGCGCCCTTATTTACAAAAGATAGGATGTCATATTTAAGTGCTCCGACAAAGAATTTGGTTACTTGGGGAAAGTAACGAATAATTATACCAAATTTATTTTGAATCCCATGGAGCATGTGGAAACCTTCCA
Organism: Mobula hypostoma; assembly: GCF_963921235.1. NCBI lineage: Eukaryota > Metazoa > Chordata > Chondrichthyes > Myliobatiformes > Myliobatidae > Mobula > Mobula hypostoma. Next base: position 82,442,049 of record NC_086106.1, read on the forward strand.
ATATCCCGGCGGCTCTTTTTTTTTCTTTCTTTCTTTTAGGTAGGACTACATATGGGGGGGGGGGAGGGTTAAGGGGAGGGGGGGGTAGATTTTATCTTTTCATGTATTCTTTTTGAAAATTTAATAAAAATTATATATTAAAAAAAAAGAACCTTATTTGTCGGGAACACACAAAAATCCTGTCTAAGTGATGGAAGGAACCCATTGCCTTGCAAACTACTGACTGGCTAATCAGCTATCTTCTACCTCAGTTATCCAAGATGATGCCAGTGAACTGTAGTGAAACTCTTCTGGCTACGTACAATACTTCTAAATTTATCTCTTTTAAATTACCCTCTCTGAAATCTACAGCATGCAATTTCTCTTTAAGCAACATGCTTTCAAATCGATTTAATGAACTACAAATCTCAGAATCTTCTAAAGGACATGGCAGACTTACTGTAAATCTCAAACAAGCAGATGAAGGATCATGGCCTTGGCTGGAAGCAAGGCGGAGGGATTTCCAAGCCAGGCTGAAACACGGAGGGATGACAGTCCCTCTACCCAGCATCTTGTTAACAAATGTGCAGGCACTGGAGAACAAAACTGAGGACCTAAGGGCAAGATTGTTGTATCAGAGGGAGATGAGAAATTGTTGTGTTGAGTGTTTTACCAAGAAGTGGCTAACTCTGAGTATACCAGATATGGCAATCAAACCCAAATGTTTCTCGATACACAAGAATTCGGAAAAGGCAAAAGGTGTGTGTTTCATGATAATCTTTCTGTATTGCTCTAATGTGACAGTTTTGTCCTACTCTTGTTCCTTTGACCTTGAACACCTAAAGGTCAAATGCCAACCATTCTATTTACCAAGAGAGTTCTTCTCCTTAATCCTGACTGCAGTTTACATACCACCATTGGCTGGCTGTAATCAAGCACTTGAGATACTGCAAGATGCCATCACCAAACAAGAAACAGTCCACTCCAATGCATTCCAAATCATAGTCGGATATTTCAATCAGTCTTGTTTGAAGAAATCCCTGCCCAATTACCATCAGCATATAACCTGTAGTACCAGAGGTCCCAAATTCCTAAACACATTAGACTACTGCTATACTAAGATGAGGAATGGCTACCGTTCCATGCCCATCTGCACTTTGGGAAATCTGACCACTTAGCTGACCTTCTCTTACCTGTATTTGCATTGAGGCTAACGAGCAAAGCTCCAGAGAAAGGGACAACAAAGAGGTAGTCAGGGAAGCAGTGGAGTGGCTATCGGATTATTTCAAGTCAGTGGACTGGGCCATGTTCAAGGATCTGTGGATCTGAATGAATACAGCATGGTTGTCATAAACTTTATTAAAACAGTTGTAGATGAGGGTGTCGCCACAAAATCATTCAGAGTCTGCCCTAACTAGAAGCCCTGGATGAACCAAGAGATGCACAATCTGCTGAGGGCCAGATCAAATGAGTTGAAGTCTGGTGACAAAGAAAGTTACAAGAGGTTCAGGAATGATCTCTGATAAACCATCTCACAGGTGAAGAGGCAGTTCAGATTAATCTTGAATCACTGAAGGATGCTCGACATCTGTGGCAGGGCTTCAATCACCTCTTACAAAGTGAAATCAAGTGACATGGGTAACATTGGGGCTTTGTTTCTAGATGAGCTCAGAGTCTTGATGAAGGTCGCAGCCCGAAATGTTGAATGTTTACTCTTTCCCATTGATGCTGTCTGGCCTGCTGAGTTCCTCCGGCATTTTGTGTGTGGAGCTTGATGCCTTCAATGCTCAATTTGACCGTCAAGACATGGAGGGACCATCACAAACTCCCATAGCCCCCGATGATCCTGTGATTTCATTATCTAAGGCTGACGTGAGAGTATCCCTCAGAAGGGAAAACCCACGGAAAGCATCCAGCCTGGATGGGGAAACTGGCCAAGCACCAAAGACCTGAACTGATCAACTGGTTGGAGTGTTCACTGAGATCTTTAACCACTCACTTCAGCAGACTGAGGTACCACATGTTTCAATTATACCAGTGCCCAGGAAGAATGTGATAACCTGCTTTAATGACTATTGCCCAGTAGCACTTACACCCACTGTGATGAAGTGTTTTCTGATGCTGGTGATGAAACATATCAGCTCTTGCCTGAGAAGTGCCTTGGATCCACTCCAGTTGGCCTACAGGTACAACAGGTCCACAACAAATGCCATCTCAATCCTGGACACCTGAATAGCAAAGATGCATAAATCAAGATGCACTTTAGCTACTACAGCTCGGCATTTAATATATTATTCCTCTAAACTTGGGACCTTGGTCTCAACACCTCCCTGTGAAATCTGATCCTCAATTTTCTCACTTGCAGACTTCAGTCAGTTTGAATTGGCAACAACATTTCCTCTACAATCTCCATCAGCACAGGTGCACCACAAATCCCCTGCTCTACTCACTTTACACTTATGACTGTGTGGCTAAGCATAGCTCCAATGCCATATTCAAGTTTGCAACTGGTGACGAATCAGCATATAGGAGGAAGTTTGAAAATCTGCCAGAGTGGTGCCACAACAATGACTTCTTACTTAATGTCAGCAAGACCAAGGAGCTGATTATTGACCTCAGGAGGAGGAAAGTCCATGAGCCAGTCCTCGTTAGGGGGACCAGTGGTGGAGGGAGTCAGCAATTTTAAATTCCTCAGTGTTTTCATTTCAGAGGATCTGTCCTGGGCCCAGCAGCTAAGTACAATTATGAAGAAAGTATGACAGCCCCTCTATTTCCTTAAGAATTTACAAAGATCAGGCCTGACATCTATAACCTTGACTGCAGTGTACATCCATCTACTGATGCTTCTGGACACATCTTCAGTGATGTTCCTGGAATCTTCGGGTGTTTCGGGTCTTTCAACATCTTACAACCTCTTCCAGGTGACCCAGCCGGGGCTGATCAGACCCCAGCTTGTGTCCAGATGACTAGCTACTTATGACTCCATTGCTCCCCTCTTTTGAGCCACAGCCATCTTGAGGCCCTCTCTGCCGCATCGGTGGTCCTGCGGATGGCTCTCCTCTTCCTCTCTCCCTCGATGCCCAAAATGCTGAAGGCTCTAACTAAAGAACGGGTTGCAAATCCCCTACAACCAACCTCCACTGGGAGACACCCCTCTATTTCCTTAGGAATTTACAAAGATCAGGCCTGACATCTATAACCTTGACTAACTCTGTAGGTAATGTAATTGGTGGAAATGTACATAATTCACAACCTCTGACATTGAGTTGGAGTTCACTTTAAGAAGTTTGTCTGACATTGTACATAAAGGGCTTTTAACGCACTTTGTGTTCAGATAATGGAGTTCAATAGTATGTCGTTACGGTTTTCTTAAACTTAAAGTGCCTCACTTTGTTTTATTTGTGAAAACCCACAATATCCTCACAGTCATTTCCTTCTGATATAGCGTGGTTTATTGCAGATAATAATGTACATCTGTCACGTGTGCTTGCACAGTAATGATGTCAGCATACATATAACATTGGCACACATGTTCATTGGCTTGAGTCTGAAGTGTGTACACATGTTTTGGAGCACCTGGAGTCTATTTGTGATTATTCTATGGAGTACTTGCCATATTTGCAAGTCTAGTTTACAGATCATCTCTATTGCACAGCAGCTGTCACGTCGAAGTGCATGAATATCTTGTCTCCACAGCATTCACAATGCATACAGGTTATGCCAATTCTCATGCAACACAGGTTTTCAGCTTTCCCGTTGTGTCTGACACAATCTGAGCCAGTTGCAAATATAAACAGCTTTTAATGGCATCTATGCAGACACTCTGTTCTAACCATGCAAGGATCAGCATCCGTTGGTCATGTTCTATGTGCAGTACACATCAGCTCATGACAGGATGAAAATGTGAGCAGAAATTTTGAATTCTGCACAGTTCATTATTCTGCTGCACAAGCAAAATTTGTGTGCTGTTTTCATGACTGCCAAGTGCACAAGCATGTTAAACACTCTGGCTTCCTCGTCTGTGTAAGTAAGTCTAGGGAAAACAACCTCCGGCCCCACCAAATGTGTGAAATTGAGGCGTGAGCTCCTCCCACCCCTGCAAACCCCTGTTTGTGTGGATGCCGTGTCATTTGCTACCCTTTTACAAATTAATGCCACAAAATAATACAGTACATTGCATGCGATTAAAGGAATTATATTTATGAATCTTAAGTAAAGGGTTAGTAAAGAATAACAAAAAGAAAAGGGCCCATTCTAATTAAACAATCAAATGTGCACAAATTGGAGCTCATCTGGAACTTCTCTGTCACTCACACGCTGGGCCCTCAGTCAACGTGAAAGCCCACACCACCTTCTGAACGTTGCTCGCAATCCAGCTCAAACAAACAGGTCTCCCACCAGATCGTACACTACGACCGGTTCTCCCCAGCATCTTCTCTCTTCATCTCCTCTCGAACAAAAGCCCAAGACCAACCTTATTGTCCCTCACCAAGAGAAATCTCCCACTAATTGGATGGCACACATTGCACATCATCCCTTATCTTCAACGATAATCCAAACAGGCTGAAAGCAGAACAAACAGCTCTTACAGAACTGCTGAATGAAATACCTACAGCGTAACAGTAAAGATGTGAACCAGGGCACTACACATGTTTATATGGGATGGCTGCTCTGCAGAATAATTGAAGTTCCAGTGATTCATTTGCATTTCCATCCTTACCCCCATTTCAAATCAGCAACCCACCTGAATCCAATGAAGAAGGAGGAGGGACTTGAGGCTCCCATGGACCATCTCAGATCCTGGTACCTCAGATCAGTGTTTGAGACTCAAATTTCACATGGAGAGAATTAGTACTGGAGCACAATTTCCCAGCCTGGAGGCAAGAATGACTAGAATATTAACTCCCCAAAGTACTAGGTCACACATCAGTTCTGTCCCTGAAGACTCAAAAGATGAAGACAATGGGACTGCTTCCAAGAAAATGCGTTGAAGATGAAACTAAAGTTATTCCATAAACAGCATATCCTTTGAGGCTGTGTTCTGCAGCAGTTTGTGAGATTTGGATCAAGAATCAGTTATTCTCTCCCAGCATGACAGTACTTATGATCACATATGTGCCCCCAACGTTGCCCCCTCCGTCAGCCTGTGTTGCTGCTGTTTATACCATGCCAGCATAAGGCGCAGGCTGGGCCCCCTGAGCCCAGATCTATTTGTGGTTGTCATTAACACCCATTTACTGCCTCCTCTGTGAAGGAGCAATCTTTCAGCAGCTGTACTGAAATAATAGGCTCGTTGGCTGGGTAAACAGAAACTGAAAAGAAGCACGTGTTTGAGTAACACTATAATCTTTCACTGAGTTTAGCTTTGATCTGATTTGTGAACCGATTTAACAGGAGGATATTGGTGAAGATTAAATCACTTGCTGCTGCTTTCATGGAAATGATCAGCAACAGGGGAAGGTCAGCAAGGGAAGAGAGTAAACGTGCATTCATGCTTGCCCTTACTCAGAAGTATTGCTAGACCCTGGCCAAAGGAAGACATTCTTCCACTAAACAAGCTTTCTTTCGAATTTTTCAGCACAAATAATCAGAATTAGAATCAGGTTTATTCGTCACATGTACATCGAGACACTTGGTGAAATGTGTTGTTTGTGTTAACAACCAACACACCTAAAGATGTGCCGGGGGAAGCCTGCAGTTGTCACCATGCATTCCAGCGCCAACATAACATGCCCAAAATGCTCCGTAGAATGACACAGAACACAAAAAAAATGGAACACAACAAGGAATAAAACAACAACAACAACAAAACAAGCCCCTCTTCTCTCTCCTACCCTCCCTTCCTCCACCCACCCAGACATACAGAGACACAAGATGCAACAAACTACTTGCCACAACAATAGGCCAAGCAGTGGGGTTTAAACCGGACTCATTGCCAGTTCCTTTCCCCTACTGAAGCTGCTCGGCCTGTTATGTTGCACCAGGATTTAACAGCATACCTGTGAGGAATGCTCATTATAGCTGTACACATCTGCATCAGCTGACCATGAAGGTAGCACTCAGGAAGGAAGTCATTTCAAACTCAGAACGCTGCATGCCTTGGAGTCCATTTTGCCTGGTGATCACAGGTATGAGCCAAAGAGCAGCAGCAGGCAAGAGATTTTAATTGTGCTGGGAAGCTACCTTTCACAAATGATTGCCACTCAATACATATTGTCATTCAGAGCAATAGTAATGAAATGGCAGGTTTCCTCACAGTAAGTGTACTTGCCATCTGCCAACTGAAGGAGGTGAGTCACTATTCATTGTGGTGTGAGCAGCTCTCTGTCAGGCAGGAATCCTTTTGATCTGCCCTGCAGTGTAGTGACAGGTACATCTATCCTCGAAATTTGTCAAGATTTCTGGAGTGTCCCTTTCAGAGCCTGAATGATGTAGGTAGAGAATGAGACAATTAGAAGCTCAAGCCTTCACCAATGCATTGGCGATTTTGCACATGTCATTGACTCAGTGCCTGGTTGGTGATGATAACTACTATTAAAATATTTCCTGGAGGATAATGGACTTTATATAAGCTGCTGAACATCAAATGCAATGACAATAAGGCATCGGAGCAGAATTAGGCCTTTCGGCCAATCGAGTCAACTCCATAATTTCATGGCTGTTCCATTTCCCTCTCAGCCCCATTCTCTTGCCCTCTCCCCATTAGTCAAGAAAAAATCAGAAAAAATGGATGTACAGTGCCTGTAAAAGATATTAACCCCCAGCCCCGTTTTATTGTTTTACAACATTAAATCACAGTAGATTTAATTCGGCTTTTCTTGACACTGATCAACAGAAAAAAACTTTCATGTCTAAGTGAAAACAGATCTCTACAAAGTTATCTAAATTAATTACAAATAATTCATAACAAAATAATTGATTGCATGAATATTCACCCCCTTTAATATGACACACCAAATCATCCCTGGTGCATTGGTTTTAATAAGTCGCATAATTAGTTAAAGCGGATCTGTTTTTGGAGATCTGTGCACAGTCAAGGTGTTGCAATTGATTGTAGTAAAAAATACACCTGTATCTGGAAGATTCAACTGCTAGTGAGTCAGTATCCTCGCAAAAACTACGCCCTGAAGACAAAAGAACACTCCGAGCAACTCTGCAAAAAGATCATTGAAAAGCACAAGTCAGGAGATGGATACAAGAAAATTTCCAAGTCACTGACTATCCCTTGGAGTACAGTTAAGTCAATCATCAAAAAATGGAAAGAATATGGCACAGCTGTAAATATACCTAGAGCATGCCATCCTCAAAAACTGAGTGACCATGCAAGGAGAAGACTAGTGAGGGTGGCCACCAAGAGACCTATAACAACTCTGGAGGAGTTACAAGTATCAGTGGCTGAGATGGGAAAGAATGCACATACAACAACTGTTGCCCTGGTGCCTCACCATTTGCAGCTTTATGGAAAAGTGGCAAATAGAAAGCCACCGTTGAAAAAAATTCACATGAAATGTCAACTAGAGTTTGTCAGAAGTCATGTGGGAGACTCTAAAGTCAGCTAGAATAAGGTTCAATGGATTGATTAAGCCAAAATTGAGCTTTTTTGCCATCAGACTAAATGTTATGTTTAGCATAAGCCAAACACCGTACATCATCAAAAACACACCACCCCTACCGTGAAGCATGGTGGTGGCTGCATCCTGCTGTGGGGATGCTTCACTGCAGGAGGCCCTGGAAGACTTGTGAAGGTAGAGGATAAAAGTAATGAAGCAAAATACAGGGAAATCCTAGAGGAAAACCTGATGCAGTCTGAAGAGAAATGCAACTTAGGAGAAGATTTGTTTTCCAGCAAGATAATGACCACAAACAAAAAGCCAAAGTGACACAGGAATGGTTTAAAAACCACAATGTTGATGTCTTGGAGTGGCTAAATCAGAGACCCAGACCTCAATCCAATTGAAAATTTGTGGCTGGACTTGAAAAGTGCTGTTCACTCATGATCCCCATGCAATTTGATAGAGCTTCTGTAGTTTTGTAAAGAAGAATAGGGAAAAAATTGCAATGGCCAGATGTGCAAAACTGATAGAGGTCTATCCACACAAACTCAAGGTTGTAATTACTGCCAAAGGTGCATCTAGTAAATATTGCATTGAAGGAGGTGAATTCTTATGCAATCAATTATTTAGTATTTTATATTTGTAATTAATTTAGATCACTTTGTAGAGATCTGTTTTCACTTTGACCCGGAAGAGTCTTTTTCTGTTGATCATTGTCAAAAAAAGCCAAATTAAATCCACTTAGATTCAATGTTGTAAAACAATAAAACATGAAAACTTCCAGGGGAAGGGGTGAATACTTTTTATAGGCACTGTAAGTCCACCTGCCATAATTGCTCGTTGACTTGGGTACATGTGCTGCCGTGAACTCCTGGCACAGAAAATTCAATAGCAAAATGGTGTGTTGTTATCATAATGAGCAAATGTATAAAAATAATAGAAACCACACAATAGAGCCTGGAGCCTAACATCTTTCTGAATTAAATTTTTTATCTTCTACAATAAAAAATATTCGACATTTGAGAGTCAGGTATATGAGAGAACTAGATATTGGTTTGAATCCAGCTGAAGTTCAGTAGCTCCAATTAACATCAGAATGTATACAATATACAACCTGAAATTCTTACTCTCTGCTGACGTCCTCAAAAACAGAAGGAAAAAAAACCCAAAGAATGAATGACAGAAAAAGGATGCAAGAAACCTAGGGAACCCTGCTGTCCACACATAAACAGCTGCAAGCATCGTCAACCCTTCCCCCACTTACTCTGGCCTAAGGCATCAGCATTCCCACCACCTATAATGCCAGTAACATGTATGTTCATGATACCAAATGACTACTACAATTTATGTATTAGTAAGTGACACTGTCTAGTTTAATGGCCAGCAAAACTGGTGATAGAATGTTACCATCAGTCAAAGCTTTAGTGGTATTTGGGAAGAGGCACTCCACACCAAATGGGGACTGTGCATCTGCTGAGAGTATGCTACTGAAATACAGAATACTACCAGCTCTCTGCATCTTAGCCTGGTAACTATAGACATGAGGAGACCCTGAAAACCAAGCATAGGCTAAGAGAATTCAACCCAATGCATTGGAACCAGTATTCTGTTCTCAGAGTTGTCCCTGTTTCAGAAACTCTTTCTCAAGATGGAATTGGACCTTTATCTTGGAGCCCTCTGAAGTGGTAGGCCGGTTGAAGAAGAGATGATTGTGCCACTTATAGTGTAACTTGTGCTGCAACATTTGTTCTACATAATAAAGATGTTCTTAGTTTTATTAAGATAACACTAAAAGGAACATCATGTGTCCATGCAAGACATCAGCAGTTCCTTCACCATCCCTCCTATGGATCTGTTGAGTTCCATCGATCTGCTCAGTTCACTGAGTTCTGCCAGCCATTTGTTTTTCATTCCAGATTCCAGCAACTGCAGTCTCTTGTGGCTCCATTTAAAAGAATATTACTTTATTAGACAAAAATGATTGATTGTGACATCAGCTTCATTAATGACTATGGACCCTCCAATGACTTGTGCTCTTTCATTCCTTGCAACATTGGAAAATTACTTTAAATGAGCAAGGTTAGTGATTGATGATACAATGCAGTAGAGTTGGTCATCAGCAAGTATTTAGCCCTTGAGTACCATGTTTCTCCTTGTTTCTCTAAAATGCATATTCTTATAATAATTATTGATATTCCTCTCTGACCTTGAACACCTGGAGAATCTTGACATGGCTGTAACACAGCAAACTAACAAGTGTCATTATATCCACCTTATTATTTGAAACCTGGAAATGAGGCTAAGGTGATAGAGTAAGGTAGTGCTATTTTTAAAAAGAAGAACATCTAAGAGAAAGGTAGATAATAGTCGGGTCTGAAGTTTGACAGAATCATGAGATATACTGTATGCACCAAGCTAAATTTAATCAACATGGTCCATATCTTTGGACATTTGTGTGAATGTCTGCAGGCTAGGTGTCTGGGAGATATTTAGATCGGAAATGTTATCAAAGCGATGAAGAGATCAGCCAGAGAGTCTGGGTAAACTAAAGACAAAGAACTATCTCCATGAGGATAATTGGTGGAACTGAAGGACACAGGACACACCACTTGTGTCTCTGATTAAAAGCTGTTAAAAAGACAGTAGAATGAACAGTTACTTCTCAAGAAGTTGACTAGAAGGTGTACTCTCTATCCAGCAATGAACAAGTATTGTAAAAATTTTCAAACACATTAAATCATGAGCTAAATGTATAGATGTATTTTGAGAGTTCATTTGCTCTGTATTTCATGGTTTGTGTTGGTGCAACCCAGACTCTAAATTTAATCACTACCTTGTTTCCATTTTCTTTGCTTCTTCACACAGGGATCACTAAGGGTGGCCGATGTTCCTAATTCAAATGTCCTCTTCTTTGATTCACATTGAGGACGACAAATCCATTACTCATTTGAGAAGAAAACAAGTTATTTGCCATGCCTTGTCATTATATGGATAGAACTAAGGAATCCCACACGTAAAGCTTTGTAATCATGTCACATGCTATCATGAATCAGAATGGATAATTTAGCAAATCTTGAGAGGAGAAGAAGAGCTCCACAGTGAGGTCCAGCCCACTCATGGAAAAGACAAAGCTAAAATGTTAGCAATCATCTTCAACCAGATAGGCCAATTGGATGATTCATCTAATTTTTCCTTTGAGATTTACACCATCACTTCTGTCAGCAAAGAAAGAACTAGGGGCCCTAGGCAGACCAATGGTTGAATCCTCCAATACCCTTGTTGCACTGCTGAAGGCAAATGCTTCAGACTGGCTGCAAATCCAGCCAAGTCATGTCAATCCAACTACAACAATAGAAAACACTTAGTAATTCCAGCAACACTGACCATTATTTAGATGTGTCCTGTCAAAAAAAAAATGGAAAAATATATTCCAGTATTTTTGTGTTCCATCAAGCTGCTGTCAGTCACTGGTAAAATGTTGGAGTCTTCAATAAGCACCATCAAATGAAAATTAACTGCCCCAGAAGTGCTCAGTGAGAAGTATGTCTGAAGAGAAAATGGTCATAACCAGACTACGTTAATTCACAGGATTACATTAAAAAGCAGAGGTGTTATTTTTCAAAAAATGGGAACTGTATGTTTTGTCTGATTGTAATGGTAATGGTAATTCTTGTTGTGAGTCTTAGCTGATGCATAAGGACACATATCTCATCCCCTTTGTATTGACATGGATTACAATTCAGTGCTCGAGCCTAAATCACAGAATTGCTTTTGCTAGCTTTTTATACACAAATGTGCATAAAATAATTTCCAACTCTTCCACTAAAACAGCTTCATTAATATCTGGAACATATCCCAAATTGCATTTTCTTCCTCCAGAATAGTTTAGATAGCTCTAGTCCTCTGAAGTTTTGATGTCCATTACTTGTGCACCATTAAATTCTTTAATTTTTAAGAAGAAAACAGAAAACGTTGAATGTTAATGCATGCCCTGAAATTTTTCAGCAAGTGATGACTTTCTAAATTTCAGAAGCTATCTGCTTTCACACATGCAAGACAACTTGAAGATTGAGAAAGTTTCTCAGGTTAAATGTACCCACAATTTGACTCTCATTTAACTCTGGATACACAAGGATTATACCAGTCAGAGGTGGAGCATAAAATATTGACCATTCATTTGAAAGAGTTGTTGCCCTTCATTTAAATGGTAAGCTCTTGTACTTTTTCAGGTTATTTTTCTTCATCACATCGTGTATTTACAGGCTTATAAATTTGTCTCACGTGGAAACAGTTGTTTCAGTTCACCAGGTTTTCACCTACTATCAAGCACCATTTAAACTAATCCTACACTAATCCCATTTTCCCATCAACTCCAGCCAGATTCTACCATTTACATGCAAAACATGAGCAAATGCAATGGTCAATTCACCTCCCAACCTAAATGTCTTTGTGATGAGTGTCGAGCAAGTGTGAGCTGACTGAGTTGGGGTTAATTTCTTCTTGGTGTAAGCATTCTGTAATGTGATTGGCTGCTTGGATGGTTGATTGACATTCATGCAAAATTACTTGGCAACAAAGGGCAGTAGAAAATGAATTTTTCTTTGAGAACACCCACACCTGACCACAAATTGTTAGGAAAAATTTCTTTCTGCACAGTTGTTATCTGACCTATTGCATCCGCCCTACATTTTCTCTATTTTGTAGTTATTCTGTGTTTAAGTGGATTGGGATATTCACATGAAATATGACACAATTTAATGTGTGGGCTACCTTCTGATTCTGTTTGCACAGGTTACGCTTAATTGCTTTATTACTGCGTTTGCCACCTGCCTGTAGTTCTAGTCCTAATTATACGTCATGTGCATCTAATGAATTTATGTCCAATATCCATAGCTTACACGATGTATATTAGAGTCACAGAATCATAGTTCAAGTGCAGCACAGAAATAGGAACTTCAGCCAATCTAGTCTGTGCCAAACTATTTAAACTGCCTACTCCGGGTCCATAGCCCTCTATATCCCTACTATCCATGTACCTACCCAAAATTCTCTAAACATTGATATTTTAAACGTTGAAATGCACCATCTGCACCTGCAACTCGTTCCACACTCTCACAACCTTCTGAGTGAAGAAGTTTCCCCTCATGTTCCCATTAAACTTTTCACATTTCACCCTTAACCCATGAACCCTACCTAACCTCAGTGGAAAAAGCCCATTTGTTGTTACCCTGTTACCTCTCATAATTTTGTCTACTCTATCCAATCTCTTCTTAATCTTCTATGCTCCAAGGACTAAAGTCCAAGCTATTAAATCTTTCCTTATAACTCAGGTCCTCCAGGCACGACAACATTGTTGTAAATTTTCTCTGTACTCTTTCAGCCTTATTTACATCCTTCCTATAGGTAGCTCACCAAAATTGCACATAATATCCCAAGTCGGCCTCACCAATGTCTTATACAATTTCCATGTAACATCATATCTCCTGTGCTGAGTACTTTGAGTAATGAAAGCCAATGTGTCAAAAGTTTTCTTTATGACCCCATCTAACTGTAACACCACATTCAATCAATTATGGACCTGTATTCCCAGATCCCTTTGTTCTACCACACTCCTCAGTGCCCTACCAATCACTGTGTAAGACCTACCCTGGTTGGTCCTACTAAAGTGCAACACCTCACACTTGTCTGCATTAAATTCCATCTGCAACCTTTCAGACCATTTTTCCAGCTGATTCAGATCCCTTTACAAGCCATGATAGCCTTCCTCATTGTCCACTACACCCCCTATCTTAGTGTCATCTGTAAATTTGCTGATCTGGTTGACCACATTACAATCCAGATCATTGATATAGATGACAAATAAAAACAGACCCAACACTGATCCCTGTGGCACTCCACTGGTCACAGTCTTCCAGTCAGAGAAACAACCATCTACTACCACCGCTCTCTGACTTCTCCCACAAAGCCAATGTCTAATCTAATTTACTACCTTATCTTGAATACCGTATGACCAAAGCTTCTTGGCCAACCTCCCATGCAGGACCTTGTCAAAAGACTTGCTAAAGTCCATATAGACAATATCCATTGCCTTGCCTTTATCCATGTTCCTAGTAACTTCCTCAAAACATTCTATAAGATAGGTTAGACCACTGATATCATGCTCATCGGGCTATATTTTTAAAGCCTTTCTTAAACAGCAGAACAACATTGGCTATCCTCCAATCCACAGGTACCTCACCTGTTACTAAGGATGATTTAAATTTCTCAGCAAGGACCCTGGCAATATCTGCATTGCCTCCCACAGGGTCCAAGGTAACACTTTGTCAGGCTCTGGGGCTCTCAGGCTCTTATCCACCCTAATGTGTCTCAGGACAGCAAACACCTCCTCCTCCATAATCTCTATGGGGTCCATAATGTTGATGCCACCTTCCCTCTCTTCCTGATGGCAACAGTGAGAAGAGAGCAGAGGTCTGGGTGTTGGGGGTCCTTGATGAATGATCTTGCTTTCCTGTCACAGCACTCTGTGCACATGTGCTCAGTGGTGAGGAGGGCTTTACCATGATGGACTGAGCAATACAGGTTTTATAAGATTTTCTGTTCAGATGTATTGGTGTTTCCATACAAGGCCGTGGTGCAACCAGCCAATATTCTCTCCACCACACATCTATAGAAGTTTGTCAAAGTTTTAGATGTCATGCTGAATCTTTGCAAACTTCTAAGGAAGCAGAGGTACTGTTGTGTTTTCTTCATAATTGCACTTAAGTGCTGGGCCCAGGACAGCTACTCTGAAATGTAACACTGAGGAACTTAAAGTTGCTGCCTTCTCCAGCTCTGATCCCTTGATGAGGACTGGCTCATGGACCTCCGGTTTCCTTCTCCTGAAGTCAATAATCAGCATCTTAATTTTGCTGACATTGAGTGAGAGGTTGTTGTTGTGTTATTGATCATCCTTAGAATACATGGTATGAAAACAGGATAATCCAGGGGTCTTTCTCTGAAGAGGAAAATGATTTTGCTGCAGCAACCTATATAAACTTATCAAATGGACTATAGATCCGGAACTGTTTGCAAACTTCCTTGTCTCAAATAGCAATAAAGATAAATTGATACTGCTCAAGATAATACCCTTATTATGGAAATAATATTAAAAGTAAACACAGGTTTATTAAAAATAGATTTCAATTACAATAATGACAGCTGGACATCAACTAAATCTATTCAGCGTCTGAAGGTCTCTGTCTACTTGAAATAGCGAAATAATGTGCCTCACTAAAATTGTTATTCTTTAAGCTTTTCTGATATTTCAGTCTTAAAAAGATACAATTTAAATTTTAAAAATATATTGTAGCAAATAGAAATTTCTTTTTACAACTTTTTATATCATTTTGTTTCAAAATGCACAATTGCATCGTGATTTTTTTCCAGCTTTGTCTGTCCAACAAAATAAAGCAATAGTGGAATTAAAAATGAAGTAAATGTCTACCTGCCCATGTTCTAATTGAGAGAAATGTTTCAATGGCACAGCATCTTCAATTTCAGAAAAGTTATCCATAGGCTCTATTTTCTGCCTTATAACCTTATTTGTTCCTTCCTGTTTTGTAGAAAATCCTAGTTTTTGTATTAACCTAAATATTAATGTTGAATTTTCCTATCAGATTTGAGCCTTGAATTCTCGATGAATTCTCAGTTTTCTGTTGCATTACAGCTGCCTACATGACGAGGTTCAACTGGACGCTTTCATTGTCATCCTGACAAATCCATTCCTTCATCCAATTACATTGCTATCTATAAAGCATTCTGTTTGATAGTGCAGACAATTTAACAAAAGCAACATAGCAATTTATCAAATGGAAAATGGGACCATTTATTGTGAAAATGCTGATAAAAATTTACGATAAAGCCAGCTGCATTTGATAGCGCTAGCAACTGTTACCCAACTGTGTAGGAGGATGTGATGCTAATCCAGCATGTCCAGATTACCCTAAAAAATATCCTGGGCGGATAAATTTGTTTGACATGTCTTGGAGCTGCTGGGAGTTAGCAGTTGCCAATTTTAATCTTCTTCGTTGAGTGAAAAATGCATCTGCCCAAATCCAAAAGGCAATGTCTTCTATATGTGCATGTCAAATCCTAATCACATCATCAGGAGCCAACTACAAATTTCACTTTACACCCTAAGTAGGAATCCTCAGTGCTTTCCAGCCAGAAAAAGACTTCAAAAATGTGCAAAGTTAGAAGAAGCACGAACAGGTACATAATAACACACACATAATGCTGGAGGAACTTGGCAGGTCAGGCAGTAGCTATGGAAAGGAATAAATAGTTGATGTTTCAGGCCAAAAATCTTCATCAGAATTAGAAAGAACAGGGAAGAAGCCAGAAGGCTCACTTCCTTTTCAGTCCTGTCTCCCGCACCATCACTGCCCTTATCAACTCAGGAGACCTTCCATCCTCAACCGCTAAACTCATTATTCCCACACCCCGTACTGCTCGGTTTTAACTCCTCCCAAAAATACACAAGCCTGACTGTCCCGATAGACCCATAGTTTCTGCCTGCTCCTGTCCCACTGAACCTGTATCTGCCTACCTGGACTCTATTTTGTCACCCATAGTTCAGTCCCTCCCCACCTACATCCGGGATACATCCCATGCCCTCCACCTCTTCAATAACTTCCAATTCCCCGGTCCCAACCGCTACATTTTCACTATGGATGTCCAATCCTTATACACCTCCATTCCCCATCAAGAAAGCCTCAAAGCCCTCCGCTACTTTCTGGATAATAAACCTCACCAGTTCCCCACCACCACTACCCTCCTCCAGTTGGTGGAACTGGTTCTCACACTTCTCTTTTGGCTCTTCCCACTTTCTTCAGACTTAAGGTGTAGCTATGGGAACTCGCATGGGACCCAGCTATGCCTGCCTCTTCATTGCCTATATGAACCTATTCTGGTACTGCTCCCCAACTTTTCCTTCGGTACGTTGACGACTATATTGGTGCTGCTTCCTGCACCCATGCTGAGCTCGTCAATTTCATCGACTTTACCTCAAACTTCCACCCAGCCCTCAAATTCACTTACTCTATCTCGGACACTTCTCTCCCTTTTCTTGATGTCCCGGTCTCCATCTCTGGAGACAGACTGTCCACTGACATCTTCTATAAGCCCACTGACTCTTGTAACTACCTCAACTATACCTCTTCTCGCCCCGCCACATGCAAAGATGCCATTCCCTATTCCTAGTTCCTCCGTCTCTGCCGCATCTGCTCCCAGGATGAGGCTTTCCGTTCCAGGACATCTCCAATGTCGTCTTTCTTTAAGGATCGTGGTTTCCCTTCTACCGTCATCAATGATGCCCTCACTCGCATCTCCTCCATTTCCCGCACTTCGACCCTCACCCCATCCTCCCGCAACCACAACAGGGACAGAGTTCCCCTTGTCCTTACCTACCACCCCACCAGCCTCTGGATCCAGCACATTATCCGCCGCAACTTCCGCCACCTTCAACAGGACCCCACCACTAAGCACATCTTTCCCTCTCCACCCCTCTCCGCCTTCCGCAGGGATCAGTCCCTCCGCGACTCCCTTATCCACACGTCCATCCCCACTGATCTCCCACCCAACACATATCCTTATAAGCGTAAGTGCTACACCTGTCCCTACACCTCCTCTCTTGCCTCTATTCAGGGCCCCAAACAGTCCTTCCAGGTGAGACAACACTTCACTTGTGAATCTGTTGGGGTCATCTATTGCATCCGGTGCTCTCGGTGCGGCCTCCTCTACATTGGTGAAACCTGACGCAGATTGGGGGACCGCTTCGTCGAGCACCTCCACTCTGTCCACCACAACAGACAGGATCTCTCGGTAGCCACCCACTTCAACTCTGCTTCCCATTCCCATTCAGATATGTCCATACATGGCCTCCTCTACTGCCATGATGAGGCTAAACTCAGGTTGGAGGAGCAACACCTCATATACTGTCTAGGTAGTCTCCAACCCGTTGGTATGAACATAGAATTCTCCAACTTCCCTTCCTCTATCCCTATTTCACTCTACCACCTCCCCCAGCTCCCTCATGGTTCCGCCCCCTTCTACTATCCATTGTTTTCAGGGCTATGACATCAATGCTTCCCCTCCCCCACCCCTTTGTCTTTCAAATTACTGGTCTATCAACTGACGCTACAAGCATTCTTCAAATCCTTCCCCATCTTTCATTCTTCAGTCCTGATGAAGGGTTCCAGCCCGAAACGTTGACTCATCCTTTCTGACTTATGCTGCCCAACCTGCTGAGTTCATCCAGCGTACTTAAAGTGTTGCTTCAGTCCTGATGGAAGTTCTCAGCCTGAAATGTCGACTCTTTGTTCTGCCAATCATATCATTAGCTGCAAGAATCATGTCAAGATTATTTTTTGGATAGCATATGCATTGTATATGTGCATTTCCTGAACCAGTAGGAGGAACATCAACCATATGTATAATGATTGATACATATCCTATACATACGTTTAAAAGATAGAATATGGTGCCATTGTGAAAGTTCCCCTACCCTGCACTGTAGCATCCAAATTGCTAATTGATAGATCTGAGGTAAAGTGGGGCCTGAAAAATGCTTATGTCACTGAGAAAATGTTATTTCTGCTGCACCATTTTTCTTTGTTTCAGAAATGGATAGATGGTTGCATGGTACGTTTCACTGTAATAGTAGCAGGAAGGAAGGATGACAGAATTTTCAAATTACCTAAGAATATTGCATAAGAAATTGCCTTAATGAAGAACCTCAGGTGCTGGAGGAATCTGTTTCAGAGTGTAATAATTGTATGTTAGGTGTGATCACTCCAGTATTATCCAGATTTAATAGATCTTCAGGCTTCAATCAGAAGCAAGCAAGTAGAAGGTACAGTAAGTCTGGTGCTGGGTAACCCACATACCACTTTGGCCCCTTCCCTTGGCAAGAAACCTATTTAGAGATACAGCCTGGAAAAGGCCCGTCCGGCCCTTTGAGCTATACCACCGCACAAATGGTTGGTCTTCCTCTGATGTGGTGATTTAGAACTGATACTCACTGCGTGTGGTATCATTGTGAAATGCCAATATTTTTCCAATTGAACATTTAAAAAGTATCTGGATGAACGCCTACATTGCCGAAGTATGCACCTGCTGGAAAATGGGATTAGTATGGATATATTCCTCATGATAGGCCTGGTAAGGCAAATGTCCTGTGTCTGTGTTTTATGACTCAGTGAAAAAAACAAGTTGTACAGTTTCTTATTTGTAGCACAGACATTAAATGACTAAGTCATAGTCTTTCACTTTCCTGTATTATTTTGTACTTTGATATCAGAGTCATAGCATCATAGGGTACAACAGTATAGAACTGGCACACCTCAGGGGTGTGTGCTTAGCCCACTGCTCTACTCTCTGTATACACATGACTGTGTGGCTAGGCATAGCTCAAATACCATCTACAAATTTGCTGACGATTCAACCATTGTTGGTAGAATCTCAGGTGGTGACGAGAGGCCGTACAGGAGTGAGATATGTCAACTAGTGTAGTGGTGCTGCAGCAACAACTTGGCAATCAATGTCAGTAAGGCAAAAGAGCTGTTTGTGGACTTCAGGAAGGGTAAGATGAAGGAACATATACCAATCCTCATAGAGGGATCAGAAGTGGAGAGAGTGAGCAGCTTCAAGTTCCTGGGTGTCAAGATCTCTGAGGATCTAACCTGGTCCCAACATATTGATGTAGTCATAAAGAAGGCAAGACAGTGGCTATACTTCATTAGGAGTTTGAAGAGATTTGGCACGTCAACAAATACACTCAAAAGCTTCTATAGTTGTACTGTGGCGAGCATTCTGACAGGCTGCATCACTGTCTGGTATGGAGGGGCTACTGCACAGGACCGAAAGAAGCTGCAGAAGGTTGTAAATCTAGTCAGCTCCATCTTGGGTACTAGCCTAAAGAGTATCCAGGACATCTTAAGGGAGTGGTGTCTGCGAAAGGCAATGTCCATTACTAAGGACATCCAGCACCCAGGGGATACCCTTTTCTCACTGTTACCATCAGGGAGGAGATACAAAAGCCCAAAGGCACTCACTCAGTGATTCAGAAACAGCTCCTTCCCCTCTGCCATGTGATTCCTAAGTGGACATTGAAACCTTGGACACTACCTCACTTTTTTTAATATACAGTATTTCTGTTTTTGCACATTTTAAAAAATCTATTCAATATCTGTACTTGATTTACTTGTTTATTTATTATTATGTTTTATTTTATTTATTATTATTATCTTTTTTTCCCTCTCTCTGCTAGATTATGTGTTGCATTGAAATGCTGCTGCTAAGTTAACAAATTTCATGCCACATGCTGGTGATAATATACCTGATTCTGATACTGATTTTAAAACAGGTCCTTTGGCCCATTTACTGTAGTTCATGCCAACCTGGTCCTGTGCCTAGTCCCATCTATCTGCACCTGGACCAATCCTTCCGTATCCCTCTCATCTCTGTACCTATCCCATCTTCTCTTAAATGTTACATTTGAACCCATATCTTCCACTTCTGCCGGCAGTTCATTCATTCCACATTCGCACTATTCTCGCACTAAAGAAGCTCCCCTCAAATTCCCTTTAAACATTTCACCTTTCACCCTCAGCCTATGACCTCTACTTCGTCTCACCGGAGGGAAAAAAGCCAGCACATCTTTTCACCCCATCTATTCCCCTCATATTGTTGTACAACCTTGGTAAAATCTCCTCTCAGTTTTCCATGCTGCAGAGATTAAGATCCTAGGTAGTAAAGATTTTACTACAGTACTCACTTCATCATAATGTACAGTTGTACTGCAAAATGGGGACAGTTTACAGATCGTTAGTTAATTTCTTCCTGTGTTTTCTTCTGCACTTGTTGATTTCCTATAATATCAAACCAAAGACCAATTTTGTTTCTCAGTCTGATGTTCACAGTTGTACTGCTAATGTTTACTCTTCAAATGGGAATGGATAAATGGTCGGTGACAGTAGCATTGCTGAAAGTTAAACAGAAGCTAAAATATGTTTGGCTTTCTGCAGGATGTGGCCTGCTAACTAAATATGGTATTGATTTTTCTCGGAATTCAGGAATGGGTAGCAAAGTTCCCTGCCTGCCTGTCATCTTAGTAAAACAGCTTCAACTATTATTTAAATATCAAGAGAATCCTGTTTACACAAACTTCAAAAG
The DNA here is from genome assembly GCF_963921235.1 of Mobula hypostoma. Taxonomy (NCBI): domain Eukaryota; kingdom Metazoa; phylum Chordata; class Chondrichthyes; order Myliobatiformes; family Myliobatidae; genus Mobula; species Mobula hypostoma. Next base: position 82,462,793 of record NC_086106.1, read on the forward strand.
GACTAGCAAATGATATATCGTGAGATTGGTGCAAGTACGAAGCTGTTACTTTGACAAGATGCCACAACATTGCAATACTAGTGTTTGACAATTTCTCAAGTGTTTGGGCCTGACTCAGCCATTCCTTCAGTGTTTCTGTATGGTCTTTCAATTTTTCCCATGTCTAGTGCTTTGGATTTCCTGATGCACTACTGTTGCAGCCTTCGCTGAAAGTTTTCCACGGTAAAAAACTCCAAACAAAATTCGATGTATAATTCAAAAACTGTAATTGACACTTTTGAGAACAGCTCTGTCTGATTTACTGTCTACTGTTGATTTCTTAATGAAAGAGAATAGGCAGCTTCGTGTACATTTGGAACTTGAATCCCTGGGTTAGAATATGGTGAATTCTGGAGATGAGGTGGGAGGGATTGCATTAGATATCAAGACAGCATCTGGGCACTCTGGTAAATGGTTGGAGTCATTCCTCAAACACGGGAACATGGTTGTGCTTGTAGGAAGTCAATGGTCCCTGCTCCAGGATATCACTGTGAACATTCTTCTGAGCAATGCTTCATCCAAGACTATCCGGCTATTGTAAGATCAGAAATAGAGATGTGTGCTAATGATTGCACAATGATTAATTCCATTCATGACCCTGCAGCACATACCTGCATTCAGCAAGACTAGATTACATTTAGTCATTGTCTTTTAAGTGGCAAGCAACATTCATGCATAGAAGTGCGAGGCAATGATCATAGCCCAAAAGGGAAGAATTAAGTACTTACCATTGATGTTCATTTGCAATATAATTAAAAGACCTGACAATTGGTAACTCATGTACTGTTTTATCATACCCTGCACATCTTGCGATACCAGTATATGAGTATCACTACCAACTCCCCCCCCCCGCCCCCCCGGTGTTCTTTCAGCTGCTGTCATTCACCAGCAGAGGCCAGGGTTTACCACTGACCAGAATCTGAACTTGACCAGCCATGTAAATACCATGTCTACAGGAGCAGGTCAGAGGCTGGATATCTCATAGTGAGTGACTCAGTCCCTGACAACCCAGGGCATTTTTGTCATCCACAGGGAATATGATGAAATCCTCTCTTGCTAAGACGAGTGCAGCATTAACAACTCCCAAGAAGCTCAACACCATTAAGGACAAAGCAGTCCATTTGCTTGTTCCTCTTCAACCATTCTAAACATTATTTCAAATATTCAATAACAGCACTTAAATTAATTGGGCTTCATTAACATGCCACCTGTGACCGAAACTTTGACTCAAGCACTGCTGTGATATCCTGGGATAACGGTATACAAAACCCCCATTATCTTTCTCTTGACTGCTTTTCTGGACGTATTACTCCAATTTTTAATGAGAAATTTCAGTGCAATTTCAGGTTTTGTGAAGGCAATAATTTGCACAATTATACCATCATCTATGAAGTTTAATGACCTGAGATGATTTTGTTTTTGAAAAATGAAAGCTTTTTCCATGCTCTGCAGGAGTTGTTATACTGCAGTTTGCCAAACATGATTTCCTTTTCAAAAATTTATGTTGCCTCTGCCCAATCTTATTATTATATTCAGTGTCTAATTAACATGCCCATAATTACATATTATAACACTCCCCTGCTACTAATGACTAACTGTCCTATAGATCTGTGCTTTCCCTCCCCTAATCTTCAATAGTTGCAATATATTTTCTCCCTTCCATTATTAGGATCTATTTCAGAATCCATGAAATTATGGAAGATGACAATCATAATATAAACTATTTCCAAAGTATTCACCTTCAAAAGCCTAAATATACAAATTATCAGATCCTGGGGATTTATCAGCTATCAGTCTAATTAATTTCTCCAATACTAATTATTCAGTAAATTTAATTTCTTTGAGCTCCTATTTCTGTATCTCCTTTCCTGAAGGCTCACACAGAGTATTTGTTTAATTTATCTTAAATTTACCATTATCTGATTTAGTTTCTCTGGTCTCAGTAAGTAAGACATCGACAATAACTTTTTCTTTTTATATATCAGTCCGAATCAAAATCAGAATCCAGTTTATTATCACTGTATTCCATGAAATGAAGTTTGTTGTTTTGTGGCAGCAGTACAATGTAAAACTAAGACAATTATTGTAAGTTATAAACTAAATAAATATTAGCATTAATTGTCATGTGTACATTGAAACATACAGTGAAATGATGGATGAATAATGAGGTAGGGTTTATGGACCATTTAAAATCTAATGGTAGAAAGGAAGAAGTTGTTACTGAATCATTGAGTGTGGGTCTTTTGGCTCCTGTACCTCCTCTCTGATGGTAGTAATGAGAAGAATGCATGTGAGGGTCCTTAGTGCTACCTTCTTGAGGCACCAACTTTTGAAGATGTCCTTGATGATGGGGAGGGTTGGGCCCATGATGGAGCTGGATGAGTTTGCGACCATCTGCAGTCTCCTGTGACCCTGTGCATTAGAGGCTCCATAACAGGTAGTGATGCAATCACTAAGAATGCCCTCCAATGTATGTCTATAGAAATTTGCAAGAGTCTTTGGTGTCATATAAAATCTCCTCAAAATCCTAATGAGGTAGAGCCACTAGCATGCCTTCTCTGTGATTCCATCAATGTATTGGGTACAGGACAGTGCCACTGGAATGTTGACACCCAGAAACTTAAACCTCCAGCTCTTGTCCCTCAAGAAGCACGGGTATATGTTCTCCCATAACGTTTATCCAGTTATGTTATATGGATCAGAATGTTGGACAATGTTGAATGAGGAAACAAATTGAAGCAGCAGAGATGTGGTTTTTGAGGAGGATGCAAAGAATATCATGGACGAAACTAATATCTAATGAGGATTTCATGAACAGAGCAAACACAAAAAGAGAAATAATGTATGAGATCATGAAAAGGCAATGTAACTTCATTGGACATGTGATTAGGAAAGAGGAGTTAGAATGCACGGTAATTATGGGAAAGATTGAAGGGAAAAGAGCAAGAGGAAGGCAAGGACAAATGATGATGGAGACAGCAGCTAGAGAACTGGAAATGAATACCAATGAATTGATCCACTTGACCTGAAACAGGAGTGTGTGGGCCATAGCAGTCAAAGCTCAATCTGGGCATGGCATCTGATGATGATGATGATGATGATAATATATTCTCCCGACTTCCTCTTCCTTGGTCTTTCAGATACTGTGTGCAAGGTTGTCGTGATATCACTCTACCAGCTTATCTGTCTCACTCTGGTACTCTTCGTTGTCGCAATCTGAGGTTTCACCAACAATATTGGAGTCATTCACAGACTTATAGAAGGTGCTTAGCCACATAGTCATGAGTTTAAGGAGAGCAGAGCAGTCAACCAAGCACACATCCTTGAGGGTACCTTTGTAGATTGTCAACAGCTGATTTCACTGATCCATACTGACTGGGTCTCCCAACTGAGGAAGCTGTGAGTCGAGTTATAGAGGGAAGTATAGTGTACCAGGTTCAGAAGCTTGGTGATTAATATTGAGGGGATGATGGTGTTGAACACTAAGTTATAATTGATAAATATTAGCATGACATACAGTATGTTTTGCAGATGTCTAGGTGCTCCAAGGCAGAATGGAGAGCCAGTGAGATTGAATCTTCTGTAAGCTTGTTGCGGAGGTAAGCAAAGTGGAGTGGATCCAGGTCCTTGCTCAGGCTGGATTTAATTCCAGCCAAAGCCAAGCTAAAAAGCACTACATTAAGCTGGATGTCTGTACACCAGTCACTATTCATTGAAGCAGTCCACTCTGCTCTGTTGGCACCCAAATGTTTAATCCCATTTTGAACCATAGGAACCTTAGACTGCAGCAGTGAGAGGTTGAAGACGCACTTGTACATTCAGCCTGTTGTTTAGCCCAGGTTTTCACTATCTGGCTAGGCACATCATTGGGGTCTGATGTTTTGTGGGAGTTCACCCTCCTGAACAATGTTCAGATGTCGGTCCCTGAAACTGTGATCACAGGGTCACCGGATGCTGTGGGAATCTGCACAAGAGTACTGCTATTCTCCCTCAGGGCATGCATAAAAAAATCATTAAGCACATCAGGAGTGAGGCATCACTGCCATTTATGCTGTGAGATTTCACCTAGTGCAGTGATCTTCAGATTCCACCTATACATCAGGAGTAATAACACAGCAGGTGATTGGACATGCCAAAGAGTGAATGCAGCATGACACAGTAAGCATTCATGATGGTGGTATAACAATGGTCAAGTGGGTTGACTCCTCTGGTTCCACAGGTGACATGTTGATGGTATTTAGTCAAGGACATCTTTTGCTGGCCTAGTTGAAGTCTGTCACAATGATTAGGAGGACATCAGGGCGCACTTTCTCCTTCAGTTTCAGCTTGACGTTTTCCAGGGGTGAAATGTACACTGCAACCAGGATGATGGTGGAGAAATCCCTCAGCAGATAGAAAGGACAACACTTGAATGTCACATGTTCCAAATCAGGGGAGCAGAATTGAGATAGGACTGATACATCTGTGCAAAACAAAGAGTTAATTATGAAGGAAATGCCACTGCCTCTGTTTTTACATGATGCCACCATCCAGTCCATGCATTGGATAGTGCAGCTCCTGGGTTGAAGTGCTGTGTCTGGAGTACACAGAACTCAAACAGCCATGTCTCTGTGAAGCAGAGTACACAACAATTTCTGATGTCACTGCTATACTGCAATTTTACTGTGATGCATTTAAAGACGCATAGGTGAATTTAGAGCCTGCATCTATCTGTATTTCTCACAATCCAACCTGAAATTCAACGTCCCTCTTTGCAGATATCTGACATATTCCTAATCCTCAGGTTGAAAAGAGTTTGTTTAGCAACATTAGAAGCAGTTCCCCTTGAGCACAATGAGACCAATCGCTCTGATGGGGTTCATGCATTAGATGAATATATATCACAAGTAAATTAAGAACTATTTTTTAAAATGTTAGCTGTACATTTAATGTAGTTTCCCAGAGCAGCAGCTTATTTTTCGTACCTTTGTAGTTGCATAAATTAATGTCCCAATTTTCAGGCTGAACTGGATCACATCCAATATTTCTACAAAGTTTAGGAATCTTATAATTGCCTTTCTATAAAGACCTGGTTCTCAATGATCTCTTTCTTATTGCTCAATATCAGATGTTAAAGCATTATTGACAGCATTGGTTACTTTGTTCTCCAGGACATTGATCAAAGGAAGCCTATATAACACAATACATCTTCTCCTCATTTCTGGTGCCAACGTCCCATAAATTGGAACTCATTTCTCCCACATCAGCTTTTGAGTAACACAGTTAATTCATTGATTTTATCCTTCATGAATTTCCACATAACTCAGATACAAATTCAAACATGGTGCTTTAAAAATGGACTCAAGCTTCTAGTATTCCTTCGGCAAAACAGTCAAAGTTGTCCTACTCATGTGACTAATTTTGATGTGGAACATGAGAGCTAGATATTTTCCCTCTCAATCTAAGTTCCTAAAAGCCCAGAGGGGGTGTCTTAAAACGAACATGAGCTATGGTCAATGTGACTTGTGTCAATGTGGCTACAGAAAATAGTATATCTTCTTATAATTATACTGCTTGCAGTACCACAACGTTCCTTTTCATTCACCATTCCCTGAATGAAACCACCCTCCCCCAGTGTTGTGAATCACTTGTACATCTACTCTGCAGTACCCGCTTACAGTTTGCACCTTTACTTTTCTGTCAAGCATGAATCAGATATTTCACACTCCTTAATCTTAATCCATTTACACTCAGTGGCCACTTTATTAGGTACAACAGTTCCCTTGCTCATTAATGCAAATATCTAATCAGCCAATAATGTGGCAGGAACTCAATGCACAAAAACATGTAGACATGGCCAAGAGTTCATCGTTGTTCAGACCAATCATCAGAATGAGGAAGAAATATATCTAGGTGACTTTGACCATTGAATAATTGCTTGTGCCAGATGGGGTGGTTTGAGTAACAGCCCAAAATTTCATAAATAAAAGAGAAGGATTTTCATGCATAGCAGTCTCTAGAGTTTACAGAGAACAGTGTGACAAACAAAAAAAATTCTAGTGAGCAGCAGTTCTGAGGGCAAAGATCCCTTGTTACTGAGAGAGATCGGAAGGGAATGGCCAGACAGGTTCAAGCTAACAAGAATGCAACAGTAACTCAAATGGACCATGCATTACAACAATGGACCCCACCACCCTGAACACACAACATATACAACCTCGAAGTGGATAGGCTACAGCAGCAGTGGACAATAACACATGCTCAGTGTGTAAAATGTGCACTCCCCAAGGTTTTGTTTTTTGATGCACAACAAAGTGTGATGAGGAACAGAGAACTGTGATGAGGTGGGATGTGTTGGGCAGGGGTTGCGGAGTGTGGGATGTGTCGGGAGTTTGCAGAATGTGGGATGGGTTGGGGTGTTTACAGAATGTGGGATGTGTTGGGGGAAGGGTGTTTGCAGAATGTGGGATGTGTTGGGGGAAGGGGGATTACAGAATGTGGGATGTGTTGGGGGAAGGGGGTTTGCAGAATGTGGGATGTGTTGGGGGGTTGAAGAATGCGGGATGTGTTGGGGGAAGTGGGTTTGCAGAATGTGGGATGTGTTGGGGAAGAGGGATTGCAGAATGTGGGATGTGTTGGGGGAAGGGGGATTGCAGAATGTGGGATGTGTTGGGGGGTTGAAGAATGCGGGATGTGTTGGGGGAAGGGGGATTGCAGAATGCGGGATGTGTTGGGGAAGAGGGATTGCAGAATGTGGGATGTGTTGGGGGAAGGGGGATTGCAGAATGTGGGATGTGTCGGGAGTTTGCAGAATGTGGGGTGGGTTGGGGGGTTTACAGAATGTGGGATGTGTTGGGGGAAGGGGGTTTGCAGAATGTGGGATGTGTTGGGGAAGGGGGATTGCAGAATGTGGGATGCGTTGGGGGAAGGGGGATTGCAGATTGTGGGATGTGTTGGGAGAAGGAGAATTGCAGTATGTGGGATGTGTTGGGGGAAGGGGGATTGCAGAATGTGGGATGTGTTGGGGGAAGGGGGTTTGCAGAAGGTGGGATGTGTTGGGGAAGGGGGATTGCAGAATGTGGGATGTGTTGGGGAAGGGGGCTTGCAGAATGTGGGATGTGTTGGGGGAAGGGGGATTGCAGAATGTGGGATGTGTTGGGGGAAGGGGGTTTGCAGAATGTGGGATGTGTTGGGAGTTCGCAGAATGTGGGGTGGGTTGGGGGTTTACAGAATGTGGGATGTGTTGGGGAAGGGGGATTGCAGAATGTGGGATGTGTTGGGGGAAGGGGGTTTGCAGAATGTGGGATGTGTTGGGAGTTCGCAGAATGTGGGGTGGGTTGGGGGTTTACAGAATGTGGGATGTGTTGGGGAAGGGGGATTGCAGAATGTGGGATGTGTTGGGAGAATTGCAGGATCTGGGATGTGTTGGGGAGGTTTGCAGAATGTGGGATGTGTTGGGGGAGGGGGATTGCAGAATGTGGGATGTGTTGGGAGAATTGCAGGATCTGGGATGTGTTGGGGAGGTTTGCAGAATATGGGATGTGTTGGGGGATTGCAGAATGTGGGATGTGTCGGGGGATTGCAGAATGTGGGATGTGTAGGGGGGTTTGCAAAATGTGGGGTGTGTTGCGGGGTTGCAGAATGTGGGATGTGTTGGGGAGATTGCAGAATGTGGGATGTGTTGGGGGAATTGCAGAATGTGGGATGGGTTGGGGGATGGCGGATCGCAGAATGCGGGATGTGTTGGGGGAAGGGGGATTGCAGAATGTGGGATGTGTTGGCGGAAGGGGGATTGCAGAATGCGGGATGTGTTGGGGGGTTGCAGAATGTAGGATGCGTTGGGGGAAGGAGGATTGCAGAATGTTGGATGTGTTGGGGTGTTTGCAGAATGTGGGATGTGTTGGGGGAATTGCAGAATGTGGGATGTGTTGGGGGGTTGCAGAATGTAGGATGCGTTGGGGGAATTGCAGAATGTGGGATGTGTTGGTGGGGTTGCAAAATGTCAGATGTGTTGGGGGGGAGTTCAGAATGCAGGCTGAAATAAAACCTGGAGAGTAGGAGATATGCTACAAGAAAGCAGTTGACTGAAAGGTTAAAATGCTGCCAAACCTCAAGACAAAGGACATAATTGTTCAAAGTCAACTAACAGGTCAACATTTTGCACAAAATATATAATTTGAAAATTGAATAATTAAATGATTAATAAGAAAGAAGTTACAATGTGAGTATCTAGCCAGAAATATAAAAACAGATATTCAGCATTACCAAAGAAGTTTTAAATGGCAGCATTAACAGATGTACTAAAGTCTTAAAGAAAAGATCTGAGGATTTAATAAGGGAAAACAAAGAGATGGCAGGGGAGTTAAACTGGAAATGTATATCAGTTTTCACAATGCAAATAAGTGACCAAAAGTTATAAAATCAAAGAGAAGGAGGAACTCAGGAAAATTATAATCACTAGATCAGATGTAGCCGGCTGGTGGCATAGTGGCATCAGCGCCGGACTTCGGAGAGAAGACTCCCAAGTTCAAATCCAGCCGGCTCCCTTGCAAGCTTTCCATCAGTGCTGGGTTAAGCGTTGAGCTAGCAACTCGCAAAACTTGTAAAAATAAGAATGCCTGCTAAAAACACGCCGTCATGAACGGCATCCCAAAGACTCCACTCAGAGTTAAGAGCTCTCTTCTTCAGGGCAGATGTACCGACCAAATCACCGGAGCTGTGGGCTGGCAAATCTCTAGATACTGATGAGTTTCATCAGAACATTGAACGAAGTGGCCAATGAGAAACTCATTGCATTCACTTATAATGTTAAATCAGGTGACATAGGTGACATCACGGTATTGCTTCCAAATTAACTTAACACTTTGACCATCAAAACATGGCGGAACAACCATGAACTCCCACAGCCTCTGGTAATCATATGATTTCAGTCTGAGGCCAACATGTGTACAGCCTTCAGCAGGGTTAACCTACAAAAGGCGCACGGCTCGGGTGGAGTATCTGACCAAGTACTAAAGACTTGTGCTGTCCAACTGGCTGGAGTGTTCACTGAGATCTTTAACTTCTCATTTCAGCAGTCTCAGGTACCCACCAGCTTCAAACAGGCTTCAGTTATAGTGGTGCCATGGTAAGCTGCCTCACTGACCATCATCCAGTAGCACTTACACCCACTGTGATGAATTACTTTGAGCGGTTGATGGGGAAGCATGTCAACTCCTGCCTGAGATGCATCTTGGATCCACTCCAATTTTCCTTCCAGAGCAACAGATGCAGGCAGATGCTGTCTCACTGGCTCTTCACTCAACTCTGGTCCAGCTGGACAGCAAAGACGCATACATCAGGATGCTCTTTATTGACTGCTACTCATCACTAAGTACTATGATCCCCTCAAAATGAATCATTAAGCTTCAAGACCTTGGCCTCAGTACCTCCTTGTACAATTAGATCCTTGATTTCCTCACTTGTTAACCCCAGTCTGTTTGGATTGGTAACAACATCAGCATAGGTGCACCACAAGGCTGAGTGCTTATCCCTTTGCTCTACTCACTTTACACTTATGACTTTGTGGCTAAGCACAGCTCCAACACCATATTCAAGTTTGCTGATGATACCACTGTCATAGCCCAAATCAAAGGTAGTGGTGAGGAGGGAGATTGAAAATCTGTCCCAATGGTGCCATAACAACAGCGTCTTATTCAATGTCAGCAAGATCAAGGAGGTGATTATTGACTTCAGGAGATGGAAATCAGAGCTTCATGAGCCAGTCCTCTTTGGAGGAGCACAAGTGGAGAAGGTCAGCAGGTTTAAATTCCTCGGTGTTATTATTTCAGAGGGCCTGTAAGTACAACTACAAAGAAAGCACAGCAGTGCCTTCCTTAGTTGTTTGCGAAGATTCGGCTTGACACCTGAAACTTTGACAAACTTCTGTTGATATGTAGTGGAGAATATATTGACTGGCTGCATCACACCCTTGAAAGGAAAATCCTACCAAAAGAAGTGGATATGGCTGAGTCCTTCACAGGTAAAACCCTCCCCACCACTGAGCACATCTACATGAAACACTGTGCAGGAGTAGCATCCTTCATCAGGAACTCCTATCACCCAGGACATGCTCTCTTCTCACTGCTGCCGCCAGGAAGAAGGTACAAGACCCTCAGGACTCACATCACCAGGTTCAGGAACAGATATTACCCCTCAACAATAAGTTTCTTGAACCATATGAGATAACTTCACTCAATTTCACTTGCTCCATCATTGAAATGCTCCCACAACCACTTCCCCTGATTCTCCATTGCATGTTCTCAATATTTATTGCTTATTTATTTATTGTTATTATTTCTTTCTTTTTGTATTTGTACACGCTGTTGTCTTTTGCACACTAGTTGAACGCCCAGTTCGGTGCAGTCTTTCATTGATTCTGTTATAGTTATTATTCTATTATGGATTTATTGAGTATGCCCACAAGAAAATTAATCTCAGAATCAGGTTTATTACCACTTGCACGGATCATGAAATTTGTTAACTTAGCAGCAGCATTACAATGCAATAGATGATAAAAGAGAAAAAAATTAATAAATATGTAAATCAAATACAGTAAGTAAAATATGTATATTAGATAGTTAAATTAAAAATAGTGCAAAAAAACCGAAGTAATCAAAGTGAGGTAGCATTCAATGTCCATTTAGGAATAGGAGGCTGTTTCTGAATCGCTGCGTGTGTGCCTTCAGGCTTCTGTACCTTCTTCCTGGTGGTAACACTGAGAAGAGGGCATGTCCTGGGTGATGGGGGACCTTAATGATGGATGCCGCCTTTCTGAGGTATTGCTCCTTGAAGATGTCTTGGACACTATGGATGCTAGTACCTAAGATGGAGCTGACTAATTTCATAACTTCCTGTAGCTTCTTTCAATCCTGTGCAGTAGCCTCTCTATACCAGACAGTGATGCAGCCCGTCATAATGCTCTCCATGGTACATTTGTAGAAGTTTTCGAAAGTCTTAAGTGACAAACCAAATTTCCTCAAACTCCTAATGAAATATAGCCACTATCTTCCCTTCCTTATAGTTGCATTAATATGTTGGGACCAGGTTAGATCCTCAGAGACCTTGACACTCAGGAACTTGAAATTGCTGGCTCTCTCCTCTTCTGATCCCTCTGAGGACTGGTTCATGTTCCCTCATCCTACCCTTTCTGAAGTCCACAATCAGCTCTTTGGTCTTACTGATGGTGAGTGCAAGTTTATTGTTACAACACACTCAACTAGTTAGTGTATCTCACTGCTGTATACCCTCCCATCTCCATCTGAGATTCTGCCAACAATGGTTGTATCATCAGCAAATTTATAGATGGCATTTGAGCTGTGCCTGGCCATACAGTCATGGGTATAGAGAGAGTAGAGCAGTGGGCTAAGCACACATCCCTGAGGTGCACTTAGTAGTGTAGGACTGGGTCGCCAGACTTAAATGCCACAGATTTAGCCCTCAGCAAAAACGAACCTCCTGGTTCATCCTTGGCTTTTAGTTTGGGAATGTACAGCACGTTTTTCGTAGGCACACACTTATTCACACAGGCTTTAATGAAGTTGGTGACAACTGTGGCATACTCATCCAGATTCAAAGATGAAACCCTGAGTACAGTCCAGTCCACCGATTCAAAACACTACTGTATTTGCCTTGTCCATACCTTCTTGGTCCTCATTACTGGTGCTGCAGTCTTCAGTCTCTGTCTGTACTCAGGGACTAGAAGTTCAGTCAGGTGATCAGAATTTCCAAAGTGGGGGCATGGAATTCTTGATGGTGGTGTCACAGCGGTCCAGTGTGTTGTTTCCTCTGGTACTGCAAGTGATATGTTCATGAGAATTAGTTAGTGACTTTTCAACCTGGCCTGGTTAAAATCCCCCAAAATGATGGTGAAGGCATCAGGGTGTAGCGTTTCGTGCATGTTGATCACATCACTCAGATCCTAACGTCTCTCTGATACAGCACCCTGACTCTGAGATAGTCAATTATATATACCAGACTTGTACATTTGCCAGCAAGATAGTCAGTAATGGTCGCTGAAAAGCTCGTTTCTTTAAACGCACTTGTAGCCCCGAGCGACGGCCACGTTTCCGACCAGGAGTCCTCCTAGCGAGGATCTTATGACCACAGTCAGCATTATTTCCGCCGGCATTAAGCAGTGACAGATTGTCAATTGCATTAAAATATCTTTATTGACTGTAAAGACCTTGGATGCGGTTGTGATTCTCAGCTGTAGCAGGCTGAAACAGGAATATTTAATCATAACCATCGAGCTGCTCTGCCACAAGTTTATTCTTTCAAAGGTGCCCCAGATGTACATGGTTGTATATGGTAACTTTGATAATAAATTTACTTTGAACTTTGATTGTAGTTTTCCAATACACCTCAAATTCAGGGGAGGTCACATTGGATTGGACAATAAGAACTTTAACTCTCTTTTTCATAAAGTATCACAATAAATGTGATTGTTGAGTTTGACGAGCTTCCTCATCTGTCATTATGGACCAAATGCTTGCCACAATATGTTGTGGGATCAGAAAACTGGTGGATGTGCTATGTTTGGTTTCCAGAGGTGTTTAACAAGATGCCACTTCAAAGGTTATTATGGAAAATAAAATCTCATGGTGTAGGAGGCCCACATTGGCATGGCTAGAAGGCTGGCTGTGTAACAAGATGCAGAGAGTCGGCAAAAATGGGTCTCATGCCAGTTAACAAGCCTTATCGAGTACTGCCACAAAGATCTGACCTCAACTTTTAACAATTTATTTAACTGACTTGAAAGAAGACATCAAAAGAATTGTTGCTAAATTTGCTGATGACACAAAGCTAGGTAAGAACATAAATTGTGAACAGGAGATAAGGAGTCTACAAAGGAATTTAGATAGGTTAATTGTGGGAGCAAAGATCTGGTAAAAGAAGTATACTGTAGGAAAAGCACATATGAAATTGACTATTTTGGCAAAAAAAAAATCAAAAGTTAGGAAAGCTAATAGAACCCCCTCAGTACTAATCACAAGCCTTAAAACCTGGGCCTCTCCCTCTGCAACTGGATTGTTGACTTTCTTATCGGGAACCACAATCAGTGTGGGTCAAAAATAATATCTCCTCCTTACTGATATCAGCACCTGTGCGCCTCAGGGATGTGTGCTTAGCCTGCTGTTCTATTCTCTCTACACCCATGACAGTGTGTCCAGGCACAGCTCAAGTGCCAACTATAAACTTGCTGATGACACAACTGCTGTTGGCAGAACCTCAGACGGCGAAGCAGAGATATACAGGAGTGAGGTAGATCAGCTGGTTGTGTGATGTTACAATAACAACCTTGCACTCCTCGTTAAAAAGATCAAGGAATTGATTGTGGACTCCAGGAAGGGGAAGTCGAGGGAACACACATCAGACCTCATCGAGGGATCAGCAGTGGAAAGGCTGAGCAATTTCACTCTCCTGGGCCCAACGTATTGATGCAATTATGAAGCAGGCACAATCATGGCTATATTTCATTAGGAGCTTGAGGTGATTCAATATGTCACCAAAGACTCTAGCAAGTTTCTACAGAAGTACCACTGAGAGCACTCCAATTGCTGCATTGGCTAAACCATTTGGTATGGAGGAACCAATGCACAAGATCAGAAAACAGCTGCAGAACATTGCAAATTTAGCTAGTTCCATCATCAGCACTAGCCTCCCCAGTATCAAGGACATCTTCAAAAGGAGATACCTCAAAAAGGTGACATCCATCATTAAGGACCCATCTCGCCCAGGACATGCTCTCTCCTGTTACTACCATCAAAGAGAAGGTAGAGGAGCCTGAAGATACACATTCAATGTTTAAGGGACATCTTTTTCCCCTCCATCATAGAATTCTGAATGGAAAATGAACCAACCAATGAGCACTACTTATTTTTGCTCTCTTTTTGCTCTACTTATTTAAATTATTTATTTATTATTGTATTTAATAGTATTTTAATGTATTATCCTGTACTACTGCAGCAAAACAAATTTCACAACTTATTTCAGTGATATTAAATCTGATTCTGCTTCTGCAGAATGTTATTACTTGTTGCAAGAGGAATTGAATTTAAATGAAGGGAAACAACAGAGGATATTGGTAAGAACAAATCTCAATACTATGCACAGCAGTGATCTCCTTGTTTAAGGAAAAACATTTATGTGTTGGAGCAGTTTGAAGTAGGTTTTCCAGACTACTACCTATAATAGGCTTTTAATTTTATGAGAAAACGTTGCATAGTCCTACGCCCCAGCCTGTATCTGCTGGAGTCCAAAAGCATGATTTGATTGAAGAATATAACATCTTGAGGAACCTTGCTGGATTTGATGAGCTTACTTCATTTTGTGAAATAACCTAGAACAAGGGGTCACCATTTTTACGCAAAGAGTTGCCCATTCAAGAAAGAGATTAGCTGAATTTTCTCTGAGGATTTGAATCTCTTCTGAAAACAGTGCAAGAAGTGCTCAGTTCAATATTTCTTTCAATATTTTTAAGGCAGAGCTACATTAACTCTTAATAACCAAGGGGTGAAAGGCTACATGGGAAAATAGGAAAACAGAATTGAGATTACAATATGATCACTCTTGTCTGGAGAAAAGATGAAAAACAGAGTGGCCAGTCCCTGCTTCTAATTTGTACATATATAAGAGGAGATAAAGAAGAACGGAGTAAAAAGGAAAGCAGGCAGGAGGCCATGGATGGCAAAGATTTCACACTTTCACTACTACCTCTGACAGATTTCTTTCCCTTTATCCTCATCCTCACTTCCACCAAACATAAGGATTACTTGCAACCTCATCAAATGATCCATCATCTCAATAACCCACACTGGGTTCCTGCAAATCGATCCAAGTAGCTTTCCATACTATACATCAATGTGCTCTAAATTATGCTGCACTTTTCAAAATTCACCTGAAGTTTTGATGACCCGCAATGGCTTCTAATCTGCAAACACTGAGACAGTAAGTGTTACAAGTTTGTTTTCAAGTCTTCCTTAGTCCTTAGTAGTCATGATCCTGGCCAGCACTGTAATTCAACTTGGCACAGGTTCAGTTATCCTTAATAATGAGCTGAGTTATCAGATGCCAACAGAAAAGAAAATAAACTGACTTTTTCCATGGACACAAAAGAAACTGCAGGTGCTGGATGTCTGGAGCAAAAATTAAAAAGCTGGAAGAACTCAAGAGGACAGGCAGCATCTATAGAGGGAAATAGATCATCAATTTTGGGTCAAGACCATTCAGCACGACCAAAAAGAAGAAAGGGCAAGAGTTAATGGGTGATAGGATCCAGGTTGTGGGGGGGGGGGGTGCTGAAAGGCACATGATGGAGGGAAGAGAGTAGGAACGATGTAAGAAGCTGGGTGATGATAGGTGGAAGTGAAAAAAGACTTTAGAAGGTGGAATCTATTAGAGGAGGACAGGGGATCCCAGAATAAAAGGAAGGATGTAGAGAGGGAAACTGGAAGGAGGAATGTATAGGCATTCAGCAGATAGAGAGGGTGGGTAATATGTTTTGTAACTCAAGAAACTAATCGAAAGAAAAACACACAAGCTAGGATATTTGTCTACTTAGTGTTTTCTTTCCATTTTTCTTTAGTGAGGTGCTCACATGACGGTGGATATGCAATGGCAAGCATTTAAAGGTTGCATGGATGAACTACAACAATTGTTCATCCCAGTTTGGCAAAAGAATAAATCAAGGAAGGTAGTGCACCCGTGGCTGACAAGAGAAATTAGGGATAGTATCAATTCCAAAGAAGAAGCATACAAATTAGCCAGAAAAAGTGGCTCACCTGAGGACTGGGAGAAATTCAGAGTTCAGCAGAGGAGGACAAAGGGCTTAATTAGGAAGGGGAAAAAAGATTATGAGAGAAAACTGGCAGGGAACATAAAAACTGACTGTAAAAGCTTTTATAGATATGTAAAAAGGAAAAGACTGGTAAAGACAAATGTAGGTCCCCTACAGACAGAAACAGGTGAATTGATTATGGGGAGCAAGGACATGGCAGACCAATTGAATAATTACTTTGGTTCTGTCTTCACTAAGGAGGACATAAATAATCTTCCAGAAATAGTAGGGAACAGAGGGTCCAGTGAGATGGAGGAACTGAGCGAAATACATGTTAGTAGGGAAGTGGTGTTGGGTAAATTGAAGGGATTGAAGGCAGATAAATCCCCAGGGCCAGATGGTCTGCATCCCAGAGTGCTTAAGGAAGTAGCCCAAGAAATAGTGGATGCATTAGTGATAATTTTTCAAAACTCGTTAGATTCTGGACTAGTTCCTGAGGATTGGAGGGTGGCTAATGTAACCCCACTTTTTAAAAAAGGAGGGAGAGAGAAACCGGGGAATTATAGACCGGTTAGCCTAATGTCGGTGGTGGGGAAACTGCTGGAGTCAGTTATCAAAGATGTGATAACAGCACATTTGGAAGCGGTGAAATCATCGGACAAAGTCAGCATGGATTTGTGAAAGGAAAATCATGTCTGCTGAATCTCATAGAATTTTTTGAGGATGTAACTAGTAGAG
Organism: Mobula hypostoma; assembly: GCF_963921235.1. Lineage (NCBI taxonomy): Eukaryota > Metazoa > Chordata > Chondrichthyes > Myliobatiformes > Myliobatidae > Mobula > Mobula hypostoma. Next base: position 82,479,366 of record NC_086106.1, read on the forward strand.
TGGATAGGGGAGAGCCAGTGGATGTGGTATATTTGGATTTTCAAAAGGCTTTTGACAAGATCCCACACAGGAGATTAGTGTGCAAACTTAAAGCACATGGTATTGGGGGTAAGGTATTGAGGTGGATAGAGAATTGGTTAGCAGACAGGAAGCAAAGAGTGGGAATAAACGGGACCTTTTCAGAATGGCAGGCGGTGACTAGTGGGGTACCGCAAGGCTCAGTGCTGGGACCCCAGTTGTTTACAATATATATTAATGACTTGGATGAGGGAATTAAATGCAGCATCTCCAAGTTTGCGGATGACATTAAGCTGGGCGGCAGTGTTAGCTGTGAGGAGGATGCTAAGAGGATGCAGAGTGACTTGGATAGGTTGGGTGAGTGGGCAAATTCATGGCAGATGCAATTCAATGTGGATAAATGTGAAGTTATCCACTTTGGTGGCAAATATAGGAAAACAGATTATTATCTGAATGGTGGCCGATTAGGAAAAGGGGAGGTGCAACGAGACCTGGGTGTCATTATACACCAGTCATTGAAAGTGGGCATGCAGGTACAGCAGGTGGTGAAAAAGGCGAATGGTATGCTGGCATTTATAGCGAGAGGATTCGAGTACAGGAGCAGGGAGGTACTACTGCAGTTGTACAAGGCCTTGGTGAGACCACACCTGGAGTATTGTGTGCAGTTTTGGTCCCCTAATCTGAGGAAAGACATCCTTGCCATAGAGGGAGTACAAAGAAGGTTCACCAGATTGATTCCTGGGATGGCAGGACTTTTATATGAAGAAAGACTGGATGAACTGGGCTTGTACTCATTGGAATTTAGAAGATTGAGGGGGGATCTGATTGAAACGCATAAAATCCTAAGGGGATTGGACAGGCTAGATGCAGGAAGATTGTTCCCGATGTTGGGGAAGTCCAGAACAAGGGGTCACAGTTTGAGGATAAAGGGGAAGCCTTTTAGGACCGAGATTAGGAAAAACTTCTTCACACAGAGAGTGGTGAATCTGTGGAATTCTCTGCCACAGGAAACAGTTGAGGCCAGTTCATTGGCTATATTTAAGAGGGAGTTAGATATGGCCCTTGTGGCTACGGGGATCGGGGGGTATGGAGGGAAGGCTGGTGCAGGGTTCTGAGTTGGATGATCAGCCATGATCATAATAAATGGCGGTGCAGGCTCGAAGGGCCGAATGGCCTACTCCTGCACCTATTTTCTATGTTTCTATGTTTCTATGATGTAGTGGCATAATGACATTGGCCATTCATGTACCTCTTGCATATAACCCGTAATTATGTAACCAAACAAAGAATGCTTAAGCAAACAATATATTTACAAAATTATTCAAGTAATACTGAAATATTGAATACAGTACATTTCTTCCTGTTTAGCTATAAATGCCAACTCAAGATAGAATGCTGACAAGGGATGGGGGGAGGGCTCACTCTGCTTGACAGGTGAGATTCGTGGCTGTGAAACAATCTCAGGTTCTCGGGCCTCCTCCACGGTGGTTGTAGAGTTACTCCGAGACTGCAGGAACTGGTTCTCACAGTTCTACAATCCTCTGTTCTCTAACAATTGACTCTTATCTCCTCATCTGATCTATGCGTCAACTCTACTGTGTAGGAGAGTAGTCTAATTCTGTCCTTAATCTTTTCAAGTACCTACTTCTGATAATCACTGTAGTCTCTCACGAGGATTACTTGCCCAGGAGTGAAACATCGAAGCTACTTGTTTGAGGAGACCTCAGTTTGTTTCAGCTGTAGTTCCTGCATATTCTTTCTGATTCTGGACTTGAGGAGATCTAACTGTGATCGCAAGGGATGACACAGGGACAGCATAGCTGGTGATTTGTTGGTTGTGAAGTATGCTCCATTGGGATATGAAAAGAAGAATTGGCAAGCTTCTGATTCTGTGTTGTTTGGTTACGTTGCTTGCAGTGCATTCTTTAGCCTCAAGACAAATCGTTCCGCCAACTATTTGTAGCTGGCATGGTACAGTGCAGATATAATATGTCTTATTCCGTTCATTTTTAGAAATGACTGAAACTATTCTGCAATAACTGCTGTCCATTGTCACTAAGTGTTCTGGAACACCAGTCCTTAAGGTGCTTCTCAACATATTGACAATATGCAAGGAGGCTATTGGGAACACATATGGCAACTTTGTATCTGCACCCACTGCTTCTAATACATTTGTGCCCACGAATAGTCTGACAAAATCCACATGAATCCTCTGCGAGTGCTCGCCCAGCTGTTAAACCTGCTGATCTATTGCAGACCACCAGACAAAACTTTGACCCAATGGTTTCATTTTGACCAAGCCCAGATGACCATCATGTAGCTCCTCCAACACCTTAGCTGTCAGCTTGGATGGTAAAATAACTCTCAATCCCCACATAAAGCAATACCCATCAATGGGAAGTTCCTCTCGGCACTAGTAAGAATGGGTGAGCTAGAACTTCTGCTGCACATTCCAGCCATTGGGATTGCCCAGTAGACCTGAGACAGTGTGAGGAATTTTCTGGTTTCCAGTTGGATCATCTCTGTCATAACAGGAAGACTTACAATTTGCAATAGGGAGAACACACCAAGAGGAGTGTCCTCTTTAGTCAGATTTCAGGTCTTTCCTTTGCAAAAGGTAAACATGACAATCCACCAGCATTTCAATGACTGGTTGTCCTCTTGAATTCGATCTTGTAATTGTGTCTTCCAAGTAACAGAGCCAATTTCTGCATTAGTAGAGGGCTGTTATTAATGGAACACCCTTCTGTGGATGGAAAATGGACACTAGTGATTGATGATCAGTAATGAGGGTAAACTCTCTCCCATACAAGTGCTGTTTGAAATGTTTTATACCCCAACCCAAACTCAAGGCCTCTCTTTCAATCTGTGTGTAATTTTTCTCTGCAATGTTAAGGGAACGTGATGCAAAGGCTATGAGGCATTCAATTCCGTCATTCATAACATGTTACTTGACTAAACCTATATTATAAGACGAGGCATCACATGCAATCTTCACTGGATGATGTGGATCATAATGTGTCACTACAGTATCTGACATCACCACTTCCTTTGCTTTATGGAAAGCCAGCTCACACTGCTTTGTCCTCTGCCATTGCTTCCCAATCTGTAGTAATGAGTTCAAGCACAATAGCCATATTTGGCAGGAAATTGCAATAGTGATTGATGAATCCTAAAAATGACCACAAATGTGACATGCCCTTTGCCCTTGGGGCATCTACCACTATTAGAATGTTCTCAGCCCACCTGTGTAATCCTTATGCATCAATCGGTGACCACAGTAAGTGATGCTACCCCAAAAGTAAGTGTATTATAACAATAAAATCCTTTGTGAGCGTTAGTGCTGAGAAACACTTTGGACTCTTCTGCCATCTTCATCTGTAGGCAGGCCTCAGCTAATTCCACTTTGCTGAAGTGTTTCCCTGCAGAAAGATATCCTCTATCCTGAGCAGAGGGTACTGATCTACTTTCAGTGCTGGCTTGAAGGTGATCTTAAAATCAACACAGATCCTGAAAGACACATCCTTCTTGGCTACTGAGACCACTGGTGTGGCCCATGAGCTCCACTCAACCTTGGAAAGAATGTCTTCAGTCTCCATGTGATCTAGCTCATTGGCTACTTTATCACGGATGGTATAATGAACTGGATGGGCTTTGTAAAACTTGGGTGTGCTTTTTCAGTTTACATAATTTTACCCTTGATATCTTTGTGTTTTCTAATGCAATCCCTGAACACTGCTGTGACATCATCCAGTACCTTTCTTAATTCACTTTCAGTTGACTCTATTGCAGGGGGTGTGCATGCAAATGATTGATGGATGTCCAATAAAGTCATTGTTGTCTCAGCCATTCCTGGCTCCATGATGCTGGTCCTCCTGTTTTTATTACATACGAGTCCAATGTGCTTGTTGGGTGTTGTATTTCACTGTTGAGAATGTCAATCTTATGGGAATTAACTTTTCTCCAGTATGAGTCCTTATTTGGATACTTGCTGGCTTCAGTTCAGTATCTTTGAAAAGCCGTTCAACCTCATTTTGTGTAATGACTGAAACAGCTGAGCCAGTGTCCTATTCCATTTCAATTAATTTGCCATTCACCTTTGGTGTAAGCCACATTGCTTGTCTCCTGTTAATTTTTGCACTGTAAATATCATGGCTACTCACTCCTTTGTCACTCTCATTATTATCAGATTTTTCATCAACAGCATACAGATCAGTGCTCTTTTTGAAACTGCAACTTGACTTTTTATCTTTTTCTCTTCTCTGTACAGTCCATTTATTTTCTCTGCCCGAAATGTGCTTTATATGTTTTCTTCTTTGTTGCATTCTCGGCAGCTTTCACCCTTAAACCTGAATTGGTCTGGTATATATAAGCCCTTGCCACAACGGTAGCACAATTTGTTTGGCCAGGCAAGTTTCTGTTTAGATGTTGCAATTTTGTTCACACTCACTTTCATTCCTGACTGTAACTCAATTTCATCTCTTTCTGCTGTTTCTATTGATACCGCTATTTCAACAGCTCATTTAAACGTGAGCTGTACTTCAGTTAGGAGCTGTTTTGAAATGCTTTCTTGTAAGATTTCACAAACTAAATGATCTTTCAGTGCATTATTAAACCCGTCACTAAGCTGACAATGTTTAGACAATTTCTCCAATTCAGCCACATAAGTTGAAATGGACTCCCCTTCCTTTTTGATTCTGCTTATGAAACCTGAAGCGTTCTGTAATCAAAAATGGTTTTGGTTCTAAATGTTCCTGTATTACGTTCATGATCGTTCAGCTGGTTTGGATAGAGCAGTAAACCTCTAAGCGAATTGTATACTTTTCCACCCTTTGCACTCAGCAACATTGGCACTCATTTTTCATCGGCTATTTCACTTGTGTCAAAACACTGCTCAATTTGTTCAGTATACATCATCCAGTTATCTTTTGTGCAATCGATAATGTCTGTCTTTCTGATGTTGCCTACCATTTCTGCTCTTTTTATTTTATTTTTATTATTATTATCACCAGTACTCACTGTTTATTAACCAGTGGCCATTTTTGTTGCTTGTTAATTTTGTCTATTTTCTGTCTTTTTTTAACTCGAACATATCTCTCCTCTTCTGAACAAAATGTGCTGCACTTCAACAGGTATGAGGTCATCTCAGGTTTGTTTTAAAACTTCATCATCACCACAATTATGGTTTTTAATTATAGAATCTAATTGAAAGAAATATACATCTGTTACATTTTCACTATTATTTATTTATGTATTTATTTTAATTTTTAGTTTATTGTGTATATCTTTTAGCATGTAAATCTTGAATGAGTTTTCAATTTTAAGACTGTTTATTCTTTGAACAGATTTCATGTATTAGTGTATGGTTGAGAATGCTAGCTGCATTGGCAAATTTCCATTGCTATTGATGGTTTGTGTGGCAGAGAGGTTCTGCGAATACAGCAAGCTTTTGCACTGGGATAGAATCTGTGTGGCAATTAGTCAAGCAGAAGATTGTATCCCTGCATAAGAGAGCTCCAACACAAAGATGGAATTTGATGCATCATCTAAAGCCAATGATTCTGGAACAATGTAATACCTGCCTTATTTTCTTTGTAGTTGCCAGTTAGAAACCAAATATGATGTAAATAATAAATGAGACCATACAACCTGATAGAGGTGTATAAGATGATAAGAGGCATTGATCATGTGGATAGCCAGAGGCTTTTTCTCAGGGTTGAAATGGCTAACATGATGGGGCATAGTTTTAAGGTGATTGCAAATAGGTACAAGGGGGATGTCAGTGGTAAGTTTTTCACACAGAGTGGTGGGTGTGTGGAATACACTGTCGGCAAAGGTGGTAGAGGCGGATACAACAGGGTCTTTTAAGAGACTCTTAGATAGGTACATGGAACTTAGAAAAATAGAGGGCTAGGGAAATTCAAGGCAGCTTCTAAAGTAGGTTACATGGTCGGCAAAACACTGAGGGCCGAAGGGCCTGTAACATGCTGTAGACTTTCTATGTTTCTATGACATGGGAGTAGAATGAGGCTATTCCATCCATCGAGTCTGCTCCACCATTCCAACATGACTGATTTACTATTACCCTCAACCTTGTTCTCCTGCCTTCTCCATGTAACCTTTGACCTCTGCTTTAAAAGTTTCCCAATAACTTGGCCTCCACAGCTGTATTGGCAATGAATTCCACCGATTCACCAGGGACGTCCTTGTATACTGAGGCTATGCTCTCTGATCCTAGACTCAACCACTCCAGGAAACATCCTGTCCATAAGCACTCTATACAGGCCTTTCAATATTCAATAGATTTCAATGAGATCCTCTCCCCTTATACTTCTAAGCTGTAGTGGCTACAGACCCAAAACCATCAAATGTTCCTCATATCTTAGAAACATAGAAACATGGAAAACCTACAGCTCAATCCAGGCATTTGGCCCACAATGCTGTGCCGAACATGTACTGACTTTAGAAATTATCTTAGGTTACCCATAGCCCTCTATTCTTCTAAGCTCCATGTACCTATCCAGGAGTCTCTTGCATCCGCCTCCACAACCATCGCCAGTGGCCCATTCCATGCACTCACCATGCTCTGTGTAATAAAGCATCTCCTCTGTACCACTTCCAAGCACCTTAATCTCAATATTATATATTGTTTTGCAGCTGTTCACGTAATCTATGTCACGTGTTAATGTTTTCAAAGTTAGAGTGAAATCATTTTAATTTACTCCTCAAATATTTGCAGCCTAAAATGTAAGCCCTCCGTTGGTCAGGGTCAACATGGATGATGCGTCCTAGCTGTCATATAGAAGCCAGGGGCACTAAGATATGAAGAGTAAGCTGTTGCATGTGCAGCAGGCTCCCCGTCTCCACGCAGCTGATGAATTAAAGGAATGGTGGACGTACTGCAGTTTGGCACCAGTGGTGTTGCAAGAGTTGCCAGTCATTGTTGAACTCAACGCAGGACTGCCTTGGAGACTCCAGCTCCAGACTTTTCCTCGGGGTTTACTCTTGAAACCTTCCCCATGAGTGGGTATAGCCGCAAGGCAGAGGAGGTTAACCATCAGAGTTTTCCTTCTCCTAGATGAGCCGCCAACCACAGCTGATGAGCCCCTTCTGCCCAAAACATTCCATTGCAAAACAATCTGCAACTAAATTGCTAAAAACTGAAGTACAATCCTTTAAAAGCTTCGAGTTCCTTTGCAACTCCAATAGGATCAACTATAGGAATTATAGGTTTATATATACGAATTTTCAACAGCAGCGAATTAAAAGAAACTTATACACCAGCATTTCTTAAGCTTTACATCTTCACAATGAAGTGACTATTCAGCATCCACAAATTTGTCAATGTAATCCTTCTCCAATGTTTTCTTATATACTTACCACTTACAATAGGTTAAGATACAGTATGCGTTCATGTGCTCTCCAGATTTGTAACGTGCTCCACACTCCTTCACTTTAACTTCTCTACCATGATGCCAATATAAATTGTATTTTGAAGTTACAATTAGCCTACTTTAGAGAAGATGAACTGATGGTATTTTCTATTTTCCCAGACATCCAAGTTATTTGTAGAACTCATTGTGTGCTACATTCATTCTTTCCCAGGAATATTTACAAAACAAAATCCCCAGAGAACTGGACAGCCAAATAATTTGCATTTCTCTGAAGCTGAGAGAAAGTTCAGGAACTTAATACCGAATAGTAGTACACAGGAGAAATTCTGGGTAAATCAACTTTTAAAACATAGAAACATAGAAAATAGGTGCAAGAGTAGGCCATTCGGCCCTTCGAGCCTGCACCGCCATTTATTATGATCGTGGCTGATCATCCAACTCAGAACCCTGCACCAGCCTTCCCTCCATACCTCCTGATCCCCGTAGCCACAAGGGCCATATCTAACTCCCTCTTAAATATAGCTAATGAACTGGCCTCAACTGTTTCCTGTGGCAGAGAATTCCACAGATTCACCACTCTCTGTGTGAAGAAGTTTTTCCTAATCTCGGTCCTAAAAGGCTTCCCCTTTATCCTCAAACTGTGACCCCTCGTTCTGGACTTCCCCAACATCGAGAACAATCTTCCTGCATCTAGCCTGTCCAATCCCTTTAGGATTTTATACGTTTCAATCAGATCCCCCCTCAATCTTCTAAATTCCAACGAGTACAAGCCCAGTTCATCCAGACTTTCTTCATATGAAAGTCCTGCCATCCCAGGAATCAATCTGGTGAACCTTCTTTGTACTCCCTCTATGGCAAGGATGTCTTTCCTCAGATTAGGGGACCAAAACTGCACACAATACTCCAGGTGTGGTCTCACCAAGGCCTTGTACAACTGCAGTAGTACCTCCCTGCTCCTGTACTCGAATCCTCTCGCTATAAATGCCAGCATACCATTCGCCTTTTTCACCGCCTGCTGTACCTGCATGCCCACTTTCAATGACTGGTGTATAATGACACCTTTTCATTGCGAAACTTAGTTTTTCCACCTTGAAATAAACAACAACCTTTTTAATCTATCCTAGATTTTCAAAACAAAAATCACCTTATGCAAGTAGCAAATCCTGATTGAGAAAAGCTTGCCATGATCATATCCTGTCCTTTATGACTACAACTTCTATGAAAAATTTGTGTGTGTGTCGTGCATGTTGGAGGCTCAGGTGAGCCACCAGAGAGTTGGCTGAGGAGGCAGAAAAGGAGGCCTTTGGCTATGGCTGAGGAGGAAGGACAGAAATTGGGGGACTGACTAGCCCCATTGGAAGCTGCAGGGGGTGACAGGGATTGGTCTGTGCCACTGCTCCGCCACCTAAGGAAGTGAAACATCCTTAGGTGGTCCCTGGCTGTTGACCCCGCAGCTGACTGAAGAGCACTGTTGACACATCAATCTCCCAAAATGCAACACTTTATTTTCCATTTCTTTGCCCATATCTGCAACTTATCTATATCCCACTGTGCTGTCCTCAGCACCACCAAACTTCAATCATCTGCATTGTTACTAACCCAACCTTCTATGTTTTCATCCAGGCCATTTATATATATGACAAACAGTAAAAGTCCCACTACAGATCCCTGTAGAACACCACTAGTCACAGATCTCCAAGCAGAATAAGTCCCAGCTACCGCTATCCTCTGTCTTCACTATGGCCAAGTCAATTCTAAATTCAAATGGCCAATTCACTGTGGTTCCAATGCAACTTAATCTTCTGAGTGAGTCTCCCATGAGAGAACTTATCAATTGCCTTAATAACATTCATGTAGACAACATCCACACCTCTACCTTCATCAATCAACTTCATCACCCCCTTGAAAAACCCAATCAAGTTTGTAAGACATGAGTTACCCTGCACAAATCCATGCTGACTGATCCCAATTAGACACTGGTTTTTCAATTTCTCATAAATCCTATCCCTAAGAATCCTCTCCAGTAACTTCCCTACCACTGATGTAAGACTCACTGGTCCATTGTTTCCAGGATTATCAGTGTTGTGTTCTGAGTATTTTCTTGCTTAAATCTAATGGGAAGAAGGTGAGGCTAAAGTCTGCTGCCAAAACGGTTAGGGACCACATCTTCATTAAACCTCATTTCAGGATCTGGAGTTCCCTTGATCAATTCACTCATGTGATCCATAAGACACCCTGAACCAGTGAAAGGAAGTTGGTTCAAAATGTTCAGCCCTGTATTTATTGATGCATGAACAGTTCAGTCCATCAAAATCATGTGCTTGCTCTCTTTCAACAGGACATCATGAACTGGTATATTTCGGTGTGAAAATCAGGCATTTTGACAGTTAGCATGTTTAAAATTTGTGCCACAAATTCATTTAGGTGTTTCCACTTTCCAGTATTTCCTTGGTGAAAGGAGTAGGGTTCTACTGATTCAGTCTACGTTTGCAGAAGACACTAATTTAGGCAGGTCATGAAGTTCCACAGAAGTGTAAATGAAGTGACACAGGCACTGACAGTTTGACTAGATTGAAAGCCGTATTAATTATAGAGTTCAATATGTGATTCTACAAAATTGAACACATTTCCAAAAAGACTGAAAGTAGAAAGCAAAGAGAAAAGCAATCTGGGTGGATGGGAGCAAACTATTAAAACATCGGCAGCTTTTAAATGCCGATAATCAGTCCTTCAACTTTACAAGAAACTTAGCCAGGCTCTATTTCAAATTGCCTCTTTGTTTAGTTTTGGGCACAGTACCTTGCAGCTCTTCCTCAGAAGACTGAAAGTATTCCTGGTCCTTGAAAGATTAAATTATGAACAGAATGCACAAGTGCCTGGGCTCACATTCCGAGCAGTGCCTACAACTGAAAAGTGATCTGATCAAGGTGCATGAAACGTTCAGAAGAAAACGTAGAAAATTATTAGCAGAAAGACTTTGACATAATATATAAAGACTTGTAGAACTCTGTAGATCTTTCCTTTATTAAAAGGTCATGTTTGCAGCATGTTTGGGACCTTCAACCATGAAATTAATGGATTATTTAGATGATCAAGAGATTTGAGCCAATGATGAGTTAAGGCACAGATCAGCCACTACATAATTTAATAGCAGACCTAAGGGGCTAAGTGACCTTTTCCTGTTAATGTTCCTAAGCAATTATCCAATGGCGAATGAACTGACTAGATCCAGATGCAATGCCAATATTTACTTTGCAGGAGAAATTCTAAGAATTACATTAATTGTAATCTCAAAATTGATACAGATACTTAATACTAAGGAATAGCATACATTTCAGGTGGACAATTCAGAGAACCATGCAAAATTCTTCCTCCAGTGTGTTCTATAAGACTCAACTGAATAATTCATATCTTCGTATTCAAAGGGAAATTCTCTTTCCAGTGTTCTGACCCTGAAGCAGGATCAAATCAAAAATGCAATTTTCAGGCCAAAGCTCCCTTAAGCATTGAACTGATGGACTGCAAAATAGTTTCACAAAGCATATTCAAGTCAGCACAGTACATGGTAACCTTCCTCCTTTTAAGACAAATCAAGTTGAATGTAACACACATCAAAGTTGCTGGTGAACGCAGCAGGCCAGGCAGCATCTCTAGGAAGAGGTATAGTCGACGTTTTAGGCCGAGACCCTTCGTCAGGACTAACTGAAGGAAGAGTGAGTAAGGGATTTGAAAGTTGGAGGAGGAGGGGGGAGATCCAAAATGATAGGAGAAGACAGGAGGGGGAGGGATGGAGCCAAGAGCTGGACAGGTGATAGGCAAAGGGGATATGAGAGGATCATGGGATAGGAGGTCTGGGGAGAAAGACAAGTGGGGGGGAACCCAGAGGATGGGCAAGGGGTATAGTCAGAAGGACAGAGGGAGAAAAAAGAGACAGTGAGAGAAAGAATGTGTGTATAAAAATAAATAACGGATGGGGTACGAGGGGGAGGTGGCCCATTAGCAGAAGTTACAGAAGTCGATGTTCATGCCATCAGGTTGGAGGCTACTCAGACGGAATATAAGGTGTTGTTCCTCCAATCTGAGTGTGGCTTCATCTTTACAGTAGAGGAGGCCGTGGATAGACATGTCAGAATGGGAATGGGATGTGGAATTAAAATGTATGGCCACTGGGAGATCCTGCTTTCTCTGGCGGACAGAGAGTAGGTGTTCAGCAAAGTGGTCTCCCAGTCTGCATCGGGTCTCGCCAATATATAGAAGGCAACATAGGGAGCACCAGACGCAGTATATCACCCCAGCCGACTCACAGGTGAAGTGTCGCCTCACCTGGAAGGACTGTCTGGGGCCCTGAATGGTGTTAAAGGAGGAAGTGTAAGAGCATGTGTAGCACTTGTTCCGCTTACAAGGATAAGTGCCAGGAGGGAGATCAGTGGGGAGGAATGGGGGGGACGAATGGACAAGGGAGTCGCGTAGGGAGCGATCCCTGTGGAAAGCAGAGAGAGAGGGGGGAAGAGAAAGATGTGCTTAGTGGTGGGATTCCATTGGAGGTGGCGGAAGTTACAGAGAATACTATGTTGGACCCGAAGGCTGGTGGGGTGGTAGGTGAGGACCAGGGGAACCCTATTCCTATTGGGGTGGCGGGAGGATGGAGTGAGAGCAGATGTGCGTGAAATGGGGGAGATGCGTTTGAGAGCAGAGTTGATAGTGGAGGAAGGGAAGCCCCTTTTTTTAAAAAAGGAGGACTTCTCCCTCGTCCTGGAATGAAAAGCCTCATCCTGAGAGCAGATGTGGCGGAGACGGAGGAATTGCGAGAAGGGGTTGGCGTTTTTGCAAGAGACAGGGTGAGAAGAGGAATAGTCCAGATACCTGTGAGAGTCAGTAGGCTTATAGTAGACATCAGTGGATAAGCTGTCTCCAGAGACAGAGACAGAAAGATCTAGAAAGGGGAGGGAGGTGTCGGAAATGGACCAGGTAAACTTGAGGGCAGGGTGAAAGTTGGAGGCAAAGTTAATAAAGTCAACGAGCTCAGCATGCGTGCAGGAAGCAGCGCCAATGCAGTCATTGACGTAGTGAACGAAAAGTGGGGGACAGATACCAGAATAGGCGCGGAACATAGATTGTTCCACAAACCCAACAAAAAGGCAGGCATAGCTAGGACCCATATGGGTGCCCATAGCTACACCTTTAGTTTGGAGGAAGTGGGAGGAGCCAAAGGAGAAATTATTAAGAGTAAGGACTAATTCCGCTAGACGGAGCAGAGTGATGGTAGAGGGGAACTGATTAGGTCTGGAATCCAAAAAGAAGCGGAGAGCTTTGAGACCTTCCTGATGGGGGATGGAAGTATATAGTGTCTGGGCATCCATGGTGAAAATAAAGCGGTGGGAGCCAGGGAACTTAAAATCATCGAAAAGTTTAAGAGCGTGAGAAGTGTCACGAACATAGGTAGGAAGGGATTGAACAAGGGGGAATAAAACCGTGTCGAGGTATGCAGAAACGAGTTCGGTGGGGCAGGAGCAAGCTGAGACAATAGGTCTGCCAGGACAGGCAGGTTTGTGGATCTTGGGTAGGAGGTAGAAACGGGAAGTGCGGGGTGTGGGAACTATAAGGTTGGTAGCAGTGGATGGGAGATCCCCTGAGCGGATAAAGTCAGTGATAGCGTGGGAGACAACGGCCTGGTGCTCCTTAGTGGGGTCAGGATCGAGGGGTAAATAAGAGGAGGTATTCGCGAGTTGTCGCTGTGCCTTGGCAAGGTAGAGGTCAGTACACCAGACTACAACAGCACCCCCCTTATCGGCGGGTTTAATAATAAGGTTAGGATTAGTGCGGAGGGAGTGGAGAGCAGAGCGTTTCGAAGGAGTGAGGTTGGAATGGGAACAAGGTGCAGTGAAGTCGTGTGCCTCGACAAGGTAGAGGTCAGTATGCTAGACTAGTTGAATGTCTTTTTTTTGGTTCAATCTTTTCCATATGAACAAATCTCTAATTTGTACAAGAAGATACCTGTGATGTTGTTCAGGTCGAAAGAATGTCATTTTATTCCACCTGTATTTTCAGTTAAATATTTTCCATTTTGATTAGCTTGTATCATATTCTGCAAGGAATCTTCCAGTTTTCTTTCTATTTCATTGAATTTTATGCTTCATTATATACAGCAGAAAAATGGTTTGAATCTGTGATTATTTCTTACATGCTGATTGACTTCTCCAAAAGTAGATGTTTTAAAATAAATATTTGCAAACATATGACATAATAACTTCCAATCTCTCAATTAGAAACATAGAAACATAGAAACATAGAAAATAGGTGCAGGAGTAGGCTATTCGGCCCTTCGAGCCTGCACCGCCATTTATTATGATCATGGCTGATCATCCAACTCAGAACCCCGCCCCAGCCTTCCCTCCATACCCCCTGATCCCCGTAGCCACAAGGGCCATATCTAACTCCCTCTTAAATATAGCCAATGAACTGGCCTCAACTGTTTCCTGTGGCAGAGAATTCCACAGATTCACCACTCTCTGTGTGAAGAAGTTTTTCCTAATCTCGGTCCTAAAAGGCTTCCCTTTTATCCTCAAACTGTGACCCCTCGTTCTGGACTTCCCCAACATCGGGAACAATCTTCCTGCATCTAGCCTGTCCAATCCCTTTAGGATTTTATACGTTTAAATCAGATCCCCCCTCAATCTTCTAAATTCCAACGAGTACAAGCCCAGTTCATCCAGTCTTTCTTCATATGAAAGTCCTGCCATCCCAGGAATCAATCTGGTGAACCTTCTTTGTACTCCCTCTATGGCAAGGATGTCTTTCCTCAGATTAGGGGACCAAAACTGCACACAATACTCCAGGTGTGGTCTCACCAAGCCCTTGTACAACTGCAGTAGTACCTCCCTGCTCCTGTACTCGAATCCTCTCGCTATAAATGCCAGCATACCATTCGCCTTTTTCACCGCCTGCTGTACCTGCATGCCCACTTTCAATGACTGGTGTATAATGACACCCAGGTCTCGTTGCACCTCCCCTTTTCCTAATCGGCCACCATTCAGATAATAATCTGTTTTCCTATTTTTGCCACCAAAGTGGATAACTTCACATTTATCCACATTAAATTGCATCTGCCATGAATTTGCCCACTCACCCAACCTATCCAAGACACTCTGCATCCTCTTAGCATCCTCCTCACAGCTAACACTGCCACCCAGCTTCGTGTCATCGGCAAACTTGGAGATGCTGCATTTAATTCCCTCATCCAAGTCATTAATATATATTGTGAACAACTGGGGTCCCAGCACTGAGCCTTGCGGTACCCCACTAGTCACTGCCTGCCATTCTGAAAAGGTCCCGTTTATTCCCACTCTTTGCTTCCTGTCTGCTAACCAATTCTCCATCCACATCAATACCTTACCCCCAATATTGTGTGCTTTAAGTTTGCACACTAATCTCCTGTGTGGGATCTTGTCAAAAGCCTTTTGAAAATCCACTGGTTCTCCCCTATCCACTCTACTGGTTACATCCTCAAAAAATTCTATGAGATTCGTCAGACATGATTTTCCTTTCACAAATCCATGCTGACTTTGTCCGATGATTTCACCGCTTTCCAAATGTGCTGTTATCACTTCTTTGATAACTGACTCCAGCAGTTTCCCCACCACCGACATTAGGCTAACCGGTCTATAATTCCCCGGTTTCTCTCTCCCTCCTTTTTTAAAAAGTGGGGTTACGTTAGCCACCCTCCAATCCTCAGGAACTAGTCCAGAATCTAACGAGTTTTGAAAAATTATCACTAATGCATCCACTATTTCTTGGGCTACTTCCTTAAGCACTCTAGGATGCAGACCATCTGGCCCTGGGGATTTATCTGCCTTCAATCCCTTCAATTTACCCAACACCACTTCCCTACTAACATATATTTCGCTCAGTTCCTCCATTTCACTGGACCCTCTGTCCCCTACTATTTCTGGATGATTATTTATGTCCTCCTTAGTGAAGACAGAACCAAAGTAATTATTCAATTGGTCTGCCATGTCCTTGCTCCCCATAATCAATTCACCTGTTTCTGTCTGTAGGGGACCTACATTTGTCTTTACCAGTCTTTTCCTTTTTACATATCTATATTAGTCAAATATCTCCCCACTGCTGCTCAACCTCTAGACTTAGTGTGATTCTTATCCTCAAAGCAGGCAGCACCCACCCTCTCCAATCAAAACAGAAATGGGCAGAGAAATGGCAGATGGAGTTTAACCCAGGCAGAACAAAATCGTGTACAGCAGTGATCACTTGTCGGCTGATGGCAATTGCATCTTCTTTCTCATAACAATTGTGAACTACTATGTCCTATCCTCGGAATATCCTAAAGCAATTCACAATCAATGGATCTGTTGACAAGGGAAACTGAGATGAATTTATAGTTATGCCTGCAAAAAATGCAGAAGGTAAAAATAATGCTGAACAAAAGCACATTCCAAGTGCATTATTTTAATAAAGTCATTAAAGCAAACATTAAAATTGACAGCTAAATGTAGAACAAGTACATTAACCTTGTTTATGCAAGTATCTCACAAAATAATTTTTATGAATAGCTAACCATATTTTAAATAAGATCTTTTACGCTAGCCATATTTCTTATAATGCATAAAATATTAATTTTCAAAGTAAGTAGGAATAGTATCCTTTTGCTACAGCTTGTGTGAACAGAAGGGAGCACTAATGTGCTTGCTGCTGTGAATATGTTGCCTAGAATCCAATATTTATGAAACCACAGAATATAATTTAGAAAGAATAATGCATAACAAGTTTGTTTCACGCAAACTAGAGGATCTGTTAATTCTTCAGAAAGGAACATAACAATATTCTAACTTTTAAAACTATAACAGAGGTTCAAGTCATCTGACGCTGTGAGAACTTACAATGAGGTAGGATAAGAAGTAATGTTTACTTGTGTTGTTGGAAAAATATTATGTTCGACAAATATTTTATGATTCAAATACTCTTTCAAAAAGGGTAGAAAATACAGGACCTAGTGTTACATCTCAATGCAGGGAATATAAGAAATAAGCTGGATGATCTTGTTGCATGATTACAGATTATCAGGTGTGATGTTGTGTCCGTCACTGATTCATGGCTGACGGATGGTTGTAGTTGGGAGCTGAATGTCCAAGGTTGTACATTGTATAAGAGGGGTGGGCAGGTAGACAGAGAGGGTGGTGTGGCTCTGCTGGTAAACAATTATATCAAATCATTAGAAAGATGTGATGACGTAGGATCAGAAGATGCTGAATCATTGTGGGTTGAGTTCAGAAACTGTAAGGGTAAAAGGACCATGACAGAAGTTATATACAGGCCTTCAAACAGTAGCTGGGATGCGGACGACAGATTACAACGGGAAATAGAAAAAGCATATCAAAAGGGCAATGTTATGATAGTTATAGGAGATTTTGACATGCCTATGAGATGACTTTTTAGAGCAGTTTGTTGTTGATAGCCTACTACGATATCAGTTATACTACTTGGTGTGTTTTGTAATGAACTGGAGGCGATTAGGGAACTTAAGGTAAAGGAACCCTTAGAAGACACTGATCACAATATGAATGATTCAGCTTGAAATTTGATAGTGGAAAGGACTGACAAAACAACATTTCAGTAGAGTAAAGGAAATTACAGTGATATAAGAAAGGAGTTGACCGAAGTAAATTAGAAGAAGATGCTGGCAGGGTTAACAGCAGAGCAGCAATGGCATGAGTTTCTGAGAAAAATGAGGAAGGTGCAGGATAGATGTATTCCAAAAACAAAGAAATATTCAAATGGCAAAATAGTACAATCGTTTCTGACAAGAAAAGTGAAAGCTAATGTAAAAGCAAAAGAGAGGGCATACAACAAAGCAAATATTAGCAGCAAGATAGAGAATTGGGAAGCTTTTAAAAACCTACAGAGAGTAACTGGAAGAATCGTTATGAGTGAAAAGATGAAATATGAAAGCTAGCTAGCAAATAATATCAAAATGGATAGAAAAAGATTTTCAAGAATATAAAAAATAAAAGCGCGATGAGCGTGGATATAAGATGCTAAAAAAATGAAGCCGGAGAAATAATAATAGGGGACAAGGAAATGCATATGAACTAAATGAGAATTTTGAATTATTCTTCACTGTGGAAGACACTAGCAGTGTGCCAGATGTTGAAGGGTGTGAGAGAAGAGAAGTGAGTGCAGTTACTATTACAAGGGAGAAGGTGCTCAAAAAGCTGAAAGACCTAAAGATACATAAGTCACCCAGACCATTTGATCTGCACCCTAGGGTTCTGAAAGTAGCAGTAGAGATTATGTAGGCATTATTAATGATCTTTCAAGAATCATTGGATTCTGGCATGGTGCCAGAGGACTGGAAAATTGCAAATGTCACTCCACTCTTTAAGAAAGGAGGGAGGCAGCGGAAAGGAACTTATTAACCTGTCAGCTTGACCTCAGTGGTTGGGAAGATGTAGAAGTCAATTTTTAAGGATGAGGTTATGGAATACTTTCTGACACAGGACAAGATAGTACAAATTCAGCATGATTTCCTTAAGGGAAAAATCTTGCTTGACGAACCTACTGGATTTCTTTGATGAAATTACAAGTAGGATAGATGAAAGGGATGCAGTTGATGTTGAACGTTTGTATATTTGGATTTTCAGAAGGCCTTTGACAAGCTGCCACACATGAGGTTGCTCACCAAGTTAAGAACCCATGGTATTATTGGAAAGTTACAAGCATGTTTAGAACATTGGCTGATTTGTAAGAGGCAGTGAGTGGGAATCGAAGAATCCTTTCCTGGTTGGCTGCCAGTGACTACTGGTGTTCCGCAGGGGTCAGTGTTCGAACCGTTTCTTTTTATGCTATATATCTATGATTTTGATGATGGAATAGATGGCTTTTGTGCCAAGTTTGCAGATGATATGAAGATTGTTGGAGGGGCAAGTAGTGTTGAAAAAACAGGATGGCTGCAGAAGAACGTAGACAAATTAGGAGAATGGGCAAGAAAGTGACAAATGAAATACAATGTTTGTAAGTGCTTGGTCATGCACTTTGGAAGAAGAAATAAATGTGCAGACTATTTTCTAAACAGGGAGAAAATCCAAAAATCTAAGATGCAAAGGGACTTGGGAGACCTTGTGCAGAACACCCTGAAGGTTAACTTGCAGGTAATGTGGGTGGTGAGTAATGCAACTTTAGCATTCATTTCAAGAGGTCTAGAATACAAGAGTGGGGATGTGATGCTGAAGTCTTATAAGGCACTGCTGAGGCCTCACCTTGAGTATTGTGAACAGTTTTGGGCTCCTTATCTAAGGAAAGATATGCTGACATTCAAAAGGATTCAGAAGAGGTTCACAAGGATGATTTCGGGTATGAAAGGGTTATCTTATGAGGAATGTTTGATGGCTTTGGGCCTGTTCTTGCTGGAATTTAGAAGAATGAAGGGGTACTCATTAAAACCTTTCAAATTTTGAAAGCCCTAGACAGAGTAGAGGTGAAAAGAATGATTCCCATGGTGGGGGAGTCTAAGACAGGAGGACACATCCTCAGGAAAGAGGGGCATCCATTTAAAATAGAGATATAGAGAAATTTCTTTAGCCAGAGGATGGTGAATTTGTAGAATTTGTTACCATATGCAGCTGTGGAGGCCAGGTCATTGGGTGTATTTAAGGCAGAGATTGATAGGTTCTTGATCAGCCATGGCATTAAAGTTTACGAGGAGAAGGCCGGAGAGTGGGTCTGAGGAAGGGAAAAAAGGATCAGCCATGACTGAATGGCAGAGCAAACTCAATGGGCCAAATAGCCAAATTCTGCTCCAGTGTCTTATGGTCTTGTAGTCTTATGATCAAGGTGAATGAGGTTGTTAAATTAAAGCATTACTATTTACATAATCATAAATTATTTTCTTAAGTTTGATGTGGATATAAGTAAAGTCCCTATGTTTCAGCACTGATTTGCTTTCCAGTTGGAATGACGTGGAGCAATGGAGCAGATCTGACTAACATGGACTACTGCCTGTAAACTCTGCATATGGACACCCCATGTCCCCAACCTGACAGGAATGGAATGCAGAGGGATTTCTATCTTATCAATGCAAAGCATCCCCCAACTCGAATTACAGGCCCTGGCAGCTGCAAGATTTTAAAGAATGAATTCAATTATCTGAACTTTCCACAGAATTCATTTGCACAAAATTCCTCGCTGAAATACCACCTCAACAAAAATAGTATTGCTGGAGCTATCAACTTTCACATGAGCTGTGAAAACGGCAGTCTGTTCCATCAGTTCATTTAAAAGAAAGCTGGTATTCCCTTTCTCGGTGAGCTAAATAAGTATTGCATTTAGTGTTGGCACACATTCAGGGAAACCAAAAAGCAAATTGTGAAAGTGGTGAAAAATGTTAAGGAAAAATGTTGCTTTTCACGTTTATTAATGTATAAAAACTTTACCAGTACAGCTCCCCGCAGAAGCTGCATACAAGACATTGAAGCTGTTACATCATTACTACTGTGATACTTGGGCAGGTGATCAGAGTTTTAAATGGACTCTCTCAGTAGCAGCCACAGCTAGCTGAAGAAAAATTGTTACTGAAGTGAGCTGAAGATGGCAAAAGAAGTACCTGCCTTGAGCACATCATTCACTATCTCTTGGGTCCTCTCTCTGTGATTACATACACAGATCCCAGTTCCCTGAATGGTTCCCTTTCAGCATGTGAGGCATTGCTTCATCACTCCATAAAACAGCTGCAGAATCAACCTCAATTGTAGCAACATGAAAATGCTACACAAGATAAAAAGACATTTGGCACTACTCTCTGAAATCTTCTGAACAATCAAAACCAAGGCTGAATGATGTGGAAAGCAGTGCCTTGGTCTGAGAGTGGGGAACCTTCCAACTATTCATCTTGACTGATCTGCAGCTCTGTTTGCTCCTCATGGTTTAGTGCCTGGTAAGGAATACCTAGAAAACTATGACTTCCAAATACAATTTCTGTTGGTAATGAGCCCTATACATCAGATGATAGGAGCACCTGATACTGAGGAAATATAATGATGCTAAGGCAAATCAATTCCCAGTGGTTGATAATTGACCTGGTAATAGTTGCTGCAGTGATCAGACATGCAAAATGGCTTTTATGTGCAATTTTTTCATCAACAAGCAATTGGAAATGTTCCAATATCCTGGTACAGCATAACTGTGCAATATTTCTTTAAATCAATGTCAGATTGGCAGTTTTTATCACATCTATCATGAAAGATATTGATTACTGACTAATTAAATTGATTGAAATATTTAAGTTAATCAGAAACACGAGAAAGTCTGCAGATGCTGGAAATCCAAAGCAACACACACATACACATACACACACACACACACACACACACACACAACGCTGGAGGAACTCAATAGGTCACGCTGTATCTATGGAAATATATAGTCAACATTTCGGGCCAACCCTTCTTCAGGACTGAGAAGGAAGAGGGAAGAGGCCAGAATAAAAAGGTGGAAGATGGGAAAGTGGTTAGCTGGAAGGTGATAGGTGAACCCAGCTGGTTGGGAAAGGTCAAAGGCAGGAGTAGAAAGAATCTGATAGGAGAGGAAAGTGGACCAAAGGAGAAAGGGAAGGAGGAGGGGACCCAGGGGAAGTAATAGGCAGGTGAGAAGAAGTTAAAGGTCAGAGAGGCAGAATGGGGAATAGAGGAAATGGGGAGGAGGGGCAGAATTTGTTTACTGGAAGGAGTATTCAGTATTCATGCTGTCATATTGGAGGCAACCCAGACAGAATATAATGTGTTGCTCCTCCATCTTGAGGGTGGCCTCTTTTTGGCACAGGAAGAGACAACGAACTGACACGTTGAATGGAAAGAGAATCTGAATTAAAATGTTTGGCCACCAGGAAGTTCCGCTTATGGTGGATGGTGCAGAGGTGCTCGACAAAGTGGTCCCCAGTTTACAACGAATCTCACTAATGTAGATGAGGCTGCTTCGCGAGCATTAAACACAATAGACAACCCCAGCAGATTCACAGGTGAAGTGTTGCCTCACCTGGAAGGACTGTTTTGGGGCCCTGAATGGAAGTGCAGGAGGAGGTGTATGGCCAGATGTAGCTCTTTGGCTGCTTGCAGGGATGTGCTGGGAGAGAGATTAGTGGGGAGGGATGAATAGAGAAGGGAATTGTGAAGTAAGCGATCCTTGTGGAAAGCAGAAAAGGGGAAGGAGGCAAAGGTAAATTTAGTCATATTTTTCCTTTGGAGATGGCAGAAGTTGTGGAGGATGATGTGTCATCCATGGGCTGGTAGGTAAGGACAAGAGGAACTCCATCACTCTGGGAAGATGGAGAGAGTGCAGATGGTCTGGAAATGGAGGAAATGTGGGTGAGGGCAGCATAAATAGTAGATGGAGGGAAACCCCATTCTTTGAAGAAGGAGGACATCTCTGATGTCTTGGAATGGAAAGCTGTATCCTGGGAACAGATATGGTGGAAGTGAAGAAACTGGGAAAAGGGAATAGCATTTTTACAGGAGACAGGGTGGAAAGAGGTATAGTCGAGATAACCAGGGGAATCAGGTGGTTTATAAACAATGATGATTGACAGTTTCTCTCCAGAGATAGACACAGAGAGATTGAGAAAGGGGAGGGTGATGTCAGAGGTGAACCAAGTGAATTTAAGGGCAGAGTGGGGATCAGAGGCAAAGTTGAAAAAATTGAGGAGCCCAGCAAGGGTGTATGAAGCAGTGCCAGTACAGTTATTAATGTAGTGGAAGCGGAGCTGAGGTTTATAACTGGGGAATGCTTTGAACATGGACTGTTCTGCATAGCCAACGAAGAGGCAGGCATAGCTGGGGCCCATGCTGGAGGCTATTACGTTAATATTCTATAATTGGATATGCAGCCTCTGATACCACTTTTATCAAATCATCCTTGTGGGTCTATTGGGCGATCAGTATAAGCATCCCAATATTTTGCTGTAGGTTTGAAGGTACATTATTTTTACTCTTCATTCCTCTCAATGAGTCACATTACATGGAGTAAAAATTACAGTCAGAGGTCAAGTCCAGGCACCACTAATTCTGTTGATATACAAACAATTTTTATTTTCAATTTAATTTCCTTCCTACTGGGAATATATTCAGCACCAATGTGATATTACAAACATTGTTGCTTAATTTATTCAAGACAGTGGTTTTCTTTCAATTAGTCCTAAATAAAGATAACACACTACCTAGCAGCACCATCTGTGATCATATGTTTCAGACTGCAGACAGTTCCATCTACCTGCTGATACCCTGTCTCAAGTATATCACTTTGATAGAGAAGCATCTTGCAGATTAGCCAAAGCCAATTTAACTTTTGGCTAAATGTGTGATTGCATCTGACACAGGATTTCATCAGTCTGTAGACCAAAATGAGCAAGGCTGCTGCTCTGTGAAACTTGGACAATGAATACAAAAACTGAATTACTTTACATGGAGGGCCTGAGGCATCTAGCAAAGATTGGAAGACACGATCTATGATGTTGTAAATGTTTCAAATCCTGACATACCATCTTATATATAGTCCAAACATGAAGCTGAGATTACAATAGTCACTTCATGAAGGAAAAGAACCTTTGATAGATACAGGGAAGTAATGCTGTGTTAGACAGCATTAAGTATAAAATAAGTACTGAAAACCATCTTTGAAACAGTTTAACTTCAGTGTCCAAAATTGAGAACAACTTAGTCAAGATAACAAAGCATACTTTGTTAGTAAGTGTAGAAAAAAATCTACTAAGTGCTTTCCTCCTGAGGACTGAAGTGCTAAAAAGTTCTGAGGTTGGGCCTACATGTATTTCATAGAAATCTGGAGGCAGGAGTTTCAGGATAATGTTCTCTGTTAATGCTAAAGTTAAAAACAGCTTCCTTTAAATATGCTTTTCATCCTGTTTCTCCCGGCCATACAAACAGAACAACAGCTTAGAACTGTTTCCCATAAGTAGAAGATCTGCACAGAATTAATTATCACTTGTATGTTACAGTAGACGCAAGAATGTTGGAAACCTCAGGCTTTTCTTTTCTGCTTCCAGAATAAGTTCTTTTAAGTATTCAAGAGCATTGACTTTGTGACAAATTTGCATTTCTTATATGATGGCTAAACTCTACAAAGAGGGGGAATTAACTAAAAGAATTATGACCAGTGATACTGCCTTTGGGTTAGTGAATTAATTTTCTGTTATTCAGGAGTTTGGAACTTCATACCCTTTCATTTTGCTATAAAAATAGATTTAGATATCTGACAAACAATGAGTAATTATAATGGGTATAAAGTGGATAAATGACCTACGATTCCCCAATTCCAGCTTAGATCATAATTGCCAACAGTTCACTTTGCTATTTGCCAAATGTTGATATATTTGTTGGACAAAAAGGATAAATTTACCGTTTTCTTAAATAATATTATTGATTCATTGACTTTAGTTCTTTTCCTGTTGTAAGATTTTCTGATCCCAACATTTTATTTTACAATAACTGTATATAATATTGACCTGGCTTTTATCTTGGCAGTAACAGAACTATAAAGATTTTAAATGTCACTTTCATTTGCTACCAGGAGGAGCCATCAGCTGCAGAAAGCTTATTATTCAGTGCTCGGCACAATGCATTACTCAAAGTTCTGCTTTGTTCTGGTTCAGTGCACCCCATGGCATCTACTTTCTTCTCAGACCCAGACTGAGAATGTTCCAAACATCCTATTGTTTGACAGGGGCTTTCTGCCTTCCAGAAACTGGTTAAAGGAAGGCAAAAATACATTTGTGGCAGATACCTTCCTTCCAATTGCTTGAAGTTCTTACATAATCTTTACTGTTCTGAAAGAAGAATCACATAGGGAATGACATTATTGCCCTTTGCAGAAATTGGATTGGAACTTGGTTGATAGCAGATCAACAGAAACAATCCTGTCAAGTTTTCTGAAATAATGCAAAATTACTCGGAATATCCATTATCATAATTAATTAGACCATAATAACATAAGAGATAGGAGGAGAATTAGGCCGTTTAGCCAATCAAATCTGCTCCACTATTTCATTATGGCTGATCGATTTTCCCTCTCAACCCCATTCTCCTGCCTTCTCCTCTTAACTTTTCACACCCAGACTAATAAAAAACCAATCAATCTCCACTTTAAATAGATTCTATGACCAGGCCTTCACAGCCGTGTGTGACAATGAATTCTGCAGATTCATCACCCTCTAGCTAAAGAAATTCCTCCACTTCTCCATTCTAAATGGATGTTCCTCTATTTGGAGGTCATGCCCTCTGCTCCTAGACTTCTCCCACTAAAGGAAACATCCTCTCTCATCAATCTATCTGGGACATTCAACATTTGATAGGCTTCCATGAGATCCCTCCTTCATTCTTCTAAATTCCAGCGTGTGCAGGCCCAGAGCCATCAAACTCTCCTCATACAGTAACACTTTCATTCCTGGAATTATTCTCTGAACCTTCTTTGGACCCTCTCCAATGCCGGCACATACTTTCTTAGAGAAGGGATACAAAACTGCTCACAATACTCCAAGTGATGCCTCACCAGTGCTTTATAAAGCTGCAGCATTACATCCTTCCTTTAATTTTATAGTCCTCTTGAAAAGCGTGCTGTCATCGCATTTGCTTTCTGACTCAACTCACAAGGTAACCTTTAGGGAATCCTGCACGAGAACTCCAAGTCGCTTTGCACCTCATATTTTTGAATTCTCCCTGTTTGGAAAATAGCCTATGTCTTTATTCCTTCCACCAAATTGCATGACCATGTGCTACATTATATTCCATGTGCTTCTTCTTTACCCATTCTCCTAATCTGTCTAAGACCTTCTGCACCCTCCCCACTTAATCAACATTGCCAGCCCCTCCACCTGTCTTTGCATCATCTGCAAATTTGGCCTCAAATCCATCAATTCCTTCATTCAAATCATTGATGTATAACATAAGAGAATGGTCACGACTCTGATCACTGTGGAATACCACTAGTCACTGGCAGCCAACTAGAGAAGGGTCTATTTTCTCTTTGCCTCCGGCCCATCAGCTAATGCTCTTTTAAGGCTAGTATCTTTCATGTGACACCACAGGCTCTTAACTTGTGACACCTTATCAAAGACTCTCTGAAAATCCAATTATACTGATTCTCCTTTGTCTATATTGCTTGTTAATTCCTCAAAGAATTCCAAAAGATTTGTCAGGCATGTTTTACCCTTAAGGACACCATATAGACTTTGGTTTTATTTTATCATGTGCTTCCAAGTACCCTGAGACTTCATCCTTAGCAATCAGTTCTCATATCCTCCCAGCCACTGGGGTCGGGCCAACAGGCCTATAATTCCCTTTCATCGGCCTCCTTCCCTTCGTGAAGAGTGGAGTGACCTTTGCAATTTTCCAGTCCTCAGGAATTATGCTAGAATCTAATAATTCTTGAAAGATGATTTCTAATGCCTTTACAAGCTCTTCAGCTACCCCTTTCTGATCCTACATCACCTCTTTCTAAGGATTTGATTTAAATTTTTATTAACAGAGCTACTCCACCTTCTCTGCCTACCTGCCTGTTCTTTTGGTACAACATGTATTCTTAAACGTTGGGCTCCCAACTATGATCTTCTTTCAGCCATGACTCAGTGATGCCCACAAGATCACTTAACTTATTTCATATACTGTGTGGATTCAAATATAACACCTTCAGTCCTGTATTCATCACTCTTTTTGATTTTGTTTCCCTGTTACACAACAACTCATTCCACAGACTGCATTTTCCCCTATCATGGGCCTGTCCTTCCTGATAGTTTCATTTCACTTCACATCTAGTTATATACTAACTACCTCATCCTCAGCCCTATCACTCTGCTTTGCATCCCTCTTGCAATTTAGTTTTAACCCTTCCCAACAGCTCTAGCAAACTTGCCTGCAAGGATTTTGTTCCCCTCGGGTTCAGGTATAACCCATCCCCTTTCTACAGGTCGTATCTTCCCCAGAAGAGATCCCCAATGATCCAGAAATCTGAAGTCTTGCATCCTACAACAGTTCCTCAGCCACTCATTCATCTGTCAAATCATCCTATTCTTACCCTCATTGGCACATGGCACAGGCTGAAATCCAGAGATAACTACCCTGGAGTTCTTGCTTTTCAGCTTTATACCTAACTCTCTAAATTCTCTCTTCAGGGCCACCTCACCTTTCCTATCTATGTAATTGGTACCAATCTGTACCAAATCTTCTGTCTGCTCACCATCTCTCTTTAGAATGCCATGTACCTGATCCGAGATGTCCCCGACCCTGGCTGCTGGGAGGCAACATACCATCCAGGTGTCCTGTTCATATTCACAGAATCTTAGTTTACTCCTCTAACTGTGGAATCCCTTATCACTACAGTAGTCCTCTTCTCCCACCCCCACTTTTCCCTCTGAGCCACAGCACCAGATTCATTTCCAGAGACCCAGTCGCTATGGCTTCTTCTGAAAAGTTGTGTCCCCTCAACAGTATCCAAAGTGGTATACTTATTTTTGAGGTGAATAGCCACAGTTACTCTCAGCATTGGCTGCCCATTTCCCTTCCCCTCTCCTGTCAGTCACCCAGGTACCTGACTCATGCAGCTTAGGGGTGAATACTTCCCTGTAGCTCCTATCTATCTCCTCTTCAATTTTGTGTATGAACCAAAGGTTATCGAGCTGGAGTTCTAATTTGTTAACATGTTCTCTGAGGAGGTGCAGCTTTGTGCACCTGGTACAGATGTGGCTATCCGCAAAGCTAGATTTCTCAGAAAATTTCCACATCTCACACAAAGAACACAGCACAGCCCCTAGAGCCATTCTCACTGCACTAACTGATGAAGAATGCAGAAGAAGAAACTTACCAAAAACTCACCGAGCTTATCTTTATTTGTGCTTGCTAATGAACCGCAATTCGATTGGGTTGCTGGAAAAATCTGAAAGCCAGTGAATGCTCCTTTTTAAACCTCACAGGCCCTGACCTGTGTGTAGCTTCCTATCATGATTTGATTGGGCAGCCGGAAAAAATTCACAGAAGTAGTACTGAAAAAGTAGCTTTATGATGTTATACAATAATTTAAAGAAAGATTGCTCAAGTTATTCTTTTCCTGCATGGATATTGGACTCACTTGCAACTTCTTCCTCCAAGAGGTTTAGAAGCTTGTGTGCCTCACTGACCCAGAGAGGTATGTTGGCTGCTGTCACAGATTTGTGCTTTGGCTCTTAGTAGGATCATCCATGCTAAACAGGTCAAAGGGCAGAGGCCAATCTAAGAGTGGTCCATTGGTCCATTGGTCCTCCAGGTTCAGAGGTTCAGCTCAGGGCTGACAACCCTGATTGGTAAAACAAAACTGTTACAGAAACAGCAATGAAGAATCGTTCTACAACTGAGAGCAATGGTATTCCAGAGTCTCCACCCGGGGTTTCCATGACTGCCGGTAGTGAAAATCAAGAGGAAGCTACTGATACGATGAAGGAAGCCCTGAACACTCACAAGAGATCGAAGACCTTCATTAGTGCCGTAAATGCCAGCGGCTTTGTGGACAGAAAATTTCACTACTTGCCCATGAGTAAAGCACTTTTTAAACTAAAGCATTACCCAAGGTATTCAGGACCACTTATTCCACCCCAAAAACATTGCTTTCATTGTGCTTTTGATTACTTTTTAAATATATTTCTGTGAATACCCTCATACACTGATTATTTGCTGTCTGCTTTGTAAAGTTTCATAGAGGTGGCAATATGAGATCCGCAGGAATGCACCATTGGCTTTGCTAATGTAAAGGCATGCATTGTCACTTTCAGCATGTGGCACTACATTGATGGTTTGCAACAACTCAAAAAAGCCTAAATAATCAGTGGTGTCTCTGAAACCTCCCTGGGAGTTGGCTTTTCCCATAAGTACAATCGGACTTGTTACCTCAGTAACCTTCTGTGTGGATAGCCAGCCTTGGTTACAGCAACATTTTCTCTACTAGCTCTATTACCGCTAGTGAACAAGTAACCACTGAGAGAGAAAAAAGAAAGCACTCCTTTTTAGTGGACTTTCAAATATGTTAGAGCACCTTGCAATCTTTATCAAAATTGCTGAGTCAGGTTATCCAAATTAAACAGAGTGTCCTTTTATATTATGAGAAAAGCGACACAGTTCCACAATGTACTCTTAGTTTGGATGAATTGCAGTGAGCTTTGAACTCAAGTTCCATGAAAATTGAGGTTATTTGAATGTTATCATCATTAGTTGTATGCTTTATGTCATGAAAGCTGCAGGCACACTGAAGTGGATCACAGCTGGAATTGTTTTCTAAGGCATGGTTGTTATCAATTATTGTTAGCATGATCAAATCCAGGTAAAGTTAATATTTGAACCTACCGCATTTAAAATTTGTACTGTTTCCTCTAACATCTTAGGCTCATATTTCAAGTGCTACAGGAAATCCTGTGTGAAAATCAGGTCAATCTTCTTACTGGACAAGATGGTCTGGAAATGGCCCTAATGCAAGTTCTCAACTGCATAGCACATGTTTCTGTCCTCTTTGAGAAAGAGAAGGAAATTCTTGACAACAAGAAGTGTTTGTTGAGAAAGAGTAACAGCTGCATAACATAACATGCAGAATGTGTAAAATGTATAAAAGTATTAATGATGAAGTAAGAAAAGAAAATTTTGTAAATTCTTTGGATTGATCAAATTTATTCTGTCAAGTTCTATTATATCTAATTTTTGTCTTTCAACCATCTAGAATTGATCAAGCTTTTCTTTTATGGAAAACGAAGTAAATAACATGTTTTTGTGATTTATTCATGGATGATTGTTTTTTGTTTTTCGAACAGTTAATAAATATAATTTGCCTAGACAACACTTTTTCAGATATTTACAGATTAGAAACTTTTCAAACACTACTTTATCTACCTTTCCGATATCGCATCAGATTGAAGTTACAGAAAAAAAATTAGGTTTAAACCCCTCTCAGAAGAGTTTAATAGCAATTATTTATGACCTGATTACAAAAATACGTCTAGGTACATCTGATAAAATTAAGTATGAGTGGGAAAGAGAACTTCAAATATCTTTATCTACAGAGAAATGGGAAAAAATTCTTCAATTAGTCAATACTTCCTCAATGTGTGCCAGACACGCCTTGATACAGGGCTCATATGTCCAAGGATAAGCTAGCTCATTTTTATTGCCATATAAATCCTGTTTGTGATAGATGTAAATCTGAGGTAGCTTCCTTGACACATATGTTCTGGTCTTGTCCTGTTCTAGAAAAATATTGGAAAGATATATATGATATTATCTCAGTAGTTCTGCATATTGATTTACAATCTCACCCTATTACTGCAATTTTTGGACTACCAGTGATAGACTCTAGTCGTTTATCCTTGTCAGCTTGTCATCTAATTGTATTTGTTACATTAATAGCCAGAAGAT
This sequence comes from Mobula hypostoma, assembly GCF_963921235.1. NCBI lineage: Eukaryota > Metazoa > Chordata > Chondrichthyes > Myliobatiformes > Myliobatidae > Mobula > Mobula hypostoma. The sequence goes on from NC_086106.1 coordinate 82,509,214, forward strand.
CCATTCTCTTTAAATGGAAAGACTCTGATCCCCCCCACTACATTTCAATGGTTTTCCCAAACTTGGAAAAGAATAGGAGTGGTGCTATGGATCTTTGAGTTAAATTTGAAGAAACTTGGAAGCCATTTATTCAATATTTTCATATGATGTAAGTTGACTCTTTCTGAATCCTTTGTAGTAATTTTTTTTGTTCATGTATAGATGAGCGAATTAATGACAAATAATAATTTTAGTCAATTTTAGCCCAAGCTTTGTTTTTTTCGTTGTTTTTAGTTTGTTTTTTTTTTAGTTTAGGGGTTTTCTTTTTTTTCTCTTTATAAAATATCTTTTTCATGGTCAGTTACTTAAGATTGAGAGGCTAAACAATATTTGTTACTTGGAATCTGTACTTGTTCATGTTAACTGTTATTATTGTAATCCCGATCTCTATGTATCATTATGGTGAATTGATTATGGGGAGCAAGGACATGGCAGACCAATTGAATAATTACTTTGGTTCTGTCTTCACTAAGGAGGACATAAATAATCTTCCAGAAATAGTAAGGGACAGAGGGTCCAGTGAGATGGAGGAACTGAGCGAAATACATGTTAGTAGGGAAGTGGTGTTAGGTAAATTGAAGGGATTGAAGGCAGATAAATCCCCAGGGCCAGATGGTCTGCATCCCAGAGTGCTTAAGGAAGTGGCCCAAGAAATAGTGGATGCATTAGTGATAATTTTTCAAAACTCGTTAGATTCTGGACTAGTTCCTGAGGATTGGAGGGTGGCTAATGTAACCCCACTTTTTAAAAAAGGAGGGAGAGAGAAACCGGGGAATTATAGGCCGGTTAGCCTAACGTCGGTGGTGGGGAAACTGCTGGAGTCAGTTATCAAGGATGTGATAACAGCACATTTGGAAAGCGGTGAAATGATCGGACAAAGTCAGCATGGATTTGTGAAAGGAAAATCATATCTGACGAATCTCATAGAATTTTTTGAGGATGTAACTAGTAGAGTGGATAGGGGAGAACCAGTGGATGTGGTATATTTGGATTTTCAAAAGGCTTTTGACAAGGTCCCACATAGGAGATTAGTGTGCAAACTTAAAGCACACGGTATTGGGGGTAAGGTATTGGTGTGGGTGGAGAATTGGTTAGCAGACAGGAAGCAAAGAGTGGGAATAAACGGGACCTTTTCAGAATGGCAGGCGGTGACTAGTGGGGTACCGCAAGGCTCAGTGCTGGGACCCCAGTTGTTTACAATATATATTAATGACTTGGATGAGGGAATTAAATGCAGCATCTCCAAGTTTGCGGATGACACGAAGCTGGGTGGCAGTGTTAGCAGTGAGGAGGATGCTAAGAGGATGCAGGGTGACTTGGATAGGTTGGGTGAGTGGGCAAACTCATGGCAGATGCAATTTAATGTGGATAAATGTGAAGTTATCCACTTTGGTGGCAAAAATAGGAAAACAGATTATTATCTGAATGGTGGCCGATTAGGAAAAGGGGAGGTGCAACGAGACCTGGGTGTCATTATACACCAGTCATTGAAAGTGGGCATGCAGGTACAGCAGGCGGTGAAAAAGGCGAACGGTATGCTGGCATTTATAGCGAGAGGATTCGAGTACAGGAGCAGGGAGGTACTACTGCAGTTGTACAAGGCCTTGGTGAGACCACACCTGGAATATTGTGTGCAGTTTTGGTCCCCTAATCTGAGGAAAGACATCTTTGCCATAGAGGGAGTACAAAGAAGGTTCACCAGATTGATTCCTGGGATGGCAGGTCTTTCATATGAAGAAAGACTGGATGAACTGGGCTTGTACTCGTTGGAATTTAGAAGATTGAGGGGGGATCTGATTGAAACGTATAAGATCCTAAAGGGATTGGACAGGCTAGATGCAGGAAGATTGTTCCCGATGTTGGGGAGGTCTAGAACGAGGGGTCACAGTTTGAGGATAGAGGGGAAGCCTTTTAGGACCGAGGTTAGGAAAAACTTCTTCATACAGAGAGTGGTGAATCTGTGGAATTCTCTGCCACAGCAAACTGTTGAGGCCAGTTCATTAGCTATGTTTAAAAGGAAGTTAGATATGGCCCTTGTGGCTACAGGGGTCAGGGGGTATGGAGGGAAGGCTGGGTTCTGAGTTGGATGATCAGCCATGATCATAATAAATGGCGGTGCAGGCTCGAAGGGCCGAATGGCCTACTCCTGCACCTATTTTCTATGTTTCTATGTTTCTATTACTATTATTGTTATATTTAATTTTGAAACTTAATAAAAAGATTTGAAAAAGAAAGAAAGAAAATGTTGCTGATAATCAGCAGATCAAGCAGCACCTGTGGAAAGGGAAATAATTAATGCTTCAGGTAAAAGATCATTCATTAGAACTAAGAAAGTTTAGAAATAACACATTATAAGTTGTAGAGAAGAAGGAGAGGTTGAGAAAATGATCAGGTTGGGACTGAGAGAGACAGCATGGCACACTTGCTGAGGGGGCCTGAGAGTGAGAGTGTACTAATCGTGTACCCTTTACTAACTTGGTGCTTTTTTTCAGAATCAGAATCCAAATCAGGTTTAATATCATCGGCATATGTCGTGAAATTTGTTAACCTAGCCGCCGCAGAACAATGCAATATGTATATTAAATAGTCCAATTAAAAATAATGCAAAACAGAAAGAATAAAAAAGTGAGGTACAAGTAAAAATGTAAAAGTGTATTCCATGTTCTCCTTCATGCTTTCCAAATTGAATACACTAACTATTAATTGTTTATTTAGGAATTCCAGATATTTTACACTTCGTTGAGAGCAGCATCTGTATTACAGTAAACATCCAGCAGCAACATTGTAAAATTAGGATGCAGTGTTAAATCCTCTGACAGCTGATAGAACTACTTTAAAAGGTACTTTTTCAGTCACATGACAAAATGATAATCATTTTTAATAAATAGAAGTCTGTCATGTGTTGCAATGGGATTTAAACAGATGCAGAGTTGGGCAGAGAAGTGGCAGATGGAATTTAGTCTGGAAAATCATAAAGTGATGCACTCTGAAACTTCAAGAAACAGCACAAGATTAATGGCAGGATTCTTAGCAGTGTCGATGAGCAGAGGGCACTTGGGTTCCAAGTGCATAGATCTTTCAAAATTGCCATTCAAGTTGATTCAGTGGTTGAGTAGGTTTATGGTATTCTTACCTTCATTAAAGATTAAGAGAGGTTGGCTTTATTTGTCAGATATAGTGAAATATATCATGTACGTCAATGACCAGCACATCTGAAGATATTCTGGGAGCAGTCCACAAGTGTCGCCATGCTTCCAACATGCCCACAACTTTGTAATCTGTATGTCTTTGGGATGTTGAAGGAAATCAGAGAACCCAGAGGAAACCCGCTCAATCACAGGAAGAATGTTGTTCTTATGAACAACAGCAGGAAATGAAAGCTGATCATTAGTGTTATAAAGCTTTGCGGTAGCCACCACATTACTGTGCCTCGAGGGACTCAGTTCAAGAGCCATGATGCTACCTGGATTAGGGAACATATCTAATTGATATTCTATGTTCTATGTTCCAAATAGGTCAAGTAAACAGACACTTGCTTTGCTATCAAATCAAATACAATAGTAGACCGTGTTCTTCCGTTCTGGTTGATCTCCTTTCATTAACGTCTTGGTTTATATTTGTTTCCATCCAACCCCAATATCTTCCAATCATTTCAAATGTGCTAAGAGAACATTCTGTCCACCAACACATTCTTTGTTAAGATATTTAATAGTTTGAATTCCTATCTTAAAAATTACTTTTTATTGAGCTAGCATGTAAAACATTAAGCATCTCTGTATCTTTTATTCTGATGGTGGGGAGGGATGGTGAGGCAGCTTGTACCTTCATGACCAATGAAGCAATCAACTTGAAGAGTGTATTTATCTGCATGGCAGTAAGTCAACATTATAATTCAAATGGAATTTGCTTGTTATAACTATTTCAAAAATGGTGCAATGAATGTTTTATTTAAATTTCAAATTCAGGAATTCTGCTCTGCTTGGTCTTCTTTATTCACTGTCAATTGACACTAAGATTACAGATAGAAATCATAGGAGACTAAGTATTGATGAAGTATTCTATACATTATTTTTATTGGAGAACTTTTCTCTTAATAAAAATAATGTATAGAATACTTCATCAAAGTTGTCAGTGCTCTGCCACTAAATTCAGGTCTTAGTTTGTAGATGTATAATGGGCTCAGACATAGAACATTGAGAGTCAAGTTAAATTTAGTTCCTTCTTTCAATCTCGCACAATTGATCTACATAATTAAGATAGTTAAGTTTGAATCATGTACAGTAGTTTATAATGGGTAAGATTTTGTGAGTGCACCAGTGGTACTAGTGTTCATTGCACTTGTAGATACCATTGCGCTTCAACCAGCTATATCACAGAACCTACTGATCACAATGAACTTACTGGGAAACTTAAAACCCAATGAAATGCAAGAACACTTGGTCACAATCTTAACCGATCAAAATAAAAATTTTTAAGTAGAGCAAGATTGAACCAAGAAGAGTAACTTAACAATTAGTTCAGTGGCAGGTTATGTATAGAAAGCAAGACAAAGAAAAAGAGAAATCTATTTTCCTTTTAAAAAGTTTTCAATAAGAAATAAAACCCACAGGAATTAGACTCAGTAATTATAAGTGATCATTTCCAATGCTAGAGAATTGGTTTGACAGTAATTAAGGCATACTGCAATTCAGCATGTACTTAGAACTGAATGGAAAACTCTAATACCTACTGGCAGGTTTTACCGTCATATACCATAAAGCCAGAACGGTTTTGCACACTGGAAAAGCAAAATGTAGTCACCGGGACATGTTGTTTCATTTACTCCTTAAGAAATGAAAGTACAAATGGCTTTATTGGTATTTTTTATCACAAAAAACAGACCACTATTAGTTAAGAAATTTAACCATATTCAATTCAGACAAGGACAAGATTTTCTCATGAATTTCATTTTTTTTGTCTTTATGAGATTATTTACCTTCCTTAAAGCACAACAATTTGAACAAGGTCAACCACTAAATATTTTATGAAGTCCATCAGCATGGTCCTAGGCTAATGTGCATTGTATAACCTATGCGAGTGATCAGATATGTCTCAATAATTCATTTCAAGAGGTCAAAGGGGAACTTACCCTTGCATTTATTAGCCTTGATTTAAAATCATGATGTTTTGCTTCATAAATTTTAATGTGACTTTTGTCATACTCATTTATGACAAAGCAGTTTATGTTGTCGTCTTACGGCTCCAAAGTCCTGAGTTTGATCCAGATCTTGGGTGCTCCCTGGGTGGAAGTTGCACATTCTCCCCATGTCTGTGTACGTCCTCACACCTCACTCTGCTTAAAGACGTGCTGGTGGGTTAAATGTCTGCTGTGAATTACCTACTTAGGTGGCAAACAAAATCTGAAGGGGAGTTGATGGGTATGTGAAAGAAAATAAGTTGCAAAATTGAAAGGAAAATAGGGCAGCTGGGATTGTTTTGCCTGGAGATGGTGTGGAGTCAATGAGCTGTATCACAGGTAAAATACTCTGCAGTTCAGAAATACAGAAACTTCGGACTTAGCAGAAACTTCAGCTCCCTTGAATCTGACCTGCAATTCATTTAAATATAGCAGGTGTCATTTAAGTTAGCTAAAGATGTCAAAATTCATTCGTATTCAAATTGAAAATGTGGAAATGAGTTGAATTAGATTGATTCTTTTGGTACCAAACAGATTTTCTATTCAATTATGTTGATAGTAATAGTCCTTCAAAGAATGGAATGTGCAGTGGTATTCAAAAGTTTGGGCACCCCTAGTCAAAATCTCTGCTACTGTGAATATCTAAGCGAGTAAAAGATGAACTGGTTTCCAAAAGGCATGAAGTTAAAGATGACAGATTTCTTTAATATTTTAAGCAAGAAAACTGTTTTATTTCCATCTTTTACAGTTTCAAAATAACAAAAAAGGAAAACAACCTGAAGCAAAAGTTTGGGCACCCTGCATGGCAGTACTTAGTAATACCCTCTTTGGCAAGTATCACAGCTTGTAAATGCTTTTTGTAGCCAGCTAAGAGTCTTTCAATTCTTGTTTGGGGGATTTTCACCCATTCTTCCTTGCAAAAGGCTTCTAGTTCCGTGAGATTCTTGGGCCGTCTTGCATGCTCTGCACTTTTGAGGTCCATATACAGATTCTTGATGATGTTTAGGTCAGGGGACTGTGAGGGCCATGGCAAAACCTACAGTTTGTGCCTCTTGAGGTAGTCTATTGTGGATTTTGATGTGTGTTTAGGATCATTATCCTGTTGTAGAAGCCATCCTCTTTTCATCTTCGGCTTTTTTACAGACGGTGTGGTGTTTGCTTCCAGAATTTGCTGGTATTTAACTGAATTCATTCTTCCCTCTACCAGTAAATGTTCCCCATGCCACTGGCTGCAACACAAGCCCAAAGCGTGATCGATCCGCCCCCGTGCTTAACAGTTGGAGAGGGGTTCTTTTCATGAAATTCTGCACCCTTTTTTCTCCAAACATACTTTGCTCATTGCAGCCAAAAAGTTCTATTTTAGCTTCATCAGTCCACAGGACTTGTTTCCAAAATGCATCAGGCTTGTTTAGATGTTCTTTTGAACCTTTTGAATAGAACTTTTGCAAAATGCTGGGAATGTTCTGATTTTTATAGCTTGAAAGATAATTCAGCTATGGTCAAATGCTGGTACAGAATCCCAGCATAGGATGTTACTTCCATTTAAACTGAAGTGTACCTCAGATGTAGGGGACCTGTGCTTTGAAAGCAAAGACCATTCTTCAGTATATTTCAGTCAATGATGACTTACAGGCTTGTCTCCAAAGGTACACGTAGTCAGGCATCATCTCTATTCTGTAGCTTCATCACTTAAGTTTGGGGATAGCCTTTGTGCGGGAGTAGAAGTGATGCTGATGAACAGTTTCCCAATTGTCCAGTAGATTAGTTCCATTACAGTGGTAAATTTCTGAAGATGAGGTGCAGAAAGGTAGCAAGCAAAGTTGGAGGAAGGGTTAGGATAATACACTGCCTTGCTTGGCACTGGACTGCACTGGATTCTGGCCTTCACTGGTAAACTCTGCTGGACTTCTTGCGTGCCATTATGAAATAAATAAAATGGAGATATGGAATGAAGTACAGCAGCACCATGTAAAAATGTGACTGATTTAGAAGTGAAATGGTTTTAAGCAGATCGTCCAACTTCTTGGTGCAGCAGAAAAGTCATTACATATTCATGAAGAAACCTTGACATTTTCCAACATTGTTGTAGTTTAACCAGGAAGAGGGGGTTTGCAAATGTTGATTCAATGCCATATTCTAACACAGGATTCACTCTATGAGAGCAGTTGTAGCACTGCAGAGAGCAAACCCACTTCAGGTTACAGCAGTATAGTCTAGAATAGACAATGAAGGGACAGCAGATGAAACAAAAGCCAAAATCATGATTCACGTCTTAACAACTGGGAATGTTCTGATTTTCATAGCTTGAACAGATATGGTCAAATGCTGGTACAGAATCCTAGCATAGGATGTTACTTCCAGTTAAACTGAAGTGTACCTCAGATGTATCTCAGAAAGGGATAAAGAGAAGCTGTTCATACATCAAACTAATGTGGAAAAACTAAGACTGACAAATAAGCACGACACACAGAAATGGAATATAAATGAGATTCTAATGGTCCTGACTGAACAGTGGCAGGCAATCAAGTCTCAGCTCTCCAATTCCCTAGAGTATGGTTAGCTGCCACTGTCCCTTTAAGACTCAGACCGCGAATTATTGCCTGCCACATTTCATCAAGGGAAGTCTGTACTTAAAGGCCTCATGCTGAGCACTCAGTGCTCAATCATAAGAGTTCCATTTCTAGTACTACTGTTTGTGGTTTTGCCATGGGATTTTGTTTGTGTTGTCTTGTTTGTTTTGAGTCTGAGTCTAATCTGGACCTTACTTTGCACTTGAGTTGAACACCCACCATAGCTGTCTCATTACATCATGATCAAACCATCACAAAACCAGCAGAGTATGAATGTATGAATGTCTGTGAACTGCACTGGCCCACCAAAGAGCAACTGTAGGCAGACACGACAACATGCTTTAGGAGATCCTCACCACTCTCTGACTTTGGTAGGCTGAATCCGAGTTTGGCCAGAGTGGCTGCCGGTTCTAGACATGTAAAAGCCAGAGACTCATGAGGGATTGATGCATCTACTGGCTCCTGAGTGGTATGACAGTAGCTCTGAAGCATGCTGAGGATTCCTGGTACAATGCTCCTTGGCCTTTGAGTTACAACTATTCAAGTTCCTGTCAGAACACAGTAAGGTAGACTATATCATCTCACTCCCCACTGAGAGAGCCCTTGCCTGGGCCACTGCACTCTGGGAGAATGATTCACCTGCCTGTGTCAGCGCAACCCTCTTTTGCACTGAAATGCTTTGAGAGGTTAGTCATGACTAGACTGAACTCCTGCCTCAGCAAGAACCTGGACCCATTGCAATTTGCCTATCTTACAATAGGTCAATGGCAGATTCAATCTCCATGGGTCTTCACATGGCTTTAGACCACCTGGACAATACAGACACCTATGTCAGGATGCTGTTCATTGACTATAGCTCAGCATTTAATACCATAATTCCCACGATCCTGATTGAGAAGTTGCAGAACCTGGGCCTTGTACCTCTCTCTGAAATTGGATCCTTGACTTTCTAACCAGAAAACCACAATCTGTGTGGATTGGTGATAACATCTCCTCCTTGTTGGTGATCAGTACTGGTGCACCTCAGGGGTATGTGCTTAGCCCACTGCTCTACTCTCTCTATGTGGCTAGGCATAGCTCAAACACCATCTATAAATTTGCTGACAATGCAACCATTGTTGGTAGAATCTCAGATGGCGATGACAGGGTGTACAGGAGTGAGATATGCCAACTAGTGGAGTGCTGTTGCAGTAACAATGTGGCATTCAACATCAGTAAAACAAAAGAGCTGATTGTCGATTTCAGGAAGGGTAAGACGAAGGAATACATTCCAGTCCTCATAGAGGGATCAGAAGTGGAGGGAGTGAGCAGTTTCAAGTTCCCGGGTATCACGATCTCTGAGGATCTAACCTGGTCCCAACATATTGATGCAGCTATAAAGAAAGCAAGACAGCTACTATACTTCATTAGGAGTTTGAAGAGATTTAGTATGTCAACAAATGCACTCAAAAACTTCTATAAATGTACCGTGGAGAGCATTCTGACAGGGTGCATCACTAACTGGAATGGTGGGGGGGGGGGGCGGTGCTACTGCACAGGACCAAAAGAAGCTGCAGAGGGTTGTAAATTTAGTCGGCTCCATCTTGGGCACTAGCCTACAAAGTACCCAGGATATCTTCAAGGGGCAGAGTCCCAGAAACGCAGTGTCCATTTTTAAGGACCTCCAGCACCCAGAGCATGCCCTTTTCTCACTGTTACCATCAAGTAGGAATTACAGAAGCCTGAAGGCACACACTCAGTGATTCAAGAACAGCTTCTTCCCCTCTGCCATCGGATTCCTAAATGGACATTGAACCCTTGGACACTACCTCACTTTTTTAATATATAGTATTTCTGTTTTTTGCAAGATTTTTAATCTATTCAATGTACATATACTGTAATTGGTTTACTTATTTATTTACTACTATTATTATCATTATTTTATTTTTTCTTCTATATTATGTATTGCATTGAATTACTGCTGCTAAGTTAACAAATTTCATGACACATGCCAGTGGTGATAAACCTGATTCTGATCCTGATTCTTTTCAGAGACTTTGAGAAACATGTTCTATCACCCTGCTGGAGGACATGGGTCCGTGACAAAGCTCTTCAACTTGCATCAGGGAAATTGGTCTGTGGCTGATTATACTGTTATACCATAAAATTTCATATTCTGGTCTCAGAGAGTAGTTAGAATATGGAAACACTAACCACTCTATTGCATTCTTTAAACTAGAATGGTTGGGGGGTGGGAATCAAATTAAAGAGGCTAGGCGTGAGGAGGTTAGTTCACAACAGAGGGATGGGAACCAGTGCAGAGAGACAGAGGGGTGTAAAGTGAGCGTAGAAGCAAAAAGTACAAAGGAGAAAAGTAAAAGTGGCAGGCCGACAAATCCAGGGCAAGCATTAAAAAGGGCCACTTTTCAACATAATTGTACAAGGGCTAAGAGAGTTGTAAAAGAGCGCCTGAAGGCTTTATGTGTCAATGCAAGGAGCATTCGTAATAAGGTGGATGAATTGAAAGTGCAGATTGTTATTAATGATTATGATATAGTTGGGATCACAGAGACATGGCTCCAGGGTGACCAGGGATGGGAGCTCAACGTTCAGGGATATTCAATATTCAGGAGGGATAGACATGAAGGAAGGGGAGGTGGGGTGGCGTTGCTGGTTAAAGAAGAGATTAACGCAATAGAAAGGAAGGACATAAGCCGGGAAGATGTGGAATCGATATGGGTAGAGCTGCGTAACACTAAGGGGCAGAAGACGCTGGTGGGAGTTGTGTACAGGCCACCTAACAGTAGTAGTGAGGTCGGAGATGGTATTAAACAGGAAATTAGAAATGTGTGCAATAAAGGAACAGCAGTTATAATGGGTGACTTCAATCTACATGTAGACTGGGTGAACCAAATTGGTAAAGGTGCTGAGGAGGAGGATTTCTTGGAATGTATGCGGGATGGTTTTTTGAACCAACATGTCGAGGAACCAACTAGAGAGCAGGCTATTCTGGACTGGGTTTTGAGCAATGAGGAAGGGTTAATTAGCAATCTTGTCGAGAGAGGCCCCTTGGGTAAGAGTGACCATAATATGGTGGAATTCTTCATTAATATGGAGAGTGACATAGTTAATTCAGAAACAAAGGTTCTGAACTTAAAGAGGGGTAACTTTGAAGGTATGAGACGTGAATTAGCTAAGATAGACTGGCAAATGACACTTAAAGGATTGACGGTGGATATGCAATGGCAAGCATTTAAAGATTACATGGATGAACTACAACAATTGTTCATCCCAGTTTGGCAAAAGAATAAATCAAGGAAGGTAGTGCACCCGTGGCTGACAAGAGAAATTAGGGATAGTATCAATTCCAAAGAAGTAGCATACAAATTAGCCAGAGAAAGTGGCTCACCTGAGGACTGGGAGAAATTCAGAGTTGAGCAGAGGAGGACAAAGGGCTTAATTAGGAAGGGGAAAAAAGATTATGAGAGAAAACTGGCAGAGAACATAAAAACGGATTGTAAAAGCTTTTATAGATATGTAAAAAGGAAAAGACTGGTAAAGACAAATGTAGGTCCCCTGCAGACAGAAACAGGTGAATTGATTATGGGGAGCAAGGACATGGCAGACCAATTGAATAATTACTTTGGTTCTGTCTTCACTAAGGAGGACATAAATAATCTTCCAGAAATAGTAAGGGACAGAGGGTCCAGTGAGATGGAGGAACTGAGTGAAATACATGTTAGTAGGGAAGTGGTGTTGGGTAAATTGAAGGGATTGAAGGCAGATAAATCCCCAGGGCCAGATGGTCTGCATCCTAGAGTGCTTAAGGAAGTAGCCCAAGAAATAGTGGATGCATTAGTGATAATTTTTCAAAACTCGTTAGATTCTGGACTAGTTCCTGAGGATTGGAGGGTGGCTAATGTAACCCCAATTTTTAAAAAAGGAGGGAGAGAGAAACCGGGGAATTATAGACCGGTTAGCCTAACGTCAGTGGTGGGGAAACTGCTGGAGTCAGTTATCAAGGATGTGATAACAGCACATTGGGAAAGCAGAGAAATGATCGGACAAAGTCAGCATGGATTTGTGAAAGGAAAATCATGTCTGACGAATCTCATAGAATTTTTTGAGGATGTAACTAGTAGAGTGGATAGGGGAGAACCAGTGGATGTGGTATATTTGGATTTTCAAAAGGCTTTTGACAAGGTCCCACACAGGAGATTAGTGTGCAAACTTAAAGCACACGGTATTGGGGGTAAGGTATTGGTGTGGGTGGAGAATTGGTTAGCAGACAGGAAGCAAAGAGTGGGAATAAACGGGACCTTTTCAGAATGGCAGGCGGTGACTAGTGGGGTACCGCAAGGCTCAGTGCTGGGACCCCAGTTGTTTACAATATATATTAATGACTTGGATGAGGGAATTAAATGCAGCATCTCCAAGTTTGCGGATGACACGAAGCTGGCGGCAGTGTTAGCAGTGAGGAGGATGCTAAGAGGATGCAGGGTGACTTGGATAGGTTGGGTGAGTGGGCAAACTCATGGCAGATGCAATTTAATGTGGATAAATGTGAAGTTATCCACTTTGGTGGCAAAAATAGGAAAACAGATTATTATCTGAATGGTGGCCGATTAGGAAAAGGGGAGGTGCAACGAGACCTGGGTGTCATTATACACCAGTCATTGAAAGTGGGCATGCAGGTACAGCAGGCGGTGAAAAAGGCGAATGGTATGCTGGCATTTATAGCGAGAGGATTCGAGTACAGGAGCAGGGAGGTACTACTGCAGTTGTACAAGGCCTTGGTGAGACCACACCTGGAGTATTGTGTGCAGTTTTGGTCCCCTAATCTGAGGAAAGACATCTTTGCCATAGAGGGAGTACAAAGAAGGTTCACCAGATTGATTCCTGGGATGGCAGGACTTTCATATGAAGAAAGACTGGATGAACTGGGCTTGTACTCGTTGGAATTTAGAAGATTGAGGGGGGATCTGATTGAAACGTATAAGATCCTAAAGGGATTGGACAGACGAGATGCAGGAAGATTGTTCCCGATGTTGGGGAAGTCCAGAACGAGGGGTCACAGTTTGAGGATAGAGGGGAAGCCTTTTAGGACCGAGATTAGGAAAAACTTCTTCACACAGAGAGTGGTGAATCTGTGGAATTCTCTGCCACAGCAAACTGTTGAGGCCAGTTCATTGGCTATGTTTAAGAGGGAGTTAGATATGGCCCTTGTGGCTACAGGGGTCAGGGGGTATGGAGGGAAGGCTGGGGCGGGGTTCTGAGTTGGATGATCAGCCATGATCATAATAAATGGCGGTGCAGGCTCGAAGGGCCGAATGGCCTACTCCTGCACCTATTTTCTATGTTTCTATGTTTCTATAAGGGATTGAGTGATGAGCCACGGGATACCCTTGTGGTCAAAGACCCGGTGGAGGATCAAAACAGTCTTATGGATGTGACGACAAACCAAGTTATCAGAAGATTGATGCTCATGAGAGAGATAAGAGAGGCAATGGAGAAACATTCAAAATGCTAATAAGAGAGAAGAGAGAGATTAATGAGAAAGAAACACATTTCAGAAAATTGACAGACCAGTTGCTTTGAACCTGAACTGTTTGAAGTTTGATGGACAGGCGATACCCCAGCAGGGGGATAAAAAGAACAGGTTCGCTAAGGCACAACACACACCATGAGATCACGAGATAACGAGACCCTGGAAGAGCGGTGTGCCTCCACAAGTTGGTGGGAGTTTGGAGGTCTGGTCGCGGGAACCGACCATAGATGCACAGGGTGAAAAGGGTACGATCGGTGGGAACCTGGTGTGTGTGTCCACCCTTGCCTGGGTGCCGGGTTCACCGTGGAAGAACGGTCGTATCCGGAATGGAGGGGTCACAGTCGGTGACCACAGAAGACATTAAAAGGGTTCGCCCGAAAGCTAACTGCGAAGAACATCAAAGGTCTGTCTAAATCAGATTTGCATATTATCTCTCTCTCTCTCTCCAATGGCACAACAGCGATTACTGTGAACTGTACTAAGCTGAACTGAACTCTGCGTCACTTGAGACTGATCATTTTACCCCTAGACTGCGATAGAGCTTGGTTGATTCCTATTACCCTAGTTCTGTGTACATGTGTGTTTTATCATTGCTAACCTGTTGCATTTATATCCTTACGATTAGAGTACTGTGTAACTTATTTCTTTAATAAAAATTTATTAGCTTCTGTCGAACTAGACTCCAACTAAGTGGTCCATTTCTGCTGGTTTGGCAACCCAGTTACGGGGTACGTAACATGGACCTTATGATTCAACTTGGTAACTGATTGATGGAAAGGAGAAGGGATAGATGAAGGGACTCTCGCTTGAACTGTCCTCGGGCTAGGACTCCTCCTCGAATGGTGCTGCTCCAAGCCTCTGAGGAGCCCATGCAAATACACCTGACCAGGATCTGTCCAGCTGAGAGCGGGAGAAGAAGGAGGGAGAAGTGCTGAATTTTCTGTGGAGCGGTCGGACATTAAAAGACCTCCAGTCCCAAGCTGCCAGGAAACCCATGGGACTGTCCAGAATAGGGAGCTCCCCCTGGTGTGGTGCTCTCCGTTTTGCTTTCATGAGGAGGCCAAGAACATTCCCTAGATTCTTTTATTGACTCCGGTACAGCTGGGAAAGTTTTGGATAGAAGATTGAAATTCCCCTTTTCATGTCTCAACCAGCAGCTTGTTGCCAAGACACTGCTCAGGAGACCTTTGGTGCCATGGAAGATCAACCACCAAACATCCCTACTTGAGCACGAGATTGGCCAGTATGTGGAATCAATCCAGCTCCATCCCATTCTCTCCCCAGAAATATAACTCATTCTGGGTCATCCCTGGCTGTCATTTTGCAACCAAGGATCAATTGGATTTCTGACATCGTTCTGGGCTGATCAAACCAATGTAAAAAGAAATGCCTCAAAAAGGGTCTTAAGACACGCTCTACTTCAGAGACTCCTCCCAAATTACCTCTTGAACCTTCCACCTCTAATCCCAATGCATGTGATTGGTCTAGAGTACGTCCAGAATAGTCAGACCTGCTGCAGGTCTTCAGCAAGAAAAAGACCAGCACTCTACCACCTCACCAGGACTATGACTGTACCATTGATCTACTACTAGGTCTCCAAGAGGACAGTTCTACATAGAAACATAGAAAACCTACAGCACAATACAGGCCCTTCAGCCCACAAAGTTGTGCCGAACATGTCCCTACCTTAGAAATTACTAGACTTCCCCATAGCCCTCTGTTTTTCTAAGCTCCATGTACCTATCCAAAAGTCTCTTAAAAGACCCTATTCTATTCTTTATCAGCCCCAGAGAGAAAAGCCATGGAGGACTACATCCAAGAAGCTCTGGCTTTTGGGTTTATTCAACCATTCACATCTCCTGCTGGGGCCAGATTTTTCTTCGTCACCAAGAAAGATGGTGGACCAAGGCCCTGTATAGACCATAGGGGGAACAATAGGATCACTGTTACAAACTGGTACCCTCTCCCTCTCATGTACACAGCCTTTGAGCTTCTCCAGGGAGCTACAATATTTACCAGTTGGGTCTCCGTAGTGCCTACGACCTAATCCGTATTCGTGAGGGAGACGAATGGAAAACAGGATTCAACACACCCATGGGCCACTACGAATACGGGGTCATGCCTTTCAGGTTGGCAAATGCTCCAGCTGTATTTCAAACCTTCATCAATGACATGCTCCAAGTGATGCCACACCACTTCATCTTTGTCTGCCTAAACGATATATTCATTTTCTCCTGGTCTACTCAAGGTCACGTCCAGCACATCTAGCAGGTTCTACAATGGCTTCTTGAGAATCAAATATTTGTCAAGCTTGAGAAAAGTGAATTCCATGTATCCACATTTTCCTTCCTCGGGTTCGTTATATGTAATGGCAATCTGCAAATGGACCCCAATAAGACCCAGGCCGTGTAGAATTGGCCACAACCCACCTCAGTGAAACAACTCTAGCAGTTTATAGATCTTGTCAATTTTTATTGGCGCTTCATTCGCAATTTCAGTTCAGTGGCAGCGCCGCTTACCAACTTCACCAAGAAATCTACTGGGCCCTTCCGCTGCATCCCAAAGGCTGAGATGGCTTTTGTGGAGATAAAACAAAGGTTTATGTCCACACCTATCCTAGTTCCACCAGACTGAGTCTTGTGTTTCGTGGTGGAAGTCGACGCATCAGGCAGGGGAGTAGGGACCATCTTGTCCCAACAACATTCTTTGGACGACAAGCTGCATCCCTCTGCCTTCTACTCAAGATGTCTTCCTCCTGCAGGGGAAAACTATGATATCAGGAATCAGGAATTATTGAACTGACACTGGAAAAGTGGAGACTCTGGTTGGAGGGATGTAAACATCAGTTTGTGGTATGGACCGACCACAAAAACCTAGCCTACATCCAGCACGCAAAGAGGCTGTATTCCAGGCAGGCATGTGGTCCCTATTCTTTAAAAGATTCAACTTCCTTATTACTTCCAGCCCAGGATCAAAATATCAAAAACCAGACACCCTCTCTTAACACTCTGAAGCACCTAAAGGGAAGAGAACCCCACAACTATAATTCCAGGCTCTAGCGTGGTGGGGCCCATCCACTGAAACATGGACTTCATAGTGCGCCGTGTCCAAGAGCAACATGGGCTAGACCTGGGTAATGGTCCTCCCAGATGCATCTTTGTTCCTTAACCTGTTCACTCAGAGGTGCTCAACTGGGGCATGCTTCAACCCTGGATGGGTCATATCAATCCAGTGGTGGGTCATACCCCAGCGTACGTCAAGAGACATGAATGATGGATAGGTATGACTAAAGATGTCTGGGAATACGTCTTAGCATATGATGTCTGCGCACAAAATGAAGAAGCCTGAGCATAGCCAGGCTGAACGGCAGGCTTCAGTCTCTCCCCATTCCTACTCAGTCTTGGTCCCACATTTCTATGGACCGTCACTGGTCTTCCGGAATCTCGGGGTAATACAGTTCTCATAGTAGTCGTAGACTGATTCCCCAAGACCTGCCACTTTGTACCCTTTCCCAAACTACCATCGGCTCCAGAGACCGCCAAGCTCAAATTACGGCACATCTTCAGGGTTCTCAGATTCCCACCAGTTCATCGTCTCCGATCACGGCCCCTAGTTTGCCTCTAGGTTCTGGAAGGCTATTTGTGAGCTTATTGGGGCTTCTGCCAGTCTGTTGTCCAGGCTCCATCTGCAGACCATTGAGCAAACAGGAAGTCAACCAGGACCTAGAAACAACACTCAGATGTCTATCCTCGGGGAGGCCTACTACCTGGAGTGACAATCTAATTCGGGTGGAGTTCGTGCACAACACACTTCAGCATCCCACCCCAAGCCCTTGAGGGCCAGCCCCTTGGCTCTGGTTCCCAAACTTCCTCTCCCTCCCAGACTTTTTGATGGACAACCAGCCTACACAGTCCGGTAACTTTTGAACATCTGCATTGTTTGAGGTAAAAGGCAGTACCTCATGGATTGGAAGGGATATGGCCCAGAAGAAAGAAACTGGGTTCCTTCATGGGACACCCTGGATGCTACCTTGATAGAGGACTTTCACCAGCACCATCCTGTTCAGGAGTTGGTCAAAGGAGGGGGAGATGTGTCATGATCCTGACTGAATAGCGACAGGCATCCAAGTTTCAGCTCTCCTATTCCTTAGAATATGGTTAACTGGTACTATCCCTTTAAGATTCAGGCTGCCAGTTTGCCTAACAGATTCCTTCATGGAAAGTTTGTATTTAAAGGTCTCGTGCCAAGCCTTCAGTGCTCAATCATAGGTGTTTCATTTCTACCTCTACTGTATGTGATTTCACCTTTGCATTCTGTTTGTCATCTTGTTTATTTTGAGTGTGAGTCTGATTTAATTCCAGACCTTACTCTGCACTTGGATTCACTACCACACATAGCTCTCTCATTACATGAGATACTATGACTTTGCAATATAAACAACTATCTTGTTTAATTTGGAGAAAAGTTCAAAAATGTTTTTGATCCAATGGGAGCTATCTCAGAGCATTTCATAACAATATGATGAATTCATTCCTAAAAAGGGCTTAAAATCAGCTACTGGTGAAGAAGCATGGGTGAAATGAGTCTGGAGGGTTCTCATTCTTCAAACTAAGTAGTAATTACAAGACCAGGAATCTAAGCATACTTAAAAGTTCTGAGCATCTGTGAAAGGCAGTCAACAGACTGAAACGGTAATTGTTATATATATGTGGAAGCAAAGAAGTGCAGCAACTTTTAGTAAAATAAAACATTATTTAATACACAGTAGTAAAAATGTGATGGCTCTCAGTGCCAGTGACTTGGGTTTAATCCTGATTTCTCGTGCTATCTGTGTTAAGATTGTTATCTATGTTAAGTTTGCTCACCCCGTTTTGTCCACTGTACATTTCCCCTAAAATGCTGAGTGACAGAATTTGGGGGGAGCTGACAAGAATGTGGGAGAATGAAAAGGAATACAATTAATGTGGGATTGGTGTAAATGAGTAATTGATGGTTGGTATGGACTGTGTAGGCCAAAGGGTTTTTTTTCCATGTTGTATCCATCATTACCAAAGGAACATAATTTTTAACAGATTTTTTTAGGGTTCCTTGGGTATATAGCAAGCAAAACATTTGGAGGTTAACTTATAGACTATTTTAATTTCAAAAGGAATTTGACAAGGTGCCAACAAAAGGCAAGTGAATGCAATATGGGGCCAACTATAGACTGGATTAGTAATCACATGGAAGAGAGTCAGAATAAATGGGTCTTTTTTCAAATTTCAATAATATACAGAGAATAGAGGGATATGGAGAGTATTCAAGCAGAAGGGATTGGGTATCATTAGCTAATTAGTCTAGCACAATATCATGAGATTTAGAATTTGTTCCCGTGGTCTACTGTTCTATCTAATATAATGAATGGAGCACCCCAACTGGAGGAGGGCAGAGAGTGCAAGTTATCCCAAGTTGGACACAAAGGTAGCTGAGAGAGGATGCTTTAGCAAGGACATTTAGGCTCTGCAACTGATATAATAGGTTGAGTAGAGGGCAAACACTTGGTAAATGGAATTTAATTTAGGAGACTGTGAGGTCACACTCTTCAGTAAGAGAATTAGGCAGACTCTAAGTAAATGGTGTGAGAATTATTTTGCAAATAAAAGTTAGTGCCACGTGCAACCAGTAATTAATAAAGCTAATGTACACTTACCTTTATTGCTTATTGGTAGAAGTTTAATAGAATGAAGTATTGTAAAAATGCTCCAGGGTACTGGTGGGATCATTCCTGCAGTACTGTATAAAGCTTTTGGCTCCCTTATTGAAGAAATGAAATACTAACATTGTAGGCACTCCAAAAGAGATTCATTTGGAAAAATTTCTGGGAAGAACGGATTGCTCTGTCTTGTGTGTCTAAAGAAACTGAATCTATATTCATTGAAGTTGAAGATAAGAAGGTAATCTAAGAATGTAACGTGTAAGATCCAAAGGAGACATGACAACGTAGATGCTGAAGTGTTTCTACTAGTGGCAGTCTTGAATGAAACAACCTAGTAGTAAGATGTTGGGGGGGGGTGGGGGGGGCAGTCATTCAAAACAGAGGTAAGCAGGACTTTCTTGGTACGTATGTGGTGTATTTCTGGAATAATCTACCCCTGAGGATCATGGAGGCTAGAACACTGGAAATGCTTAAAGAAGACAAAGATCTACTCCAGTAGTTTCCGGTAGAAAGTTTGAGAAATTGAGAGTCATATGGAACTGGCACAGGAAATGCATTTATCCTCTGTGCAGACCAGCCATGGTTACACTGAATAGTGGGACATCATTGATGGGCTAGTAACCCCCATTTGCTTCTACTTTCAAACAACAGAAAAACTGCAGACGCTGATTTACAAGCAAGGCACACAAAATGCAGGAGGAACTCAGCAGGCCAGGCAGTATCTATAGAAAAAAGTACAGTCAACGTTTCAGGCCGAAGCCTTCCTGCCCGAAACATCAACTGTATTATTTTTCCATAGACACTGCCTGGCCTGCTGAGTTCCTCCAGCATTTTGTGCGTCTTGCTTCTACTTTCTTGTAAATATGTGGATGCAAATGTAAAGACAGACATGTAAACATTTTTGTGATTTAATAAGGTGATCAGACTGATGGTGTAAGCAGTAAGATGTTGTGAGTCTCCAATAAATTATTCAGAAGCTCCTAGTTTAAATGATTTGATACAGTGCTCAACAGTTTTCAATGGAGGCTCACAACTTCCCAACACACACTGCTGCTGACAGAATGTACAGTAGCATCCTGATTTTTATCCTGACCAAAATCATTTCAAATCAGCACAAATCACCAAATGTACATCTGGTCTGTTTCTTAAGGCCCAACTGGCATAACCTTCGTAACATGGGAATCTTTTAAAATTGCATTAACAAACATAACCTTCAAAAACTGCAACTGTTCATTTCATCTTAAAACTGTTCATTTCATCATTATGGGGAGCAAGGACATGGCAGACCAATTGAATAATTACTTTGGTTCTGTCTTCACTAAGGAGGACATAAATAATCTTCCAGAAATAGTAGGGGACAGAGGGTTCAGTGAGATGGAGGAACTGAGTGAAATACATGTTAGTAGGGAAGTGGTGTTGGGTAAATTGAAGGGATTGAAGGCAGATAAATCCCCAGGGCCAGATGGTCTGCATCCTAGAGTGCTTAAGGAAGTAGCCCAAGAAATAGTGGATGCATTAGTGATAATTTTTCAAACCTCGTTAGATTCTGGACTAGTTCCTGAGGATTGGAGGGTGGCGAATGTAACTCCACTTTTTAAAAAAGGAGGGAGAGAGAAACCGGGGAATTATAGACCGGTTAGCCTAATGTCGGTGGTGGGGAAACTGCTGGAGTCAGTTATCAAGGACGTGATAACAGCACATTTGGAAAGCGGTGAAATGATCGGACAAAGTCAGCATGGATTTGTGAAAGGAAAATCATGTCTGACGAATCTCATAGAATTTTTTGAGGATGTAACTAGTAGAGTGGATAGGGGAGAACTAGTGGATGTGGTATATTTGGATTTTCAAAAGGCTTTTGACAAGGTCCCACACAGGAGATTAGTGTGCAAACTTAAAGAACACGGTATTGGGGGTAAGGTATTGGTGTGGGTGGAGAATTAGTTAATAGACAGGAAGCAAAGAGTGGGAATAAACGGGGCCTTTTCAGAATGGCAGGCGGTGACTAGTGGGGTACCGCAAGGCTCAGTGCTGGGACCCCAGTTGTTTACAATATATATTAATGACTTGGATGAGGGAATTAAATGCAGCATCTCCAAGTTTGCCGATGACACGAAGCTGGGTGGCAGTGTTAGCTGTGAGGAGGATGCTAAGAGGATGCAGAGTGACTTGGATAGGTTGGGTGAGTGGGCAAATTCATGGCAGATGCAATTTAATGTGGATAAATGTGAAGTTATCCACTTTGGTGGCAAAAATAGGAAAACAGATTATTATCTGAATGGTGGCCGATTAGGAAAAGGGGAGGTGCAACGAGACCTGGGTGTCATTACATACCAGTCATTGAAAGTGGGCATGCAGGTACAGCAGGCGATGAAAAAGGCGAATGGTATGCTGGCATTTATAGCGAGAGGATTCGAGTACAGGAGCAGGGAGGTACTACTGCAGTTGTACAAGGCCTTGGTGAGACCACACCTGGAGTATTGTGTGCAGTTTTGGTCCCCTAATCTGAGGAAAGACATCCTTGCCATAGAGGGAGTACAAAGAAGGTTCACCAGATTGATTCCTGGGATGGCAGGACTTTCATATGAAGAAAGACTGGATGAACTGGGCTTGTACTCGTTGGAATTTAGAAGATTGAGGGGGGATCTGATTGAAACGTATAAGATCCTAAAGGGATTGGACAGGCTAGATGCAGGAAGATTGTTCCCGATGTTGGGGAAGTCCAGAACGAGGGGCCACAGTTTGAGGATAGAGGGGAAGCCTTTTAGGACCGAGATTAGGAAAAACTTCTTCACACAGAGAGTGGTGAATCTGTGGAATTCTCTGCCACAGGAAGCAGTTGAGGCCAGTTCATTGGCTATATTTAAGAGGGAGTTAGATATGGCCCTTGTGGCTACGGGGGTCAGGGGGTATGGAGGGAAGGCTGGGGCGGGGTTCTGAGTTGGATGATCAGCCATGATCATAATAAATGGCGGTGCAGGCTTGAAGGGCCGAATGGCCTACTCCTGCACCTATTTTCTATGTTTCTATGTTTCTATGTAAAACCATTTTAGGAAAAAATAATAAGCAACAACAAACATTAATGTCTAATGCTTTTAACATTAAATTATCAACCATTTTTCTGACATTACACACAAGCATTATATTTGACAGTAGTATAATTTTAGGAATATTATGAATCTAATAAATATCAGAAATTCATTAGTGTGAGAGCAACATGAGTTTGAGAAGAAAGACTCATGCTTAACTGGAGCTAAAATGTCTTGTAAATTAACTATGATTGAGTTTACTTCCTGTTTCGATAGTCATCATTGAAGAACCTTAATGTAGGTTTTGATCTGGCAATGAACAATAAATGTTATTTAAGATCATAAGACATATGAACAGAATAAGGTAACTCAGTTCATCAATGAAATCATATAACTTACTACTCTCTGGGTTACAGCAAAAGAAAAGAAGTTTCATGCACAGCCTGGAAGAACCCTTAAATAAATCACATATACCTTGTTAGAGATTATTGGGGTTTTGTGCCTCACTTGCATAATTTTCTACATTCTATGAAGGACTTCCTTAGAGGTTAAGAAACCTCCAGCAAATTCTTGGCAAGTAAGAAATAGGAATTATAATTTGCTAACAAAGTTGCACATATACTGTATTGATGTTGTTACGAGAATACACATAAAATTAAGATGTTTGCTGGCCTGGGCTAGCATCAGTGGCATCAGCAGTTGGTCTGCCACCTGCCCTCAGGGGAAGGAGAGATAAGGAACAATGGAGCAGCGTCTGGGGATGTGTAATGAGGGGATGTGGGAGGAAGAGCTGTCTGGAGCGGCTCCCCCCTTTGAACTGTTTGAAGTGATGGACAGGCGATACCCCAGCAGGGGGATAAAAAGGGACAGGTTCGCTAAGACACACACACGCCACCCGAGGTAACGAGACCCTGGAAGCGGTACGCTTCTCACGAGTGGGTGGAAAGGTACGATCAGCGGGAACCCGGTGTGTGTCCGCCCTTGCCTGGGTGCCGGGTTCACTGCAGAGGATCGACCACATCTGGAGGAGGGGTCACAGTCGGTGACCTCAGGTGACATCACCAAGGACCCGCCCAAAAAGCTGTTTGTGAACCATCTCGCTGGTCTGTGAGCCATCCTGCTGGTCTGTGAGTGAAGCCGTTCTGAATGATGAGTTGTTCCTATTCTATCTCTCTCTTCCCCCACGTTGTCCACCGCCATGGCAACGATTACTGCGAACTGAACTACTAAACTGGACTGAACTTTGAGTCATTTTGAAATTGGTCATTTACCCCTAGACAACGATAGAGCTTGATTGATGCTGTTATCTTAATTCTGTGCACATGTGTGTTTATCATCACTGAACTGTTGCATTTATTATCCTTTCGATTACTGTGTTGCTTGTTTCTGTAATAAAGCTTTCTTAGTTCTAGTACTCCAGACTCCAACTGAGTGATCCATTTCTGCTGGTTTGGCAACCCAGTTACGGGGTACGTAACATAAGTGGGGTTCTCGTCCGCGATTTTGAACGCTAAATTTGGGACGGAGTAAATTGATTGGGTTAAAATTCCCGAAAGAAGGAAAAGACAAACAGCAGAAATGGAGGTTGAGGAATTTATAAAGGCGCCGACCTTGGAGGCATTAGAGGATGCCAGGAAATCGGAATTGATAGCTGTGGCCAAACGGGTGAATCTTGCTAAGGTGAAGTCGACAATGAGGAGAGAGGAGATACACAGAGCTATTGTAGAGCACTATGTATCTAAAGGTGTGTTTCCCCAAGGTGAGCTGGGGGAGGTGTCTATTGAAAAACCTGCTGGAGACGCGGTACAGGTACAGCTTGAAAAACTGAGACTCGAGCACGAGTTCCGGGTACGGCAGTTAGAACACGAAGAGAAGCAGTTAGAAAGGCGGGAGAAAGAGAGAGAGTTAGAAAGGCAGGAGAAAGAGAGAGAGTTAGAAAGGCAGCAGAAAGAGAGAGAGTTAGAAAGGCGGGAGAGGGAGAAAGAGGTAGAAAGGCAAGAGAGAGAAAGACAGTTGGAGAGAGAGGAGAAACAGAGGGAAAGGGAATTTGAGCTGGAGAAGTTAAAGATAAGGGCCGAGCAGGCGCTCGTGCCGAACCAAGGTGGAGGGTTCCGGGCGACCCAGGAGGTTAGGCTGGTTCCCCCATTTGACGATACCGATGTGGATCGGTACTTTCTCCACTTCGAAAAAGTAGCTATAAGTCAGGAATGGCCGAGGGATAAGTGGGTTGTCTTACTTCAGAGTGTACTGAAAGGGAAGGCCCAACAAGCTTACTCCGCCTTATCCCCGGAAGATGCCCAGAAGTATGAGGTGGTGAAGGAGGCCATCCTCAGGACTTATGAGTTGGTCCCGGAGGCATACCGGCAGAGGTTCCGGAATGCGAGGAAGCGGTGGGACCGCACGTATTTGGAGTTTGCTCGTGAGATGCAAACATATTGTGAGCGTTGGTGCGCCTCGAAAGGGGTAGAGGGGGATTATGACAGACTGCTGCAACTGGTTCTGATTGAGCAGTTTAAAGGTTGTGTCCCTGAGGGTATGAGACCCTACCTCGATGAGAAAGAGGCAGCCACGTTAGCCGCAACTGCTAAGTTAGCGGATGAGTATGCGTTGACGCATAAAATGAAGGTTGCCCCGAGTAAAGGCTACCAGAAGGGTAGTCAGGACGGCGGGGAGAGTCCACCTGAAAAGTCAGAAAGTAAGCCGGGGACTAGTGAAAAGGATAAGGTAGACCGGGAGCAGCCTGGTAGGAAGTCTCCTGGGGTCGTCTGTTATAATTGTGGGAAAGTCGGACACTTTGCGTCCAGGTGCTTTGCCCCAAGAAAGGAGACGGGGAAAGGAAAAGCGGAAATTTGGAATGGCTGTATTGAGCTGTTAAGCGAACCGCTAGGGAAGGACAGGTCTGAAAAAGTCCAGGAAGGGCGCGAGAGGTTTATCTCGGCCGGACTGGTGTCAGTGAAAAAGAGGTTAAAACCAGTTCCAGTGCGGATCTGGAGAGACACGGGAGCGTGTCAGTCACTAATACTGAAGAGTGTATTAGAGGTTAGCTCAGAGACCCAGACTGGGGAGGTAGAGGTCAAAGGTGTTGGGGAAGGGACAGAGTCAGTCCCTTTGCACCAGATACATTTACAGAGCAACCTGGTCTCTGGACTAGTCACGATTGGGGTGAGGTCCGAATTACCGATGAAAGACGTGGAAGTCTTGCTCGGTAATGACATCGCCGGAGGGATCGTGTTCCCAGTCGTGAGATTGACGGGTCAGCCTGCCAGCATGGAGGCCCCGCCCGCGATGGTGAATTTGGCTGAAACATTTCTGCCAACCTTGTATGAGACAGGGTGTAGTGAGATAAGAGGTAGTGAGGGAGCTGGGACGGACGTAGCAGTAGCCAGGAAAGAATTTGTGCAGACGCAGGAGCGAGACGAGGGGCTGATGGTTTTGGCCGAGACAGCTCTCTCTGACACAGCCTTGACAAGGGAACTAGTAGGCTATTGTGCGGATGAGGAAGTGCTAAGGAAGAAAGGGAAATCAAGTACAGCATCCGCAGATGAGGAGTGGGGGGTGGTGCAAAAGAGTTATGGGGATGAGGTTTTTAACATGGCCCACGAGGTACCCCCCGGTGGACATTTTGCGGTGCTGGAGGAAACAGTTGGTGGAATCATGAAAGAGAGTTACCGGCTGCCCAGGGGGAAGAATGTTATTGATCATGACCGACGCGAACTGAGACGGTCACCGGCTTTTGATATGCTAACAAACCTAGTCGGTGTTAGCGTGGAAATCAATGAAGCTAGGGGCCCCTTGATAAGAGGAAAAAACCATTTTGAAAAGATTAGGATGGGATCGGTCAGATGGGAGAAGGCTATTGTTTTGGCCAGGTCTGCTGATAAGGTCTCTCCCTTAATCCCCGAAGGAGTAATTAAACGACTCGCACCCATGTGTTTGATTGTCCCGAGGAAATGCAAAGAACTGGGACGTTGGGTTATGTCGGTTACAATAGGGCGGCCAAGCAAACAACACCCATATTTTTCGAGTAATTCAGTGACTAAAGGGCTGATGAACACAGAGGTGTGTATTGGCAATTTAACACGGCTGTCTGAAGCCAGTTTGATAGTGAACCTTGAAAAAAATGAATTCGGCCACACGAATGTCACCTACCTGGGAATTGTGGTGACACAGGGGCAGCTGGCAGTGATGCAAGCTACAGTGCAGGCTATCGCTGACCTCCCAACCCCGACAGACAAGAGGGCCCTCAGAAGGCTTTTGGAGATGGTGGGGTACTGCAGGAAGTTTTGCAATAACTCTGCGGTCAATACCCGTCCCCCTCCTACTAAGCCCTTGCGAGAGAAAACTGAGCCGGAATGGGACGACCCTTGTTGTTGTGGTCCGGGACAAAACCAAATGAGAGGTTACATTGGTCGCAATTCATCAGTGTTTTTGGCCACTATGAAGTTTGCTGAGTTGGAGCCTGGTCTAAGGGATTATTAATAACACGTGTAAAAGGAACAGAAAATGTGATGACTGTCTGTCAAGGTATTGACAGCTTCAAATTCTCTGTATTAGCTAAATAACTGTTAAAGATGTATATTGTGTATGTATCAGATAATGTAGTCATGTTTGTAATTTTTACCTCCCGGTAAAAATCCTTAAAGGGGGGAAGTGTTACGAGAATACACATAAAATTAAGATGTTTGCTGGCCTGGGCTAGCATCAGTGGCATCAGCAGTTGGTCTGCCACCTGCCCTCAGGGGAAGGAGAGATAAGGAACAATGGAGCAGCGTCTGGGGATGTGTAATGAGGGGATGTGGGAGGAAGAGCTGTCTGGAGCGGCTCCCCCCTTTGAACTGTTTGAAGTGATGGACAGGCGATACCCCAGCAGGGGGATAAAAAGGGACAGGTTCGCTAAGACACACACACGCCACCCGAGGTAACGAGACCCTGGAAGCGGTACGCTTCTCACGAGTGGGTGGAAAGGTACGATCAGCGGGAACCCGGTGTGTGTCCGCCCTTGCCTGGGTGCCGGGTTCACTGCAGAGGATCGACCGCATCTGGAGGAGGGGTCACAGTCGGTGACCTCAGGTGACATCACCAAGGACCCGCCCAAAAAGCTGTTTGTGAGCCATCCCGCTGGTCTGTGAGTGAAGCCGTTCTGAATGATGAGTTGTTCCTATTCTATCTCTCTCTTCCCCCACATTGTCCACCGCCATGGCAACGATTACTGCGAACTGAACTACTAAACTGGACTGAACTTTGAGTCATTTTGAAATTGGTCATTTACCCCTAGACAACGATAGAGCTTGATTGATGCTGTTATCTTAATTCTGTGCACATGTGTGTTTATCATCACTGAACTGTTGCATTTATTATCCTTTCGATTACTGTGTTGCTTGTTTCTGTAATAAAGCTTTCTTAGTTCTAGTACTCCAGACTCCAACTGAGTGATCCATTTCTGCTGGTTTGGCAACCCAGTTACGGGGTACGTAACAATGTAAACTGGGAGAAATTACTAAGTTACATCTTAAGTAATGACCATTGAATGAATTTACAATTATCATTAGACCTGAAACATGCAATTTAGAATGTTCAACTAAATTGTTAATAATAAACCACAGAAGATCAGTTTAGTTCTAGTTATATATTTTTGTTTGTTGTGTGCCGTGTTGTGTGATCTGGGCGATCATGGGCTTTCCTTGACCATGATCGTTCTTGGCAAATTTTTCTACAGAAGTGGTTTGCCATTGCCTTCTTCTGGGCAGTGTTTTTACAAGACGGGTGACCCCAGCCATTATCAATGTTCTTAGAGATTGTCTGCCTGGCATCAGTGGTCACATAACTGGGACTTGTGATATGCCCCAGTTGCTCATACACCCGTCCATCACCTGTTCCGGTGGCTTCATGTTACGCTGATCGGGGAGCTAAGCAGATGCCACACCTTGATGAAGGGTGACCTGCAGACTAGCAGAGGGAGGCAACACCCTACATCTCCTTTGGTAGAGACACATCTCCACCATGCCTAGTAATATATTGGTACAAAAAAAATAGTTGTTTTCTAGCAGTCAGATTGTCTATATAAAGTAAGGTACAACAGTCTGTGTCAGGTGTATCTGCCAACCCACAAAACTTCGAAAACTGAAAGCAGCCTGAATAAATATGCTTTTGAAAAATTATTATTGAAAGAAGCGTCTGATTAAACCAGGTTATGCCAGCTCTCCCTCCCAGTTCCCATCAGCATGCTCCTGTACCTCCCTCACCAGCACAGCTGTGGCACTGTTTTCTCGCTACCGTGCGTAATTGAGATGCTAGGGAGAGATAAACACTGAAAGAGTACCTTCAGCCCACCACTGCTAAACATCAACAACTAATCTTTACAATAATGCTACACGAGCCTCTTTTATTTTCTCCTTATCCCCATCAAATAATCCCATATTCAATCACTTACCTACACATGTGGGGTGACTTATTACACCAATTAATCTGCCAATAAATAACTTTTTGAAATGTGGAAAGAACTGAGCCCACACAATCACAAAAAGAACATACAGAATACACACAGACAGTACTGTAAATCAGAGCTGAACTGAATTGTTGGAGCTGTGATATAGCTGCTCTAAGGGCTACATTGTTGTGCCAATATAATTGATTTTCATCTGTTTTATTATAATTAAAGAGCAACTCCTTCTTGCAAGCAATTCCCATCATACTGGTCTGGTTCTAATGCTCTTAACGGAGTCAAGCTTGGTAATTGTTTCTTGAAGCAAAGACAGCAACATTTTGTAACCTGTTTCAGATTCAGGTTCATTGTCACTGACAGTTTGAAAAGATTGCAATTCCTAAAAATTACAATCAGTTACATAGAAACATAGAAAACCTAAGCACAATACAGGCCCTTTGGCCCATGAAGCTGTGCCAAACATGTCCTTACCTTGGAAATTACCTAGTGTTACCCATAGCCCTCTCTACGAACCTGTCCAGGAGTCTCTTAAAAGACCCTATCGTATCCACCTCCATCACTGTTGCTGGCAACCCATTCCATGCACTCACTATTCTCTGTGTAAAAAACTTACCGCGACGTCTCCTCTGTACCTGCTCTCAAGCACTTTAAAACTGTGCCTTCTCATGCTAGCCATTTCAGCCCTAGGAAAAAGCCTCTGACTATCCACATGATCAATGCCTCTCATCACCTTATACACCTCTATCAGGTCACCTCTCATCCTCCGTTGCTCTAAGGAGAAAAGGCCAAGTTCACTCAACCTATTCTCATAAGGCATGCTCCCCAATCCAGGCAACATCCTTGTAAATCTCCTCTGCACCCTTTCTACGGTTTCTATATCCTTTCTATAGTGAGGCGACCAGAACTGAGCAGAATACTC
Organism: Mobula hypostoma; assembly: GCF_963921235.1. Taxonomy (NCBI): domain Eukaryota; kingdom Metazoa; phylum Chordata; class Chondrichthyes; order Myliobatiformes; family Myliobatidae; genus Mobula; species Mobula hypostoma. Next base: position 82,538,608 of record NC_086106.1, read on the forward strand.
CAAGTGGGGTCTGACCAGGGTCCTATATAGCTGCAAAATTACCTCTCGGCTCCTAAGCTCAATCCCATGATTGATGAAGGCCAATACACCGTATGCCTTCTTAACCACACAATCAACCTGCGCAGCACTTTGAGTGTCCTATGGACTCGGACCCCAAGATCCCTCTGTTCCTCCACACTGCCAAGAGTCTTACCATTAATGCTATAATCTGCCCTCATATTTGACCCACCAAAATGAACAACCTCACAATTACATGGGTTGAATCCATCTGTCACTTCTCAGCCCAGATTTGCATCCTATCAATGTCTTTGACAGCCCCCCACACTATCCACAACACCCCCAACCTTTGTGTCATCAGCAGATTTACTAACCCATCCCTCCACTTCCTCATCTAGGTCATTTATAAACATCATGGAGAGTAGGGGTCTCAGAGCAGATCCCGAGGCACACCACCGGTCACTGGCCTCCATGCAGAATATGACCTGTCTAAAACTACGCTTTGCCTTCTGTGGGCAAGCCAGTTCTGGATCCACAAAACAAGGTCCCCTTGGGTCACATGCCTCCTTACTTCCTCAATAAGCCTTGCATGGGATACTTTATCAAATGTCTTACTGAAATTCATATGCATTACATCTACTGCTGTACCTTCATCAAAGTGTTTAGTCACATCCTCAAAAATTACTTTCACAATGTCACCAAAGCTAATTTCAGCAGGTTTATTTGGAGCAGTTAAACTTCAAAGCAAACTGCTACCTTTAAACCCAATGCACTGAGCAAAATTGGCACTCACTTTTCATTGGCTATTTCATTTGCTGCAAAATACTACTCAATTCAGTCAGTATATAATATCCAGTTATCTGCTCTGTAATGGAATGCCTCTAGTTCCAATGTAACCAACCATTTCTGTTTTTTTTTACAATTATTATTACCTGGTAGCTTCTGTTTTATGAACCATGATTTCTTCCATTTTCCACTTCATTTATAACTTGCTCATGTCTGCCCTTCCGAGGAACATGTACTCTGCTGCTTTCGTTCAAGCTCAAATGTCTCGCTGCGTTTTTTGTTTTACTCCAACATCTTACTGCTCTTCAATGGAAAGGGTTCATCTCGGGATCACTTTAAAAATACCTTATTGCCACTTTATGTTTTGTAAATCCAAAACATTAAACTAATTAAAAGGAAAAGATGGGAGTCCAGAAATTCTTATTTTGTGTTTACTTTAAGTGAGGCACACACGTATCACATGGTGGTATCATAATCTTTGCAGTTCACTTACTTTTACATATAACCCACAGAGAATTACTTAAACAAACAAGAATGCTTAATTAAACAATATATTTACAATATTACTTAAATACTACAGAAATATTGCAACTATAGACACCTTTAATTTGCCTGGGATTTGGACAATAATGTTTGTCATTTTATTTTGTTTTTGAAAATGAGATTCTTCAATTACTCTAATATCACTTTTAACTTCACACGTTTGTGTAAATAGCCCTTAGATGTATAGATGTATAGATTCCTTAAAATAAAAAGCCTAACAGGTGATCTCATTGCTAGTGCACTTGAAGATAATAATAACTCTCCAAAGAAAACACAAATAGACTATTTGTAGGCAATCATTGAAGCATAACGATTTTAAGAGCATAAGACCATAAGACCAGGAGCAGAATTTGGCCAATTGGCCTATTGAATCCATTTTTTCTCTTAGCTCCAATCTCCTGCATTTCCCTTATATCCCTTCATGCCCTGGCCAATCAAGAATCTATCAATCTCTGCCTTAAATATACATAAAAACTGGACCTCCATAGCTGCCTGTGGCAAAGAATTCCGCAGATTCACCATTCTCTGGCTAATTCCTCCTCATCTCCATTCTAAAGTGTTACGTACCCCGTAACTGGGTTACCAAACCAGCAGCAATGGATCACTCAGTTGGAGTCTGGATTACTAGAACTAAGAAAGTCTTATTAAAGAAACAAGCAACACAGTAATTGAAAGGATAATAAATGCAATGGTTCAGCAATGATAAACACACGTGCACAGAATTAAGATAACAGCATCAATCAAGCTCTATCGTTGTCTAAGGGTAAATGACCAATTTCAAAGTGACACAAAAGTCCAGTTCGATTTAATAGTTCAGTTCGCAGTAATCGTTGCCAGGGCGATGGACAATGTGGGGGGAAGGAGAGAGAGAACAAGAACGAATGATCATTCAGAAACGGCTTCCACTCACAGACCGGCGATATTGCTCACAAGCAGCTTTCGGGCAGGTCCTTTGTGATGTCACCTGAGGTCACCGACTGTGACCCCTCCTCCAGATGCGGTCGATCCTCTGCAGTGAACCCGGCACCCAAGCGAGGGTGGACACACACCGGGTTCCCCCTGATCGTACCTTTCCACCCTGTGCGTTTAAGGCTGATCCCCCGACCAGCCTTCCAAGAGCTTCCCACCGACTCGTGAGAGGCGCACCGCTTCCAGGGTCTCGTCACCTCGAGTGTCGTGTGTGTCCTGCCTTAGCGAACCTGTCCCTTTTTATCCCCCTGCTGGGGTATCGCCTGTCCATCACTTCAAACAGTTCAGGGTTCAAAGGGGGGAGCCGCTCCAGACAGCTCTCTCTCCCGTCCCTTCATTACACATCTCCAGATGCTGCTTCATTGTTCCTTATCTCTCCTTCCCCTGAGGACAGGTGGCAGACCAACTGCTGATGCCACTGATGCTAACCCAGGCCAGCAAACATCTTAATTTTATGTGTATTCTCGTCACAAAAGGAACACCCTTCTGTTCTGAGGCTTAGGCTCACCTACCATAGGAAATATCTTCTCTACTTCCACGCCTTTTCACCATTTGATAGGTTTCAATTTGGACACCCCTCATTCTTTTGAATTCTAGGGAACACAGGCCCAGGGCCACCAAACACTCTTCAAATGACAGGCCGTTCAATTCTGGAATCATTTTCATGACGCTCCTTTGAACCCTCTCCAATATCAGCACATCCTTTCTAAGATAAGGGGCCCAAAACTGCTCACAGTACTCCAAGTGAGACCTCACCAATGCTTCATAAAGTCTGAATATTAATTCTAGTCCTCTGGAAATGAATGCTAACATTGCATTTGCATTCCTCACCACAGACTCAACCTGCAAATTAACCTTTAGGGATTCCTGTACAGGGACTCACAGTCTGTTGTGCTTCAGTTTTTTGTATTTTCTCTCCAGTTAGAAAATAGTCTATGCTTTCATTTTTTTCTACCAAAGTGCATGACCATACGCTTCCAAACACTGTATTCGACCTGCCACTTCTTTGGCCATTCTACTAATTTGTCTAAGTAGTTCTGTAGCCTCTCTACTTCCTCAAAACTACCTGCTCTTCCACCTACCTTCATATTGTCTACAAACTTCGCAACAAAGCCACAAGTTCCATCATCCAAATCATTGATACATAATGTAAAAAGAATTGGTCCCAAAACAGACGCCTGTGAAACACCACTAGTTACCATCAGCCAATCAGAAAAGGATCTATTTATTCCCACTCTTTGCCTCCTGCTAGTCAGCCACTGCTTTATTCATGCTAGAATCTTTCCTATAATACTATGGACTCATAGCTTGTAAGCAGCCTCATGTATGACACCTTGTCAAAGACCTTCTGAACATCCAAGTACACAACATCAACCGATTCTCCATTCTCTATCCTGCTTGTTATTTCTTCAAAGAATTCCAACAAGCTTGTCAGGCAAGGTTTTTCCCTTGAGACAACCATGGTGGCTACGGCCTATTTTATCACGTGCCTCCAAGTACCCTGAGACATCCTTAATAACTGACTCCAACATCTCCCCAATCACTGAGGTCAGACTAACTGGTCTATAGTTTCCTTTCTTCTGCCTCTCTCCCTTCTTGAATAGTGGAGTGACATTTGCAATTTTCAGTCTTCTGGATCCATTCCAAAGTCGAGTGATTCTTGAAAGATCATTACTAATGCCTCCACAATCTTTTGAGCCAGCATAGCTAATTCCTTCGTTTGCTCAACAATGAGCTGCTCTAAAAAGCTAACTTACAGGTTTTCTAGAAATTCCCCCTCTTGGAATCCAGCACCAATGTGATTTTCCCAACTTCTTGCATATTGAAATCCCCCATGACTATTGCAACATTGATTTTTGGCATGCATTTTCTATCTCCCATTGTAATTTGCAGACCTCATCCTTACTACAGTTTGGGGGTCTGTAAACAACTCCCATCAGGATCTTTTTACCCTTGCAGTTCCTTAGCACTATCCACAATGATTCAACACCTTCTGACCCTATGCCACCAAACTCTAATGATTTTATTTTATTTTTTTCCAACAGAGAATTGATACTCCCTCTGCCTTCCTGCCTGTTCTTTCATTGCAATGTGTATCCTTGGACATTAAGCTCCCAGCTATAATCTTCTTTCATCCATGATTCAGTGATGCCAATGTAATCACCTCATCAGGCTCTTATGCAAACTTGACTTATTAGCTACCTCTGCTAATGGCCCCGTGACTCAGCAGTGAGAGGCCGCCTTTCAGAAGCAATATATAGCTAGAGTCAGTATGATTTGGGGTTCAACTAAACAGGGACGTCATGATGTTCCGATTAATCAAACCTTGACTTGAGCAGAAGCTGTGTAAATGCTGCGCATATGCAATTATCAGTCGGCAAGAAATAATAGATTGTACACCACATAAAATTATAACGAAAGTATATTTATTAATTTCCGTTTTATTAAACAGTTATTAGAAAAAAGAAAAGGAAAAGAAAATTAATGGGCTCATTACAGTTAAACCAGTCTTATATGTACATAACCCTTGGTGCTCGTTTCTTTCAGAACTGGGTATTCAGGGGTGTATCTCTTACTCACGCACTGGACCCACGGTCTGTGTGAAAACACTTGTCACAATTTTAAACTCTCCTCAGAGGCCATCTCAAGGAATCTCTCTCTCTCTCTCTCTCTCTCTCATATTGCCCTTCCTTCTTGGACAAAGAGCTTCTTGCAATGGGGACTCTCCTTCCAATGGCATTCCGTGGCACCTTTCCTTCTGTCCCGCTCCACACCTCACAGCCTAACAGTACAAATCTTAACCAAGCCATTATATTATCCCCCCCCCACCAAAAATAATCATGTTCTCATTACTTTGAATCTTATTAAACAATTGTTATCAACGAAGTATTCAAATAAATTTTGTGATTTCAGGGCCACCAATCCATTTGTCAATGTCAGTAATATATCTCACTATTGGGATCAACACAACACTCTGTTTTCCCAGTGCATCATATACCAGCCTATCTGTGAGTTTCCTCCCTCTCTAGGACTTTCTTATCTCATAACTTCTCCAGCTTCGACCATTCCTTGTGACCTATCCTTTCTACTGGAGGATACCTCCCACTGTCTGTCGCTCCTAACTTCCGGTGTCTCTGTTCCTCCATCCCATGACTGAACATAGCTTCCTTCAGTTTAAACAGGTGCTGCCGAACATCTTCAACCTCTGGTGGTGCTAACCAACGAGACTTTCAACACCAAGTAACCATCGTATGGGTACTCATCAATACTAAGCCCTAAATCTCAAGGGCACTGAGTGGTATCAATGGTAAGTGTATCAAATACCATTTGTAAAAGAATCTATAAAGCAAAGTTGTTTGCGAATCTGTGTCAAGTATGGCTCTAGCATAAACACCTTCAATCCATATGGGTACAACAGAGCTTGGTCTAAACCTTCAGGAACAGTGTTTTGCACTGTAGTATTTCCCTCGGTACACTGATTGGAACGTATTCTTTCTGAGATGCCAGCACATTCCCCTACTCCACAGTTTTTGGTTCTTTTCTTCTCTGTTTTATTAACCACTGACTTACTTTTCAAAGATTTTCCTATTCCTCACAAACTCGCTTGAAACGTCCATCTTCTACACAGTTGTGACAGAAAATACCCATTGCCTCTCTAGCCAAGGGACCCTTTTCAGCAGCGTTCCTCTGCACTGTCAGTCCTACAGGTGGGTCGAGTTTCCCAATGGACATGTCACATTTAGCTGAAATATTAGCAGACATCCATCAAGTCAGTTCAGCTCTAAGATTTTCCAACTCATTTCTCACAAGCTCTATTTCTATGGCATCAGGGGTCACTTTAGCAGCAGAGGCTACCACGGAAGTCACTACTCAGCTTTTGGAAATGTTCCACTTCTTAATCATGTTTTCTTACTCTCTCACTTCCCTGAGTAACTCGGTAAAAGATGGAGGAGAGTACATTTTGTGGGTCACTCAAATATGTACAGCAATCATGTCATGTCACAGCGTGCCCTTCACAACTTGCTCCATCCTCAAGCAATTTCTTTCAGACAAATGTACTTTATGGCACAAACAATGCAGCTCCTCCAACCTGAAAAGGTGGGCAGGTAGCTTCTCTTCTTCCTTTTGGAATGTGTGCCCAAGATCAGTGGCACTTTCAGCAATGCCAAAAACATCTTCCTGAGATTGCAAGTAATTAGCTGACATGACTTATGGGTTTTCTGTCTTTAGGAACTTCACTATATCATTTGCCAGACCCTTTAAGCTCTCTACCAGTCTCAATTTTCTGACAGGCAAGAAGGCATAGGTGGTGCTGTGGCTCTGTTGATAAGAGATGGAATTACATCTTTAGAAAGAGGTGACATAGGGTCAGAGAATGTTGAAGCTTTGGGGTTGGAGTTAAGAAATTTCAAGAGTGAAAAAAGCCATTATGGGAATCATAAATGGGCCTCCAAATGGTAGCCAAGGTATGGGGACTGCAAAGGGAGCTAGAAAAGGCATGTTATAAGAGTAATGTCACATTGTAATGGGGAACTTCAGTATGCAAGGGGATTGGGAAAATCAGGTTGGTGTCAGTTTGTGAGAGAGGGAATTTGTTGAGTGCCTACAAGATACTAGAGGAAAGGCTATTTTAGATTGGGTGTTGTATAATAACCCAGATCTTATTAATGAGCTTAAAGTAAAGGAACCCTTATGAGGCACAGATCATAATATGATTTGAATTCATATTGCAATTTGAAAGTAAGAAGCATAAATTACAATTACAATTACAGTGACATGAGAGAGGAGCTTGCCCAGGTACAATGGAGGAGGATACTGTTGGGGATGACGGCAGAGCACAGGTGGCTGAAGTTTCTGGGAACGGTTCACGGGGCGCAGGATAGATGTGTTCCACAGAAATAATTGTTCTCAAATGGCAGGTCTAGGCAACTGTAGCTGACAAGGGAATTTAAAAACCACATAAAAGCCAAGGAAGAGTGATTTCAGGTCACAAAAGTATGTAGGAAGTTGGATGATTGGGAAGCTTTTAAAATCCAACAAAAGGCAACTAAAAATGCTGTAAGGAGGGAAGAGATGAAATCTGAGGGCAGACTAACCAATAATGTAAAGCAGGATATGAAAAGTTTCTTTTCTTTATATCGAGAGTAAAAGGGAGGTGAGAGTTGATATTGGGCCACTGGAAAATGAAAGCTGGTGAAATAGTAATGGGGGACAAAGAAATGGCAGATGAACCTAAGGAGTACGTTGCATCAATATTCACAGTGAAAGACACTAGCAGTGTGCCAGAGGTTCACAAGTGTCGGAGTGAGTACCATTGCTATTACAAAGGAAAAAGTGCTAGGCAAACTGAAAGGTCTTAAGGTGGATAAGTCACCTGGATCAGATGGACCACATTCCAGAGTCCTGAGACAGGTCGCAGAAGAGACAACAAATGCATTGGTCATAATCTTTCAAAAATCACTTGATTCTGGCATGGTCCCAGCGGACTGGGAAATTGCAAATGTCACTCCTCTCTATAAGAAGGGAGGAAGACAAAACAAAGGAAATTAAAGGCCGATTAGCCTAACCTCAGTGACTGGGAAGTGTTGGAGTCTATTATCAAGGATGAGGTTTTGAGGTACTTGGAGACTAATGATAAAATTAGTCGAAGTCAACATGGTTTCTGTAAAGGGGAGTCTTGCCTGACAAAAATCTGTTGGAGTTCTTCAAGGAATTAACAAGCAGGCTGGACAAAGGAGAGGTAGTGGATGTCACTTACTTGGATTTTCAGAAGGCATTTGATAAGGTGCCACATATGAGGATGCTTAACAAGATAAAATCTTATGGCATTACAGGAAAGATACTGGCATGGATAGGGGAATGGCTGACAGGCAGGAGACAGTGCATGGGAATAAAGGGGACCTTTTCTGGTTGGCTGCCAGTGACTACTGGTGTTCCTCAGGGGTCAATATTGCGACCACTACTTTTCACATTGTTCGTCAATGATTTGGATAATGGAATGAATGGTTTTGTGGCAAAGTTTGTGGATGGTACTATGATAGATGGAGGGGTAGGTAGTGCTGAGGAAGCAAAGCAATTGCAGCAGGACTTAGACAAAATGGAAAAATGGGCAAGATGTGACAGATGGAATACAGTATTAGAAAATGTATGATATTGCATTCGGTAAAAGAAACAACAGTGCAGACTATTATCTAAATGGAGAGAAGGTTCAAACATCAGAGGTGCAGAGGGACTTAGGAATCCTCTAACAAGACTCCCATATGGTTAATTTACAGGTTGAGTCTGTGGTAAAGAAGGCCAATGCAATACTGGCATTATTTTCAAGGGGAGTAGAATATAAAGGCAAGGAGATAATGCTGTGCCTTTATAAGACACTAGTCAGGCTGCATTTGGAATATTGTCAACAGTTTTGGGCCCCATATCTCAGAAAGCATATGTTGTTGTCATTGGATAGAGTCCAGAGGAGGTTCATGAGGAGGATTCCAGGAATGAAGGGGTTAACATTTGAGGAACATTTGGCAGCTTTGGGCCTGTACTCACTGGAATTTAGAAGAATGTGGGAGGATCTCATTGAAACCTATCAAATGTTGAAAGGACTAGATCAGGTGGATGAGTGGATGTGGAGGTGGTTGTAGAGAGAATGCTTCCTTTTGTGGGGGCATCCAGAAATAGAGGGCATGGCCTCAAAATTGAGGGTTGACCTTTTGGAACAGAGGTAAGGAGGAATTTTTTTCTACCCAGAGGATGGTGAAGCTGTGGAATGTTCTGCCACAGACTGTGGTGGAAGCCAAATATGTGAAGCAGAAGTTGATAGTTTCCTGATTGGTCTGGGCATCAAAGGATATGGCAAGTAACAGCTGTATGAGGTTGAGTGGGATCCAGGATCAGCCATGATGGAATGGGCATCAGACTTGATGGCTGAATGGCCCAATTCTGCTCCTATCTTATGATCTCATATTATCTGAGCACTGCCACTCATCCATTAACTAGGATATCTTCTCTGCCCAAACCTGATATAGCTTACAATAACTTTGGCATTTATCATCCAGTGATATAATAGCCAAAACCAGCTTGGAATTTCCGTCAATGCTGAAGGACCCATTAGATCTTTCACATCAGATCACTCTTTCCCTCTCACTTTGCAGAAATGAGAACAACTTGCCTTTAAATTCTTCACCCTCAACTACATGCTCCCCTTCTCTAAAAATATGGACTATCCATGAATCCGCCTCTACAGTGTCTCCCAACCTGTCAGCAGCACAGTTACACCACTGCCAGTCTGGAATAACACAACATCCTTACCAGCTGACTGATCAAAATACCGTTCAATCAGCATAACTTTTCCCAACACTTTTACAGAAATCAGCATTCTCAGTAGTAGTTCATTGGGAATTCAGATATCCACCCCCTCAGAACACAAGCATTACTTGTGGATAATATCTTTGAATCACAATCTCTGCAGTGTCCATAATGAAGTAACTTATTCTCTTACCCTAAGACTAGTTTAAACATAGGCTTAAACACCCAAACCACTTAATCAGCTTAATTAGTTCTAAAACAGCAGTCTCACAGCATCCAAGAAATCCTGGATGAGCCCCCATAAATGTAATCCCTTCACCAGGCTCATATGCAAATGTGGCTCGTTAGCTACCTCTGCCAGCAGCCATGTGTCTCAGCAGTCAGAAGGCCAGATTTCATAAACAATATACAGCTAGAGTCAGTATGATTTGGGGTTCAACCAAATAGGAACATTATGATGTTCCTATTAAAGAAACCTCGATTTGAGCAAATGCTGTGTAAATACTGTCTCTGCATTATTATCGGTCAGCAAGAAATAACAGATTATACACTGCATAAAATTATAAAGAAAGTATATTTACTAATTTCAGCTTTATCAAACAGTTATTAGGAAAAAGAAAAGAAAATGAAAGGGCCCATTAGAGTTAAACCAGTCCAATATACACAAAACAGTTGAAGCTCCATCTCTTTCAAAACTGGGTATCTACCTCACAGCATAGCAACAGAAAGTGTAACCAGGGCGTTACACCCACAACATCATACGTGCCAATCTGTAACTGTGTTACAAGTTCATCTACCTTATTCCGTATACTGTGGGCATTCAAATATAATACCTTCAGTCCTGTATTCAACCTTTCCGATCTTCCATTGCAGTTCATCCTGTTAACTGCAATTTTACCCTAAAAAGATTCAGGATTCAAGATTCAAAAATCTTTATTGTCGTTCTAACCGTACATCAGCTCTGCAGGGCAGAACGAAACAGCGTTTCCCAGGAACAATGCAATCATAACATAACAAGCACAACACTAAATAATAAACATAACAAAAAATAGTAAAACACAACAGCCACATGTCAGTTAAAATCAAGTTATAATTGTCCAGTGCAAGTTAAAAGTGTCCAAAGCAGAGCCAGGTGGAGCAGCTATTTAGCAGTCTGACTGCCTGTGGGAGGAAGCTGTTTAGTAGCCTTGTGGTTTTAGTTTTAATGCTCCTGTAACGTTTGCCTGATGGCAGAAGAACAAACAGTTCATGGAGAGGGTGTGAGGGGTCTTTAATGATGTATCGTGTCTTCTGGAGGCATCGACTCTGAAAGAGGTCCTGGACAGAAGGTAGGGAGACCCCAGTAACCTTCTCTGCTCCCCTAACCACCCTCTGCAAGGCTTTTTTGTCGACAGTACTGCAGCTGGATTACCAGGTTGTGATGCTAAAGGTCGGCACACTCTCAACCATGCCTCTGTAGAATGTAGTTAAGATGCTAGTGGGGAGTGATGCTTGTTTAAGCTTCCTCAGAAAGCGCAATCTCTGCTGGGCCCGTTTCACAATCCCAGTGGTGTTCCTGGACCAGGTGAGATTGTCCGAGATCTGCACCCCAAGGAACTTGATGTTTTCCACTCTGTCCACTGTGGAGCCGCTGATGCTGAGGGGTGTGTGCTCAGGCTGAGACCGTCTGAAATCGACGACCATCTCCTTGGTTTTGATGACATTAAGCATCAAGTTGTTATCCCTGCACCAGCTCTCTAGGTGTTTGACCTCCTCCCTGTACATTGTTTCATCATTTTTGCTGATGAGACCCACCACTGTGATATCATCAGCAAGTTTAACAATCAGGTTCTCCTTGAATCTGGCTGCACAGTCATGTCTCTCCTCACTACAAATTACCTCTGTTTGTAAACCAGCTACCTCATCTTCAGCATTATCATCCACCTTTCCTACGATACTTCTTGTATTTAAATACAGGCAGCTCGGGACACTAGTTGCACCATGCTCAATCTTTTCATTCCTAACGTTGTCTGATGTTTTATCAATGTCTGTCTCCACAACCTCTCCACTAACTGTCCTGGAACTTTGGTTCCCATCCCTCTGAAACTCTGGTTTAAACCTCACCATGTAGCATTAATGAACCTTCTCGTTAGGATATTAGTCCCCCTCTTGTTAAGGTGCAAACTATCTCTTTTGTACAGGTCCCACATTCCATGGAAGACAGTTCAATGATCCAAAAATCTTATGTCCTTCCTCCTACACCAACTTCTTAGCCACGTACTGAACTGTATAACCTTCCTCGTTCTGGCCTCACTAGCACATGGCATGGGTAGCGTTGTGAGATCACAACCCTTGAGGTTCTGCCCTTTAACTTAGCACCTAACTCCCTGAACTCCATATACAGAACCTCATCTCTTTGGTACCCATGTCATTGGTACCTACATGGGCCATGATCTCTGGCTGTTCACCCTCCTACTTCAGAATGCTGGGGACTCGAACCAAGATGTCCCAGGCCCTGGTACCCAGGAGGCAACATACCATCAGAGAATCTCATTCTCACCCACAGAACCTCTTGTCCATTTCTCTAACTAACAAATCGCCTATCACCAAAATGTGCATTTTCTCCTTCCCTTTCCTTCTGAGTTAGAGAGCTAGACTCAGTGCCAGAGACACAAACACTGTGACTTTCCTTTGTTAGGTCAACACCTCCATCCCCTCGCCAACAGTATCCAAATTGATAAACCTGTTGTTGAGGGGAATGGCTACAGGGATACTCGGCGCAGGTTCCTTAAACCCTTTCCCCTTCCTGACTGTTACCCATTTTCCTGTGTCCTGCACCTTGGGTGTAACTATCTCTCTATATGTCCTATCTATCACCCCTTCAACCTCTTGAATGATCTGAAGTTCATCTAGTTCCAGCTCCAACTCCTGTTAGAAGCTGCAGCGGGATGCTCTTCTCATAGTTATAGTCATCAGGGACACTGGAGGTCTCCCTGCCTTTCCACCTCCTGCGAGAAGAGCATTCAACTATCCTGTCTGGTATCTCTACTGTCCTAGCTGAGCAGATATAAAGAAAGGAAGGAAAACAAAACAACTTTGAGCTTTTCTTTTCTTTGCTTTCTCTGACTAAAGCCTCTTTTCACTGAAGCCTCAAAAAGCTCAGGCTTCAAGATTACCATTCTAACTCTGTCCACTCAGATGATGGCCACTGCGCTTTCCCCCGCCTTCTTTTCATCTCAGACGCAGATTGGTCACTGGTCAAAGCTCAGTGATGCTGCCATAACCCATTTGCTGCTGCCTTTTTCTATTTAGGGAATGAACTTGAGTGAAAGCCCCTCCTCTGAATCTTCTGATATCCAGATTGGTCGCTGATCAATGCTCTATTATGCTTCTGCAGCCCACTTGCTTCTGTCTTTTGATATATTTTGACAGATTGGGTTCAAAGAAGTTGTTTTCTTTATAGGAGACTCAGGTACTCATGCAGATACGATGTTGAAAGTATCCTGACTGATTGCATAATGGTCTGGTATGGCAATTCTAATGTACAAGAGTGCATGAGGATGTAGAGAATTGTGGACACAGTTCGGTCCATTGAGGCAAAGCCTACCCCATCATTGACAGCATCTACAGGAGACACTTCCACCAGAAAATGTCTTCTATCATCAACAATACCCACCATCTGGGTCAAGCCATCTTCTCATTGCTACCGTCAAGCAGGAGGTAGGGAAGCCTGAACTCCCACATCACCCCATTGCAACCAACCTGCACCACCATTGCTCACCTTATTTCATCTCTCACGGTCTCCATTCACCAACAGACATTTCTTTCATTCTCTCCACTCTTCCTCATTCTCTGAAACTTAAAGCATGTGTAATTTCTAACTTTTCCTAATTCTGATAAAAGGTCATTGACCTGAAACGTTAGTCTTATTTCTCTCTCCACAATGCTACCTGACCTATTGAATACCACTGAACCTACTGAATTTCCATACAACAAATACTTAGGAAATATATTTGAGGATTTTCAGCATGATAGATCAAAGAAGCATGCAAGACAAGACTCTTTTCTGTACACCATGCAAAGTGTACTGGGCTAACAGAGATCCATGCTCAATAGTTAATCAATACAGGACCGTGAATCAATTTGCTCTCTCGCAAAGTAGCTAAGAAGATGCAACTTGAATATGCGTGTGATTAGGATAGAATACATTCAGCTGTATATTCTGGGTTTGGTTCCTTTATTACTCACAACTAGTCATTGGCAAATGATAGATACAAAGGTCAGGACGGAAGGTGTTATATTTGAATGCACGCTGTATACAAAATAAGTAGATGATCTTGAAGCACAGTTACAGATTGGCAAGAATAATGTAATAGGCATCATAGAGTATTGGCTAAAGAAGATTTCAGCTGGGGACAACATCCAGGGATATCAAAAGGGCAGGCAGGTGGGCAAAAGGGGTGGGGTGGCTTTGTTGGTTAAAAAAATTGTATCAAATTCTTTGAATGAAATGACATAGGATCAGAAGATGTAGAATCCTTTTGAGTAGAGTATAGTAAATGCAAGTGTAAAAGAACCCTGTTGTGAGTTATATACAAGCCTCTGAATAATAGCCAGGATGTGGGGTGCAAACTACAATGGGAGTTTAAAAAATCTTGTAAAAAGGGCAAAGTTACAGTGGTCTTGGGAGATTTCAATATGCAGGTAGATTGGGAAAACCAAGTTGCTGCCAGATCCCAAGAGAAGGCATTTTTAGAATGGCTTTGAGATGGATTTTAAGAGCAGTTTGGGATCAAACCCACAAGGGGGAAAATAATTCTAGCTTTGATGTTGAGTAATGAGCTAGATTTCATTATGGAACTAAAGTAACAGAACCCTCAAAAGCAGTGATGTATCAGTATTATATTTGAGTAAATGTAACTACTGAAGCATGCAAGATGAATTGGCCTAGTTGCTTAGAAGGATCACTGGTGGGATGGTGGTACATCAACAATGGCTAGAGTTTCTGGGAGTAATTCAGAAGATACTGGATCAGTTCACCCCAAAGAAGAAGCATCCTAAAGGAAGATGAGGCATACATGATTGATAAGAGAAGTCAAAGACAGCATAAAAACAATAATACAATATAGTAAAATTAGGAGGAAGCTAGACAATTGGGAAAATTTAAAAAACGACAGAAACATGCTACTAAGCAACAAGGAGAGAAACACCGTATATTCCGTCTGTGTAGCTCCAACCTGATGGCATGAACATTGATTTCTCAGACTTCCAGTAATGGCTCTGCCACTCTCCTTCAACATTCCCCATTCCCATTTCCTTCTTTCAACTAATCTCCTTACCTGTCCATCACCTCCTTTTGGTGCCCCTCTCCCTTTCCTTTCTTCCATGGCCTTCTGTCCTCTCCTATCAGATTCCCCCTTCGCCAGCCCTTTATCTCGTTAATTCACTCCTCCTCCTCTCCTGGTTTCACCGATCTCCTACTAACTTGTATTTCTTCTTCCCCTCCCCCCACCTTCTTACTTTGACTTCTCATCTTTTTTCTCCAGTCCTGATGAAGGGTCTCAGTCCAAAATGTTAACTGTACTCTTTTCCATTAATGTTGACAGGCCTGCTGAGTTCCTCCAGCATTTTGTGCGTGTTGCTTGGATTTCCAGCATCTGCATCTTGATTTTGTTAAGGAGGTAAACAATGAAATCTGAAGGTAAGTTATCCAATGCTATATAAGAGGATACCAACATTTTTTTTCCAGATATATAAAGATCAAATAAAGGCAAGAGTGGACATTGGACCACTGGAAAGTAGCAATGAGGAATAAAGAAATGGTCGATGAACTAAATTAGTATTTTGCGTCAGCCTTCACTGTAGAAGACACAAGCAGTATGCCAGAAATTCAGAAGTGTCTGGGGGCAGAAGTGAGTGCAGTTGCTGTTACGAAGGAGAAGGTGCTTGGTAAACTGAAATATCTGAAGTCACTTCACCTAGATTCTGAAATAGGTAGCTGAAGAGATTGTTGAGGAAATAGTGGAAATAATAATCTTTCAATTATCACTATATAGTGGAATGGATCCAGAGAACCTAAAAATTACAACTGCCACTGCAGTCTTTAAGAAGGAAAGGAGGATAAAGACAGGAAATTATCCCCCAGTTGTATAATAATAGATCTGAAATAAAGTTCCTTTATAAGGTACTACCCATCAAAAGATACCATCTTGGATGCATATATTGGTCATTTTCAAATACCAGTCCCTTAGAACTTAAACTCTGTTTGAATTACTTACCCAAACAGAGGATTTTCCACAATCAAATTATAATGTTTATAGGGTCGGATAATATTCAATAGATTCGTCCTTCATGAAACTAATCCTAAATTTTAATGGCATAGTTGCTATTTTTATTCATCTCAACAAGATTCCAAAATTGAGCTAGTACATACAAGAGAAAATCTGCAGATGCTGGAAACCCAAGCAAAACACATAAAATGCTGGAAGAGCTCAGCAGGCCAGGCAGCATCTATGGAAAAGAGTACAGTCGACATTTCGGGCCAAAACCCTTCAGCAGGATGGAAGAAAAAAAAGATGAGGAGTAGATTTAAAAGGTGGTGGTGGGGAGAGAGAAACACAAAGTGACAGGTGAAACAGGGAGGGGGAGGGGTGAAGTTGTTTGACCTATTACTGTTCAACTGTGTAAACCGAATTGAAACTTTTCGTCTTTCCACGAAGGTCAGACCCAGTTAATCGATTCAGCATGTTAGTTTAAATTGCACAAAATCCAAATCTAACATCTTACAATGCTAACACGAGGAATTCTGCAGATGACAAAGGGTCTCAGCCCGAAACCTCGACTGTTCCTCTTCCTATAGATGCTGCCTGACCTTCTGCGTTCACCAGCAACTTTGATGTGTGTTGCTTATCTTACAATGCTGCCTGCTTTGCTGAGATTTTCAGGCATTTTCTCTTTTTGTTTCAGATTTCCAGCATCTGTGTTTACCTTTAATTTTCAATGAATCTTGACAGGCTTGCCCTTGATGTCTTTCTGTCAAATGGCAAAATAAATTCATTAGCAAGCTCTTTACTTCAGAATCAAAGTAAACTATGCACTCAACACGTGTTATTTAATTTATATGTAGACAACGCATATTAATGGCGTATTTGCAGAGGAATGGGGTACACCTCATTTTGCTGATGCTCACAAACATAAAATCCATTAGACTATAAGATCATCAGACAAGGTGCAGAATTAGGCCATTCAGCCCATCGTGTCTGCTCCATCAGTCTATCATGAGTGGTTTATTAACCATCTCAACCCCATCCTCCTGCCTTCTCCCCATAACCATTGATGCCTTTACTAATCAATACCCTATTAACCTCTGCTTTAAATATATCTAGTGGCTTGTCCTCCACAGCCATCTGTGGCAATGAATTCCACAGATTCACTACCCTCTGGCTAAAGGAGTTCTGTTGTACTTATACACTAAAATTATATTTATTCACATATGTCAATTTCAATAATTTTTTTTGTGCCATACTCTGCCAGAGCCTCGGCGACCACTTCTTCAAGTGGTTGTCTTGGAGGAAAGATTCTGTGAGAGCTCCCCTGTCCTTCTCACAGCGCAGTTGTTTTTTTTACGAGGCCCAGTTGCAAGCTCGACACTCAACCCGGCACGGATGGAAAGCATGCCCGGGAGCGGCCCAACTGGATTCGAACTCGAGAACCTTCACTCTGGAGTCCTGCGCTGATGTCACTGCTCCACCAGTCGGTATTCAATAATTATTGTGTATAAATCTGATAAAGTAGTTCCAAAGTGTATTATCAGCTGTACAGTGTATTACTGGCCCTGTGGGAAAAAAAACAGGCCCGCGAAGTTTCCAATTGATGACAAGCTTTTCATCCTTCCTGCCACTCTCTGTCTTCCCTCAACCAGCTGTGGCTTTGAGATAAAACTTGCTCAAGTGCATCAGTCACTCAAGAACTACAACAGTTGTTCATCCCAGTTTGGCAAAAGAATAAATCAAGGAAGGTAGTGCACCCGTGGCTGACAAGGGAAATCAGGGATAGCATCAATTCCAAAGAAGAAGCATACAAATTAGCCAGAAAAAGTGGCTCACCTGAGGACTGGGAGAAATTCAGAGTCCAGCAGAGGAGACAAAGGGCTTAATTAGGAAGGGGAAAAAAGATTATGAGAGAAAACTGGCAGGGAACATAAAAACTGACTGTAAAAGCTTTTATAGATATGTGAAAAGAAAAAGATTGGTTAAGACAAATGTAGGTCCCCTGCAGACAGAAACAGGTGAATTGATTATGAGGAGCAAGGACATGGCAGACCAATTGGATAATTACTTTGTTTCTGTCTTCACTAAGGAGGACATAAATAATCTTCCTGAAATAGTAGGGGACAGAGGATCCAGTGAGATGGAGGAACTGAGGGAAATACATGTTAGTAGGGAAGTGGTGTTCAGTAAATTGAAGGGATTAAAGGCAGATAAATCCCTGGGGCCAGATGGTCTGCATCCCAGAGTGCTTAAGGAAGTAGCCCAAGAAATAGTGGATGCATTAGTGATAATTTCTCAAAACTCTTTAGATTCTGGACTAGTTCTTGAGGATTGAAAGGTGGATAATGTAACCCCACTTTTTATAAAAAGGAAGGAGAGAGAAACTGGGGAATTATAGACCGGTTAGCCTGACATCGGTGGTGGGGAAAATGCTAGAGTCAGTTATCAAAGATGTGATAACAGCACATTTGGAAAGCGGTGAAATCATCGGACAAAGTCAGCATGGATTTGTGAAAGGAAAATCATGTCTGACGAATCTCATAGAATTTTTTGAGGATGTAACTAGTAGAGTGGATAGGGGAGAACCAGTGGATGTGGTATATTTGGATTTTCAAAAGGCTTTTGACAAGGTCCCAAACAGGAGATTAGTGTGCAAACTTAAAGCACACGGTATTGGGGGTAAGGTATTGATGTGGATAGAGAATTAGTTGGCAGACAGGAAGCAAAGAGTGGGAATAAACGGGACCTTTTCAGAATGGCAGGCAGTGACTAGTGGGGTACCGCAAGGCTCAGTGCTGGGACCCCAGTTGTTTACAATATATATTAATGACTTAGGTGAGGGAATTAAATGCAGCATCTCCAAGATTGCGGATGACACGAAGCTGGGCGGCAGTGTTAGCTGTGAGGAGGATGCTAAGAGGATGCAGGGTGACTTGGATAGGTTAGGTGAGTGGGCAAATTCATGGCAGATGCAATTTAATGTGGATAAATGTGAGGTTATCCACTTTGGTGGCAAAAACAGGAAAACAGATTATTATCTGAATGGTGGCCGATTAGGAAAAGGGGAGGTGCAACGAGACCTGGGTGTCATTATACACCAGTCATTGAAAGTGGGCATGTGGGTACAGCAGGCAGTGAAAAAGGCGAATGGTATGCTGGCATTCATAGCAAGAAGATTCGAGTACAGGAGCAGGGAGGTACTACTGCAGTTGTACAAGGCCTTGGTGAGACCACACCTGGAGTATTGTGTGCAGTTTTGGTCCCCTAATCTGAGGAAAGACATCCTTGCCATAGAGGGAGTACAAAGAATGTTCACCAGATTGATTCCTGGGATGGCAGGACTTTCATATGATGAAGGACTGGATCGACTAGGCTTATACTCATTGGAATTTAGAAGATTGAGGGGGGATCTTATTGAAATATATAAAATCCTAAAGGGATTGGACAGGCTAGATGCAGGAAGATTGTTCCCGATGTTGGGGAAGTCCAGAACAAGGGGTCACAGTTTGAGGATAAAGGCGAAGCCTTTTAGGACTGAGATTAGAAAAAACTTCTTCACACAGAGAGTGGTGAATCTGTGGAATTCTCTGCCACAGGAAACAGTTGAGGCCAGTTCATTGGCTATATTTAAGAAGGAGTTAGATATGGCCTTTGTGGATAAAGGGATCAGCGGGTATTGGGGAAGGCTGGTACAGGGTTCTGAGTTGGATGATCAGCCATGATCATACTGAATGGCGGTGAAGGCTCGAAGGGCCGAATGGCCTACTCCTGCACCTATTTTCTATGTTTCTATGTTTCTAAGAAGCATGAGCTCAAAACTAGGCTGAAAATCTGGTGATCACATGCATCTCTATTACTTCCTGGAATCTGGGAACCTTCAGTCCATCCCCACGTTGATTGCTGCTCCCCATGCAAAGGGAAAGAGATGATTTCCTCTTTCCTTCAGTAGTGAGACTCTTACAACCTGTGAATGCAGTGCTCAGTTCAAACGTGAGGATTGGGATAGGTTTGTTGCCTCCTGGAATGAGGGTAATCTAAGATCTGAGCTGCCATGCTTTCATCTCCTCATTCACAGTTCATTGAGGAAACCTGTATATCCAGTGAGTGATGCCTGAAAAATAATGCAATCTTTGTAAACTCCAAGAATTTCAAAAGAGCTTACCACACCCGTCAAAAGTTCACAATTGAAAACGCATACAGAAAATGAGCTGTGCAAAGTAAAACTCTACCATCTTTCTGACGCGTTGTTAACGTGAACACCTTCTCCCTGCCTGCCTATCACATCCTCCTGGTACCCTTCCTCCTTCCCTTTCTCCATGGTCCACTCTCTTCTCCTATCGGATTCCTTCTTCTTCAGTCCTTTACTTTTTTTACCTATCAGCTCCCAGCTTCTCACTTCATCCCACCTACCTTTCCCCTCACTTGGCTTCACCTATCACCTCCCTGCTAATATTCCTTCCCTCTCTTATTCCGGCTTCTTCTCCCTTCCTTTCCAGTCCTGATGAAGGGTCTTAGCCTGAAACGTTGACTATTTATTCCTTATCATAGATGCTGCCTGACCTGTTGAATTTGTCCAGTATTTTGTATGTTTCACTCTGTTAAGCTGAACCGCGATGCCTTGCTCCAGAGAAAGCTAGGGGAGCTGCTATAATGATCCGGTTAATATTTACACTTCAACTGACATCATGAAAACAGATCATTGTTTGAAGGTCTTTTCTCTATGTAAATGAACCACAAAGTAATTTTTTGATCAAGCAGCGCAAGGTTTATTTAACACAGAAGCAGGAATAAAGATATAAGTTCTTTGTTAATTGCAATATCCGGCATAAGTGAATGAAGTGCATCAAGATGATTGTACTGTTAGGTGAAACCTGCTGGATGATTTTTTTTATATTCGTGGTCTTAAGTTGATGAGCACCCTGGAAAGCAAGTCATGTGACCTGACAAATCAAGGCTCTGCTCACTCAAGTTCATAAAAAACTTTACTCATTGTTAATAAAACCTTGAAAGGACGTCATTTCACTTAATTGGTGCACACTGTGGAAAAATGAATGCAGATTCCATGACTGGCTGGAAGTTTTTTAGTAGCTTAGTTACTCAGCGCATGTAACAGCTTCTCTCAACATGGCAACAAATGATCTCGAAACGTCAAGCATTGGAATGTACAGGCATCTTCAGTCGGAATCAATTGGCTTTAATGTTCTTGTGAATGAGGAAGTCATCATTTCAGAGGTACTTCAAAGAGAGGGAGCTAATTGCTAATCTAGAGGGGAGGGCAAATATGTTACATGTTTCAATGAGCAACATTGGGTCTCTGAATCAGCAACTGATGCAAATAACCAGAAGTAACAGCTATTGAAGATGAAAGTCATAGAACCATAGACCAATATAGCTCAGATGCAGGCCCTTCAGCCTAATGACGCTATGCTGACCACAGTGCCCAAACCGCTGGTCCCAGTTTCCTATGTTTGACCCATATCCCACGAAACCCCGGTCCTTCATTTCCTATCCAAATGTTTCTTAAATGATACTATTGTAGCTGTATCAACCACCTCTTCTGGCAGCTCATTCAGCAGCCTTTGCCACTTCAGGTCCCTTATAAATCCTTCCCCTCTCACCCTAAATCAATACCCTATAACTTTGGTCTCCTCTATTCTGAGGAATAGACTTATTAACCACCTCATCTATGCCTCTCATAAATTTAAAGATTTCTAAAAAATCATCCCTCTTTAAGTCCTAGCCTGCCTAACTTCCCATATAACTCAGACTCTCAGTCCTGGTAACATCCTCATAAGATGTTTCTGCACTCTTTCCAGTTTAACCACATCTTTCCCTTAACAGGATGACCAAAACTGTATACAGTATTCCAAATACAGCCTCGACAACAATTTACACAACGACAACATAAAGGCCCAACTTCTATATGCAGTATCCTGCCTGTTGAAGACTTGAATGCTAAACACCATTTTCACCACTTTGTCTACCTATAACAATGCTTTCAATGAATGATGCACGTACTCCTAGGTCTCTGTGTTCCATTACTCTCCCTAGTATCCTACCATTCATAGTATAAATCCCACCCTGGTTTGACCAAAATGCACCATCTCACACTTATCGTCGTTGAAATCCAGTTCCCACTCCACTCCCTGGAGTACTTCTCCAACTGATCAAGGTTCCCCCTTAATTTACGATAACCTTCTTCACCATTAACACCCGCTAATTCCATCTCACTCACAAACTTACAAACCCTCTGTGTTTACATCTAAATTATTTATATAAATGATGAATGGCATCACCAAATGCTGCAGCACACCATTAGTCATCAGCCTCCATTCCAAAACAACTTTCGTCCGCCACCCTCTGCTTCCAACCCCTGAGCCAGTTTTGAATCTGCCTTACTGGCTCTCTCTGGATTATGTGGGGCCTATTCTTCCAGACCAGCCTACCCCGTGAGACTCTGTTGAACACCTTGCTAATGTCCAAATAGGCAGTATTCACCGTCTTATTCTCATCTACCTTTTTGAATAACTCTTCAAAGAATTCTAAAAGGTTCATCAAGCAAGACTTCCTGTGCAGAAAGTCATGCTGACTCTTCTTAATCTGATCTGTCTATCCGAATGCTGGTAGATCAGAAGAATTTGGCACAAGGAACAACACAACCAAGGACAACATCCTCCAGATGGTTCACAAAACTACTTCTTTCACTGCTTTTACACCTTTGTTTTCTGTCAAATGTGGTCCTGCTACTGCTGGAGACTGTGATCTACATTTTGGTGGTGTGTTTTCGTGCTTTGCTGTCTCTGAGAGGGTTCCACAAGTCTTTGAGCAGCCTTGAAGCCAAGAGATAAGCACAAGCCCATGATGGACTCCATTTCTTGAGGATCTCGCCAACTAAAGCACCAAGGAAGGTTGAAATCATCAAAGCAGGCGCGGAAGGCAAGAGGGCATTCAGGGCCGTCTTCCAGTATCTTGCTTACTGCCTCTGGATAAAGATGTCTGCATGTAATGGTCTCTCCCTCTCCCTCTTCCACACTCTCTCGTTCACTGCCCCCAGAGGAAGGATCCTGCATTCAAGGCTGTCAGAGGTTGGTGCCAAAGTTCTAGATCTGTGGTTTGTGGATTGGATTCTAAACTTCACATTACGATGTGGTTCTCGTTTCCAGTCACTCCTTTTTTGGCTGCTATTTTGGGTGGTTTTTATCAGGATGGCCTGCAGATACTGAACACTGAGCTGAACTGAATATGGAATCGTTCGAACTTGTGTTTTATATACTGTGATTTTTGCTCTTTTTTTTGTTTCCACATGCATGATTTGTTTACTTTTCTGTGTGGGTGGGAGGGAATTTGATGTTTTCCTTTGAATGGGTTCCAAGGTTTCTCTTTGTTTTATGGCTGTCTGTAGGAAGACGAATCTCAGGGTTGGATACATACTTCAAAAATAAATGTACTTTGAATCTTTGAATCGTGAACCTCAGAGTTCACTCCAGTAACCTCCCCATTACTAATATCAGGCTGACCACACAGTAGCTCCCTGGCTACCTTTCTTAAACAACAGATCAACATTAGCTGCCTTCGAGAACTTCACCAGTCGCTATGATAAATCAAATACAGTGTCTCTGCAAGGGTTTCCCAAATTTTTTCTCTAGCCTCCCACAAATTGCATGGATGCAATAAGTGAGGCTGTGGAATTTACCTGTATGCTGCCAATACCTCCTTCCTAGTAATATGAATTTTCTTCCAAGTATCTCTACTTCCTTTCCTTGAGCAACCATGGTTTTCTCCTCAGTAAACACAGTGGTGAAAAATCTCATACATCTCCGAGGGCTCAAAACCTAGGCAGCCCACTACCTACTTTCTCCTACCACCCCTTTATTCTTAAGATGCTACAGAACTTATTATGATTTTTCTTACCTGCCAGATTGATTTTAAACCCTCAGTTTACCCTTCTGATTTCCCTCTTAATGGTATTCTTAATCTTTTTGTATTATCAAAATATTTGCTCAGTCCCAAATTTCTAAACCCAATGCATGCTTCCTTCATTTTCTTGAAAAGTGCGTCAATATCATTATCAGTCATCAGCCAAGATCACTAAAGTTGCCAGAGTTAATCTGACTCTGGGCACTTGTTATCACACTCTTAAAAGCCTCCCACTTCCCATTCGCTCCTTTCCCTACCAACAGGCTCACCCAATCGATAGATGCTAGATCCTACCTAACCCCTCCCCCCTCAAAATTAGTCTTGCTCCTGTTTAGGTCACTAGTTGTGGACCTGTCATATTTTTTTCCATGACCATCTTAAAAGCAATAGAATTATGGTCACTGGACCCAAAGTGCTCCCTGAATGCAACCAGTTACTTGTCCTGCTGAGTGAAGGTCCAGAATTGCCCCTCTCAAGTAGGCTCCTCTATATATTGACTTGGGAAACTTTCCTGGACATATTTCACAAATCCTGGCTCTTTTTCTGGTTTCCCTTTGGATCATCTCTGCCATGATACAGAGACTTTTGATTTGCATTCGGGAGAATCCATCAAGAGGTGTGTCCTTTTTTGGAAAATTTTCAGGTATTTCTTTTTCCAAGTGTAAACAGGAAAATTCATCAGCACTTCCATGATTAGCTGGCTTCTTGAATTTGATCTTGAAATTGTGTCCCCCAAGAAACAGAGCCCAGTTTTGCATTCCTGCTGCTGCTGTTGGTGGAAAATCTGTGGATTGAAAATGGACACTAGTGTTTGTTGATCAGTAGGGTAAACTCCTTCCCACACAAGTACTGGTTGAAACATTTTACACCCCAAACCAGACTCAAGGCCTCTCAGGCAATCTGTGCATATTTTTTCTCTGCAGCAGTAAGCGAACTTGATGCAAAGTTTATGTGGTGTTCATATACATCACTCCTAACATGTAACATGACTGCACCTATACTACAAGCAAGGCATGACAGGCAAGCTTCACTGCACAATATGGATTATAATATGTGAGTACTGTTTCTGACATCACCATTTCCTTTACCTTTTGGAAAGCCACCTCACACGTCCATTGCCATTTCTTCCCGATCTGTACTAGTGAATTCAAGGGGTGGAGCATGGTAGCCAGGCAGGATCTTGCTATAGTAATCGACAAACCCTAAAAAGGACGACAATTGTGACACATCATTTAGCACTGCGGCATCTGTCGTGGTTTTACAAATGACAAGGAGGCGCCGAAAATTCTTCAAGAGATGTTTAAACTTTAATTTGCAAACCAAAGCTGAGACAGTCAGTGGGCTAGCCTCTGAATGCCTGCCTGCCTGTTTCACACAGCATTCTTTGTAGCCCCTAATTCTCGCTTAACTGCATTAGCATATCGCTGTAAGTTTTACTCTAGCTAATAAATCAATCACCCTATCTCTTTACTTGGCTACATTCGTTTTTTTCGAAGGGTCAAAAGTACACAGGTTTCATTCTAGCTAATAACTCAATGGTTACATAGTGAAATACTGTAGTAATCCCCTACACACTCAATAACAGACACTTAATGTATAGTAAAGGTATGGTCAATACCTGAATAAACACTTGATGTACAATAAAAGCACACTTAAATAAACACTTAGAAAACAGAGTGTTACACTGTTTTCCAATATAATCCACCCTTTGAGACCTCTAGGGTCTCACACAGAGAGAGGAAACTATGAGTCCACACACAAAAGCTCAAATAAACTCCAGAATTTACTCCCAAATCTGGGTCAAACTATAATTTCTTTAAATCTTTTTATTGAATAAGTATACCAAAAGATAAGCCATATAAACATTAATACAATGTTAAAATATAATAAAATTACAGAAGGTATCAATACCGAAAAAAAATACTACAAACAATGTAATTTAAACATAAGAAACCAAGATAACATAATAGTATACTGAATTTTATATATATATCGATAGAAAAAAAGAAAAAAAAAACCCCCAAAAAAAACCCACCGTGCAACTAACTAAAAGCAAAGCAAAGCAATGGGCTAACTTGAAACCAAACAGAGTTAAACTTAAAATCACGTCCTCAATCCCGACCTCCATTAAAAACAGTGAAAAAAAAAACAAGAAGGGTATATATTACATTAAATGAAAATATCGAATAAAAGATCCCCAAATCTGTTCAAATTTAAATGAAGAATCATAAAGGTTACTTCTAATTTTCTCCAGATTCAAACATAATATCGTCTGGGAGAACCAAAAAAAGGTAGTTGGAGCATTAAGCTCTTTCCAATGTTGTAAAATACATCTTTTCGCCATTAAAGTAAGAAATGCAATCATTCTACGGGCTGAAGGGGAAAGATTACTAGAAATTTTAGGTAGTCCAAAGATAGCAGTAATAGGGTGAGGAGAAATATCTATATTTAATACCTTAGAAATAATATTAAAAATGTTTCTCCAAAAAGTTTCCAAAGTAGGGCAAGACTAAAACATATGAGTTAAAGAGGCTATCTGCCCCGAACATCTATCACAAAAAGGATTAATATGCAAGTAAAAACACGCTAACTTATCTTTGGACAAAACTATAATTTCTTGTGCTTAGAACTCGAAGTGTTCTCTCCTTACCTTCCGAGGCCACTGAGCCAAAAACCTGTCCCTTCGTGTCTGAGACAGGAAAAAAAGCCTCAGGAGCCTTTACAGTCTACTCCCACATTATCATTTCTCTCCTGTACATCTTGCATGTCGTGTAAGCTGTAACAATACATCATCGGTGTTTCTCTTTCCACTGGGCTTGATTCAGCAATTTCCAGGAGCATCGGAAAGCGTTTTTGTTGCAGCCCGCACCATAAGAGACTTGAGACATGGAAGAAAACAGCACAAAACAATTGCACAGCTTACCAATACGATACCTACAGTTATCGCTATCTTGGTTAGCCATGCTCCCCATCCCCCTAGTTTACTATCTAACCAGTCAAATATCTGATGTCCGAACCCTGCATTCTGTCTAACTTCTCTTCTCAGACTTTTCAATTTGTTCATTGCACTGGTAAATGATCCCTCCGGACTAGTGTTATTTGGTATAAAAGTAGAGCACTGTTCTCCAAACATTACACAAACTCCTCCTTTTGCTGCCAACAGCCAGTCTAACACCTGTCTATTCTGCCACGCCACTCTACTAGTTGCATCCAGCTGTTGTCCTAGTGCTTCCAGCGCATCATCGGTGTAGTTAATGAATCTCTGTTGATTATGATATATATAATTTATCCACTCAACGTTTTTGCTAACTCCTGTTACAGGTATAATCGCTTCCCAGCCAGCAGCAATCTCATTTCTTGCCTTAAACTCGTTAGGTATACCTCTCGGCTCTCCGATCCTGTCGATTCAGATCGTTGTGTGAGGTTCATATTTTCACCTCTTCCGCCACAGTGTCTGCTGCTTCGGAGCGTCAAATTGTACTTCAGGGGGATACTACAACTTCTTGAATCAGCATAACCCGTGTACACGTACCTGCAGAACTAAGGGGAAGCGTAGATCTCAGGCCTTCCTCCATTCCGCACAACCACCAAGTGTCCGCTAATGGAATGTCTGGACATCCAACCCACCTTCGGGTGGAGGGGTACCTACTATGTATCTTCGGCCTGGGGTTACATCCCAAGTCTGCACGCATTTACCCCTAAAATGGCCAACCGAAAAAGCACCTGTCCGTGTAAATGATCCTGCATTATCAATTTCCCCACTGTGGGGGCCTGACTTCTTTTACAAATGGCCCAAGGTCTGCTTTAATTACATTTACGTTTCGATCGAATTGCATGGAGGCTTGGGATAGCATACGCCAATAAGGGCAATATGGGGTGTTGTCAATACATTTCTGATAACAAGGATCTGTCCCGCTACAAATTCCCATGCTGTAAGTCTTGACTACACTTGGACACTGCCGCGCACACTGCCCCCTCTGCTCCTTTCGCCATTGCATATAGGTGGAGGAGTTATAAGGCATGGGGGCTACGTATTGCACGGGCTTCGCCCTGGAGCACTGATAACAATTCTGTCTCTCCATCATTCCTGCTGTGTATTGTGGCCATTGGTACCACCGACTAGTACGTGTCTGTTGCCACTGCAAAGAGGTAACTGTTGCGCTCCATTTACTCCTTTCTCTTAAGGTTTGTGGAGTCCTAACGTTCCTATGCCATATCGGCCAAATTAATGGTTTCCAAGTCCATACAGGGGTTTGTGGGTGTATCACACCAACCGGCAAGACTGGTTGCTCCCAAGTCATCCTCACTGTCTGAAGGAGTACTACTATCCACAACCTCATCCTTTGGGTCATCAGACCTGTTCTCAAGACCAAAAACTTCCCTTATCGTCTGATCACACTCCTGTGGTGCAGTGACAGCTTCTTGTTCCTCTTGTCTGTCCCCTGATATCCGTTCCTCTTCACCACTTACCTCGGGCTCCACACCTGGCTGTACCTGCGGGACTGCTCTGGTGCAGTGATTGAGATGGTACCAGGTGGAGCGTCCCTCTACTCGAACTGTGGTGGGTGACGCCTTGGTTACTGTAAAAGGCCCTTCCTTTATTGGTTCGTTCCACTTTCTTCGAAAAGCTCGCACATAGACCTGATCTCCTGGCTTGATTGGTCCTTCCCTTTGCACGATCGCCGGCTCTTTCCGTTTTTCCTGTGCATAGATAGACTTATATATCATGGTTAGTTGCTGCATGCATTGTTTCAGTTCTACTTCCAATTGTTCCAAGCTAGGCCCTTTGTATGGTCCTCTCCACTGGGGCACTGGCATGGGCCTTCCGGTTAGCATTTCATGCGGTGTTAGACACGTCACTCGATTAGTTTGCATGCGGTAACTCATTAACGCTAACGGCAGCGCGTTGATCCAGTTGAGTTTAGTACCTGCACAAATTTTATTCAGTTTGGATTTTAGGGTCCCGTTGATTCTTTCCACCATGCCCTGCGACTGAGGGTGATACACGCATCCAAACCTCTGCTTTATTCTTAGTGCTGGCAGTACTAATTTGACCATCTTTTGGATAAACGTTGAACCATTGTCTGAGCTGACTTCTGTAGGTATTCCGAATCTTGGGATCACCTCGTTTGTCAGGAATTTTACCACTGTTCCTGCCCCTTGATCTTTCGAGGGTACCACTTCTACTCATCTACTGACTCTGTCAATTACTACTAACATGTATCTTTTCCCTCTTACTGTCCTTATCATATCTACGTAGTCAATCACTAAATGTTTAAATGGCCCTTCGGGCACGAGTATATGACCTATTGGGGTTGTAATTCCTTTCCGAACATTATTTTGTGCACATACCTCGCACTGCAACAGCACATGATCTACTGAAGCCTGTAAATAAGGCGACCAGAAACCGTACTTTTTTATTTTCCTTATCACTTGTCCCCTTGCACAATGATCCATCCCATGCGCTTCTGAAATCAGGATAGTCAACAACTGGGTGGGTGCTACCAATAAACCATCCTCCGTGCTCCACAGGCCGTCTGGGCTCTGCTTGGCCCCCCTTCATCTCCACATTGTCTGCTCTGCCAAAGTTGCCTTACCTTGTATTTCAATCAGGTCCTCTACCATAGGTTCCGGCTCCAAGTTTACCTGGGGCACAATGAAGGCCGACATACATCCAGATGCTTTCTGGGCTGCTTCGTCTGCAGCTTGATTTCCCTTAGTTATTACATCATTTCCTTTTTTAATGTGCCTGACACTTCACTATAGCCAGCACTTTGGGTTTCATCATCACTATTATTAAATCTAAAATTTGCTGACAGTTCTGTATGGGATCTCCATTACTCTACTTAAAGCCTCGCTGTTTCCACACTGCCCCAAATAAATGACACACTCCATGCACATATGCCGAATCAGTATAAATGTCTACTTTCTCACCTTCCATCATTTGACACGCTGCTGTCAGGGCTTTGATTTCCACTAACTGGGCGGAACACGGTTGGGGGCAAGCTTCCATTCTAATAGTTTTAAAGCCTGTCTGATCCTGCTGCACTACTGAGAAACCCGCAAGATTTCCATCATAATCCCTATAACAGGAGCCATCTACAAACAAAATCTTTCTATCTTCATCTTCTAGTGGTTCGGATCATAAATCTGTTCTTAATTTGGCAAATGTCATTGTTTCCCTTACACAGTCAGGGGTTCTCCTTCATGACCCAAGGGGACGTAATCAGCTATATTACTGGTGGTACATCTCTGTATAGTTATATCTGGAAATGTCAATAACATCTGATATGCTGCTATTCTGGCGGATGTCAACACGAATTTACCTCTTTCCAATAATTCTGTTACCTTGTGGTGTGTGTACAGGATCACAGCGTAGCCCATGGTCACGGATGATCCCTCTTCATAGGCATAGTACAATGCTGCTAGTCCCTGATAACAGGGTGGGTACCCCTGAGCCACTTCACCCAATTTCGCACTACAGTATGCTATTGGTTGTTTTGCTTTTCCTGTGCCCGTCTCTTGTGTTAGAACCGCTGTGACATAGCCTTCCTGCCGGCTGGATACATACAAATGAAAGTCCTTCTCATAGTCAGGCAAAGCTAACGCTGGAGCTGACTGTAGTTCCTGCTTAATAGTATTAAACTCTATTTCTGCCTCCCTTGTTCCACTGGGTAATGTCCCTTCCCTTCTGGGTTCTCTGGCATCTTGCATAGGGGTTCACGAGTCCGCCTGAGCCTGGGGGGGGGGTGCTAGTCCTTGGCTAACCCGCGGTGCCCTTCTCATCGGTCCCTGCTGGTACGTGATGGGCCATGACCTGAGTGGATAGTCTCTTCTCATGTG
Source organism: Mobula hypostoma (assembly GCF_963921235.1). NCBI lineage: Eukaryota > Metazoa > Chordata > Chondrichthyes > Myliobatiformes > Myliobatidae > Mobula > Mobula hypostoma. The sequence goes on from NC_086106.1 coordinate 82,569,210, forward strand.
TCCTGGCTGGTTACACCCCCAGCACAGTCTCTCTATCTCTCTCTCCCCTTGTCTCCTCACTGGCCATCTTTGTACATAACCTCTCTGCCCCCTCCTTGGGATTTCCAGTCCTGTCCGGGCTGCTGTTTAAATTTACTCTGTTCCTGATAGGGCATTCATGGGAATGCTCCTCCAAAGACGTTTATTATTGGCATGGGGTTTTCTGGCCCCTGTCTGACAGCGCGACCGGTTCCTCCATACAGTGGTGTTTCATTCATTTCAACGGTTGCACTCAAATCGGGTGCTACTGGTAGAATCTTTTTTCCCTTCTCTTTTTCCTTCTTTCTGAGTTCTTCAAGCTGCATTTGCATTAGCTTTCTTTACACCTTTTCCTGCTGCTCAATCAGATTCCGTCTGTCTTTCTGATATTTCTCAACCGCATGGACTAAGTGGTCTCCAAACTCTTGTGAGTTCATTAACATCAGTCTGACCTCTTCCTCCAGTTTAGATTTAACTTGCGGAGGCATTGCGTCCAAAACAGTGGTTCGGAACAGTATGGTCATAAACGAGTTGCCTTCCACTTCTTGCTCAGTCTCCAGTCTCCATCTTTTCAACTGATTTTCTACATAGGCTACTGGATTCTCAGTGTCCCTCAGCAGATCCCCTTTCAAAGCTTTGGGGTCCACTTTGGGTGGCTAAAACTTCCTGAGAGCCTGCCATACCTTTTGCCTCACTTGGTCAAAGCTGGTCCCGTCAGTCATTGGGCTGACCGCATTTAGTAGTCCAGCTGTTTCCATCAACTCTTTTAATTTGGAGGTTCCCATCAACCTTATCAGCAGTGCCTTCAAATCTCCCATAGCGAATAACCCTCCCGTAGTTCCTTCTTCAAAGGCCCTAATCCACTTCCCTGCTCCTTCATGTAAGCTAGGCAGGGTGTTTTTCTGCCCTTCCAGGTCCTGGGAGCCCCAAGGAACCTACTGTACTTGTCCTGACCCTTTTACTAACAACGGCATCACTTTTTTCCTTCTCTCCCCGTATTCTGATTTTCCTCCTCACCTGACTCCTCGTCCCCTTCTGACCTCGTTCTTACTGGCTGCCACACAAATCTCCCCCAGGGTTTGCTCTCTCCCTTGTTTTCCTATTTTCTCCCTGAAGTCCTCTCTTTCTGATTCGGGCTAGCATTTGCTTGGGTTCTCGCGAATTCCTCAAACTTTTGTTGGAAACCTAGTCAGGAACCCAATTCCCGCTGTAATCTCCTATACTCTTTCTCCACCTCTTATCTCCCTTTCCACTCTCTCTTTTTCCTCTTCGGGGATCTCCTCTTCTATCCCCTGTCTACATTCTCTTATACCCTCATACTCATTACTTGACTCTTGCTCTTCTGATAAATCATCTTCTCTTCCAGCCTGATCAGTGTCGTGTTCCTGTAACAGGAATTCCTCCTGACTTTTCTTCAGTCTCAATTCCCACAACTCTTTGATACGTTCTCTTATTATCTTACTTTCTCATTCTACTTTTTTCTTGTCTGCCTGCATCTCTTTCCACAGTGCCTCTCTCTCATCCTCATATTTTCTTCTTTCCTCCTCAGTATCCCAGACTTTAAACTTTCCCCCCAGTTCTAGTTCTCCTGATAATACAGGGCACTGTTTAAGAGTCTCCTTCTCGTAATAAGGGGGAGGGGTTTCTACATTTCTCAGGTCTGGGTATAGAGTCGGCTCCTTATTCTGTTTCTCCTGTGGTTTACCAGACTGCTTTTCTTGTTTCTCAGTGTCTTCTTTACTTGCTTTCTTCCTTTCTTCCTCAATCTTTCTCCCTCCATCCTAAAGAGTTTTAACACTTCTATCTCCTATTTTCTTTTTTTCTCTCTTTTCTTGGATTTATCTCTTGGTTTGTGATTTTTAATCAGCGCCTCCATTTCCTCACATAAACTTACATCAAATGTTCCTTCTTTCGGCCACTTCGTGACCAGATTTTTGGTTCTTTTTTTCCCATTTTTCTGATATTTCTGCGACCTTACCTTGACACACCGGGAATATTTTGCTCAGTATTTCTACTGCCGTTCCTTTCCCTGTCATATTGTTCTTCCTCTTTTGAAGGTATTCTTGACGTCTCACACCTCGGTAATGCTATTTCCTGTAACCTATTTCTCTACCTAGCCTTATGGTTTCTTCTCACCCACGTCTAAATTATCTACCTAAGCTATCTTTATCTTCTATTCTGTTCTGCCCATGCAGACCCCTTTCTCAGGCGGTATCCGCAGAACTTTCTTTTTGCACCTCGTCTATTCAGACCCTTACTTTTCTTAAGGCAGTATTCATGAGGATTTTCCCTTCTTTTCTTTCTTTCCCTGCCCGTTCAGACCTTCATCTCGTACGAAGCAGTATCCACAGGGACTTACCAACACCATGTGGAATTTTTCTTACTTAACTTCTCATTACCTTATTCATACTCACCCCCCCCCCCACTGCAGTGTTCTTGATTAACCCTCAGAGCCTCCTTTTAACCCTCAATTCAGCCAGATTCTTTGAATCGGAGAGACCCTTCGGCAGTTGTTCCACACTTCTGAGTCCCCGAGATCTCCCCAAAAACCAACAGAATTCTTAGTCCAAATTGTTGCTAAAAGGCGCTTACCTTTGTCTGGGTGCATGCTGAAATATGTTCGCTCTGTGGAGGTCCCCCAAGGACCGAGAAGTGCCCTCAATCAGCCGTATCATTCTTCCACGGGTCTCTTCCCGATCCTGCCGGACTACGCCAGTTTTGTCGTGGTTTTACAAATGACAAAGAGGCGCCGAAAATTCTTCAAGAAATGTTTCAACTTTAATTTGCAAACCAAAGCTGAGAGAGTCAGTGGGCTAGCATCTGAATGCCTGCCTGCCTGTTTCACACAGCATTCTTTATAGACCCCCTTCTCGCTTAACTGCATTAACATATCGCTGTAAGTTTTACTCTAGCTAATAAATCAATCGCCCTATCTCTTTACTTGGCTACATTCATTTTTCTCGAGGGGTCAAAAGTACACAGGTTTCATTCTAGCTAATAAATCAATGGTTACATCGTGAAATACCGTAGTAATCCACTACACACTCAATAACAGACACTTAATGCATAGTAAAGGCATGGTCAACACCTGAATAAACACTTGATGCGCAATAAAAGCACACGTAAATAAACACTTAGAAAACAGAGAGTTACAATGTTTTCCAATACATTCACTACTGCTTGAATTTTCTCAGCACACTTGCGTAATTCTTGTGCGTCAAATGTGTGACCGCAGTAAGTGATGTTTCTGTTTAAAGACTTCGCACTTGTCCCATCATGCCCTGAGCCCATAATTTTCTAATCTTTTCAACACTGTTTGGAGATTTTGGAGATGTCATTCTCACCAGTGGCAATGATGTCATCCAGTTAACAATGAGGCCTGGGCGGCCTTGTAGCACCTGGTCCATAGCTTTCTGACAGAGCGCAAGGTCAGATGCCACTCCAAAAAATAACCATACTATAGTGATAAAGCCCTTTGTGAGTGTTTATGGTGAGAAACACTTTGGACTTTTCTTCTATCTCCATCTGCAGGTAGTCCTCAGCCAAATCTGTTTTGCTGAAGTGTTTCCCTCCAGAAAGATTTGCAAAAATACGCTTTATACTGAACAAAGGGTATTGATCTACTTTCAGCACTCAGTTGATGGTGACTTTAAAAATACCACAGATTCTGGCACACTAATTCTTCTTTTCTACTGGGACCACTGTTGTTGCCCTTGGGCTCCATGCAATCTAGCTCACAGGCTACTTTATTATGGATAGCATAAGGAACTGGATGGGCTTTGTAAAACTTGGGTGTGGCACATTCATCCAGCACTATTTTACCCTTAATATGTTTGAGGTTTCCAATGCCATCCTGGAACACTGATGTGGTATTAGCCAGTACATTTCTTAGTTCATTTTCAGTTGACTCTATTGCAGGGGGTGTGGCATGCAAATGGTGGATGGATCCCCAATCAAGTTGTAATTGTCTCAGCAAATCACAGCCCCACAATGCTGGCCCTCCTGTTTTTAGCACATACTAGCCCAATGTGGTTTGTTGGTTGTAGTATTTCATAGTTATGAATGTCATTCCCACAGGAGTTATCTTTCCTCCACTGTAAGTTCTTAGTTGGAAATCTGCAAGCTTCAGTTCAGTATCTTTCAAATGCCCTTCAAACTCATTTTCTTGAACAACTGAAACAGCTGAACGAGTTTCAATTTTAACTTTAAATGATTTTACATAATTTTCTGGTGTCTTTTGTTAGTTTTCACAATGTAAATCTCAAGACTATCTAGTCCTGTGTCACTCTTATGATTGTTAGATTTTTCATCAACAGCATGCAGATTAGTGCTCTTTTTGAAACTGCATCTTCACTTTTTCTCTTTTTCTCTTCCCTATGCAGTCCATTTATTTTTTCTTTGCCCAACTTGCTCTTTGTTTGTGTCCACGTGGTCAAGTGGTTAAGGCATTGGACTAGCAACCTGAAGGTCGTGAGTTCAAGCCCCAGCCTAGGCAACGTGTTGTGTCCTTGAGCAAGGCACTTAATCACACATTGCTCTGTGACGACACTGGTGCCAAGCTGTATGGGTCCTAATGCCCTTCCCTTGGACAACATTGGTGTCGTGGAGAGGGGAGACTTGCAGCATGGGCAACTGCTGGTCTTCCATACAATCTTGCCCAGGTCTGCGCCCTGGAGAGTGAAGACTTTCCAGGCGCAGATCCATGGTCTCGCAAGACTAACGGATGCCTTAACATTTTGTTATATTTTCCTCAAGTTTCACCTCTGAACCTGCATTGGTCTGTTGTATATTGCTAACACCCAAGCAATAAGGACACATTTTTCTTTTGTTTAAAAAAGTTTACTTTCAATATCTCCATTCAATACCAGAGGGCTGCCACCTTTGCATCCCACAATTCCCCCCTCCTACATCGCATGCGCATAACAAGGAGAATGCTCATGTGTACCAAGTATTTACCTAGTCCAAACGAACAGAACTCAACAATCTCCCATCCTTTTTTGTATATATTAAAAAATTAAATTTGAAAAAATTTAAAGACGATTCAAAAGTCTAAACAATTCAAATGTCCATTAGGCTATGGGAATTAGTTCTAACCCTTGATGTTAATACAATTCTTAAGGTATTAAATGCCTTCACTAATTGCCTTTAACAGCACAAGAGCTGGAGCTTCCTCCCTTGTGAGGCAGTCAGCTGGTTGTTCCTTTGTGGTTGACCACAGCGCGTGATAAATTTTCTGTGCTTGAACTAGCACTTTGATGCTGCTTATCTCTAGATGAAGCCTTTTCTCTGTGACCGACTTGGTGGATTTGATGGCATCAACAAAGAGTAGTTGTCTGTGGCACAAGTTATTTGTAGACTGTTCTTCTTTGGGTCACCATGGGTTCGAAAAACAGCATTGTCAATACCTTCCCCAGCCAGCATACTCCATGCAACTCTTCGGATTTTTTTGATTGCCAATAGGTGAAATTCTTCCCTCTTCTCCCATCAGTACAATCAGGAAGATTTCCAAATGAGACATCACTGAAGACAACAAGCCTCAGTTAGTTATCTTTTCCAAGCTGTTGAAACTTCAAAACTGCTTTTTCTGATTGATTTCTGCTCACTATCTTGTTTACCTCACATAAAGTTTGTATTGTGGTATTTTTTTGTGCTGGATACCAAGTTGCTGGCATCAAACATCATGTCTGGTCTACTCAACATCGCCACCCATAGAATCTGACCTAAGTTGCTCAGCTTCAGCTTCACTAAGAGGTGCATGCTGTTGTGTGGTATGTGATTTTTTTGTAGACACTGTCTTTTAGCCAATGTCTCTAACTGCCTCAAACAGTCCATTATTTCTCCAACTTCTGATTTCATCCTGTCTACTGGATTCAAATGACACTTCTTTAGTTACTAGGACATATTCGTCGTGATATTTTTCAGATGGTCCAGCCTTCATACTTGATTCAATATGAAGTCTGTCTACATGTGATGTGTCGACTGGCCCTGCAGTGCCAGCAACCGTGACTGGTTCTAGGTAATTCAAGTTGTACCAACTTCTGTTTCTCCCAGTGGCTTTGCCTACTCATCCTAAGACTTCAGCTGTACATGAAATACCAGTGTCTTGGTTTACAAATCTCATAGTTTGTGCTTTTTTAAGACTGAAACTTCCAGGTTGTCTTTGCACTTGACATAATTTCTGTCGAGTCACGTCTGCTGGGTTTCCAACAGCACTCCCTTCTCCGCATTCTGTACAGTCTGCTGTTCAGTAATACGCTTTGTCCCCTGTGTCATATTTATCATTTGCAAGATGGACTAGTGCCCTCAGTGTCTTTGAATTCTCTCTGAACACTCTGTTCAGTGAAAGCCTTCCTTAATGAAGGCTTAATAAAGTGTTGAAATATGCATCCCAACCCACTTACTCCTTGTTGTGCCCTCCAGAGCATGTGGTCTGTCAACCAGTACAGAGGTATGGTTTGAATTCTGGCTGAACACCAACTGATGCGGGTTATAGCCATCTACATTGTGCATGGTATTCTTCACCATAAGGGCCCAGTCCAGGGCTGTGTTCCAATCCAGCCATTGCTTTTCTTTACCCTCAGCATTATTTCAGTAGCCATTAGATTATGTTGCTCCAGAAGTCCATTACTCCAAGGACTATATGCTGCTGTTGCCTTTGTTTCAATGTTAAAGTTCACTGCCATATCTCTGAATTGATCATTATTAAATTCACCACCACTATCAGTGAATACTTTCCAAGGTGGTCCATGCACACTAATCCAGGAATGGATGAAGTTTTTTTTTATTATCTCCAAGGGTCTCTTTGTATTTACAATGCTACCAGCACTGAAAGATGTGAACTCATCAATGATGTGGCGATACCACACTCCTCCAGTTCATGTAGGTCTATAGCTACTGTTTCATTGTATTCAGATGCTAATGGCAGACCAACCACAGGCATGGACTTGGATTTTCTAAATTTTTGACACGTCTCACAGCCAGACATCCCACCCTGCAAAAACTCATTTCAGGGAGGTAGCACCATCAACTTCCGGGGGAGGTGGGATGTCTGCAATAGAGTAGCTCCTTAGCAGCTAGCCAGCTAGTTTAAATAACGTTAGCTATGCTAATGAATGAATGACACCTGTTAAACTCACCTCAACACATCTTTTACAGCCTTAACCCACCGTGAGCAATAGAAAGGTCACTGTTGCAAACAGTGCAGTGAGCAACATTGTCATTATTTTGACCCCTATTAGGCAGGGGTACACTATAGTGTAGTCTGGGGTGACGTAAATTTCATATTTTGTTTTTTTGGAACACTCCGCCACTCTGACTCTTTTGGAACTCTCTCGCTCTTGCTCTTGCTCTCACTCTCTCTCTATCGCGTGCACTCTCTCGCTCGTGATCGCTCTCACTCATGCTCTCTCTCTCGCTGTTGCTCTCGCTCGTGGTCGCTCTCTCATGCTTGCTTTCTCATTCTCTATCTCACGCACGCTTGCTTTCTCGCTCTCTCGCTCTTTTTCGTGCGTTCTCTTACGCTCGCTCTCAAAAAAAAAATCAATTTCCAGGACATTGTATATAATTTGCGGGCATCAGGGAGCCACTATTAATATGCGGGAGACTCCCGGAACTTCCAGGAGAGGTGGGATGTCTGCACAGCTGTGAATTTGTTGCTTTAGAATGGAAACATAATCTGCATCTTTGTTTCTTGAACTCCTGAGCAGTTCCTGAAGTCTATCAATTGAGGTGTGTCCACACAGCATGTGAAGTTTGAGCAACAATTTGCATTTCTCATCTATGGTCATGCTTTGTGTGACAGTACTTCATTCTCACAATGGTTCTCAGTAATGCCTTTATCTAGAATAGTTCACACAGTGATGTCCAGAGCTGGTGAGTTCAAGAGACACGGGCTGTTGAAGCATTGTTGCTTCATATCCAGTACTGCTCCTGCTTTCTTTAAGGAAGATTTACTCAAGAGTAATGAAATGTTCACCGATACCATGTCTGTTTCAATGTAACGTTCTGGCTGCACTATTTTTGTGGGAATTTTCACTCTTTTAAGACCATAAGACCATAAGACATAGGAGCAGGATTAGGCCATCTGGCCCATCGAGTCTGCTCTGCCATTCAATCATGGCTGATCCTTTTTCTCTAGCTCCTCCTCAGCCCCAGTTCTCTGCCTTCTCCCCTTAACCCTTGATGCCATGTCCAATCAAGAACCTCTTTTGGTAGAATGTACAGTCTTTCCATCTTCAAAATTAATGCTTTATTACTAGGTGTATTTGTGTTCTGCACTTCATTCTGGTTTAGTTCATTTACATAGCTCTCAAGCCATTTTTCTCCACACCATGTGTCTACATGCTGTATCAGTAGCAGCAGATCCCAGAGATTCTATCATCAAAACCTCTACCTCAGATGTCTCTGCATTAGTAAGTGATTCCTTCGTAAACAATGTGCCATTCTTCTCCATCTTGAGATTTGTTATTTTCTTCAGTTAGCATGACTTGTTGGATTCTGTGCAGACAGTTTCTTGCCCAATGGTAAAAACTTTGAAAAAACGCACTTTTCGATCTCCTACCGCACTTGTTTGTTGGATTTGTGCCAGGTAATGGTACCCTTGTCTGGTCCCTCTGTCATCTATGATCTGTGATCCTTCAAAAAAATCAGAGTCAAGTGTATTTATTAGCATATTCATACTGTCATCTTTGTTCAAGTCTCCCTCTGAAATTCCCATGGTGGTCTCTCTCACTCTTCCCGAAAGCAACAACACAACAGGCAAGACTTGCTTTGTCTTCTCCAGTTCCGTAACATGAGTCCGTATTCCAATGTCTTTTCTCCAGTTATCGGTTGTTCTTATCAAATACGGGTGGGATCCTATAATTGGAAGCCATCCTCTGTTACCACTGTTAATGCTCAAACAACAAAGACAAGTTTTTCTTTTGTTTAAACAATTTTACTTTTAAGGTCTCCATTCAATACCAGAGGTGTTTACAATATTACTCAAATATTACTGAAATATTACATACACAACATGTGTAGCATCTGTATCCTAGTATATCGAGCTGCCAGTCCTGCCCTTCTCTCAGCGATGTTTCTCTTATGGCTGTAGCATGCCAGTTCTCAGAGTCAATTCAGTCTCTAAGTGTGACTGCCTTACCTGCTAAACCTTGAGCATTGCAATAAATATGGTTTAACTGAGTATTCCTTTCCATACCTTTATGGTGCCCTGGCTATCCTGAATACTTAATTTATTCTCACTGGCTATATCCAGCGACTTGATCAGTGACTCACACCCCTGCCAATCTAGCTTAAATCCTCCCATGTAGTGCCAAGAAATTTCAAGAATCATTGAATGACACTGCATGCAAACAGACCCTTCAGCCCAAATTGTCTAAGCTGACCAAATTGTCTATCTGAGTTCGAGTTCCTTTTCCTAATATCAAAGCAGGCATGAACTTCAAAAGTACAGGAGCTTCAGACCTACAAAGAATTTTGCAGAAGTGATTTCAAAACATTTATTGGACACTGTATTGACCCTACATGACTGTGCAGCAGTTTCTGTACATTTGAACATATACTCACAGGGGAGCAGGAGATGTACACAGAAACACCACAGTGCACAATAAACACACACAGAATGCTGGAGGAACTCAGCAGGCCAGGCAGCATCCACGGAAAAGAGTACAGACCACTTTCGTGCCGAAACCCTTCGACAGTCCACAATAAGATTTCGAGGCTAATAGTAGAACATCTAACTATGTCCAAAATATACAAAGTGAACACTAATTTTATTTTTCTTTTTATCTCTAGTTTCACTTAATCTTCAACTAACTGGGGTATAATCAATTATTTTTTCCTCTATTGTTAGTCCACAAGAAAAACAATTTCAGCTGAGCAGTCTTCCCAGAGATTTTGTTTATTACTTGGTTTGTAATTGCCAATTATTCCCAAGAGACAAGGTCTGAAAATAATTTTATTTTTAATCATAAGAAGTTGAGTTTTGAGAAGTCTACTCTAAAAATGAATTTTAGTCTTTAGAAAAATGAGCCCATTGTTAATCAAGATCAATTTTTTTTTATCAAATACCTTGTTTCAGGTTGTTTTAAGCAGCCCAGTAAAACCATTCAGTACTATTGATTAACACCCCACATCCATCAGTCATCAGTGCACCAATTTATAACATTGTGAAGTGGTAGGTAGTAAAGTTTAGTTCATTGTTCTTCTCCTGGAATGATCATACGATGAGTTTCAATGTTGACATCAGCCAGGAAGTTGTCAGAGTCTATTTAATAGACACTGAGCTAATGTTAATTGATGGTGATTGTGAATATATGTTCTTCTGCATGAGAAGGTGTGATGTGGAAGTCAAGCATGTATCCAGTGGAGAAAAAGCAGGTTGTGTTTCCCAAGAGGAATATTTTGTTACTATGGTAGACCTCAAGTACTATCATCAGAGTGTTTTCACATCTGGTATTAGTTATCAGTTTCCATGCAGTTCCTTAACTCTGTATTTGACACTGTGCCTAACCCTTTCATTACACATTAGCACAGGAAATTAGTACTCTCTATATCTTGAGCAGGGGAACACAGCTACAGGAGACTCAGACTTCATATAAATCCCAGTACCTGACGGAATCATCTCTGAATAACATGGGCAAGACAGAAGCATAGCAGTTAGTGTGGCACCCTAGCAGCTCAGGGCATTGAAGTTTGGAGTTCAATTCTGGCATCCTTTGTAAGGGGGCAGTATAGCCTCCCTATGGAATGCGTGGACTTTCTGGGTCAATCCAGTTTCCACCTAGTCCAACCAAAGACATAACAGGTAGGTTAATTAGTCATTGTAAATTGTCTCAAGATTAGGTTAGGGTTAAATCAGGTTCTTGGGGCTTGCTGGAGCTGTGCTTCTCAAAGGGTCAGAAGGAGCTACTCCACACAGTATCTCTAAAAATAAAATAATGTAGTAAAATTTTGGACATGTATCAATTAATGTAATTTCATTCTTTGTAAACTTGAAACTGATATAAAAGCCTCTTGAATCCCATGATATTTTATGGATTTAATCTGCATTAAATTACTTGAATGGTTGCATAGTAATCTGCTGACCATCTGATAATCGCCTCCAGCTGTTTATAATTAACAGCATATGCTGGGAATTTGGCGATAAGAAAGAAAGAAAATTGGAAATCTGTAACAAAATGACAGATGCATCTTATATTCTTTAAATATTAATTTGTTAGGAGTATCACAACACACATATATACACAGTCAAGGAGGTAGAAGGATGAAATTCATCTGCATGAAACTCATTAGCTTGTGCTAATAGCGTGTAGCTTGATTCCAGTATCTGACTTATAACAATGTCAGCCAGCAGCATCAAATTAATCATTTTGCTTTGCATCTACTGCTTTCCAGTTTAGAGAAATCGAAGTGATGTGAGAATAAACGAAATTTCCCACCAGCGTTATGGTTTCCTTTAACCTTGGCATGCACTCTCCTAACATTTTTATATATAAGAGCGTTACTCATTTTTTAAAATGAAATATGTACTTTATGTTTTGGCTCAAACTATGTTACCTCTGCTGCTTGCAAGTATGTTCAGAATTCCAACTTCCAACTCATAACTATGGTTATCTCAATACCAGATGGCCACTGGAATTCTTATTTTTATGCCAGGCTTCCTTCACGGTTAATAGAATAATGAGTTGACATTTTGGGCCAAAACCCTTCATCAGAACAAAGTTATGTCTGGTCTCACATATTAAGGTTGAGAATCCAATATCCTTCTATCATCAAAAATAAATGGTGCATGATTCCAGCACTAACTAAAAGAGGTTCCATGGGATATGTATACTTGAACAAGGAACCAAATTATGAATTACAGAAGCGACACACAGTAGAGCTGGAGGATTTCAGTAGGTCAGCCAGCAACAATGGAAGGAAGTAGACAGTCAACATTTTCTATTGGGAGCCTTCATCAAGCCAAACTACAGAAAATGTGTTATTCAGTCTTTAATTGTTGTTTAACAAATTCTTGGCTGTACTAAAGATGGCATGGTAGCATAGCAGTTAGTACAACACCATTTTAGCATCAAAGATCTGGGCTCAATTCTGCCACTGTCTAGAAAGTGTTTGTTCCTTCTCCCCATAACCACATTCCTCTGGGTATTCTGGTATTCATCTACTTTCCAAGGACATGCGGGTTAGTTGGTTAATTGGTCACATGGGCTTGTTGAACCAGAAGGGCCTGTCACCGTAATGTATCTCTAAACTTAAAAAAAATTAAAATACCATTTCACTTGCTATCCATGAGGAGCATATGAACGCCGGCTGAGAGAAGGCTATTAGGAGTCAAGTCAATCACTGAAGGCAATATTGCATTGGATGCAAATCAAGATTAGAAGGATTAGTATCAAATCACTTCTGCATGACTACATATTTATGGCTCTTCCAATTCAAGATAATGTATACTGTTACATTGAACTCAACATAACCTTGTTTAATTTGATTCATGTGAAGCTGAACTCAATTACAGGTATCGTTCTAAACACAGCATTCCTAGGCAGGTGATATTTACTGTGTCAAAACTGCGTCACTGGTTATTGCACTAGTATCATGGATCATAATGATGAGCTGCACTGAAGTGCTGCTGGAATAAAGAACATTCAGAGTCTAACACATTAAAGATGACAAAAGTGCAACACATACTGTGGAGGTTAGACATAACATACGGAATTATTTATGAGAAAGGTTTATTATTATTGTAATAAGGAACAATTGGTAGCAGAGTATGTGGTAGAATTTGTAAGTCAATTGGTGCACATCCAGATGGAGTGGGGGCTCCTGTCACCATCGGACACAAGCAGCTCATGGCAGTGATGTGTGATACAGTAAATGCAGCATAGGAATTGCCAGATAGGAGGAAAATTTATCTGTAAAGAGAAGCTTTACCAATGTGAGGAATGCTGGCCTTTTGTAGAATGCAGACATAGACCTGAATTATACTGGAACTAGCCCAATACCAGGACTTACTGCCTGCCAATTTACTTATTGGAGGAATGTAGAAGGTAAGCACCCCATCCTTCACACCAAAAGGTTTCCTATAGGCAAGGTAACTCTTTCTTCTTTTCTAGTACCTCTTTGATGTGTAAACAGGGAAGAAGCTTTGTGATCAGCATTTGATATTTTTTTCTCTGCATCTGCTCTTATCTCGGAACTGCTGGCTTCTGGCATGGAGTTTTACTGGTTGCCTCTTTGGGATTTGTGTCTGTATAGTTTTGCATTGCCTCCTACATGCCCCTGAATGATGTACTGTGACGATTGAATCCTGGCATGTGCTAATGTTAGGAAAGGCAGCAGCCCCAGCAAGGAATATTCCATTTGTTCTTCCATCGGAAAGTCAATAACAGCTCTCAGATCCTCAAGTGCAGCAGCCTAGAACCCAACCAAGAATTTTTGTACGTTCATGAAACTACAGATGCTGGTTGATCTGGTGTACTTTTTCATAAGTAAAGGGGCTACTGTAAATTCTTCGGCACTATTTATGGCACCCTCAGATACAATATTTACCGCAAATTTTAATTTATTCTCAGAATTTTGCTGTCACAACATTTAGTTCCAAATACTGAACTCAGCAAAAGTGCAATTGAAATTGATAGGCAAAAGTGTTCTGAAATACTTTGCTGCATTCCTTCTGCAAAATAAAAGTAAGAATATTCTAAGTTTAACTTAATGAAATATATTATAAGCCATATGTTCAAAATAAGTTACCAACCACAGGCTTAAAGAAAACAAATAAGACTATGTAGACTTGTGCTCTAGCATCCCCTTCAGTAAGTCTTCCACTTCTCTCCATCCTTTAAAATTCCTCACTGACTATTGCCTTGGTCATTCATCTCAATATAAGCTATGAGGGGATATGGAGAGGCTTTAGGGATAATAAAAACTGGTTAAGAGAATGGGCAAGGCTTTGGAGATGGAATGTCTTTTGGAAAAATGTAGAATAATTTACTTTGTTAGAAAATGACAGGATGGCAAAATAGTTTTTTAATGTTGAGTTATAAAATGTGTTGGTGTTCAGAGAGACCTTGTTGTTCTTGTACATACTGTAAGTCACTAAAAGTAGACATCCATGTTTAGAAAGCACATGGTATGTTAGTCTCCATTGCAAGAGGATTGGAATGTAAGTGTTGAGGGCCCTATTCCTGCTTCTGCACCTTATGCTCTTATGTTACAAAGTCAAAGCTGTCATACAAAGCAAGGTGTTGATTTTACACCATTAATATTTTGTCTCCTCTTGAGCATAGCATTGTTAAATTATTTTTACTAAGTTTTAGCTGAACAAACCTTTGAAAATTGTAACAATCTAATGCTGTAATTGTGTAAATTGTGGAAGCAAGATTGAGGATTGACATCTTTGCAAATGGAACGTTGAGCAGTGAAAGTTTGTTAATGCTTCCCCTGATTTCTAAGCAAATATAACATCGGAAAGCATTAATTTAGGAAGTTGATGCAATTTTTATTACATGAAAAAATGATTTAGTCAACATCAGTAATCTTAATTGAATTTCACTCTTTACCCTTATTGATGATTTTCACAATTTGTACACTTTGTTTACTGACTAGATGCCTTGTTAAATATCTTTGTATCTGTTCTCTAAAACAAACTGTACCGAATCTAATAAGTTTTCCAGAAATAATTATCATTTAAAATTAATAACACAGGTGGTTTGGCAGATATTGGCAATATAGAGTAACAGATATGAAATGCTAGAGGAAATCAGCAGATAATGGAATAAACAGTTGTTGTTTTGGACCAATATTCTTCATCAGGACTCGTTAGTATTATCCTGAAGTTTAGAAAAATGCCAAAAAGAATGAAATACTTGTTTGCCATCACAGATTAACCTTCTTATTTTAAATATCGCCTTCTTACATCAATATTAATTGCATTAGGCACAATTATCACTTAAGAAGTGTGAAGTTCAGTGAAGTTCTTTCATTTTCTGTTTAACTTAATTCCAAATATGAGACTGTGATGAAACTATTCTAAAAATTCTACAATTACATGCTGCTTATCATAGCCAATAATAACATCTCACTCAATAGAGGATCTTACTACTTGTGGGGGTCTACTGTATCAAAGTAGTTTTGTACTTCCTACATTCCAACATTGATAACATTTTAAACCTACTTGATAAGGTGCCTTGAGATCTCACAAAAGGAACATCAAAGGTACTATGACACCAATTTTTTTTATCTTGCATTTAAACATGAATAATGTCCATTGGAAAATCATCATTCTAAATTTAAAATAACTAATAGAATTCCATTTTTTAAAATTCCTCTTTCTTCACACCTCACGAATTTCTGCCTTTAGGTGTGTAAAAGTCACACTGATAGACCAACATTCACCAAACATGCTAAGAGCAAAGTATAAATAAACAGCTGATCTGATGGTGTACTAATGTTGCTTGAAGGTGAAAAAGGAGAACTCTTCTCTTTGGCAGATGTTTGAAATCTTACAGCGTGCCTACCCGTAATTAAACCAGATTATTTATTCTCTCCATTAGTGTGCTTTATTCACTTTTGTAATATCACCCAACCAATTCCAACTAGGTAGATACAGAAGCCTTCTCTACTGCTCTCACTGTGCTTATGTACACAATTATGCACTGAGCTAAACGACTTCCCAAAAATCACCCGAGACAGCATTCTTCAGGGTTTTGATGAGATCTCTTTACTGTGAAACGGCTGAGTTAAATAAATACGTATTTTTAATACGTTCAAAAGTTCAACGTGAATTTTATTATCAGCATACATATATGTCACCATATACAATACTGAGCTTCATTTTCTTGTGAGGATACTCAGCAAATCTACAGAATAATAAATATACCAGGATCAATGAAAGATCAACCAGAGTGCAGAAGACAACAAACTATGCAAATGCACATATAAATAAATAGCAGTAAATAATGAGAACATGAAACAACAAAATAAAGAGTCCTTAAAGTGAAATCGTTGGTTGTGGGAACATCTCCATGGATGGGCAAGTGAGTGTAGTTAACCCCTTTGTTCAGGAGCCTTATCATTTTAGTATAGTAACTGTTCCTGGAACTGGTGGTGTGAGTCCTGAGGCTCTTGCACCTTTTACCTGATGGCAACGGCGAGGAGAGGGCACAGCCTGGGTGTTGAGGATCTCTGATTATGGATGTTACTTTCCTATGACAGCATTTCATGTACATTTGTAGATGTACTCAGTGGTTGAGAGGACTTAATCCGTGATGTACTGGGCCAAATCTACTACCTTTTGTAGGATTTTCCATTCAAAGCTATTGGTGTTTCCATACCAGGCCATGATGCAGCCAGTCAATACACTCTCCACTACACATTAATAGAAGTTTGTCAAAGTTTTTGATGTCGTGCTGAATCTCCACAGACTCCTAAGGAAGTAGAGGGGCTGCCGTGCTTTGTTCGCAATCGCACTTATGTGCTGGGTGCGGGACAGGTCCTCTGAATTAGTAACACCCAGGAATTTAAAATTACTATCCATTCCCACCTCTGAACCTCTAGTGAGGACTGGCTTGTGGATCTCTGGTTTCCTGCTCCTGAAGTCTACAATCTACTCCTTGGTCTTACTGACACTGAGTGAGGGTTTGTTGTCATGACACCACTCAGCCAGATTTGCAATCTCCCTCCTGTATGCTGATTCATCACCATCTTTGTTCAGCCCACAACAGTGGTGTCATCAGCAAACTTGAATATGGCAGTTGAGCTGTGCTTAGCCACATGGTCATAGGTGTAAAGCGAGAAGAGCAGGGGGCTAAGCCCACAACCCTGTGGTGCACCAGTGCTGATGGACATGGTGGAGGAGATGTTTTTGCTAATCTGAACTGATTAGGGTCTACAAGTCAGGGTCTTGGAGCTTATTGATTAATTTTATGGGAATGAGGGTGTTAAATGCTGAGCTGTAATTGATAAAGATGCATGCATCTTTCCTGGCCAGATGTTCCAGGATTGAGTGAAGAGCCAATGAGATGGCACCTGCTGTGGACTTGTTGCTCCAGTAGGTAAATTGGAGCTGATCCAAGTTGTCCCTCAGGCAGGAGCTGATATATTTCATCACCAGCCTCTCAAAGCACTTCATCACTCTGGACGTAAGTGCCACTGGGCAATAGTCATTGAAGCAGGTCACCACGCTCTAGTGATAGTGAGCACTGGTGTGATTGAAGCCTGTTTGAAGCAGCTGGGTACCACACACTGCCGAAGCTAGTGTTTAAATTTCAAGTCAAGTCGAGTCACTTTTTATTGTCATTTCAACCATAACTGCTGGTACAGTACGCAGTAAAAACAAGGAAATGTTTTTAGGGACAATGGCGCTACATGAACAATACAAAAACTACAATCAAATATGTAAAAAAACAACACAAAACTACACTAGACTACAGACCTACCCAGGACTGCATAAAGAGCATAAAAGTGCAGGCATTACAATAAATAATAAACAAGACAATATGCACAGTAGAGGGCGGCAGGTTCTGGGTATTGAAGAGTCTGATGACTCGGGAGAAGAAACTGACATAGTCTGGTCGTGAGAGCCCGAATACTTCGGTGCCTTTTGCCATATGCCAAGAGGGAGAAGAGTTCGTATGAGGGGTGTGTGAGGTCCCTTCATAATGCTGTCTGCTTTACAGATGCAGCGTGTGGTTTAAATGTCTCTAATGGCGGGAAGAGAGACCCCGATGATCTTCTCAGCTGACCTTGGTATCCGCTGCAGGGTCTTGCGATCCGAGATGGTGCAATTTCTGAACCAGGCAGTGATGCAGCTGCTCAGGGTGCTCTCAATACAACCTCTGTAGAATGTGGTGAGGATGGGGGGGGGAGGGGTGCAGTGGGAGATGGACTTTTCTCAGCCTTTGTAGAAAGTAGAGATGCCGGTGGGCTTTCTTTGCTATGAAGCTGGTGTTGAAGGACCAGGTGAGATTCTCCGCCATGTGAACACCAAGAAATTTGGTGCTCTCAACGATCTCTATAGAGGAGTCGTTGATGTTCAGTGTAGAGTGGTCGGTCCATGTCCTCCTGAAGTCAACAACCATCTCTTTTGTTTTGTTCACATTCAGAGACAGGTTGTTGGCTCTGCACCAGTCCGTTAGCCGCTGCACCTCCTCTCTGTATGCTGACTCATCGTTCTTGCTGATGAGACCCACCACGGTCGTGTCATCGGCGAACTTGATGATGTGGTTCGAGCTGTGTGTTGCTGCACAGTCGTGGGTCAGCAGAGTGAACAGCAGTGGACTGAGCACACAGCCCTGAGGGGCCCCTGTGCTCTGTGTGATGGAGTTGGAGATGCTGCTTCCAATCCAGACTGACTGAGGTCTCCCAGTCAGGAAGTCTAGGATCCAGTTGCAGAGGGAGGTGTCCAGGCCCAGTAGGCTCAGCTTTCCAATCAGTTTCTGAGAAATGATTGTGTTGAATGCTGAACTGAAGTCTACGAACAGCATTCGAACATACATGTCTGTTTTGTCCAGGTGGGTTAGGGCCGGGTGGATGGTGATGGCAATGGCGTCATCTGTCGAATGGTTGGGACAGTACGCAAACTGCAGGGGGTCCAGTGAGGGGGACAGCAGGGTCTTGATGTGCCTCATGACGAGCCTCTCGAAACACTTCATGATGATGGATGTGAGTGCGATGGGACAGTAGTCGTTGAGGCAGGACACTGAAGACTTCTTTGGCACGGGGACGATGGTGGCGGCCTTGAAGCACGTAGGAATGACGGCGCTGCTCAGGGAGATGTTGAAGACATCAGTGAGAATCTCAGCTAGCTGGTCTGCACATTCTCTAAGCACTCTGCTAGGAATATTGTCTGGTCCAACAGCCTTCCATGGGTTGACCCTGTACAGGGTTCTCTTCACATCGGCCATGGTAAGACACAGCACCTGGTCATTTGGAGGAGGGGTGGTCTTCCTCGCCACCACGTTATTTTCCACCTCAAAATGAGCGTAGAAGTTATTCAACACATCTGGGATGGAGGCATCACCAGCACAGGCAGGTGGTGTTGTCTTGTAATTGGTGATGTCCTGAATGCCCTTCCACATGCGCTGTGTGTTGCCGCTGTCCTGGAACTGGCTGTAGATTCACTGGGCGTGTGCATGCATTGCCTCTCTGATGGCCCTCGCTGTTGTTAGGGCTGCCTTGTCACCTGCTCAAATTTAATATAACTGACCATTATAAAGTTTTCCAGGTGACATCACCCACCTTATACTTGAGCTCTATCATTTATATACTAAGTCACCAATTCTCACTGATACAGCCTCGCTGTGTTCATTGACACACAGTAGTTAAGCCTCAATTTTATGACATCTCTACACAAATGTGATGTTGGAAATTTAGCAGTACGTAGGTTCAGTGTTGTCTGCTTCACCCAGTGATGCTGCTTGAATGAAGGTGGAAAATCTCAAAAGATCATCCAAATAAACAGTCTCGATTAGGTAAATCAGGTAAACATACATGCCACAATGCTATTTTCTTTCTTACATCCCACAAGCAATGATGTATCCTTGCTGCTCATTAATCGCCAGGCTGCACTATGGCATTGAATAAATCAGAGAATCATAGAAACGTACATTACAGAATTGGACCATTACAGCCCACTTCATCTCATGATGCCTATCTGCATTTCACCCATTCGCCCACGTTAGGACAATATCCCTTTGCACCTTTTCCATCCAACTACCTGCCGAAAGACCTTTTAAACATTGTACCTGCATCTGTTTTTACCACCTTGTCTGGTAGCTCATTTAAAATATTCATCTCCTTCTGAATGAAAACCCAACTCCTCAGATCTCCAGCTGCTTATAAACAGCAGCTTATATATGAAAACGATGAAAGAAGTAGCATATTCAATGTAACTTCACAATCCCACTTCTAGCATAATGCAGCTTCAATCTACATACAAGGGGAGATTGATAAGTTCGTGGCCTAAGGTAGAAGGAGATGAGTTATCAACTTCAAAATTTCTGCATGATCACTCAAAGAATTGAATTGCACGTGCATGTAACGAAATCTGTCTAACTCACCTCCTTCTACTTTAGGCCACGAACTTATCAATCACCCTGGCTGTAGACCTCTTATTCTCCACGACTGCTGGACTAAGTGTGTACATGTAGGAGGGGACTATGTAGAAAAATAAATGTGCTAGGTTTTCTAAAATTGACTCCTTCTACCTTAGGCCACGAACTTATCAATCATCCCTTGTAAGACTTTTTGGCAAGTTTAGCCA
This sequence comes from Mobula hypostoma, assembly GCF_963921235.1. Lineage (NCBI taxonomy): Eukaryota > Metazoa > Chordata > Chondrichthyes > Myliobatiformes > Myliobatidae > Mobula > Mobula hypostoma. The sequence continues at coordinate 82,589,488 of NC_086106.1, forward strand.
GAAATTTAATTTTTTCCAAAGTCGATCTTGTTAGGGGCTATCATCAGGTGCCTGTTTGCTCAGAGAACATTACCAAAACAGCTGTGATAATCCCAATTGTCCTTTTTGAGTTTCTCCACGTGTCGTTTGGGCTGGAAAAAGCAGAGCAGACAACTCGCAGAATAAAGTTGTGATAGAAACTCACCGTACCTAAAAAGCAGAGCAGTGGCTGGTGGACCCTGTATAAACTGACTTAGATTTTCTTATTGTTTACTTGGATGACATACTTGTTGCCAGTGTATCCACATCCGAACACGTATTTCATCTCTGCACACTTTTTGAGTACTTACACCAACACAGGTTGATTATTAGATTATGAGAACACTCAGTCCTCTTTTATTGTCATTTAGAAATGCATACATGCATTAGGAAATGATACAATATTTTTCCAGAGTGATATCACAGAAAACAGGACAAACCAAAGACTAACACTGACAGAACCACATAATTATAACATATAGTTACAGCAGTGCAAAGCAATACTATAATATTAACCCTACTAAATGCCAGCTTGGATAGTCAACCATTGCCTTTCTCAGCCATCACATCTCTGCAGAAGGTGCGAAACACCTTCCATCAAAAGTAGCTGCTATTGGGATTTCACGCTAGCCCGCACTACTAAAAACTACACTTTTTAGGTACGGTGAGTTTCTATCACAACTTCATTCTGCAAGTTGTTGAATTTATGCCTGCCCTATATAGTGCGCTTAAAGGCAATATCCCTAATCACATGCTTGACTGGTCAGCAGACATGACCAGGGCATTTGACGATACCAAACAATCTCTTTCCAATGCAACCCTACTGGTGAACCCGCACCCCAGCCACCCATAGCTGTTACTACTAGTACCCCAGGCTGTGCTGTGCACAAGCAGTTGGTCGAAGGCATGAGGCAGCTACTCATCTCCTTCAGCCAGCAGATCTGTCCCCTCAAAAAGAAGTACAGCATGTCTAATTGTGAGCTTCTCGGTTTCTATCTGGCAGCCCACTATTTTCCTTTTCTTCTAGAGGGTCGCTACTTCACAACGTTTGTTGACCACAAACCCCTCATGCAAGCAATATCGAAAATATCAGACCCTTGGTCTGCATGGCAGCAACACCAACTAGTCTACGTACATTTCATAGTTCACAGCTGATATACAACTTATCAGGGGGATAAATAATGCCGCCTCTGATTACCTCTCATGACCAACTGTTGAAGCCATAGGGGTTGATTACACCCGCATGGCAGCCAATCAAGTTACTGACCCATAGGCCCAGACTTACCGAACAGTAACCACGGGCCTGTGGTTGGCTGACATTGAGTTTGGAGAAGCTGGGGTTTCCCTCCTGTGCAATGTCTCAACTAGTCACCCTCGCTCCATAGTTCCCGCAGACCGGAGGTGGACTGCTTTTGACTCCATACATGGCGTCTCTTTTCTGGGCCATAAGGCCTCACAGAAACTGGTCACACTAAAGTGTGCATGGCACAGCCTTAGAATGGACATACATGATTGGACTGCAGCTTGTGTGAAATCCCAGCAGGCAAATATTAACTATTCAGACGCCACGGTACCTTTTAAAGTCCCTGAGCAATGTTTTGACGATGTTATTGTGGACCTTGTTGATCCTCTTCCCCACCCCACCCCCAATGTTTCATGCACCTTCTTACCATGGTGGACCATACCACCAGGTGGCCAGAGGTCATCTCGGTAGCATCACTGATGGCTACAGACATGGCTCGGGCATTCGTCAGCACCTGGGTTACCCGGTTTGGCACTCGATCAGATATTTCCTCTGACCGCAGTCCCCAATTCATATCAGACTTCTGGGCTGTGTTGGCCCAGAACCTCAGCATTAGGCCACATCACACCATGGCGTATCACCTGCAGTCCAATGGCCCATGCGGGCGGTTCCAAATGCTCCTTAAAGGCTGCTCTGAGGGCTTCCCTAATGGATGACTGTTGGCGTGATCATCTCCCATTGCTCTTGCTGCAAAAGAGGACCTGCTGTTGTCCTCAACTGAGTTGGTATATGGGCAGCTGTTACAAGTGCCAGATGATTTTATTCCTGATGCCACAACCACCTGGTCAGCCTCCCAACAGTGTTACTCCCTCCTCAGTAAATTCAATTGCTTTGCCCCTATTCTTAACTCCCATCATGGTGTATAGCACTCTTGGGTTCCTGTTGACTAATGTTCCACCTTGTCTGTTTTCGTCCACTATGATGCACATGAACATCTCCTTAGGCCCCCTTACGACAGTCCTTACCACGTTTTGAAATAGAGAGAAAATACTTTTATGATAGACAAGAGGGGCAAACCTGAATGTATTTCAGTAGACCACCCACCAAGATTTGGAGGGTTCTGTTCCCACGTCCCTGCCATCACGACATGACCATGAATGTGTCAACACACCTCTGGATGAGCCAGAGGCCTCTGCTGGTTCCCCACCCACAGAAGATAAGACCTGAGTGGGTAGCTTGTCTGAGGCTCACAGTGCTGGTTTCAGTGAATTCTGGGAGGGGGGGGCTGTGTAGGGTAATGTAATTGGTGGAAACATACAGAATTCACAACCACCAGCATTGAGTTGGGGTTCACTTTAAGTGGCTGGTCTGACGTGATGACAAAATTATGTAAAGTACTTTTACTGCGCTTAGTGTTCAGTGTTTGGAGTACAATAAATGAGTTGTTACTGATATTCTTAAATTTAAAACGCCTCACTTTCCATTTGAGAATACCTATAAGTAGATGTTTGTTTAGCAGAGTAAAGCTGCATGGCCCATTCCTCACCTTACGAAATCCCAATGCTGCTCTTTCACCAATAATCTCAGGTAGTTTGATCTTTATCTTTTCATGATGGATAGATGCTGTCTGTACAACTTGACCTTCTCAAAGTTTTATTTTTGTTTATTTAGAGATAGAGCACAGCAACAGGCCCTGCCAACTCAATGAGCCAAAGCCGCCTATTACATCCATGTGACCAATTAACTACCAACCCAAGCTTGCTTGAAAAGTTATCTTATTGGTTCATTGTCAAATTTCAGCAATATTGCTGCACTATGAAAACTTAATTGACAACATTTGTAAATAAGCACCAATTGAATAATTGAATGGGCCTGTGATGAGAAATAGGTAAATATTATATAAGATTTGAGACCACCAGAGTGAACTAACTTTCTTGAGCGGAATACTTTTATGACCGTGTTGCCCGACTCTTGATTTAGTAACAACAAAATAGACAAACTGATAAATCAAATTCACACTGCAAATTGCTGCTCTTAAACTGAAGAAAAAGGTAGAAAAGTTTTCACTTCTACTCATTTCAGTGCTTGTCCCCAAAGACTTTTGACAAATTGGTTTGTCCTGTGGCTTCCCTGATAATTTGGCACTTAACAGTTTTGTATTTGTTTGACAGTAAATAGTAGACTCTCAAATAAGTTTTCAATGGAAAATACCAATTTTTAACAAGTTGCTGTCATCTCCAAAATAGAACCTGCTGTGACCAGCTCCCCATCATCACTCAGTGCTGACAGTCCAATAAAGAGCATATCTTTTATGGATTCCCTTTGGGCAGTTTGCTCGTTGACACAGCCTTATACTAAATAGTGAGGCCCTGTGCAGCTATAGGGCCTTACATGATATAATTACTTCCATCATATGAGAGGTGGGGTGGGATGGGGTTCAGGATAAGGCAGTACAGGGCCTGACTAGCATAAGCTTTCAAACGCTGTTGGAAATCAAAGAACTAAAAACCTTTTAATATTCCATTTGCAGACTGTACTGACAAGTACACACAAGGATCTCAAAGTGTGTCGTCTTTATTCTGGGGCTCCTCCCAGACTGCCTGTCTGGAACTTCTTATGAATATTCTTGCAGGCTGGAAAGTAGTTTGTCACAAACCTTAAGGAGAAAGTAGCCTTAAATCAACAATTGATATTGTATATACTACTGTTATATTTTGCTGAGTTGTCACACACAATTCCATAGGTGTTAATAGTGGCCAGGATGCAGCTGATGTAGACGGGAGACCTTTACTGACACTTTTGAGATCACTGAGTTTTCAGAATCAAGTGGAGACATATCCGCCCAGCCGGGCTCTGCTATTAGACACTTGGGAGGTCCAGAAGTAGGGCATAGTGAGGCTCCATCTGTATTCTGTTTGTCTTAAGTCCTACGTTCAGCTGAGCATCCAACAGAAGTGCAAAGCCTCCTGAAGTTTTCACTCCTCAATGAAGGCTATTCCCAGAAAGCTTTGTCTGTTAAATGTTAAAAACTAAGTTCAATTGTATCATTTAAAAACTCTTTAAGCAAGTAAATACATTAAAACAACTCAAATAGTTCATAAGTATAAGTTATATTATAATTGTCATTTCCTATCATTCCCAGTTTATTCTAAACCACATGAATGAGCTCGCATTCCTGCACCAAGCACAGCCCTAGGGCAGGTTCAGATAGAATTACTGAATGTCTACCATTGCATTTAATGCGCTCATCATGCTCAAACAACAGGCACTACTGATCTAAATACTGTGCCATTCAATTATCATCTATTTCTGTACTGTCCCACCTGCTAATATTACCCAACTGACCCAAATTAAGTCCTCTGCCATTTTTACAAATTTCATCCATTTTAAGATAAAAGTTTTTAAAGACAAGTTTTATTTGTCACATGTGCATTGAAACATCGAAATGCATTGTTTGTGTCATCATTTGCAATGTGCTGGGGCACACTTCCAGCATCATCTAGCATGTCCACAACTCATTAACCGTAACCCTACATCTTCCAAATGTGGGAGGAAACTGGAGCCCCCAGAGGAAACCCATGTGGTCAGGGGAAGAACATACAAACTCCTTACAAAGAGCAGTGGGAATCGAACCCTGATTAGTGATGCCTGGTGCTGTAAAGCAGTTGCACTAACTGCTACGTTACCGTGCTGTCTGATTTCCAAAACGTACATGATAGGACATTAGTCAGGAGATTCTTCTTTTTGAAAATCAGCTTTTATATCAAAACGAAAAAGTAGTACATGATATTTTAGCTGTCACAAAATGTCATCTTTCCCTGAGCATTTTTTACTTAAGTTCAACAGGTGTGTTGTAATATCAAAGCAGCAATTTAATCATATCCTTGTGAAATGACGTATGAACTCTCTTATAGCCTTTGGAGGTGTTATTTCACTTTACGTGCGTGTAATCTGATCTAATCTGATCACTTGGCTGTCTTTCTCCAACATGCACACAAAGCTCCAGAGATAAGGAAAACAACGAGGTGGTCACAGGAGGCAGAGGACTGGCTACGGGATTGCTTCGAGTCAGTGGACGTCCATGTTCAAGGCCGTGGATCAGAATAAATACTCCATTGTTGTCATGGACTTTATTGAAACAGTTGTAGACGAGTGTGTACCCACAAAGTCATCCATTCTTCCCCAACTAGAAGCCCTGGATGAACCATGAGATCTACCGAAGGACAGGTCAGAGGCAATCAAGTCCGGTGACCAAGAAAGTTAGAAGAGGTCCAGGTACGTATGTTCTCCAGAAAGCCATCTCATGGGAGGATTGGTAATTCCTGACTAAACTTGAATCAATGAAGAATGCTCAACAGTTGTGGCAGGATTTATAAAGTAAAATCAAGTGAAATAGGTGATAACAGGGATGAGTTCAATGTTTTCTATGCTCACTTTGTCCGATAAAACATGGAGGAGACATCACGAACTTCCACAGCCCCCGATAATTCTATGATTTTTCAGTCTCTGAGGCCAAAGAGTGAGCAGCATTCAGGAGGGGCTGAACCCACAAAAAGAATCCGGACCGGATGGGGTATCTGGCTTAGTACTGAACACTTGTGCTGAAAAATGGGCTGGAGTGTTCACTAAGATCTTTACCCTCTCACTTCGGCAGTCTCAGGTGCTCACCTACCTCTAGTAGACTTCACTTAATCCGGTGCCTAAGAAAAATATGGTAACCTGCCTCAATGAATATCACCTGGTAGCACTTCCATCCATGGTGAAGAATGCTTTTCAGATGTCGGTGATGGAACTTACAACTCCTGCCGAAGAAGTGATTTGGACCCATTCCAATTTGCCTACTAGAGCAAAAGGTCAACAGCAGATGCCAGCTTATTGGCTCCTCACTCAACCCTGGAATATCTGACCTGCAAAGATGCATGCATCAGGATGATTTATTGACCACAACTCAGCATTCAATACTATTAAAACCTCAAAACTAGTCTATGAACTTCAAAATCTTGGCCTCAATATCTCCTTGTGCAATTGGATACTCAGTTTCCAGTCAGTTCAGATTAGCAAAAACATCTCCTCCACAATCTCCATCAGCACAGGTGCACCACAGGGCTGTGTGCTTAGCCCCCTGCTCTACTCACTTCACACTTATGACTGCGTGGCTAAACACGGCACCGACGCCATATTCAAGCTTGCTGACAACACCACTGTCATAGTCCAAATCAAAGGTGGTGGTGTAATCAGCATAGTAATAGGCAGCCAACAATCCTAGGAAATCATGGATTTGCACCTCTGGTGGACTGTGTCCTCTCCAGAGCACAAGCCTGGGCTGGAAGATTTGAAGAACCGGCTGTTGCCCATGCAGCAGGTTCCCCCTCTCCATGTCACTGATGTAGTCCAAGGGAAGGGCAAATGCCCATACAGCTTGGCACCAGTGTCGACACAGAGGTTGCCAGAGTGAAGTTGTGAACAACATCAAACTGACTTAGGGACGCCGGCTCCAGATTTCTTCATCAGAGTTTACTCCTGAAGCTTTTCCCGTGGGTGGGTACGGCTGCAAGGCAGTGGAGGTTTAAAATTAGAGTTTTCCTTCTCCCAGGCAGGCTGACGAGGCCCAGCTGCCTGAATCAGCATACAGGGCTGAGGTTGAAAATCTGGCAAAGTGGTGCCACTGCAACAACGTCCTACTCAATGTCAACAAGACCATGGAGCTGATTATTAACTTCAGGAAGAGGAAACCAGAGGTCCATGAGCCAGTCCTCATTGGAAGGATCAAAGGTGGAGAGGGTCAGCAACTTTAAATTTCTCTGTCTTATCCTTTCAGAAGACGTGTCCTGGGCCCAACACATAAGTGCAACAATGAAGAAAGCACGGTAATGACAAACATCGATAGATGTGTGGTGGCGTATATATTGACTGGCTACATCATAGCCTGTTATGGAAACACTAATGCTCTTGAATGGAAAATCCTACCAAAATAGTGCAAACAGCCCAATCCATCACTGCCTAAGCCCTCCCCACCATTGAGCACATCTACACAAAAAGTTGTTACAAGAAGGCAGCATCCATCATCAGAGACACCTACTACCCATGCCATTTATTCTGGTCATAACACCATAAGATATAGGAGCAGAATTAGGCCATTTGGCTGATCGAGGATGCTCTGCCATTTCGTCATGGCTGATCCAATTTTCCTCTCAGCTCCAAACTCCTGCCTTCTCCCTGTATCCCTTCATGCCCTGACCAAGCAAGAATCTATCAACCTCTGCCTTAAATATACATAAAGACTTGACTTCCACAGCATGCTTGTGGCAAAGAATTCCACAGATGTACCTCCCTCTGGTTAAAGAAATTCCTCCTCATCTCTATTCTGAGGCTGTGTCCTCTGATCTCACCCACCATAGGAAACATCCTTTCCACATCCACTCCATAAAGGCCTTTCGCTATTCAATAGGTTTGAATGAGGTCTTTCCTCATTCTTCTAAATTCCAGTGAATACAGGCTCAGAGCTATTAAACGCTCTTCATATGACAAGCCATTCAATCCTGGAATCATTTTTGCGAACTTCCTTTCATCCCTCTCCAGTTTCAGCACATCCTTTCAAAGATAAAGTGCCAAAAACTGCTCTCAATGCTCCAAGTGAGGCCTCAACAATGCTTTATAAAGGCTCAACATTACATCCTCGCTTTCATATTCTCGTCCTCTTGAAATGAATGCTAACATTGCATTTGCTTATCTCACCACAGATTCAACCTGCAAATTAACCTTTAGGGGATCCTGCACAAGGACTCCCAAGTCCCTTTGCACCTCAGTTTTTTGTATTTTCTCTCCATTTAGAAAATAGTTAACACTTTCATTTCTTCAACCAAAGTGCATGACCAAACACTTACCAACACTGCATTCCACCTGCCACTTCTTTGTCCATTGTCCTAATTTGTCTAAGTATTTCTATTGCCTCTCTACTTCCTCAAAACTAACTGCCCCTTCACCTATCTTCACATTGTCTGCAAAGTTTGCAACAAAGCCATCAATTCCATCATCCAAATTATTGAGATGTAATGTAAAAAGAGCTGGTCGCAACACAGACCTCTGTGGAGTACCACTAGTTACCAGCAGCCAATCAGAAAAGGCTCCCTTTATTCCCACTCTTAGCCTCCTGCCAATCTACCAGTACTTTATCCCTGCTGGAATCTTTCATGTAATACCATGGGCTCGTAGCTTATTAAGCAGCCTCACCTGTAGCACCTTGTCTACGACCTTCTGAAAATCCAAGTAATCAACATCAACTGATTCTCCTTTATCTATCTTGCTTGTTATTTCTTCAACGAATTCCAACAGATTTGTCAGGCAAGATTTTCCCTTGATGAAACCATGCTGACAATGGTCTTTTATATCATGTGCCTCTAAGTAACCTGATTCCTCATCCTTAATGATCAACTCCAACATCTTCCCAACCACTGAGGCCAGACTAACTGGCCCATAGTTTCTTTTCTTCTGCCTCTCTCCCTTCTTGAACAGTGGAGTGACATTTGCAATTTTCCAGTCTTCCAGAACCATTCCAGAATCTAGTGCTTCCTATGGTGGGGGTATCCAGAACTAGAGGACACAGCATCAAAATTGAGGGGCAACCTTTCAGAGCAGAGAGTAGAAGGAATATTTTAGCCAGAAAGCAGTGAATCTGTGGAATGCTCTGCCACAGACTGCAGTGAAGGTCAGGTCCGTGGGTATATTTAAAGGGGAAATTGATAGGTTTCTGATTGGTCAGGACATCAAGGATATGGCAAGAATGCAGGTATATGGGGTTGACTGGGATCCGGGATCAGCCATGATTGAATGGCGGAGCAGACACAATGGGCTGAATGGCCTAATTCAGCTCCTATGTCTTATGGTCTTATTGTCTTATCATTACTAATACCTCCAGGGTCTCTTCAACATTCTCTTTCAGAACTCTCAGGTGTGCACCATCTGGTCCAAGTGACTTATCTACCTTCAGACTTCTCTGTTTCCCAAGAGCCTTCTCTCTTTTTATGCTAACTTCACACACTTCGTAACCCCTGACACCTGGAACTTCCATCATACTGTTAATGTCTTCCACCATGAAGAATGATGAAAAACACTTAATCAGTTTGTCTGCTATTTTTTGTCCCCGTACTATCGCTCCAGCATCATTTTCCAGCAGTCCGATATCCATTCTGCCTCTCTTCTACACCTAATGTATCCGAAGGCAAAGCCGCGTGATGATGGCACTAAACGGCAACTCCTTTGCTTGCATCTTCGGAAACAGCTTTATTTCTCTCTGTGATATCTAATTTTGTTCCCTTTCAAGGTTCTTTTGAAGACCCTGACCTGGAGTTATACTCTGACTGGTTCTTTACGGGAATGGGAACCATCCTCGGGGCCTCATGACCGATCAACTCTTCAATATGCCAAGGACGCGGCCTGGGAAGCTAGCATGCCTTCAGGGTGCCGGCTTCTCATGGCTCTGGAAGCGGGCTGATTCAAGGCTGGTGCTGCCACCACCGACTGATGCGTGGTGGGAGAGCAAGGAAGACCAGAAGCAGTGGGCTGGCTGTTAGCTGTGTGCCCAGACGCAACAGACTCTTAACACCATAAATCAGCGAGTTGTTTTGTTATGTCTCCTCTCTCGCTGTGAAACAGAGACACTTCTTTTTCCCTTATTAGTGGGGGAGAGAGAGAGCCTGTGGTATGTCGAATACCAGGTGAATGAGTAGTCTTTGAGATACTGCAAGGCTGTGTCTTTATTGATGCTTTGCTGCATGCTTGAGTGTTTGGTGGTGGACATCAAAGCTTTTTTGCTGGTTGCAGGGGGTGGAGGGCTGTCACTGCCTTGCTGCTGCTTGTGTGTGGGTGGGGGGAGATAGGAGGGAGGGATTTTGGGGTTCTAACATTTAGCTGCCATTCATTCTTTGGGGCACTCCTCTTTTCTTGAATGTTTGTGGAGAAAAAGAACTTCGGGATGTATATTGTATACATTTATCTGACATTAAATGTACCTATTGACGTATTGAAGAAACTTCATTGCTGCTGTCATCAGGAAAAAGTTACTGGAGCCTTAGGATTCACACAGCCATGTTCAGGAATAGTTATTTCCCCTCATCTATGAGGCTCTTGAACCAGAGGGGATAACTTCATTAAACTTCACTTGCCCCATCACTGAATTGTTCCCACAATCTATGGACTCTTTCAAGGACTCGTCATCTCGTTCTCGATAGTTATTGTTTATTTATTTATTTATTTTATTATTGCTTTCTTTTTGTATTTGCATACTGGTTGAATGCCCAATTTGGTGGGGTTTTTCACAATTTCTATTGTGGTCGTTATTCTATTGTGGATTTATTGAGTGTCCACAAGAAAATGAATCTCTGAGTTGTATGAGAAGACATATACGTACATTGATAATACATTTTTTAGATTAGATTTAGATTATGAGAACACTCAGTCCTCATTTATTGTCATTTAGAAATGCATGCATGCATTAAGAAATGATACAAAACTCCACCTTCCTGGAGAGAAGCGATTATTTCAGTTATTCCTAAAGAGGGTAAAGATAAACTAGAATGTGGCAATTATCGGCCAATTAGTGTTCTTAATTTAGATTACAAACTATTTACATCTATATTAGCGCGCAGATTGGAAAAGCTCTTACCTGGCCTAATCCACTTAGACCAGACTGGATTTATTCAACAAAGACAAACACAGGACAACATAAGGAGAACTCTACACATATTAGAACAGGTTAATAAGAACGAGACAGAGACAATGGTAGTAGGATTAGACGCTGAGAAAGCTTTTGATTCGGTTAGTTGGGCATTCCTATACAGAGTGTTAGGAAGATTCGGCTTTCAAGAAATGTTTATTAAAGTAATTCAGACTCTATATGACAGCCCTACAGCTCGATTTAAGATAAATGGGGACCTCTCTGACTCCTTCATTTTAGAGAGAGGCACTAGACAGGGATGCCCAATTTCTCCTCTCCTTTTTGCGCTATATATTGAACCACTTGCCCAACTAATAAGACAGAGCAAAATCGTAAAAGGTATCAAGGTGGCAGGGATTGAACAGAAAGTGGCGTTATTCGCAGATGATGTTTTAGTCTATCTGAGTGAACCAGAAAAATCATTTATAGGATTGTTTACACTGTTGGATGACTTTGGGAAAATATCAGGTTATAAAATAAATGTAAAGAAAACGCAGGTTATATCCCTAAATTATACACCATCCAAAAAATTGCAGGATACATATGATCTTAAGTGGGAAGCTAAATCATTAAAATATTTAGGAATAATCCTGTTGAAGGATCTTTCAACGCTGTCACAGGTAAATTATGGGCCATTAATCTCAGAGATAAAAGCAGATATGCAAAGATGGAATCTTATCCCCTTTTTAAGTTTAAATTCAAGGATAAATACTATAAAAATGAATATTCTTCCTCGGTTACTGTATCTTTTCTGTACTTTACCTGTGGAGGTAGATGATAATCAGTTCAGGGAATGGGACAAATGGATTTCCCGCTTCATTTGGCAAGGAAAGAAACCTAGAATTCGATATAACACCTTACAGTTAGGGAAGGAAGGAGGAGGTATGCTTCTTCCTTGCCTGAGAAATTATTTTTATGCTTCACAGATAACCCCTCTGTTATATTGGTGTAATAGGGAATATAAGGCTAAATGGAAGGAAATAGAATTTGGATTGGTTGACAGTTTTCCTCTACAGGCCTCAATAGCTGACAAAGGATTGATGGCCCAATTGGAAAAATTTAAAAACAGTTGGATAAATCTTACATTAAAATTATGCCAGAAGGTGGTTAATTCATGTGGAATTAATAACATGCTAAAACTCTTCAGATGGTGTGCATATGATACCGAATTCCTTCCCAACAGAGGAGATAAAAGATTTGAGCTATGGATAAAGAAAGGTCTTACAACATATCTCCCATTTATACATAAAAGAGTATTACAAAGTTTCCAAATCCTGCAGGACAAACATGGCCTAGAACACAATGACTTTTTTAGGTACCTTCAAGTACAAAATTATGTTAACCAGAGTTGTAGATATACAGACCTATCAACAGTAGGATTAGAATTTTTTAAGATTCTTAATTCGGCTTGCAGTTCAATACCTAGTAAATCAGTTTCTCGATTATATAAGCAACATACATCAAAGTTGCTGGTAAACGCAGCAGGCCAAGCAGCATCTGTAGGAAGAGGTGCAGTCGACGTTTCAGGCCAAGACCCTTCGTCAGGACTAACTGAAGGAAGAGTGAGTAAGGGATTTGAAAGTTGGAGGGGGAGGGGGAGATGCAAAATGATAGGAGAAGACAGGAGGGGGAGGGATAGAGCCGAGAGCTGGACAGGTGATAGGCAAAAGGGGATACGAGAGGATCATGGGACAGGAGGTCCGGGAAGAAAGACAAGGGGGGGGGTGACCCAGAGGATGGGCAAGAGGTATATTCAGAGGGACAGAGGGAGAAAAAGGAGAGTGAGAGAAAGAATGTGTGCATAAAAATGAGTAACAGATGGGGTACGAGGGGGAGTTTTTCTGCCTCTGTCCCTCTGAATATACCTCTTGCCCATCCTCTGGGTCACCCCCCCCCGTGTCTTTCTTCCCGGACCTCCTGTCCCATGATCCTCTCGTATCCCCTTTTGCCTATCACCTGTCCGGATCTCAACTCTATCCCTCCCCCTCCTATCTTCTCCTATCATTTTGGATCTCCCCCTCCCCCTCCAACTTTCAAATCCCTTACTCACTCTTCCTTCAGTTAGTCCTGACGAAGGGTCTCGGCCTGAAATGTCGACAGATGCTACAGCATCTTCCTACAGATGCTGCTTGGCCTGCTGCGTTCACCAGCAACTTTTATGTGTGTTGCTTGAATTTCCAGTATCTGCAGAATTCCTGTTGTTCTCGATTATATAATGCACTCTCCCATGCTAAAAATGTAAACAGATTGTATATTAAAGAGAAGTGGGAGAAAGAAGCGGGGTTGGTACTTTCGGAGGAGGCTTGGGGGAAAATATGCAGCTTTCAGTGGTCTTTGACTAATTCTTTGACTTGGAGAGAACATTACTGGAAAAATATTATGATACTTTAAGACCCCATATCAGGAAAAATATAAAGATACAAACGTGACGTGTTGGAGAAGGTGTGGCTCCAAGGAGGCAAATCATTTCCATATTTTCTGGGATTGTCCTAAGTTAAGTCTATATTGGGAAGGTATTCATAGAACATTAGTTAAGGTATTTAGGACCCAGATACCTCTGAACTTTGAGACGCTCTATTTGGGGCATGTATTGTTTCTTGAACAGAAGGAAGACATAAAGTTGCTGCAGGCCCTTTTAGCAGCAAGTAAGAAATCAATCACTAGAAAGTGGCTAAATCCAAAACCACCTACATTAGAAGATTGGCACGAAATTATCTTGGAAATATTTAAAATGGAAAAGTTGACTTACTTCCTGAGAATTCAAAAAGAAAAATTTTATCAAATCTGGAATAAATAGATTGAATATATAACCCCAATGCGAGCAGACTTTAGATGAATCTCCTAATGATTTATACTGCTCTTCTCATCAACACAGTAATATTGCTAATGTAAGCACCCCTAGTCTAAATGTTTACTGTTTTTGTCTTTTTTTTGTTTGGAAAATAGAGAATTAATACAAGTAAAGGAAAAGATTTGGGTAAGGGATAAAAAATGATAAAATTAAGTAAATAAGTACGTAGGGATCGGATAATTATGTTTGAGGGCAGGAGCAAGCATGAACAAGTTAGGATATAAACACCTACAATGGTTGTTACATAGGCTTACACACAACATTTTGGACCAGAAGAAGTGATCCAGAAGAGATGTATGGAAACTATTACTAATCCACTATTATTACTACTTTTCTTAACAATTAATACCATTACTTAGCCTAATAGATTAGAATTTCTACTCTACATAATTATCTATTTAAGTGTCTAATTTCTTTTTATATCATCTCAATGTGTACTTAAGAATGTATAAATAATTATAGTTTTATACATATAAAAAAAAGGAAAAGGTTATACATGTGAAAAAAGTACATGATACTCGTGAATTCCTTATCCAAATAAAAATAAAATTTAAAAAAAAAGAAATGATACAATGTTCCTCCAGAGTGATATCACAGAAAAACAGGACAAACCAAAGACTAACACTGACAGAACCACATAATTATAACATATAATTACAGCAGTGCAAAACGATACCATAATTTGATTAAAAAAAAGACCATGAGCACGGTAAAAAAAAGTCTCAAAGTCCCGAGTCGATCGACTCCCGAGTCCCCGATAGCAGGCGGCAAAGGGAGAAACTCCCTGCCATAAACCTCCAGGCATTGGCAACTGCCGATGCATTGGAAGCAGCTGACCACAGCCGACACTGCGTCTGTCCGTCCGAAAACTTCAAGCCTCTGACCAGCCCCTCCAATACAGCCTCCCGAGTGCCACCCTCTGCTGAGCACCTTCAATCTCGTCCGGCCACTGAAACAAGCAAAGCTGAGGATTCGGGGCCTTCTCTGGCAATTCCAGACCACACAGTAACAGCGGCAGCGAAGCGGGCATTTCTGAAGTTTCTCCTGATGTTCCTCCGTACTCTCACTTCTGTCTCCATCATATCAGAATTGTGCACGGTACCCTACTTGACAAATAACAGATATCATCACCGAAGTGGCCACGCGTGCTGTGTCGCGTCGCCATCTTCTCCTCCTCCTCCTCTACAGGATGGAGGATTTACTTTGAACTTTGAACTTAAAATAAGAGTACATATTACCTACTTGTTAATACTGCACCCAATTAACCAGATAAATGAAAAAGGTTATATAATGATTGACATCCATTGCTTCCCGCATTCTGATCCCACCAAGACTAGCTATAGTGGGTATTAGTTACAAATAGATCAAGGAACCAAAACCACAGATACCTGATGTAATAGGTAGAGTATGCTTAAACAAGCATTATAATATCTGCCGCCAAATGTAGTTTTCATTTTTTATGCCTGATTGTTTTCAGTTTTTGACATTTAATTTCTGCAATCAATTGGAATATGTCAAAATGAATCTAAATTCCAAAATTTAATTTTCATGACTCATCAATGTCTTTTGTAATTTTCAAATTTTGTTGGGTATTGGAATCATAGTACAACACAAGATTTTTCACATTGGACTGCAAGGTATATGCCCACGTTTACAAAGTATTTGTGGTTTGACTCAGGAAGTTAAATGTGGACTGTCTGTGTTTATGAAGTGGTAATGTTTGATTTCCTTTCGATTTTCTGGCGCATCCCTTGTTTATACTACTGCAAACTCAGGGGAGCTCACACACAAGATTAGAGATCCATAAATAAGCCTGTTTGTGAGCATGTTGACATCAGCGCTTAGTGTTGCTAAGAAACACTCAGAGCTGTGGGATTTAGATGTACTTTGATGCAATAATTCCCTAACAAAACCAACTATATTATAGCCCCATGTTACATTCCACATAAAAATGTAAAAATGCATTTGTACTGATGGCAATCGGAAATAAACTGCTGGAGGACACTGAGGTCTGAACATAAATGAGAGGATAAGCAGGTTGACATTTTACATACGGACAGTTCATCGCTTTTGAAAGCTGTACAATATATAAGACTCTTCACAGGACAGCGCTAACTAAAGCAGAGAATGGAGGTAAAATAATGTTTCTGAATTATTTATCACTTTTTGACCTCTTCACATTTAAAAAAAATGACACTTATTTTCCTACGCCATTAAGCCCTTTCAGTTTCTTTACAGGAGCATATAGTACTCCTTTTATCTGCTGTTCTTTCCTATTTCTCAACACAATTCAGTTGAACAAAGGATGCCAATAATGACAGAGAATTTGCATCCAAGATGTTAGTCTATCTTATTTAATATTGATGGAACTAATGAATACTTGCAGTTCATGCCATTTTATTATGAGCCCTTATTAGTTGAGATCAGACCAAATGAGTTGCCTAGGATTATAGAGCTTTTCAAAAGAGCATTAAAGCATAAATTGAAGCTTCAAAACATGGCTTGTTTCTGTACTAACAAACTGTCAGGCACTTTTATAAATTATATTCTTACGGATTATTTGTCAAGCTTTTAATTGCACAAATAGAAGAGGAATTCTGTACTAAAGTCAAAAGAGTGTGACATGTTTCAAACCAGTATTTATATTCTAATTTGTGTTAATGGGCGTAAATCTCATAAGTTTAAGAACAAAAGAAAGTAGAAATGCGCCACGGTTTATTTTAAAACTAATGAAGTGACCAACATTTCAAGAGGAGTAATTTGGATTTAATTAACTGATCATATCTAACTTACACAAGTTACATAACACCATATACAAGTTTGCTGATGACACCCCTGTTGAGGGCCATATCAAAGGTGATGATGAATCAGCATACAGGAGGGAGTTTGAAAATTTAACTGAGTGGTGTAATAACAACAACTTCTCACTCTATGTCAATAAGACCAAGGAACTGGTTGTTGACTTCAGGAGAGGGAAACCAGAGGTCCATGGGCCAGTAATCAGCGAAGGATCAGAGGCGAATACTGTCAGTAACTTTAAATTCCTGGGTGTCACTATCTCAGAGGACCTGTCCTGGACCCATCATATAAATATAATGGTGAAGAAAGCACATCAGTGCCTCTACTTCCTCAGGAATCTGCAGAGATTCCGAATGTCATCAAAAACCTTGGCAAACTTCTTTAGATGTATGGTGGAAACGACTGATTGGCTGCATTATGACCTGGTATGGGATCACCATCACCAATACCTTTCAGCAGAAAGTCCTACAAAAGGAGTGGATTTGGTCCAGTACGTCATTTGGCCCTCCCAACCATTGCGTATATCTACATGAAACGTTGCTGTAGATAAGCAGAATCCATCATCAAAGATCCTCACCACCCAGGCAATGCTCTTTTCTCGCTGCTGCCATCAGGTAGCCACACAGAATACAATGTTCCCCCTCAATTCTTCAAATCCCACCCGGACAGGTTCGTGACACAATGTAATGTTTATAATGGGCCCTTTCCTGGTTAGACTGTTGTCATGTTGTTTAAGTAAATCCACCTGAATTCTCCTAACAAATTCTGCCCCACGTTAGCCTCTGTCACTTAGGAAGTCCCAGTCAATACTAGGGAAATTAAGGTCAGCCACTACAAATACACTATCGTTTTTACATCTTTACAGAATTTGCACCCATATCTGTTCCTCTATCAGAAATTTTACACATTTCTTAGTTCTGAGTTCTACCCACACTGCCTCACTAGATGAGCCCTCCTACATATCCTCTTTAAGTGTAACTTCGATATTCCCTCTGATCAGTAATTAACTACCCACCTATTTTAAATCCCTGTCTATTGTGGATAAAGCATTGAAACCCCAGGATGTTGAGCTGTCAGTCTTGCCCTTCTCTCAGCCCAGTCTCTGTTATGGACACATAGTTCCATATAACTATAAATGTATCTAATTACCCATAATATTCCTTGTAAGGGGTTTCTTCTTTTATGTTACTGCTAACGCTAATACAAATGGCTTCTTTGTTATGTTAACTGCTGAGAAAGTGTTTCTCTCTCGCAGCTTGTTTGGGTTATATTACTGATAAGCCTCCAGAAGACACGGTGCATCATTCAAAGACCCCTCACACCCTCTCCATGAACTGTTTGTTCTTCTGCCATCAGGCAAACATTACAGGAGCATCAAAACTAAAACCACAAGGCTACTAAACAGCTTCCTCCCACAGGCAGTCAGACTGCTAAATAGCTGTTCCACCTGACTCTGCTTTGGACAATTTTAACTTGCACTGGACACTTATAACTGATTTTAACTGACATGTGGCTGTTGTGTTTTACTATTTATTGTTATGTTTATTATTTAGTGTTGCATTTGTTATGTTATGATTGCACTGCCCCTGAGAATTGGGAGAGATGTTATTCTTTCTTGTGTGTCTGTAAGCTATTGTTTGCATGGGCTTTGAGGCAGAAAGCACAATGGGGACAGAGAGAGGAGACACAATGCTGTAAGCTGGAGAGAATTTTGGCCCTTCTCCCATTGAGTCAGGGATAGTGAGGAGGGCTAGCTGTGAGCAGCCTGGGTTACAGCAGGATCCTGAAGGAAAAGAAGTGGAGCCCTGGACACGGGACAGTGGGCTCTGAGTTGCAGTGGGGGCATGAGTGAGAGATTGAGAGAGGAGTTGGCAAGCAGACCCGAGTTATCCCCAGTAGTGTCCGAGCCTGAAGGGTTTAGGTGAGGGAGAACGGAGGTCTCGGAGGATTAGGAAACTCCCAGATAGGTTGGCCTATGTAGCGCCCGTGGAACAGGGCGTGAGGTCTACTATTTGGGGAGCAATGTGACTGTTTGTACCTGGATTGGGTTTTTGCGTCTGCAGGAATGGTTGGTGAGTTATTTTGAAGTCATGGGGACATGACTAAAATTGGTGGGGGGAGAGTGTAAGAGGTTTCTTTTATGTTACTGCTGAGGCTAATAAAATGGCTTCTTTGTTATGTTAACTGCTGAGAAAGTGTTTATCTTTCACAGCTTGTTTGGGTTATATTACTGATAAGAGAATTGTATTCATTTGCTAACCAATTGGGATAGATGTCATTCTTTCTTGTGTGTCTGTAAGCTATTGTTTGCACGAGTTTTGAGGCAGAAGGCACAATGGGGACAGAGAGAGGAGTTGCGATGCTGAAAGCTGGGCGGCGGAACGGACCCTGAGCGGGAGTCTGAGGCCCAGGGTCTTCGGTGAGGAGAGGAGACGAAGACAGACCTGTGTAGAGCATCTGGTTGACCACCGTGGTTGGTCCTAGGTGCTGGTCGAGGAGGTCAGAGGGGATCAAATGGTGGAAAGAAGGCTCCAACTGTTGTGCACGAAGTGGTTGAACTTAGATAAGTTTGGCACCTTTTACTTTCTTTTTAAGTTTTATCTCTATTAATTACATAGTTCCAGTAAGATCTATAAAGTGTAATCGTTTAATCGCATATGGTGTATTGTCTGTTATCTGGTGGGGTGCAGTACATCACACAGCATCCACACAAACTTGATTACTCAGTTTGGAGGGGCCGAAGGCTGCTCCCCCTAGACGAAAGCTAGTTGAGCGAGCCTGAGGCTTAGCAGGGGGGTACACTTATATTGAAGTAAGTACACTTCAGCCCATCAATCCCACTCTGTTCTTTAACCTGACTCTGCCTAATCTTCCTTTCATAGGTATTTGTTCTAAGTACTACCTTTCCCCCAATCTCTCCACTGACTGATCAACTGCTTTGGTTCCCATCTTTATCTCAAAATGTCAATTAACCCATCATAGACAACTATCACCTATCTTCTGCCAGTTTGTATACCCTCCCCTCCCCCACCTTCTCAATCTGATGAAGGGTCTCAGCCGGAAGCATCTATTCTCCTCTATAGATGCTGACAGACCTGTTGAGTTTCTCCAGCATATTGTGTGTGTTGCTCTGGATTTGCGCACATTTCCTGCAGAACCTCTTCAAACCCCAGGATGCATATCATCACGTTCTGGAGAGTTTACTGGCTTTCAATACCACTAACAACAATCATAGAATTTTCCTGCCAATGCTGATTTCTCTTAACTTCTGTTTATATCAAACATACTCTGCTATTTCTGAGGATTTTTTTCCTGTCTAAGTTTTATTTATTATGTCGTTCGATTCCCCTAACACAATTTCTCCAGTTTCAGTCTGTAAGGGACCCATGTTTACAGATTACTATTTTTCTTTACATTTCTGTAGCTGTTTTTTCACAATCTGATTTAGTCTTCCTTATGAGATGAATCAGAACCAGGATGATTATCATTGACTTGTCATGAAAGTTGTTGAACAGCAGAACAAAATAGTGAGGTAGTGTTCATGGGTTCATAGACCATTCAAAACCTGATAACAAAGGGGAAAAAGCTGTTTATACGATTTTGAGTGAGCGTCTTCAGGCCCCTGTATCTCTGCTCTGATGGTGGCACTGAGAAGAAGGCACGTCCAGGATCTTGATTCTCCTTAAGGATGCATACTGCCTTCCTGAGGCATTGCCTTTTTGAAAAGGTTCTCACTGGTGGAGCCGCTAGTGCCCAGGATGGAGCTGGTTGAGTCTGCAGCCCTTTACAGCTTTCCTTTTATCCCATGCATTGGAGCCTCCAGTACCAAGTGGTGATGCAACCAATCAGAAGATTCTCCATGGCACATCTATAGAAATGTGTTAGCCTCCTCAAACTCCGAATGAAGTATAGTCACTGACATGCCTTCTTTAAAATGCTGGGCCCAGATTAGATCATCTGAGATGCTGATGCCCGAACTTGAGACTGTTCACCCTTTCCACTGCGGACCCCTCAATGACGAATCTCGTATTCCACTTCCCTTTATCAACTTACTCCAGTTGGCTTTAGGATTCGTTTCCAAGCCTCTCAATTTGGACCTTCTGAGGATCCCAGGTACTCACATTTTATTGACTCTGCCTCTCGCCGCTTCTCCCGTCAAGCTCTGAAGGCGACGCTCTCCGCCATGAGGAGGTACTTGGTGTCCCTATCCCAGACCCTTCCACACCTTCGGGACACTTTCTTCGCCGTCTGTAACGGTCCTACCCGTTAGTTCATCCTCCGTCGGATTCACGCCTGCAATCGCCGTTTTTTTGACTTTGTCATGTTAGGCAAAGATCGCAAAATCCTACATCTACGGACTCCAGAGCCTGCCGGCCCCGACGCTAGCAGGCATGAACTTTCAATTGCGGCGCCTGCCATTGATCTCGGCGGCTCCAACACCTCAGGACATATTCAAAACCCGGACTCCAGCAACGACCATGGACACCATCAAAGCGATTGCACAACCACCAACTGCGACGCCAGCCTTGAACTCCAGGCCGGGTCTTTATGTGCTGCTGTTGTGACTCCCGTCTCCCCTTCCCCCACCACCACTCCGCAGCCCCGTCTTCCTCAGATCCCACCGTCAGCTCCTGGGCCCTCAGAGGCTCCATCTTCCTCTCACCTCAACCCTCCCCTCTCCATTGACACCCCCAGCCTCCCCCCTCCCCCCTCTGATCCCAGCTCTCATCCGTGCCGGGTCTTTACCATCCCCTCCGACCTTCAACTGTCGGAGGCAGAACGCTCTGTCCTCAGTAAGGGCCTCACCTTTGTCCCCCTTCGCCCACACCTCAGCGAGTTCCGTGTTCGCCATGATGCGGAACTTTTCTTCCGCCGTCTCCGTCTCCGAGACTACTTCTTCGGCAAGGACTCTTCCACCCCCACCGATGACCCCTTCTCCCGTCTTCAACCCTCCTCTTCTTCATGGACACCCCGCTCTGGTCTTCTGCCTGCTCTGGATCTCTTTATTGCCAACTGCCGACGGGACATCAACCGTCTCGACTTCACCGCACCTTGTCCCCATTCCAACCTCACTCCTTCGGAACGCTCTGCTCTCCACTCCCTCCGCACTAATCCTAACCTTATTATTAAACCCGCTGATAAGGGGGGTGCTGTTGTAGTCTGGCGGACTGACCTCTACCTTGCCGAGGCACAGCGACAACTCGCGGATACCTCCTCTTATTTACCCCTCGATCGCGACCCCACTAAGGAGCACCAGGCCATTGTCTCCCACACTATCACCGACTTTATCCGCTCAGGGGATCTCCCATCCACTGCTACCAACCTTATAGTTCCCACACCCCGCACTTCCCGTTTCTACCTCCTACCCAAGATCCACAAACCTGCCTGTCCTGGCCGACCTATTGTCTCAGCTTGCTGCTGCCCCACCGAACTCGTTTCTGCATACCTCGACACTGCTTTATCACCCCTTGTTCAATCCCTTCCGACCTATGTTCGTGACACTTCTCACGCTCTTAAACTTTTCGATGATTTTAAGTTCCCTGGCCCCCACCGCTTTATTTTCACCATGGATGTCCAGTCCTAAAATACTTCCATCCCCCATCAGGAAGGTCTCAAAGCTCTACGCTTCTTTTTGGATTCCAGACCTAATCAGTTCCCCTCTACCACACTCTGCTCCGTCTAGCGGAATTAGTCCTTACTCTTAATAATTTCTCCTTTTGCTCCTCCCATTTCCTCCAAACTAAAGGTGTAGCTATGGGCACCCGTATGGGTCCTAGCTATGCCTGCCTTTTTGTTGGGTTTGTGGAACAATCTATGTTCCGTGCCTATTCTGGTATCTGTCTCCCACTTTTCCTTCGCTACATCGACGACTGCATTGGCGCTGCTTCCTGCACGCATGCAGAACTCGTTGACTTTATTAACTTTGCCTCCAACTTTCACCCTGCCCTCAAGTTTACCTGGTCCATTTCCGACACCTCCCTCCCCTTTCTAGATCTTTCTGTCTCTGTCTCTGGAGACAGCTTATCCACTGATGTCTACTATAAGCCTACTGACTCTCACAGCTATCTGGACTATTCCTCTTCTCACCCTGTCTCTTGCAAAAACGCCATCCCCTTCTCGCAATTCCTCCGTCTCTGCCGCATCTGCTCTCAGGATGAGGCTTTTCATTCTAGGACGAGGGAGATGTCTTCATTTTTTAAAGAAAGGGGCTTCCCTTCCTCCACTATCAACTCTGCTCTTAAACGCATCTCCCCCATTTCACGTACATCTGCTCTCACTCCATCCTCCCACCACCCCACTAGGAATAGGGTTCCCCTGGTCCTCACCTACCACCCCACCAGCCTCCGGGTCCAACATATTATTCTCCGTAACTTCCGCCACCTCCAACGGGATCCCACCACTAAGCACATCTTTCCCTCCCCCCCCCTTCATTCCGCAGGGATCGCTCCCAACACAACTCCCTTGTCCAATCGTTCTCCCCCATCCCTCCCCACTGATCTCCCTCCTGGCACTTATTTGTGTAAGCGGAACAAGTGCTACACATGCCCTTACACTTCCTCCCTTACCACCATTCAGGGCCCCAAACAGTCCTTCCAGGTGAGGCATCACTTCACCTGTGAGTCGACTGGGGTGATATACTGCGTCCAGTGCTCCCGATGTGGCCTTTTATATGTTGGTGAGACCCGACGCAGACTGGGAGACCGCTTTGCTGGGCATCTACGCTCTGTCCGCCGGAGAAAGCAGGATCTCCCAGTGGCCACACATTTTAATTCCGCGTCCCATTCCCATTCTGACATGTCTATCCACAGCCTCCTCTACTGTAGGGATGGAGCCGCACTCGGGTTGGAGGAGCAACGCCTTGTATTCCGTCTGGGTAGCCTCCAACCTGATGGCATGAACATCGACTTCTCTGACTTCCGCTGGGGCCCTGCCTCCCCCTCGTGCCCCATCTGTTACTCATTTTTGTGCGCACATTCTTTCTCTCACTCTCCTTTTTCTCCCTCTGTCCCTCTGAATGTGCCTCTTGCCCATCCTCTGGGTCACCCCCCCCCTTGTCTTTCTTCCCGGACCTCCTGTCCCATGATCCTCTCGTATCCCCTTTTGCCTATCACCTGTCCAGCTCTTGGCTCTATCCCTCCCCCTCCTGTCTTCTCCTATCATTTTGCATCTCCCCCTCCCCCTCCAGCTTTCAAATCCCTTACTCACTCTTCCTTCAGTTAGTCCTGACGAAGGGTCTCGGCCTGAAACATCGACTGCGCCTCTTCCTATAGATGCTGCCTGGCCTGCTGCATTCACCAGCAACTTTGATGTATGTTGCTTGAATTTCCAGCATCTGCAGAATTCCTGTTGTTTCCCTTTATCAATTTGTTGTTTCTCCTTTGCTGCATTCTAAATCTTTTTCACTCTCAGGCCCCTGCTCCCATTGACAATATTATGTCTTTCCTCTTATCTAATGCCACCTTTAACCTCTTTTATCTTGAAACTGGATAACTTTTCCTACTGGATTTTTTGTGCCTTAAAAAGACATACAGTATATTTATTGTAGCAGTTAAATTGCATGATTGGTATTATACATTCAGTAGCCATTTTGTTAGGAACCTCCTGTACCTTATAACCCGTGGCCATCTAGTGTATGTTTATGGTCTTCTGCTGCTGTAGCCTATCCACTTCAACGTTCAAGAAGTGTGTTCGAAGATGTTCTTCTGCACACCACCGTTGTAATGTGTGCCTGCCTGAGTTACTGTCGCCTTCTTGTCAGCTTGAACCAGTCTAACCATTCTCCTCTGACCTCTCTTACAAACAAGGCATTTTCTCCAACAGAACTGCCACTTACTGGATGCTTTTTTGCTTTTTGCACCATTCTCTGAAATCTCTAAAGACTATTGTGTGTGAAAATCACAGGAGATGAACAGTTACTGAGGCACTCAAACTATACATCTAACACCAATGATCATTCCCACAGTCAAAGTCACATAGATCACACTTCTTCCCCATTCTGCCCCAGAGTGTATATTTTAAATATAATTTTCTATTCTGTTATATCCCACTCATGCTTTTACCTACATACTTATTGTTAAGATTTAAGACCCTTGTTTTAGATTGAACTAAATCAATTTTACTCTTAATATAAAAATATGATTTTGTGATCACTCTCTTCTAAGGGGCAATGAACACAAGATCATTAATTATCACTTTGTCTTAGCCAATTCTCATGTTAGATATTCAAAATACTGATCTGCAAAATCATGTTTTATTCAGCAATTGGTAACTCACTTATTTGATTACCCATGTACGAATTTGGAGGTAGGATCACTTTCAATTTCTGCAGGAGGCCAAAACTCCCCAAATGATGACATAAATAATAGTCGGAGAGCATCCTAGTCTGATTCCATTCTCTTACAATTTACACAATTATCTTGTAATGGGATCTACTAGAATCTATCAGGTGCAAAAATTCGGATAGAATTTTCCTTAAGCACCTGAAGGTGAAAAAGAATAGCCAACTCAATTTGTACAAATTTAACCATCTCTGAAGTCAAGCCATATCTTGAGCAGCGACTTCATGATGGAATTATGATATTCATCCTTGGATAAATCTAGGATAAGTTTTCTGATGACTGGTACAGTGTGCATAACCTCTAAATACTATTCCTCAAAGATCATGTCCGAGGGAAAACAGATGGGCATTCCCATGTTCCAAATCTGGCCTCCAGGAGGAGAAAATGGCAGCATGACGCAGCGTGTGCGACCACTCAGGTGAATGATATCTGTTATCTGTCAAGTAGGGTGCCATGCACAATCCTGATTTGATGGAGACAGACGTGAGAGAACGGAGGAACATCTGGAGAAACATCTGAAATGCCTTTTTCACTGCTGTTGTTACTGTGTGATCGACAATCTCTGGAGGGGAAAGCCCCGAGTCCTCTGCTTTGCTTGTTGCTCGGCGGCCAGGACGGAGTCGAAGAGCTCGGCAGAGATGGTGCTCGGTGCTCGGTGTCGAAGGGCTGGTTGGAGGCTCGAAGTTTTCGACGGACTCAGTGTCGGCTGTGGTAGGGTGCTTCCAATGCATTGACAGTTGTCGGTGCCTAGAGGTTTATGGCAGAAAAAGTTTCTCCCTTCTGCCGCCTGCTATCAGGACTATCGGGAGTGGATCGGAACTTTGAGACTTTTTTTTTACCGTTCCTATGGTCTGCTCTTTATCAAATTATGGTACTGTTTTACACTGCTGTAACTATATTCTATAATTATGTGGTCTTGTCAGTGTTAGTCTTTGGTTTGTCCTGTTTTTTTTTGTGATATCACTCCGGAGGAACATTGTATCATTTTTTAATGCATGCATACATTTCTAAATGACAATAAACGAGGACTGAGTGTCTTCATAATCTAAAAACCTACACGGACAATGCTTCCCAACTCTTTCTGTGCTACATTGAAAACAGCATCAGTGCCATTTCCTGCACCTGTACAGAGCTTGGCAAATTCATCAACTTTGCTATCAAATAACATCCCTAGCTGAAATCCACTTGGTCCACTTGGGAGAAAGATAATCCATTAGCAACTTCTATAATTCCACTGACACCCTGAGTTACCTCAGCTACATCTCCTCCCACTCGGTCACTTGCAAGGATGCAATTCCCTTCTTTCAGCTGCATCTGTTCTTGTGTTGAGGCTTTCCACTTCAGGATATCCAAGATGCCCTCCTTTATTCAGTCCCCCAGTGCTGTAGCTCTTATCTTATACATCTCCCCACACAGGGATGCTAGCACCAGGCTCATCTTCTCCTTCCTTCTACTTTGCTTTCTGGAGGGATTGTTCTCTCTTTCCTATAATTCCTTTGTCTGCTCATCCCACCACACTGATCTTCCTCCAGGCAGTTAACAATGCAAACACAATAAATGTTACACCCTTCCCTATACCTTTTCCCTCAGTACTATTCAGAGCCCTTCATCCTTCCAGATGAAGCAATCTTTCATATCTGAATCTATCAGTGTCACTTGTTGCATTTGGTGCTCCTAGAGTGTCCTCCTCTACATCAGTGAGACCAAATGCAGAATAAGGGGAATCACTTTGCCAAGGACCCTTACTCTCTCTGCCAATATAACCAAGATCTCCTGGTGGCCAGCCATTTTAATTCCACTTCCCACTTCTACCCCGACATTCTTGTCCATTGTCTCCTGCACTACCATTCTGAGGCTACATGCAGATTAGAAGAACAGAACCTCACATTCTATCTTGGTGGCATGAACATTAATTTCTCTAACTTCTGGTACCCACTCACATCTACCCCCTTTATTTCCCCCCTTGCCTCCTTCCCTTTAGTCCTATCAGGTTTGATCTTCTTCAACTCTTTTTCACATCCACCTATCTTCTCCCAGTGTGTTACATCATTCCCACTCTCTCCGTCCCTCACCTGCCAATAATCTCCCTCTAATCTAGATCCACCTATCACCTACCAGTTCTTGCTCCACCCTTTCTCTCCATATTTTTTACACAAGTTAACTCCACTCTTTCTTTCTGGTCCTGAAGTAGGATCTTCACCCAAAACATCAACTGTCTATTTCTCCTTGACAGATGTTGCCTCCAACATCTTCTGTGTTGCTCTTGTTTTTAAGGGAATGGATATTCTGGAGGAAGGTACTGAGAATGGCTGTGTGAAGATGTCTAAATTGTTTTTGGAGTTAGGGTTAGGAGTGTTGAATGGGGCAGGATAGATTTGGTCACAACAGACATAGTAAATAAGAAGGTCAATGAAACAGGATGGGGCCATTGGAGTGTTGACCTAGGTAAAGGCAGCAATAAATGGTTTAACAGAAGGCCCTTTGGGAAAATCCATGTTTACAGTACCTAACAGGAAGCCAAACCTGCCCAACAGAGGAAAGAATAAGAGTTGTAGGAGCATCAACAAAAATCGGCACGAGTGTAATTACTTCCAACGTACAACTTATTCCACTAGCAAACAAATGGTGACAATGGGTGTGTGTGTGTATGTGAGTGTGTGTGTGTGTGTACATGTACAAGAAAAAATCCTTCCCCCAAAAATTAATAATGTACAATGTAACACATAACATATAAGGCAAACTTAACCCTTAATAGTCTGGGTGAATTCTGCCTAATGAAATTGGGTAATGGCATTGGAGAAAGTGTATAGAACAAAAACTCCATATACATAAGAGTTGATAGGTTTAGGTGTAAGTTGTTTTTCAGCTGTAGGTCCATAATTCATGACTAGTCATCATGAACCAAACATTGGAATAATTTACTTGACATATCTTTAATATCCCATCAGGAGTTTAATTTGAGTTCAGAACTAGAAATGAGATTGCATAAATAAATCAATTTTTAAAAAGTCAGTTTAAACGCTAGCATAATTAGACAAACAATGTCACATAGGTCAGAAACTGGCATAAATATCTATAAATCTCTAAGTAGATCAAACATAACTATAATGTAATTACCACATTACAGGCACTTGTCGAAGGTTTTTCATGCCAAACTTATAGACAAATTGATGGAAAAATGGGGCTAATACTTGACGGAGAGGGAAGGTAAGAGATACTAGATTTGAAGGGATTTTTTTCCAGATGTAAATCTATAATATTTGCAATGACTGCATTTGCCATACTGCAGGCATTTTGTTCAACTCATGATTAAAAATCAGATATCATCGTGACTGCTGATTTGGCCCCAGTACCCCTACAGAGAATTGCATCATTTTGACTACTTCAGGTAAAAATATCAGAAAGCAGCTTTTAATAGTAAGGCAATTTGAGGCAGATAATTGGTAAACCAGTGATTTTCTCTTCCTTTCCAAAACAGAAAGTCATTGGTACTTTATAAAAGCCATCTGTCTGGATGTAAAATTTGACATAATTTTTTATCATTACATAGCTTACTATATTTTTTTTCACCAGTGTGAAACCTGATAATAACCAATTTTGGATTACATTGCATTAATGTGGAAATTTGACCAGGAACCTCTGTCTATTAATCACTCTTACTCCCCAGAGTGATGGCCATGTCAAAGGCACATGGAATGATGTCATTCTCCTTTGGACATTCCATCTGAAGCATTGCAAACAAACCTGAACATTGTTGTTCCAAATTGACTAGTATAGGGATGTTCCTGCGACTCTTAGTTTTCATGGCATTCCTATATACTTAGCATCTTTTGGACATCTTTTAGCATCTTTTGAACCCTTCACAATGCCAAGGTCCATAATATCATAAGACCATAAGACAGAGGAGCAGAATTAGGCTATTCAGCCCATTGAGTCTGTTCCGCCATTCGATCATGGCTGATCCCAGATCCCACTCAACCCCATACACCTGCCTTTTCGCTATATCCTTTGATGCCCTGACCGATCAACTTCCACCTTAAATATACCCATGGACTTGGCCTCCACCGCAGTCTGTAGCAGAGCATTCCACAGATAAACGTCAATGCCGCAGCGTAAACTCCAGCTCCCTGATGTCTTGCTCTACATGTATATTCTAGCCCAAGATGTCTCAGATTTCCCTCACCCCCAACCACCTACAAGGAGATTCTAGGTTTCCCCTTATTTCCCCATCCCTCCCTATTTAACCCCCATAGCAGACACTAGTCAGGCCCAATAAATATTAATGAAAGATTTTTTTTACTAAAAATGGAACATTTTACCAATTGCACCCAAGAATCAGGGCCCTTTAAGTTCATTTGAATTCCTGGACTATCAAAGCAATCATTATACATTGGGTTCAGACTGGAGAATAAACTGGTTAGCATCTTTCCCCTTTTAGGAAATATTAGCGCAACATGGAGGAAAAAGGAGGCTCCCAAATTATCTGAAGCTGCAGTCATGCTTATGGTAGAAGAGTTGGTAAGAAGAAGGAACAGATTAGCTCTGTCTGCTGAGGACCAGGAGACCTATTTGACATGTTCACCAATGGCATTGCAGACAGTCTTTGAAAAGGTCAAATCTGAAAAACACGGAGCCAGAATTTCGATGGACTCACACGTGATCACTGCTTCCTCACAACTCCAGCAACATGGATTCAATCCTGACCCTGCATTCAAGGATAGTTTCTGTTGACATTATTCAGCGTGTTCTAAAGCATCTTAATTTGTACCTCTTGGCATTGAAATCCTCACTTAATCTGTTACATTGATTCCCATCAAAATTACCAATTTAAGTAAATCACCTCATTTTCACCTTACAACTTCCTTATTCTTTATTCATAGTTTGTTGTTACTCAAAATTGTCTGCAACATTTGACATTCTACCTATGATGAATTTGTGAAGTAATCATACATTGTGATGGAATGGTACTTTGGAGAAAATATTAAGTTCATTGATCTGGCTGTTCACATCACCAGGCAGATTTTTCCAAATTGTTATAAGTTGATGAAATTGTGCCAAATGAAAATACATCAATAATGCAAACAAAAAGAGATTAACAGAAGGAATAAGCATCCAACTTGTTTACAAGATGAAAACTGACAGAAAACCCCTTGTGTAATCATACATATTTCAAATAGTTCTATTCAGCCAATCTGTCAAATTCTGGCAAGCTGATTATAAATTTATGCCAAGAATTGTTTTTCTTTTACCTGACCATAAAACTACTAAACCTCATTTGTTGTGCTCGGGTTTGTGATTTCTTTTTCTCTCCCCATCGTCTAAAAGTATAATTAATGCTGCTGTGCAAATCCAATGCATGAGCTTTCCTCTGGCACAGTTCCCAGTTACTATAATTCACATGAGAATGCAGAGAGTACTCTGGACCCAAATTATCTGTCAAGAAACTAAGACAAAGAAATAGAACAATTATTTTATTTTCTGAAACCAGGAAATATCCATTATTCTTAACTATCTTTAAACCAATATCATTAAAACAGTCAACTGGATAGTCACGCTTATCACTGATATTAACAGACCTTGACATATGTATGAATTGGTCTCATATTTTCTTGCATAACAATAGCAAGTGTGGTTCAAATTTATTTGAAATAAATTTGTTCCTTAACAGTTTGGGGGCTTGTCATGGTCATGAAAGTTAAATTCTTTTTTGCTAACTTATATATTTTGTTGGCACTTTAAGCAATCTTTAACATCCTTCTTTATGCTTTGCCATGAAGAAAAAAATGCTTATAAACTATGAATATGTTCTCAATCATGTTTCTAAAATATGACCAAAATGCTTCCACTGAGGTTCTGGCAGGATGGCTATAATTTCTTTAGTATTTGTTTTACCAATGACACTCCAAAAAATGAAGAATGATATTACATATTTCATGCTTTTAACAATTAGTTTTTAATGGAACAGCATAAAATATACTCTGACTATGAATGCTGGATTCTTTCTATCCCAATTCAAAACATCTGAAGGAAATTAATGACTCAAAATCGAAGAGACGAGCAAAAGCAATAATGATGACAGCTGGAAAAAGCATGCATTCTCCTGGGAGAAATGATTGAGAGGAGTCTTTTGTGTAAGGAGATTAGATAGTGAATTAATCAGGAGGTTAAAGCAAGATGATAATCAAACTGACAATTAGTACATAGGCAGCATACACGCTGTCTTTCTGTGCAGTTGTCATTCAAATTGGAAGTGGTCTGAAAGATCATTTACCCCCCCCCCCCCCATTTGGCAGTGGAGCATACTCACCAATATTGCCCTTAATCCTTTTGTCACACTTCTCAAATAAGGACAACACCCTAACATCTCATAATAAACTTCATCAAAATTGATGGCACATGTTCATCTTCTTTGATCACAAGCATTAATAGAGACTGAATAATAAGTCACCGGTTTAAAATTCTACAATCATCAGGCAATTCACGTTAGATCGCTGATATTTCAGTTCTTCTTTACCATGAGCAATCAAAGACAAATTTTTACCTCCATGGATTCTTCTGCAGATCGGTTTGATTCATTTTCCGCTTATTTCAAGTCGCTTTTCAATGCCTTGTCCTAGTTATAGTGTTGGAGCCTGGAATATATCAAGGTAGATTAATGTCCTTTACAGCTTATTCCTGGGTTGGGAGAATGGTGCTTCTACCATCCTTCACATATAACCTGACATATCTTGTGCCCTATTTGTACGTATGGACTGAAAAATCCATTGGGAAAGTGAGCCTGCTCATCATCAAGTACTGACTGCTGCTGAGGGGAAAATAGAAAATATTGGAAACACTCAGCATTTTGTTGCACCCGTGAAAAGAGAAACAGAGTTAATGCTAACTTCCTCTCCCACAGCAGTGTTTCTACCATTTCCTGTTTTTCTTTCATATATTTATTCATATATCTGGTAGGAATTGATGTAGATATGGCAATAATGTAAATTGGTTCTTCATGATCAGCAAATACTTGATAAGTCAAAGTCTTGTTTCAGTGTTGTACTTTTATGGCTCAGTGACACCAATTTTTTTTTTCTCTGGAAGGAAGTGACTTACGTTCAACATCAAATATGACTTACATTCATGATATGTGTGAAAAATTAAACAAAAATATGAAGCAAATATGAACAAACAAAATACTAAATACATTTTCAGCATCTGCAGGTTTTATGTTCAAATTTCATGTTACTAGGGTTCAAATGCATTTTCAAGCTGGTCACCAGCTTTACATAAGCACTATATAGAAATGACATTACCTCCCACTAGAAAAAGTACAGGTAAAAATTTATCTTACTCTATTTTAATACTTTTATTTTACTTAAGTTAATACTTAAATATTTTAAGTAAGTTTATGTAAGTTTCTGAATGTTTTTTTTTCTCTATTAGCCAAGGCCATAGGCAGCAGTGAGCTGTTAAATCCAGGGGCTGAGTACAAAGTTCAAAGTAAATTTATTATCAAACTATAGACATGTTACCATATACAACCCTGAGCTTGAGAAGGGGGCTAAACACACATCCTGTGGTGCACCTGTGCTGATGGAGATTGTGGAGGAGATGTTGTTACCAATACAAACTGACTGGAGTCTGCAAGTGAGAAAATTGAGGATCCATTTGCACAAGGAGGTATTGAGGCCTGGGTCTTGAAGCTTATTGATTAGCCTTGAGGGGATGATAGTATTCAAAGCCTAGCTGTTGTCAATTAAGAGTATCCAGAAATACTGTATGCATCTTTGCTGTCCAGATATTCAAGGATTGAGTGAAGAGCCAGTTAAATGCCATCTGCTTTTGACTTGTTGTGACAGTAGGCAAACTAGAGTGGGATCCAATTCACTTCTCAGGCAGGAATTGGTATGTTTCATCACCAACCTCTCAAAGCACTTCATCACATTCAATGTAAATGCTATTGGTCAATGGTCTTAGGCACTGGTATCAATGAAGCCTGCTTGAAGCAATTGGTACATCAGACTGCTGAAGCGAGAGGTTAAAGATATCAGTGAACACTCATATCAATGAATACTCCAGCCAGTTGATCAGTACTTGACCAGGTACCCCCTCTGGGACAAATGATTTCTATAGGTTCATGCTCCTGAAGGATATTCTCACTTCGGCCTCAGAGACTGAAATCACAGGGTCATCGGGGGCTGTGGGAGTTTGCCCTCCATGTCTTGATGGTCATAGCAAGCATAGAAAGCAAAGCTGACTCGAGGGTTGACCATGCTGGTGTGTTGCACATTGGAGTGTAATATTATAGTTTTTTGCAGATAAAACAATGTGAGACATTTATTGAACTCCAAAACAGTGAACACAAAGCATGGTAGAAGTCCTTTATATCATTACGCAATCATGTCAGTCCCACCTCTTAAAGTGAACCTCATTCAATGCCAGTGGTTGTGAGTTCTGTATGTTTTCACCAGTTACATGACCCTGCATAATTCACCAAAGCCTCTCTGAAGCCTGGACAAGCTGCTCAGCTCAGGTCCTATGTCACATGGGGGGAGGAACAACACGTGTCTCTGGCTCATCCAGAGGCTCCTGGTCATGTTGTGATGGGAGGGGCGTGGTAACTAAGTGGGCCCGTTTAAGGTGACCTATCAAAGCACACTCAAGTTTTCACCTCTTATCTATGATAAAAGTCTTTTCTCTCCATTCCAAAATGTGGAGCGGGCCGTTGTAAGGGAGCCTAGGAGATGCTGGGGGGGCACCATGCCAGATGAAACTAAACAAGGTGGAATATGAGTCAACAGGAACCCAAGAGTGCTGTATGCCATGATGGAAGGTAGGAATGGATGCAAAGGAATTGAATTTAGTGAGGAGGGTGGGGTGCTGTTGGGAGGCCAACCAAGCAGTCATGGCATTAGAAATAAAGTCACCTGGCACTCGTAATGGCTACCGATATACCATCTCTGCCACGGATGACAGTAGGTCCTCTTTTGATGCTCTTCTGAGCCCCAGCAGGACTCGATGGGAGACAATTATGCCAACTCTCATTTGTCACGGAAGCTTTCAGTCCAGCCTTTAATGAGCGGAGAAACTGCTCGCATAGGCCATTGGACTGTGGGTGATACGCTGTGGTGTGATGTAGCCTAATGCCAAGGCTCTGGCCCATCGCAGCCCAGAGGTCTGATATGAACTGGGGACCGCAGTTAGAGGAAATATCAGATGGAGTGCCAAACCAAGTAACCCAGCTGCTGATGAATGACCAATCCATGAGTCGATGCTAGAAAGATGACCTCTGGCCTCCTGGTAGTACAGTCCACCATGGTAAGGAGGTGTGTGAAACCATGGGAGGGGGAGAGAGGACCAACAAGCTCCACATTGACAAGGCCAAACCATCACTCAGGAATCTCAAAAGGTGCCAATGGTGCCTGAACTTGACAGTTAATTTGTGCCCACTGGCATTCTCCACAAACTACAGTCCAATCACGCAGTCCTTTCTGAGGCCATGCCACGCAAACTTTACTGCAGTCAGTTTCTGTGAGGCCTTTTAGCCTGGAAGCAAGAGGCCATGTATGGAGTTAAAAATAGTCTATCTCCATTTTGCAGGAACTATGGGGCAAGGGCGACTGGCTGAGACATCGCACAGGAGAAAATGCCAGCTTTCCCAAAATTAATATCGGTCAACCGAAGGCCCTTGATTGCTATTCAGTTAGCCTGGACCTCTGGGTCTGTAGCTTGGTCAGACCTTGAGAACCAATCAGCCACAGCATTATTTTTCATCCTGGCATGTTTTAAATCAGTTGTGAAAACCAAGTGACACTACCACGTAATAGAATTTGGTGTGATCTGTAGTGATTTCGCACAGCACAAATTGAACCTCGGTTTGTACAAACCAAGCAACGCCATTTTGCTTCTAAAACACCAACAGTTTCAAAGCGACTGTGTTGGCTGGCAAGTATGATAATTCTGAAATCATCCTAGAGTATCAAGGTCACCAATGTAGGTTTTTGCAAAAAAATGACGCAATGCATTTTATGTTTAAGAAAAAAATGTAACAACTCATTTATTGAACTCCGAAAAATTGAACACAAAGCAGGGTAAAAGTACTTTATGTAATTACATAATCATGTCAAACCCACCTCTAAAAGTGAACCCCAGAGATGGAGAAGGAGAACTTTTGGTGCCCATCCACCTAAACTGTGAGCGAGGATGGATCGAACTAAGCAGCAAGCCAGTTTGGAAAGGTTGAGAATGGCTTCAGGCTGGGTGGTGAGGTGTAAGCCCAGAGTGCATCACTGTGATGGGGCCCGGATCCTAATGTGCATCATGATCCAGTGTTTGGATGATTTAAATGCAGGCCTGGATAACTAAAAAGGCAAGGCATCAGGACCGGAGGCGAAGGTTGGGCCAATTCATCTTGCTCTCCCATGATGTTCACTCCTCTCTCCACTGTGCTGATACTGTGAGACTGCTCCAGCTATTATATACTTCATGTCTGCGAGCTTCATTCCTGATGCCATGACTGTCTGCGAGTTCATCATTTGCCCCGCTATAATGAACTAAGACCAAGGCTTTGGGCCTACTTTGGCTGCTCCAGGATTCGGATCTATGGACTCAATTTGGTTTGGAATACTGTTGCTTGCTTTTATTGTTTGCGTGATTTGTGTCTTCTCTTCCTCTTTCTCTGCACATTAGGTGTTTTTTTTAAATTGGCTTCTTTTGTGTTTCTTGCTTGGTGACCATCTGTAAGCAGACAAATCTCAAGGTTGTGTAATTCATTATATTCTTTGATAATAAATGTACTTTGATTCCTTTGAATCCTTTAAAAGGTATTGAGCTCATCTGGGAGCGAAGCCACCTTGTTGTTTGATTTCTCTTTGTAGGAGGAGATAGCATTCTAGCCCTGCCACAGCTGTCAATCATCCTTCAGTTATTTATGTTTGGTCCTAAATTGCCAAATCGCACATGAAATGGCTTTCCAGAGATTGTACGTGGACCTCTTGTATTCAACTGGGTGCCAGACCTGAATGCCACTGACCTGGCCCTGTGCAGATAATGAATCTCATGGTTCATCCAGGGCCTCTGGTTAGAGAAGTCTCTGAATGATTTAATGCGGACACACTGATTTGTTTTTATAAATTACATGACAATCATGGTGTATTTGTTCAGACTCTCTGATGAGTCCTTGAACATGGTCCTGCACAAGACATATACCACCGAAAGCCAAAAAAATTAAAGCTATCAAAAGCGTTTTACACTTGGTATCAGATGATGATGCATATTACGTATATTATAAATCACAGCAGTTTGATGTCATTCAATTTTAAGATCCTTTCTGTAAAGAAATATTATTACAAATCCCAAATGTGATGCTGGGAGCAAATGAAGAAACACTCTAATAAGTAATAATGTGAGCTATTTTCTTCAGAAATATTTGCATCTTGGTTCTTCCATGTTCATTCCACCATTTTACACTATGTAACAGCCAGCAACAGTTTTACCCATGGTAATGAACTGTATGACAGAATTCCTCAAGCTGTTCAGCACTAAAAGAATGGTTTTGACACGCAGTCATTGAGGTCAATTCGTTGAACATCTTTATTCTATTGAGTGTACAGTTCAGGTGGCTTTGTCTAGTGTTTATAATATCTCATTACAGATCATGTTAATTGAATGGACTCTTTCTGATCATATTTCCATGGAAACCCTGCTTGTGGCCTGTTAAACTTTGGGCCAAGGATATGTGCCAAATGCTACTCATCTTGACTATCAGTACAATGGTAAAGCAGTGTATCCTGTATCCTTTTTAACAGCCACACATAGCCCTCCACCACAAATTACTTCAGTCAGTAGAGACGATCCCTCACAGTTCCTGTGACCGAGGTTCCATCTTGACTTCATAAGCCATTTGTGTAGAATCTGCACATTCTCCTTATAACAATTTGAGTTCTCCCCAGTTCTCCAGATTCTTCTGATATCCAAAAGGCAGGCTGGCAAGTAGGTTAATTGTGACTGCAAGTTGTCCCTATGCATAATTAACTGGTGAAATCTTGAAGCAGTTGATGGAAGTGGGGTTAGACTAAAGTAGGATTAGTGTAGATAGATTTTTTGTGGTCATCATTGTTAACATTGAATTGGTGGGTCAAAGGTCTTCTTTCCATTATGTATCTCTATGATACTCATTGACACCAACTTTTTTTCTGGAAGAAAGTGACCTACATTCAATATCAAAGGATGTATACACAACATCTTCACAGTTTTAACCCCAGATGAAATGACAGAGAATAGTGAACATCTGCAAATTCTGCAATGGTTAATTTTCAGCCTCATCACCCTCAATGGCTCTGGCCAGACTGCCTCTATGGAGCTTTCTATAACATCAACAAAGCCCAGAAAACAATTAGTCACATGACACAAATCCAAAATGGTAACAATCCAAAAGGAAAAAGTATTTCTTACATCAATCAATATATTTAGTATCACACATGAAATGCAGGCCAGGCAGCATCTGTGGAAAAAGAGTAAACAGTCGACGTTTCAGGTTGAGACCCTTCATCAGAGTCCTAAACATCGACTGTTTACTCTTTTCTATAGATGCTGCCTGGCCTGCTGAGCTCATCCAGCATTTTGTGTGTGCTATGTTGACGTCCAGCATTTGCAGATTTCCTCTTGTTTGTGGTATACTCTAAGAATGTTCTACTAAACAATCAGAGCTTGGTCACTGCTACTTTTTCCTAAAGACCAACAAAAGTCAACAAAAGTATCCATCACAAAAAATAATAAAATCAAAAAATATTCTGACTATATATATATTGGCTTATTCAAAATATTTTGGTAATCTTTTAAAGGTGGCTATGCAGGAAAAGCTGAGTGCCGTAACTAAGCAAAGGATAATGTTGCCACAGATCCACTGGGCTGCAAAGGTTGTTTTGGTGTGGCTCTGTTGGGATTTGAGATAAAAATTGCCATTAATCCATTTTTGGACACCATATTGAGAAGTTGAAGTGCATATACCATAAACCAGCATTAAGAGTGATATTGAAGTTCTTAAGTTGTCAGGTAGCTCTCAGTGAAAAGGTTTCTGTGGCTGGATCTTCAGATGACATCCTCTCTGAATGGCTGATTGAGTATAGACAGATAACTTTGAAATCTAATTAGATTCATGCATATATTTCACAGTTGGAAGTGAGAGAATTTTTTGACACAATGAGGCTTTCTAAGTACTAAGGATTCTATTCTAGAATGTCTGAGATGCCCTCCTTTTTTTCTAAACAGGGTTTCCTTTTCACAATCATTGATCCTGCCCTCACTCACACCTCTTCCATTACCTGCATATTTGGTCCTTCCCACCAGCATAACAGGGATAGGGTTCCCCTCGTCCTTACCTAAAAACACATGAGCTTCTGTCTTCAGTGCGTCATACTCCATACATCATACTTTATACTTTATTGTCACCAAACAATTGGTACTAGAACGTACAATCATCACAGTGATATTTGATTCTGCGCTTCCCACTCCCTGGATTACAAATATTAAATATTAAAAATAGTAAAGATTAGTAAATATTAAAAATCTAAATTATAAATCATAAATAGAAAATAGAAAAATGGAAAGTAAGGTAGTGCAAAAAAACTGAGAGGCAGGTCCGGATATTTGGAGGGTACGGCCCAGATCCAGGTCAGGATCCGTTCAGCAGTCTCATCACAGTTGGAAAGAAGCTGTTCCCAAATCTGGCCGTACAAGTCTTCAAGCTCCTGAGCCTTCTCCCAGAGGGAAGAGGGACGAAAAGTGTGTTGGCTGGGTGGGTAGTGTCCTTGATTATCTTGGCAGCACAGCTCTGACAGCGTGCAGTGTAAAGTGATATATCATACTGTCAATCATTTGCTTGTTTGACTTGTCTGAAGTTATTAATGATGCTGAGCATATCTTCCCGTCCAGTGTCCCACTTCATCATTTATCTGGATGGTATCACTCTGGTCTATTCAATTATACTTAGAAAATCTGTTACTGTCTAACCAATCATTTGTCCTCTTTTCCTCTCAATCAACTCTTAGAGCGTTCTTACTTCTGATTGCATCATCTTGAAGGCAGTATCTGTTGATTAATTAATTAATTAATTTTGGTTTCAAAATTCTCATTCTCATGTTTCCTCTTCCTCTCTCCTAACTTAGAACCCTTGGAGACATCTGCTTTTCTAAAATTTTGACCTCTTAGCCCAGCAATCACCTCTGATCTGGGCCAACATTTACGTGCTGGGCGGCACCTAATTAATTAGCTTGTTTATTTCAGCCTTTTTCTTAAAGATGTGCTGGGTGCACTCCGACTACCGCTGCAACACTGCATTCTTTGCGGCAATGTATCGGTCCGTAGCCCAGAGGTTGGGACCACTGGACTACAGTTCAGCATTCAACACCACAGTTCCATCTAGGTTCGACAAGAAGCTCAGATACCTTGACCTTGACCCTGCCTTGTGCAACTGGATCCTGGACTTGCTGTCAGATCGCCAGCAGTTTGTAAGACTGGGCTCCCTCACTTCCAACTCTCTGACTCTCAATACAGGAGCCCCTCAGGGCTGCGTACTAAGCCCCTTCCTTTACGTCCTGTATACCCATGACTGTATCACCACCCACAGCTCCAATCTGCTAATTAAATTTGCCGACGACACTACATTGTTTGGCCTTATCTCAAACAATAATGGAAAGAAGTCATCTCTCTGACACAGTGGTGTCAAGAAAACAACCTCTCCCTCAATGTCACAAAAACACAGGTGCTGGTTGTGGATTACAGGAGGAATGGAGACAGGCTAACCCCTATTGACATCAATGGATCTGGGGTTGAGTGGGCAAACAGCTTCAAGTTCCTTGGCATCCACATCACTGAGGACCTCACATGGTCCGTACTGACCAGCTATGTGGTGAAAAAGGCACAACAGCACCTCTTTCACCTCAGACAGTTGAGGATGTTTGGTAGAACTTTCTACAGGGGCACAATTGAGAACATCCTGACTGGTTGCATCACTGCCTGGAACTGTACCTTCCTTAAACGCAGGACTCTGCTGAGAGTGGTGCAGACAGCCCAGCTCATCTGTAGTTGTGAACTTCCCATGATTCAGGACATTTACAAGGACAGGTTTGTAAAAAGGGCCCATAGGATCACTGGGGACCCAAGTCATCCCAACCACAATCTATTCCAGCTGCTACCATCCCGGAAGCGGTATCGCAGCGTAAAAGCCAGGACCAACAGGTTCCGGGACAGCTTCTTCCACCAGGCTATCAGACTGATGAACTCATGGTGATTTGAGTGTACTCTATATTACATTGACTGTTCTATTTATTATAAATTTATAAATTACTATGATTGCACAATGCACATTTAGATAGAGATGTATCATAAAGAGTTTTACTCCTCATGTATGTGAAGGATGTAAGAAATAAAGTCAATTCAATTCAACTTTGCAGATAAACAACACACACAAAATGCAGGCCAGGCAGCATCTATGGAAAAGAGTACTGTCGACGTTTCGGGCCAAGACCTTGCTTGGATTTCCAGCATCTGGAGATCTTCTCATGCTTTTGCAAATACAGCAGGTAGTGTCTGACAGGCCAGACCAATGAATCTTTGATAAAGTATTGTGCTCCTTCTGTTGCTAAAGAAGTGCCTCTCCGTGCTGCTCAACATGAACTTGAACTTCTCACTACCTTCACCAATGCACCTTCTCCACATTATGCTTTCATGGTCCTGAGCATCAGTGATGATCTTGCATCTCTTCAAGGAGGCTTTGCACATATCCTTGAATCTTTTCCTCAGTCCACCTGACAGTCACCTCCCATGACAGAGCCTGGAACAGAGTGTTTGTTTTGGAAGCCTAGTGTCAGGCATTATGAATAACGTTCTGCCCAACTGATTGTATCTAGTACCTAATACTGGACTGCAAACCAGAGAAAACCTGCAGATGCTGGATATCAAAGCAACAAACACAAAATGCT
The DNA here is from genome assembly GCF_963921235.1 of Mobula hypostoma. Lineage (NCBI taxonomy): Eukaryota > Metazoa > Chordata > Chondrichthyes > Myliobatiformes > Myliobatidae > Mobula > Mobula hypostoma. Next base: position 82,630,412 of record NC_086106.1, read on the forward strand.
GGAGGAACTCAGCAGGCCGGGTAGCATCCGTGGAAAAAAGTACAATCGGCATTTTGGGCGGAGACCCTTCATCAGGATGCTGCCTGATCTGCTAAGTTCCTTTGGCGCTTTGTGTGTGTTACCTAATACAGTACTGGAGACATTGTCTTGAATGTCATTGGTTCCCTATCCTGTCAGTAAAATTGAAGAGTTTTGTAGAGATAATACAGCTTTTTTTTTGTTTTGAGTATTTTGTGTGATACTAAACTTCACTGAGATTGGTTCTGTTATGAACCCATTGGTTAGGACTTTACTTGCAGCAATCAGGAAGCAAATGTCAATTCCTCTAATACAGTGAAAGGCTTTTATGAGGTAAAGAAAAAAGGCCATTTATAGTGACTAACACATCTCTTAGTATTTCTCTTGGAGTTTTCACACAGTGAAGATCGTGTCTAACATGCTTTTAAATGATTGGGATCCATACTATGAATCAGGGAACAGCATTTGAGCATCTGAAAGGAAGGAATTGAGGAGGACCAGGATGATGTATTTTCCTGTAGCAGAGAGCAGGGATGCCTTTCTGTAGTTACTAAAGTTGGATTTGTCTCCCATTCTGAAGGTGGTCATGATCTCTGAGTTATCCTGGCATATCCTCTACTATGTTAATTTGTATGATTTACTGTATAATGTATACAGCATGATGCTAGCAATCTGATCTTGCATAGGAACAAGCTGAACTTCCATTACACCTGACATTGGGATGGCCTCTGCTTATGCTGTAATGAAGCTGAGTTATTGACCATTAAACTTTGCATTATGATAGGTTCCAAAACTGCTGATCAAATTACTTACTACTTCCACACTGGAAAGGAAGGGCTGTAAAGTTTCTGAGAACTTTGTACTCTGTCTCTCTGTTTGATGCACCAGTTCTCCAGGTATCCTTCTGAGTCTCTTTGCACTGACTGCTCTGTACTCAGTACACGTCCAGCAGTCGAGCACTGTGACTATCTTTCCTTATGCCTGGCAATATACCCCTGCAAAACCTACTTTTCACCCTGTTCTTAATTTACAGGATCAGTATTTGGGCTGTATGAAATCATACATTTTCATATTCACTCCCTCTCACTTTTCCGCTACTGACAGCAATTCTAGGCTACATAAAGGAAAAAGTCAGGACAAATTAGCAGAAGTTAAGCCATACTTCTATAAATCATGAGAGAATACAGGATCAGGGGCAGTGGGTTGAAAGAATGTGGCAACACACAGAAAATGCTGGAGGAACTCAGCAAGCCAGGCAGCATTTACGGAAAAGGAGTAAACAGTCGACGTTTTGGGCCGCGACCCTTCAAAGAATGTGGTGTAGGTACAGCTCAACCACAGAGTACTGTTTCAGCAGTGACCATTCCAGCTATGGAGAACAATATCCTGCATGGGAGTATAAACCATACCTGGTTCTAGGTGGCTAGCTACTGCTGGTGGAAGATTTCTAGTTTGTTCTGCAAGACATAAGGATGTGTGATAGTGCATAACACACAATGGATTTGATAGAGGTGCCCTTCAAAGTGCTTTTCATGTCACTACCTCTTCTCCACAAAGGACCCCTAAGAACTGAGAACCATGAGGATGGCATATGACATATCAATTTTGGATATGAATCCTGATCGGTAAGGATCTTTGTTAGCTGAGTCATGGTTCTCTGAATAACGTTAATGGATGATGGTGCTTCTGATGTGATGTGACATTTGAAGAAGCACTGACGAGCCTTGGAAAACACATACAAAATGCTGGAGGAACTCACAGGTCAGGCAAAATCTATGGAGAGAAATGAACAGTGGGTGTTTCATGCTGAGACGCCTAGTGTATTCCTCCAGCATTCTGTGTGTGTTACTCAAGACTTTCAGCATCTGTAGAATATCTTTCACCGCAGAATTACTGGCTTTCGCCAGTATACGAGGTCAGTGAACGTTTTGTGACACTGAACATAAGCCTATTACATTGAATCATTCCTATCCCTCCCAGGGTAGCAACAGAAACCTTTCAGCCTCTCTCATTGCTCAAGACTCAAAGCCCGGGTTTACTAGTGAACGAATTCCCCATCACAATTCATCACTCTAAGAGATCCAGACTAGCTAGGAGCAATACAGGTCAACTTTCAGTTGTGTCAGCCACTTACAATGTTGAGCCCCTGAGGAGATGTGCAGCTACACAGCTGCATGGATAAAAATGGTTAAAGCTAGCCAACAGCATGAAGTTACCATAGTATCTAGAGCAGAAGAGTATTAACCATGAATTGCATTCCCAAGCCTGTTTTGGAGGACTCTCTCAATTGGCCCCAGCCAAAAGCTGTATCATTTTATTACCAGAAATAGAAGTCTCACCAGCTGATGCTAATTAGACAATACTCAGCAAATTGACATGGAATGTTGGAGCATTGACCTCTGATTTCTTTCATGCTTTTATAAACTTTGGCAGATTTTGCAGACATTTTTCTTATTATTTAGCAGCTGGTCTTTGCAGAATGGAAGCATGGCAGAATAATTGGGAGCAGCCTTGGCAAGAATGACAATCAATCACACATTTATCTTGTCTGGTGGAAATAAAGCCAGTTGGATGTTGGTCCACCATCAGTACCAGTTTTTCACTAAGTAGATGTCCAGCTCTACTTAGAAACAGATGCAAGACTGTAATATTGTGATGATTTTTAACCATGGGATAGGAACTACAGTGAAGTTAATTTATTCATTGGACCCTGAAACAGCTTTTTCCAGTCATTAACATTCCACAACACTGGATTCAATTATTGCACCATAAGGTGATGCCATGTTATTGGTAAAGCTGAACGTAATCATACATGCTAGCTACTAGTGAAAAAGACTGACAAAACTGCAAAACTAAGCTGAAACAGATTTTTTGCTGAAGGCTAAAAAGCCAGCATTATATAATGTGATATAAAGCATAGGTTGTAGAAAATGCCAGCTGTTAACATAATTTTGATCCCATGCAATTCCTGTGGCAACTAATTAATGCATTAGTTAAGCATACATCAGATTTTAATGTAACTGAAGACACAAAAGAATGCAAGTACTCGAATCAGGAGCAGCAAACGATCGGCTGGAGAAACTCAGCAGGTTGAAAGGCATCTGAGGGTGTTGGGGGTAGGGGAGTGAAGGAATTTGCAGAGTTTCTGCTCAAAGCCTTATATCAAGACTCTAACTGATTTTGGAGAGTTGAATGTTTTCCATCTACAACCCCCATGTGCTTAAAAACTAAAATGACATTATTGATCAGAAGACCATTAGACATAGAAGCAGAATTAGGCCTCTTGGTCCATTGAGTCTGCTTCAGCATTCCATCATGGCTGATCTATTATCCCTCTCAACCCAATTCTCCTGTCTTAACCTCATAACCTTTGACGCCCGAACTAACCTAGAACCTTGCAACCTCCACTTTAAATATACTGAACATCCCCTCCACTGCCGTCTGCGGCAATGAATTCCACAGATTCACCACCCTCTGGCGAAGGAAATTCCTTCTCATCGCTGTTCTAAATGGATGCCCCTCTATTCTGAGGCTGTGCTCTCTAGTCCTAGACGTACCCACGATATGAAAAATTCTCTCCACATCCACTCTGCCTGGGCCTCTCAACAGTTGATACGTTTCAATAAGATCCTCCATCTCTCTTCTGAATTCCACTGAGTAAAGACCCAGAGCCATCAAATGCTCCTCCTACAATAACTCTTTCAACCAAGGAATAATTTTCACGGATCTCCTCTGGACCCCTTTACAACGCCAGCACATCTTTTCTTAGATAAGGGGCTTGAAACTGCTCACAATACTCCAAATGTGGTCTGATCAATGCCTTCTAAAGCCTCAACATCATATCCTCGTTTTCATATTCTAGTCCTCTCAAAATGAATGCTAAATTGCATTTGCCCTCCTTACTGCCGGCAGAATCAGCAAGTTAACCTTTGGGGAATCCTACACAAGTATTCCCAAGTGCCTTTTTGAGTTTTCTCCCCATCTAGAAAATAGCCTACACTTGTATCCTTCAACCAAAGTGCATGGCCATACACTGTATTCTGTCTGCCACTTCTTTGCCCATTCTCCAAATCTCTCCAAGTATTTTGGCAGACTCCCTGCTTCTTCAGAACTACCTTCCCCTCCACCAATCTTTATATCATCAGCAAACTTGACCACAAAGCCATCGTCTGGCTTGCTGACATATAACGTGAAAAGCAGTCTCAATACCAACCTCTACGGCACACAACTTGTAACCGACAGCCAACCAGAATAGAGTCCCTATATTCTGACGCTGTCTCCTGCCGTCAGCCAGTCTTCTATCCTTGCAGTTATCTTTCCATAGGCTTTCTGTCTTGTTAAGTAGCTTCACATATGGCAGCTTGTTAAAGGCCTTCTGAAAATACAAATTAGCAACAAAAGCTGACTCTCCTTTGCCTATCCTGCCTGTTATTTCCTCAAAGAGTTTCAACAGATTTGTCAAGCTAGATTTCCCCTTTAGGAAACTATGTTGATTTTGGCCTATCTTATCATGTACCACCAAGTACCCCGAAACATCATCCTTAATAATAGACTCCAATATCTTCCCAACCACTGAAGTCCAGCTAACTGGCCTATAATTTCCTTTCTTCTGCCTCCCTCCCTTCTTAAAAAGTGGAGTGACATTTTAAATTTTCCAGTTCTCCGGAACAACTCCAGAATCTAGTCATTCTTAAAAGCTTATTACTAATGCATCCACAATCTCTTCTACTACCTCTTTCAGAACCTTGGGGTGTAGTCCATCAGGCCCGGGTGACTTACCAACCTTCCAAATTTTCAGCTTCCCAAGCACCTTCTTAGTAATAGCAAACACATTCATTTCTCCTACTTCTGGAATGCTGCTCGTGTCTTCCACAGTAAAGACTGAAGCAAAACATTTATTAAGTTTATACACCATTTCTTTGTCCCCCATTGCTACCTCTCCAGTGTCGTTTTCCATCTGTCCAATATCCACTCTCACCTCTCTTTTACTCTTTATATATCTGAAACAACTTTTGGTATCCTCTTTTATATTATTGGTTTACATATTTCATCTTTTCTCTCTTTATGATTTTTAGTTGCCTTCTGTTGACTTTTAAAAGCTTCCCAATCCTCTACCCTGCCAGTAATTTTGCTATGTTATATACACGCTCTTTTACTTTTATGCTTTCTGTGTCTTCCCTTATCAGCCATGGTTGCCTCATCCTTCCTTTAGAATACTTCTTTATCTTTGAGATGTTTCTATTCATTCACCTTCAGAATCACAGAAAGATTGGAATTCCTTGACCATGATAGTTACACTGTACTTTCTGACATTGTTGTTATCTACTAAATTAGTTTCTTCCCATCACAATGAACATTTTCTACAAGCTTATGCAGAATATAATTTTATTAGTTAAAAAACATAGATGTTCCAGACTATAGATGTTCAGTTTTATGGAGCAAATTCCTGCTGTAATCTATCAAAAAGATGCTGGTAAGAGACTTCAGTTCCTCATCACATTATAAATGTACACTTACAGGTATATAAGGGTGCAGGCACTGAGCTCACATTGTGACCTAGATTTTATCATAATGGATGTCATCGCAATAAGTAGTCCACTTAATCTCTGCTTATTCCGCAGCTGGCAATATTTAGCAGTACAGATACAGTATGCTGTTGCCAATGTTCGTCCCAGGATTTGAATTTCAATTTTATTTCTCAGCTCAGAAGTGGAAAAAGCACAGGGGTAAATTTTCCACTGCCACATTGCCAAGCTGTTTTATGTTCTTTAGGAATGTAACTGCTTTGGAATGGACACCCAATCTTAAGAGCTCCTAGGTTAAATATAATATGGACAGCAAATTTTTTTCAAACACATTGCTTCCTCAGAATATTTTTGTGGTTATGATACACTGCTTGAAACCGAACACAAATATAATTTTACACTACTGAATCACATAAGAATTTAGAGAAACAGGAAATTAGCTTTTATTGAATATAATGTATTTAACTGCATAACAGTTATGAAACTTTGCAATAGTTCAACTAAGTTAAAAATGTTTTTTGATGATTTTCATTTGTACTCAGTATATGAGGCTTCTTAAGCGTCCCGCAATAATCAGCCAGCTTTGATTGATTCCAGTTGCTCTGATACCATTCCTCCATGACCGCACTGTCCTGGTGAACACTCTCACCATGCTCGTCACTGACAGCACCAAGGTTTGCAGGCAGGAAGTCTAAATGCAGGGAATGCAGAAAATGAATCTTTAGTAACATGTTGCACATCATGGTTTTATATAGAAATTTACAGCACATTACAGGCCCTTCGGCCTACAACGTTGTGCCGACCATGTAACCTGCTCTAGAGATTGCCTAGAATTTCCCTAGTGCATAGCCCTCTATTTTTCTAAGCTCCATGTACCTATCTAAGAGGCTCTTAAAAGACCCTATTGTGTCCGCTTCCACCACCGCTGCTGGCAGTTCATTCCATGCACCCACCATCCTCTGTGTGAAAAACTTACCCCTGACATCCTCTAAGTACGTATTTCCAGGCACCTTAAAATATGCCCACTAGTGTTAGCCATTTCAGCCCTGGGAAAAAGCCTCTGGCTATCCAGAAGATCAATGCCCCTCATCATCTTATACACCTCTATCAGGTCACCTCTCATCCTCTGTCGGTCCAAGGAGAAAAGGCCAAATACACTCAACCTATTCTCATAAGGTACGCCCTCCAATTCAGGCAACATTCTTGTAAATTTTCTCTGCACTCTCTCTATATTATCCACATCCTTCCTGTAGTGAGGTGACCAGAACTGAACACAGTACTCCAAGGGGGTCTGACCAAGGTCTTATATAGCTGTAACATTACCTCACGGCTCTTGAACTCAGTCCTATGGTTGATGAATGCCAACACATCATACACCTTCTAAACAACACTGTCAACCTGTGCAGCAGCTTTGAGTGTCCCATGGACCCCAAGATCTCTCAGATCCCCCACACTACCAAGAGTTTTATGATTAATATTATATTCTGTCTTCCAATTTGATCTACCAAAATGAACAACTTCACACTTATCTGCTTTGAACTCCATCGGCTACTTCTCAGCCCAGTTCTGCATCCTATCAATGTCCTGTTGTAACTTCTGACAACCCTCCAGACTATCCGCAACACCCATAACCTTTGTGTCATCAGCAAACTTACTAACCCAATAATGCAGGTGCTTGAATGCTTGAAGCATGTTGTCAATCAGCTGCATGTAGTTTGCTCTGTCGTTGCCAAGAAAATTTTCAACAACATCCTTGAATGACTTCCATGCAATTTTCTCTGATCCCACTAGGAATTCTTTGATTTTCCTGCTATTGATGACCTGTTTGATTTGTGGACCAACAAAAATGTCTTCCTTAATCTGGGAAACATCTGTCTCAAATTTTGAAATCGTTCACGGAAATTTTTGTGCCTGATGACAGCAGATTCCATCCTTGTAGTCTTGAAGCCAGTAATTCTGCTTTTTCCTTTGACACACCCAAGTCTCTAAACAGGTTACTTAACTCAGATTGAGTTTTTGGATGAGGCTCACTCAACATTTGTTAAAAGACCACTATTACAGATCGGCTATCTTGAAATCTAAAGCTCATAGAAATAAAGTAAGTCGAGTGACTCAGCTAAAGAAGTGCCTGCTCAGCCTAACCTAGAATACCGAAATAATAAGCAAGTGCAGTTATTGGGTTAATTAGCAGATAAATTGAGTAATATGCTGTATGTGTGTACTTGCATCTATGATCTTAAATGATGAGATGACCTCAGATACACATCCAAGTTTGCCAAAGATATGAAAGTATGCAACATATGCAGTACAATAAGCAGTGTATATTGAAGCATTATACAGCGATGAAATTGTAATAGATTAATTGAATGGACAAAATGTGATAATTAATTATCATTATAAACAAGTGTCAAATTTCAATTCATGGACCTGGAAAGCATTGAACAGAATCCTTTCTAACAGTAGACATTGAAAGAGTCAAAAAGGACCATATACAGTCGAAATGTAATGGAGCCATACAGCACAGAAAGAGGCCTATTGACTTACTAACCATCCGTACTAACCATCATGAACGTATCTATACTAATCCTATTTACCAGCATTTGGTCTGCAGCTTCCTATGCCTTGGTCATTCTAATACTTATCCAGATACTTCTATTGATCAGAGATGGTCAGCATGGTCTGTCTGACTTTAACAGGGAGGGAAATTAAAATTGTTAAAGACCTACTTGGGCTACACCCTGAGAATCGTGTGAAATTGTAGCTCCTGCATTGATAAAATAGCTTCAGGTGGGGTGTTGGGGAAGGGAATGCAGCATAGATTTATCAGAATGATAGCTGCTTTGCTAAGGTTAAATTATGAAAAGATTTTGCATACTAGAGTTTTACATTCTATGAGATTTAAAGACTAATGGTATATTTGTTCAAGGTTTATTAGCTGAGACTAACCTCATTGAATTAATGCTGTCTCTCCTTTGAGAATTATTCCGGGTTATTCACCTCTCTCTGGGCTGCTGCAATGTGGACAGGGAGTTCTAGAGGTGACCATCTATACATCTGTGTACATCTTGTTCGAGCTTCCCATGCATCAAATTATCTGTCTATGAATGCTACAATAAAAACTGTTTGAGGTTGTGAAGCCAATGAGTGTACATAAAGAGATATTTAAAGGGCACAATAGACAAGAGAGAAATTATTTGGGACTAGAAAGCTTAATTTTAAAAAAATAGAGCCAGTTATTTTAGGATTTATCACTGAAAATGCACAATAGTAACAATTGATTTTAACTAACTTTAAATCTGAGATTAGTAGATTCTTAGTAACCAATAGTATTAAGGAATATGGGACAAACATGAAGACAGATCTTAGTTCTTTACATCCAGCAAAGAAATTATTTTAGTTGCTAAGCACAAAGAAAACTGCACTGATATTGTGCAGTCATTAGACAAGTCAGAACTGAAAAGGAATGTCTTTGTAAATATTAGTTAATAGCTTAGATCTGCATTATGAAACTACAATCCATGAACTACTTTCTAACAAGTCCATGGTAGTTCAAAGGGTGGAAGCCTCGGGAGATTTTCAGTGTCATGAACTATAACTATAGCAACCACTTCATAGTAACCGCCATTTACTTTTCTTGTTATAAAGGCCCAACAATAAAGCTCACTTGCATGGATGATAAGTTCCTCATAGAATAGATATTGTTTATACATAAAACAGAGAAAAATACCTGCAAGGATGAGAATCTCATTGCAGATCAGTGTGATTTCAGCTCTTCGGTGGATAATCATTCAACAGTAACAGAGAAACTGAGTACTTAAATTAACCAGAAGATAATCCTCTGATGCACCTGGACTAGTGGGGAGCAAGTCTGAGTAAACAATTCCATTCCAAAAATCAGGGAGACCAAAAAGCCCGCATTGAAAAATGTCACTCCTCTGCCACTGCTTAGGCTTTGGCAACTGAATTCAATCTCAAGATGATTGCCCCATTTCTGGTTCAATGCATAAAATATTAAATTCTTCTGTTCCATGGAATATTCTGCAGTAAATGTGAACACAGTCAGTTCCAAATGTTTTCCCACTCCAAATTATTTTTCACCGTTCTTTTTCCTCAGCACAAAAATGGCTCTTACAAGGATGTGTATATAAATTGACCTTTCAAAACAATTCATTTTGGCTTGCCTCTCCAATTTCCTACCCTAAGGTGAAACTTTCCTATTGTTCCATTACACCACTTCCACATTATATGTGGATTTGAGAAATATTCCATTGTTGTCTGGACGGTCTGCACTTTAGATTCATGGAGGAACCAAAATACCGCTAAGGATATTGCTGGGTTTCATTATGATCCCAGGTCTCAGATCCTCTGAAATGCTTATAACTGCCTCCATCTGCAACCTATGGTTATTCTTCTTTTGGGAGGAGGAGTGTGGAAGAAAGCGGGGATATAGAGTGGTGCAGAGAGAGTGGAGTGAAGGGGGTAGAGTGGAGAGGAGAAGGATATGGGAAAGAGTGAGTAGGGAGAAAAGCATTGGGGAGAGAGGGGTGAGGGAGAGAGATTGGGCATCTAGAAAAGAGGATCCATAGGATTGAGAGACAGGAGTTAATCTCCACTGTCTGTCCCATTTTCTCCTTGTACTAAAGGAGTTGTAACTAATCTGTGAGGTGAATAGAGAACCGCTTTGTATTTTCATTCTTTAGGACAAGCAGAACCGTCACCTGCTCCACTCCCTGTGATAAGGTCTCACTGACTCCTCCCTGTGTATTATTTATTTAATCTTTCTGCAGTTTTTTTATCTAGGATGCTACCATTATTTCTGTAAAAACCACAGTAGGTTTTAATTCCTACTATCTCAGAGCCCATCCTCTTAACTGCATATTTTTCAAACTGCTTTTCCCAACACAGTTGCTCCTTCACTGTTCCCTTTATAATGCCCCAAGCCCCCAGTAATTTTCAGACCACTCATGTCATGACCCATTTGCACCCTTGAAATTGTTAGCCTCTCCACAGAATTTCTGTGGCATTGTTGATTTCATTCAGACTGCCCACTTAATCACTCTGTCCTGCATTTCCTATTAGGAGAGCACTGTATTCTGAATGCAGATTGACATGCGCTCTGCCTCTTCTTGCCTCTCCAATCTCCAATTTGCAGGGGCCCTGTTTGTTGACTTCAGCTCGGCATTCAACACCATCGTCCCAGAAATCCTCCACTCCAAACTCACCCAGCTCACTGTCTCCCCTGCCACCTGTCAGTAGATCACAAGCTTCCTGACTGACAGGGTGCAGCAAGTGAGGCTGGGGAGCATCATTCCTAGCACCCGGACTGCTCTACACTAATGACTGCACCTCACAGGATCTATCTGTTAAGCTCCTGAAGTTTGCAGACGACACAACTGTCATTGGCCTTATCCGAGACAGTGATGAGTCTGCATACAGACGGGTAGTGGAATGGCTGGCCCTCTGGTGTGGTCAGGACAATCTGGAGCTAAATACGCTCAAGACTGTGGAGATGACAGTGGACTTCAGGAGGAGCCCCCCACTCACTATACTCAACAGTATTGTGTCTGCTGTGGAGACCTTCAGGTTTCTGGGTGTTACAATCTCCCAGGACCTGAAGTGGACACCGAACGCGAACACTCTTCTCAAAAAGGTTCAGCAAAGGTTGTATTTCCTACGTCAACTCAGGAAGTACAACCTGCCTCAGGAGTTGCTGTTTCAATTCTATTCAGGAATAATCCAGTCTGTTCTCTGTTCGTCCATCACTGTCTGGTTTGGATCAGCTACCAAACAAGACAAGAATAGACTCCAAAGAACCATCAGGGCTGCAGAAAGGATTATTGGTGTGAAGCTGCCCTCGATCAAGGACTTGTATGCATCTAGAGTCAGGAAGCGAGGAAGCAGCATCATTGTAGACATCACACCCTGGACATCACCTGTTCCAACTCCTTCCTTCTGGTAGGCGCTTTAGATCACTGTATGCCAGGACAAATAGGTACAAGAACAGTTTCTTTCCGTATGCCATCAGTCTTATGAACACTTGAATTTTAGTCTATTATAGACCAAGTCCACCTGTACATACACAGGTATACTTCATTGTATATAGTTCACAATTATTTGCACTACTGTTTTGTTTGCTTTTTGATTCTGTACAGCGAGAGCTCAGGGAAACCGGCATCAAATTCCCTGTATGTGTCCACATACTTGGCGATAATAAAGGATTCTGATTCTGATTCTTTTACATCAGCATTACTGAGCGAAAACTGGAAGGTTCTTACATGTTAAGAATATTTTTCCTTTGAAGTTGAGCAACTTCTGAAACCCAGTTTTTGTAGCATTAAAGAATCAATTAATAATGAGCTAATTCCCTGCAGCTAAGGTATTTTGTTCCATGGTGCCTATTTATTTCAACACATGGAAATAATAGACAATTCATTTTAATCTGCCCTACTGTGCAATGGGGACTTGCAACATTCCAATTGATCAAAGAAACTCTGCAGCTGTGAGTCAGATGAAATTATTCTAAACTGGCCATTTAGTTTCCAAAACTGTACTGTAAGATATTCTTCAGGTTACCAGCATTTTTAAAGACATGCATATACAAAGTTTAACTATCTAATAGAATAAACATTCTACTTTTTCAGTCAAGAGGTAATAGAACTACTTAAAGTACTGGAAGATCTACTCCTAATTTACTGAGAAGATAATTCTCAAATGAAATATTATTGCGTAAGAATGGGTTAAAATCTGTACTGCCATGTTTACAAGGCCACGGTTGCTGTGTTTTGTAACTCCAAAGCTAATCGAAAGTAAAACATCGGAGTCTGTGCATACCTTGTTTTGTTTTTTTTTAGTGAGGCGCGCACATATGACGCGGTGGCGTAATGCCGTATGCCATTCACATACTTTTACATGTAACCCATAATGAATTATGTAAGCAACAGAGAATTCTTAATCAAGCAATATATTTTTAAACTACTGAAATATTAAATACACTTCAAGGTGTTTCGATGCCATACTTATAGAAATATTGAGCTGAATTAATTAACAAGCCATCACTGTTTTTTATTCTAAGTTCACAAGCTATCAGAATAATTAGCTACAATAATCAAATAACTTTAATCACACAGCACCTGAAAACAATAAAACAAGACAGATAATTGAATAGTATAATTCAAAAGACTAGGCACGTTGAAATGAAAGAATCTGTGCGAGAAACAACTAAACCACTTTGCAGTTTGTGTAAGAAAATTGTTATTTTGATAGCTTTTTGTGAAGATCTTCATGGTGTGTAGTTTGGTATGCCAATACACAATTATTTTTTGCTGCATCATTACCCATTAATAGGTGCATGTCCCATGATATTTTTTTTTTTTATTTAGGGATACACTGTGGAATAGGCCCTTCCAGCTGTTCAAGCGCAACCACCAATTAACCCTAGCCTAGTAATGGAACAATTTACGATGACCAAACAACCTACTAACTAGTGTGTCTTTGAACTGTGGGAAGAAACCAGAGCACCTGCAGAAACCCTGCATGTTCCATGGGAAGACGTTCAGAGTCCTTATAGAGGACTCCAGGATTGACGTCTGAACTCCGACACCTTGAGCTGTATAGCATCATGCTACCGTGGCACCCCGGATTGTTTCAGGAGTTTCTAAGGAAATATATCTTTTCTAAAGTATAAGGGAATTTTATTTCCTAAACTAACATAAGCAACTGCTTTTGACAGAAAGGAATATTAATCATTGTCAATTAATTGCTTGTCAGAGAAAATATTACAGCAGTGCTGTGGCAGAATAGATTAGAGGGCTCATCTAGGGAAGTTATTTGGGTGGAATTGAGGAATGGGAAAGGTGTAGTAACACTTATAGGGGTGTTTTATAGATCAGGAAATGAGGAGCGAGAATTGGAGGAGCAAATTTGTAAGGAGATAGCAGACATTTGTAGTAAGCACAAGGTTGTCATTGTGGGAGATTTTAATTTTCCACACATAGACTGGGAAGCCAATACTGTAAAAGGGCTGGATGGTTTGGAGTTTGTAAAATGTGTGCAGGATAGTTTTTTGCAGCAATACATAGAGGTACCAACTAGAGAAGGGGCAGTGTTGGACCTCCTGTTAGGGAATGAGATAGGTCAGGAGACGGAGGTTTGTGTTGGTGAGCACTTTGGATCCAGTGATCACAATGCTATTAGTTTCAATATAATTATGGAGAAGGATAGGTCTGGACCAAGGGTTGAGATTTTTGATTGGAGAAATGCTAACTTTGAGGAGATGCAAAAGGATTTAGAAGGAGTGGATTGGGACCATTTGTTTTATGGGAAGAATGTAATAGAGAAATGGAGGTCATTTAAAGGTGAAATTTTGAGAGTACAGAATCTTTATGTTCCTGTTAGGTTGGAAGGAAAGATTAAAAGTTTGAGAGAGCCATGGTTTTCAAGGGATATTGGAAACTTAGTTTGGAAAAAAAGAGATATCTACAATAAATATAGGCAGCATGGATTAAATGAGGTGCTCAAGGAATATAAAGAATGTAAAAAGAATCTTAAGAAAGAAATTAGAAAAGCTAAAAGAAGATATGAGGTTGCTTTGGCAAGTAAGGTGAAAATAAATCCCAAGGGTTTCTATCATTATATTAATAGCAAAGGGATAGTGAGGGATAAAATTGGTCCCTTAGAGAATCAGAGTGGACAGCTATGAGTGGAACCAAAAGAGATGGGGGAGATTCTGAACAATTTATTTTCTTCGGTATTCACTAAGGAGAAGGATATTGAATTGTGTAAGATAAGGGAAACAAGTAGGGAAGTTATGGAAAATATGATGATTAAAGAAGAGGAGGTACTGGAGCCTTTAAGGAATATAAAAGTGGATAAGTCTCGGGGTCCTGACAGGATATTCCCTAGGACCTTGAGGGAAGTTAGTGTGGAAATAGCGGGGGCTCTGACAGAAATATTTTAAATGTCACTAGAAACGGGGATGGTGCTGGAGGATTGGTGTATTGTTCATATTGTTCCATTGTTTAAAAAGGGTTCTAAGAGTAAACTAGCAATTATTGGCCTGTGAGTTTGATGTCAGCAGTGGATAAATTGATGGGAAGTATTCTTAGAGACAGTATATATAATTATCTGGATAGACAGGGTCTGATTAGGAACAGTCAACATGGATTTGTGTGTGGAAGGTCATGTTTGACAAATCTTATTGAATTTTCTGAAGAGGTTACTAAGAAAGTTGACGAGGGTAAAGCGGTGGATTTTGTCTATATGGACTTCACTAAGGCCTTTGACAAGGTTCCACATGGAAGGTTGGTTAGGAAGGTTCAATCATTAGGTATTAATGTTGAAGTAGTAAAATGTATTCAGCAGTGGCTGGATGGGAGACGCCAGAGAGTGGTGGTGGATAACTGTTTGTCAGATTGGAAGCCGATGACTAGTGGTGTGCCTCAGGGATCGGTACAGGGTCCAATGTTGTTTGTCATATACATTAATGATCTGGATGATGGGGTGGTAAATTGGATGAGTAAGTATGCAGATGATACTAAGATAGGTGGAGTTGTGGATAATGAAGTAGGTTTTCAAAGCTTGCAGAAAGATTTAGGCCGGTTAGAAGAGTGGGATGAAAGATGGCAGATGGAGTTTAATGCTGATAAATGTGAGTTGCTACATTTTGGTAGGACTAATCAAAGTAGGACATACATGGTAAATGGTAGGGCATTGAAGAATGCAGTAGAACAGAGGGATCTCGGAATAGTGGTGCATAGTTCCCTGAAGGTGGAAGCTCATGTGGATAGGGTGGTGAAGAAAGCTTTTGGTATGCTGGCCTTTATAAATCAGAGCATTGAGTATAGGAGTTGGGATGTAATGTTGAAATTGTACAAGGCATTGGTAAGGCCAAATTTGGAGTATTGTGTACAGTTTTGGTCACCGAATTACAGGAAAGATGTCAACAAAATAGAAAGAGTACAGAGAAGATTTTCTAGAATGTTACCTGGGTTTCAGCACCTAAGTTACAGAGAAAGGTTGAACAAGTTGGGTCTTTATTACTTGGAGCGTAGAAGGTTGAGGGGGGACTTGATAGAGGTATTTAAAATTATGAGAGGGATAGATAGAGTTGACGTGGATAGGCTTTTTCCATTGAGAGTGGGGGAGATTCAAACAAGAGGACATGAGTTGAGAGTTAAAGGGCAAAAGTTTAGGGGTAACATGAGGGGGAACTTCTTTACTCAGAGAGTGGTAGCTGTGTGGAACGAGCTTCCAGCAGAAGTGGTTGAGGCAGGTTGGATGTTGTCATTTAAAGTTAAATTGGACAGCTATATGGACAGAAAAGGAATGGAGGGTTATGGGCTGAGTGCAGGTCGGTGGGTCTAGGTTAGAGTAAGAGTTTGGCATGGACCAGAAGGGCCGAGATGGCCTTTTTCTGTGCTGTAATTGTTATATGCTTATATGGTTAAATAATTGAACAGTAGTGAATAAAATAGCAAACAAAAAGATAATCTCATAAATCTGATGAGAATTGTGGCAAATAAAAAGAGGATATTTTGTGATTCCTGATGAAATGTCTCAGCTCAAAATGTTGACTTTGTACTCCTTGCTGTAGATGTTGACTGACCTGCTGAGTTGCTCCAGCATTTTAAAGTGTTATGTTATGTCTTAATACTGTCCACAAGTCAGTCCCTGCATTTAATGGAAGGTAAAAAAAAAAACTGCAAGTGTTGGAAATCTGGAATAAAAGCACAAATGCTGGAAAGATTGAACAGGTCAAGGAGAGCCAACAAAATTAGAAACAGCATAAATGGTTTAGGTCAAAGACTGTATGTCAATATCCATTTAACTAACCAATGTTGTCACTCAAATGGAAATCATCAGCAATATGAATCAAATTCCTTCTAAGACATTGTTTTTTCTTTGTTCTTGTTGAGACTGATTCTGAATGCAGAAAAAATCTTACAATTTATTTACCTATTTGTTTTAGGACAATGCATATGTTTCCGTGGCAAAGGTGGCAGGGACAATGATAACATTGTTTGATAGCAATTAATTGTTCATTCAAGCCTAATTGGTAGTTTTCCATTATTTCTTTATTCTGTTGTTTCATCCCTTTTCACAGGGCAAACCTTCATAAGATTCTTTACAGAAGAATGAATTATCAAAAATTGGTGATGTTGTAAGCAATTTTGTCAGACGATCAAGAATTTGGATGAAGAGATATGTTTTAGGAAGTTCCTTAAAAGAAGAAAGACACAAAGGGATGATAAGGTTTAGGGAAGAAAATTCCTAAACTACAGGTCTGATTCTGCCAATTGAATTTCAGAGAATCTACAGATGCTAAAATCCTGAACATCACACTCAAAAATGTTGGAGGAGCTCAATAGGTCAGGCAGCTCCTATGGAAGGAAATAAGCAGGCAATGTTTTGGGCTGAGATCATTAATCAGAACAGAAAGGGAAAGAGGCAGAGATCAGAAAAGATCTCTGGGAGAAGGAAGAACCATCTGCCAGGTGACAGGTGAAATCAGGTGAGAATGATGTTGGGTTGGTTGGTTGGGGAGGGAGGAATGAAGTAAGAAGCTGTGGGGTGATAGTGGAGGAGATAAAGAGTTGAAGAAAAAAGATCCATGGAAAAATTAAAAGGAAGAGGAGCATCAGAGAGAGGTGAGGAGAAGAGAAAGGGTGGGAGGGGAACCAGAATAGGGAATGGCAAAAAAGAGAGAATGGGGAGGAGGGAGGAATAAAATTTCAGAATGTCTGAGAGCCCAGAATTTTAGAGAAACTGAGATATCTCAAATGATTATAAGGCTGGAGAACAGTAGTGGAAACGTGAGGATGAGAATTTCAAAATCAAAATTTATTCATTAATCAACTGATTCTGCTTTCCCAGATGATGTTCTCCAGGAGCAGCAGGTGATCAGAAGTAAGAAAGTGCTAAGAGTAGATCAAGGGGACAAGAGGACAAATGCTTGGTGAGACTAACAGATTCTCATTCTCTACGTACTAAATAGACCAGAGTGGTCCATCCATCTGAATGTTGATGTGAGACACTGGAGGGGGAGATCTGCTCATCATCATCAAAGACCTTGGACAAGATAATCAGGCAAATAAATGATAGCTCATCAGAGTCCATTAGTTTAAATCTATTATTGACAAAGATTAATTGGAAAATATGGGCATTTATACACTCAAAACATCATTAATCTCCATGACCTAGCCCTGGTACCTCTTCTGCACCTAGAACCTTGTTTTCTTCTCTAGCAGACTACAGTTAGCAGAAATTTGGCAACATATCTCCCTCAGATTCACCATCAGCACAGGTGCACCATAGCACTGTGTGCTTAGCCCCTGCTTTATATTTATGATTGTGTGGCTAAGTACAATTCCAATGCCATATTAAAGTTTGCTAACTGTTGTTGGCTGAATTAATGGTGACGAAGAATTGGCATGTAGGAGAGAGATTGAAAATCTTTTTGAGTGGTGCCACACTAATTACTTCATTCAACGTCAGCAAAACCAAAGAGATGATTATCAACTACAAGAGGAAAGAGCCGGAGGTCCATGACCAGTCCCTCATTGGGGCCAGTAGCTTGAAATTCTTTGGTGTTAGCATCTGTCCTGAGATCAGCACATAAGTATCATCACAAAGAATGAACGTTAAGCTTCCTTCCTTTCTTTAAAGTTTATGTAGATTTGGTATGTCACCAAAAACTTCTACAGATGCACAGTGGAGAGTATCCTAACTGGATGTATCATTGCATGGTCTAGAAACACGTAGAAACAGAAAGTGGTGGACACAACCCATTCCATCATAGGCAAAGCCCACCCCACCACTGAGTATATTTACATGGAGCACTGTCACAAGAAAGCAGCATCCATAATCAAAGACCCCCCAGCTTCCAGGCTATACCCTCTTCTCACTATTACCATTAAGCAGGAGGTACAGAAGCTTTAGGCCGGCTGGTGGCATAGTGGCATCAGCGTCGGAATTCGGAGCGAAGGCTCCCGAGTTCGAATCCAACCTGCTCCCTTGCACGCTTTCCATCCATGCTGGGTTGAGCATCAAGCTAGCAACTTAGCCTTGTAAAAATAAGAAAGCCTGCTAAAAAACGCCATCACGACAGCATTCTGACGACTCCACTCGGAGTTAAAGGCTTTCTTCTTCTTCTTCTTCACAGAAGCTTTATTTCCCACACCAGCAGGTTCAGGAACAGTTATTATCCTACAACCATCAGGCTCTTAAAACGGCATCTCAATCTCAATCACTACTACTCTGAAATGATTCTAAAAACTTACAGATTCACTTTCAAGGTCTCTTTATAACTCTGTTCTCTTTATTTTCTTTTTATTTTAAACACAAGAAAATCTGCAGGTGCTGGAAATGCAAGGAAACACACACAAAATGCTGGAGGAACTCAGCTGGTCAGACAGCATCTATGGAAATGAGTAAATAGCCGATGTTTTGGGTGAAGACTTTTCTTCAGGACTGTTTTTAGTGGCACTGGTTGTAGCCTTTTGCACATTAGTGTTTGTCAGTCTTTGTCTACTTATGTATATTCTTTAATAAAATTCTATTGTAGTTTTTCTCTTGTAAATGCCTTCAAGAAAATAAATCTCAGGGTAGTATAAAGTAACAGATGCATACTTTGATAATAAATTTACTTTGAATTTGAGGTCATCCAACACCAAAGACATTGCATTTTATCTGCCAAATTTTTGATTTGCAAAAGTATCATGTCAATCACAGCTAAAGTCCCACATGTATACTTTTTAGTATTTTGCATGTCATCAACAAAATTCAGTTAGTAATTCCATATAACTTGTACAAAATATAATGTATTGTATTATAATGTATTACTGTATCTCACCGAAAACTCTATGTAGAAGTAAACTGATATCTAGGAAAGGTAAAGAGATAAAGAAATTAATCTTCCTAAGGATTAAGTTTATCATTCAAGTAAAAGGCACAATCCAGATTTAATAAATAGGAATGTATACAAATGGCTCAAATGGTTCCATTAATTAGCAGAGAATGTATACAGTGTACAAGCTGAAATACTCATCTTCGCAGACATCCACCAAAAGCAGAAGAACCCCAAAAGAATGAATGACATAAAAATGTTAGGACCCCAAAGCCATGCTCTCCCCTCCCCCTGTGTAAGCAGCAGCAAGTATCAAAGCAAAAATCCCTCCCCTCCCCCTTGCCTGTTTCAGTAAAAAGTGTCAGCGTCCACCACCCACCAAGCAACAGCAAAGCACCCAAAGAGAGACATTCAACATCAATCTGCAATCAACAAAAACTATTGTTTACTTGACAGTTTGACATGCCACAGGTGCTCGTTCTCTCTCGTTCTCTCTCTCTCTCTCTCTCTCTCTCTCTTGACAGACAGATATCACCCATTTTTACAGTGAAAGCGGAGAATGACATTTTGCCATGTCACTTTTTATTCCAAAATTCTCTAACTTGAGAATCAGCAGCAAATTCTCCCACCAGCAAGGGAAAGAGAGAGAGAGAGATTGCAAGCGTTCAGTTACAGAGGCCTCTGTGCATACATCCACTGCAGCAAAATCCTCATGTTCCATCTCCCATGATACGTCAGTCAGCAAACAGGAACAGGAACTGGCCTGGAATCGGTCTTCAAAGGGCTGTGTCCCAGAGGCACCATCTTCCCAGCCGTGCCTGGAGAATGTTGGAAAACGGTCGGCCAGAGAGCCTCAGGAACAGGAACTCATCTGCCATAAAACAACTTTAGTGTGAATACCACTTGTAGATCGGGACCTCGATAGAACCCCAACCACCTGGAAAAGGAAAACAAAATCCAAAATTGTCTGTACAAATGTTGTTTCTTCTCTTGAAGAGGATTGGCTTCAGTGCTGAAGTGATGGTGGAAGTGGAGCAACAGGTAGTGTTAAGGAAGCAGGAATTTGCGAAGGACTGAGACAGTTTAGGAGAAGGAGCAACAAAGTGGCAGATGGAGTGCAGTGCAGGGAAGTTTATGGTCATGTACTTTGGTAGAAGGAATGAAGACTTAGAACTTTTCTAAACAGGGAGTAAATTCAGAAATCAGAGGTGCAAAGAGGCTTGGAAATTCTAGACCAGGATTCCTTAAAGGTTGACTGGCAGGTCGTAAGGAAGGCAAATGCAATGTGAACATTCATTTTGAGAGAACTAGAATATGAAATCAAGGACATGGTGCTGAATTACAGGAGGGGAATTTCTAGAGTGCCTTCGAGATGGCTTTTTAGAGCAGCTCACGGTTGAGCCCACTAGAGGTGTTGTATAGAAACATAGAAACAGAAACATAGAAAATAGGTGCAGGAGTAGGCCATTCGGCCCTTCGAGCCTGCACCGCCATTTATTATGATCATGGCTGATCATCCAACTCAGAACCCAGCCTTCCCTCCATACCCCCTGACCCCTGTAGCCACAAGGGCCATATCTAACTTCCTTTTAAACATAGCTAATGAACTGGCCTCAACAGTTTGCTGTGGCAGAGAATTCCACAGATTCACCACTCTCTGTGTGAAGAAGTTTTTCCTAACCTCGGTCCTAAAAGGCTTCCCCTCTATCCTCAAACTGTGACCCCTCGTTCTAGACCTCCCCAACATCGGGAACAATCTTCCTGCATCTAGCCTGTCCAATCCCTTTAGGATCTTATACGTTTCAATCAGATCCCCCCTCAATCTTCTAAATTCCAACGAGTACAAGCCCAGTTCATCCAGTCTTTCTTCATATGAAAGACCTGCCATCCCAGGAATCAATCTGGTGAACCTTCTTTGTACTCCCTCTATGGCAAAGATGTCTTTCCTCAGATTAGGGGACCAAAACTGCACACAATACTCCAGGTGTGGTCTCACCAAGGCCTTGTACAACTGCAGTAGTACCTCCCTGCTCCTGTACTCGAATCCTCTCGCTATAAATGCCAGCATACCGTTCGCCTTTTTCACCGCCTGCTGTACCTGCATGCCCACTTTCAATGACTGGTGTATAATGACACCCAGGTCTCGTTGCACCTCCCCTTTTCCTAATCGGCCACCATTCAGATAATAATCTGTTTTCCTATTTTTGCCACCAAAGTGGATAACTTCACATTTATCCACATTAAATTGCATCTGCCATGAGTTTGCCCACTCACCCAACCTATCCAAGTCACCCTGCATCCTCTTAGCATCCTCCTCACTGCTAACACTGCCACCCAGCTTCGTGTATAATGAACCACAATTGATTAGTGGCCAAGTTTGTGGATGTGGAGAGGCAGGTAGTGTTAAGGAAGCAGGGAGTCTGCAGAAGGACTTAGACAGATTAAGAGAATGGGCAATGGACATGATTATGAGGCTTTATAAGGTGTTGGTCAGACCACATTAGGAGGATATCATGAGCAGTTTTAGGCTCAATATCCAAGGAAGGATATGCTGGCATTGGAGTGGGTCCTGTGGACATTTAGAAGAAACAGTTAGTGGGGAGGTTGTTCAAGCAGATGTTGGTAAGACCTCAGACAAATTTAGGAATCAAAAGATTGAGCATGGTGCAACTTGTGTCCTGAGCTGCATATACAACAACGCAAGAAGTATCATAGGAAAGGGGATAACAGTGCTGAAGATGAGGTAGCTGGTTTACAAACAGAGATAAAGTGTAGTGAGGAGAGGTTGCTGATAGGGCAAAATTGCAGACAACAGGATGAGTTGCAACGTAAAAGGCAGGCAAAATCAAAAAGGGTGAATACTGGACTGAAGTGTTGTATCTGAATTCATACAGTATACGGAATAAAGTAGATGAACTTGCATCACAGTTGCAGGTTAGCAAGTATGATGTTGTAGGCATCACTGAGTTATGGCTGAAAGATTATAGCTGGGAGCTTTATGTCCAAGGATACACATTGTATTAAAAGGACAGGCGGGAAGGCAGAGGGGGTGTAGTTGCTCTGTTGGTAAAAAAATGAAATCAAATCATTAGAAGGAAGTGACATAGTGTGAGAAGGCATTGAATCATTGTGGATAGAGCTAAGCGGCTGCAAGGGTGAAAAGACACTGATGAGAGTTCTATACAAATCCCCAAGCAGTGCTAAGGATGTGGCGTACAAATTACAGCAGGAGATAAAAATGCTTGCCAAAACGGTAATGTTTAAGTAGTCATGAGGGATTTCAATATGCAGGTAGATTGAGAAAACTAGGGTGGTGCTGAATTACAGGAGGGGAATTTGCCTGTGAGATGGCCTTTTAGAGCAGCTCATGGTTGAGACCACTAGAGGTGTACAATGGACCAGAATTGATTAGAGAACTTAAAGTAAAAGAACCCTTGGAGGAAAGTGATCATAATATGATCAAATTCATACTGAAATTAGAGAAGGAGAAGCTAGAGTCAGATGATCAGTATTACAGTGGATTAAAGGGAATTCAAGAGGTATGAGAGAGGATCTGACCAGAATAATTGGTAAAGAACACTGGCAGGGATGATGGCAGAGCAGCAATGGCTGGAATTTCTGGAAACAATTCAGAAGGCACAGGATATTTACATCCCAAAGAGGACGAGGTATTCTAAAGGAAAGATGACACAACCATGGCTAACAAGAGAAGTTCAACATAAAAGCCAAAGAGAGGGCATATAATAGAGCAAAGATTATGGGAAGTTAGAGGGTCGTGAAGCTTTCAAATACAAACAGAAGGCTACTAAAAATAATTAAGGTAAAGATCAAAAAAGAAGTAAGCTAGCCAATAACATTAAAGAGGATAACAAAAGTTTCTTCAGATACATAAAGTGTAAAAGAGAGGCAAGAGTGGATATCAGACTGCTGGAAAATGATGTTGGAGAGGTAATATTGGGAGACAATGAAATGGCAGATGCACTGAATTAGTATTTTGCATCAGCCTTTACTAGCAATATGGTGGAAGTTCCAGGTGTCAGGGGTCATGAAGTGTGTGAAGTTATCATAACTAGAGAGAAGATTATTGGGAAACTGAAAGGTCTGAAGGTAGACAAGTCACCTGGACCAGATTGCATACACCCCAGAGTTCTGAAAGATGCGGCTGAAGAAATTGTGGAGGCATTCGTAATGATCCTTCAAGAACCACTAGATTCTGGAATGGTTTTGGAAGACTGGAAAATTGCAAATGTCATTCCACTCTTCAAGAAGGGCAAGAGGCAGAAGCAAGGAAACTGCAGGCCAGTTAATCTGATCTCAGTAGTTGGAAAGATATTGGAGCTGATTATTAAGTATAAGGTCTTGGGGTATTTGGAGGCACATGATAAAATAGGCCATAGTCAATATGGTTTCCTCAAGGGAAATCCTTACCTGACAAACCTGTTGGAATTCTCTGAAGAAATGACAAGCAGGATAGACAAAGGAGAATCGGTTGATGTTGTTTACTTGGATTTTCAGAAGGACTTAGACAAGGTGCCACACATGAGGCTGCTTAACAAGCTATGAGCCCATGGCATTACAGGAGAGATTCTAGCATGGACAAATCAGTGACTGATTGGCAGGAGGCAAGGGAGCTTTTTTTTTGGCTGGCAGCCAGTGACTAGTGGTTTTCTGCAGGGGACTGTGTTGGTACTTTTTCTATTATGTTATATGTCAATGATTTGAATGAAGGAGTTTGTTGCAGAGTTTGCAGATGATATGAAGACAGGTGGCAGGGCAATTAGTTTTGAAGAAGTAGGGAGGCTACAGAAAGACAGACAGATTAGGAGAATGGGCAAAGAAATGGCAGATGGAAGTGTATAGTCATGCTCTTATGTAGAAAAGATGAAAGAATTGACCATTTCAAAATGGAGAGAAGATACAAAAAAAAAATTGCAGTGCAAAGGGGCTTAGGAGCACTTGTGCAGGATTCCCTAAATGTTAATTTGCAGATGGAGTCTGGGGTGAGAAAGGCAAATGCAACATTAACATTCATTTCAAAAGAACTAGAATGTGAAAGCACGAATGTAATTTTGAAACTTTACAAAGCACTGGTGTGGCCTCACTTGCAGTATTGTGAACTGTTTTGGGCCCCTTACTGGAGAAAGAATGTGTTGAAACTGGAGAGGGGTCAAAAAAGATTCATGAAAATGATTCCTGGATTGAATGGCTTGTCATATGAAGAGTATTTGATGGCTATGGGCCCGTATTCACTAGAATTCAGAAGAATAAGGAGTGACCTCATTGAAATCTATTTAATGGTGAAAGGCCTGGATAGAGTAGATGTGAGGGAAATTTCCTATGGTGGGAGAGTCTAAGACCAGAGGATACAGCCTCAGAATAGAGGGGCATCCTTTTGGAATGGAGATGAGGAGGAATTTCTTTAGCCAGAGAGTGATGAATGTGTGGAATTCTTTGCCACACGCATTGTTCAGGCCAAGTCTTTATGTATATTTAAGGCAGAGGTTGATAGATTCTTGATTGGTCAGGGCATAAAGGGATACGGGGAGAAGGTAAGAAATTGGGTCTGAGAGGAAAATTGGATCAGCCATGATGACATGATGGAGCAGACTCAACAGGTAAAATGGACTATGTGCCTCTATATCTTATAATCTCATGGTCTTATGGAATGAGCATACAAATGCACAAGGAGTATTTGATGGGCCTGTACCCATTGATGTTTAAAAGAATGAGAGTTGATTGCCTTGCAATCTGCCAAATATGGAAAGGTCTGAAAAAGGTGAATATGGAAAGAATGTTTTCAATAATGGTGAATTCTAGAACTAGTAAGTAGAAGGCTCTCCATTTAGAACAGAGATTAGGAGGAATTTCTTCAGGCACAATGTATGCACAAAATAATCTGAAGATGCTGTTGTCAAAGGAACACTCACAATGCACTGGAGGAACTCAGCAGGTCAGTCAGCATCAGTTGAAAAGATTAGTTGACGTTTCGGTTCGACACCCTTCATCAGGACTGAAGGAAGAACTTTGGGGAGGGTTTGAAGAATGCTGGTAGTTGAAAAAAACAGTAATTTGAAAGGCAAAGGGGTAGGGGAGGGGAAGCAGGGAGGTGATTGGCAGGAGAACAATGTGCAGTAGTAGAAGGAGGCGGAACTATGAGGGAGGTGATGTGAAATAGAGATAGAGGAAGGGAGGGGGAGGGAATTACCGGAAGTTGGAGAATTCTATGTTCATACCAAGGGGCTGGAGACTACCTAGGAGGTATATGAGGTGTTGCTCCTCCAACCTGAGTTTAGCCTCATCATGGTAGTAGAGGAGGCCATGTATGGACATATCTGAATGGGAATGGGAAGACTTGTACTCTGTGTCAGTATGCATCTTCTTGTGTAGCTGCATTACAACAGTGCATTTGTAATTTCACATGTACATTTTTCATTTATGTGCCATTGAATAAGGTATTCATGTGCTCTGCAAACAAACCCTCCCCAAAGTTCTTCCTCAGTCCTGACGAAGGGTTTTGACCCGAAACGTCGATTGATCTTTTCAACTGATGCTGACTGACCTGCTGAGTTCCTCCAGCGCATTGTGAGTGTTCCTTTGACAACAGCATCTGCAGATTATTTTGTGTTTACGATTTGCTACTCCGCTGCGAAGTCTCTTCAAGGTATGCCTACCCTGAAGAAGTTTAAATCCTCTCTTCGACGGGGGTTCAGTGAGACCCTGTCTCACTGCTCCCCCTCTGTGATCTCTGCCTCTCTCCGCAACTACCAGCATTCTTCAAACCCTCACCAAAGTTCTTCCTTCAGTCCTGACGAAGGGTTTCGGCCTGAAACATTGACTAATCTTTTCAACTGATGCTGACTGACCTGCTGAGTTCCTCCAGTGCATTGTGAGTATTTCTTCAGGCAGAGGGTAGTGAATCTTTGGAATTCATTGTCACAGATGGCTGTGGAGCATAAGTATATTTATAGTGGAGGTTGATAAGTTCTTGATTAGTAAGAGCAGAAGAATGTGGTTGAGAGGGAAAATAAATCAGCCATGATTCTTTGGCGGGGTAACCTCAATGGGCTGAATGGCCTAATTCTGTTCCTATTTCTTATATAGACTTATGGTCAAATCTCACAACATATGCCGGTGATAATGAATCTGATCCTGATTCTGGAATATTCAGCACTCTCCAATAGTGCACAGGAAAATTTCTATAAGTTTCTAGATAAAATAAGAAGCAGACATTGACTATGTACAATGTTGGTGGGGCAGGCCTGTTTCACAAATCAAGTTTAAGAGCCAAATGTGCTGTCCAATTTTGATTATTATCATTGGATTTTGGATGAAAATACCAAAAAAAAACCTCACTGTATGTTTAATATTCAATGCTCATTGGGTCCCTCGCATCTGCTTCCACAGATAATGTGAAGTGCTTTAACTAGTGCATGCCAACCTGTTGTAGGGTAGCTAATAGAGAAGGTTCCCTTGTACAGCCATGAGTTCCTGATGAGAAAGGACATCTTACACCCATATGACAAACAACACCGCCTCTCCTATTTGTCTTATTCCTCATCCAGACCATGTAATCCCTTAGCAAGATAGCTTTACCTAGCAGTTAAATTCTCTTGGAGATGCCTACAAGATGAAATACAATGTGGCTTTTCTGCTTTTAGACATCTCTTCAAAAATTTCTGAATAAATGTTGCTCAGATTTTGTGTTTCGAGGTTGTTTTTATCACTCCAGCAACAAAACCTGTGAATGGACATCTCATCCAGCAACATCAATGCTGCATTTATTCATAATTTTTCCACTGTTTGGAGAAAGTATTCATGACTTACATAAGCCCTAATCAGCTAATATTCTCTACTGAACACCTGCACACATTATAAATGGCAATCCGTGTTTTTATCAGACATCTAGGCAACTTTAGCAGACTATGCCTTAAACCAAATACAGGCTAAACTCTCAGTTCAGGTTAAGGCTAGCTTTACTCATTACCTGACTGCCTAAAATTTGAGGTGAAACTCATTCCATTATCATGCAGCTAAGAGCTTGGGTGTTTTGTCTTACAAATTACTAAGCCTGATTTGTTAATAACCACTGACAAAGTTAAAACAATTGGTTATTCCACACTCATAAGAAGCAAACTGAAATTTTAAACTCTTGGAAGAATTTCCACTGAACAGGTGCAGAACGTTGGTGGAAATCAGTGAAACCTGGAATAAACCGTGCCACTGCTCACAGATTTATACCAATTTATCACCAAAGTCACAGCAAGAAATTAAGGCATTTACTAAACAAGACATCAAAATCTGTCATTTCCATTACCTATAGAGATAATTGCAGGCAGTATACATCTGAAGCTATGAAGGAGGTGGAACTAGCTAGCAGTTAGCATTTTATGGGAAAAAATAAGAGAGTCAGAATAGAGGAATTTATAGATAAGCAATAAGCCTTGCACCAAACACTAAATATCCATAAAGGGAGATCAAGCAACAGACTAGCAATGTTCCGGAGTAGTGCTCATTTTTATCTAATGTACATTTGAATTCTATCTACATTATGTTTTCCTTATTCAGGATGTATGGAGACTGCAGAAAACATCCAATGACATGATTTTTTAATCTTATACATATTGCTCCTTGAAAACTGCTAAGCTACCCAACGCTTCAATCAATAAACATAAATCTTAGATCTATCAAGACATTTAGAGTTAGTCAGGAAAGTGGAGCTGGGATAAATGATCAGCCATAATCTCTCTGAATGGTGAACCTGGTGTGTGTGACTTAGTTATCTACCCTGCTTCATTTTCTTTTGTTCATATATTCTGAAATACAGTAGATTCCAATTAATTGGCCCTCGGTTAATTGGGGCAGCCACTTATTTGGGAAAACTCTTAAAGAACAAAATGAATTTGAGAAAGTAGCCAGGATCTCTTTGTTTACTTTGGACACTATGCTTAATTGGGATCAGGAGACTGTTGCCGAATGAATGTTTTCTAACATCAGTTGCATGCATTTCATGTGGCCATTAGACACTGCACTGTACTTAGAGCGAACATTTTTTAAATAGCATGATTTACGTAGTTGTGTTGAAAAAGCAGTGATTTTTGTCCCTGATAGTTGGCAAGTAATAAACAGGAAGACAATTCAGAACTGCTTTTCTCACTGGTTTCAAGCATTCGGCACTGCAGATCGGAAGTGAAAAAGAAACGATTTCAATTTCACTACTTCAACAAGTTAGGAAATACAAAGAATTTGAAGGTATCAACAATCCTCTTGAATATTTTGGAGGATGCAATTGCCGAGAGCAGTATTTGAAGGTAGTCCACCATCTGCACTAGGTGCCTGCATTGACATTGTACATTTATTGTTGATCGAAAGAACCCAGTATCCTCCGGCTATAGCTACTAGGAACTAATACACAGTTTTATAGTACTGCAGTAGTATTGATATTGTTCTAATTTGTTCTGTATTTTATTTAAATACATAATTTGATACTCAGTTAAACGGTAGTTTGTCTTTTAGATATTTCCATGAAATTTGGGCTAATTTGGGCAGCCGCACAATTGTGCCAAAATGCACTGGTCCCAATGTCTCCTAATTAACTGGAATCCACCGTAATATAATACAACCAAGAAATTGAGTGAATTGCTTTGTAAACTGTTAAAGAAAACTTTTTAAAGTGTTAAATGGTGTTGTAAGCACATTGACATTTGTTTTGCATTGGGCAAAAAATGTGTAATGTTTTCATGGGTGTATTGCTTTGCAATGCTACAGTTTCAATGAAATTATGTAAGGAGAGAAATAAATGTGCATACTGATCTCCACAATAAATAAATCCATAAGAAGTCAACACAGTCAATTCAAAGGTGTAAAGGGGGTTTTAGAAACCGCTGCAGTTAGCAATCTATCTTCATTGACTCATTCACTGGAGAAACTCATAAAGCAAAACATGACAGAATGATACCAGTGACTTCAACATAAATCAAAAAACAAAGAGCAATTTATTCAAGCTCCTGCAAAATAATGACTGAGAAATATTTATTAGTGATTTATTTAGTCAGTCACTTTTTTAACTAGGACACTATGAGGATAACTGCTATTGATCATAATAGTGCCCTGAAAAATATTATAACTATTTGAGATAACAGATGGTGTTCCAGTTCAATATCTACTAAAAGTCAGAACTTCAGATGGTAGCTCGCCCTTAGTACTGCAGTTGATCAGCAGCTTCGGTACAGGGTTCATCTTGCAGACTGCAGAGTGAAAGAAAAACCTGGAATCTTATGAAAGGAAAGTGTACCAAATGAACTGTGGCTGATTCATCTTCAAAAATCCAGAATGAGATATAGGTTTAGATAAAACTGCGCAAAGGAATTCACCAAAACTCTAAAAGCCTATATTTCATCACAAACAAAAATTTTAAAAGGAGGAAATGCTCAGCAGATCAGGTATTGTCTGTTGAAAAAGAAAGGAAGTTCAATGTTTCACGTCTGAGATCCGGTACTGGAATGGGGAAAGAGAGGTAAGTAAAAGTAGATTTAAGTTGCAGAGAAAGTGACATAGGTGTGGCAAGGCAAATGGACTCTGTGGTAAGGTGAGGCCAGGTCAAATATGTTAATGGGAAAAGAAAACTAGAAGACTTCTTTGGCTGTATTGTGTGTTACTAACAGCAGGGCTGTGGGAGGTGTCTAGCATGTTGCTTCATACCAAATACAGAGAAAGACTGAGCCGATATCACAGATATATGAATTACAGTAGAATTCTGACATAAACAAAGAATGCAATTTGCCTAAAATTGGAGAGTTTGATATTGAGTTTGGAAGGCTGCAATACAAACTGGGTGACTATTTAGCATAGCACAGGCATTCAGTCTACAAGAGTGATACTGAGCTTTCTGTTTCCCGTCACTTCAATTTTCCACCTCTCTCCAACTATGGCCTCTCTATCTGTGGTTACCTACACTGTTACATCAAGGTCCAATGGAAGCTTG
This sequence comes from Mobula hypostoma, assembly GCF_963921235.1. NCBI lineage: Eukaryota > Metazoa > Chordata > Chondrichthyes > Myliobatiformes > Myliobatidae > Mobula > Mobula hypostoma. The sequence goes on from NC_086106.1 coordinate 82,660,779, forward strand.
ACAAACAACATCTCATATTCTATCTAGGGATGTTGCAACTATACTTCAATTCCTTATACAATGGAGGGTAGTAGAAAAATTATGAGTTTCAATCTTCCAACCTTTGAACCAAAGATACAGGGAACTATTAAAAGGAACCAAATTTCATTACTGAACTACAAATTCGCTCTTGTTGTGAATTCTACGGTATGCGATTTTTATGTTTAATTCCTATTAATGGCAATGACCTCTTCACTAAAAATGTCTCTGTTTTGTGCCACATTCATCTCACTGACAAACTCTTCATGTGGAAATAATTCAGCTTTTCCATTGCATTTATGCTTTAACTGCTATTACACAGAGTGTTTAGTGTTGCTTACAAACAAATCATTAAGCAATTCAAACATCAGGGAAAATATTAATCAGTATAATCACTTTGATTTTGATAATGAAGTGCAAAGAGTAATCCTGCTCCACATTCTGCTTATAAACAAGAGAGAATCTGCAGATGCCAGAAATCCAAGCAACACACACAAAATTCTGGAGGAACTCAGCAGGCCAGGCAGCATCTATGGAAGTACAGTCGATGTTTCGAGCTGAGACCCTTTGGCAGGACTATTCTGCTTCATTGAGGAGACTTGCTACCAGTTACCAAACTGCGCACTGTAAGTTCAGCAGATAAACAACAGAGGCACAAGAACATAAGAAACAAAAGCTGAAGGTGGCCTTGAGCTGCTTCATAATTCTTTCACTTCAATCCTATATTCCTTAATTCCCTGAATATCCAAAAATTTATCGTTATAATCCGAATCAGGTTTAATATAACTGGCATACACTATGCTGTGAAATTTGTTGCTTTGCAACAGCAGTACACTGTAATACATAATATATTTTAAAGTACTATAAATTACAATAGGAAATATAAATAAAAAAGATTTTAAAAAACTAGTGCCAAAAGAGAGCAAAAAATAGTGAGGTAGTGTTCATGGGTTGATTGTCTATTCAGAAATCTGAAGGCAGAGGGGAAGAAGCTGTTCCTGAAACATTGAGTGCATATATTCCAGCTCATTGATGCTCGCCATGAGAAGAGGGCATATCCAGGGTAATCGGGGTCCTTAATGATGCCTTCTCGAGGCATTGTCGTTTGAGCGTGTCCTCGATGCTGGAGAAGCTAGTGACTATGATGGACCATGACAACTTTCTGCAGCTTTTTCTGATCCTGTGCAGTGGCCCCTCCATATCAGATGGTGATGCAACCAGTTAGAATGCTCTCCACAGTACATCTGTAGAAATTTGCGAGAGTCTTTGATGTCTCCTGAAATTCCTAGTGAAGTAAAGTTGCTGCCATGCCTTCTTTGTAATTGCATCAATATGTTGGCTACTATACCAGAAAAAACAGAGTTGTTTGATTAATTAACCACAAATGCAAGATGTTCTTGGATTCAAAATTCCACCATCATGTCCCTGTTGAGAAGCAACAGTTCGAAAGGCACCTATAAGCCATAGTCCATCAGAGAGGCTGTGAGTTAAAGAACAAATGGTGATTGGAGAGAGTAAAAGAAGTACAGCAGCATGCAGCCAAGTGAGAATTGAAAGGAGATTATGTCAAGAACAGACAGACAGTTACTGCCCACTAGAAGGAACACTTTGAGGAAATCTTCAACCATGAATCTGTTTTTGACATGAACACTCTTGAGTTCATTCCACTATTAAATAGATCATCAGTGATCTTTATACAGAACCAGTTTCCTGTACTAACCTCATATCCCTAATCTTCTTGATAGAACAGTTTGTGCCTGGTGAAGTATGTGACCTGAAACTGTGAGATATTGTTGTTTGTGCAGACATGGTGTAGATAACCAGAAAGTAGTGAAGACCAAGGGAGAGCTGATTAAATTTAAACGTATGTTAATGTAGTGAGCCGAATGTCAAAGGACATGTAAAGAAGGGACATTTCAGAATCAGAATCAGGTTTTATTATCACCAGCATGCGTCATGAAATTTGTTAACTTAGCAGCAGCAGTTCACTGCAATACATAATACAGAAGGGAAAAAAATGAAAATAAATATATAAATAAGTTACAGCTTATGTATATTGAATAATTTTGTTTTAATTGCGCAAAAAAAAAGAAATAATATATATTTAAAAAGTGAGGTAGTTTTCACCTGTTCAATGTCCATTTAGGAATTGGATGGCAGAGGGAAAGAAGCTGTTCCTGAATCACTGAGTGTGTGCCTTCAGGCTTCTGTACCTCCTATCTGATAGTAACAGTAAGAAAAGGGCATGCCTTGGGTGCTAGAGGTCCTTAATAAGCCTTTCTGAGGCACTGTTCCTTGAAGATGTCTTGGGTACTTTGTAGGCTAGTACCCAAGTTGGAGCCGACTAATCTTACGACCCTCTACAGCTTCTTTCGGTCCTGTGCAGTAGCACCCCCCACCCCCATACCAGACAGTGATGCAGCCTGTCAGAATGCTCTCCATGGTACATCTATAGAAGTTTTTGAGTGTATTTGTACACGCACAGGAACTTGAAACTGCTCACTGTCTCCATTTCTGATCCCTCTATGAGGGTTGATATGTGTTCCTTTGTCTTGCCCTTCCTGAAGTCCACAATCAGCTCTTTTGTCTTACTGACTTTGAGTGGCAGGTTGTTGCTGTGACACCACTCCACTAGTTGTTATATCTCACTCCTGTACGCCCTCTCATTTCCATCTGAGATTCTACCAACAATGGTTGTATGATCAGCAAATTTACCGATGGTACTTGAGCTATGGCTAGCCGCACATCTGCTGGAGACAAGCTGACCACTTGCTTGTTAGTGATGTCTGAAGGAGGGTGTGGGCAAACCAGCAAACAATCCCGAATGACTAACTGAAGGTGTACATGTGATCAACAGAATGAACAGTTCCTGTCATCTTTTAGACTTAATTTTGCTTACTGAACATGGTCATCTATTTGGCATGTTTGTTGCCATATCTGATATAGATATTGTTATCGTTGCTAAATATTTGAGTAACTCATTACTATTCCTCATTACAAGAGAGGGTACAACTGCTATTTTCTTGCTACTATTACTACCACTATACATGTAACCTTCATTTTATCCGCAATGTTGGATTTAACTCTCCCTATTTGGCTGAATCCTTCTCTTCATAATCAGAAGGCTAGACTAAATAAGATTTTAAAAAATCATAAGATTTCTTAAGATAAGATATAAAATAGTTAAAAACTGATGGACCGAACTATAATTTTCCCAATTTTACCATATTAGGCTATAGAATAATCAGTATGCCATTCAAATAGTCTTTGCGGTAATTTCACCTAACAGCCATTCAACTAAATAAGAGGTATGCAAGCTTTTGGGTCTGGAGAGCCTTTTCTGTCCCTGAGCAGAAGATCAGGAATGAAACTATTGCTGACGACTGTGCACATGTGATGCACAATGACTGCTGAGTATAAGCAGTAAAGTCAGCAGGCATACAATGACCATTTTTGTACCATGTGCAAATTTTTTCCATGAGACATTATGAATTAGATCTTTATTGAAAGACTGGGGTCTCCTTTGAGATCAATTCATTGGCTGTTGAGGAACATGAGGCATCCAAATTCTTCAAGGCAAGTACTTTCCTTAGCTTTCCATCATTACCATTTGTCCCCATCTACTCACTACCAATGTGCTTATGCCCTACACAACACCTCCCATTCACCCCATCTGCCTAAATTCTGCAAGTGATCTCTTGCCTAGTTCCTATTTATTGACTGACTTCACCTTGCAGTACTTACTTCTACTGCATTTATCCCCCATTTATCCTCTGTAATCCTCTATACATTGGATGGGGGTCATATAGAAAAGGCCTGTTCTACTTGAACTACTGTCCTTCTTGGGGCTTAAATAGTAGAACTTTCTTTTCAAGAACATGTTACTCCAAACCCTGCACCAAGCCAGGATTTGAGCTTGTCCATGCCCTTGACTGCAACATCCCTCTTGTAGGTGGACACTCTCAAAGAATAATGGCTGGAGAAAAGATGATGACAATTACTCAAACACAGCCTTATAAAATACAGAATGTCAAGCTTTATAATATTTCTCCATTCTTGTAATATTTCAATTCAATGAACAACTTAGCATATTACCAATGAATAATTCAAAGAAAGATTCTATTGGAACCTAAAGAAGTCTATACATACCATAGTAATTTCTAAATCTGTTGGAAGTTTGTTTGTGCAGTGGCAAAAATGCTTTCTCTGTTGGTTTCCTGTAAGTTCAACACGGCTGAGTAAAATACTATTTATAAATAAGAACAAAAGGTTAATGCCGCCTATGCAGAGGGTGACAGCTGATCAAGACACTGTAAGAGGATTGCTAAATGGTGCCTGGGGAGTCTAGAAATACTACATTAGTCTAAAAATAACTCACCTGAAAGGATGTTAAATGAAAAAAAAAACAGATAAGAAGCTTGAAAGCTGTTGGTGAGTTAATACGAAGAATGAAATACATTAATTACTGTTTTTATTTGAAGAGTTCAGATTATCATTGGGAGAAATAACAGTACATGTAGAGCTGTAAATGGCTGTTCCTTCTGTGCATATTTTAGCACTGGGGTGAACAAATATTGCTTACCTACCCACTCAAATCCCGTAACTGCGCAGTGTCACAGTGTTAGTCTACATAAGCAGATGTTGCCCGATCACCATATTATTTCAAAATACACCTTCATTCTTATGTGATAACTAATAAAATTTACAAATGGAACTGTGTTTTCAGTTACTGAGAAGAAATGTAATAGTAAAATCAGATTTTAATTTTGCATGAACCTTTGGCCCACATGATGTAGTCCTTTAAGAAAGTAACCTTTCTGTCTTCAGCTAGAGGTTATTCAAATGGGCTTAATATCTTGGCAATCTTTTCCCAATGCAGATCACTTTCTTTATAAAGAACCACTTCCTGCTTATGTGCCAAACTTGATGTTGTCCAAAAACTAATATTGTAATCTTGTACCTCTGAACATTTTGCTTATTAACTTTGCAATGTAACAGAATTCTTCTGTATTTATCTTTTACATCTTGTCAAACACTTTAAAACATAGAACAGTACATCACAGCAACAGCCCCATGGCCCAAGATGTATGCACTGTCTATGATATCAATTTAAACTGCACATCTGCCTGTATACGATCCATATCAGTTCATATGCCTGCCTAAATGGCTCTTAAACATTACTTCCACTACTTCCCCTGGTAGTATGTTTCAGGCGTGTACCATCCCTGCATTAAAGAACTCACTGCATTAATCAGCAGGTTAGGCACTATCTATGACGAGGGTAAAAGGTTGACATTTCAGGCTGAGACACTTCATCAGCACTGATGAAGATAAGCTGATAACCTGCAGACCTGGGGGGTGCTGTTGTAGTCTGGCAGACTGACCTCTACCTTTCTGAGGCAACTCTCAGACACATCCTCTTATTTACCCCTTGAATAGGACCCTACTAAAAGACATCAGGCCATTGTCTCCTGCACCATTACCAACCTCATTGACTCTAGAGATCTCCCATCCACTGCCAACAACTTCATGGTTCCTTTACCCCACACCGCTCATTTCTACCCCTTACCTAAGATCCGCAAACATGACTGTCAAGTAGACCCATTGTTTCTGCCTGCTCCTACCCCACTGAACTCGTGTTTGCATACCTTGAATCCATTTTTCCCCCTTAGTTCAGTCCCTTCAAAGGCCCAAAAGTTCATTTTATTATTAAAGTATGTATACTGAATACAACTCGGAGATTTGTCCTCTCCAGGTAGCCATAATGTACAGAGCACCATAGAAGGAGTTGAAAGAAAGACATCAATCCCCCCGTATGAAAAGAAAAAGAAACAAAAACTCACAAACCCCAACCCTCCCTCACACAAAAACTAACAGATCACCCACATGAAGAAAGAACAACAAGAACAACAAACTCCAAACACCCAGCCCACCAATCGGCACCAAGAAGGAATGGGCGAGAACATGAAAAAAAACATTGAACTGAGAGAAGTCAATATGAACTGCAGTTAATTTGAGCTACAGTCTGATCTCAGAATTTTAATAACTTCACTGAGAGCATCAGGACCCAGTGGCCCCTCTGTGGGCCGTGACTTGAACCAACAGCCTCTCCAAAGGCAGAGAATAAAACTAGCGGTCCCTCCAAGAACCATTTGCTCTCCTCTGTGTTTGCCTGAATGTTTCAATCTTCCTTGGAGCTTAAGTGACAAGAAATGTGGTCAATCATGTCCCCTCATCCCGTCTCTGAGCTTCTCCTCAAGGTAGCTGGAGCTCGCATTTCTCTCCTATCGATTTCTCGGGGACAGCAGAGTGCTAGCTCCCCCAATCAAGCTACCAATTGTAAGTCACAGGCTCCAACAAAACAAAATTAAGACAGAAAGAATAAGTAGAAAATGTAGAAAAACTGAAATGATTAACTATCTGGAAGATGTCGCCCAGAAGAATCATTGTTCACCGGCATCACCTTGACCAGAAATCCTACCTCCTTCCTACCTACATCCATGACACTTCACTGCTCCATAGTCAAGAAAGCTGACCAAATGCCTCTGCTCTCTAAGGAGGATGAAGAGAACTGGACCCTGGACATCAATACACATGAGCTTCTGCGGATGTGCAGTTGAGAGCTTCCCAACATGCTGCATCAGAGTGGGGCATGGAAACTGCACTATGATGGACACGAGGGCTCTAAAATGAGTAGATAAAACTGCCCAAAGTATCACCAGCACCAGCATACCTGCCATCAAGGATATATATGTGGAAAGGTGCTAGAAAAAGGCCAGCAGTATCATGAAAGATCCCACCCACTCAGCTTATGGGCTCTATCAGAGAAGAGGCTACATAGCATCCATGCCAGGTTCACTCAATGGAAAAGCAGGTATTTCCTCCAAGACGTCATGCTTTTTACCCATTAATCGATATAACAACCCCCATTACCATTAAATCCATTTCAGCCACTCATCTCCACAGCCCTTAGCATAGTTTATACCCCCATGTACTGTCACTTTAGATTATGAGAACACTCAGTCCTCTTTTATTGTCATTAAGGAATGATACAATGCTCCTCCAAAGTGATATCACAGAAAATAGGACAAACCGAAGACTAACACTAACAGAACCACATAATTATTACATATAGTTACAGCAGTGCAAAACAATACCATAATTTGATAAAGAACCGACCATGGGCACGGTTAAAAAAAAAGTCTCAAGTCTCGATCGACTCCCGAGTCCCCGATAGCAGGCGGCAAAAGGGAGAAACTCCCTGCCATAAACCTCCAAGGCACCGACAACTCCCGATGCCTTGGAAGCAGCCAACCACAGCCGACAACGAGTCCGTCCATCCGAAAACTTCGAGCCTTCGACCAGCCCCTCTGATACAGCCTCCTGAGCGCCATCCTCTGCCGAGCACCTTAGACCTCGCCCCGGCCACCGAAACAAGCAAAGCTGAGGATTCAGGGCCCTCTGCTCCGGAGATTCCGGTTACCACACAGTAGCAGCGGCAGCGAAGCGAGCATTTCAGAAGTTTCTCCAGATGTTCCTCCGTACTCTCACATCTGTCTCCAACAAATCAGGATTGTGCACGGTCCCCTACTTGACAGATTACAGATACCATTCACTGGAGAGGCCGCGCGCGCGGCCATCTTCCCCTCCTCCTTTATATTTATGCTCCACAGCTCATATGGACACGGACACATTTACTGTTCTACTGCACTGCCCTGCGGCTACCTAGAAGAGTTCCTCATGCTAAGAGTAACTTTGTCACACTGCCACTTACTGTTAGGAGCACCTTATGTTGAGATACTCCTGCACCTCGCATCACTGTACAACAATCAGCCTATTTATGTATATAAGCTAATCTTATGTATATAGGTCACACTCAGTGTGATTAATAAAATTGCTTTTATATTTATATCTATTCTGTTTTATGCTTATTGTGTTTTTATGCTGCATCAGATCTAGAGAACAATCATTTTGTTTTCCTTTACACTGAAAAATGACGATGAACAATCGTGAATCTTGTATCTTGAAACCTGATCATTTTTTCAATCACTTTAAGTTCCCTGGCCCCGATTGCCCTATTTTCAGTATGGAGGTTCAGTCCCTATACAATTCTATTCTCCTATCAGCAAGGTCTGAAAGCTCTCCACTTCTTTTTGGACGACATACGTCTTCAGACCTCCTCCATTTCCAGTCTCCTTCATCTGGCAGAAATGGTTCATACCCTTTTTTCGTGCCTCCCACTTTCTCCAAAACTGATGTGTAGTCATGGGCACAGAATTGGGCCCTAGCTATGCCTACCTTTTCAGTCCATGTTGTAAGTCTACACTGGTAATGATCTCCAACTCCTTCTAAACTACACTGAGACTGCATTGGTGCTGCTTCCTATGTCAAGGATGCTATTCATCGACAATAGCTCAGCATTTAACACCACAATCCTAACTGAGAAGTTATAGAACCTGGGCCTCAGTACCACACTCTGCAATTGGATCCTCGACTTCCTAACTGGAAGACCACAAACTGTGTGGATTGATGATAACATCTCCTCCTCGCTGATGATCAACACTGCTGCACCTCAGGGGTGTGTGCTTAGCCCACTGCTCTACTCTCTCTATACCCATGACCGTGTGGCTAGGTATAGCTCAAATACTATCTATACATTTGCTGATGATACGGCCATTATTGGTAGAATCTCAGGTGGTGATGAGAGGGCGTACAGGAGTGAGATATGCCAGCTAGTGGAGTGATGTCGCAGCAACAACCTGGCACTCAACATCAGTAAAACGAAAGAGCTGAGTGTGGACTTCAGGAAGGGTAAGACACAGGAACACATACCAATCCTCATAGCGGGATCAGAAGTGGATAGAGTGAGCAGTTTCAAGTTCCTGGGTGTCAAGATCTCTGAAGTTCTAACCCGGTCCCAACATATTGATGCAGTTATAAAGAAGGCAAGACAGCAGCAACTATACTTCATTAGGAGTTTGAAAAGATTTGGTATGTCAACAAATATACTCAAAAACATCTATAGTTGTATTGTGGAGAGCATTCTGACAGGCTGCATCACTGTCTGGTATGGGGGGGGGTGCGGTTGCTACTGCACAGGACTGAAAGAAGCTGCAGAGGGTTGTAAATTTAGTCGGCTCTATCTTGGGTACTAGCCTACAAAGCACCCAGGACATCTTCAGTGTCTCAGAAAGGCAGTGTCCATTATTATGGACCTCCAGCACCCAGGGCATGCCCTTTTCTCACTGTTACCGTCAGGTAGGGGATACAGAAGCCTGAAGGCACACACTTAGCGATTCAAGAACAGCTTCTTCCCCTCTGCCATCCGATTTGTAAATGGTCATTGAACCCGTGAACACTACCTCATTTTTTAAGTATATATTATTTATGTTTTTTGCACGATTTTTAATCTATTCAATATACTAGTACTGTTATTTATTTATTTATTTATTTATTTATTATTCTATATTATGTATTGCATTGAACTGATTCTGCTAAGTTAACAAATTTCACGACACATGTCGGTGATAATAAACCTGATTTGATTCTGATTCTGATTCCTGCACCCATGCTGAGCTTGTAAATTTCATCAACTTTGCCACCAACTTTCCCTCTGCCATCAAATTTCCTTGGTCCATGTCTGACACCCCTCCTCCCTTTCTCAACCTCATTACCTCCATCTCTGCAGACAGACTACCTACTGATAAATCTTATAAACTTACTGACTGTCACAGCTATCTTGACTACATCTCTTCCCACCCTGTCACTTGTAAAAATACTATTCCCTTTTCTCAGTTCCTGAGATTCAGCTGCATCAGTTCTCGAGGTGAGGCTAAGATGTTGCCTTCTTCAAAGAACAATGTTTTCCATCCACTAACTTATTTGCTGTCCTCACCTGCATCCTCTCCATTTCCTGCACAACTGTCTCACCTTATCCTCCCACTGCCATTACAATGATAGCCTTCCACTTGCCCTTACCTACCATGCCATGAGGCCTCATATCCAGCACATCATTCTCCATAATTTCCGTATCTAAAGTGTAATCCTACCACTATACACATACTTCCATTTCTCCCCACTCTCCACTTTCTTTGGAGATTGCAGCTACAACCCCTCCCTCGCCATCATCAGGGCTCCAAACAATCCGTCCAGGTGCAACAACTCTTCACCTGCAAGTCTGTCGGGGTCATCTACTGTATCTGGTACTCCCTGTACAGCCTCCTCTACATGGCTGAGACCAGTGTAGATTGAGGAACCTTTTCATCCCAAGCACCTTCGCTCAATCGGCCACAAAAGGTGAAAATTCCAGTGGCAACCAATTTCAATTGAGCTTCCCATTTCCATTCTGACATGTCAGTCCATGGCCTCCTCTACTGCTATGATGAGGCCATACTCAGGTTGGAGGAGCAATACCTCATATTATGTTTCGGAACCATCTAACCTGATGGAATGAACATCAATTTCTCTAATTTCCATTAATTTCTCCCCTCTCTCCTTCTCTCAATTTTACATTCCCCATTCTGGCTCCCCTCTTACTCCTTCACTTCTCCACCCGTCTCTACTCACGCAAGATGTCTATCTGAGCTGTCCCCATTTGCCTGCATTTCGGAATCAGGATCAGTGTCAGATTTATTAATACTGCTATATGTTGTGAGGTTTCTTGTTTTCTTGTGCCAGCAGGACACTGCAAGACATAAAACATTGCTATAAGTTACAATAAAAAATAAAATAAATAAATAATGCAAAAGAGAATAGTGAGATAGTGTTCATGATTCCTGGACTATTCAAAAAACTGATGGCAGAGGAGAAGAAACTGTTTCTAAAACATTAAGTGTGTGTCTTCAACTCCTGCACCTCCTCCATGATGGTAGTGATGAGAAGAGGGCATATCCTGGATGGTGAGAGTCCTCAGTGATAGAAACCGCCTTCTTGAGTCATGGCCTTTTGAAGATATCCTCAATGGTGCGGCAGCTAACACCCATGATGGAGCTGGTTGAGTCTTAAAACCATCTGCAGCTTATTTCAATCCTGTGCACTGTAGTCTCCGTACTAATCAGTACGGAATGTTCTTTCTATACACTCAAACGTGCCTTTCTAACTTTTCTAATCAACTCCCTGACCTATGACAGAAAGTGTGCTGTATGCCTTCTGGTTTGTAATTATTAGTCTCCTTCTCAAGCTTCTAAAACCTTATAAAATTATCGATTCCTGATGGTATGATGGTTTTCCATCAATACCAATGCTAACAACATGCAGTTTTATAATGCTTTGAACAGAGTAAAATATCCCAAATTGTTCCACTAGAGAATTATTAAATAGTGTGTAACACCTCAAAGGGAAATATTTGGGTAGCAGACAAACCTTAGTTAGAACCATGAGTCCAGGTAGGAAAGAAGAGAAGAAGCAAAGATATTCAGGAAATAAATTCCAGAGCTGAGGCCATTGTTAACTGATGGTACAGAATGATTAACACATGACCTGCACTGTTTTGGTTTAATCATCATGAAGTCCAGAATTAAAACATATGAAGATCTTAAGAAGGTTTGTAGGGCAGGAGGAGTAAAGGAAGAGTGAAGTCATGGAGGTCTTGAAAATAAGGATGCAAATTTTAGAAGTGGAATTTGATTCTGACCTCCAAGTATTAGGCAAGGTAGGATAGGCCCAGCAGAGTTTTACATGACTTCATATTGACTACTAACCTCGAATGAGGTCCAAGTAAATTAATTAGGCTCATTTCTTCAGCAGTAATAGGTTACATGTTCTATAATTAATCACAATATGTCCAGAAAGGTCAGATAATCGCACTGTATTTAGTTCCCGAGGATTTGAATGCAGCTTTGGTTTATATTTGGTCTTTGTCTCAGGTCTCACCATCTGCAAACATCACACACACACACACACACACACACACACACACACACACACACACACATCCATAATTGTTCTGTCCTATTACTTATGGGTATACTTGTTGTCATAGAGTCAAACAGTCATAGACACTACAGCTCAGAATCAGGCCCTTCAGCCCATCTAGTCCATGCCAAACCATTAATCTGCCTGGTCCCATTGACCTGCACCCAGACCGTAGCCCCCCCCCCCCCCCGCCATACCCTTACAATCCAGCTAGCTATCCAGATTTCCCTAAATGTTGAAATCAAGCCCGCATCTGCCACGTGCATTGGCAGTTCATTCCACTCTCTCTCCACCCTCTGAATGAAGAAGTTCCCCATTATGTTCCCCTTAAACATTTCACCTTTCACCCTTAACCCATGTAGTAGTCTTACCCAACCTCAGTGGAAAAAAACCTGCTTGCATTTCCCCAACTATATCCTTCATAATTTTGTAACCCAATATCAAATCTCCCCTTAATCTTCTACAATCTTGTCTGGATGTATTTGGTTGTAAGACTATGACTATGTCTTGAATTGTTTGCTTACTGTATCATTCCTCACAGCTTCTGCTTAATACATTTCTGCATCCTCATGGTTATCTGTACCCTAATGTTTTCTTGGTGACAGAGCACATAAATACTTGCAGACTGTAAGCACCAGCTAGTGACAGCATTGTATAAGGCGATGATAGCTGTAGGGAAGGGTTAGGTCACTAATCAAACTGTCTGGCTACATGTGTATGTTCCAAACCATTTGTAAGATTCCTCACAACGGAAGTATACTATGCCTGCCCAAAGCCATTTGTGCATCTAACATTGCAAAAGTTGTAGTTTGCTGACGGACAGCTTGCACTCAAAATCTACCTCATTATGATCTTGATCCTTAGTGTTTACCTGCACTTCATTTTCTCTAGTTGTTACACTTCATTCTGCATTATGTTATTGTTCTGCCTTGTTCTACTTCAGTGCACTGTGTAATAATTTGACCGATATGAACAGCATTCAAGACAGGCTTTTCACTGTATCTCGGTATATGTGACAATAATGAACCAATTCCACTTCCAGTCAGTCAATACGCCTGCTCCCATTGTGTCCTGCATTTAGTGCTTTTGTATACTGGAGATTTCCCAGCCACAACATCTTACAGAAATTAGGCTTGATTACTGGAGAATCAAATCCAGAGTTCCTAAGATGATTACTTCCTCTTGACTTATTAGGATTTAAAAAAGGCAGAAGCTACCCAGAAACCAGATGTCCCAGCCTATGACTCAAGGTGATCACAAGCTGTAAGATAAACAGACCTCTATTTAGGGACACCAACCTTTCATGTACTCAACAACAGGAAATCTTTACAGCCAAGAATGTACTTCTGAAATGCCAAAATACAGCACTGTAACAGATAGCATTGGCCCAGGTCATCGACGTGCCCGGCCCAGTGCCTGAACTTGCCGACCATGTGCCTGTCCATTTCTCACATCAATCTGCTCCAGGTATGAGGTACTGTCCAACCTGCCTCTGTGACTGAAAAAAAAACATTCAGGAAAGAACAAACTTCAGATTGATGCTAAGCCCTGCCCAGGAATATTCCTGCGGCAATTGTATTGGACTGTTCAGCACTAAATAAAGGTTTTTAAATATTCTTAAACGTCTCTGATGGAATATAATAGAAATAAATAAGATGGACGTGCATGTCAATAAATAATTTTCATTTTAAAAGCCTTAAATACTAGTAAATAATTAAAAATCATGAAGTTAAATAATTTACATTCCTTCTTCCAACTTTCCTTACTGGTCAGATTTAAGCACTGTTATCCCTTGTGTCGTGGTTATCTCCCTCCAGCACCTGCCTCTACCATCATTGTCCACTCCCCCAACCTGACTCTATCTGCCTATCACACTTCAGTTCTTCTCTGTCCTCCACCTATCACCTGTTGGCCCCACATCTCATCCCTCCCCTCCCCTCATTTTACTGGCTCCCTCTCCATTCTCAGTCCTCATACAGACTCTCAACTGTACTGTTGACCATTCCATCCCCTTCATGGGTGCCGCCTCATACACCCAACACCTCTCAATATCCCCCCCCCCAATTCTTTCCTCTCTCACCTTCTAATTTTAGTTTCCCCTACTCTAAGAAATAGATCATAATCATCTACCTTATCTAAGCACCTCATTATTTTAGAAACATCAACGATATCACCCCTCTGTCTCTATCAGTCCAGGGAAAACAGTAGCAACCTGTCCAGACCTCCTGCCCCACCAACATCCTTGTGAATCTGTTCTGAATCACACCAACTCAGTCCCATCCTTCCTATGGTGTGGTGACCAGAACTGCACAAAATATTTCAGGTGCAGTCTCACCAACTTCTTCTACATGGTAACATGACATCCTAACTCTTGCTCTTGGTGATTTGTCTAATGAAGACAATTGTGACATATGCCTTCTTCGCTACTGAGATGAGTGTGTCCCCACATTCAGAGTCTTCCCCAATCAGAAGCCCTGGATGAACTATGAGATCCACAATCTACTGAGGGCCAGGTCAAAACCATTCTAGCCTGGCAACCAAGAAAGGTACAAGAGGTTTAGGTATGATCTTGGGAGCGCCATCTCATTGACAAAGTGGCAATTCCGGATGAAACTTGAATCAATAAAGGATACTCAGCAGCTGTGGCAGGGCTTGAATCCTATTACCTCTTACAAAGTGAAATCAAGTGACATAGGTGACAACAGGGCTTCGCTTCAAATTGAGCTCCATGCCTTCTATGCTTGCTTTAACCGTCAAAACACTGAAGAAGCATCATGAACTCCCACAGAACCCAATGATCCTGTGAGGCCAATGTGCAAGCAGCCTTCAGGAGTGTGAACTCAGGGAAAGCATCTAGCCCAGACGGAGTAGCTAGCTGAGTACTAAAGACCTGCGCTGATCATGATCAGCTGGCTGGACTGTTCACTGAGATCTTTATACTCTCACTTCAGCAGTCTGGGAAGCCCACCTGCTTCAGGCAGTCTTCAGTTATACTGGTGCCCAAGAAGAGCTTGGTAACCTGCCTCTATGTCTATTGAGTTGTGCTTATACTCACAGTAAGAAAGTGTTTTAAGGGGTTGGTGAGAAAACATATCAAATCCTGCCTGAGAAGCCACTTGGATCCGTTCTAATTTATGTATCAGAACACCAGGACCACAGCAGATGCCATCACTGGTTCTTCAATCAACCCTGGAACATCTACACAGCAAAGATGCATACATCATGATGCTCTTTATTGACTACAGCTCGGCATTCAACACTATCATCTCCTCAAAATTAATTAATAAGCTTCAAGACTTTGGCCACATTACCTCCCTGTGCAATTGGATCCTTGATTTCAAATCTCCTCACTTGCAGACCCCAGTCAGTTTGGATTGGCAACATTATCTCCTCCACAATCTCCATCAGCACAGGTGCACCAGACGCCAATGTGCTTAGGCCTCTGCTCTGCTCACTTTACACTTATGACTGTGTGGCTGACCACAGCTCCAATGCCATATTTAGGTTTGCTGATGACACTGCTGCCGTAGGCTGAATTAAAGGTGATGACAGATCAGCATATAGGAGGGAGACTTAAAATCTGGCTGAGTGATGCTACAACAGCATTTTCGTACTCAATGTCAGAAAGACCAAGGAGATGATTATTGACTTCAGGAGGAAGACAATGGAGGTCCCTGAGCCAGTCCTCCACACAGGTGAAGAGAGTCGGCAACTTTAAATTCCCAAATGTTATCACTTCAGAGGATTTGTCCTGGTCCAGCACTTACATGCCATTATAAGGAAAACACAACAGCGCCTCTAATTCCTTAGGAGTCTGCAAAGATTCAGCATGACATCTATAACTTTGACTAACTTCGATATGTGCGTGAAGGACAGTATATTGACTGGCTGCATTACCACCTGGTAGGGAAACACCAATACCCTTGAACAGAACATCCTACAAAAAGTAGTGGATACAGCCCTGCCCGTCATTCAGCACATCTACCTGGAGCGTGGTTGCAGGAAAGCAGCATTAATCATCAGGGAACCCCACCACCCAGGTCTTCTCACTGCTGCCATCAGAAAGAAGGTGCACGAGCCTCAGGACTCACATCACCAAGTAATTACCCCTCAACCATCTGGCTCCCAAACCAGAGTGGTTAACTTCACTCAACTTCACTTGCCCCATCATTGAACTGTTCCCACAACCTTGGAACTCTCTTTCAAAGACTCTTCATCTCATGTTTTTCATATTTATTACTTATTTATTATTATTATTTCATTTTCATGACTACCCTTTGACTCTCATCACTAAGGCAATCTTGTATCCAACTGGCTAGCTCACCATGGATCCCTTCTGAATTTAACCTGCACGATCATCCTACCCAAGTAGGGTTTTGTTAAAAGCCTTACTAAAGTCCACTGTATGTAGACAATATTTATGTTCTGTCCTCATCAGTCTTCTAGTCATTTCTTTAAAAAACTCAACCACATTTTGAGATATAACTTTCCACACGTAGAGGCATCATGACTATCTCCAATCAGTCCGAGGGTAGACTCTCAAAATTCTATCCAGTAACTTGTTGGCTGTGCTTCTGATGTTCTCTTAGGCCTGTGAGCCTTTACTTCTTATACTTTAGTTTCAAATGGAGATATTTTCTTACTGCAATTATAACTTTTGTACATAAAGACAATCAGATGCCACAGCTTTCCCTTTCATGCAACATTATACAACAATTCTAACTATCTTCCGTTACTAAGGAAACACATTCAGATGCAAAGGCCTCTTGGAGGCCAATCAAGTGTGTTTTTTTCTTTGATAAATGTGTCTTTTATGATAGCAAGATAATGCTGGAATCCAAGACCTTTGGGTACTCCAGGTCAACCCCATCAGTCAGCTGTTTGTTGGCAGAGGGGCTAGACTAGGTGCAGACCACGTTGCTGCCTGCTGCAGGAGGGCATCAGAGTTGGTGCACAAAGGTGACGTGCAGTATAACCGTGGGTAATTGTCTTAGACTTTTCTCTTGCAATCACAAGACCCTGTTGGACATTGATAATGTAAGATGCTGCAGGCTTGTTTCCCTTGTTTGGTGGTGCAATAGATGGGGGGTTGCTATGTTGCCTTGGTTGTAGCAAGGACTAGGCCTCAAGCCAAGGGCTTGCCTGCTGCTGCAGTCCAGGAGAGGACACCAGAGATGGTGTAGCGTGGTGTCCATGCTCAGTTGAGGGCTGGCCTAACCTGTCAGTCAGTGCAGCCCTCTGGCATTTAATTAGTGGAATGACAGGCTGGATTGCATGTGTTTGTGCACTGCTGAGTACTGTACCATCAATTTGCCAGATTCAAACTTAGGCTATATATATGGGGTGTTTTCCACGACTATGTTTTGTTTGCTTGCTATTTTGAATGTGTGCTGTATGTTTTGCATCTTGGCCCTAGAGGAACACTATTTCATTTGGCTACATTCATGTATGGTTGGATGCTAATTAAATTTGAATTTGAAAATCGGAATAAGATTTATTATTATTGATTTACATAATATTTGTTGTTTAGCAACAGCTACTACTACTACTACGTCGACTCAGGCCTAGGGGGCTGGCATCGGGCACGATGACGGACTCTCCACTTCTCCCTCTCCCTCATCAGTCTGTTCAGTTCATCTACATTAGCCGCGCCACTGTCTTCTAGGAGCATGTTGACCATAGTCTTGGGAGGGCGCCCAGGGTTCATCCTCCCATGCTTGGGTTCCCATATGATGACTAGGCTGGCAGGTAGCTCAGGGTGGCGTAGACAGTGCCCTGCTAGTTGCAGTCTTCTGGCCTTGATTTTAGTGGTGAGCATCAGTAAGTCGTTATAGAGCTCGACATTCATCATGTGCTGTTGCCAACACATGTCAAGAGCCATCTGGAGCATTTGTGTATAGCAACCATCTAGAGACTTTCGCATCGTCTTGGTGAGTGTCCACGTCTCGCATCCGTACGTGAGAATGGACTCTATGACTGGTATGAAAATCCTCTTTTTAAGCCCTCTGGTCAGGTTCGACTTCCAGATTTCCTTCATGTCGTTCATAGCCCTCCATGCCAGCGCCTTCCGTATCCTTATGTCCTTCTCCGAACTCATCATTCTTGACCCGAGGTACAACAGCAACAGCAGTACTGTTCAAAGATGTAAAATTACTATAAATTACAAAAGCAAACAGATAATGCCAAACAAGGAACAAGCAGGTAGTTTTCATGGGTTCAGTAAACTGATGGTGGAGGGGAAAAAGCAGTTTGTGAATTATTTAGTTTGGGTCTACAGGCTCCTGAAATTTCTCCCTGGTGATTGTAATGAGAAGCTGGCATGTTCAGGATGATGAGGGACTTTAGTGATGGATTCCATCTTTACCTTTTAAAGATATCCTTGATGTTGGGGAAGGTTATGCCCGTGATGGAACTGGCTCAGTTTACAATTCTCTGCAGCCTCTTGCGATCTTATGTATTGGAGCCTCCATGTGATGCATCCAGTCAGAAGGCTCTCCACCATAGAGCGAGAGGAACTCGTGTCACAATTATCACCACAACTTTGTTAACTTTGGCAGCTAAGCATGTTGTTTTCTTTTTGAAATTGAAAGCAAAAAAAAAAGATTTCCAACACTATCCATGAAATAATTGCCATTAATTTGCAGTACTGGTACACTCCACCTCCTGAAATCAGACACACCTCTACAAATAGATCAGGAATGGGATGACTGCCAGAATTCACAATCCAGATTCCATGTGATTAGCATAGACCTGCATAATATAGCATAGCATTTTTACAGGCAGCTGCAACTCAGAAAGACTAGTAACCATTCAACATTTAAAACAATAACAGTCAACTTTAAATAGAAGTGCTGTTTCTTATATCTGAAGAAGCTACACGTTGTTGATGGATGCAAAAATGGAGCAACATGGACAAAACTCTCCCTTTCACCTAGAAAGTCCTGGAGATTCTCCTTTGGGATGGCCAACAAGACAGCAAGGCCAACATTAGGGGCAGAAGGCCACCTGACTGTAGGACTTGCTAAAAAGTAGCAGAACAGTTCAACAGAATGCCTCAGTCTGGGACTGCAGAAATGACATACGCTGGTTATATTAAACTTGATTCTGATTCTTATTTAGTATTTCGCTGTTGGGAAGTGTGCACTGTCAATATCTGCTTTCAACCAAACTAACCCATATTACTGTAAGTAATCAGTATCATTACGTATGAAAATATTACGCAAGGTCTTTAGTAATTAGATAATATCTTGCAAATGAAATTACATTTTATTATTAAACTAAAAATAATAAATAAAACATTGTAATTATTTTATTTTTATTTGCATGTGGTGTTTTTGCAACAATTAAAACTAATGATAATGCATATTCTTTAATCAAGAAAAGACAAATTTATTTTATGAGATGACATTTGAATGACACAACACAAGATACATTTCTAATAGAAGTACCTGACACTCACAATCCGCCGGCTAAAACCTCAGCTTATTGGTTTCTACAATGACCTGATCCAACCTTTCATCAGCACTTGCTGCCTTCTTTAAATGATTGAACAATTTCTTAAGTTTAGGAAGCTGCAGTATTCAAGTATAATTCTTTGTTAGATTTCCCAAATTCCCCATTAGATAAGCGTTGACTTACCGCAGGCCTGACAAAACCTACTTCATAAATGTAGCTAAAAGAGTCTGCTACTTTTCAAAAGTAGCTGCTTTTCTGCTGCTATTTTGTTGTCAAAAATATTTAATGTCAAATGGATAATCATGTTTGTTTTAAATGAACTCAGTATTCTTAAGTCACTCCTTAAATCACCTGTGTCCACTTACAATCAACTTAAAAGAATGCTAATTTAGTATTTTGAGACTTGACATGACAAAGCTCTATTAGGAGATATTATTGGGTAAGAATACACTAGGAACAACCTGATTTGCCAAAATCATATATACTGACACCCGAAGCTCATTGTGCAAGGTTTGGAAGGCAAAATGCTAAATTGTCTTTGAGAGTGTGTTTGCATCCAGCAAGAGATTCACTGTCTGAAGTCAGTAGATTACTGCCCCTCCCTCCC
This sequence comes from Mobula hypostoma, assembly GCF_963921235.1. Taxonomy (NCBI): domain Eukaryota; kingdom Metazoa; phylum Chordata; class Chondrichthyes; order Myliobatiformes; family Myliobatidae; genus Mobula; species Mobula hypostoma. The sequence continues at coordinate 82,680,772 of NC_086106.1, forward strand.
ATCCACACCGCCTTCATCCAGTCTCAAAATTCAGCTGTTTCCCTTTTTTGAAGAATTTCTCAGATATATTTTTACAGATATCTTTTTAAAGTTGTAATTACACTCCACTTTAATTTTTGATAGACTTTAAAAAATTACTTGTATTGCATTTGGTATGCTACCTTCCATTTTCTTTGAAGTGTTGAACTTTTATTTACAATTAATGTTCTGTAATAGTGTTGCTTCCAAATAACTTACAGTGAAAAAATGGAAGGAAAAAATTCCATTTCTCTTTTGCATTTCCAAAGTCTATTTCTAAATTTCCAAAGAAAATTTCCCAACTTAGGTAATATTGTTTCACCCAGATCTGCAGATGCTGACAGTCCCTCTGTGGGGACTTGCTTTAGTCGCTCAGTAATAAAGGTTGTCACACAATACCACCATCTCTTAGGAGATGAGTTTCCAGACACTTTTACTCCAGCAACAGTTTCTCCATGCTTTTAAGAGTTACTATAACATAAAATCTTTATACCATTGAAGATAGCATTGTCAACATATTTTAAGTCAGTCAGGCATCTCTTGACAAATATATCAAGGGAGTTGCAGACTTTGTTTCAAGTAAAAGCACTTTCATCTGATATGTCACCAGCTCATAAAGTCATATGATATACTTTATTCTCAGACTTCCTATGAGTGTGAGGCATTACAGAAGATAATTAGATGTGTTGTTGAGTTACTTCCTCCAATCTGACAACAAAATAAACAAAGAAGTTTCAATTCCAGTGGCCGAGATTTTTCCATCAGACCTGATAGAAATGTTGACATCTCTCAGCACAAGTGGCAACGAATTTTAAGACTCCATGGAGACAGAAGCCCAGAACTAACTAGACAAGCCCACTGATAATTTCACTGCTGTGAACTGCCGTGAATCCTCATGACGTACAATAGCAGTGCAGCGGCTTTTTTGCATTTTTGGGAGGTGGACGTCACCAGCTAAGCTAGCATTTATTGCCCATTCCTAGTTGCCCTTGAGAAGGTGGCATGAGCTGCCTTCTTGAACCGCTGCAGTCCCTGAAGTCCCAGACCCACAGTACTTAGGGAGGGAATTCCATAATTTTGACCCAGCAACAATGAAGGAACAGTGATATGTTTCCAAATCAGGATGCTGAGAGACTCGCTGAGACTCCCCAGAAATCTGGGAGATCTTCTCTCTACCCTGTACTAGATTAAATTTCACCCCTGTCTGTGAGGAATATAAATTAGAATGAGTTTTATTTCAATTATTGTATTTGTTTTATTTTTTTATCTGTTTGGTACTAATTTAAAGCATTTGTTTTTCTTTAGAATTTAAATATTTCTGAATGACAAGGGCAGCTCTGTCTAGAGGTTGGGGTGGGTTCGATCTCTATCAGTATTTTCTGAATGAGGACAGGACTAGTTCTGTTCCTCCTTCATACTGAGATCTGGACATAACCACTTAACTCCAGGATCTTAATCAGCAAGATCAGCCTTCCGAATCCAGAAACAATTAGATTCAGAGGAAGGGAAAAGCAGTCAATGATTATATCGGCAGAATACCCTGAGGAAAATTATGGGCAATTGTAACTTAGAATACCTACCATCTAAATCAGAGCTTGATGGACCACTTTGAGATAATTTATTGCAACAAGAATATTTGAAGGAATTGTATGTCTGTTTGGATGAATCTTGGGATCCTGAGTTTACCCTCAAGATCAGACTGGTGGCATCTCCTGCAAATTTCCAAAATGTCAGTGGATGTAAGGGTAGCTCACTAGAACAACCAATAGTGCTCTGTCATAGCTCCAGCGATTCACATTTAATCTTGACCTGGGAAACTGATTATGTGGAGTTTGCATGTTCTCCCTTTGAACGGATGGGTTTCCCATACATGCTTGCTCATAGATGTGCTGTTTGGTAAAGGGACTGGTACAATAAATTCCAGTAGGATGGGTGGGTGCGGAGAATAGGATAGCGTTAATGGGAATGTAAAAGAGAAGAAAAAAGGTCATATGATACCGAAACAGACTTTTCAATATTCAGTAAGTTCCCCCACTCATCCTTCTAAACTCCAATAAGTGCAAGCCCAGAGCCATCAAACTCTCCTCATGGGTTAACCTACTTAACCTCAGAATCATTTTCATTAAACCTCCTCTGGACCCTCTCTAATGTCAATACATCCGTCCTTAGACATGGGACCCAAACTGCTCACAAAACTTAAATCAAAGTTGCTGGTGAACGCAGCAGGCCAGGCAACATCTCTAGGAAGAGATACAGTCGATGTTTCAGGCCGAGACCCTTCGTCCTGACGAAGGGTCTCGGCCTGAAATGTCGACTGTACTGCTTCCTAGAGATGCTGCCTGGCCTGCTGCGTTCACCAGCAACTTTGATGTGTATTGCTTGAATTTCCAGTATCTGCTGAATTCCTCGTGTTCGCACAAAAATTAAACGCAAGCTTACATTGCATTTGCATTCCTTATTACACACTCAACTTGCAAATTGACCTTTAGAGAATCCTGAACTAAGACTCCCAAGTCACATTGCATCTGCAATATCTGAACTCTCTCCCCATTTAGGAAGTGGTCTATACTTTTATTGTTCCTGCCAAGTTGCAAAATACCACACTTCTCTGACATTCTTTGTGCCCATCACGTACCACTTCTTTGCCTACAGAAGAAATGCCAGGGGACTGAGTTTAAAGGAATTGCTCTGAGAGTCAGCATAGATTTGAAAGGCTGAATGGACTAATTTCATGTTGTTATGAAATATAAAACTCTAAATATGTAGATGCATTGAGGAACTTACAAATCTTAAATTGATGTATAATATAAGTATGTCGATGAGATGTTTATTTCTTATGCCACTCAAGGGGATCCAAAATTAAACCCTATCCATGCTGTGGAATCCTCCAAATTGACTCATTTTTCAACACCTTTCCATCAAGGCTAAAATCAGAATTAGGTAAAAATGTAGAAAAGAACTGAATGCTCAGCTTTCTCAACAAATTGACTTATGAGGGAGTTTAAGATGATTTATGTTATGATAGCATTAAAAAATTATTCACAATAGTGGAATAAATTATCTTATGCACTGCACTAATGCTAATTGAACCATCAATATTACTTGTTGAGTTTAATTAGTTTGTCAGTTGAAATAACTCAGCTGTAGCAACCATATTGGCAGTTATAAAGAATTAAAAGATTATTGACGCTTAGGGTAAATAAAAGCCCTTCATACAGAAATGAAGGAATTAGAAAAACTAAAATTGTGTTTTGTGTTCATCATGCAGGAAGGAAAGTGTTAGAACATAGAACATAGAAATCTACAACACATTAAAGGCCCTTCGGACCACAATGTTGTGCCGACCATGTAACCTACTCTAGAAACTGCCTAGAATTTCCCCAGTGCATAGCCCTCTATTTTTCTAAGCTCCATGTACCCATCTAGGAGGCTTTTAAAAGACCCTATTCTATTCGCCTCCACCACCCCCGCCAGCAGTGCATTCTACACACTGACCACACTCTGTGTGAAAAACCTACCCCTACCATGCCCTCGGTATCTGCTTCCAAGCACCTTAAATCTATCCCCCCTCATGTTAGCCATTTCAGCCCTGGAAAAAAGCCTCTGGCTATCCACATGATCAATGCCTCTCATCATCTTACACACCTCTATCAGGTCATCTTTCATCATCCGTCACTTCAAGGAGAAAAGGCAAAGTTCACCGAACTTATTCTCATAAGATATGCCCTCCTATCCAGGCAACATCCTTGTAAATCTCCTCTGCACTCTCTCTATAGTATCCACATCCTTCGTATAGTGAGGTGACCAGAAATTAACACAGTACTCCAAGTGGGGTCTGTGTTGCTAATTAGAAAGTAGTTTTAAGTTAACTGGGTAAACTGACTTGTCATGGTCCGGTCCATGAAGTCCGCATTCCAGTTCCTGGTCCGGTCCGTTGTTCCTTAATCCAGGTTTTCCAGTTTTCCCTTGTCCTGTTGTGTGCCTTAATTGAGGCACATGATTCTCATTTTGGGCTGGCCACATAATCAGCTCCTTGGTTCAGCTTCAGTGGCTACACCCAGGTGTGTTAAGCAGGAGGGAAGGAACAGATGATATAATTGATGATCCATTTACATTAGCAGAAATGGTGAGAGCAATAAAGAGATCGAGACCAACCTCCCCAGGGAAAGATCTGATATGCTCTGTGATGCTAAAAAATCTAGGAGAAGGAGCGCTCTTGAAGTTGCTGCATTTTTATAACAGTGTGGGAGGAGGGAAGATTACCAAGTGCATGGAAAGAAGCAGTAGTAATTCCAATAAGGAAGCCTGGCAAGGATCTGTCAAAACCCACTAGCTACAGACCAATTGCATTAACATCAAGTATATGTAAGATAATGGAAAGGATGATAACAGAAAGGTTATCATATGAGCTTGAAAAAAGGGGAATGCTGGCAAGTTATCAGAGTGGTTTTAGAAAGGGAAGGAATTCCATGGACTCAGTGATTATGTTAGAGACTGAAATAAGGAAGGCCCAGGCAAATAGAGAGTCAGTAGTGGCAGTGTTCTTTGACATTGAAAAAGCCTATGATATGATGTGGAAGGAAGGATTATTAATTAAACTGCACAAGATGGGAGTTGGTGGGAGAGTTTTTAATTGGATTAAAGATTTTTTGTTTGGTAGAAAAATTCAAGTTCGGATTGGATCAGAATTATCAAAACAGTACATAGTGGAAAATGGCACACCTCAAGGTAGTGTGATTAGCCCGTTACTTTCCATCATTATGATCAATGATGTCTTCACAAAGGTACCAGTGGATATAGGTAGGTCACTGTTTGCGGATGATGGGGCCTTGTGGAAAAGAGGCAGGAACATGGACCATATAATCAGGAAACTACAAGAAGCAATTGATGAAGTGGTGGAGTGGGGTTATGATTGGGGATGTAGATTTTCAGTAGATAAAACTCAAACTGTATTTTTTTCCAGGAAAAGGGTTGAGGTAGGGAAGAAGTTAAGAATATATGGGGTTGAATTAGAAAGGGTTGCATCATTTAAATTTCTGGGAGTTATATTTGATTCACGATTAACATGGGCAGACCATATCAGGAAAGTTGAGGAGAAATGTAAAAAAGTAATAAATGTGTTGAGATGTTTGACTGGTAGGGAATGGGGAGCAAGTTGTTCAGCTTTGAAGAGAATGTATGTGGCTTTAGTGAGATCTGTATTGGATTATGAAAATATAGTATATGGATCAGCAGCTAGGTCTCTTATAAGGAAACTGGATGTGATTCAGGCTCAGGCCTTGAGAGTGTGCAGTGGGGCTTTTAAAACATCACGAGTATCAGCCCTACAGGTAGAAATGGGAGTAATGCCTTTGGAACTAAGAAGGATGCAACTGATGGGAAACTACTGGGCTAACTTGCAGGGGCACAATGATTCTCACCCTACTAAAGGAGTGTTGCAGGAGTGCTGGGAAAATGGGAGGTTTCAGAGAAATACCTTTAGTCGGGTAGGGAATGATATTGCGAAAGAATGTGGAGTATTTGATCTGAGGATAAGTCCTTCAGTAGTTTATTCGGTTGTAGCTCCATGGAAGCTTGTATGGCCTGACATAGACTGGCATTTGTTAGAGGTAAAAAGGAAAGAAAGATATAAAACAGATTTGGTAAATGCATTTAACTGTCATCTGATGGAAAAGTATAGTGATTATACTTACATTTATACGGATGGTGCGAAGGAACCTGAAACAGGAGTGACAGGGTTTGGGGTGGTAATACCAGCAAAAGAAATTGGAATCAGCAGAAGAACATCTAATAAGTTAGGGGTGTTTACAGTGGAGATGCTGGCAGTGTTGGTTGTGTTGCAATGGGTGCAGAAAGCCAGACAAGCCAAAGCATTGATATGTTCAGATTCATTCTCAGTTCTAGCAAGTTTAAGTTCTTTTCACACAAACAGCCAGCAAGATGTACTTTATGAAGTCCTTCAGTTAGTTACAAGAATTGCAAATCAGGGAGGTCAGGTAAAATTTCTATGGGTTCCAGCACATGTAGGGGTGAAGGGGAATGAGAGGGTGGATGAGTTGGCAAAGAGGGCGTTAAAGAAAGAAAATGTGGAAATGCACATTAGTATCAGTAAAGCAGAGGTTAAGTGTGTAATCTGGGAAAAAGTCAACCGAATGTGGCAAGAAAGATGGGACAGGGAGGGGAAAAGGAGGCATTTATATCAAATACAAAAGAGTGTTGCAGTTACTAGGGTAGGTAATGGATACAGAAGAGAGGAAATTGTGTGGACTAGGTTAAGGCTGGGGCATTGTGCATTAAACAAAACATTGAAAATGACAGGGAAACACCAGACAGGATTGTGTGAGGAATGTCAGGAAGAGGAGTCAGTAGAACATGTAGTTCTGAGTTGCAGGAAGTATGGGATACAGAGAGAGATGATGAGAAATAAATTAAGGGAGTTGGGAATGCAGGAATTCACATTAAAAGGGTTGCTGGGCATGGGTGAGAGAGCACAAGTCCGGGTATTTTTAGCGTTTTTAAGGGGTACAGGGGTTTTTTTTATAGAATATGACGAATGAACAGGAATAGGATACTAGGGTGGTTAAAGATGGGAGGGTGAAGTGTAGGTTTGTATATATGTGTGTGTGTGTGTGTGTGTGTGTGTGTGTGTGTGTGTGTGTGTGTGTGTATACGCGTGTGCGATTGGGTGAAGGGATTTAGAATGTATGTCTAGTGCACATTCTGGAGCAGAGGGTGGCGGTAATGCACCATTAAGCTGGATGCCAACCGCCGTAAAACGAGATACAGACAGACAGACAGACAGCTTCAGTGGCTGCACTGTTCCCTTCCCTTTCTTCTGAAGCCTCTGCTTTTGCCTCTGCCTGAAGCCTTGCCCGCAACCTCGCCTGCATCCTTGCCTGTATCGTTGTCAAGTTCTACCACCAGAGCAAGACCGAAGGCTTGCTGTGTCTAGATAAGGAACTGTCTTTCGTTGTTTGGAACTGTCTCTTTGTGTCCACGCCTTCGCTAGGTCGGTCTGGCCGTTTACTGCTGCCTTGTGTTGGGAACCATCTTGTCGTGTTCAGCATTCTGTGTATGAGTCCCAGCCCTATGTCCTGTTCCCAAGGAGGGGTCCTGGCTCTGTGTTCTGCGTTCCTGTCTCCCAAGATTACCAAGACTCTGTGTTCTGCATTTCAGTCCCCCACGTCCAAGGCTCAGTGTTCCAGTCTCCACAGGCCAAGGCTCCGTGTTCAGGTGCCCAAGATCGAGTCAAGGCTTTGGGTCCTCATCCTGTCCATGTGCCTTGTCCTTCCCAGGAGAACCTCAAAGAATCTAAGCCTTATCCAGTCCAGTAGCAACGTCATGTCTTTGCCTAGTTCTGGAGTCTGAGCCTGAGTCAAGACCCAGGTTTTGGGTCCTTGCCCAGTCTCTGGCTCGGAGTCCATACCCAAGCCTTGAAGAACCCAAGCCATGTCCAGTCCTGTAGCCACGTCATGTCCTTGCCTAGTTCTGGGGTCCGAGCCCGAGTCAAGACCCAGGTTCTGGGTCCTTATCAAGTCTCTGGCTTGGAGTCCAAGCCCAGGCTCCTAGTTCCCAGTTCTTTGTCCTGATCCTGCTTTCCTAGCCAAGTACTAGCCCAAGTCTGTGTTCCTGTCCCAGCTCCTAGTCTGAGTCCTGTCCCATTCCTTGTACTTCAGTGTCTGTGTCTTGCATTTGAGTCTGCTCCCAGAATAATTGAGAGAAAATCTTTGCAGAGTTTTTAACTGCTGAATCTCTGACCAAATAGTACATCAGATACCTTCTTGTATGCAGAACTATAGAAGTTGGATATTGATGCCCTAAGATGTAAAATCCTACAAAAGTAGTGGATACGCCCAGTCCATCATGGGTAAAGCCCTCCCCACATTGAACACATCTACAGGGAGCATTGTTACAGGAAAGCAGCATCCATTATCAAGGACCCCCATCACCCAGCCTTGACTCGATCTTGGGGCACCTGAACACAGAGCCTTGGCCTACGGAGACTGGAACACTGATCCTTGGATGTGGGGGACTGAAATGCAGAACACAGAGTCTTGGTAATCTTGGGAAACAGGAACACAGAACACAGAGCCTCTTCTTATTGCTGCCATCAGGAAAAAAGGTACAGGAGTCTCAGGATTCACATGACCAGGTTCAAGAACAGTTATTATGCCTTAACCATCAGGCTTGGGAACCAAAGGGGATAACTTCACTCAACTTCTATCTATTTACACACTTTCAATGACTCTTCATCCCATATTTTTGATATCTATTGCTTATTTATTGTTATTATTATTATTATTTTGTTCTCTTTGTATTTGCACAGTTTGTTTTCTTTTGCAACTGATTGAAGTATTGATGCCGTCTTTCATTGATTGTAGTACGGTTATTGAATTTATTGAGTATGCCCGCAAGTAAATGAATCTCAGGATTGTATATGGTGACACATATGTACTTTGATAATAAATTTACTTCAAACTTTGAACTTTTTGATTTAATCAGTTGGCGACGCTTGTTAAAATTAAGATCCAACTACTCCGTTTTCCAAGACTATGCTATGTTCTATAATCTCCACACCCTCAAAATGGGTAATGTGAAACAGACTCTCTACTTCCTTGCTTCCAAAAGGCAGCAGCCATCATTAAGGACCCCAGTCAACTTTTCAAGCCATGTCCATTTCATGAGCCAGCAGGGATCAACAGTAGAACAGGTACTTCAAACTGAAGGAGTTATAGGAGCAGTGACTGAGATGAACAAAGGGAGGACCATAACAGCGTGCAGGAGAAGGTTTCTACCAACCAGCCCAAATGTGAATAAAGAAACCAGGGCTGATGAAAGACACCAGTTTATTATCAATCAGAATGAAATAAATGAACTTTGACAAGTGGCGTATGATACACTGAATGCACTTTACCAGACCATACCTGGGCACATTAGCAGTGTATATGATTCCTGAATGTAAATACATAAAGAGCTTGCAGAACTGAGATGGTCTGTGCTGCAGCTCGTAATAGCTCAGTGAGTTAAAATCATTGATGTCAGACACATTTCAGCTAGGTGAATGTGCAAGATGCATCAATACAACCCTCTCTTACCACCACTACTGACCAGCACTGAAATGGACTGAAATTGTTTCCCTGATTGGACATAGTGAATGAAAGGCCAGGATGCAATAAGATCACATCTTCACAGGACACTACCTGACTTCCATCCCAACCCGTACTCTCTCTTGGGCCATCATTCTCCTCTCTTTCATCGATCTGGCTCTGTCATATTTAGTATAATCAGTTTGTTCTCTTCATTTGTAATAAAGACGAGTGCCTATAATTGAGATGAACAAATGTACACTCAGTAGCCATTTTATTAGACACGTTCCGTACCTAATAGAGTTTGTGGTCTTCTGCTGCTGTAGCCCATGCATTTCAAGGTTCAGCATGCTGTGCATTCAGAGATGCTGTTCTGCACGTTGCTGCTGTAACACATGGTTATGTGAGTGACTGTCACCTTCCTGTCACCATGAACCCGTCTGGTCATTTTCCTTTGACCTCTGTCATTACAAAAGCATTTTCACCCACAGAACTGCGACTCACTGGTTGCTTTTTTTTTTGTTTTTCACACCATTCTCTGTAAAAGCTAGAGGCCGTTGTGTGTGAAATTCCCAGCGGATCAGCAGCTTCTGAAATACTCAAACCACTCCATCTGGCACCAACAAGCATTGCACTGTCCAAGTCATATTTCTTCCCCATTCTGATGTTTCACCCGAACAACAACTGAACCTGTTGACTATGTCTACGTGTTTTTATACATTGAATTGCTGCAACATGATTTTCTAATTTGATATTTGTATTAATCAGTGCAACTAATAAAATGACCACTGTGTGCCTAATTATAAAAATTATTAAGATTTTCAATATAACTTCACAGCTTCTTTGATTTTTCCAATGCATTGATAAAAAGGTTCAGGGGATGAGCTCCTTAGGAAGTAGTGTATGAAAATTCAGAAGTTTGTAAACTTTGTCCATAAATATTTATTTCTTCACTATGAAAGATTGTTTCTGCTGTTTTAATCTCCTGATCTTGTTACTCATTGTTAGGCCAAGGTACCTGCCACATACTGTACCCCAGTTTGGTTACTGATTACCAATGTTTGATGATCCTGTGATGCACAATAGTAACTTAGCATCAAGGTACTTGTTCCTTACATTGTCTGTAACAATCGTCAGATCTTCAGCTGTATTAAGACCAAGCAGACCAGACAACCACACTGAAGACTGCTATATTCACTGATACCTATTCCTCTCTCCACTATGTGTATATTGTTATGTTTATTTTTCCTGAGATAATCCATTGAACCTGCAATAGGGTGTCATCCGCCATGTCTTCCTTGGCTCCAAGATCCTACCCAGGCTCAGAGTGCAAAGCAATCAGATAAACTCTTCATGCATACTTCACTTCTAGTCAGCATTCATGTGGAGCACTTGTAGATGTGCATCACACAAGATCATGATGTTGAGAGAGTGGTTACCTTTCCTGTGTATAACAGTTAAAATAAATCACAGCCAGGTGCCGCCAGTGTTATATGTGTCCCACATATGGCGTCATTTCTCAATTGTTTCCTTCATTCAGCCGTTAGCATGCAAGAACACGTAGCTCTTCATTTGCACATTTTTTGGCATATTTTTTAAGAAATAACAGATGAGAGAGAGAATTGAAAACAGCGGGCTCACTGCTTAGGAATTCATTATTCAGCAGATAGCACAAAACACAAAACGGTCTCATTGGAGTTATATTTATATTCTATCCCTATGTCTGATTCTGAGCCAAAGGATTGACTTACTGCAACTCTGAAGGAGACTATAGGACTATCAGAGTCATGCCATCTCCCAACAGAGCAATCCTGGCTGTCCTATTCTTCCTCCCTCCTTAATTACCTGTATACTGTACTTGCAATGTATTCTCTCTCTCTCTCTCTCTCTCTCCCTGTCTCTCCCTCTCTCCCTTCCTGTTTTACATGTGCACATCAATGTCTCTTTGATGCTTTTGTCAATTACTTACTCTAAGGGGTAAGCTATAGCAACTACCAGCACTCATTGGGATATGAGAGGAAACCAGAGCAGTTACCAGAAACTCATGGACACAGGGGAAAAGTGGAAACTCCACATAAAGAGCATCCAAGGTCAGGATCAAACTGGCGTCCCTGGAGCTGTGAAGCAGCAGCATTAACTGCTGCATCACCGAACAGACATGAGAATGTGTAAAGTTGCGAAGCACTAAATCTTATTCACAATAGCACTACTCATTATTCACCACTGACAGACCCTCGGTCTTTCAGGCTTCCCTGTCATTTCTTCATTCCTTTGAAGCCTCCATCTTCCTCCCACCCTACCTTCCCCAAACTCTTCAACATACCCCTATCCACAAATTCTCCTCCTGCCCCCCACCCCAAAACCAGCTCTAATCCCTGCCATGTCTTCACCATCGCTGCAGCCTTCCATTCTCTGAGGCAGAACTTTCTGTGCTCAGCAAGATCCTTCTCTTTACCCCTTCACCTTGTGAAATGTGGCTTGGTTCTAAGCTAAAGAGTGTTCAAGGAGCTTCAAAAAAGTTGCAAGCATTTGAATTTTGTGCATATAAAGAGCCAGAATCTACTCTTGTCCACTCTGTTCTCTTACCAGATGCATAGAGTCATAGAAAAGAACAGCACAGACACTGGCCCTTTGATCCATCTAGTCCATACCAAAATATTTAAACTGCCTAATTCCATCGATCAACACCTAGAATATATCCCCACATACCCCTGCCATCTATGCACCTATAACCAAACTTTTCTAAAACATTGGTATCAAGCTCACATCCACTGCTTGTACTGGCAGGCAGATCATTCCACAAACTCACAACCCTCTGAGTGAAGAAGGTTCCCCTCATGTTCCCCTTAAACTTTTCACCTTTAACCTTAACTCATGACCTCTAGTTGTAGTCCCACTCAACCTCAGTGGAAAGAGCATACGTGCATATACACTATCTATACCCCTCATAATTTTGTATACCTCTATCAAATCTGCCCTCGATCTTTTATGTTCCAAGGAATAAAATCCTAAACTATTCAATATTCTCTTATAACTCAAGTCCTCCAATCCTGGCAACACCCTTCTGAATTTTCTCTGTGCACTTTCAACACTACTTACACCGTTCCAGTAGGTAGGTGACCAAAATATGAATCAGAATCAGGTTTATCGTCACCGGCATGTGTCGTGAAATTTGTTAACCTAGCAGCAGTTCAATGCAATACATAGTATTGAAGAAGAAAAAACTAATAAAATAATAATAAATCAATCAATCAATCAATTATAGCATACATACATTGAATAGATTAAAAACTCATGCAAAAAACAGAAATAATATATATTAAAAATTTGAAGTGGTGTTCAAGGGTTCAATGTCCATTTAGGAATCGGATGGCAGAGGGAAAGAAGCTGTTCCTGAATCGCTGAGCGTGTAGGCTTCAGGCTTCTGTACCTCCCACCTGATGGTAACAGTGAGAAAAGGGCATGCCCTGGATGTTAGAAGTCCTTAATAATGGATGCTGCCTTTCTGAGACACCACTCATTGAAGATATCCTGGGTACTTTGTAGGCTGGTACCCAAGATGGAACTGACTAAATTTACAACCCTCTGCAGCTTCTTTCGGTCCTGTGCTGTAACCCCCACCCCCCCCCCACATACCAGACAGTGATGCAGCCTCTCAGAATGTTCTCCACGGTACATCTATAGAAGTTCTTGAGTGTACTTGTTGACATACTAAATCTCTTCAAACTCCTAATGAAGTGTAGTCGCTGTCTTGCCTTCTTTATAACTGCGTCTGATATATCCTTTCTGATATCATTAAAATTAGCCTTTCTCCAATTTAGAATCTGAACCCATGGGTCAGACCAATTTTTTTGCATATTTACTTTGAAACTAATGGCATTATGATGCCCTATCTCATTCCCTAATAGGAGATCAAGTGTTGCACACTCTTTCATTGAGATTTCTATGTACTGAGCAAGGAAACTTCCCTGAACACTTTTGGAAACTTTATCCAATCTTGTCCTTTTACAGTTTGGGAGTCTCTGTCTACGTGTGGAAAGTTAAAATCACCTACTATAACAAGCTTATGTTCCTTGCAATAGATTAAAACCTCTCTACAAATATGTTCCTCGAAATCCCACAGACTGTTGGGTGGTCTATGACAGGGGTCCCCAACCTTTTTCACACTGCAGACCAGTTTAATATTGACAATATTTTTGCGGACCGGCCAACTGGGGGGTGGGTGGGCGGGGCGGTAGGGTGCCAACACAAAAGAGTAGCAATCAAATACATTGTGTACCCCGAGAAAAACTACAATGACCATGAAGCCTTGCGCGGGTACCAGTGCGCATGCGTGAACGTGCTGATTTTTCCCTACAAATTGCTTCTGCCGATTCTGTTCAGTGGGGGGTGGGGGTGTTAATCACGACCAGAATATAGGTGATCAGTGGCTAATACACTCAATTTCGTTTCTAAAAAGGTTTATCTAACGAATTTAGTATTAAACACACAGCGCATATTTTCCTCGCATGAATATATTGATAGGTCAATTATCAGGGGAGGACAGGGAAGCTTGAAGTAAGTATTGAATGAACTTCCAGTAGAAGTGGCAGAAGCAGGTTCGATGTTGTCATTTAAAGTTAAATTGGACAGGTATATGGACAGGAAAGGAATGGAGGGTTATGGGCTGAGTGCAGGTCGGTGGGACTGGGTGAGAGTAGCGTTCGGCACGGAGTAGCAGGGCAGAGATCGCCTGTTTCCGTGCTGTAATTGTTATATGGTTATATAAGTAAGTCAATAGCATCATAACATTTTAAGTACCGTTTGGATATTTAACGCACAGCACATATTTTCCCCGTATGAACATATAAAATCATTGCAACACACCAATATCGCTGAATCAGTGGGAGCCCTGGGCTTGTTTCTCTGCAACAAGACGGTCCCATCGAGGGGTGATGGGAGACAGCGATACTCGAAGGGGGTTCCTTATGTCCAGTCTATTCAGCAATTTAGGTTTCGTTGCATTCATTGCAGAGATATGTTGGAAATGGAAGCAGCGTTTTCAGTGCTTTAGTGGCTATCTCAGGATATTCAGCTTTGACTTTGATCCAGAATGCCGACAGAGATGTGATGTCAAACATACTTTTCAGCCCGCCGTCATTTGCAAGCTCGAGGAGTTGATCTCCTTCCCGCGCTGACATGGATGATGCGTGGGTAATGACCTTGCGTGTGTTCAAGTTCACCAGTGCATGACAGGGGATGAGGAAAGGTTGCAGCTGACTCATATCACCAAATCATATTGTCTGCTCGCAGCCCAGTAGCACATGCTTTGCGGCCCGGTGGTTGGGGACCGCTGGTCTATGATATATACCCATTAATGTGGTCATTCCTTTCTCCTCCCTCACTTCTATCCATAAAACCTCACTAGATGTGTTCTCCAGTCTGTCCTGATTGAGCACTGTCATTACGTTTTGCCTGACTAGTATTGCCAACTCTTCCCCCTTTAATCTCTCACACTGTATGCGTCTAAAACAATGTAACCCTGACCCCAGAATATTGAGTTACCATTCCTGCCCCTCCTGCAACCAAGTCTCACTAATGACTATATTATCATAATCCCTTGTGTTGGTCAATGCCCTGAGCTCTTCTGCCTTTCCTATAATGCTTCTTGCATTGAAATATACGCAGCTCAGGACATTAGTCCTACTATGCACAACCTTGTGATTTCTGGCTTTGTCTGGAGTCTTAACAGCAGCTGTCACCACAAGCTGTCCACTATCTGTTCTGGCACTCTGGTTCCCATTCCCCTACAACTCTACTTGAAGCCCTCCCCCCAGCCCCCCTACCCCCCACCATCGTGCAGCCCTAGCAAACTTCCTGCTGGAATGTTAGTTCCTCTTCCAGTTCAGGTATAAATTGTTGCTTCTGTACAGGTCACCCCTACCCTGGAAGTGAGCCTATCAATCAAAAATTCCTATGCCCTCCCTCCTACACCAACTCCCTAGCCATGTGTTAAATTGTATGATCTTCCTTTTCCTGGCCTTACTAGCACGTGGCACTTGTAGCAATCCTGAGATCACAATCCTGGAGGTCCTCCTGCACCTTGGGTGGAACTACCTCTCACAACCTCTCTATATGTCCTATCTATCACCCTCCAGATACTGGAGGTCTCCCTGCCTTTCCACATCCCACAAGAGGAGCATTCCACTATCCTGCCTGGCATTTCTACTGTTCTAACTGTGCAAATATAAAAAAGGAGAACAATAAACAAACTGAGGGATTGTTGACTGCTTATTCCTTTCATTAGATGCTTCATGACCTGCTGAGGTCCTTCAGCGTTTTGTGTGTGCTACTCTGGATTTCCAGCAACTGCAGGAATCTTGTGTTCAGTAAAGCACTGATTTGAATTCAACTTTGAATATTTCACGCCGTTTTAAAATGAATAGCAGCTCTAAAAGTAAATCCATGGTTCAGATTCAGTTCATCAACTACAACTTCTTATCTTGCAGAATCCTTGAGCCTTTATAATAGACACTACTCAAGCTGCACTTGGAGTATTGTCAACAGTTTTGTGCCCCTTATCCCAGAAAGGATGTGTTGTCATTGGAGAGAGTCCAGGATTCGTGAGGATGATTCTGGGAATGAAGGGGTTAACATATGAGGAGCCTTTGGTAGCTTTGAGCCTGTTCTCACTGGAATTTAGAACAATGTCGGTGGAGGGAGTGGGGTGGGGGGGGGGGAATCTCATTGAAACCTACCGAATGTTGAAAGGATTAGATAGGGTGGAAGTGGAGAGGATGTTTCCTGTGGTGGGATATCCAGAACCAGAGGGCACGGCCTCAAAATTTGGGGTGACCTTTTAGAAAAGAGGTAAGGAAAGTAGTGAATCTGTGGTGGAGGCCAAGTCCATGGGTTAAGGCGGAAGTTGATTGTCTCCTGATTGGTTAGGGCATCAAAGGGTATGGAGAGAAGGCAGGTGTATGACAGTGGTCCCCAGCCACTGGGCCGCAGAACGGAACCGGGCCGCAAAACATGTGCTACCAGGTCGCGAGGAAATGATATGATTTGGCGATATGAAACGATATGAGTCAGCTTCACTTTTCCTCATTCCCTGTCATGCCCACTGTTGAACTTGAACGCATGCGAGGTCATTATCCACATGTCATCCATGTCAGCGCAGGAAGAAGATCAACTCCTCGAGCTTGCAAATGATGGTGGGCTGAAAAGTATGTTTGACGTAACATCTCTGCCAGCATTCTGGATCAAAGTCAAGGCTGAATATCCTGAGATAGCCACGAAAGCACTGAAAATGTTGCTTCCACTTCCAACATATTTCTGCAAAGCGGGGTTTTCTGCAATGAATGCAATGAAAACTAAATTGCGGAATAGACTGGACACAAGGAACCCCTTTCGAGTATCGCTGTCTCCCGTCACCCCTCGATGGGACCGTCTTGTTGCAGGGAAACAAGCCCAGGGTTCCCACTGATTCAGCGATATTGGTGTGTTACAATGCTTTTATATGTTCATACGAGGAAAATATGCGCTGTGTGTTTAATATCCAAACATTACTTAAAATGTTATGATGCTATTGACTTATAAGTGACTTACAATTGACTTATCACTATATTCATCCGAGGAAAATATGCGCTATGTGGTTAATATTAAATTTATTAGCTAAACCCTTTTAGAAAGGAAATTGAGTGTATTAGCCACTTAAAAGTGACTTATAGTTGATTTATCACCTACATTCTGGTTGTAATTAACACTGCCCACCTCCCCACCCCACCGTCGGCGGTCCGCAAGAATATTGTCAATATTAGACCGGTCCGTGGTGCAAAAAAGGTTGGGGATCCCTGGTGTATGGAGTTGAGTGGGATCCGTGATCAGCCATGATGGAATAGTGGAACAGACTTGATGGGCTGAATGGCTTAATTCAACTCTTATGTCTTATGGTCTAATGGTCATAACACTTACACTGCAGAATTACTTTACCTTTTACCACAGCAGAATGTCGGAATCCTTCACTTAAAACAGAATTCCAGCTTTGTTCTCAGCATCATGAAGTTTATTAAGATTTTTTTTAATTCTGTTGCTTTTTGCTGCTCAGATTTTAAAACATGGTAGTTTAATCCTGCTGCACATTCACAACACCATGTGCTTTGCGATGATGTACAGATTTAGAGGCAGAAAATTAAACAGCAGCTACAATTTAAAGAAATTATTTTCCTGACTGTCATGAATATATGTGAATGAACTGCTCTGATTGTACAAATTATATGCTCTGATCCTGATGCGTTTTATTTCCAAACTCAGTTGTTTGAGAATCATTGCCTTAAACAAAGTCCCTGCAGTTCAGCAGAAGAAGCTGTTCAATAAGTAGATTGAAGCTTCAGAATTAATCAAAGAGAAATGGGTGAAATCACACAGCAGAGAAGGTTGAAAAATGTTGCTTGTTAAGGATCTTTTGCACAAACCACTGATAGCTAACATTAAGAAAGTCTTTGAGGCTGCCAAAGATATCAGAATTCCTGGCTGTTGTGTTGGCACAGAATTTGGATGTATTGTATTAATTGAAGTTACGAATTGTGACTGTCTTGTTAATAATGAAGTGCATCAAGAGGTGGAAATGGAAGGTTGGTCCATGGAGGTGAGTGGGAAATAAAGGATATTTCTAAAGAAGGTGGGTTATGATTCCTAGTATTCAGGTTACTGGTGATAGGAATCTGGTAAGTGTTATTCAGGGAACTCTAGATTAAAGATGTATACCAAGGAAAAAACAGCAAGCAAAAGTATAGCCTAGCAATTTCATTCATAATCTGGGCAATGGAAGACCAACTTCTAAGCAACCAGAGGATCATGGGTCCTCAGGAAGAGCTGCAGCAAAGTACAACAGGGCTGTCAATGCCGTGATCTGGTGGAGCCAGATCACAGGAATCAAAATGGAAAATGGTGGATAAATCTACAACAAGGACTGGATAGGTGCATCTTTTATCATAACAGAATGTATGAGTGCTTCTCTCACCTAAAACGAGGAAAGGTGAGAAAGGAAGAAGAATTGTTTAGTCAATGGAAAACCAAAATCTGGAACCAGGACCGCATGGGGAGAGAAGCAAGAAGGGCAAAGTGGGCTGATGGACAAACAAGAATATTATCATTGAAGTCGTGCTATTTAACTGTGTACCAAATGCATTGTATAGGTGGATCAGTCATAATTATTGTTCAGATATTCATGTTAATATTTATATAAGATGTATTGTATATGGATTACATTAGGAAGACAAGAAATCTAAGCATGTAATAGTGTTCATGCACGTGAACTATGTATGTTAGTGCTTAATTAATTTTATACTGCATGTGTCTATACATCTTTTAAAATAAATGATAATAATATAGATGGTCATATATGTAAATTGTGAGCTACTGGTATAATTTTATGCATGTGAGTTATTCATTGTTTATATGGGTCACAATTTTTTAAATGTAACAATTTGTGTAGTGTGCTTAAGTGTAAGTGGACCTTTAACTGAATGTACCATGTCCTAAGACCTGAAAACATTATGGTGCTAGATGTTGCAAACCAGTTTGAGAACAGCCTCCTTCAATAAAATCAATTCTGTTATAACTATGTCCAATCAGATTAAGAGCACTTACAGCAACATCAAATGGACAGTTGAACCACTGAAGCTAGATATACCTTCTCTTTTCAGGTAGAATGATCAGTGCCACAAACAATGGTGTTCCAGTGTTGTAAAAGGACAATGTTTGTGCTGTTAATAAAAAGCTGGTGTTGTATCATTAAATGTGTGATTGGAAGATCACAACACTCTCCTATATATTTGACTCTGTAGGTAATGCCAGCTTCTCTTGTGATGCCTGTGTTAGTGACAATGTTAGCATCAATTAAAAAGGAGTAGATTTACCCCCCCCCCCCATTAACACTGTGACATATGGAGGTATTTCAGGTTGAGAGTACACTTGGTTTTTTTTATGCACTTGGACCATAGGAAATATAACAACAGTACAATGCATTTGGAACTTACACTGATATTTGCTTTGAGTAATGCTTCCTTTCTCTCTGTGGTTCTCTGCCAAACCTACAGCAGTTGCAATCTTTCCTAGAGATCATTATAGTTAATGAAGATGTGAATGCAGTTCTCTTGATAAACTTCCTAAACCAGTATATCTTTTCCTTACTGGCATGCAGGTTCCACTGAAGTAATGATGCTCATTCTTTTCAAACTTCTCTCTTGCTGCTACAGTTGATTGGAGGATAACTCTCAGGTCTGTGAAGAAAAACCTTTATAAGGTCGCCAAGTTTACAGTAAAGTTCATTGGGCCACTATAGTCATTTTGACCCCTTTAGCAGCAGGACAGCTTTAAGAGCAATCAGCAATATCTTTGTGGTGAAAACCTCATGCACTAGTCATTGCACGCTTCAAGTTCAACAAAGGTAAGATAATGAGCTGCCCTCACATGGTAGTGTTATCAGTTTAAAAGCTCCCAGCCACCCCAGAACTTAAATGAACTGCGTCATCACTTTCTACCGCTGAAATGATTGCGGTTTCAACAAAGAGCTTAGTTCAATTGGGTCTTTTGTGCATCGGTGTATAATAAAACAATTAAGGTGTATGTTGAATTATTAATGCATTAATTTACTGATTAAATGAACAAAGATTCCTTCACAAAGATAGTGCAGGTGAGTGCTATGAAGAACTGAAAGCAGAATGACTCAGAGTGAAATTACCTGCACTAAACTGATGCCATTGCTTTGCAGCTATCTATGCCTCACCTGACAACCAAAGATAAGTGATTTTCCTTCTGCCATTTTGAATTTTATTTTGTATTTTATGCATTATTTCTTTAAATCCTTTAATTTCACCATCGGACATGTCAGTTCAACCACAACCACACATGCCTTCCGTTGTTGGTTATATTAAAGTCCCCTCTTCTGCATTAAATGATATCACTTTTAAGCTCAATGTTAAATTCTGTCATATTAGACCATCCTATCCCAAAGACCCACTTCCTTCACAATGAGATTATATATTAATCCTTCCTCATTGCACAAAGCAGAATCCAAATTAGATCCCAAATTGATTCCTGCACATGTTGTTTCAGAAAATTATCTTGACTAATTTCAATGAATTCATTTTTCTCCTACTATAATGAATGCCATTCTTCTAGTTTATATGTGGATTAAAGTTTACACTGCCACAACGAGCTCTAATTTTCTGTTTAATGACATGTTCAATATTGTATGTACTTTTCAATAGTCTCTAAGTAATTCCAACCGATGTTTTCTGACTTTGCTTTGTTTTTAGCTCAAGACAAATTGATTCTAGATCTACATCAAGATCTGTCAAACCAAGATTATTCCTCAGTACTACATTGATCTCTTCCCTTATTAATAATATTACACTCCCATTTCCTTGTTGATAGCTGATCACTTATGTCAAATATCCCAAAAATATGTCACTTCCGGCATTTGTTCCACAATGATCATGTGACTGTATAAATTTATTTCTATTTTCAGCAATAATTCATTCACCTTGTTGCAAATACTCCCAAGCATTCAGATAAAGCATCTGGAAGTTTGTCATCATAACAGTGCGCAATTGGATCCCCCTTGCTCCTTTGTGTTTTTTGTCTATTTATATTGATTACTGCTTTTCTAACATTCTGCTTTGCTTATTACTGTCCTGGATTCCAGCTGGGACTCCCATCACACAAACAAGCTGAAAACTGCAAGATCATTGGGATTTGCAGTTATGGAGGAGGAGACTTTAAAGTTAAAGCTAAATAGGCTCTAGAATTTTCATGTTAATTGGAGTATGCCAAACCTAGTCTCACTTTTAGTGAAGGAAGAGAGAATGAAAAAGGGATCGACTGACCTATTAGCCTGAGGTTAATGGTGGGGAACCTACTAGAATGTAAGTCTAATTCTTATTTCCGGTAAGATGGCAGCGTGGTCAGTCACAGAGGCCTCTCCAGGGTCAAGCAAAGTTGTTTTTGTCTTTTTTAAATGGCTTTTTTATGATCTCATTAATGCTGGACAGTTCTGGGTGTCAGATGTGGGATTTCCGGGAGACTGCCAGCCTCCCCAATGGCCACATCTGCATCAGGTGCATTGAGAAGCAGCTCCTTAGAGACCGTGTTAGGGAACTGGAGCTGCAGCTCGATGACCTTCAGCTTGTTAGGGAAAGTGAAGCAGTGATACACAGGAGCTACAGGGAGGTAGTCACCCCAAGGCTACAGGAGACAGATAAATGTGTGAGGGAAGGGAGGTCATCAGATAGTGGCTAACCCCTCAACAATAGGTACTCCATTTTGAGTACTGTTGGGAGGACAACCTGCCTGAGGGAAGCAACCGTGGTTATGCCTCTTGCACTGAGTCTGGCCCTGTGGATCAGAAGGGCAGGAAACTGAAGAGGATGTCAGCAGTAATAAGGGAATCTATAATCAGGGGGACAGATAGGTGATTCTGTGTACGTGAAAAGGAAACACGGATTATGGTTGCCTCCCAGGTGCCTGGGTCCGCAATGTTTCTGAACGCCTC
Organism: Mobula hypostoma; assembly: GCF_963921235.1. NCBI lineage: Eukaryota > Metazoa > Chordata > Chondrichthyes > Myliobatiformes > Myliobatidae > Mobula > Mobula hypostoma. The sequence continues at coordinate 82,702,411 of NC_086106.1, forward strand.
TGCAATATCCTGAAAAGGGAGGATGACCAGCCAGAAGCTGTGGTACATATTGGTACCAATGACATAGGCAGAAAAAGAGGAGGTCCTGCAAACAGAATACAGGGAGTTAGGAAGAAAACTGAGAAGCAGGACCTCAGGGGTTGTAATCTCAGATTACTGCCTGCACCACGTGACAGTGAGGATAGGAATAGAAGGAGGTGATGGACAAATGCGTGTCTGAAGAATTGGAGCACAGGCAAGGATTCAGATTTTTGGATAATTGGGGCCTCTTCTGAGACAGGTGTGACCTGTAGAAAAGGAACGGGTTGCCCTTGAATCAGAGGGGGACCAATATTCTTCCGGGCAGGTTTCCGAGCTGTTGAGTGGATTAAACTAATATGGCAGGGGGATGGGAACCAGTATGATAGACCTGAGGATGAGCCAGCAGGTTTACAAGTAGACGATGTAATATGTAATTTTTTTATGCGTTTCTACAATACAGCAACAAAAAGAATCAATATAATGGAGATTTATACAGTGCAAAACAAACATGTACAATATATAATTCATAACAATAAGGAAAAAGCACCCAAAATAAATTCATATAAAATTAGTGTTCTCCCCACCCTCCCACTATAAAACCCCAGGCCAACCATTTCTATGTATAAAAGAAAAATTAATTGGAGCATTCAACCCCACAGAGCTGTAAATATATATTAAAAAAAGAAAATATAATGCCAACTACCAAAACTATAATGTAATTCACAACAAAATACCGTAAAACTTACAGAAAAAAAACTGAAAGTAAGGGATTGTAGTACAAAAAAAAGGATAAACTTAATCTAAAGAGGAGTTATGAAAGTATTCAAGAAAAGGTCCCCACACCTTATGAAACTTTATGTCCGAATTAAGAAGTGAATAATGAATCTTTTCAAGGTCTGAGCAGGACATAATATCACTAAGCCATTGAGCATGAGTGAGTGGGGCAGCTTCTCTCCACCTAAGGAGAACTAACCGTCTAGCCAAGAGAGAGGCAAAAAATCATGTTCAACATTTAGTCGGACTCAAGTGCATGTCTACTTCACCCAAGGTGCCAGAAAGAGCAATCAGAGGGTTAGGTTCTAAGTGGCAATTAAAAATATGGAATAGAGTTGAAAAAACTTCTCTCCAGAATTTCTCTAGACTAGGACAGGCCCAGTACATATGGATAAGAGAAGCCTTGCCCCTTTTACACTTATGACAAACGGGACTAATGTCAGGATAAAACCGCAATAATTTAGTTTTAGGTATATGAGCCCTATGTACAACCTTAAACTGCAAAAGGCCGTGGCGAGCACATAGAGAGGTTGAGTTAACTGACTTAAGAATTGAATCCCAAACCGCATCAGATAAGGAGATATTTAAATCATGTTCCCAGGCAGTTCTAATTGTATCGAAGGGGGCACGCCTCAAGGTCACTAACCTATCCTGAATAGCAGATATTAAACCTTTACCCAATGGATTAATACAAAGAAACAGGTCCACAATGTTTTTCTCAGGCATCTGAGGAAAGTTTGATATTAAAGGGTTAATGAAATGTCTAATTTGAAGATATCTAATGAAATGGGTATTAGGTGGGTTAAACTTTACAGACAGTTGTTCAAAAATTGCAAAATGATTACCTATGAAAAGATCTTCAAAGCGCCTAATACCCTTTCTGTACCAATCATGAAATGTTGAATCCCGCATAGAAGGTAGGAAAAGATGGTTGTGTAAAATAGGGCTAGAGAGAGAGAGAGAAACCATGAAGGCCATTGTATTTTCTGAACTGAGCCAATATTCTGAGAATATGTCTAATAAGAGGATTAACAATTAGTCTAGGAAGTGCGGATCTAAGAAGTGCAGAAATAGAAAGATTCTTACTAGAATTCAACTCCATTGCCACCCACTTCGGGCAGTCGGACTGATTATGGAAGAAAGACCAAAAAATAAGACAACAAATATTGGCTGCCCAATAATATAAATGAAAATTAGTCAGGGCCATACCACCTTCCTTTTTAGATTTTTGAAGGTGAGCTTTGTCAAGTCTGGAATGTTTGCCCTTCCATACATAGGATGAAATAATACAATCTAATGCATCGAGAAAAGCTTTAGAAATAAAAATTGGTAAGGATTGAAATAAATACAAAAATTTAGGAAGGATATACATTTTAATAACATTAATTCGACCTACCAGAGATATGGACGAGGGTGACCACTGGGTCAGATTCTGTTTTGTAGAATTTAGAAGACTGGCAAAATTTTCTGGAAAAATATATTTCCTTAAAGTACTAACATGTCATCTGAAATCTCATCCTAGTTTGTCTGGGATGCTATGAAAGCATATTTGAGGGGTCAAATAATTTCATATACAGTGAATCTGAAAAGAAAGACCTACTTAGAGCGATTAGACTTGATTAGTCAAATTAAAGCAACAGACCAATTATATGCCCAGACCAAAAATCCCGAACTGTATAAGAAGTGAGTAGAACCTCAAACTAAGTTTGACCTTATTTCCACTCAGCCAGTTGAATGCCAACTTCTTGAAAGTAAGAGTCGATTTTATATTCATGGTGATAAATCCACTAAGTTTTTAGTTAACCAACTAAGATGCTCTAGAGCTAAACAACAAACTACAAAAATTCGAATGGGAAATTGGAACATTACTTTGAATTATTCTGAAATTAACGATACATTTAAGAACTATTATTCTTGACTTTATACCTCTGAATCTTTAAATGATAGTATCTCTACTGAGCACTTTTTAAACAGTTTAAATATTCCTTTGCTGTCTTCCAACTCTAATGCAAAACTCAATGAGCCATTATCATTAGAGGAGCTATCCTCTGCCATCTCTGCATTGCAGTCGGGTAAATCTCCTGGACCTGAAGGGTTTTCTGCAGAATCTTATAAATCATTCTCTTCACCGCTTTCGCCTCAATTATTATTCATTCTATCTGATTCGTTTAAACATGGTAAATTGCCAGCATCATTTAACAAGGCACGTATCATTCTTTTAGCCAAAAAAGGTAAAGATCCAACAAAGTGTTCATTGTATAGGCCGATTTCTTTGTTAAATGTCAATGTTAAAATTTTGGCTAAAGTTTTGGCTTGTAGATTAGAGAACAATACACCTTCAATTATTTCTGAAGATCAGACTGGTTTTATTAAAAATCGCCTTCCCTTTTTTAATATATGGCGCTTATTTAATATCTTATATTTACGCTCAGTTGGGACTCCTGAGTGTGTTCTTTCTCTTGATGCGGAGAAAGCAGTTGATTATGTGGAATGGAATTACCTTTTTGCGGTTTTAGAAAAATTTGATTTTGGACAAAATTTTATTACATGGATTAAATTGTTATATTCATGTCCCACTGCTTCTGTTTTGACCAACTCTCAGCAATCCCAGTCTTTTAGCCTTAAACGTGGCACCCATCAAGGATGCCCTTTAAATCTTACTTTTTGATTTGGCTATTGAGCCACTGGTGATTGCATTTTGTAGCTGTGCTGAATTGATGGGAATTTGGAGGGGAGGTGTTGAGCATAAAGTTTCCCTTTATGCCAGTGATCCTTTACTTTTCATATCAAACCTGGCCACCTCCTTACCCCCAATGTTTTCACTTCTTAATAAATTCAGTCAGCTTTCCGGTTATAAACTTAATTTACATAAGATCAAATTCTTTCCAATTAATAGAGAAGCACAATCATTAGTATTTCATGACCTCCCTTTTAAAGTAGTTAATAATCAATTCACTTACCTTGGTATTACAGTAACAAGGAACTTTAAGAATCTTTTTTGATTAATATGTAATATGAATTTAAGGAAGGACAAGCCAATGACTGGGTAAAACTGCAGACAGAGCAAAGAGTTAAATACACCACAGAGGAAAATTCATAATGGTGAAGATTACAGGACTGAATGTAATGTATTTAAAGGCGCGTAGCATTCGGAATAAGGTGGAAGAATTTGTGGCACAGTTAGAGTTTGGTCGGTGTGACATTGTGGGCATCACTGAGTCATGGATGAAAGAACATCATAGTTGGGAGCTTAACATCAAAGGATCTACTTTGTATCGAAAGGGCAGGCAGGAAGGTGTAGGTGGTGGTGTGGCTGTATTGATAAGAGATGGAATTACATCTTTAGAAAGAGGTGACATGGGGAACATCAAATCTTTGTGCATAGAGTGAAGAAACTGCAAGTGTAAGAAAAACATTATGGGAATCATATATAGGCCTCCAAATAGTAGCTAGAATGTGGGGATGAGATTGCAAAGGGAGATGGAAAGGGCATGTAATAAGGGTAATGTCACGATTGTAATGGGAAACCAATTTGCAAGGGGATTGGAAAAATCAGGTTGGTGTTGGATCGCAAGAGAGGGAATTTATTGAATGCCTACAAGATGGCTTTTTAGAGCAGCTTGTGCTTGAGCCTACTGGGGAAAGGATATCTTAGATTGGGTGTTATGTAATAACCCAGATCTTATTAGGGAGCTTAATGTAAAGGAACCCTTAGGAGACAACGATCCATAATATGATTGAATTCATACTACAATTTGAGAGTGAGAAGCATAAATCATATGTATCAGTATCGCAATGAAATAATAAGAATTACAGAGGTATGAGAGAGAAGCTTGGTCAAGTGGATTGGAGGTGGAAATTAGCGGGGATGACAGCAGAGCAGAGATGGCTGAAGTTTTCAGGAATAGTTCACAAGGTGCAGGATAGATATGTCCCATAGAAGAACAAGTTCTCAAATGTAGGGGTAGGCAACCATGGCTGATGAAGGAAGTTAAGGACTGCATAAAAGCCAAGGAAAGGGCATATAAGATAGCAAAAGTGATTGGGAAGCTTTTAAAATCCAACAAAAGACAACTAAAACAGATATAAGGGATAAGATGAAATATCAGGGCAAACTAGCCAATAATATAAAGCAGGATACTAAAAGTTTTTTCAGTTATATAAAAAATAAAAGGGTGATGAGAGTTGATATTGGACGACAGCAAAGTGACACTGGTGAGTTAGTAATGGGGGCAAAGAAATGGCAGATGAACTTAATAAGTACTTTGCTTCATTCTTTATTGTAGAAGACACTGGTTGTATGCCAGAGGTCCGTGAGTGTCAGGGAGCAAGAGCGAGTGCCATTGCTATTACAAAAGAAAAAGTGCAGGGCAAGCTCAAAGGTCTTAAGGTGAATAAGTCATTTGGACCAGATGCACTACATCCCAGAGTCCTGTAAGAAGTTGCTGAAGAGATAATAGATGCATTGGTCATAATCTTACAAGAATCACTTGATTCTGGCATGGTCTCAGTGGACTGGAAAATTGTAAATGTCACTCCACTCCTTAAGAAGGGAGGAAGATAAAACAGAGGAAATTAAAGGCCAGTTAGCCTAACCACAGTGGTTGGGAAATTGATGGCGTCCATTATTAAGGATGAGGTTTTGGGGTACTTGGAAACTAATGATAAAATGAGTCAAAGTCAGTATAGCTTCTGTCAAGGGAAATCTTGCCTGACAGATCTATTAGGATTCTCTGACAAAGGAGAGGCGGTGGATGTCATTTACTTGGATTTTCAGAAGGCATTTGATAAGGTGCCACACATGAGGCTGCTTAACAAGATACAGGAAATATACTGGTATGGATAGAGGAATGGCTGACAGGCAGAAGGCAGCTAGAGGGAATAAATGGAGCTTTTTCTAGTTGGCTGTCAGGGACGAGTGGTGTTCCTCAGGGGCCAGTGTTAGGACCGCTACTTTTCACATTGTTTGTCAATGTTTTAGATAGAGGAATTGATGGCTTTGTGGCATTGTTTGCCAATGATACAAAGAAAGGTGGAAGGGTAAGTTAGTGCTGAGGAGTCAATGCGATTGCACCAGGACTTAGACAAACTGGAAGAATGGACAAAAAATTGGCAATGGAATACAGTGTTGGGAAATGTATGCTAACGTATTTTGGTAAAAGGAACAATAGTGCAGACTATTGTTCGTCCATCATCATCGTCGATGAAGACCTCGACACCATTATTATGATGATGATGGTGTCGAGACTAGTGTATGATTTGGATTTAAGTGAAGGAGAGTTGCGCAGAGTCAGCCTCACTCTCTCTTCCCAATTCCCATCTGGATCCAGTGGCAAGACAAGAGTCAAGACGACTGGAGATGGGACTAGGCTCAGTGGATGACCAGGACGTCTTCTGTGTCTTGTCCTACTCTACACGTTTCACAACACTTGCAGAGACCACCTTCTTAATCGTTGGACATCCCATTAGTCCTGTCCGCTCAATCCGCCTGAGTCTGTCGTCCCATGCTGGGATAAACAACTCCCTATCTCACCGAGGGTTTGAGACCCATCAGCTACCCTCACCTGGTTTAGCCGGCTTGTCGAAGCCTTTGCCCGGGGTGTGGCCGTTGTCGCATGCAAACAGCTACGGGGAGCCACAGGTGAGAGCTGAGTGCCAGGTGGGGACCAAAGGTGGACAAACAGCCTGGAGAAGGGTGCCACATGTTCCCCCACCAGAGGTGCTACCCCTCCTGACATCCCATACACCCTGTATACAGGTATACATTCGCTGTGGACTGCTAAGAACCATTCTTTCTTGCTGAAAATGCCCATGCACCATCAATTCACCGGACATGTCACTCAAAGGACTTGGATTATATTTTTTGTGTGACTGTATGGTTACTGCTATCTTATGAGAGCTATATGTGCCTTGTGCTGTGTGTGACTGTTGGTATTGTGTTTGGTACCTTGGCCCCCGGAGGAATGCTGTTTTGTTCGGCTGTATTCATGGGTATTCATGCATGGTTGAATGACAATTAAACTGGAACTTGAACTTAAACACTTTAAAAAGAAAAATAGGACTGAGCAGAACCAATATGGATTTATGAGAAGAAAATTATGTACTTATTGCTGGAGTTCTTTGAGGATATGACAAGCAGATTAGATCAGGGAGATCGAGTGATTGCAGATTTTGACAGGGAATTTTTGAAGGCATTCAGTAAAAACCCGCACAAGAGGTTCAATCTTGGAATGCAGAGAATCAGTATATACTGAAATGGACTGAGATTTGGTTACCTGACAAACAGTAAAGAGTGAGAATAAATGAATCACTCTCAGGCTGGCAGGCTGTGCCCTGTGGTACTCTATGGGTGTTGATGCTTTCATTCTAACTTTATACAATTCAAGTCAGCCATTTGTCTGAGGGTATTGAATGTCATATTTCCACAAAGTGGATATAAATGGGCTTCAAGAGAAAATGTACAGGCTAAGTGATCAAGCAAGAAAATAGCAGATGGACCACAAAATCCATATCCCTTGGAGCCCCTTTACATCCTCCCCCTTAATCACAATCTTATCAAGTTTAGTATAATTTGCAAACTTGGAAATATGATATTTAGTCCCCTCAGCCATATGGCTGATATATAGAAATATTTGAAATCATCTACTAAAATGCACATAATGCAAATAATTAACACAGGTGTTTTATGTAGAGAGTTAGTCTCCTTCCTTCAGAGAGTGCCATAGAAGGTGTGCAGCTAACATTCACAAACATGTTTCACGAATGATGTGACTGCTGCATGAGGAGGGATTACATATAATGATTCTGGGTTCTCTGAACTGTAGAAGAATAAGTTCAAGTTCACATTTAATTGTCATTTATCCATACATCAATGCAGCCAAACAAAATGGTGTTACTTCGGGTCCACAGCACCAACATTCACCCAGAGAACAAGGTATACAGAGCACATATAAGATAGCAAGCACATATAGGATATCAGTAAAATACAGTCACACACAAAAAATATAGCCCAGGACGCTGAGTCCATGAATGCCGCAGAAATCTGCAGTTGACCGCAGTACATTCTGACAAACGAACTCTGGGGGGGCAGCGCTACTTCCAGCACCATCTCTGATGGAGAACACTGATACCGACATCTCTCTCTCTCCTGGATGGCTGTAAACAGGTGAAACCACAGCTTGGGGCCTACTCCTCACTGTGACCAAGGCCACACAATTCCCCCGCTGTCCATCAATAAATCTCATTAACAATGTCCGACATGGTCTTGCAATCACAATAACAGCAAGTCTGACCATCACACACTGTTAGACTGCACATCTCCTTTGTGCACAGACTCCTTCGATGCCTCTCTGACATAGGCAGCAGTGTGATCTGCACTGTCCAGTTCCTTCAGTATCTCTGCCAATGAGCATCTCACTGACCTGCACTACTTTAAGTTCTAAGTGTCCAGTAGGGTCTTGCGATGGTAGAAGGACTACACCACCTTTAGGTGAACCTGTAGATCAGTGGTCCCCAACCTCCAGGCCACAAAACATGCAGGGGTGCAGTGGTAGCTGGGATGCACCCAGCACATCTTTAAGAAAAAAGATGAAATAAACCAGCTAATTAATTAGGTGCCCCCTGGCACGTAAATATCAATCAACAATCACCTCTGATCTGGGCCGACATTTACGTGTCGGCGGCATCTAATTAATTAGTTTGTTTATTTCAGCTTTTTTCTTAAAGATGTGCTGGGTGCATCCCGGCTACCGCTGCACCCCTGCATGCTTCGCAGCCCGGTATTGGTCCGTGGCCCAGAGGTTGGGGGCCACTGATGACACTGCGATCAAATGTGCTGCCGTCTTACCAGAAACACTTACCAGAACATTTTACATGTTTCAATAAGGAGAGATCTTAACAAAACATGTACAATTCTTTAAGTGCTTAACAGTCTAGGTGCAGGGAAGATGCTCCCCCACCGCCATAATTACAGAATAAGGGAGAGGCAATGTAGTTCTGATATGAGGAGCAATTTCTTCACTCAGGGGGTGGTAAACCTCCAGAAATGCCTACCATGGAAGGCTCTGAAAATTTCATTGTTGTGTTTATCCAAACATAGAGATGGATGGAATTCTGTAAACGAATGGGGTTAACTATTATGGAGATATATTAGTTACTGGGAAATGGTAGTGATGTCGATCAGCCATGGTCTTGTAAAATGGAGGAGCAGACTCAAACGGCTTCTGTCTCACATTTTCCATTACCTCACAGAGTGAATTATTAGATAACACCGAGGCACAAGTAATTTATTTTGATCTTATGCCAGGCACTTTATATTAGCAAACAAAGCATAATTTCATCAATTTAATGGGATTTAAATCTTAGTTTATGAGGGGTGACTGGTATTTACATTTAATCATTAATTGACCAACATTGACAGGCTTTACAAAAGCTGTGCTGCTATTAAAGAAGGGAATCCAGTTCTGCATTTAGCTTCAATGGATTTTCGGCTATCTTTCAACTGGGATTATAAATACATTACTAATTATTAAAAATATATTTCTTGCTTGACTACATATTATTGTTTCAAATCTTCCAGCTGGGACACTCCTAATGGAAATACTACGAGTTTGCCTGCGACTGACATACACAATTTTTCTGTCACAGTTCATAGATTTTGCTTACATTCAAAGGAACTCTTGATATTGTATTATTAACAGTGGAATGTTTCATGAGAGCTTCTTTTTTCTGCCACATTGTACAGGCATGAAAGAAATTCAATCATTCCACTTTCCTGGGTCAATAGAAATATAATCATGCAGAAGATGTAAAACTCTGCAAAATGAAGCATATAACTGGATCCAGAGTTTGAAGACAACAAGTCATACATTGAAGAAACATATAATCTATTAAACAAATCAGAAGTCTTTGATGTAGCATGCTAGCCATGAGAAAGTCAACAAACCATTTTCATTACTTCATTAATGTATTGTTTAATTAATTCTTTAAGATCAGATTTCATCAATGCACTATTCAGTGCCCCTTTTTGTTCAGTTTGAAATGAATTAAATTGCTTTCAAATTCTGCTTGTTATATTTTTATATCACAAGGCGTAAAGTCAGTAAGGATCAAGAGTATAACATACTTTAATTGAAGCATGCTGTAAATTAAATTACACATTTGTACATGAAGATAAAAATATCAATTGCTTGTAAAAATAATTTGCATTCACTTGCTTAGTCTAGTGCATTATCAAAATCATCACGTGAATGATAATGTATATTGCAGATGACTATAAAGTGCCAAATTTAGAAATACTTTATTATTTCAATTATTTGACATCAAAAGTACTGATTGTATCAATGCCTTGGGACATGGTTAAATAGCACCAAATAGAGATACACGATATTGTTTCCCAAAACTTCTAATCAAACTGTTCCAAGAGATACAACATAATAATAGCAGGGCTCAGACATTGTCTTATGGGAATAATTGCCACATTCAGCAGGAACAAGTGCTGGCATGCTCTCCACCTGATCCTTACTATTTTGAAGACAGAAACTGAGCAAGATGCATAAAAATTATAATCCGAATCTTGGAGAGAGTGGAAAGCAATTCATTCTGAACACATCAATCTAAAATGGTACTTCAGATGTAACAGTGTTTTGTAATGTCTGGTATTAATCCTCAGAAACAGAGTTCAAGAATAACACTTTGAAAGTAAGAAAATTAATTTCTTTATTAAAGTTACAACATTTCACAGCAAATTATGTAAATATTGTATGTGCTAATATATTCACATTGTAGTTTCACTTGGAATGCTCCACTTAAAACAAGCTTATACCTCTTACAGTTGAGTCAGACAACTTGGACTGAAGACGGTTATTGGGGTGATTGAGTGGGTGTGGAAATTCAAGTTCGTGTTCAAAGGGAATACCCAGGACCTTGGAACAAAGTAGCAAAAACCAGAGTGAATGTGTTTAAAGATGTGTCATTACAAAATGGTAAAATGTATTGCATCTGATATTCAATTAAAATGTATTGCATCTGATAAATTCACCGGATTCTGAGAGAGAGTCACAGCCGACTTTACCCACTGCGATTGTACCTTCTCTGGATGAAGGACTACAGTTAGGGATCGTAGTTTTAGGATAAGGGGTTAACTATTTTATATAGATACTGTATTGCATAAAGATGAGAAATGTATTTTTTTCTGACAGTTGCAAATCTTTCAAATTCTCCTCCTCAGAGGTCTGAGGTTATTGTATATTTGAGGAAAGAGGACTGCAGATGTCGTAGTATGGGAAATGGATGAGAAAATGTACACAAGAACCATAAATGGCAAAGGAGGCTCAAGAGGCAATCAGCTTATTGCAAGTTCTGGTTCCTTTGTTCGCTAACTGAATTTACTACTCTTGAATAAAATGAATGTTAATTTTGGAGATTAAGGCATTTTATTTTAATGACCTTTAAAATAATTTACTATTAAATAATACAATTATTAAAAGTCATAACAACCATTTTTGAACAACCAAAGCAAAAAAAATTGCTTTGAATACTGTATTATTCAGATACCACGGAGTAACATTCAACTTCACCACCGCTGCATGCTACATTGCATAATATAAATTCAGCACAATCTAATTCCGAGTGTCAAAGAGAATCTGTACCATGTCCTGTTCTGACCATATTTTGAAAAATATGTGCCATTACTGAAAAATATTTGAAACATTAGAACATTACATTATCTCTGGAAACATTACAATCAGAACTGCAAGAACATTTCAAGGCCAAAAGACTGAGTTCCAAGAAATGACTGGATAAAGAAGACAAGAGCTAAATAGCAAGTATCATATACAGAAAGAGTAAATTGAAAATATTCCTTCATGCTGTGATGTGAAAGAGCACATGGCAGACACAAGACTGACTCCTCTTCTGGCAAATAGGTAGTTTAGGAAACAGGCTATTTCTAAAAATAGCCAGATCATCTGATATGTTCAGAAGGATGTTTTTGTTTTTATTTTTAAAACTTATAGGGTTAGTTACCCAAGGGAGGAAAATATTTCTAGTTGATTACATGATGTCTCAAGACAAGACATGGACTGAACTAAATAGTGTTACAAATATCACATGTATTGGACCATCAATGGGTATCTCTGCTTACAAAGACTATTAAGGGTGTTGAATTTTGCAGCCAAAAGAAAAACTGAAGACACACTGAGAGTGCATGGCATCAACAGTCTGGTCAGTGGGCAGTTTGACAAATATAAATCCAACATGAATCTTCTCCAAAATCAATATTCACACTCAATCATAATTGAAGAATGCATTTTCTTTGCTCATTTGTAGCACGTTTCAATGATAGAATAGTTGAAGTAAATTACAGAGGGGTTATTTTGTAGGTTTGAAGCATCCCAGATTCCTGTGACATCAGCCAAACAGTAGAGAGCCAAGAGAGAGACAAAATAAGGAAGGTCTGATACAGGCTTTTCCAATTATCAAAGTTGAGAAGATAAATAGATTTTAAATATCAGTGACATTCAGACATATTTAAAACTGTCTCATTAAAATATATTTAATAAATCAAGTTAAAAGCATTCTCCTTCAGGTTGCAAAACTCTGGTCTTCTTGCGTATTTGGACACCAAGAAATCTTGGTTGACTAGCCATAATTGTTCTTATCAGGTGCTAGCAACTTCTGTGGGGGACATAGAACTATGAGCATTACTGAGTATTTTAGGCTTCAGTTTTCATCGAATGAAAATTTATGAATAAGTCTGATATAAATAAGATAATGAACATATGTACCTTTATGCTGATGATCTGCTAAACTAAAGGGCTGGCCTTATTAGTTTAGCAGAACATCAGCAGGAAACTCATTGTGCCACTTTACAAAATGGTGGCTGCAAGAACAATCTCGCAAAATGGCACATTCAATTCCTTTGATCACATGGTAAGTACAAAGGCATTTTCTTTGTCTTGCTCCACTACCCTTATTTCATTCCTTTTTGCTGATTTGCGAAGTTTAGTTCTTTCTGGCCAACACCTTAGAAGCTTTATGTTTGTTTTCGTCCCTAAGTGGCTTACTCTCATATTTTATGCTTTTCTCCAACAGTTCCTATAAAATACTTTGCACATTTCCAACATCTCTACGTTTATTTAACCCAATATTAAGCCAATCACTATTTGTCACCAATGCAAGGCAAGGTTAGAGAGGAAGAGATGCCCTCAGTGTGAGAAAGAGGAGTATTACGGGGAAGGAAATGTAGGAAAATGATCATAATGATCATGTGGGATCTATTTCCAAATGACAGTATGGAATCAAAAGTCTCATAATTTTAAATCTCATTGGCTGCCTCATTGATTATAGAAACATAGAAACATAGAAAATAGGTGCAGGAGTAGGCCATTCGGCCCTTCGAGCCTGCACCGCCATTTATTATGATCATGGCTGATCATCCAACTCAGAACCCCGCCCCAGCCTTCCCTCCATACCCCCTGACCCCTGTAGCCACAAGGGCCATATCTAACTCCCTCTTAAACATAGCCAATGAACTGGCCTCAACAGTTTCCTGTGGCAGAGAATTCCACAGATTCACCACTCTCTGTGTGAAGAAGTTTTTCCTAATCTCGATCCTAAAAGGCTTCCCGTCTATCCTCAAACTGTGACCCCTCGTTCTGGACTTCCCCAACATCGGGAACAATCTTCCTGCATCTAGCCTGTCCAATCCCTTTAGGATCTTATACGTTTCAATCAGATCCCCCCTCAATCTTCTAAATTCCAACGAGTACAAGCCCAGTTCATCCAGTCTTTCTTCATATGAAAGTCCTGCCATCCCAGGAATCAATCTGGTGAACCTTCTTTGTACTCCCTCTATGGCAAAGATGTCTTTCCTCAGGTTAGGGGACCAAAACTGCACACAATACTCCAGGTGTGGTCTCACCAAGGCCTTGTACAACTGCAGTAGTACCTCCCTGCTCCTGTACTCGAATCCTCTCGCTATAAATGCCAGCATACCATTTGCCTTTTTCACCGCCTGCTGTACCTGCATGCCCACTTTCAATGACTGGTGTATAATGACACCCAGGTCTCGTTGCACCTCCCCTTTTCCTAATCGGCTACCATTCAGATAATAATCTGTTTTCCTATTTTTGCCACCAAAGTGGATAACTTCACATTTATCCACATTACATTGCATCTGCCATGAGTTTGCCCACTCACCCAACCTATCCAAGTCACCCTGCATCCTCTTAGCATCCTCCTCACTGCTAACACTGCCACCCAGCTTCGTGTCATCCGCAAACTTGGAGATGCTGCATTTAATTCCCTCATCCAAGTCATTAATATATATTGTAAACAACTGGGGTCCCAGCACTGAGTCTTGCGGTACCCCACTAGTCACCGCCTGCCATTCTGAAAAGGTCCTGTTTATTCTCACTCTTTGCTTCCTGTCTGCTAACCAATTCTCCACCCACACCAATACCTTACCTCTAATACCATGTGCTTTAAGTTTGCACACTAATCTCCTGTGTGGGACCTTATCAAAAGCCTTTTGAAAATCCAAATATACCACATCCACTGGTTCTCCCCATCCACTCTACTAGTTACATCCTCAAAAAATTCTATGAGATTCGTCAGACATGATTTTCCTTTCACAAATCCATGCTGACTTTGTCCGATCATTTCACCGCTTTCCAAATGCTTCTCTGATAACTTCATTAAAATGGGCCAAGTAGCGTTTCTCATTGAGAATTCTCTTGTGATGAACCTTAATGCTAAAAGCATGACATTATGAGTGAAATAAGTGGACTATTTTATTATTTAATTTCAAATCGATTGGTGCAATATCAGTATTTTAGAGAAGCAGAATTTCAGTTTTTCATCCTGATTTTAAAATATTTAACCATATGGCACACACACACTATTTTTCGTTAAGTACAAGTTTGACTAGAAAGACCTCACTGTTTGATGTTACAGAAATAAAGTTAGAATCGGCCAAATGTGGAAAGGATTATCTGATAACGTTTCCTCAATTCTCTCTGAAAGCAAGGATAGCAGATTCATAATGGCACTTAATTAAATTTACTCATATTCATCTTTTATGCCCTTTAAGCTGCACTCAATGACCTGCGTATACTCTGTGGTTAATAGCCTTGAAATGGGATACCCAGTAGCCCTTTTCATTATTGCCCATGACTTTATCCAGATCAGCTTCAAGAGTTTGTTACTAATATAATATCAGTACATCTCCTACAGCAACAGAGCTCCAAACACCCGGGACCAGTGCTATACAACCATCAAAAATGCCTTCTGAGCCTCTCCCCCATCCACATTTTGGTATGTCAGACCATCAGGCTGTGCTCCTTCTTCCCTCGTACAAGCAGAAGATGAAACAGGAGAATCCAGTACAGAAAATCATACAGTACAGACCTAAGGAAATAGATGAGCTTCTACATAAAAGTTTGAATCAATTAACTGGTCCATGTTCAAAGACTCAGTTGCCAGACTAGATGTCATTGTCGTCACAGACTTTATCAGCAAGGATGTTGAGGACTACATACTAAAGAGGATAATTTGGGGGTTCCCAAATCGGAATGCATGGATGAACCAGGAGATCTAATCTCTTCTGGTCTAGGACTGCGGCATTTGAACAAAATGACCCTAACTTTTACAAGAATTCGAGAAATGACCTTCATAAAGCTAGCTAGATGCTAATAGATAGTTCCTGTCCAAAATTGACTCCCAGTCTAGTCATCAGCTTTGGAAGGCTTTAATAATTTGTTACAAAATAAAGTCAGGCAGCATCGCCGACAACTGCACATCGCTTCCTGATGAGATTAACAAATTCTATGTATATTTTGAACATAAGGGAATGGGCATCTGACAGTCTCCAGTGCACCCCAATCTATAGTCACTATCATAGACATAAGATCAGTCTTCAGGAGGATAAACACAGGGAAAGCATTGGACCCTGATGGTATCATTGGCCATGTCCTTGGATCCTGTGTGGAACAGCTGGCATAGGGATTTTCAGACATTTTTAATCTCTCCCTGCTTCAATCTGTGGTTCCCACCTGCTTTAAGAGGACCACTATCTCCCCGGTATCCAAGTGAAAAAAGAATGTGCCTGAACAACTACTGCCCAGTGGCTCTGCTACCTACCATCAGGAAGTGATTTAAGACCTGGTCATGACATATATCAACTCCAGACTTCCGAAAGAACCTCGACCCACAGCAATTTGCCTAGCTCCGAAACAGGACTATGATCAATTTCATCTTCCTGACCCTACACTCTTCTCTGGAACACCTGGACATTAAAAACAGTAATAATGAGACAGAGTAAAAGAAGAAGATGGAGAATTTAATAATATATTGTGATGACAACCTTTCCCTAAGTGTTAACAAAACAAAAGAGCTGGTCTTTGACTTCAGGAAGGGTTTCGTGCACATGTTCCTGTTTACATCAGTGGTATTGATGTCCAACCACATTAATCCCATGGTCAAGAAAGCTCACCAACACCTTTACTTTCTCAGGAGGCTAAAGTTAAATCTAAGTTTAAGTTCAAGTTCAATTTTGTCATTCAAACATACACATGAATGCACCCAAATGAAACGGCATTCCTCTTGGGCCAAGTTTCAAAACACAGTGCCAACAAAGTTCAAAGTAAATTTAATTATCAAAGTACATATATGTCACCATATACAGCCATGATATTAATTTTCCTGTGGCCATACTCAGCAAATCTATAGAACAGTAACTATAACAGGATCAGTGAAAGATCAACTAGAATGCAGAAGACAATAAACTGTTCAAATGAAAATATAAGTAAATAGCAATTCCATGACAGCATGCAATAATAAGATAAAGCTCATGGCTACGATCCAGCATCGGTATTAGTGCCAAGTGCTCAGGGCTGCAGAATCCTCCAAACTGGGCAGGGGATGCTGTGGATGTGTGGAGATTGTGGCCTCTATTTATCGAACGTAGTGGGTGTAAACGTATTTAGCATCTATACGTATTCTAGCTCATTTCTGTAATGCCGTCTGTCTGGTTTTCTTGAAAAATGCAGTGAACTAGTCAAAGTTCCATTGGTAAGACATTGAAATGCAATGTGAAATCATTTCTCAGTAGGACCAAGACAAGTCAATAAATCAGATCACAGCTGCATTTTGTAACAATTGTCACCACAAAACAAACTCTTTCACACATAGAGTGGTGGGTGCGTGGAATGCACTGCCAGCGGAGGTGGTAGAGCTGGATACAATAGGGTCTTCTAAGAGACTCTTAGATAGGTATGTGGAGCTTAGGAAAATAGAGGGCTATGCAGCAGGGAAATTCCTGGTAGCTTCTAGAACAGGTTACATGGTTAGCACAACATTGTGAACTGAAGGGCCTGTAATGTGCTGTAGATTTCTATGTTTCTATGCTTCTGCCAGATGGCAGCAGTGAGGAGGGACCCTGGCCTGGGTGGTGAAGGTCTCTGATGATGGATGCTGCTTTCTTATGGCAGCATTTCATGTTGATGTGCTCAGAGGTCGGAAGTGCTTTACTCGAGATGTGTTGGGCCGAAGCCACTACATTTTGTAGGATTTTCCATTCAAAGGCATTGGTAACTCCATACCAGGTAATGATGCACTCTCCACTACACATCTATAGAAATTTATCGAAGTTTTAGATGCCATGCCAAATCTCAGCAGACTCTTAAGTAGAGGTGCTCCCGGCCTTTCTTTGCAATTGCACTTACATGCTGGGTCTAGGACAGGTCCTCTGAAATAGTGACATCCGGGACTTTAAAGTTGCTAACCGTCTCCTCCTCTGTCCTCCAATGATTACTGGCTCATGGACCTCTGGTTTCCCTCGCCTGAAGTCCACAACCTTTGGTCTTGCTGAAACTGAGTGAGCAACAGTCACACACAGCACAAGGCACATATAATTACTGGATGATAGCGGTGAAACATACGGCCATAAAACAATAATAACAACAGTAATGTAGCCCGCCCCTGAGTGTCATGGCCAGTAGATTGATGGTGCATAGGGTGATTGTCCTGGAGCCATATTTCTACAAGAGCAAGTACGCAGCAGTTCCTCATCACGCGCTGGTGCATCTGCAGACAAATGCAATCCACCCTGTCTTCCTCTGAGTGAATACTGGAGGGCAACACCAATGAGTGGGGCCAGCTGACACCCAGCCTGGACACCTGCTGTGCCACACCACTTCCGAGCTCTCCTCCCATGGGCAGCTGCAGGAAGCAAACCCACAGCTTGAGGGCCTGGTCCACGCAACAACCGAAGCCACTCAGCTCCCTTGCTGTCAGCCTTGTCAATGAACCAATGAATTGGGCTTAGAGTATTCTACATTACCAATGTCCAGCAGGGTCCGGCGATCATAAGAAAAGTATCCAAGACAATGATCTGCACTGTTTGTTGAACTGCACACTGCCTCCACACATCGACTCCAATACTCCTTGAGTGGCTGTGGCAAATAGCAACATAGTGCACAACAAGTCCAGCTCCACTGCTATTTGCAACTCACTGATAGGGCAGACCTGCAGTACCTGATGGTCTTAATATCCCCCAGTGTCTTGCAATCATAAAAAAGACTTAAAGAACAAACAGTTAATCCTTCCTTTGGGCCTAGAGAGGCTGCTGCAAACAAGCATGCCACCATCTTACCAGAAATCAACCTTACCTTACTAATTTAAAGACATCATTAAGAGATCTTAAAAAAAACTGGCATATCCCTGTCAACCTTTACCAATTTTTATTAATCCACCATGGAAAGTATTCTACCTGGATGCATAATGCCTTGGAATTGCGACTGCTCTACGTGTGACGACTAGAAACAGCAGAAAGTTGTGGACAAAGCTCAGCATGTTTCAGAAACTAGCCTTCTCTCTAAGGACTCTGTTTGCACCTCTCACTGCCTTAATCAAAAGCCCCACTGAGCCTGACCTTCTCTCTTCTTCCATCCCCTATTGGGCAGAAGATACAAAAGCCTGAAATCAAGTAACACCAGGCTCAAGAAAAGCTTATATCCTGCTGTAATCACACCTTACAATCGACCTCATATGATTTGCACTTTATTGATTACCTGCACTGTATTATCTGTGTAGCTTTTATACTTTATTCTATATTGTTTTTGTTTTTATCTTGTTCTACCTCAATGCACAGTGTAATAATTTGATCTGTATGAAAAATTTACAAGACAAGCTTTGCACTGTATCTAGACAAAACTAATAGAGAGCATACTCCAATGTAGAAGAGGCCACATCAGGAGCACCAGATACAGTAGACTTCTCCAACCGTGCTTGCAGGGTTAAGTACAAGGAGAAAGGCCGTGGAGAGGGAAGGGTGGAGACCAACCAACCAGCCTATATTTCCAGCACATCATTCTCCATAACTGCCCTTATCTTCAATGGTACTGTACCACTAAATGCATCTTCCCTTCACCTTCAACCCCAATCCCGCACCAGCTCTCTGCTTTCCACAGGGATCAGGCTCTATGCAACTCTCTTGTCCATTCGTCCCTCCCCACTGATTTTCCTCTTGGCATTTGCCCCTGCAAGTGGGACAAGTGCTGTACCTGTCCCTATACCTCCTCCATCACCAACATTTCGGGCCCCAAATAGTTTTTCCAGGTGAGACCACACTTCACCTGCAAGTCTGTTGGGGGTCATCAACTATACCTGGTGCTCCCAATGAAGACTCCTTCACATCAGTGAGACCCTACATAGGTTGGGACACCACTTCATTGAGCACCTTTACTCTATCTACTACAAAAGGCAGGCTTTACCAGTGGCCACCCAGTTCAATTCTACTACTCATCGCCATTCCAACATGTTAGTCCTTGGCCTCCTCTACTGCCTCAATGAGGCCACTCTCAGGTTGGAGTAGCAATATCTGATACTTTGTTTGGGTAGTCTCCAACCTGATGGTGTGAACATTGTTGTCTCTAGCTTCTGATAATTTCTGCTCCCTCTCCCTTATCTGTTTTTTCAATTCCCATTTTGGCTTTCCTTTCACATATACCCTTCTCATCTGTCCATCGTTCCGCCAGTAGCCTACTCCTTCCCTTTCTCCCATGGTCTACTCTTCTCTCTTAATGGATTCTTTCATCTTCATCCTTTACCTCTTCTACTTATCACCTCCCAGCTTCACACTTTATCCCCCTTCCCCACCCACCTAGCTCCCCCCTCACTAGATTTCACCCAGCACGTGCCAGTTTGAACTCCCTTCTCTCCTCTCACCACATTCATATTATGTCTTCTTCCCACTTCCTTTTCTATCCTGATGAAAGTCCTCAGCTGGAAATATTGACTGTTTATTGCTCTCCATAAATGCTGCCTAACCCGATGAGTTTCTCCAGCATTTTGTATTATATACTACTGTGCAAAGTAATTTCAGTTCTGTCTGAGACAAGTAATTTTGATTCAGAAGATGAGTGTTGGGAAAAGTACAATTGTTTACAAGACCTTTGTTGACAACAGTCATTGAATGGATTAAATCAAGTACAGATGCTTTACAATGTATAGGTAGTTCAAAAGCTCAATACAGCCTATAAAAGATGTCAAAGTAGATTTGACCTTAGAAAAATCAGTCTAATGCAGTGAAAGGATAGTGTAATAAAATAGATTGAAAATATTTGTGGCAGTAGTAAAAGCCTGGAGACAATCTGGAGAGGACGAATCAAAGAAGATCATTTTGCAACTTCTTAAAGAATAGAGGAAGGAGGAAAAGCGTGTTTCTAAAGAAAGTCAGAGTGGGAGTCAGGATGCAAACTGATTCAAAAGTAGAAGCACAGAGATGGAGAATCTTAAGAAGAAACTTATATAGAAGATTGAGTTCATTGTCAGCAGTTATGTAACAAATACAACACAAGATTGTTAACTATTGCTGCTGCTAAGTTTTAATCACATTTTTAAAATCTAGTGTGAACAGTTATTGTTTAGAACATGTAATACAATGTACTCATTGTTAAAGAATTATGCTGAGATAACCCATAGAGAATTGATGTAAGGTCAGAAGTGTATGAAGTAATGAAATGATTTACTAGAATTATCAATGCATACGATGATTATGTTTGAGGACGCCATGGACCGACATGTCGGAATGGGAATGGGGAAAGGAAAAAAAATGGTTGACCACCGAGAAATTCCACTTTTAGTGGATATGCAGAGGTACTCAATGTGGCGGATTCCCATTTACGTTGGGTCTCAGCAATGTAGAGGAGGCCGTTTTGGGAGCACTGGATACAATTGACTATCTCAACGATTTGCAGGTGAAGTGTTGCCTCACCTGAAGGACTGTTTGGGCCCCTGAATGAAGGTTGGTGAGGAGGTGAATGAGCAGATGTAACACTTTTGTCGACTGCAGGGATGTGTGCCGCAAGGGAGATTAGTGGAGAGAAAAGAATGAATAAGGGAATGGACATGTCAGTCCATGGCCTCCTTTTTTGCCATGGTGAGATCTCTCAGAGTTGAAGTGCAACATCTTGTATTCTGTCTAGGTCACCTCCAACCTGATGGCATGAACAATCATTTCTGCTTTCGATATTTTTCCCTCTCCTTCCCTCGTCTTCTATTCCCCATTCTAGTCAATTACCTCTTCTCCTCACTTGACTATCACCTTCCCCTGGTGCCCAACCTTCTTCCCTTTTCCCATGGTCTACTCTCCATCCTATCATATTCCTTCTTCTCCAGCCCTTCACCTTTCCTACCCTCCTGGCTTCACTTATCACCTTCTAGCTAGTCCTCCTTCCCCTCCCCCACCTTTCTATTCTGGCATCTTCCCCCTCTATTCCAGTCCTGAAGAAGGGTCTCGGGCTAAAGTGTGAACTGTTTATTCATTTCCATAAATGTCACCTGACCTGCTGAGTTTCTCCAGCTGCGTAGAATCTCCTGTGTCTATAGGTAATTAGTTTCTTGTATAATCTCTTATATGTGAGTAATTAATATATGTAGATTGTTGATATTTTGTGTGATGTATTGTTTATATTAAAGGGTAAAAGTGTACTTTATGTGAGTGAATCTTTAAGGTTTTAAGGCACTACATGTTACGATTTTCAAAACATCATTTTGCCAGTCACTAAGCTGAGTTGATTCATTCGGTAATAAAGAATCTTCTTATATAGCTTAGAAATGAAACTTTGGTTGACATTGAAGCATCTTGAAATATTTTATTACATTAAAGATGAAGGATAAGCATAGGATGTTATGACTGTCCATAATTTCCCATTTGACTGTGATTATTTCCATCCTTTATAATGTGAACAAAATAAGGAACATTTTACAAGCACACAAACTTTAGCCCAGTTAATTCATTCAGATCCCAAATATAAGGAGTCATAATTTTGTGAATGATAGCGTTATTGCTACTGAGCCAAAAGTGACTTACCATGTTAATTTTATTACAAATAAACATATAATTAAGTAGCCTGTAAACAGATTTAACTTTTTTCACAGAAGCCGGAAAACTAGCAGTGTTTTACAGAGTACATGATAGGAAGAATTTGTTATTATCATCAAAAGAGGATCAAATAGAAGTTTTGACATGGAAATAAACAAGAATTTTTTGTTAGAGAGATGTCACAAAGAGGTTGTGTTGTTGCCAACTTCAAGCTAGTCCTCCTCCCTCCCCCCCCACCTTTTTATTCTGCTTGTAAGTCAATATCGTTCTTCAAAACCATTAGATTAAAAAAGCTACTAATTCTGTACATTATAAATGCAGAATTACAGCTCCATGGTCACTTATGAAACTAAAATATGATCACGTGGTATAAACATTGTAATTTTCTGTTATAAAAACTTTAAATTTAATAAAGTAATATATTTAATAGTTTGATAAATTAAAGAAAATTATTTATTGAAATTTCCATAATCTAAATGGTAACTAATAATTCAAATGGTAAATAATAATTAAAATAACTTTCTTAGCTTTTCAGCAATTTGTATCCTTTGTCTTCAGCTGTTTGGAAGGATCTTACCCAGCTCTCCTGGGTCTCTGCATTTCTTGTGATTTCTCTATCAGCATTAACAGTCTTTGGTAATCCGATTGTTTTCCTGCCTCTCATATATTCCTCAAAATGAGCTTGCATCTTGAGGAAGGGATATGAGACATAAGTAATTCCAATTTCTCCAGCTCAATCATAAACCAGTAATGGGGAAGCAAAAGAATGGCAGATATTTTGGGTCGTGAACCTGCATCAGTACCCTCCTACCCAGCCTGAGGCAGGGTTTTGGCCTGATATGTCACAGATGCTGCTGTACCTGTTGATTTCCTCCAGCAGATTGCCTTTTGCTTCATATTCCAGCATTTGCAGTCTCTTCGGTCTCCAGTACTGGGGAATTAGATGCCAGGTTGAATGAGTTGTTTTGAACATCAGATGAGCACACGAATGATGAAATTTACTTAAAATGTGAGGAAACACCTAATAGGTCTAATGGGAGGCAATAATCTTCCTTCTGGCAGCTAAACATCTTTTTACCCAGCTGGATGGGGCATAGTGATCCCAGAGGTGCTTTCTCCATCCCTGCTGCCACTAGAACTTCTGCTCATGTCAGTACAGAAAGATTGATAGGTGCAATGACAGCATAATGCCTAGAATCATTACATGTAGATTTTTATATGAAGTTACCATTGAGATTTTTTCTAGAAAAGACATATTTTCTCTCAAAATAAAGTTAAATATGTGCTTGAAATCTAAATAAACCCAAGATAAAATTGAGACTGCAATCAGATTTTCCTTTTCACAAAGCTGATGTTTAAAATTGGGCATGAGCCATGTTACTCGTCTGCTGCCAAAAATAGCCAAAGATAGCCATGAAAAACATAAGCAGTAATTGTAGTGTATCTGCATTTCCAGAAGGCCTTTGATAAGATGCCATGTCAAAGGTTAACGCAGAGGTATGAGTGCATGTGTTTGGGGATAATATATCGGCCAGGACAGGAGCACTGTTCCCTCTAAATTGCAAGGGGGTGCAACTGCGCAGTAACGGAAATGTTCCTGTGCACATAGCCTTACTTGCCATGCAGCTGCAATTTTCTTTAATATGATATAATATATTATGTTGATATCATTTTGAAACTATGCTAATATAATTTTGAAAACTATGTTAATATAATTACGGAATACCCTGTGATTAATTATGTGCTAATAAATATAATCTATAAATGTTCTAAATAATAAACGTACCACAACCTTTACTAGAGCATCAACATATTTACATTGTCAGTGTTTCAAGTTACAACACTGTTACAAATTGTATCGATAGACTTAGAATGGAAGTCGATAGATCATTGTTGTAAACTGCCGGCCTGCTGAACGGTAACACCATCAAGTCAAGACAGTTTACTTTTGCTATTGTAGCTGTCAGTTGTTTTGACAGCTGGATATTGTTTATTTGTGTTGTGAGTTGTGGTCTATGCTTGTTTGATGTGCATATTATATAAAAAAACATTTAACATGCCATGCGGATTCAGCTTGTGAAAAAATTTCCTGCCTGGAGCAATGGTTGGTCCACACAGCTGTAAACAAAAATTAAGGGAAAGATTGATGATAGATTGACTAATTAACAGAAAACGGAGTCAGTTTAAAAGGGAATTTTCACTTGGCAATCAGTAACTTGTGGTGTGCCACAGGGATCAGTGGTAGAACCTCAACAACTTAAAATCTATATTAATGACTTCGATGAAAGGTCTGACATTAGTGCAGCTTATTGACTGATGAAACAAAGTTGTGTGAGTTTTCAAGTTGTGAGAAAGGGTCAAAGGAATATAAATATGTTAAGTAATTTGGCAAAAGTTGGCTGATGTAGATAAATTTGAAGCATCCAGATTTCATACTTAGATATATTTATCACGTGTACATCGAAACATATGGTGAAATATGTCATTTGAGTTAACAAGCAACACATCTAAGGATGTGCTGGAGGCAGCCCATAACCATCATCACACATTCTGGTACCAATAGCATACTCAGGATGCTCGACAGAACAACACAAAACACAACAAAAAAAAATGTAAAAAAGCAACAAAGCAACACCCCATTCCTCCTGTTAGTTGTAATTACAGTGTTCAAAAGTGGCTTAGACAGGTGATTAAATATGAAACTTATAGAAGGATAAGGGCATCTTGCAGGCAAATGGAACTCGCATAGATAGGCATCAATGTTACCATACATAAGACAAGTCAAAAGAGCCTGTTTCGGTGCTGTATGTTTTGTGATTCTATGGTTCATTTTCTTGTTTATATTGCTTTTATTTTTTGATGTCAATAGATCTGGCAAAGTTACACGACACATAATTTTCATATCCAACTGATCATTAGCAATATTCATGAACACAATAAATCTAAAGTATCAAAAGTATTAAATCATAATATTTCAGTAAAATATTATCATAATATTTTCATCAATGCACTATTTGATATTTAGTTTTTCGTTTGATCTCTCTTGTAGCTAAATTCTACATTTAATCTTTAAAGATCAAAGTAAATTTATTATCAAAGTATATATGTGTCACCATATACAACCCTGAGATTCATTTTCTTGTGGGCATACTCAATAAATCCAACAACCGTAATAGAACCAATGAAAGACCACACCAACAGAATGGACAGCCAGTGTGCAAACACAAAAAGAAAGAAAATAATGGAAGACATCCCCACAATCTGAGCAGACTAGATGTCAACAAAGAAGCCTGGCCCAGAATTAGAGACCTCTTTCCAGAAATGGTTCCTTGAAGCGATACAAGGTCAGGTGGTTAACAAAAAAATTATCAAAAAAACACAACAAAAAAAACAACAAATTCAAGATGATAAATGTAGAAAATGTTGAGAAAAAAACAGAAACAATTCAACACTTTACAGGATCCTGTAGAAGTTTAACTCAATCTGATTACATACACAGGCAAAATCAAGTGGCAAACATCATTCATCAAAAACTTGCTTTAATAAACAAACTCATAAATGAAATCACACCTTACTATAAATATAACCCTGATCCAGTTTTAGAGTCAAAATACACAAATTATATTATGACAATCAGTTATTACAGATAGGACAATCCATAATAACCGTATTGATATTGTAATACAGGATAAACAAGCAAAAACAACTTATTTAATAGATATGGCCATTCCAAACACACATAACTTATAGAAATCAATAAGTGAAAAAAGAGAAATATGCTGAATTAGAAATAGAAATTCAAAGACTTTGGAACATGAACAAGGTATACATTGTCCTAACAGTAATATCTATATCTGGTGTTGTACCAAAGGCACTATACAATAGCATTAAACAATTTGGACAACACGGTAATATCTACGCAAATCTTCAGAAAGCCACAACACTAAACACTACTAGAATAGTCTGAAAGTTCATAGCAATTGATAAATGAGTGTGCTTCAACTATTCCCGTACCTCAGGTTTTACCAGCTGAAAAACTATAAATCATAATAATAATAGCAGTTCTTAGTATATATAAACTACACCCAATACTTGTGAAATTCCTGCAACATCTGATAAAGCTTTGGTGCACTATAATCACCCTATCTATTAACAATCAAAAAAGTACAATCACCATGATCAAAATAAACTGAGGTATTTTCCAGGACAACTAAATCCACAATGGTTCCGTCTAGCCTTAAATCCGCTCTCTAATTTATTGAATTGGATGAAAGCTGGATACCAAATCAGAAACAGCCAAATGATTTATACCTTGATACACCTTCTGTACATGGATGATTCAAAATTATATGCTCTTTCATCAGTAAAGCTAAAGCAATTAATTCAAATCTTAGAAATGTCTCAAAAGATATCAACATGAACTTTGAACTGGATAAATCCAGAATATTAAACATAAAGAAAGGGGCAATAGAGCTAATAGAATACAAAACAGAGCAGCAGGATACAATACAACCAATGGTTGAATATGAAACATGTAAGTATCTGGGATATCAACAAGCAAAGAAAATAGCTCATGCTGTGATAAAAGGAAAACTTTTGACAGAATTTACTTCAAGGCTTAAGAAAATCTGCCAAAGAGTAAAAACATAACAATAACAGTAAAAATATAACAAAGGCAATAAATGCTTTTGCTATATCCATATTAGCATATTCTTTTCACATAATATCTTGGTCTGAAATGGATCTGGAAAATTTACAAAGAAAATAAGAGCTGGAATATCAAATTTCAGAAAACATTACGTATATTTGAATGCGCTCAGAATAACATTACCTAGAACAGAAGGGAGAGAGCAATAACAGGCATTAAAAATCTGCACAACAGTCAGATAAAACTTCTAAGGATATATTTTCATCAATGAAAACAGAATTCAGCACTCCACGTGAGCATATACAATTCTGATTAAGAAGAACACATTACTAAACTTTAATGAGAGCACAACCCAAAAGCTGAAGAAATTATCACTATTGAAGAAAAATTTAACCAAGGGAAGAGCATGGCCCTCCATGGAAGACATCCCCACGGTCTGAGCAGACTAATTGTCAACAAGGAAGCATCAAACACCTGGCTCAGATTTGGAGACCTCTTCCTAGGAACAAAAGGGTTTCTTTAGGACCAGGTGGTTAAAACAAAAAAATATTAGAAAGGACCAACAAATTCAAGATGATAAATGCATAAAATGCCAAGAGAAACCAGAAACAATCTGACACATTACAGGATTCTGCAGTAGCTTAACTCAATCTGATCACTTACACAGGCACAATCAAGTGGCAAATATCATTCACCAAAATCTGGCTTTAAAATACAACCCATAAAAGGCACCATAGCTTGCTAAAAGTACAACCCTGATCCAGTTTTAGAGTCAGAATCCCATATATTATATTACAACCAAACCGTTATTACAGATAGGACAATCCATAATAACTATCTGGATATAATAATACAGGATAAACAAGCAAGGACAACTTATTTAATAGATATAGCCATTCCAAACACACATGACATACAGAAACCAATAAGTGAAAGACACAAGAAACATGATGAATTAAAAGAGGAAATTGAAAGACTTTGGAACATGAACAGGGTATACATTGTCCTGATAGTAATATCTACAACTGGTATCATCCCAAAGACACTACACAATAGCATTAAATAGTTCAGGCTGCACAATAATAGCTAGTTAAATCTTCAGAAAGCCACAATACTAGACACCAATAGAATAGTCTGAAAGATCCTAGCAATTGACGAATGTGCGTGCTTGGCTATGTCCATACGTCAGGTTTTACCAGCTTGAGCTGAGAAAAAAAAAAATAATAATAAATAAGCAATAAATATCAAGAACCTGTGATGGAAAGTCCTGAAGGTGAGTCCTTAGGCTGTGTGAACAGTTCAGTGATGGAGCAAGTGAAGTTGAACAAAATTATCCCCTCTGATTTCAAGAGCCTGATGGCTGAGGGGTAATAACTGTTCCTGAACCTGGTTGTGTGAGTGCTGAGGCTCCTGTTCCTTCTCCCTGATAGCAGCAGTGAGAAGAGAGCATGACCTGGGTGGTGAGGTCTCTGATGATGGATGCTGCTTTATGGCGATAACGTTTTGTGTAGATGTGCTCAGTGGTGGGGAAGGCTTTACTGGTAATGAGCTAGGCCATGCTCACAACTTTTTGCAGGATTTTCCATTCAAGGGCATTGGTGATTCCCTACCAGGATGTGATGCAACCAGTCAATATACTCTCCATCTATAGAAGTTTTTCACAGTGTTAGATGTTGTGCCAAATCTTCACAAACTTGTAAGGAAGTAGAGGCACTGCCATGCTTTCTTTGTAATTGCACTTACATGCTGTGCTCAGAATAGGTCCTCTGAAATAATATTTCAGAACATTCATGCATTTACCCAAACATGAGTTTTAATCTCTCATACCCAAGGACAAGTAGACAAAACTATGTATGACATACTTTTATTTTAAAGAAAGAGTAGCTTGTTGCAGTGTGTTTCAGAACAACAGCCTTTCTTTATTTTAATGATATAATTAAAGCAAACTTTTCATTGATGCAAAGTTCTGTTCATCCTTTCTTTGATGACTCTCAGAGAATTGTGAGCAAAGCTTTATACTCTGCAGAAAAAAAATTGACCTAACCCTTTTAGTTTACCCCTATTTTGCTAAAATCTGACAAAGCCATGGATCATTAATTTCAAGTTGCAGCATTGCCTCGAAATACAGGTCTCTTATGAATGAATCAGGAGCACTTGGGAGTAGTTGGTCAGCTGAATGCACGGAAATTACAGTGCACTGGGATACAGCCTCCAGATCACAGGCTTGCACTTTTAAGTCAAATGCATTTAGCTTCACATGTGAAACCTCCTGGAGGTATTCAAGTAGCTATTTTCAATTTGTTAATCCCATAACTGAAAATATTTTGGAATGAGTTTGTAAATTTAGCTGTGTGTCCATGGTTTTCTGTTTCCTGGAAAATGCCAATGGTAACTAATCAAAGGCATGGGACCACTGGCAGAGCTGTCGAGTTGATTGGCAGATATGTCAGTAGATCTTCAAACTTAAGCAGGGTGATGATGAGGAGGAATTTATTTGTAGAACTTGTGGTGGAGCCAAAATGAAGCTTTGAAGTTTAGCTTTGAATCTTTGGAGATGATTGTATGTTAATTAATTTATTTATTTAGAGATACAATGTGGATACAAACCACACCACCCTGCAACCCACCTATTTATCCCTAGCCTAATCTCAGGAGAATTAACTACTAACTGGTACGACTTTGGAATGTGGGAGGAAACTGGAGCACTTGGAGGAAACCTATGAGCTCAAAGGAAGGACATTGAAACTTTTTACGGACAACATCAGAATTGAACTCCAAAATCTGACCCCCGACCTCCAATAGTGTTGCACTAATCACTATACTACTGTGATTGTCTATGTGATGTGCATTTTCCAGTTCTGTTTAACAACCCCTGCTTGAGGGCTACTTCTGAATCTCCGATGACAACGCAATGGACATTAGTAGAGCTGCAAGAACAAGCAGGAATCAATAGAGAGATGCATTTAGCAAGAGGGCATACAGGGTTTAGAGGTGAAGGCTAAAATATTGGATAATATGTTGTATCACTACCAGTACCCTAGATCAAGTGCTATCTGCTTGAACAAATCCAGCTGCTTGGTGGTTGTCAAAGTTAACAGTGCTTCAGTAATTTATCTCAAGATCCTCCCACGGCTCTCTCTGAGATATTTGGCAGATTTAGAAGTTAGCTGTGAACAAATGCATCAGTTGTTGATTAATGACTTGTACTCCAGGACTAAATTGCATTGACATTGCTTGCAATGTCAGTCAGAATGACTGGTCATTCAGATTTATGGCTCTGCCTTGTTTCTCATAGATTCCAGGCTCCTTTGACTGCGTGCATGGAATCACAGAATAACTGGATCATTATAGTAAAAAAGGAGGATAATTAGTCCATTATTTCTGTGCTGGCACTCTGTACCAGAGCATCTCGCTAATTTCACCAACTGGCCTTTTCTCCAGAGCGTTGTAAACGTTTCTGTACAATATATTCATCTAATTCCCTGCTGAAGGCCACAATGGAACCTACCTCCACCATATCTGCATTCCAAAAGTCCATGCACTCCAGATTTCAGCCATAAAAGTAAAGGTTTTCTTCAATTCACTCTTAATTCTATTATCCCATATCCCTAGCCTTTAGTTCTTGATGTGTCTAGCAATAGGTAATGTGTCCATCACTCTGTCCACATACTTCATTATTCTGTATACTTCCATCAAGTCTCCCGATAACCTTTTCTTCTCTGAAGAAAATAGTTCTAACGAGTGAAGTCATACAGAAGAGCTAAAAGTGGCAGCTATGAGGGTATGAGAAAATTGCATAACTCAGAGGTGGATGCATGTACAATGCACCATTACAACTCAAAGGTCAAAAGGTCCAAGTTTAAAGTTAAATTTATTATCAAAGTACATATATTTCACCATATGCTACCCTGATATTAATTTTTTGTGGGCAACCACAGTAAATACAAAGAAACACAGTAGAATCATTGAAAAATGCACACAACAAAGACAGACAAATAACCAATGTGCAAAAGACAACAAAAAGTAGAAATACAAGGAAAAAAACCAAATAATTATAAATAAATAAATAAATAGATAGATAGATAGATAGATAGATAATATTGAGAACATAAGTTGTAGAGTCTTTGCCTTTTTTGAAGAAATAAGATCATGAAATTGTTTTTGCCATCTCCAGAAGTGTGAGTTCACATGTCTACTGCTCAGTTCTTTAACAACCTTAAGTCATCCTTTATCACAGAGTTAAAGAGTTAAAAAATACACATGGAGTAAGATGTTAGCTGTCCTGTACTATCACCAGTGGGATCATCAGTTGATCTGCCACCTGTCTTCAGGAGTTTCGGCCCGCTTATGATCAAGACTCCCTCAAGATGGTGGGCCAGCAGTGCTAAAGCACCACCTCCCACTGGTGAGCTTAAAAACTGGGCATCTGCCTCTATCAGAGTTGTTGGTCACTTCCATCCAACAGATAGTCTACTCTTCAGGCGTCTATGCAACTACTGAAGGGTTTGCAAGATATGTATACACTGTCTGACTATCTGCCCCTCTGGACATACTTGGTCCACACCCATGCTGATCCTTTCTCTGCTGCCTCAGCTACAGCCCTGCTGGTTGACTTGATCTCTCTTCTAGTGAAGCCAAGGTCATGCAGCCACTTCTGAAAAGTGAACGCAATAAACCCACGGCAGCCTACTTCCAATGGATAGCATGAGACCTTCCACCCTCTGTCTCTGCACTCTGATCTTAATTCTGCATACTTGATTAACTTGCGCTCAGGGGCTTCATCAATGTTGTCTTCCCAGGGGACTGTGAGTTCACCAATAACTACTTCTCTATTGGTGACAGACCATACGATTATATCTGGAGGCAATGTGGTGAAAGCTATTTGCTCGGGGAAACTGCCTTTCCCATCCAGGTTGGCCTTGACACACCAATCATTGGCTGAAGAAAGTATGCTTGATCGTGAGCCTGCGTTGTACACCCTTGACTTGGAGCCTTCTTTCACAAATGATATGCGATGTTCTGTGCAGCGTGGGGCATGAGATAAGTTGTGCTGCAGTGCTCTCTGCTCAACCGCTTCTGTTACAACTCTGAGAACTTTGTTGTCTCCAAGTGTACATGCCGCTGGAAAGATTGACTCTGCATGCACTCAGAATATGTTGAAGTGTTCTCTTCTCACCACAAGCAGCACATCTGTCTGTCTTATCTTCATACCAGGTGCTGAGGTTGGCAGGTGTTGGGAGCAGATCGTATGCTGCTCTGCATAGAAATGTGGAGCGGTTCCATCTGCCGCAGAACATTCCAAGATAGATGTCGTTGTTCAACACTTTCCCACCAGGTCCAAGCCCCTTGTTTGGCCAGGCCAGCTGTTTTAGCTAACCTTTTCTCCTCTTCTACCTCTACATCAAACCCACCTCACGAAATGCTCTCCATACTCCACCTCACCAAACCTTTCCCCATCGTCTTTACAGGAGTGATTATTTTCCTATATGCCCTCACAGATTCTAGCATGGTGTTCAGAAGTTGTTGCTATATGAAGGGGAAGCCTTTTCTAGTGCTTGAATTGTGCTAGAGAGGATAGATGATTCCAACATCTAACAAATCATATGTTTCAATTCCCTTTAAATATTGGAATTGGAGGGGCTTGAATGCTATCAGCATCACCACATAAGTAAATTGGTTAAGAAATCTAAAATAATTTGTCGATGCAATAGCAGAATTTTAAATAATGTCACCTGCACGCACAGAGAGTTCTGTGTTCCTACTCCACTTGCTGACATCCCCACTAATCACCCATTCCACTCAAAGTATCACTCAGTACAACAAGGATTCATGGTCAATAGTCTCTTCAACTACCACGAGGACCTTTGTTGGTAGGTGTCAACCATGAGTGTTGTGTTCCAGCTGTCTATGTGCTACACAAGCCAGAGCAGTAGAATATGGAGAGCAAGCTGTTGCCCATTTTGCATGCTCTGATGAGTTCAAAGGAACTGCAGAGTCCAATACAGTTTGCCACTAGTGGCATTGCAGGATTTGCCAGACAGCGTTGCACTCAACGTAGACTGCTTTCGGGACTCCAGTTCTAGATCTTTCCATGGGGTATACTCTTGAAACCTTCCTAATGTGTGGGTATAGACATAAGGCAGCAGAGGATTGAGATTAGAATTTTCCTTCTCCTAGATAGGTTGCCAACCTCAGCTGATGAGCTCCATCTGTCCAAAGCAATTGGTTTTAAGGTGCCAGTAAGTGCCTTTGTCCTTTCTCCTGTCAGTAGAAACAGTTTTATTGGATTTGGTAGCTACGACACATGTGAAAGCCAGGAGCTGGACTTGGTTGTTTGAGGCTATCTGAGATGAACACAATTGGGAGCATTTACTAGGAGTTTATCCCAACTGCCAACCCAGCTATAACAACCTTTTGGAACCAACTAAGGCAACTGCTTCCCATTATTATGATAGCCCAATCAGGCCCATTGATCACAGACCACCTGCTCTGCACGGTGTTAAAAAAACTGATTTCTCTATTGAAGTTTTGTTGACCAAAATCTAGAAAACACATAACACTTCAGATGCTGGAGGTTCAATGTTAGAACTCAACTCATCAAGCACCCTCTGCGGAAAGAGAAACCAGTTAACCTTTTGAGTCAGCAACCCTTCTTCAGATCTGGAGGGGTGAGAGCAGTGAATGTAGAAAGTAAAAACAGAGCATGGAGAAGGAGTAAGATGTAAGATAAAAGCCTAAAAGGGGATCAAGTGATAAGGAACTTGAATATTGACCTCTAGCAAGGCATTTTAAAGAAACAAAATGAAAAATGGCCATAATGATAATGGAAAATGATGAGGGAGCAGTCTACCTGGAGTTGGAGAATTCAATGTTCATTCCAGAAGGTTGCAAAGCACCCATCTTTTTTCATTTTTATGGTAATTGACAATTAAATATTATTTCAAACCTATGGTAATGCAAAATTCTGTACAATTTAAATCTGCACCAGTGTTGACTCAGATTAAAATTGGCATAAAAACTTCGGCAATTCTTATAAAACACATTTGCGACAATATCTTTATGATTCTTTGCCAAATCTAACTTTCATCGAACTTTACATGGTACCAATCATGCATCAAAAGCATCCCACGGCAATTTCCCAGTTTAAACCCAGAAATTAATGCAGTCATGAAATGAGATGTAGGTATTAATGCCTGGTAAAAGAGGAAGAGACAGAGACGATTGAAGGGAATTCCAGTGCTCAAACTCCGGCAATTGAAGCATGGCAGAGATTAAAATCAAAGATGCTCACATTGCCAGTCTCAGAGGAACATAAATCTCAGAAGACTGGTGGAGATTACAGATGTATGGACAGATAAGGAGAAATGGAGAAATTTGAAAAGTTGAATAATGATTTTAATATCATCTTAATCATTTTAATAATATAATGAATACCTTATCCAAGATTGTACAGAAACTTGCATTACCATAGGCTTGAAAATAATATTTAATCATTAACTACTATAAAAAACAAATTGTGCATTTTGCATTTGATTGAGTTCCAAAATACATCAGAGAGAAAAGGAATGATTGTTATACAAGATGTTACAAGTGATCTCAATGGCAGAGGATAGAACCTTGAAATAAGTAAGAACTAAGATAACAAGGTGGCTAGAAGAATTATAATCTTCAGTTCAACAATTATTGAATTGAAATAAGTAAATAGAACCAAATCATTACCATTATCAGGTTATTAATTTTATTCTTTTATATAGATTTTTATATCAATTTGTACGAATTGCTTCTGTATCTTGCCAGACCATTGCAAACGTTGACAGTGGTGGCAGTGTAAATGGACAAATTTGCTGAAAGAATATTCAAGCTTAATTAAATGTTAATTAGAATGATATGTTTATTGGTTGTTAAAGAGTTGGTTGGAAAGCAAAACTAAATGCCTACTTGTACAAATCTGGACTTCGTTTCCCAAGAATAGCAAAATTGCTTTCAGGTAATAATCAAACACTGGGGACATTCAAATCACTCAGTGTATTGGAGGTCTCAAATCCATTCACCTAAACAGGTGGTTAGTGGGACATTTTAGTGAACTCACTTAAGGGACACTGCACGTGACAGTGGCAGGTTTTCACATACACAAAGTATTACTTTAAGTCACCTTTGATGCTCTTCAAAGGGTTCATCTGAATCCAATGAAGAAAATATTCGATCTTTGCCTGCCAGTACCTACTCTAGAGTTTAAGAATTGCTGGCCTGATTAAACAATTTAAGCTAACTTTAACTTGTACTAGTTACACATCATATTGGATGTCACTGAGACATTCAGCCAATGAATGGTGTGGTTGTTCTTGGCTACAATAATTGAATTTATCAAATCATTAAGTTAGTTTGCTGCTTTAATTACATTGAGCCAAAGTGGATTAATCTCGCATCACAATTACTGTTGGGAACTACTGAATTTAGGCTCAGCAACCTAAAGATATTGCAAGTGTCACTTTATTTCATTATGTTATTCATCAAAACAGAAAAGTATCTCTCTGCACATTTAATCAAAGTTGCATTTAGAGCATTATAAATTAATGTTTCATTTGGGTCTGTGTCACAGGGTTAATTAGCAAAGGACTTAGAGATATAAAAAGCCAATTTTACAAAATTATACACCTAATAATTTCATAAAAGTATCCTTTGAGTCTATTTGCTAACTGTTTTGTTTCGTGTTCAAACTCCAGATTCCCATTAACAATTTCTCTCTTAAAAACAAAGCTAGAACTTACAGCGATAATAAGATTATAAATTCCAATTTGTAGATGATTGTCAGGTAGAGTGGACTTAAAAGTAGCTTATGCATTTCTTTAGTACTGTTGTTCAATAAGAAATGATAAGGGTTTCTATGTTTAACAGGAAAGAAATTGATTTTCATGGGAAGAGTATGTCAGACAGAATGTGAGAAAAACATAATAAATAATACGGAATCTACTTACTTTATATAGGTATTGTACAATGACTTTGAGGGATATTAACATAAAATAATGTGGGTATTTATATTATTAACATTTTAGTTCAAAATTCTACTAGGAGAAAGTTGACAAATAAATTAAGTATTGCAATTATTCTGCTTTTGACTTAATACTTGTTGAATTACATATCATATTTCTTTAATAATTCATTTTGCCAGTGTCTCTGCTTCTTTAAGAATGTGGATGGTATTTTAAGATTTTTCAAATCTTCTATGCATTTCTGCAGCTCTGCTTCCAATGTCTGTTTCTCATCATTATTTTTATTTTGATCCACCTCAGTGGTTTTATCAAAGCTGCTTTGATTTGTGTTTGTTCGTTTGCTGATTTTCTGGTGATGTAGGATTTTGTCTTCATGTTTCATTCTTTGTACATCATCAAGTTTCAGAGTAGTTGCTCGCTGTGGGGTTTCCTGGAGACTTTCGTTCATGACTTCTGACCCAGTGTTTACAACAGAACAGCTCTCTGTGATGGAAGTAGGATTATCCTTGCAGTTTGTTGCATCCTCTGTATTCTTATTGATTTCAATTACTTTGTTCTGTTCTTCTGCAACTCCAGCTAAATCCGGAGACATACATTCAACTATAGAGAAACACAAGAACAATGGTAAAAAAAAAAGGTCAATTAAGTTAACGACCATATTAGACAATGAGGAAATCATTCAAGGAAAAAAAAATGACAGAAATAATCTTCAATTATCTTTAATTTTGAGTTTTAAGTTATCCTTTGAGGGTATTTCTTTGAAATATTCCTTTACTTATATAAAATACTTTTCCAGCATTGTTTACTGACAAGATTGTAGAGAATATCATCTGCAAAAATTCTAATGACTCAGCAATCATTGGGTGTATAAAGGGAGGACAGCAGGGTGAATACAGGGCTCTGGTGGAGGACTTCGTCGAAATGTGTAAGCTGAATCATCTGCAGCTCAACATCAGTAAGACAAGGGAGATGGTGATGGACTTTAGGAAGACCAAGCCTGCACTGCTCCCTGTTACTATTGATGGTATGGATGTGGATGTGGTGAGGACTTACAAGTACCTGGGGGTGCACCTATATGCCAGACTTGAGTGGAACACCAACACAGAGGCTGCGTACAATAAGGGCCAGAATCACCTCTACTTCTTGAGGAGACCTTTGGAGTATGCAGGCCTCTCCTTCACATGTTCTACCAGTCTGTTGTTACCAGTACAATCTTCTATGTGGTGGTGTGCTGGGGTAACAGCATCAACATGGGTGATGCAAACAGGGTCAATAAACTGATTTGAAAGGCTGGCTCTGTTCTAGCAGTCAAACTAGACACACTGGAGGCTGTGGCAGAACAAACAACTCTCCAGAAATTCCTGGCAACTCTGGACAAGGTTTCCCACCCTCTGAATACCACCTTGCCTGAAAAGAGGAGCACTCTCAGTCATAGACTAAGACAACTGCACTGCTCCAAAGAGTGCTATATGAGGTCATTCTTGCCCTCAGCCATTAGGCTCTATAATGAGTCAACCTATAGCCAGAGAAGTGATGATCTCCTCCTGTTAGACTGTTATTAACCTCTGTTTAAGCAATGTTTAGCTATGTTTACCACACCCTGCTGTTGTGGACACCCTGTGCATACTGTGCAATACTACCATCACTTCTTAACCGTGTAATATGAATGTGCACCCATTACTGTGTAATATTACAGTAATTCTTGCACTACCATCTTATCAGTGTGAACTTGGAAATCTTGAAATCTTGTAATCTGTGACTTGTAAATCATAGAAACATAGAAATATAGAAAACCTACAGTGCAATGCTGTGCCGAACATGTACTTACTTTAGAAATTACCTTGGGTTACCCATATCCCTCTATGTTTCTAAGCTCCATGTACCTATCCAGGAGCCTCCTAAAAGACCGTATTGTATCCGCCTCCACACAGTCACCGGCAGCCCATTCCACGCACTCACTCACCACTCTCTGCGTAATAAACTTACCCCTGACATCCCCTCAATACCTGCTTCCAAGCACCTTAAAGCTGTGCCTTCTTGTGTTAGCCAGTTCAACCCTGGGGAAAAGCCTTTAACTATCCACACGATCAATGCCTCTCATCACCTTATACACCTCTATCAGGTCACCTCTCATCCTCTGTCACTCCAAGGAGAAAAGGCCGAGTTCACTCAACCTATTCTCATAAGCCATACTCCAGTCCAGGCAACATCCTTGTAAATCTCCTCTGCACCCTTTCTACGGTTTCCACATCCTTCTGTAGTGAAGTGACCAGAACTGGGCACAGGATTCCAAGTGGGGTCTGACCAGCGTCCTATACAGCTGTAACATTACCTCTCGGCTCTTGAACTCATTCCCACGGTTGATGATTTTTGTGGTTGTCATTACTAAAATCAACTTTTTATTCCAGATTTCAGTATATTCTCAGTTTCTGTGCTGAGCTTTGAACTCTTGGCTCATCATTTATTCAGGGCTTCCAACATTATGCTACATCTGTAACTGGAATTACGTTAAGGATTCAAAAGTCGAGAATTACAAGAGATAAAACAGGTAAACAGGCCTTTTGGCCCATCAAATCCACAGCAACTATTGGCCACTCATCTACACTAATCCTACAGTCATATGCAACATACTCAAAAGTTAAGAGAAAGAATAATGGACTGATTTAACCTTAGCCCTTTCGGCTAGCACTATTTTTCCTTGTAACACATTTGATTGTTCTAGGTTTTTACTTCATTTCACTAACTTCAATTCTTCATTTCCTCACCTTCTTCACAGTGATGAGACTGTTTTGTGAGAACTTTGTGCTCAGTGTTTAGTACTCCTTGCACGTCACCCTGTTCTGGCACGGGTGATTGGGGTGACAGGTCATAGGAAATTTCATCCATAGCCTTTGATCCAGTATTAGCCTCAGAAGAGCTGTCCTGACTGGATGTGGAGACATCATTGCAGCTTACAATGTTCTCTGCATCCTCATTATCTTCACTGACTGCATTTTCTTCTTCTGTGATGACAGCTAGACCAGGTGTTGTTTCTTCCACTGTGGTATAGTAAAAATGCAAGTAGTATATTACAGAAATAAATACTAGACTTTCATATTGACAGAAAATTTTACTTCATATTATTGATGTAACTAATCTTTTTCTTTATATTTTTGATAATTCTGACTATATTAATCCTTAATTGCAAATTTGTAAATATACATCTGAAACATGTAATTCTGAAATGCATTCATTATAGTCTAACTAGATATTACAGTCCAACTGAACTTGGATAAAAAAGACTGGCCAATCTGGATTTCACCATTACTGCTGTAAAGCATTTCAAATGAGTTAATAAAAAATCATTTCACTTAGAATCAAATTTATATCAGGGGATATGCAAATATTTCCAATGTTCATGGTATTGTTTTTAGTGCTGACATGAGATTTTGTTAAACTTCTTTTCTCAGCATTTCTGCAATGCATTTTGCAATTCATTGTACATGAAATTGGTGACCTAAGCAAATTTAACCTGATTACTGGGATCAGTGAATCTATCATAAAACCTTGCCTCTGAAATCACCTTGAGTTGTATTTCCACCATTAGAGTGACATTGATTGCTGTGAGAAATAAAAATGCAGGAGAGGCATTGTTGTCTCCTATTTCACTAGTATACAGTACGTTTTGCCCTGTTTCTTATTTTCTGCATGCAACAGCAGTCATTTACTAGCACACCAGTTATCCAGTCCTGGCTATTCAGTGAAATCTGAGTACTAATCTTCTTAGTTTCATGTAATATTTGAGCAATTAATAGACAATGGTTATGAGGAAAATTAAATAGGATGTACTAAATGGAGATACTCAATGCATTGCAAACCATTACTTTCACACAGCTGTTACTCTTTGGTTCCAACTGCATAACCATTTTGGTGACATTATTGACAATGTTCCTCTGATTCCTGCCCTCAGACTACTGTTTGGGAGTCTGTATACAACTCTCATCAGAGTCTTTTTTACGTTTGCAGTTCCTTAGCTCTTCCGACCCTATATCACCTCTTTCTAATGATTTGACTTCATTTTATTTTTACCAACACAGCAACACCACCCCCTTTGCCTTCCTGCCTGTTCTTTCAATACAATGTGTACCCTTGGACGTCAAGCTCCCAGCTACAATCTTCCTTCAGTCATAATTCAGTGATGCCTACAATATCATACATGCCAATCTCCAACTGCACTACAAGTTCAACTATCTTAGTCTGTACACAGCGCATGTTCAAACATAACACCTTCAGTCCTGTATTCACCCTTTTTGATTCTGTCCACCTTTTGCACGGCAATTCATCCTGTTGACTGCAATTTTGCCCTGTCAACAACCTCTCCTCACTACACACTGCCTCTGTTAATAAACCAGATACCTCATCTTCAGCACTATCGTCTACCTTTCCTATGATACTTCTTGCATTGAAATGTACGCAGCTCAGGACACTAGTCACACCACTTGATTCCTAAGTTTGTCTGAGGTCTAACCAACATCTGCCTCCAAAACTTCTCCATTAACTGTTTTGGCACTCTAGGTCCCCTCCCCTCCAACTCTAGTTTAAACCCCACCATGCAGCATTAACAAACCTTCCTGCTAGGATATTAGACCCATTTCAGTTTAAGTGCAAACTGTCCCATCTGTATAGGTCACACCTTCTGTGGAAAAGAGTTCAGTAATCCAAAAATTGTCTGCCCTCCCTCCTACACCTACTCTTTAGCCATGCATCAAACAGTATAATCTCCCTAGTTGTGGCCTCACTAGTAAGTGGCACAAGTAGCAATCCTGAGATCACAATCCTGGAGGTCCTGCCTAACCTTCTGAACTCCCTATGCAGAACTTCGTCACTCGTCCTACCAATGTCATTGGTACCTACATGGACCACAACCTCTTGCTGTTCACCCTCCCACTTAAGAATGCTGAGGACTCG
Source organism: Mobula hypostoma (assembly GCF_963921235.1). Classification (NCBI taxonomy): domain Eukaryota; kingdom Metazoa; phylum Chordata; class Chondrichthyes; order Myliobatiformes; family Myliobatidae; genus Mobula; species Mobula hypostoma. Next base: position 82,743,176 of record NC_086106.1, read on the forward strand.
ATCCAAGATATCCTGGACCCTGGCAACATACCATCCAGGAATCTCGTTCTCACCCACAGAACCTCCTGTCTGTTTCCCTTACTAATGAATTCCCTATCACCACAGCACACCTCTGCTCTCCCACCCCCTTCCTTTCTGAGTCATAGAGCCAACTCAGTACCTATGGCGACATAAACCTCATGGAACTATGGGGGATCTTCTTCATTTAAGTATGAGCTGTGATATGTTGCTGCAGTGGTTTTCATGCTCTAGTGACATAACCTGTAGAGCATCAGGGAATGATTTTACATTCTCCTGCAGCCACACATTTAGGAAGAGTGACTGGACATCACTGTACTCTTGTCCCAGAAAGAGCACTGTCACACATTTCCAATCTTTGGATGCCAGTACAAAAGGTATTGCCTCTTCCAGGTCACCAAACTGGAAAAGTAGAATAACCAGCAGCACCAAGTTCAGCAAAATTCTGTTTACTATAACAGTAATGGTGTAACTTTTTAATATTATTCACTACATAAAATTCCTGAACTGTTCTGTTTAGGTAGAGGTATATTTGTTATGGTTTTCAGTTCAAACCAGCTGAAACAATTGCACATTTCAAAATACATGACATTTTTTAGCAACACAATCTGTTGGAGGAACTCAGTAGGTTGAGCGGGATTTGTAAGAATAAAGGAATTTTTGACACTTTGGATCACGATGCAGGATTTCAACCTGAAATGTAAACTGTTCCTTCCCCTCCACAGATGCAGCTTGACTCACTGAGTTCCTCCAGCAGATTGTGTGCTGCTCCACATTCAAGCATCTGTAGTCTCTTGAACCTTTGGCTATTTTTTTTTAGTTTTTATAAGGATTCTGCCTCCTCTGTTTTATCTACCCACAGAATTAGAAGTACAGTAATTCCTTAGGTATTTAAGAGATTCAAACTTTGAGTCTGTCCCAATTCAATTTGATATGGCATCTCATATTCTCATATGCAGATGACATGAAGGTTGGTGGCATTGTAGAAACTGGAGAAGGTTGTCGTGGATACGTAAAGGGCTGTCGTAGGTTACAACAAGACGTTGATAGGATGCAGAAGTAGCAGGTAGAGTTCAATCTGGAAACCCGTGAACTTTGGAAGATCAAACTTGAAAATTCAGTGCAGGGTTAATGGCAGGATTCTTAGCAATGTTGAGGAACAGAAGGATATTGGAGTCCACGTCATAGATCCATCAAAGTTGCCACATAAGTTGATAGGATGGTTAAGAAAGGGTATGGTGTACTGGCCTTCATTAGTCAGAGGATTAAGTTCAAGAGCCACAAGGTAAGGTTGCAGCTCTATAAAGCTCTTGTTAGACCACACTTGGAGTATTGTGTTTGGTTCTGGTTGCCTCATTATATGAAAGGTGTGGAAGCTTTAGAGAGGGTGCAGAAGGGGTTTACCAGATGTTGCATATATTAAAGAACATATCTTATGAGGAATTAACAATGCATCCATTCATGTAAATAATGAAATCTGTTCTCAGGGTGTTAATCAAAAACCTTATTATTGCTGGAACATACTCTATCAAACTAATCTACCTAAATTCTTTAAGATTGTGACACATTACAGAAACATCTATGAAAACGTGAACTTAAGCTTCAAAGAGCTTTTGATAAAATTCTATATAATGGACCACTCTAGAGATGAAAGTTCTGGCTTCAAAATGTAATTTCTTCACAAGTGACATGTTTGTAGTGATTTCCAGCTTAGAGGTAAGAAGTTATTCTCAGGTTTTACATACATTTTTCAATATAATCACTCTTCTTCTAAATTACAAAGAATATATACTCAATCTGTTTAGCCTTTCTTAATAGGATCATCCTCCCATTCCAACAATTAACGGTGAATTTCTTTTGGATTGTCTCCAGTGGTACCATATCCATTCTTAATTAAGGAGATAAAACTGTGCATTGTAACCCTTTGCAATTTACCCTCTTAATTATTTGCTGTACTTGCCTGCTAACCTTTTTGTGATTCAGACACAAGAGACATATGGTGGATCCTTCATTTGAAGTCTTTCTTCATTCAGCAAATTTGGCTATCTTACATTCTACCCCATTAATATAAATAACTGACGACTATGAATTGATCCCTGGAGAACGCCACTAGTTAAATCCTTCCAAGCTGAAAAACTATCATTCATTTCAACTACCTCTTTTTGATATGATAACCATTTTTCATCTATGCTGACACCATCCTGTGAGACCATGAGTCCTTTCTTTGTCCAACTAGATTCCTGATCGCGGGAGTAGCCTAAAGTTCCTCAGGTAGTTGATATCTGAAACATAGTTTGTATCTGGAATGAGCTGCCAAAGAAAATGGTGAAAGTAGGAACAGGAACAACATTTAAGGGCATCTGAGTAGGTACTTAAATGAGCAGAAGAGAGGGATATGCAGTTAATGTAGGTAAGAGAAATTAGTAAAGATCGGGATGGTGATTGCAGAGACGTGTACAGAAGAACCCATAGCTTTGCTGTTCTATTGCCATCAAGGAACAGGTTGATGTTGCCACTGAGCAAAGAGATCTCTCTCAGCCATGTCCTTTCGTTTAATATATAGAATTTGTTGGAAACCATTTATTCAACATTTTCATACGATGTAATTTAACCTTTCCGATTCCTTCTTATTAACTTAAAATATATGAATAGAGGAGCAGAGTTGACGACATTTTGGAACGTGTTCGATTTAAGATAACGGTCTAGCCTTGTTTTGTTCCGTTTGCTTTCTTTTTTTGGGTTTAGTATTTAGTTTTTTTTTGTTTTTTTGGGGGAGGGTTCTTTTTTTTCTTTTTATTTCTTTTTTCTCTATGATTAATTATATTAAGAGTTTGGAAGTCTATTATACTTGTATTATTTGAAATCTTTTTTGTACATGCTTATCAACAATAACATTATTCCAATCTCTCTGTATCAATATTGTTATTCTGTTTATAATTTTGGAAAATTAATAAAAATATTTAAAAAGAAAGAAAGAATTTGCTCTCAATGGACACAGAAATGTCACTCATGATGAGTTCATGATTCTCTAGAACCTAGGGGTTGCTGAATATGAACAGCCATGAACCAACAGTTATCCTCCATGAAGAGCAGGTCATCGCATGTGACCAGATCATTCTCCTATTCAGGTATGCAGCCATTGTCTACCCAGCCCCTGAGCTGCTGCCTAGTGTGCAGCAACTGTTGTTGAGATCACTGTTCAGAAGGTTGACACATCACCTCCCCACACCTTCACTTGGGCATTATGCTCACTACAGCTAGCAATCCCTGATTGTTTAACTTTTCAATGCCAGCAGCTTCACACCAGCCCATCTGGTTTCAGAATTCCTCATGAACTATCAATCATAATTATATAGATTTTAAGGGGATTGGTAAAACTTTCCAACAGACAGACTGCAGACACATGGGTATACTGAGAGACAGCGCAAGGGCATTGAAACCCAGCTGGAATGGGGAACTGCAGTGCTTAAGTTGATGAATAAGTGTCATTATTTCCCCTTTATATACAATTTGATTTAGTTATAAATTATTCTTAAAGCACCAGCAATATTCGACTGTATTCTCATTTATGGGCGCCCAACATTTTTCAGTGTGCGAAGATAAGTCACATTGTTTTGACAGCTATTGGCAATGTTGCATGCACAGTAATGAGTCATGTAGTAAGGTTGCTAACGTCATATATTTCATGTCAATGTGATTCAATGAAACTTTAACTACCACAAGAGATTAAGGGTTGCCTCTTAAATAAAAATGATTGTATCAGGTTTAGGACATTCATATTCAAAGAAAGCAATGGTTTCAGCACCAATCCCTGGATGATACCACTGTTCACCCTCTTCCAGCTTATTCACCATGGCTCTTTGACATCTGCTACTCGCCAATTTTTTTAGCCCGTTTTGCCAATGTTCCTTTATTTACCAAGTTCTTCTGCTGAAGAAGGAGCTAACTGGCACTTTCTCAAACACTTTCTGTAAGTTCACATACACCAGATTAAATGGACCGTCCTCATCAAATCTATCTGTCATATCAAACCTAAACTGGCCATCTTAATTAATCTATATCCTCCATGTCTCTGTCACTTCTGGATCAATATTTCAAAAAGCTTTCCCACCATCCCGTCAACTCAAGTGGCCAGTAGCTGTTGTAACATTTCCTATCAAAGAGAGCAAGTTTATAGGAGTGGCAACACAATTTTCTCCAGAAATCCAAGGATGCATCAAATCTAATCTTGTTGATTTGCCCAAATACTTTAAATTCAGCCAATCTAATATGTTTGTGCTATAAAATTTTTACATATCCAATCAGCTCAACTACCTCCTCAATTAGTTTTTGGAACAATCAGCATCATGTCCATGATGAATCTCTAAGATTATCTTGCTCACCTCGATACCTTGTGTTCAGATCATTACATTTCATTGTACATTCATGAGTTCATATTCTGTGTAGTTATGCCATAGATTTCCACTTCTTCAAGATCTTTCTGCAGTTCTGCTAAGCCTTTGTGCATTCTTTTTAAACCTGTGTATATTAGCCCTTGATTCTTTATCCACTGCTTAAAGTTTCACAGTTGAGAGTTAGTTACATTAGAGCTAGTTGTAATGATCTTATATATTGAACTGATGTATGCATCATTAAATAGCATGGCAAGCAAAGGCTGCACTGGTTCAAAAGAAAAGGCAGCATAATTTAATGTGCTGACTAAAATATAACTAACATGAGGATTAATCAGTGTCATGACTTGTGGCTAAAGGGATCAGGGGGTATAGTGGGAAGGCTAGTACAGGGTTCCGAGTTGGATGATCAGCCATGATCACACTGAATGGTGGTGCAGGCTCAAAGGGCCGAATGGCCTACTCCTGCACCTATTTTCTATGTTTCTATGACTCCCCCACTTATTTTGAGGGTTTGCCAATTAATTCCACGCACACCCTCCCAAATCCAACTCATTTGCTTAAGTTACCTCAGGTCTGCTTCAAAATGTAAAGTGTAGTGAGAAATTTAATTGCATTTACCTCTTAGGATTAAATTACCACAAAGTCCAAGAAGTAACAAATTTCTATTTTAAAAATTGCGAGACCACATAAGTGGCCATCTGTAGAGTATACAAGCAATAAACTGTAATCAATTGATAGCTTCCGGGAAGAGCAATCAAGAAGAGTCCATTATTGAATTAGAAACATGAGCTGAAGAATGGAGACTAAGAATGCCAAGATCGTTTTCAATGGAAAGTAAGTTAAGGGAAATTACATTCCCAAGTGTTTGAGAAAACTGATGTAACACAAACCATTGGTCTCAGAAACCTCCTAATTCAAAGTACATTGAACATATTGGCTTCCAACTATTTGCAATGCAAAGAAATCTTTTAGATGCTCTTCACCCCTGCTGAGAAAAGGGCAGTTGGGTAGTTTCCCTGCAAAATATGGGATTTATGTACTGGGATTTGACTGCTCTGATTACAAAATATTAAAAGATACTTCTGTGGTGATATGACGTGTCAGAACGGGATTGGAGTGTTCTGAGCACGTGCAGAAATGTTAGAATGATCTAGAACATGGCTTGGTAAAACGTGGTTTGGTTTTGCTGCCGTAAATAAAAATTCTAATTCTTCCAGAATATGATTCTTTATTGTTAACCCAATGTATGTATAAATATAAAGAACACAACATGGTGTCAGAAGTCAGTCTGGAAGAATAATACGTTTCCGAATACGGGAGAATCGAAGGTAATCAAAGAAAAAAGAGTGGGAACTGCTTTGGTGTTTGCTAACAGTTTTGCAAATGGAAGATTTGCAACCCCCACCGACACTTTGATCGTCTGGGAATGTAGCTGAGAACTGGAAGGAATTCAAACAGCGTTTAGAAATTTATTTATCGGCAATCGGAGCAGATAAAAGAAACGGAAAAAACGAAAGCTGTGTTTCGACTCCATGTAATAGGTGACGACAAAATTGGAGTATATAATCATTTTATTTTTGAAGATGGAGATAATTTAAATTTGAAATCCATAACGGACAAATTTGAAGCATTTTGTATACTGAAGCATAATATGACGTATGAGCAGTATAAATTTTTCAAATATACGCAGAGAGCTGCTGAAACAATTGATCAATATGTTACTGAATTGAGACACAGGAGCAAAACATGCGAGTTTACAGAATTGACAGACTCTCTCATTAAAGACAAAATTGTTTGTGGCAGTCTGGATAATGGTCTGAGAGAAAGACTGTTACGAGAACAAGATTTGGATTCGGAAAAAGCTTTGATGCTCCGCAAAGCTTCAGAAACTGTAACAATAGACAATAGACAATAGGTGCAGGAGTGGGCCATTCCACCCTTCGAGCCAGCACCGCCATTCACTGTGATCATGGCTGATCATCCACAATCTGTATCCAGTTCCTGCCTTATCCCCATAACCTTTGATTCCGCTATCTTTAAGAGCTCTATCCATCTCTTTCTTGAAAGTAACGTCACAGGCTAAAGAGCTTTTTATTGAGAACTGCAACGTACATGCTGTGAATAAGCGCATATTAGAAAAAATAATGAAGCGACAATGAAACCGACAGAAAGCAAGATGTCATGTGATCGCTGTGGGCGGCAGCATCGATGAGAAAAGTGTCCAGCGTATGGGAAAATGTGCAACGACTGCAGTAAGAGTAATCATTTTTCACACTGTTGTAGAAGTAGAAAGAAAATAAAACAGATAAATGCAGTGCTTGAAAATGAACTTGAATTTTACATAGATGTGCTTTGTGAAAACAAACCAAGTAAGAATGACTGGACTATTCCACTGGAAGTAAACTAAAACAATATTCTGTTTAAACTTGATACTGGAGCACAAGTAAACGTTCCTGCAGAATCTGAGTTTAATGCTTTAAAGCCAAGACCAAAGTTACATAAGACAAATATAAAAGTGACTGGATATTCAGGTACAGATATTCCAGTTAAAAGAATATCTGTGGCAAAAGTATTACACAAAAATATTGTGCACACGTTTTCATTTGTTGTGGTGCCAAAAAATGTACAGTCAGTAATGGGTCTATCTGCCTGTGAGAGACTGAATTTGGTGAAAAGAGATTTAGTCCTGGACAGTGATACAGAATCAGAATATAGTGACTTGATGAAAGAGCAAGAGAGAACAGAATTTGATTCCAAAGCAGCAAAAGTATAAGTCGTCATAAAGAAAGATCCCAGACCCATCCCTTTGTTACCAGCATCTGACAAAGCATTGCCACCAAAACCAGGAGTTGCAATTTTGCCCTCTGAAAATAACGTACATGCATCAATGGGCCATGCATTCCATCACAATGTCTCCTCTGCAGGAGGACAGAGGCCAAACTTGCCGGTACGGTACAATACTGATCTGAAGCCAAAGGGTGACAAAAATCAGGATCCAATTGAAGAAATGAAAGCACAAGTGAAGGAATTGAGAAGTTTTATTGAAATGATGAAGGATCAGCATAAAAAAGAGATTACACAGTTAATGAATAAATTAACGGAAGAAAAGAAGATTCGAATTTCATTACAAATGGAAGTGGAAGAAATTAAGAAAGCTACAGCACTTGAAGAAGTACAACCCAGATCATACATGGTCCAAACAGAAGAAGGAGCAGTGTTAAGAAGAAATCACAAAGACCTCAAGAAAGTGCCAACTTCAGATTTTCAGTTAACTGATGCAGACCAGACAAAACATGGAAATAACAATGAAACACAAGAACTGTGTGAACCACTTAGAAGGTCTACTTGTGTTCGTAAACCCCTAGCGAGACTGATAGAGACTTGTTAGATCATGCATTTGCTTTGGTCAATGTAGCTAATTGTTTTTCTTTTTTAAGGAAAGGAAGATATGGTGATATGATGTGTCAGAATGTGATTGGATAGAGTTCTGAGCATGCGCAGAAATGTTAGAATGATCTAGAACATGGCTTGGTAAAAACGTGGCTTGGTTTTGTTGCTGTAAAATAAAAGTTCTAATTCTTCCAGAATATGATTCTTTACTGTTAACCTACAGTATGTATAAATATAAAGAACACAACAACTTCCAGTTGATAAAGGCCAAGAACAAATAGAGAAGACGGATTTTATAGCATATGAAGGGAATATGAAATTAAACATCTATTTGTGTATCAAGACAAAATCTCAGGAAAATCAAAATTTGGAGTATTTTGTGTCACTTTGTGTTTCATATTCTCAGAAAAATATTAAGACAGTGGATAGGCCTCACCATGTTATCATAACTAAATTCCAAGAGAAAGGCTTAGAAATTAGATGTGTTAAAAGAGAATAGATTAGATGATATAAATTTTGATATTTACAGTAGGAAGGAATAGAAACAGATAAATATAAGCTGTCTGATTTCAATGATTACATAGTCCAAACAAAGAAGTTCAAATGTGTGTAATTAGGATAAAAAGCAAATCAATATTTTTGTGAGATTGGCATTGTTAATGAAACTGACAGTCAGCTGACTGCAAAATAATATCTTTAATTTGAAGGATTTTACAGGGCAGAAATGTAGCATAGTGGTTAGTGCAATGCTTTACAGTACAACCAATCACTGTGGGAACACAATTCCCACTTCTGTCTGTAAGGAGTTTGTATGTTTTCCCTATGACAACATGGTTTTCCTCCAGGTGCTCTGGTTTCCTCCCACTTTCCAAAGACATAAGGGTTAGGGTTTGTAAGTTGTGAGAATGCACTAGAAGCATGGTGACACTTGTGTGCTGTCCCCCAACGCAACCTCAGACGGTGTTGGTCATTGTCAAAAATGATGCATTTCTCTGGATGTTTCAATGTACATATGACAAGTAAAGATAACCTTATTACTGAAGTCATGCAAATTGTTCATTATTATGATACAATAGGCCTGCCACCATGCATTTCTCATTTCCCTTTATTCCTTAAAGATTTAAGGATCATAAAGATTGAAGATAGGTTTTATTCGTAACCTGTACATCGAAACATAGTGAAATACATTGTTTTCAATATGTCAATGGCCAACACAGCCCGAGGACGTGCTGAGGGCAGCCATGAAATTGCGCTATGCTTCTTGCACCAACATAGCATGCTCAAAACTTACTGACCCTAACACATTTGTCTTTGGAGTGTGGGAGGAAAGCAGAGCGCCTGGAGGAAACCAATATCATTACAGGGAAAACATACAAGCTCCATACAGACAGTGGCAGGAATTGAACCTGGATCACTGGCATTATAAAGCATTAGGGTGTTACACTACTATACTACCCTCTATGCTACCGTGCTGCCCGTTACACTACTGTACCACCCATCATTACGGGGTTTAGCATCATTTATAAGATGTTCCTTAATGAAAATATCTTACATTATAAAAATCAAAGGTTAAGATTTACTTTTAATGTCTAAAATACTCATTGCCATTCTTGTCCTCTAAGTAATCCCCACCTCATACTTGTTGCAAGTGAAATACTTTGACATTGGACTGATGACAAATTGATTGCATGTTCAACAAAATTTAACTCTTTGTTTCTAATATATGTTAAATTCAACACACTTACAGAAGGAAGACCTAGATGGATTATAGTGTATTGTTCTTTAAAGTGATATCGATTTTTCCAAAAGTAATCTTGTTTTGTACTGTTTTGTTATGACAGTTTAAAAAACATTACAAAGGTCACATTTTGTTCAATTTTCCATGGTATTTTTGTAATGAATATCATCTCAGTCTGGGATTGGAAACGGATTTAACTGCCAAAAATCCCAAGGATATGTGACATACAAACCTTACACTTTTTTTAAACTTTAAAAATGTTTGAAAAAGACACTAGCATTTTCCACTCTTTTGTGATATTACATCCCATGATATTCAATTAGAAACAAGACAGGAAGATGACATGGTGGACTGAAGATCAGTATAGAGTAGGGAGAACATTTGAAAGGGTTACTGATTTTAAAATTAAGTGTATTTATAGACCTGCAATTTCATTTGGTTATTTTTCTATGATTCTGGTTATTTTATTTAGAGTTACAGTATGGATTAGGCCCTTTCTGAGCAGTGTCACCCAGCAACCCGCCTGCTTAACACTAGCCTAATCACAGGACAATTCATAATCTACTAACTGTGGGGTGGGGGGGGGGGCGGAACCAAAGCAAACAGAGGAAATCCACCTGGTTACAGAAAGAATGTATAATCTCCCTACAGACGAAGCTGGGATTGAACTCCCAACTCCAATGCCTGAAGCTACAATCGCATCGTGCTCACAGCTATGCTACAGTGGTGCCTGTTATTGCTGGAACACAAGTTCTCACTCCTATTGTTCTTCTCCCTTGCTTGTTCTTACAAGCATCAGAATGATTGCTAATGGGAACAAACAGAACTAATTCCACTTGGGGGACAGCAGCACCTTCAAGTTCAAGTTTGATTATCATTCAACCATACATGAGTACTCATAAATACAGTCCAATGAAACAGCATTACTCTAGGGCCGAGGTGCAAAACACAGTACCAACAGTCATACACAGCACAAGGCACATGTAGCACATATAAGATAGCAAGCATATATATGAGTAAAATACAGTCACACAAAATAGTCCAAGACCACGAAGTCATGAATGTTGTAGCAATCTGCCACTGAACATAATAGGGCTGGTCTTCTGCCGAGCGAACACTGGGAGGACAAGACTGAGTCTAGTTTGGACACTGCGCCACACTGCCTCCAGTGGAGCACAGAGACTCTGCCACCCCTCTCCTGGGCGGCTGTAAACAGGCGACACTGCGACCTGAGACCTCGTCCTCACTACAACCGAGGCCGCACAGCTCCCCAGTCCACATTAACAATGTCCAACAGGGTCTTGCAAACACAAGAAAAGCGACTAAGACAATCACTCACTGTTAGACGGCACAACACCTTTGCACACCAACTCCTCCGATGCCTCTCTAATGCAGGCAGCAGCAAGATCTGCACCGTCCAGCTCCTTCAGTTTCTCCGCCAACAAGCGGAGTAGACATGCAGTACTTTAAGTTCTTAATGTCCAATTGTGTCTTGTGATCATAAAAAATGTTTTAAAAAAAGACAGTAACACCTTTGGTTGACCCCAGAGAAGCCGTGCAAACATGTGCAGCGCCACCTTTCCAGAAGTCTTGAAAGAATAGTGTCATCCAGACTGCCTGATGTACCATACATCATGGTACTGTACTTCTCTTATCTGAAGAAATGGAATTTTGTAATGAGGATCACTAATAGCACATTGATAGTAGACTCCTAGTAACATTATTTTGTCATGTGAATAACAATGAACCATTATGAAAGAGAGTTTGCAATGTTTTGCATTAAAAGAAAGTTTTCAGCAGCCAATACGGCCTATTTAGTCACCAACCAAGAATAAAAATTCTTAGAACACATCTCTGGAAATACAATGGCAACTTGCCAATGTCTAACTACCCTGCCATCCATTCTAAGGATACTTTAACTTCAGTGAAACCAGTTTGCACTGGAACAAAGGCAGAAGTGTCAACATTGGATCCAAGTTCTTGGTTCCAGTATTGACATGGAATGGTGCCATAGAATGGTACAATGAATGCAAGCAGAAACACTTAGCTTTAGAAAGGAGATGAATAGGTTTTCAGTTTTACTCTATATCACATGTCCATAGCCTCGTTTCTACAAGTAGCTATTCTTCCTGACCTATTGGTTTTAATCTGTTTATTGATCAGCCTTGATAAAAACTGCTGATCAACTCAGATGCTTTTATTGTTCTGCAGATGCCTTGACATTTGGTCCTTCTGCTTGTTGTATCCACTTTTAATTCTCCTTTAATTTAACATGATTTTATTTCCTTTTATCAGTGGTGTAATTCTAAAAGCATAAAATTTGGATCTGGAATTCTAACTAATTATTCAAATTAGATGGACCAAAAAAATGAATGCAAATTACTGGAGATCTTAAGCAGATTCTAAATCAATGGAGAGCCATGAGTATTGACCGGCATCTGAAAACAAAAAATAAATTTGACATTCCTCATTCAGTCAGAAACATTCTAGTTGGATTTTCTTTAGTGGAATCACTGATGCACAGAGTGGTAGATCTGGTTATATGACTTCAAATTGATTTGGAAGCCACAACAAAAATATCCAAACCCATGAGAGCACAGACTGGGTTAAACGTGCAGATTTTTAAACCTATAATATTGTTTCTTTAGAGTGGATAGCTCACAAGACAGTTTAAAATCATGCCCTGCTTTTCACAGCTCTATTATTTTCCCCTCTGCCCATTAAATCATAGAATACTAAAATGAAATATATTATACACATCTGAAACTCAATGTGCATTATGATAATTCAGTGGTGATACCTTCTCTGAACTGCTTCTGCTACAATCTTTCTCTGTCTACCTATCCACTTCTCCCTCCCTTTACTGTTTGCCTTTCTCTCTCAAATTTTGAGACCCATATCACCATTTTCTTTTCATGGTGGGCGTTCTAACAGGGTTGAACTTCCATAACTCTCCTCACATTACCCTGGATCTGTGCACATTAGAATCCTGAAGGCACTCTAACCACTATGGTACTGTATACTCATGTCATTCTACTGCATCACCTCATTGTACGGAAACTGCACTGCAGTGGTGCACTGCTCCTCAATGGGTAGTCAAGACTGTCCAACGCATCACCAGCACCACCCTACCCACCATTAAGGACATTTATAGAGAAAGGTACCAGAAAAGGGAATTAACATCATGAAGGATACTATTCACACTGGACTGTTTTTTTTCCCCCACTGCCACTAGAGAGAAGGCAATGTAGCCTCTACTCCAAGTCTACCAGACTCAAAGCAGTTACTTTCCCCAAGCAGTAAGGCTGATCAGCACCTCCACCCCTCCACACACCCAACCAGCATCATTTCCTGTCAGTCACCTCATGTGGAAAAACCCCTGTGCAGACATCACTTTATGGACATACAATCAATGCATACAAGCTGTCATATGTATTTGTATTTATTCTGTTTTTTATTATTATTGTGTTCTTTATCTTACTGTGGGTTTTTTTGTACTGCATCAGATTCAGATTAACAACTATTTTGTTCTCCTTTGCATGTATGTACTGGAAATTACATTAAACAATTTTAGATCTTAGCGAGCTGTCAATCTTTGCTTTCAGTTATTGTCTGGTACATCCAAACCATGGCATTACATAGCAAAATGCTCTAACAGCGTGTAGGTTCTCAAAAGTTTGATTCAGACTGCTAAAGTCACCAAGTTCTTCCCTTTTTAAAAAGTATTTTACCTCTAACGTTTCCAAGTTCTGTTGAAGTATTAGCACAATTCTGTCTCCACAAATGTTGCCTGACATGTTGTATATTACCAGCACTTAGTTTTGATTTAAAATAAAAATAGGTAACCCTATTTTTCTGATTTTCAATGCAAGAATCATGCAGAATCAGCAGGAGAGAAGCCAAGTATGTCAATCAATATTGATCGCAGCACTAGGAATATCTTTTAAAAGTCACACACAAGAGACAAGAATTGTGAGAAACAAAACATTGCTGCCTTAACATACTAGAAAGAGTTTATACTAAGTAACTCTCAAAAAAAAGTTATTCAACATAGAGCTCAAACCTTTGTTTCACAGTGGAATTTGCTTACCTGCTCTGCTGAGCTGATTGGTGACACAGAACTGACTCCAGGAGCTGGGTGAACCTAATCAGGAAAAAAACAGGGCACAGCTTGATAGTAAACTAAAGTTTTTCAGTTGCAGCTACGCAGTAAAGAATTCCTTCTCTGACTTACTGTAATAAATTACACTAGGACCATGGTGAAATAAAAACCATAACATTTACGTTGTAAAAGAAACACATCTATTCATTTGGAATCTAACCAAGAAAAATTACCAATATTTTAGGAAAATCTAAAAATTTCTTAGTGAAGCTTTGAAAACATCACATCAATAATTATTGAATTATCATTGACTATAGATGTTAGAATTCATCTTTCCACTGCTTTTTACTTAAATACCATGACATGGACAGAAAATTTAACTTTTCAGCTCAACAGATTGATTTTCTCTCCTGTCTAGAATGCAGTAAACTCCACAAATTAATGGAATTGAGCTCACTTTGGCCATTGCTAATATTCAAACAATTCAGAAAATGTAAACATCCAAATTGTTCTTTTTACATCTGCCCAATTGCATGGTGTAAAACTGCCATTCAACCAATCCTGTCAGTTTCATGCCAATCGTTGGGTTAAAATTCATTTCATAACATTTAAAATTGCATTATATCACAGTTAAAGATATTGCAATTACTGACATAGTGACATTCATTCCGGACTGTCTAATTTGTCATTTAGCACGCTGCATGTTATCAGGTTTAAAACCTGTTCTTTATAATTTGGGAACCCAGTTTGGCATGGAAGGATATAGTTCAACCTTGAGTTGATGGGACTAGGCAGAATAACAATTCACCATTGATTAGATAGGCCAAAGGGCCTAGTTTTGTGCTGTAGTGCTCTATGATTATAACTCAAACTGATGTAATTGATTTGCAATGGTTCCATCTTGGCCCTTGTGGCTAAAGGGATCAGGGGGTATGGAGGGAAGGCTGGTACAGGGTTCTGAGTTGGATGATCAGCCATGATCATACTGAATGGTGGTGGAGGCTCGAAGGGCCGAATGGCCTACTCCTGCACCTATTTTCTATGTTTTTTCAATGTTTCTATCTTAAATTATACTCAAATTCTACTGAAATCAATTTCTAAAACTAAAAGGCATGTGCAGCACTATTTATAATAATCCTGCCTTTGTAATACAGCTGTAAGTCAAGTCAATTCAGATCCAGTAAATCATCATATGCACACAATGCAGAGAGGTACAGGTATGATGAAAAACTTGCTCGTGGCAACACACTGGCATCTAGGTTCAGACGACACGTGGAATACAAGTTATAGAAGACAGTGAAAACAATTGGACAGAACAAGACATCGGTGCAAGAGGAGAAAACAAATACAAGTCTATGGAAGTTTAAGGGGTGGTATGTAGTGTTCCGTTGCTGAGGTGGAATTCAGTTGTACAGGCCAATTCAGAACCTGATGGTTGAAGAGGAGTAGCAGTTCCTGAAACTGACAGTGTGAGACTTCAGGTTTCTGCACTCCTATCTGAAGGTAACAGTTCTTTTTTTAAAGCATAATCTAGATAAGTTAGTTGGTTGTACTTTCACCTCAAAGCACAACGTTTTGGGTTTACGTCTCACTTGTGCATGAAAATCTGACACTCTTACGGAAAGCTGCAATTTGAACTGAGGCCTTTTAAGTGTGTTTTGCTCTTACTTCAGCTGGATGTAAAATATCCCATGACATTATCTTCATCAACAAATAAAGATCTAACTTATCAGTGCTATTATAGTAAATGCCATTATAAACATTTTGCCAAACTTCATGCACAAGTTGATAAATGCTTTTATTTGGAGATACGCACAGAAATGTCGTTCCAACCCTTTCAGCCACTCTGCCATCAACCCCTGCTTTAACCCTAGACTAATCACAGGAAATGTTACAATGATCAATTAACCTACGAAGCAGTACATCTTCGGAGAGGAAACCACAGCACCCAGGGGAAACCCTCGCATTCCACAGGGAGGGCGTACAAACTCCTTACAGGCAGTTCCGGATTTGAACTCCAAACTCTGATGCCTCGAGCTGTAATAGTGTCACATTAATCGCTATGCTACGCACCATTTTTTGCCAAATTTCATGTAAAAGTTATTTGACTTTGATATCAAGATATGAATGTGGGATGCTATGGATGATTCGCTTTGTCAAAATACCTTTGAGGAGAAAATTCAATGACCTTTATGTTATTGGTTTGTGTAGGGAGAAGATTCCATCCATTAAGGCTCCTATCTTCAGAGGTGCTGCTTTTTCACATATTGAGTCCTGTTTCTTTCTTTGGCTGGATGTAAAACTATCCAACACTTAGAAACATAAAAACATAGAAACATAGAAAATAGGTGCAGGAGTAGGCCATTCGGCCCTTCGAGCCTGCACCACCATTTATTATGATCATGGCTGATCATCCAACTCAGAACCCCGCCCCAGCCTTCCCTCCATACCCTCTGACCCCCGTAGCCACAAGGGCCATATCTAACTCCCTCTTAAATACAGCCAATGAACTGGCCTCAACTGTTTCCTGTGGCAGAGAATTCCACAGATTCACCACTCTCTGTGTGAAGAAGTTTTTTCCTAATCTCAGTCCTAAAAGGCTTCCCCTTTATCCTTAAACTGTGACCCCTTGTTCTGGACTTCCCCAACATCGGGAACAATCTTCCTGCATCTAGCCTGTCCAATCCCTTTAGGATTTTATACGTTTCAATCAGATCCCCCCTCAATCTTCTAAATTCCAATGAGTACAAGCCCAGTTCATCCAGTCTTTCTTCATATGAAAGTCCTGCCATCCCAGGAATCAATCTGGTGAACCTTCTTTGTACTCCCTCTATGGCAAGGATGTCTTTCCTCAGATTAGGGGACCAAAACTGCACACAATACCACAGGTGTGGTCTCACCAAGGCCTTGTACAACTGCAGTAGTACCTCCCTGCTCCTGTACTCGAATCCCCTCGCTATAAATGCCAGCATACCATTCGCCTTTTTCACCGCCTGCTGTACCTGCATGCCCACTTTCAATGACTGGTGTATAATGACACCCAGATCTCGTTGCACCTCCCCTTTTCCTAATCGGCCACCATTCAGATAATAATCTGTTTTCCTATTTTCTTCACTTCCTGAAGAAAACAAGGAGAGCTATCCTCTATATTGACAAAGTGAGGACTCAACAAAAATTTCTGAAAAATATTAATTATCTGTTAATTATCACATTATATTTTTGGCAGTGTGGATGTATTGTCTACATTTCCTACATTACCATAACTACTGTATTTCCTAAGCTTTTTCTTGTCTGTAAAGTGCTTTAGAATGTTTTGAGGAGGGTCTGTGGATAGGAAGATAGAGGCCTGTTGTAAGGTCTGTGTGTGTGTAATAATATGACAGCCATCAAGAGACAATAGCACACTTTTTTTGAATGTGCTATTTAATATTAACATTGATCTTTTACTTTTTCCTTCGCTTACCTTTAAATAATGGATCAGGATTTTGTAATAGAAACACAGTGAAATTATCAGGCCTGTATTTCCTGTATTATTACTCATTTACAACATGGGTAACACCTACGTGGTTGTGGTTTTCAACCACCATGGTTACATGCCTCACATTTGGCCAAAAAGTGAGAAAATAAAATCCAAAATTGCAATATTTAAATCTAAATTTATGTGACCAAACATACAACATTGATTTTAAAATGCCTTTAGATCAGATTATTAAGATAAACTCCTCCCTAAGAGGAGTTTACATAATGCATGATTAACCTGACAAAATGTCACTCCATTTTTAAACCAGACATACATTATAATTTCTTTTAGCCCTGAACAGTAAATGTTGACAAAAGGTTACAGTCCCTGCATATTGTCACAGTGCTGGCTGAATCAGTGTTCTCAAGATTAAATCAAGCCCCAAAGTGGAATCTACACAAGATAGTCATTTGTTCATGATCTGTGTTCAAACCGCTTAATGATACAGTTCCAGGTTTTGTTTCAATGCCCACACTTCCCATCCAGGCATTGTTTGTATTCTCAACTTTCCTATAGCATATCAAACATTTCCTTATGTCCTTCACCATCCATATCCACTTGCGTCCGTTGGTCAGGAATTCTCTGCAGCCCTCCCTTTAAGAAGAAAATAAAAAGAGCTTGCAGGTCACATACAATTACACTTTCTAACTCCAAGCCATCCAGACTTTGGTCCCTTATTTATTCCCATTGCTTTCTTCAACCCGAGTCAGCACCTTTGTTGTGGTCCTCAACTCTATTCCAAGCATTTGGACATTTTTGCTGCATTAATGGCTTAAATCTTCATTGACATGTCTGAAAAATCCATGGTAAACAATTCCTCTCAAACTGTAACACTAAGATTTTTAAAAATCTGACTGACTGTATCAGTAGCATATCACGAGATCCTGAAATATTACATAAAGACTCCTGCCTAGAAACATCATACTAAATCTATGAAATGATGATCATTGAAATATTTTGTTTCATAACACTCCCTTCAAGTTTTATTATAATTTTATGAAATGACATTACATTCAATTACACTCATATGATACATTCGCCTCATCCCTCTCCATATGCTCTCTGAAGCTCAAAATTAATTAGTTTTCGCTGTTTTCCAGTTCTGAAAGTCTTCGATTCAAAATGTTAATTTTGATTCACTTTGATGTTACCTGACTCAAGTATCTTGAATTTTCAGTGAATAAAATGGGCTGGTTTTAAATTGCAAAGATGAACTAACAAGATACGCATTTCACAGAGATATCCCTACAGTTGACAGGCCAAGTTGTCAAATTTTCCTCCTTGAGCTGATGAATGCAGTTAAGAGCTAAGTTTGCACTATAATCATCGTTAACTCTTTTTTTTAACGAAGGTACATATAATGTGACAATCGAATTCTGGGGAACAATGTAGGGTTTGATCCTGGAGAGTGGAACAACTTCCCTCAATCCTCCTTACATCCCCAATTAACTTCCACAAGAAAAAGCACTGCTCATTAAAACTAATGTCAAACCCTTCATCAAAAGACAATTACACTCCAGAACTAAATCAGTAAAGATGCAGTTTGCAGACAATGCCAACTAGTGGTGTGGTGTCACGGCAACAACCTGGCACTCAACATCAGTAAGACAAAAGAGCTGATTGTGGACTTTGGGAAGGGTAAGACAAAGTAATATATACCAATCCTCATAGAGGGATCAGAAGTGGAGAGAGTGAGCAGTTTCAAGTTCCTGGGTGTCAAGATCTCTGAGGATCTAACCTGGTCCCAGCATATCCATGCAGTTAAATAGAATGCAAGACAGCAGCTATACTTCATTAGGAGTTTGAAGAGATTTGGTATGTCAACAAATACACTCAAAAACTTCTATAAATGTACTGCGGAGAGCATTCTGACAGGGTGCATCACTGTCTGGTATGGGGGGGCTACTGCACAGGACTGAAAGAAGCTGCAGAGGATTTGAGGGTGCAGTGGTAGCTGGAGTGCTCTAGAACGCATTCCGCACCTCTTTAAGAAAAAAGCCAAAATAAACCAGCTAATTAATTAGGTGCCGCCCAGGGTGATTTGAGTATCTCAGAAACTGCTGATCTCCTGGGATTTTCATGCACAGACTCTGGAGATTACAAAGAATGGTGCCGAAAACAAAAAAAAACAAGATGTTTTCACTCATGGAACAGCCACTCGCTGGATTTCATTTTGTTTTTGGCACTGTTCTTTGTAAACTCCAGAATCTGTTGTGCGTAAAAGTCCCAGGAGATCGGCAGTTTCTGAGATACTCAAATCACCCTGGATGGCACCTAATTAATTAGCTTGTTTATTTCATCTTTTTTCTTAAAGATGTGCCGAACGCATTTCAGAGCGCTCCAGCTACCACTGCACCCCTGAGAGGATTGTAAGTCTAGTCAGCTCCATCTTGGGTACCAGCCTACAAAGTACCCAGGACATCTTCAAGGAGCGGTGTCTCAGAAAGGCAGCATCCATTAATAAGGACCTCCAGCACCCAGGGCATGCCCTTTTCTCACTGTTACCATCAAGTAGGAGGTACAGAAGCCTGAAGGCATACACTCAGCGATTCAGGAACAGCTTCTTCCCCTCTGCCGTCCCGATTCCTAAATGGACATTGAACCCTTGGACACTACCTCACTTTATTTTTTAAATATATAGTACTTTGGTTTTTTGTACAATTTTAAATGTAGTGTATCAATATACATATACTGTAATTGAGTTATTTTATTTTGTTTTTTCTTCTATATTATGTATTACATTGTACTGCTGCTGCTGCTAAGTTAACAAATTTCACGTCACATGCCAGTGATAATAAACCTGATTCTGAATTTGTTCACACTGAGAGGTTGATCATCTGAATCATCATTAATGTACACAAGAGGGTGAACATTACACTCAATATCCTGCAAACAAAGGTCCTTTGCTAAACTGCCAAGGTACACCATAGAGCCTTCCAAAAACTAAGTCTGGAAAATGTGAACTATTTCCCATATCTAACAAAAGTAGACATCGACGATGAAATTCACTACAATGCACGGTCAACCTGGGTTATTTGAGGAAAAAGTGAATTTAAGTTTCATACCCTACACTTGACACAAAGCTCTATACTCTGCTGAGACCTGGACACATACTGCTAGAAGCTCAAGTCTCTAGAAAAATATTACCAGTAGGTCTTTGCAAAATCACCCAAATTTCACACAAAATTACTTACTAGAACAAGTATCCTTTCCCAGTCTAATATATCTACAATGACTAGTAATATTCAGTTGGCTAAACTGATCAGGTCATGTTGCTCATAGGTTCAATGTCAAATTTCCAAAACCACACACTAGTCTGAGGTCTCATGGCAAGATTTTACTAGTGACAGATTCAGTTGTGTGCTCAAGACTTCCTTGAGGATATGCAACAAACTCATGGACTCCTGGGAAATTGACTGTGCAAAATTAAGTAGCATTTGTGGTGGTATTAAAGCATCTTTCATCCAAACAATGGGAATATACAGAGGCCCATCAGAAGCAGCCCGAGGGCCACCAGGCTGGCTGCCTATCCACTCACCAGATTAAAATGCACCTGTGAAACCATCTACAATTCCCACATCGACCACTTCAGAGCCAACAAAAACACAAGCGGAAGTTAGGATTGTTAACATCAAGGGACGATGCAAGCAGAAAAGGCAACAGAACCAAGCAACATTAAGTCCACCGGTTGTAATCACTGCAAGCTTTCCAGATTGAAACTTAATTAGAAATGTCAAAACAGCTTCCCACACAAGGTCTTCTGTGAGAGTGAGATGGATTGTCCAATTTCTGGAGAGATTTTTGATTCAACAACATTTCTCCAACACAAAGTTCTGTGACATTTTCAGTCTCAAAGTATCTATTAGCTAGCTATCAACAGTACAGGTTTTACTATTAAAATGTAATAAAGGAAGGAGTTAAACAGAATTCTTTGTAATGTTTCATTACGAAAGGAAGCTCTGACAGAACATTTATATAATTAGTAACTGCTGAAGCACAGTAAGGAGAATTTGTGTAAGCAACATGTTACTGTTACTATTTTTACAGGTTAATTTTGGCGTCCCAGGCCATGCAACATCTATGAAGGCTATCCTTAAGGGTGAACTCTCAGTTAATAGAAAAGTATGGAATGGACCACATGACTACATTTTTAATAGCAGTGATTGTGAAGAAACTCATTTGTTGTTGGAAAATTGCAATGTTTCTTCTGCAGGGTGCCAGAATGCCTCAAGCATCCTATTAAATTGCATTAACACTAGAAATAGATCCAGTAATACATTAATGTACTTACCATATCCAAGCTTATGTTTAACTGCACATCCTTATTATTATCACTCCAACCACTAGAAAGAGTGCATTGCTATTTACAGGTTATGGCTATAATAATGCACATTTATTTTTAAAAATTGTCTTTATAAAGTACCTTTCATTAATTCAGCTCACCCGAAACCTATTTACAGCAAACTAAGTATTGTGGTTATAATTGCACTGCACGATACCCACTTTCCCTCAACACTGAGATATTACCCAAATAGTCTAATTTCCTGTTGATTAAGCTTCTTCAGAATAGTATGCATTAAACAAAAATTGGTGAGAAGGAGGCCTCAGCCCCAAGTTCAGCATTGTAGCACTCTCCAAATACTAAAAGTATCAGCTTGGATTTTGTGTTCAAGTTGATGGAGCACCACATGAACACACCACTTCCTAAAACAGGCAATGGTGCTACCAATTGATTTACAACTTGCACCTTCATACAAAATGCTCCTTTATTTTTTCTAAAATCAAATAAATATAGAATATTAAATCCAATACGGTCCCTTTGTACTTTATTTTAGCTGTCCACCACAGTGAAATCACAATTCAGTATGAGAATATTTACTGTGAAGACCTCTAACATTGTTTCCCTCTCTATAAATTTTTTTGTTATTCTGTGTAATTATCTCAGATTTTAATTTCCATTTGACTATTTAATATTAAAAATGTTATACAGAAAACCCCTTCAAACTATCCTTAAGATTGGAGGACAATCTACTAGCAAGTATGGCATGATGGGCTAAGTGGCCCCTTCTGCTTCTGAAGAATGGTACCTGAATATGTTCAAATCTATTTTTCAATCCTTACTGAATTCAAGCCAGAGTTTAGGCTACACATGTGTGCATTTGTGCATGCATGTTTATATGTCAAGAGCTACAATGCACATCAAATGACAGAACATTAACATAAACTTCCATTACAAACATTCATAAAATGAAAATACAGATATTCAAAAGAGTTGTGCATTAAGTACTGACAGCAGAGAAATAGAATTGAGATTGTCTACAAAGATTTATTTGGAAGGGTACTTTTAAAAGATAAGTTTGATAAACTGCAGTGACTACTGTCCTTGAAAGCAGTGAATATGACTGACTCTGTACAGAAGTTTCTATCAGCTGCATATGCACTATGCACTGAATATTTATACCTATTCAGCAGGAACCTGAAGCCTCTGTGAACCAATGTTAAATGATCTTGCCAATAGAACAACAAGGACCGCACTTATACTGTTTTTCATAATTTATTAGCATATCTATTCTATTGACTGTATCGAAGTTGTACATCTGCTTTACCAAAGATATGTTAATCATCAGATTTAGAATGCTCCTTCATTGTTCACCAACCTGGTGTTCAACCTTACAAATACAACTTATGCTATGGAAAGCAGGCTATAAAGTCATGTAACAAAATAACTTATATTTAAATAAAGGTACAAATTAAACTGTCAAGACTTTGGCATTTGTTCTAATCACAAAATAGCTTTATTTTTATACATCACATAACGCATATCATAAGAAACATTAATTTATGGAAAATCTGCATAAATGTCTTAACAGAAACTTATGCAGTGTTATCCAAATTTTGACAACAATAATTTCACTATGAAATTTGAATTCATTTATCTTATTTAAAGGCTACGCGTTATTTGGCAAACATTTAGTTTAAGATACAAACCGCATTTTGTAGAACTTAGTACGCCCCGCTGTCAAAAAATGGCATTTTAAAGTCACTATTTGGCATTGCCGTGTTGTAATTAGAAACACTGTCTCGCCATATCGGATCAACCTCCCCTTAAAATATTCTTGGAAAGAAGCACATAACGCAATGAAGGTTCAATGGCCTCCACCTGAAATTTCCAAAATCGGTTAATTTTACATGCCGCTACCGTTCGCCGCCGTATCAATTTCTCTGCCACTGACTACTGGAAATACTTCATTTCCCCCCCAATAGTTTTAGGTCAAACGCAATTACATAAGCTGCTGAAGGCACCGGGACCTGTGCCAACACCCAGTGTGCACCGCATCCAAACACACGCACACACAACGAAACTTTGTGCTTGGTTAAAAACTAAACGCACTAGTTTAATAAACAGCGTCGTGTCTTTAAAATTAAAAATAAAACAACAAACACTTCAGAAAAGTTCATCCATCCAAATGTATCGGAGAGCGTGGTAAACTAGGTAAGACAGGGATGGCACATGGAGTTTGAAAGCTGGAGGAGTAGAGGGTCTGTTCTAAGAATGGTGGGTCGGGTTTAGGTCTAATCACTTGAGGGTTTGGTGGGCAGAGGTTTGTGGTGGCAGATCACTCACGGTAGAAAACATATTCGGTGTAGCTGGTCCATATCTTGTCGTCGGTCTGCTCGTGAGCGAAGGCGCAGGTGCCCGTCGAGTTGCACGACACCATGTGGAAGCCAGCTTCGGCCAATTTATCAAACGCCTGCTCTAGGAAAGTAAACTTGAGGTAGTAGCGAGATGTGTAGCGCTCAGGAGGACGGTCCGGGTCCCTGCTCTCGTTCAGCGTCTCCCCGAACACCTCCTTTGCCAGCGCCGTCTTGCCACATACCATGATTCTGGCCACCCTCCTGAACTTGGCATCCGTTTGGCTGTCCCTGCCCAGCGTGTACGAGCCCCGGTAGCCGATGGTGATGAAGCCCATCCTCCTGTCGCTGCTGCCAGCGCCGGCGGTCGCCGTGGCCGCAGCCAGGCTGCGCACAGCGTCCGTGTTGGGGGAAGCGTCCTCGGGGTCGCTGGGGCAGGCGTCGTCGTTGATGGAGTTCTGTTTGCTGAGTTTGGGGGTCAGCGCCTTGACCAGTTCGGGCAGCGCGAAGTACTCGGCCTCCCGCTGCAGCCGGCTCCTCTCCGGGAAGTGGTCGGGCAGCACTAGCTGTTGGTCCCGCATGTAATCCAGAATGTAGCGGAAGAGAAACCCGTCGCGGTCGATGAAAAAGCGTCCTTTGCCGTCCCTGGCCAGTCCCAGGCCATTTTTGCGGCCGAACATCTGCGACAGCAGGGAGTCAGGCACGCTGAGCAGGGTGGAGTAGCGGGTGATGTACACCTGCCCGCCCACGTTCAGCTCCACGATCTCGGGGAAAGGAGCCTCTTCGCTGGCCATGGTGGAACTGGCGTTATCCGGCAGAGCCATCCTTGCACTTGGCCCCCGCTGTGCTGCAGGTACTGGCCGGACCTGCGGAGCTGATTGCGGGGAACGGGAGGGACGCGCTCTCCGGTCCCGCGTGCTCCCACCTCTCTCCCGCGCTCACTCTCCTCACTCTTCCTCCAAGTCAATTTTAAAGTGGGCGACGCAAGTCCGCCCTCACCGTCAGGCAGTGGGAGGGGCTGCTCAGCCCTGCATGGATCAGCGCTTCCATCAGACACAGGAGACTGCAGATACTCGACTCTGTAGCAACAAACGTAAACTGCTGGAGGAACTCAGGGGTCAGGCGGCATCAATGGACAGTCCCGACCCGAACAATTAACCCCCTCCCCCACAGATGTCGCCTGACCCGCTGAGATTATACAACAGTTTGTTCTATATTTCCATTCTTGGGAATCTCCTCTTCGTTTTCTGCACCGGCATCCACTGAGTCGATGAATAGTCCTGTCAACTTTTACTTTTCATGTATGATTGACTTTAATGTACTTCATCATTAGACGCTGTTCCATTTATTTCAGTTTTCAATAAATCTCACTTTATGACCCGTGCTCTGTCAAACGTGAATCTATCGCGGCGTGAAGTCTTCGTTCAAATATGAAATAAACCAGAGTGCCTGTAATCACAAACTGGTATAAAATATTAAAATCAATACTCAAGGCTGCATTCCACACATTTAAAAGATCTCCTGGTTGCTGTAGACAATCAAGGTAACATCCACGATGCAATAAGAACATTTTACTCAAATATGTAACTCATGAGATTGCAGTTAGTATTTTCGTGCAGCGTTGAGTATGTGTCATAGCAATGCAAATATTGTATCTTCAGAAATCAGCACACAGATAAAGTGATTTCCTTTAGCTGGACTTAGCTCTTCCAGTATATAACTTACAGCCTTTATCATCTCTTGAGATATTAAATTTATGATATCGAGTTTTGAGTAATAGTTGAAATTTTCAACTATACTTTCGCTGAATTTTCTACAGAATTCACTGTCTAACACAATGCAATGTTTTCAAAAATAAATGCATAATTGTGTTACCCATTTGTTTCAGTTCCTCTTTTAAAATATTTTGTAACTTTCAAACCGTTCATTTCAGCTGTAATGTACTATAGCATAGGCTCTGTGAGACCATACCGATTCAACTTCCGCTAATGCCCCACCTCCCCCATCCGTTATTTATTTATATACACATTCTTTCTCTCTCTCTCTTTTTTTCCCCTCTGCCCATCCTCTGGGCCCCCCCCCCCCCTTTTCTTTCTCTCTGGGCCTCCTGTCCCATGATCCTCTCATATCCCTTTTGCCAGTCAACTATTCAGCTCTTGGCACCATCCCTCCCCCTCCTGTCTTCTCCTATCATTTTGGATCTCCCCCTCCCCCTCCCACTTTCAAATCTCTTACTAGCTCTTTTTTCAGTTAGTCCTGACGAAGGGTCTCGGCCCGAAGTGTCCACTGTACCTCTTCCTAGAGATGCTGCCTGGCCTGCTGCGTTCTCCAGCAACTTTGATGTGTGTTGCTTGAATTTCCAGCATCTGCAGAATTCCTCGAGTTTGCAAAAATAGATTTCTTCTTCCTCTGCAATATTGCGACATCCTTTAGACTTAATTACATATGACGTGTATCAATTAGTATATAATATTGCAGCAAATAAATAGTAATTTGTGTTCCATTAAAACAAAAGCCCTGTAATGTCTTCTAGCATCTTTAGAGTCTCAGTTTTATCAGCAGGACTCCAACCATTTGAGTGATATAAAAATAGATGATGGGTGCCTGAGTAACCCCAAGCTTGCAAACAGCAGTACAAGCTCGGTTTAGAGCATGCTGCTTCCTGATGAAGGGCAATTGCCCTGAAACATTAACTCTTTTTCCTCTCTCCAAATATTCTGCATAATCTGCTGCATATTTTCAGCATTTTCTATTTTTATTTCAGATTTCCACCAACTGCAGGGTTTTTTTTACATGCAGTGCTGTAGACAGTCTGGTCAAAACTTTTTGTATTCTAGGACAGTTATGAACAGTTAATAGTAAGGGATGGACTGAAAATGAACTATGAAGGTGATGTAACCAAAGATAGACTGTGTGAAAAGAGTAAGTAATCATATTTTTCTTCACCAAGGAAAAGGATGCTACCAAAGTTTAAAGAAGGGGTATGGTTGTGCAGATAACAGAAAATATTGTTAATGCACATAATTTGCTGAGCATAAACAAGATTGATTAAATATTAAGTCAAAATCTGAGTGATTATCCATGAAATATCTGCACAACTAAATAATATTTCTTCTATATTTTGTTGCCTTGTATTTGGTGTTGGTATTTATATTTGTAGTTTTTTGGTATTGCCTATGCATCGGAATTTTTTTTAATGGTTTTATCAATGGCTATGCCTTACGCTCTGGTACTTTCAAAGCTTTTAGCCCATAAGACCATTAGACATAGGAGCAGAATTAGGCCATTCTGTACATTAAGTGCCCTCCGCCTTTTGATCATTGCTGATTTATTATCCTTCTCAATCCTATTCACCTGCCTTCTTCCTGAAATCTTTGAAGCTCTGATTAATCAAGACCCATCAACCTCCACTTCAAATACACCCAAAGACTTGGGCTCCACAGCCATCTGAGGTAATGAATTCCACAGATTCACTGTCATTTGGCTAAAATAATTACCGTAATCCTCTTCTCTGTTCTAAAGAGATGTCCTTCTATTCTGTGGCTGTGCCATCTAAACCTAGACTCCCCCAGTATAAGGAACATTCTCCTAACTGCCACTTTATCAAGGCCTTTCAATTTTCAATAGGTTTCAGTGCAATCCCCCGTCATTCCCAACATTCTACTTCTTCCCGTCTTTTATATCCATCTCCCATTTGAGCTCCCACCATCCTCCAAATCTTATGTAAATGCTGTCCTTTCTCGTCCTTATCCCAACTTTGTTGACACAGTGTCTAAATAGATATCTTGATTATGGCTTTCACCCCCCTTATGCAAAGCAGCTGCTACATTTGCATCCTTGATTTTAAGTGATTGTTCGGCTAGAATGTCTGCCACCTTGTTTCCTTCAATCCCTACATGAGCAGGAACCTAAATGAAACGTATACACAGACCTAGACCCTGCAACCTCAACAGATGTTGTCCAATCTCAAGAAAAGTATCTGGCCTAAAATGTGAAGTACCTATTTCAATAGATGTCAAAACTGAGTTAAAAGCAGTGCACAGAAGTGCATAATCAGGGTATACTTCTTCAACCCATTTCAAAGTTAACATGATAGCAACCATCTCAGAAGAGAATACTGACACTTTGTATGATAAGGTTTTTTCTTAATAGACACCTGAAAGTTTGTAACATAAACAGTAACACCTTTCACAACCTGTCACTGGATCTTTTAAACCATCTGTATAGATATGTAAGAAGCCATAATACAGTATCTGCCTTGCATATATTGCTGAGCTTCCTGTACCACTGATACACAATTAATTTTCATCTTGATCTTTTCTTGAAGACTTAAATCAACCACAGGCAAAGGGAAAAATCATGGAGGAGTGACAGCAGGGGTACACTGGGATCATTTTCCATATTAAACACCCCAAGATTTTGTGTCCATTCATTTCCCATCCACCCAAAACTGTTCCCAACACTCTATTAATGTTAGATGACCAAATTTAAGTCCTCTTATATTAACCCAATAAATCTTTACCTAACTGTAATCTACGTAAATGTAAAGGTTCATCACCCATTTCTACCAGTAATGCCTAAATTGGGGATGATTTAATAGCAATGCTCGAGGTTCAACGCAAACTCTAGGAATTCTGCAGATGCTGGAAATTCAAGCAACACACATCAAAGTTGCTGGTGAACGCAGCAGGCCAGGCAGCATCTCTAGGAAGAGATGCAGTCGACGTTTCAGGCCTGACGAAGGGTCTCGGCCTGAAACGTCGACTGCACCTCTTCCTAGAGATGCTGCCTGGCCTGCTGCGTTCACCAGCAACTTTGATGTGTGTTGCTCGAGGTTCAACGATGCCTAGGGGCTATAAGACTACTGGTGAGGCTGACCCATAAGCAACACATCCATAGTCAAGGACAGATCTTATTAAAGCAAAATACATTTGTTTAAGCGACCTCCTACTCGCACCCCAATCACACCCAACTGAGCACCTGAGCACATGAACGGCTCTTTTACACTTCTCTTGAGTTGTATTCACATGTGCATTCCATGTTAGCCCTGTGTCCATCCACATACCTAGAAAATGCTGAAGGATGTTGGCCCAAAATTTTGACTGTACTCTTTTCCATAGATGCTGCCTGGCCTGCTGAATTACTCCAGCAGTTTATGTGTGTTGCTTGGATTTCCAGCACCTGCAGATTTTCTCTTGTTTATACCTAGAAACTTCACTACAAACTCTTGTTTAATAGATTTACCATATAACTTGAGCTCAGTTGTGAGTATAATGTTGCTTTTAGGATAACAAATAACTTGAGTTATTTGAGGGCATAGTTTTAAAGTGCTTGGCAGTAGGTACAGAGGAGATGTCAGGGGTAAGTTTTTTACACAGAGAGTGGTGAGTGCGTGGAATGGGCTGCCGGTGGCAGTGGTGGAGGCGGAAACGATAGGGTCTTTTAAGAGACTGTTGGAAAGGTACATGGAACTTAGAAAAATAGAGGGCTATGGGTAAGCCTAGGTAGTTCTAAGGTAGGGACATGTTCGGCACAGCTTTGTGGGCCAAAGGGCCTGTATTGTGCCTGTTTTCTATGTTTCTATGAGTCTTTGCAACAGAAATTTTAATCCTTCATTGACATCCCCATTCCTCTACTTCATTCATTTTCCTATCCATACAATTTATATTCCTGCCTCTCTTCCACACTGCATCAGCAGCAGCAGCAGCATATAAAGATCTGGCCAAGTCTGAACCAACATTTAAGAAAATAACATTAATCATAATATTAAAAAGGAGTGGGCTACACACATTCCCCTATGAAGTTCCATTCTCTATCACATAATGCTTAGAGGATGTTGATCCCACCCTAACTTGTATTTTCTGTCACATCAAATATTTTAAATCCAATTGAACATTCTACATCTATTCCCATCTTTTCCTGTTTAAGCCCCAATGCATTTGAACGTACAAACTCCTTACAGACAGAAGCAGGAAATGAACCCAGGTTTCTGGTGTATTGGAATAACATCCGCTAATTTCCAGGAAGGTGGAAGTTGCCTTTCAACCCATATTGTATTAAAAAATTCCAAGACCAACATACGTTTCAAACCTAATAATCATGTAAACGTGTTGTAACAAACATCATCTTTCCCAGGTGATGTCTGACCAGCACCACCAGTAGCTCTTTTAAGGTCAGACAATGTAAATGGGACATCCAAGCAGGAACTGGAACATTTTTTTCTCAGCAATCCAAGTATGCTTGCCAAAACTGTTTCTCTATAAGACCTCTCTTTTTTACTTAAATTGGCCGAACTATATGCACTGACATATGTTTTTGCTAATAATTCTCGTTTTTTTTGTCAGTAACTGCAAAAATCTTTCCGTCAGTCTAAACCAGTAATACATCAAGTTTTCTAACTCTCCCATTTTCTAAATTATACCCCAAGCTTACCCTACCTGGGTTCTCTTTCTCAATACTATCACAGAACATTTTCTTTGCCATTGTCACTACTTTTCCAACTATGGCTTGAACTCTTTCATACTGTCTGAAAGGTGAATATGAGTAACACAGCCTAACGTTCCTAAAAGCTGTACTTCACACCCTCATAGCTCTTTTACAATCATACATCCACAGGGGACTGCTTTCCTTTTATTATCTACCGATGATCTGGGAAATGCTTCCTTAGCTATTGAGTACGGAGCACAAGGTATTATTACTCAACTCAATATCATCCAAAACGAAATGATCAAGCAATCTACTTCCACATAAATCATCAAATACCTCCTAATTTGTCTTTTTAAAATCTATCTGAAATCTTGTCTAAGTTTCAATATACAAGGTTATATTGATATAAAACACTTTCAGAGCATGGATAATGGAGGAAGTGTGGCTACCTTTATCAAAAATGGAATAATGCATAGAATTATGGAAAATTTAATTGCTTTTGGGGCAATTGTCTTTGGAAATTGGGGTACGATTAGTAAAGTTCAGATAATACATTTTTATAACCCTTGGTGAAAGGTTGACAACTGATATATTGGAAAGTATGGATGGAAATGCGAAATATTGAATGACAGTGGTTTGGGGTAGTAATCACTGGAGGGCTTCTAGATTAATCCATGTACCAACGTGAAATAATTTAGTCATGGAAAAATCTGTGGATGCTAGATGCCTAAAATGGTTTTGTGGTGGAGTAAGAACAGATATGTTATTGGTGTTGTTTAAATTTGATGAAAAATTTGCCGGTAGGATTAATTTAGGTTATATGAGTTATATGGTTCGAGTTTATGTGCTCCCCCCTCTAGATGTTTTCGGTGCCAGAGGCTAGGCTATGTATCAACTGAGTGCAAAGGTAAAAAGTGGTGTGGTAGATGTGGAGAATATGATTGTAGCAACTGTGGAGAAGATGTTAGGCTAAAATGTAGCAACTGTGGAAGGGAACATAGCTCTGCTTATGTAGGGTGTCCCATATATAGGAAAGGTGTGGAAGTGCAGCATGTTCAGGTGGAAATGTACATATCATATGCAGAAGCTCTGCAGAAAGTACAACAGGCAGTGTCAGTGAGGCCTATTAATATCCAGAATACAGAAAGATTAAAGGCAGTTTGTAAAGTGCATGATTGGATAACAAAGAATTCTCTGATTGTTGATGAACTGAAGTTTGACACTTTCATGGCAGATGTGGTAAATTGTACAGTGCAAACTAAAAGTAGGACAGAAAAAAATTAAAATTATGCTAAAAGCTGCAGAACAACATGTAGTGATAAAACACTTATCTCTAGAAGTTATTAATGATGCCTTACAAGGAGAAGTAAATAATGTTCAGACTTCAAAGGAGAGTTGTTAATGGCTTTTCTAACTTACAATGGAATGCTAGAAGTTTATTAGATAATGGTCAAGAATTTAAGAAATTTATTGAAGTTTTACCAACTAAAGCTTATACTATTTGTGTACAGGAAACTAGGTTGGAAACAACACACACAAAATGCTGGAAGAACTCAGCTAGTCAGACAGCATCTATAGAGATGAATAAACAGTTGACATTTAGGGCCGAGATGCTTTTTCAGGACTGAGAAGGAAGGGGGAAGATACCAGAGTAAAACGGTGGGAGGAGTAGGAGGAGGACAAGCTTGAAGGAGATAGGTGAAGCCAGGTGGGTGGGGGGGGGGAATGAAGCAAGTAGCTGGGAGGTGACACAAGAGATGGAAAGGGTAAAGGGCTGGAGGGATCTGACAGGAGAGAGTGGTACACAGGAGAAAGGGAAGCAGGAGGGGCACCAGGGAGCGGCTATAGTCAGGTGAGAAGAAGAGGTACGAGCGGGGCCAGCTTTTAATCCCAAGGCTTTCTCAGATTGCTTACAGTCTTTACAAAGTACTAAGAGAGCTCTACCTCTGAAAGGTTTTATATGCACAATATCTCCTAATGAAATCCTAAATTAATCTAATTGGATTGATATCGAAACAGATCCATGTTCAAAACTCAATAAAACCATTCCTTCCTTCTTTTATTTAGGTCCTGTCTGCTAGCTTCATCACTGGATGATAATCCACGAAAATCCTCAATCGGCCACTTATTTTTTCTTTTCCCAGATACCTGCCATTCGTCTTCCCCCATACACCTCCTATCACCCAATACCACTTCCCTACCTCCGTACTTCCTGCCATCTCTACCTGCCTTCCTGTCTAAGACTAACTCCCAACAGTAGGCTCAGTCCTTTGCTCAAGCCCCAATTCTCCAAGCATCTCTGCCAGATCCCAGCCAGGACTCTGCCGGGACCAACTCCTCCACCTCCTGTGTTGATTTCCCTGCAACTCACTGGAAAGGAAGGGGAAAGATGTCAGACTAAGGAAGTGGGAAGGAGGACAAGTTAGAAGGTTTTGGGTGAAGCCAGGTGAGTGCGAGGGGGGATGAAGCAAGAAGCAGGGAGGTGATGTGGAGAAGCTAAAGGGCTGGGGAAGAAGGAATATGATAGGAGAGGAGAGTGGACCAAGGGAGAAAGGAAAGGGGGAAGTTGAGAGGCAGATGTGGAGAAGAGGTGAGAGGCCAGTGTAAGGAAATGAAAAAGAGGGAAGGGGGAGAAAAAATATTCCCGGAAGTGAGAAAAATAGACATTCATGCTACACAGTTGGAGGCTACCTTGAAAGAATATGAGGTGTTGCTCCTCCAACCTGAGAGTGACCTCATCGTGGCAAACAAGGGCAATGGACCAACATGGTGGAATGGGGGTGGGGATAGAAATTAAAATGGTTTGGCCACAGGGAAATTCTGCTTTTTGCAAATGGAACGGAAGTGCTCAACAAAGCAGTTCCCCAATCTACATTGGGTCTCATCAATGTAAAAGAGGCTGCACTGGGAGCACCAGACAGTTGCTTATTAGTTGTTATCATTGTTTAAGCAAACAGAGCAGCAATTTTCAAACACAGTATGGTCTCACTTACAGAAAGTGAAATAACCAGCTAGCTAAAATTATTTTCCTGCTGTTCCTTGAACTCCCTTCATTGAACTTCTTCCAATGTTTCATTCAATTTACTGCTATAATAACCAAATGAATTCATATTTGAAGTTTAATACAACACTGCATCTGTTATGCATAGTATAAAGGCAGACTATATTAATTTGTAATTCTATGCATTGAATCAATTTTACTCTGTATCTTGAGTTGAGATTTCCTTTATATCCTTCTGAATATTTAGCCGTCTGTGCTCTGTATATTCAATTAGAAGGGTTTTACCATTTTACTGATATTTTCACAATTTAATCATATGGTGCCCTCTAGTGGTAATCTGGAGTAAACGATTTTCATAGAAATAAAACGGAAAACTGCAATTAGGAATATCGAAACGAATTTATATTGTATTTGAACGCATTACATAGGGAAATAGTTCATAAACAAAGGTAAAAAATGCTGGGATTATCTTATCCATGGCAAATAAGTCTACATTTGAACTGTGTGAGATTGCAATGAGACTGAACCGAATTAGAATCAAAACCAAGTTTTTTATCACTGACAAATGTCATGAAATTTGCTGTTTTGAGGCAGCAGTACACAGCAAGGTATAAAAAGTACTATAAGTTACAATAAATAATAAAACAAATAAATGGTGCAAAGGAGTAACTGTTGGGTTGCCCTATACAAGAAAATCGAATGCATTGGTATGATCTGTGGCAGGAAATGAGGAGAAATATTGTGAGCAATTCTGGGAAACAGAAAGGATATAGGGCCTTAGAGCAAGTACAACACATATTTACTGTGATGCTATCTGAACCATGGTTAAGTTATGAGGATAATAATTAGTGCAATTAGAATGCTGAAGATTGATTTGACTGAAATGGATAAGCTATTTTCCTTCATTGAAGGTCTAGTACAAACAAGTGTAATCGAAAAGAATGAGCCAGTCCTTTCAGAAACTTTGATAAGGAGTTGGTATTGAAATGAAAAATACCATTATGTCATTTTTGAGGGCATAATAAGAATAAACAATGTTCTTTATAACAACAAACAACAGGAGCCTCTGACTCCTCTACACTAATGTATCATGGATTTTCATGTACTTATTAAATTCTGAGGTGGAAAGATAATTTTTCTTAAGTGATTAAGTGAATCAAACAAAATGTGCTTCATGTAGGGAAGGCATTGAGATAAAAGATTAGCCAGGTCTGATTGAATAGCAAACCAGGCACAAAAGGCCAAATGCCCGACCACCGATCCCGTTTCTTATGAGCATGTCAACTTTAAGGCCATCTCTCTAGAAAAACCAGGCAAAGACATATCTTTCCAGGTATGCTAAGGCTCTGCCTATTAAAATCTTTTCTCCAATTTACTATAACTTAAGAAGTCAGCTCAAGCTAGTTAATTTAGAAGATTCCAACTTCAAAATGAGGCACTTCAGTCTTTTCTTATAATCACCACTTATCGTCCTACAGGTGAGCCTGAAAGAGAAGCATGGTAGAATGACTTCACATCCATTGAGTCCAGCCCTGTCTATTAAGTACAGGATGTTGGCCAATGTCAATAGCTTATTATCATCTTAGAAATAATTCCAATATAATGAGACCATCCTGAGATAAAATGACACTTCTTATCTTTGAACCTTCAATGAACAACATGTTGTCATATGGTTCTTCTCCTCTCTGAGAAAAACAAATTCGGAAGTAGGGGAGCTATTTATATCGTCCCATCAAGGGGAAGTGTAGATTCAGAAATACTTTGCCTTGCAAGTTTCATGTACTAAGATTAGAACAGTTCATTTCGCAACAGTTTGTATATTATTTTCTGGTTTAAAAATTGTTGATTGTCAACTATGACAGGATGGGGTAAGATAACAGGAGCTGCACAGATGGACAAACACAGATGGGTGCACTGTGTGGTGCTCATCAATAATGCCTTAGGCAGCAGGCAGATTTGGAAATTAGAAGAAGCAGTTATCAGCTGTTGATCATTGCACTAATCTGTCAGGATGCTCATTAACATCCTCTATTTCTGCTTATTTTCCTCCTTTGGATCTTTACAAAATAGATTTTCTCATCTTCAATCTGCATTCTCACTCTATTTTGTATTGAAAGGTTATGCAACATGCCTGATTGTTTTGACGTCCTTCATTGACTTTATTTTAAATTTTATTTTCAGAAGCATTACAATAGAACAGTAAAAAACAACCCTGCTGAAAAGTTTTGGCCCAAAACATCGACTGTGCTCTTTTCCTAGATGCTTCCTGGCCTGCTGAGTTCCTCCAGCATTTTGTGTGTGTTGCTCGGATTTCCAGCATCTGCAGACTTTCTCTTGTTAGTAAAAACAATCGGCATTTTCGTTTATGCTACTAATGTGCACTTTTTAATTCTGTTAAATAGATGTGCATAATTTTATCTCTTCTACTGATGTTCATTGGGTTGCTAGTTGAATTAGCAATAATGTCTGCAGAGGATCCAGCCTCCCGATAAACGTTCGCAATTATCATAAGCCTTCAAATTATTCAAGCATAGTAAACTTCCAATATTTCAGAAAAATAGGTAAAGCATGTGCCTATTTTAGCATGTGTCTGTTATGTGTGGAATGAGCTTCCAGCAGAAATGGTTGAGGCAGGTTTGATGTTGTCGTTTAAAGTTAAATTGGATAGATATATGGACAGGAAAGGAATGGAGGGTTATGGGCTGAGTGCAGGTCGGTGGGACTAGATGAGAGTAAGAGTTTGGCATGGACTAGAAGGGCCGAGATGGCCTGTTTCTGTGTTGTAATTGTTATATGGTTATATGGTTATGTCTTACATAAATTATAGAGTTCCTGTTGATTTTTCCAAGCCATTAGGTTGATAGATTTAACCATGGAATCTCAGACAGAAACACTCAGGATGTGAAAGGGTTTTGTTGTGCTCTTCTCTCTTTTTCTGAAAACAAATGTTGTCATCTATAGATGTTGCATCTGTAATGTTTGATCCATATACCCATTGATCAATGGTTGATCTGGTAGATACTTTTTTGGAAATCTGATAGATTGTATCACAGCTCTTCTTTGTTCTACATATTATCCTGAAATACTTCACATGAATTACATAAAAAGCAAAAAATTGTACATCTCTCAACACTATAAACATTGTAAAGCAACCAAATTGTAATGCAGTTGGCCTTCCTAACCAGCATGGGATTTATCCCTCAGATAGGTCCTTCCCATTTAATATCTCCTTCTTGTGCGAGCCTTCCCTTGAGAACCTTCGAGAAACAATCCTTAAAGCTTTCTGAGTAGGCAAGAGATAGTACCAGTCCAAAATCGAGTCCCAGAGCATCTGCCAGTTGTGTCAATGCTTACATGCTATAACCAGCTACCAAACAAGGTCATGCAGCATCGCGAAGCAGAGCACTTTCTTTCCTGGTGTGCTGAAGGCATTCTATGCATGTTTTGAACAGGAAGGAAATGGAATGTTATCACTCATGCTGGTAGCCATCAATGCACCTGAACCCACAGTAATTATTGCAGATGTCAGACAATAAACCTGCAGAAGGCATCTTATCCTGATGGCAAACCCAGCTGTGTCCTCAAGTCCTGTGCAGATCAGCTGCAGATAATTTTAATTTCTCCCAACTTCAATCTGAGGTTCCCACTTGCTTTAAGAAGGTCACTATTGTTCCCAGTGCCTAAGAAAGTTAAAGTTACATGCCTTAATGTAGAAACAGGATAGGCCTAATGTGTCTGTGTCTAAGCAGCTAATGCAGGAAGCACGGATCCAGGTACTAGGACCAATGGGATCTCTACTGGGGTAGAGGCAACCCGTAAAAGAGGGATCAGTTGCAATTGAACTGGAGAGGGATAAATACCCTTGCAGGGAAATTTGCTAGTGCTACACAGGAGAGTTTAAACTAGATTGGCATAAGGGTGGGACTCTGAGCAGGAGCCAACAACATGGGAAAAAATAGAAGCCAACAAGTCCGGGAAACGGGATAGTCATGGATGCAGTAAAGGGAGGCAAAGAAATACCAGGTTAAATGGTATTTTATGCATATATTTCAATGCTCGAGATTTAACAGGTAAGGGAGGTGAGCTTAGGGCATGGGTTAGCTCTGAGGATGGAGATGTTATAACCATGAAGACTGGTAGTTCTGTATTCCAGGATACAACACTACAGGCATGACAGAGATACAGGTAAGTGAGAAGGAGGTATAAGGGAGGATATAACAACAGTGCTTAGTGATGACATTCATGGGGGGGGGTGGTCATCAAGTGAGAAGAATTGAGTGATGAGAACCTTCATCAGGTCTCAGCCCAAAACATTGTCTGTTTATTCCCCTCCATTGATGCTGACTGACCTGCTGAGCTCCTCCAGCTATTTGTTTGTGTTACTATGGATTTCTAGCATCTTCAAAATCTCTTCGGTTTCTAATTTTGGGGAAGTTAGACAGAATCCAGCAGAAGTCAATTGAGTTGGCAAGTGGGGGGGCTTTAAAATGTGCAACGGCAAATTACAGGACCAGCATGTTCATGTTAGGGTGAAGGGTAACAAATAGTTCTTCTCGGTGTTTACTGAGGAAAAAAAGTCACGGTTGCTCAAGAGATAAGGGAAACAAGTGGAGATGCTTTGGAAGACATTCATTATACCAGGGAGAAACTATCTGCAACCTGCAGAGTATTAAGGTGAATAAATCCCCAGATTCTGATCGAATATCAAAATTAGTCTCAAGGTGACATACTGTATACATATACATATTTTGAGAATAAATTTACTTTGACTTTAACTTTGAGTGTATCCTCAGACTTTGTAGAAAGCTAGGAAGAAATTGTGAAGGCCCTTGCAGAGATATTTGCTTCAGCATTAACCGTTGGTGAATTTCCCAAGACTGGAAGGTGGCTAATTTTGTTCCATTGTATAAGAAGGGCAATAAGGATGAGCTAGTGAACAACAGGCCAGTCAACCTAACATCAGTATTGGGGAAGTTACTGGGGGGGTTTCAAAGGACAGGATTTACCAACATTTGGATAGATAAAGTTTCATGAAGACACAGCAGTGATTGACCTCATCAACAACAATGACAAACTGGCATGTATAGAGGAGGTAGAGTGGCTGGTAGGATGGTGCAGGCACAACAACTTGAGACTCAACGTGATCAAGACCAAAGAGATGATTGCAGATTTTAGGAAGGTACAGGTTGACGTGACCGCTCCTCACTGCGCATGCACAGCCCCTCCATGGAGAGAGTTAGGAGCATCAAGTTTCTGGGAATGCATATAACAGTCAATCTCACCACCTCTTTGGTCAAGAAAGCACAGCAGCATCTCCACTTCCTGAGGACAAGTGATGAGTGAGGCGCCTTCCTTCCCCACCCCTCCCCCCAATTCTAACCAATGTTTACAGGAGCGACATTGAGAGCATCGTGACCAGCTACATCATTGTATGGTAGGAAACTGTAAGCAATCTGACCACAAGTCACTACAAAGAATTGCGCAGACTGCTGAGGGGATCATCAGGATTTCTCTTCCACCCATCAGAAATTTTATCAGGAAGACTGTGGGTGCAGGGTCTTTAGCATTGTTAATGATCCCTCCCATCCATCCTACAATCTCTTTAACCCCTTACCATCAGGCAGGAGGCACTGTAGTATTAGGACAAGAAATGTCAGGATGGGAAACAGCTTCTTTCCCCAGAACATAAGACTTCTGAACACCCTGCCACCAGCCAAGTCTCATCATGCATGAAGTGCCAGTAGCAGTATACTGTTCATTTATTAGCTTGGGTTGGAAATACACCTTATATTTGTTAATTTACTTGGGGTAATATTACTTTATGTGTCGAGTGTGTGAGTTATATGTACTGCATTGTGTACCTTGGTCTGGAGAAATGTTGTTTCTTTTGGCGATATACATGTGTATGGTTGAATGTCAATAAACTGAGTCTGATCCAGAACTTGGTTAGGAAGAGTCAGAATGGCTTTCTGCATGGGAAGTCATGCTTGAAAACCTTTTAGAGATCTTTGAAGAGTTGGGGTTGACAAGCCTTTAATTTTTTTTGATGAGCTAGCTGAAAAGGCAGATGAGGATAGGGCAATGGATGTTGCATATTTGGACTTTAGCAAGGTCTAGAAGGTTCCCATGAAAACCAGAGAGAGCTAGTTAAGTGAATTTAAAATTGGCCCAGAGGTAGGAAGCCAAGGGTAGTGGTTGAAGGTTGTTTCTGGAATGGAGGCCGATGACCGGGGGCATGCCACAAGCGTTGGTGTTGGGACCCTTGTTATTTATTATTTATATAAATAATTTGAATCTCACTGTACAGGTTTGATCAGTAAGTTTGTAGGTGACACAAAATAAGAAGGTGTTGTTGACAGTGAAGTTTACCATATATTACAGGTATATTGATCAGTTAGAGAAGTGGGCTGAAGAGTAGACAGTGGATTTCAATACAGTCAATTGTGAGATGATGCATCTTGGAAAGTCAAACTACCATGAGACTTCTATGAATACGAGGACACGAGGGAGTGTAATTCCTCTATGACTCTATGATTCCATTATAAAGATTATAATTACCAGTGGAGGCACAAAAGACTGCAGGTGCTGGAATTTGGAGTAACATTCAGCTGGAGAAATCCTCTGTGGAGGGAAAGGAATTGTCAATGTTTCAGGTCAAAACCTTGCATCAGGACTCAGTGTGCAGATGGAGATAAGCACTATAAAGAGGAAAGGGGAAGAAGTGATATAGGGAGCTAGAGATAATTGGTGGATTGAGGAGAACGGGTAAAAGATGATGGACGGGTTGAACCAGTTAGAGAAAGGAGAGGGATGGAGCTGAGGGGCCTGATACACAGAGGCAGACAAATAAAAAGACAGTGAGATAGATCCAGGTGGGTGAAGGTGAAAGCTGCTGGAGGATGATATGCAGAAACACAGAAGCAACGTATGTTGGAATCTGATAAGTAACAAATGTGATAGTAAAAAGCACTGTGGAGAGATGAAGGCCAGACAGAATTGAACCAGATGAGGAGGAGAGGATGCCATCCCCCTCCAGTCTTCCCCTGCCAAATCTGGTTCAGTTCCATCCGGCCTTCAAAACTATAGTTCCAAGCAAACTCATCTCAAAACTTCCATTTGCAGCTGGATTCTTGACTTTCTGCCCAACAGACCACTATCAGTAATGACTAGCTGCAATACCTCTG
Organism: Mobula hypostoma; assembly: GCF_963921235.1. NCBI lineage: Eukaryota > Metazoa > Chordata > Chondrichthyes > Myliobatiformes > Myliobatidae > Mobula > Mobula hypostoma. The sequence goes on from NC_086106.1 coordinate 82,783,582, forward strand.
CCTTCATTACTGGAGCCCCATAAGGCTGCAACATCAGCCCTCTAATTTACTGCTTATATGACTCTATAGCCATATTCTGTTCTAACTCTATCTATAAGTGTCAGTACCTCCAGTTGAACTCTGTCTTTTTATGTGTTTCCCACTAGCTGTCAGTAATTTTGTATTGCCACACGCTCCTATCCCCCCTCCTGCTCTACTCTGACCCCTGTATTACTGAGTACTCCAACTCTCATCTGTTTCCCATTATTACCTGTTTTGCTGCCTCCTGTGTCTCATCGTGCTCCACCTATCATCTGCCTGTCTGTTTATTGCTCAGTGTATTTCAGTCCTGTGTTTTCACCTGTTTGTTGCCAAATTGTGCCAGTGAATTTTTCTGAGCTTTTCCCAGCATTTGTATCTGTACTTTGTCTGTCTGAATATTGACTCTGCCTGTTTCCTGATTCTGTTTTTTGGATTTCTCTAGATGTTTTGATCTCTGCCTGAACTTTGAGGCTGACTTTGTTTGCACCTTGGGATTTGTTACTCAATTAATATCACTGTGTGCACAGTACTGGGTCTGCGACTGGATCCCTGCTCCAGTGTCCTGACAGTACGATCTGGCCAGAATGGATCTAGCAGACCCCAGTCATCTGAGAGCTGTCCTGCAACAACAGGGAGTGATGCTGGGGAGACACCAGAACCAGCCGGACTCCGTGTTCAGGGCAGCGGAGTCACTTTCTGCCAATGTAGCTGATCTTGTGACCCAGACTCAGTCACTCCAGCTGGCCCAGAGCGCCCATCAACAGTCTGCAACTGCATCTTCTGCCCTGCCCTCAGCACTCTTGCTCACTCCTCCTGTCCAAGAGCCCTGTCTACCTCCTCCAGAAAAGAACTCAGGTGAGCCCGGTACCTGCTGCTCTTTTCTTTTCCAGTGTACCTTCATTTTTGAATTATAACCAACAACATTGTTGACTGATCGAGCTAAGGTAGCCTATGATGTCATCACCCAACTGTCTGGTCGGGTGTGAGAATGGGGAGCAGCCATCTGGGAGGCAGGCTCCCCTTTCTGCAGTAGTTTTCAGTTATTTTTAGAAGAGTTGAGAAAGTGTTTGATCACTCAAACATGGGAGAGAGGCTGCCTGTGAAATGCTGCATGTGCACCAGGGGTGCAGATCTGTGTCAGATTATGCCATAGAGTTCTGGACCTTAGCCACCTCCAGCAGCTGGAACTCGGAGGCACAGTACAACGCCTTCCTGAACAGCCTCTCCGAAGACATCAAAGATGAGCTGGTCACCCAGGACCTTCCTGCCACCTTTGAAGCCCTGGTGGATTTGGCCATCTGTATTGTTCGCCTTCAGTAGTGCTGCAGAGGGTCCCTGGGGCACTGGGTGAGTTCCAAGCTCCTCGTCAGTCTACATTGCCCTACTGTTTGCCTCCATCTACAATTCCCGTTCCAGAGCCCGGGCTATGCGTGTTGACTGTACCTGTCTGATGCTGACTGAAAGACAAAGGAGAATCAGCACCCGCTCCTGTCTGTACTGTGGCTAACCGGGCCACTTCATCACCACCTGCCCGGTAAAAGCCAGCACTCACCAGTAAGACGAGGAGTAATAGTGAGTGTGACCCCTGTCCTGCCCTCCTCGATGCCACTCACTCTCATACCTGCTTGTCCGGAGTGGGGTGTCCAACAGCGAGCAGCCTCCATCTTGGTCGATTCTGGTGCGGAGGGGTGTTTTATAGATTCTGGCTTGGCTGCCTAGCGGGGATTACCCACGTCTGCTCCCCAGTCACCATTAACGGCCAATGCCTTGAAAGGTCAGAGACTGGCTAACATCACCCATGTCAGGGCCCCAGTGAGTCTCAGTTTATCCGGCAACCATCATGAACAGTTAACACTATGTTATTGACTCTCCTCAAGCTCCCATTGGCCTGGGCCATCCCTGGTTAGTCGGACACAACCCCCACATTGACTGGTTCAGTTGCAAGATTGTAGGCTGAAGCCCATTCTGTCACTCCCACTGCCTCCACCATGTTCAGATCCCCTCGTCTCCAAACCCAGATCCTTCCAACGAATTTCCGGACCTTAGTGCTGTCCCTCCTGAATACATGGACCTCAAGGCTGTGTTCAGCAAGTCCTGGGCCACTTCCCTACCGCCTCATTGTCCATATGATTGCGCCATTGACCTCTTGCCTGGCACAATTTCCCCAAGGGGCTGCCTGTATTCCCTGTCCGTACCTGAAACAGAAGCCATGAATAAGTACATTCAAGAGTATCTGGCTGCAGGCATCATCCGGCCACCTTCCTCCCCTGCTGGTGCCGGTTTTATCTGTGTTGAAAAGAAGGACGGCGCCTTGTGTGCATGCATTGATTACCAGGGCCCGAATGAAGTCACTGTTAAAAACCGTTACCCTCTTCAGCTCATGACCTCGGCATATGAACTACTACAAAGAGCCTCGGTTTTCACCAGGCTTGATCTCTGTAACACCTACCATCTGGTCCGCATCCACGAAGGGGACGAGGGGAAGACGGCCTTCAACACCACCTCAGGCCATTATGAGTATCTGGTCATGCCATTCGGTCTCACCAATGCCCTCGCCGTCTTCCAAGCCCTGGTAAATGACGTTCCCAGGGACATGCTGAACCAATTTGATTTTGTGTATCTCGACGACATTTTGATTTTTTTTTCTAAGTCCCTTGCCGAACACACAGGTCATGTCCGCAGAGTTCTCTAGCGCCTTCTGGAGAACCAGCTCTTTGTGAAGGCTGAGAAGTGTGAGTTTCATTGCAATACAGTCTCCTTCCTGGGGTACGTAACTTCAGGTGGTTCATTCAAATGGACCAACAGAAGGTCAAGGCAGTAGTCGAAAGGCCCCACCCCTCGACTCGTCGGGAGTTGCAACTCTTCTTGGGCTTCGCTAACTCCTATCACCGCTTCATCAGAAACTACAGTACACTGGCTGCACCACTCACTGCTTTTACCTCATCGGCTGTCAGATTCTCCTGGTCCCCCTGCTGCTGAAAAAGCATTCTCTGACCTGAAAGAATGTTTTACCTCTGCCCCCATCCTGATTCAACCTGACACCGACCGGCGGTGCATTGTGGAGGTAGATGTGTCTGACATTGGTGTAGGAGCTGTCCTCTCTGTGCTCGGCCAAGGATGAGAAGGTACACCCCTGCATTGCCTTCTCTCACCGCCTCACACCCATGGAGTGGAATTACGATGTCGGAAACCGGGAGCTGCTGCTGTGAAGCTAGCTCTGGAGGAGTGGAGGTATTGGCTGGAGGGAGCAAAGGTGCCATTCTTAGTTTGGACTGATCACAAGAATCTGGAATGTATCCATACAGCCAAGTGTCTCCACTCCTGTCAAGCTCATTGGTCCCTGTTTTTCTCAAGATTCAGTTTTACTCTGTCCTTCTGCCCTGGTTCCAAGAATGGAAAACCTGATGCCCCCTCCCAAATTTCCTTTCTTTGAGACCCCTGAGGTACCTGATGTCATCTTCCCTGCTCACTGTCTCGTGGGTGCAGTGCAATGGGACATTAAAGCTATGGTGCAAGCTGCTCAACAGAGCAAGTCAATGTCCCACTAACTGTTTATGTTCCCAGCTCTGTCCACTCACAGGTATTGCAGTGAGGTCATTCTTCCCGGTTATCCTGTCACCCTGGAACCAAGCATACTTAAGCCTTCATCAGTCAGTGGTTCTGGTGGCCCTCCAGGGGAGATGACATCTGTAACTTTGTCTCAGCCTGCTCGGTCTGTGCTCAAGGCAAGAACTCTAACCAGTCATCTGGTCTGTTACAACACCTGTCTATCCCTAAGAGACCCTGGTCCCACATTGCCCTGCATTTTGTCACCAGTCTTCTTCCCCCCCCCCGCCCATCAGATGGTAATACCACCATTCTCATAGTAGTTCATCATTTCTCCGAGTCTGTACACTTCATTCCTTTACCTAAACTCCCCTTGGACAAAGAAACAGCCAAATTACTAGTACTGCATGCTTTTAAATTACATGGTTTACCTATAGATGTTGTTTCAGACAAGGGCTCTCAATTCACATCCAACTTCTGGAGGGCATTATGTAATCTTCTGGGTGCTTCTGAGTCTGTCTTCAGGAATCCACCCACAGACCAATGGCCAGACCGAGCGGACCAACCAACAGCTAGAGACTGTATTGCAGTGTCTGGTCTCCCAGAACCCCTCCGCCTGGAGTCATTAGCTACCCTGGGCCGAGTACACTATAAACTCTCATCCGTCCTCATCCACTGGTCAGTCCCCTTTCGTGTGCTGCCTTGGCTACCAACCTCCACTGTTTCCTGCCCAGGAGGAGGAGGTTGGTGTTCCATCTGCCGTCGTCAGCGGACGTGGAGGCACACTCACTCTGCCCTTCTCCGTGCCTCTGCTAGGATCAAGCGTCAAGCTGACCACCATCGCTCCAAGGCCCCACATTACCACCAGGGACAGCATGTGGCTTTCAACCTGAAACCTGCCCCTCAAGGTTGATTCCTGCAAGCACGCCCCTCACTTCATTGGCCCCTTTCCCACTGCTAAGGTCATCAGCCCTGATGCCATCTGTCTCAAGCCCCCCTCCACTCTCCGCCGCATTCATCCCACCCTTCCAAGTGTCCCACATCAAGCTTTTCATGAGCCACCCCGTGTCCTGACCCCAAACCCACCCTCCCCCATGGCTCCTCAATGGGTCAGAGGCCTTCACGATGCGTCGAAAGCTGGACATTCATCGCTGGGGCTGTAGCCTCCAGTATCTTGTGGACTGGTAGGGCTACAGTCCTGAGGAGAGGTGTTGGGTCCCCGCCCGTAACATCTTGGACCCCTCTCTCATCAGGGATTTTCAGATTACAGGAAGGAGGTAGTGAGCAGTGTGATATGGTCCCATGACAACAACCTTTCCCTTAATGTCAGTAAAACAAAAGTGCTTGTCATTGACCCCCAGAAGGTGGGGGGGGGGGAGGTCTATGGTTGATGTAGACAGTCCTATTTACATTGACAGTGCTGAGGTTGAGAGCAATTTGCTAGGAATGAACATCACCGATGCCTGTACGGGTCAAGCCACATATACACCACAGCCAAGTACATACACCAGTGCTTCTACTTCCTCAGGAGGTTAAGGATGTTGTGCATGTTCCCTTTAACCCTTACCAATTTTTAATTAATGCACCACAGAAAGCCTCCTATTCAGATCCATTATGACTTGATACAGCAGCAGCTCTGCCTAAGACCATAAGAACAATTCAAAGGCAAATAGTTCAAGGGGAATTTCTATAATCTATTGGAACAATAGATTACCTGACTGGCGTGTGTACGTGTGCTTGCAACACTGTGTGTCCGACAGAGTGATCAGCAGCACTGGGGCTCCACAGGGGACTGTTTTGTCTCCCTTTCTCTTCACGATTTACACTTCAGACTTCAACTACTGCACAGAGTCTTGTCATCTTCAGAAGTTTTCGGATGACTCTGCCATAGTTGGATGCATCAGCAAGGGAGATGAGGTCGCATACAGGGCTACTGTAGGAAACTTCGTCACATGGTGTGAGCAGAATTATCTGCAGCTTAATGTGAAAGAGACCAAGGAGCTGGTGGTAGACCTGAGGAGAGCTAAGGTACCGGTGACCCCTGTTTTCATCCAGGGGGTCAGTTTGGACATGGTGGAGGATTACAAATACATGACGATACGTATTGACAATAAACTGGACTGGTCAAAGAACACTGAGGCTGTCTACAAGAAGGGTCAGAGCCGTCTCTATTTCCTGAGGAGACTGAGGTCCTTTAACATCTGCCGGATGTTGCTGAGGATGTTCTACGAGTCTGTGGTGGCCAGTGCTATCATGTTTGCTGTTGTGTGCTGGGGCAGCAGGCTGAGGGTAGCAGACACCAACAAAATCAACAAACTTATTCGTAAGGCCAGTGATGTTGTGGGGATGGAACTGGACTCTGACGGTGGTGTCTGAAAAGAGGATGCTGTCCAAGTTTCATGCCATCTTGGTCAATGTCTCCCATCCACTACATAATGTACTGGATGGGCACAGGAGTACATTCAGCCAGAGACTCATTCCACCGAGATGCAACACAGAGCATCATAGGAAGTCATTCCTGCCTGTGGCCATCAAACTTTACAACTCCTCCCTTGGAGGGTCAGACACCCTGTGCCGATAGGCTGGTCCTGGACTTACTTCATAATTTACTGGCATAATTTACATGTTACTATTTAACTATTTATGGTTCTATTACTATTTATTATTTATGGTGCAACTGTAACAAAAACTAATTTCCCTCTGGGAACAATAAAGTATGACTATGACTATGACTATAACAATATGAGAGAGCCTATTCACAGTAGTTTCAGGCATTAGTTGTGTGTTGACAAGTGAAATAGACTCAGCACAGGGTACTGCAGTGAAGTTATATGATTGCTTCATAATATCAACATAGAGCAGCCAGTTCTGGAAAAGAGCACATGAGACTCTCACTCTTTATAAAATTGCTGAATGGACCTAATCAAGCACAACTTGAGTTGAATAATTTACAAAACAATTGCACTGCAATTCTGAGGCAGTTCCAAAGCCCTAAAGATCCTCTGAATATTGTTACAGCAATGTCAGTTCAGTAGCTCATGGCCAAAATGAGACATGATAGACTAAGCACAATCACACCAGAGTTGAAAGCCTTGTGATTATTCTGAAAAGTTAGAGGACTCTGTGGCTTCAAAGGTGGGAGCAGAGAAAATTAAAAGTCTGATATCACATTAAATCAGAATGGGAGAGAGAATTCAAGGCAAGATGAAAGCAGAGGCACAAACTTCCAAGAAGTAATCAATGTAGTTTATTACAACTGAATCCATGGTAATGTATTGAATACTGTGAATAACTGTAACGTAGCATGATTGATAAGAGTCATTGGACTCTTCGGTAAGTCTTATGTGGATTGTTTACAATTGATACCAAAAAATAGTTACGCATTGTGGATCACTATCTTTGTGGCTTTGAGACTAAGAGAATCAATGACTGGGTTTAACATAATAACGTAAATAATTTAGAATAATAACATAAATTGAGTTTAAGAGCTGAGAGGTAATGTTGCAGCTATTTAGGACCCTGGTCAGACCCCACTTGGAGTACTGTGCTCAATTCTGGTCGCCTCACTACAGGAAGGACATGGAAACTATAGAAAGGGTGCAGAAGAGATTTATAAGGATGTTGCCTGAATTGGGGAGCATGCCTTATGAAAATAGGTTGAGTGAACTCAGCCTTTTCTCCTTGGAGTGATGGAGAATGAGAGGTGACTTGATAGAGGTGTACAAGACAATTTAGAGGCATTGATCGTGTGGATAGTCAGAGGCTTTTCTCCAGGGCTGAAATGGCTAGCACGAGAGGGCATAGTTTTAAGGTTCTTGGAAGTAGGTACAGAGGAGATGTCAGGGGTAAGTTTTTTTACACAGAGTGGCGAGTGGTGGAATGGGCTGCCAGCGGCAGTGGTGGAGGCAGAAATGATAGGGTCTTTTAAGAGACTCCTAGATGGCTACATGGAGCTCAGAAAAATAGAGGGCAATGGGTAAAGCCTAGGTAGCCCTAAGGTAGGGACATGTTTGGCACAGCTTTGTGGGCTGAAGGGCCTGTATTGTGCTGTATGTTTTCTGTTTCTAAATTTTTAAAAAACTGCAGATTCAAAAAATCTGAAATAATGAAGGCAGGAAATGCTAGAAACAAACAACAGGTTAGAAACCATCTGTGGAAAGTGAAAAGGAGTTAATACTTCAGGAAGAAAGACTGGCATACTGAGTTCTTACCAACAATTTAACTTCAAGAACCAGTGGTGATGGCGTATGTGCAAGCTGCCACAAAAGGAGGGAAAAAAACATTTGTACTTTGAAGGAGATTACAGACATCAGAAGTGGCAAGGACAGAAATACGAATGCCAATATTAAAACTAAAACATTTCTGCAGCAGAGAATTGTGTAACCAAATTAATACTATGGTGAATGTGTCTGAGTATGATTTATGGTAAATCCAATTTTGTTTTGAAATGCTGGAAAAAATGCAGAGGTAAAGGGTATAGAAGATACAGTATATCTAAAAGCAGCAGAAATTTCCAACAGTTGTGTGTAAGAATACTATTTTCAGTGGTAATGGAAAGGAGTATGGTTTAAAACACAAGATTTCTCCTCCAGCTTTGCCAATGATCTAGACCAGGGGTAGGCAACCTTAAGCACAAATGATTTTCTCGCATGTATTATTCATTCATTTGAGGCAAAACATAACTAGATATATTAAAATGGATAATTCCCATATTTCAATTTTTTTATGGCATTTATCTGGCCCACCGTCTGCTCATTAATATGCGACCCGGCCCAGAGGCAAAAAGGTTGCCGACCCCTGATCTAGACATTGCCCTTGCAAATGTCATCCATAGGCTATCCTTAAAGATGGAACAAAACATGAATCATAAGTTGTCTCCTACAGTTGGCTGTATTTTTTGTTACACACAAGTCCCTTGTTGAAAAAGAGAAATGCATTGGCACAATAGTGGTGAATCACTAATACTAATGAGAAGTTTGAGAATTGCAGATCAAGATCGGCTTATGTCTGTGAAAAATGATAGGTATAGGGAGGTGAAGGAGCTTACAGCAAGAAGTGCAATTAAGCAAAAGATAATGTCGTAAAGATCATCTCATTGATTAGAAAATACTGGTGTTCAGGAAGAGATACAAGTGTTGGATCAAAAATTGGCGCAAGGCTAAGCAGATTACTCAGAGATTAGAGTTACAAGGCTTAGCTTTGAGCTATTTTAGGTCTATTTCCCACATCGCTGCTTCATACTGAGGGGATACTGCTGGCACTAATCCACTTTGTAATTTCACAATTGGCTGTTGTCTTGATATGTTCTGGTGCCTGGAGGATGAGCAGGAGCAATTCTACCAGTATTGCTGGCAGCCACCTATTTTGTGTTTGATAACAAGAGTCTAATGTGTGCCTTATTCATGTGATGCTGATGAAAACATGCAGCTTCCTAATCCATGACATAATACCTATCAAATGAAAAGCAACTGGTGATATTTTCCTAAAAAAAAACAATTCTACATGTAGCTAGACTTTACAAAATCAGGGATAAATTATATTCCCACTATTGGCAAATGATCACAGACAGACACGCTCCAAGCCAGACATTGATCTTTTCAAATAAATAGAGTTGTCTTGGTCCTGTCTTTATTTTAGACTTCAACACTGAAGTAAATCACATATTGTGATTCCTGCATAAACTGAGTGTTAAGACTTGAAACTTTGATGAGCAAAGAAATCAGGAGAGAAACAAATGCTATTTTAGGTAACAGAAAAGTGATTGGCTGTAGAGTATTAAGGTACTTGTTGACCTTTAAATTATGTCTCTTGAAACTATAATACAATGTTAAACTTACACCTTAATTGATTAAGCTACTTAAAGACAAAAAATCTGAGTAAAAAGTTTACCGAAATAAATAAAATTAGTTTAAGATATGAACAAAAAAGTTTGTGTATCTGGAACACAATATGAGGGAGTTTATGTATGGTAAAACTGCTGTCAGCAAACTCATTTGTAGATGTCACTGGGCCAAACCTCCCTTGCTTATTTAGAGTCATAGAATGTGAGTTGGAGACATTCAGTGAAATGTGAAGAATGGCATGAAAAGAATTTCCAAATTATTTAATGCAGAAGGAAATACCGTACAGGTTAATAAAGGGTGGGATATGACTATTTAAAAAAAAAGGTCATGGAAAACCTATGGCTAGCAATCCTATCCAAAATGTAATATGCACTAATTACCTATGGTGACATGGAGAAAGATCAGACAGTGGAAAGCCACAATGTAGACCATTTACCATGTCTCAGAAGGTTAAAAAAGATAGGGAAGGTGAGGCTGGGGCATGGAATAAGGGAGAGGAAGGAAGAGTACAATAGAAATGTGGCAGCGATGCTTAGCTTTGAGCTATTTTAGATTCTTTTCGCCCCACATTGCTGCCTCATTCTGAGGAGATACTGCTGGCACTAATCTACTTTGCAATTTCACAATTGGCTGTTGTCTTGATGTGCTCTGGAGCCCAGGGAAGAAGGAGAAGCAACTCTATCAGTATTGCTGGCACACTCCTATTTTGTGTTTGATAGGCACCTCCTTTTCCATCCATGTTTGGAGTCTGTAGTCACTACATTAGCTTCAGGAGCCACTCAATACCTAGCAAACAAAGTTCGAAGTAAATTTATTATCAAAGTGCATATGTCACCACATACAACCCTGAGATTCATCTTCTTGCAGGCCTACTCAATAGATCCATAATAGAACAATAACCATAATAGAACCAATGAAAGATCGCACCAACTTGGGTGTTTAACCAGTGTGCAAAAGATAACAAACTGTGCAAATACAGAAAGAAGTTAATAATAATAAATATCCAAGGAATAACAATCGAGAACATGAGATAAAGAGTCCTTAAAAATTAATTCTTGGCTGTAGGAATATTTCAGTGATGGGACAAGTGAGGTTAAGTGAAGTTATCTCCTTTGGTTCAAGAGCCTGATGGTTGAGAGGTAATAAATGTTCCTGAGCCTGGTGTTTGAGTCCTGAGCTCCCGTAACTTCTTCCTGGTGGCAACAGCTAGAAAGAAGCATGGTCTGGGTGGTGGGGGTTCCTGATGATGGATACCGCTTTCCTGCAATAGCATTTCATATAGATGTAATCAGTGATGGGGAGGGCTTTACCTGTGATGGACTGGGTCGTATCCACTTCTTTTTGTAGGATTTTCCATTCAAGGGCATTGATGTTTCCACAGCAGGCTTTTGCTGTTTTGTATGGCAAGCGTTTTTCTCTTCACACTTCTGATGAAGTGTGGCCTGGGAGGGGCAGACACAAGTCAGTCTGTTTGGGAGCCGGGGTTGGATGCAGCCAATCAACATACTCTCCACTACACACCTATATAAGTTTGTCATAGTCTTAGGTGTCATGCAGAATCTTCACAAACTCCTGAGGAAGGAGTGGCTCTGACATGCTTTCTTCATAATTGCACATGTGCTGGGCCTAGGCCAGGTCCTCTGAAATAATAACACAACACTGAGGAATTTCAAGTTGCTGACCCTCTCCACCTCTGCTCCTCCAATGACATCTGGCTCATGAGTTCTGGTTTTCTCCTCCTGAAGTCAATAATCAACTCCTTGGTTTTGCTGACATTGAGTAAGAGGCTGTTGTTATGTTACCACTCAACCAGAATTTTAACCTCCCTCCCATATGCTGATTCATCACCACCTTTGATTCAACCTACCACTGGTGTCCTCAGCAAACTTAAATATGGCATTGGAGCTGTGCTTAGCCACACAGTCATGAGTGTAAAGCGAGTTGAATAGGGGCCCACGCCGATGGAGGAGATGTTGTCGCCAATCCGAACTGACTGAGGTCTGCAAGTGAGGAAATCCAGGATCCAATTGCACAATTAGGTGTTGAAGCCAAGGTCTTGAAGCCGTCCTTGAGCCGGAAAAGAAGAATGTTACTGTGGAAATGAAGAAACGCAAGCAACTTCAGCCGTTGACCCAACGATCGGTTTTCGACCAACCTCCCACGACGTGCCACGGAGTACCTCGGGCAAAACAAGCATGCCAACATCATCCCCTCACCGGTGTCATTCCAACCGGCACCATTCAGTTACCAGGCGAACGAGTGTGAATCATGAACACGCGGGACTGAGCAACACAGTCAGATAGCCTGCAGGGTGTCGGCCTTTCCCGCGGACGCTGCCCGGCCCGATCCCCGACCCCGACGCCGACAGGATTCAGCGCGTGCGGCGCGGGTGTCAATCCGGTGGGTGGGCGGAGCCTCCGCGCGCAGGAGCGGCCAGCCTCGCTTTGGCTGAGAAGCTCGAGCTGCACGCGCAGGATTTCCCTCGCGCGTCGGTTGGCCGGAAGCGCGTGTCCGTTGGTGAAGTCAGGAAGGTGGAGGACGGCTGTGTCACAGCAATCGTTTCTTGTACACAGTTTATCTCTCTGTTAAGCGATCAACAGCGACCAAAAACAATACGCATTTAGCCAAATTGTCCGTTTTGGTCGCAAGGGTTGCCCTATCATGTGTACAGCTATCTCATCTTCCGAGAGTTGCTGAGTTATTTTCAAGCGGTCAGTTATTCGTGTCCTTTCTATACCTGACATGATTGCCATTCGGAACCAGTTACAGAAGGATTTTTTCACCCCACAAGAAGAAAGGCTTCTGGGCTTGGTGTATGCCTGGAAAGCCGGAAAAAAACGGAAAAACTGCATATTATGTGTCGCAGGTGCGTGGGCTGTATGATTCTGAGCTGGTTGGTTTGTTAAGAAGCTTTTACAGCGAGTTGTCATCCGGTTTGAAGTTGATGCGAGGAGCAAGTGCATCATGCAATCACTGAACAAAAGTTTTAGACAAACGTATGCAGTTTCCCATGACTCAAATTGCTGAAGCTTCAAGTGCTACTATCTTGTTTTGAAAAAGAATCTAGTCTGCTTGTGTAAGACATTTTAGATGTCGGTTATAAGATGTCAACTCAATTTGCTTCTGATTTGGAGCTTGAAATGCATCAGTGTAGTTCAAGCTGAAAACTTCATAATGCGTTTGATCTACTCATTTGCTTATTTTGAATGAGATGGTAATAAGCCAAGTTAAGCACAATTTCACCTTAACAACAAAATGATATGCTCAGTTTACTGTAAACCAACTTACCGTAACCCACTCAGCAATATAAAATGTATTTCCGATTTATAGCAAAATCACCATGGTAAATCTGCTAGATTTTTATCTTGTCAAAATTTACTTGAGTCATTAACTCTGATGTGTTGTGCTGCAGTATTAAACGTTGTACAGTAGCATATGAGACAATTAACAAATAATTAGATTCTTAAATGTTAAAGAAAGTCAAGGAAAGAGATGAAATCACCTCGTCTCACTGCACACACATTGAACAAATATTTAAAATTAAGTTTTGGGAATTGAAAAAGGCCGTTGTTTCCTGCCCATTAGAACGGTTTGAATTTAGTTACTGCCTGAAAATACTTCATGATTCTTGGAGAAATTTTACTGCAGATGGTGCAAGCTATTACTGGGAACAATTTTGACTGCTGCTACGGAGAAACCAAGTCAAGCTACCTATTGTATTGGTTATATAGTATGTACATTTAAGTGTGTTCCCTGATGGTGTTGCGACTGCAGTATTTAGTCGGCAAGAGGACTGTATGGTGATGGGATATTTACTTTTTATATGAAAGAATGTTTTTTAAAAGGTTGTGATGATAAGCTCTTATTACTGTATAGGCTCATTGATTATTGTTTGGTTATCAATATCTGCACAGGAGGCCAATATATATTTCAAGATGCATATTTATGTTCTGGAATTTCCCAGCTTAACTGAATTTCTGAATGTGTTACAGTGTAATGTGGTGGTTTTAACTACACTTTGTGATCTCCACCAAATTTTTACCACCTTTGAATGTCCCTTTTTTAACCTAAATGATCCACATTTAGTGAAATACTAAATGCATCACCTTGTTTTGCAAGTTGTAAGGGAAAGCCATTTCAGAGGTTGCATGTTCCAATGCAACTTCCCCATTTTACAGAAATATAGCTAATAATGTTTCTCTTTTGTACAGTTAGAGAACTAAATTTGCTTGTACTTAAGTCTCATTCTTAATTTAATTTTGGCATCAGAGAATTTGCCCTGTGTTAATAACAATCTGATATATTATTAGACAAATACTTAGACTGAAAAGCGTGGGCCAAAATTTGTTTTATTGCATTCAATCCATGTCTTTGTTATCAGTTCTGGAGCTGTGTGACAGTATCTTAATTTTCTTCTGATAAATGTGGGAGTGGAAATGATTAAAATGTCTTGTATTTAATATGAGTATTACTCAGGATGTTTAGATGCAATTTGTAAAAATAATGTAGCACAACTGTTCATATCCCATTAGATGCTACATCTGCTTTTGAATTGCCAGTCAGATAAGGTTGTTGTTTCCAGGATATCTGCAATGGAATATTGAATTACGGCCAGAAATTTCTGCAAAATTATATTCATCAGTTCTGAGTTTGCCTATCTAATTTGCAATTAAATTAATTGCTAATCCTCTTCCAGGCGCTTTTCCCTGCAAGGGACCAAAGTGCTAAACCTTCCCATACACCTGCTCCCTCATCTCCAAACAGTCCTTCCAGGTGAGGCAACACTTCACCTGTGAATCTGCTGGGGTCATGTATTGTGTCTGGCGCTCCTGATGTGGCCTCCTGTACGCTGGTGAGACCGGTTGTAAATTGGGGGACTGCTTCGTCAAGTACCTCTACACCATCCTCCACAACCAGGACTTCAGTGGCCAAACATTTTAATTCCGATTCCCATTCCTGTTCTAACGTGTGGTGTCAATCCATGGCCTCCTCTTGCTGCAAGATGATGCCACCCTCAGGGTGAAGGAGCAACTCCTTGTATTCTACCTGGGTACCCTCCAACCGGATGGCATGAATATCAATTTCTCCTTCTGATGAACAAATTCCCCCAACCCCCCATTCCCCACTCTGATTCTTCACTTCCACTCACCTGCCTATTACTTTCCCCTGGGTCCCCTCCTCTGTCCCTTTCTCCTGTTGTCCGTTCTCCTCTCCTATCAGATTCCTTCTTCTCCAGCCCTTGACTTTTCCCACCCACCTGGCTTCACCTATCACCTTCCAGCTAGCCTCTTTCCTCTCCCACCACCCCCCCCACCTTTTTTTATTCTGGTATCTTTCCCCTTCCTTCTCAGTCCTGAAGAGGGGTCTTGGCCAGAAACGTCAACTGTTTATTCTTTTCCATAGGTGCTGCCTGACATGTTGAGTTCTGTGTGTGTTGCTCACTAATCTTTAATTTAGTAATATTTGCATCTGACCTAGAAAGAGGATATTCAGCCCAATGAGTTTATGCTAGCTTTAGAGCAGTCCCATTCTCCAGTTATTTTACTGTAACCTGCCCTCATGCCTGACCAATAATACTTCTGATTCTCCTACCAATTCACTTACCTTCCAGCATGTTTATGTGATATGGGAGGAAGCTGGAATACCTGATCACACTGAAGATCAGAATCTAGTTTGGGGCATTTGGAGATATGAAATAATTGTATGACTTGCATTGCCACAGTGCTGGATTCCCTTGATTGCAGTGGATGTATAATGGTGTCAAGCTGAGTCACTGACAAGAACCTTGACATGTTTGTGTTAATTTACTAATGCACAAAATTCCCACAGTTGTTCTCTGTTCTTCGAGTACTGATGTCTAACACTGGTAGCTTTTTATAATTACTGTTCCGAAAACCAGACTATTGACCTATGCTGAATAATAATTTATTGGTACATATACTATGTTGTATTTTTCTCAAGTGGACATTCGTCTGTTGGGAACCATGACTACAAATACTTGCAAGCTTCAGTCTTGTGTGCATTGAGGCTTTTGGCCTATGGATGGAATATACTATTCATCCTAGATGAAGTATGAATATTCACAAATAATAGCTGAATAGAAGGACTGTATGAATTTTCATGGCCAGAAATAGTGAAATAATTTACAATGATACTCGAGACAGTTCAGATTGGGGGAACTCTGAGCAAGTTGTGCAGTGAGACTATAGGAAGTGATTGAGTAAGGAGAGTCAGCGGATGTTGCTAACTTGGATTTTCAAAAGACCTTTGACAAAGTGCTACACAAGAAGCTGCTATTCAAGCTAGAAGCTCGTGATATTACAGGAATGGCTGACTGGCAGAAGGGAAAGAGGGAATCTTTGTGGCCAAGTTTGTGGACAATACAAAGATAGTGCTGTGGAAGCAAGGAGTCTGCAGAAGAACTTGGGCAAGTTGGGAGAATGGGAAAAAAGTGTCAGATGGAATGCAATACAGGTCCACAATCCCTTATCCAAAATCCTTTGGGCCAGTTGCATTTCGGAATTCAGAATTTTTCGGATTTCAGAAAATTGATAATTATATTGATAATTAACCAGTGCGGGTGGACTTTAGGACCTGGGAGAGCTCTGGACACACGCACATCCTCCCGTATACTTTAAATCATCTCTAGACTACTTATAATACCTAATACAATGTAAATGCTATGTAAATAGTTGTTATACTGTATTGTTTAGGGAATAATGACAAGAAAAAAAGTCTGTACATGCTCAAACAATGAATGCTGGAGAGAGAACTTCCGGGTTTTCCCGATCCGCGCTCTTTTACAAATACTATTACAGTTTATTTATAGAGTAATATACTGATAAATGAAATAGTGGGATAATTATAGACCATAAATACACTAATACATTTTATTTCCAACAAAAACATTCAATAAAACATTAAAATATACAGCTTCAAATGAACCTAATCAAACACATGTTAAATGACTTACTGGAATAAATGTAGAACATAAATACTCTAGGACATATACAGGCTCAGACTAAGCTAAATATGTACAGGTACCTCTAGTTAAGTTGCATTATGTCTGGCAAACAAAGCTAAATACTCTACAGGTACCTGATGGGCCAGGAACAAGATTTTCAAGTTATGAAGCAGCACTACGACAGACAGCGTTTTTAAAGACTTCTTCAAGTGTCATCTGTCTCATTAACTCAGACTTTGTCTGAGCAATCTCTCTTTAACTGAGTAAACTGCCATAATCTCTTGCTCACTGATAAATGCACGTTGTTCAAGGCCAGCAATTAACTGATCACACGCGACGATCAAGCTTCTGCAATAACTCCACTTTCTGCGTTATTGATAATGATAGATGCTTCCTTCTCTTTTTCTCATTGTTACCCATAGGAGTATCTGCAGCTCTTTTTGACATTTTCACAGTGAAATTAAACACAAAGTCAACAGTGAACACAAAATATCAGCAAATAGCAAATGCACGTGTAACCAGTACGAGCGCTGAGCCACAACTGACGTTTGACAGCCTCTGCTAGTTCTGCCACGTCACACCTGAGTGACGTCAGCTGTTGGCGTGCTAAACAAGACTTGTTACTACATGCTGCACACTCCATGAAAAAACACTTCGGTTTTTGAAGGTTTTAAGATTTCAGAATTTCGGATAAGGGATTCTGGACCTGTATAGGAAAGTGTATGGTCATGCATTGTGGTAGAAGGAATAAAGGTGTAGGCTGTTTTCTAAACAAAGAAAGAATTCAGAAATTGGAGGCACAAAGGGGCTTTGGAGTCATTGTGCAGGATTCCGTAAAGGTTAGCTTGCCGGGTGTGTGAGCACCAAGAAAGGCAAATGCGGGAGGATTACAATATAAAAGCAAAGATGTTGTGTTGAGGCCTTATAAGGTGTAGTCAGGCCACATCTGGAGTATTGTGACCAATTTTGGGCGCTGCATCTAAGAAATGACATGATGGTGAGGATCCAGAGAAGGTTTATTAGAATGCTCCTGGGAATGAATATGAGGAGCATTTGGTGGTTCTGGTCCTGTACTTGCCAGAATTTAGAAGACTGAGGGGGAACGGGAATCTCATTGAAATTTACAAAATATTGAAACCTCTTAAATAAGTCCAAAAAAGAATTAATACCTTTATCTTTCCAAAGTAAAAAAATTGAATCACTCAAAGAAGGCTTAAAAAGGTAGTTTCGATAAATTAAACTACAAAGCTTAAATTTTTTAAGATTAAAAAAATTGCAGAATTGAAGCCAAGTTTGTAAAGAATGCTTAATCACAGAGTATAAGTTTAAATTAGCAACTTTAGCTAATTGTATAGGCAAAGCAGCTCCCAATAACGAAGTTAAATAAAACTGTTTCACAGCTTTCAGTTCCAAATCTACCCAGATGGGCCAATCCTTCTTATCAACCCAATATGACCAAAAGGACATGTATCGCACATTAATAGCCCGGTAATACATTCTTGAATTAGGCAAAGCGAGACCTCCATCCTTTTTCAACTTTTGTAAGTGACATTTACTAATTCTTGGTTTTTTATTATTCCAGATAAAAGATAAAATAATAGAATCAATCCAGTCAAAAAACTTTTTAGTCAAGAAAACAGGGATATTCTGAAATAGGTATAAAAATTTTGGTAGAATCATCATTTTAACTATACGGATGTGACGAACAAGAGAAAATGTAACTGGACTCCATCTACTAAATAAATATTTCATAGAGTCTAACAGAGGAACAAAATTGGCTTTATAAAGATCCTTATATTTTTTAGTGATTGTGACACCTAAATAACTAAAAGGATCTATGACTTTGAAAGGAGTATTGTCATACATAGAAACGGATTCATTTATAGGAAACAATTCACTTTTGAAGGTAGACTGATGTCCTTTGAACAATTAGTTGATAAATATTCTCTTTCATACTCACACTTTTTACAATATCTCCAACTTAGACATTTCTTACAAAAATATTTAAGTAATTTTCCTTAGGTATTGGATGCTGACCTGTTAGATACTATTATGAGTATGAACCCTTCAAAGAAGGGTTCCATTGGAAGAATTTATAATTTACTATTACAATGGGATAAGCGCCCTTTATTTAAGATTAAACAAGATCGGGAAAAGGAACTCAATTTGACTTTTATGACGGAGGATTGGATGCGAATTCTGAAGTTGGTTAACTCTTCTTCGATCTGTGCTAGTCATTCACTGATTCAATTTAAAATTGTACATCGTTACCATTTAACGAAGGAGAGATTGTCTAAAATATTCCCTCATGTTGATAGTTATTGTGATAGATGTAAAACTGAGATAGCGACACTGATACACATGTTTTGGTCTTGCTCTATACTGGAACAGTTCTGGAAGTCAGTTTTTTCGACAATTTCTAAAGCACTTAAAATTAATTTACAACCTAACAAATTAACTGTGCTTTTCGGAATAACTCCTCAAAATATCCATGGTATCTCTGTGTCTGACCAACATGTTATTGCATTTGTTACATTGATAGCTAGGAGGGCCATTTTGTTGAAGTGGAAGGATACAACAGCTCCCACTTTGTCGCAATGGTTCTCTCAAGTGATGCTATGTGTTACATGCTCAAGGAGAGCTGTGTTTTTTTTTGTGAGAATGATGTAATGGTCTTTTGGCGGTCACCTGATATAATTTTCCCGCCGATGTGAGGTCATGTGATGACATGTGCACCATGGGTATATAAGGGTCGACCCCAGATGACGCAGTTAGTTTTTAGTTTGTAGATTTCCAGGTAGAACGTGCTGTGTCTCCGTTTCTGTTGCGTGTTTGCTTTTGTAACACAGTTTCATTTTTAAAACAGAGTGTTGCATTCTATTGCAAGATACAATATTTTTGGACTGGAAATTTTTGGCTAGATGTGCTGATTTACTCAATTCCAGTAGTAGAAGGGAGAGTGAAGACTTTATCGAAGTACAGGATCGAGGGATCAAGAGGAGTCGGCATCGTTTGGCAGTTTAACAAAGGATCGACCTTATTGAGTCTTCGTTGAAGGAGTAGCGACCTGCATCGAGATAACTCTTGCCAAAAAGAGCAAAGAGTTCATGCAAAGGTTTGCTCTCTCTAAAAGAATTTAAGGTCAGTTGTTTTAAACTGTTTATTTACTGTCTCGTGAATCCTGCGGACAGAACCTGCAGGAAAGTCACGTCTGTGAAGAAATCCTTCTCCAGAGAAGTCTCCCCCAGTTGAACGTATAAATCTGTTGGAATTTCGAATTTACCATTTTAAGAACTGTATCTGACTGTATCGCTTTAAGAACTGTTTTCGCATTTAACGCTTTAAGAACCAGTGCCGAGTGACGATTTGGTGAACGGCTGCATAACTGTTAACTTTCGGTTAAAGTTTTTGTTTGTTTTTTTTTCCTTATTGTTTATCCGTGTTTAATAAACATTTGGTTGTTTTTATAACCTGTCTCGATTGATATTCATTGTTGCTGGTTATATAACATATGTCTTAGTTTGGAGAAAATTAGAAGTCGAACCTTTGAACCTATGTTTGATTTTGAGAAAAGATGGGGTTCATTTGCTCGTTATTATCATTTGAGTTAATTGATGGATTCTCCACAATCTAATTGTAGATTTTTTTTGGTACTTTCTTTTTTGCTGACAGTTTGATATTTATCTTTAGAAGCTTTATGCATGACGCATAGCTCTGGGGTTGAACACCTAATGGGATTTTTCTTTTTTTCCCACTTTTCTTGCTTAGCACGGTTTTTTTTCCATCACAAAATTTTTTCAATCTTTATATAATGTTTCCTTTTCTTGAGACATTGTAAATGCTGTTTACTTCGATGTACTCGTGCTTATTTTTGAATAAAAAAGAATATTTGAAAAGAAAGAAACCTCTTTACTAAGCTATCATGAAGAGGATGTTTCGAAAAATGGGAGAGCCCAGGACCAGAGGGCACAGCTCAGAATAAAAGGACATACCTTGAGAACAGAGATGGGGAGGAATTTCTTTAGCCAGAAGTGAATCTGTGGGAATAATTGCCGTAGATGGCTGTGGAGGGCAAGTAATTGGGTATATTCAAAGTGGAGGTTGATAGATTCTTGATTAGTCACACATCAAAGATTACAGAGAAAAGACAGGAGAGTGGGGTTGAGAGAGAAAAAGAAACAAACTAGTCATGATCGAATGGCAGAGCAGACTTGATGGGTCAAATGACCTAAATCTGCTCTTAAGTCTTATGGTCTTTCTAGTGCTCCAGATACTGTTTTAGCCCAGTCCTACAATGAAATGAAAATGTTTGATAGAAACTGAATTAATTAAGTAATTGATGTGTTTTATAAAGTTATGTGCAACTATGAATAGCTGAATTGAATTTGAATCAGAATTCTCTAACTGCACTGGGGCCCTTAATATTTATCAAAATCATTCTGAATTAATTGTTTTCTGAATTACTGTGGCAATTGTGAAAAATTCTATCTCCTATATTTCTGATCTGGGAGCCCATTGACTCCTCACATGCAATACATTTCCTTGCTGCATTTACTGACCTCTTGGGATGTACAGGCATTAACATTTTATCAGGAAATACACCTCTGGATTATTTATTAACACTTGTTGTTAAGCTTCCAAATCCCCACTAATAGTAATATGTTTGCAGTGACTTTAGATATATTTTTGAAGAAAAATGTCACTTTAAAGTTGGATGTAACTGTGGCTGCAAAATACATTTATTATCTCTAATCTTAAAATTTTACTGATTCTGCAGCACTTCCTGTTGTTAGTTTGCCATTTTTGTATACAAATTGGGACTTTTCACTGGAGCACAACAGAAAAAAGAATGACCTTAGAGTTGTTAAAAATTATGATGAATGATGTATGATGAATGCATACATTCCTAGAGTTGAGGAATCAAGAACTGGAATGTCTGCTTTTAAAATAAGATGGGAGAGATTTAGTAAGAACCTGAGGGGCAACATTTTCATCCAGAAAGTGTCAGTATATGGAGTGAACTGCCACAAAAAGTTGCTGACGCAGGTACATTTACAACATTTAAAAGCAACTTGGATAAGTACATGAATAGGAAAAGTTTAGAGCAATGTAGGACTAGCTTAGTTAGGCACCATGGTCAGCATGGTCACCTTTGTAGGAGCCATATACAGAGTATCTGATCTCTATCTGCTTTGTATTCTGTGTTGTATGTTTATTATGGTAATATGAGTCACATGAGTGGAGGCATGGTAAAAGGAAAGGGAATAAGTAATGTATTCTTGCTTATTTCATGGCAGTTGATAGCTTGGGACCGGTGGAGGTCATATCTTCTGCTGAATGCTGAATATAGTTTAGCTTACACTTGGGTACGCTAAAGTTCATTGCTTCAAATTTGATTGTCTGCTAATTGCTAATAAAAGGTTGAATAAAGGATTCAACTTTTGGAGCAACCATTGGAGCTGGGGGCACTTAATGCAAGTATAACAATTCTGTAGCGGCCACAGGCTAGCTACAATTGATTTTTTTTTTGTTTTGGTTTAGTTTTGCTGCTACAGCCTTGATTGACTTGCTTGGCCCAAAGGGCAAATACGAATAGTTCCCTTTAAAGTTCTTTCCTTATATCATTTTCTAATTAGGATTTTTAAAAGTTTTTTTTTAAACTAACAAATTCAGATGTCCTTTATGATAGAGGATGACTGATTCCATTTTGAGTTTGTGGGTTTTGAAGTGACCGATAAAGCCAATGTGGGAAATTCAGATATTGGCACATGCAGGCAGGTGGTGGTCGGGGTGGGGGGGTGGAATTATGAGGTTGTGCGCTCCTGCAGCCTAAGTAGGGCTTCTGTGTGGTCCTGATGCGCAAGCTTGAGTTTCTCAATATCCTCCCCAATGCTCCTTCTACACTTTGAATAGTGATGAGACAGAAATTTCCAAGAAACTGTGAGATGTTCCGTTTTCTCAAGGAGGTTTCAAGCAAATCTTCAAATGTTTTCCTTTATCTGTCTGGTAATTTCTTTCCATAATAGAGCTCAGAATAGTGTGTAAATTTTGGGTGTGCGATGTTCGGCATGCAAACATTGTTGCCTCCCATTTACTAACATACTAACAGCACTCCCATTAGTTAAAAGTTATTGTTATTTTTTTTCTTTTAAGAAAAGCAATTCTAAAGTTTGTAGCAGTTTCTGGGTTTGATTTTTTTTCACAGAGTGATTCTATGAGGAATGGTTAATTAAGGTTTTCTAGACTAAACACAACTATTGAAACTAATTTTTCAGAGTTTTTTTTAGCTAATTTTTTTTAACTCTTTCAGATGCTTCACCAAAGCAGCCTACTGCAAGTAGTGGATTTCCACAGTTTCCTTCACAATTGCACAAAGTTTCCTAAAGTATTGTGTTCAGAATCAGAATCAGGTTTATTATCACCAGCATGTGTCGTGAAATTTGTTAACTTAGCAGCAACTGCTCAATGCAATACATATTATAGAAGAAACAAAGTAAAGATAAATAAGTAAATCAATTACAGTGTATGTATATTGAATAGTTTAAAAATGTGCAAAAACAAATAATATATATTTAAAAAGTGAGGTAGTGTTCATGGGTTCAATGTCCATTTAGGAATCAGATGGTGGAGGGGAAGAAGCTGTTCCTGAATCGTTAAGTGTGCGCCTTCAGGCTTTTGTACCTCCTACCTGATGGTAACAATGAAAAAAGGGCTTGGCCTGGATGCTGGGGGTCCTTAATAATAGATGCTGCTGACTAAATTTACAACCCTCTGCAGCTTCTTTCAGTCTTGTGCTCTATCACCCCCATACTAGACAGTGATGCAGCCTGTCAGAATGCTCTCCACAGGACATCTATAGAAGCTTTTGAGTTCTTTTTGTTAACATAACAGATTTCTTCAAATCCCTAATGAAGTATAGTCACTGTCTTGCCTTCTTCGTAGCTGCATCAATATGTTAGGACCAGGTTAGGTCCTCAGAAACCTTGACACTCAGGAACTTGAAACTGCTCACTCTCTCCATTTCTGATCCCTCTATGAGGATTGGTATGTGTTCCTTTGTCTTACCTTTCCTGAAGTCCACAATCAGCTCTTCCATCTTACTGACATTGAGTGCAACGTTGTTGCGGTGTCATCATTCCACTAGTTGATATATCTCGTTCCTGTACGCCCTCTCATCTGCATATGACATTCTACCAACAATGGTTGTATCATCAGTAAATTTATAGATGGTATTTGAGCTATGCCTAACCACACAGTCGTGGGTATAGAGACAGAAGAGCAGTAGGCTAAGCTCACACCCCTGAGCTGCACTAGTGTTGATCGTCAGCAAGAAGAAGATATTATCACCAATCTGCACAGACTGTCGTCTTCCAGTTAGGAGGTCAAGGTTCCAATTGCAGAGGGAGGTACAGAGGCCCAGGTTCTGTAACTTCTCAATTAGGATTATGGGACTATGGTGTTAAATGCCGAGCTATAGTCGATGAACAGCATCCTGATATAGGTGTTTGTATTGCCCAGGTGGTCTAAGGCTGTGTGAAGAGCCATTAAGTTTGCGTCTGCCGTTGACCTATTGTGGTGATAGGCAGGTTGCAGTGGGTCATGTCCTTGCTGAGGCAGGAGTTCTGTCTAGTCATGACCAACCTCTCAAAACATTTCATCATTGTAAATGTGAGTGCTACTGGGCCATAGTCTTTAAGCAGCCCACATTGTTCTTCTTAGGCACTGGTAGAATTGTTGCCTTTTTGAAGCAGTGAGAGGTTGAAAATGTCCTGAATACTCCCACCAGTTGGTTGGCAGAAGTTTTCAGAGCCTTACCAGGTACTCTGTTAGGGCCTTTCGCCTTCTTTAGAGACAGCCTCTGAGACAGAGATCACAGGGTCACCGGGTGCAGCAGGTATCTTCACAACTGCAGTTATATTCTCCCTTTCAAAGCGGGCATAGAAGGTGTTGAGTTCATCTGGTAGTGAAGCATCGCTACCATTCATGCTGTTGAGTTTCACTTTGTAGGAAGTAATGTCTTGGAATCCCTGCCAGAGTTGTCATGCAGAATGATACTCCTTTTTGACAGTTTAAGTACACTTGTCTGCCTCTGAGACATTATTATTGAGCCCCTACATACTACAATGAAGGCAAAGACTCAGAATAAGTTGCACTTTCAACACTGGCAGTGAATGGGCAAAAAGTATGCCCTCATATTTGCATACACAACACACAGAAAATGCTGGAGAAACTCAGCGGGTCAGGCAGCATCTATTGAAATGAATAAACAGTCGATGTTTGGGCTGAGACCCATTTATGATTTGCTATGCATGTGCCCAAATTGAATTATCTGTCATTATTTAGTACATGTGATAAAAAAAGAATTAAAAACCTTTTGAGTTTACTTGAACCAAGCTTTTACTGTGCTGATCGAAATGAAGTTGAATTCAGATGGATCAATCAAGTATAACAGATTTTTTTGTTTCTAATAGTATTCTGCCATTAGTTGTAATGATTCTCCATTTATTTCCTTGTGTAGTATCAACTGATCGTCCATATCAAGCTTCCCTTGTGAAATTTAAAAAAGCTGACAAAGGTGATGCATACAAGCAGGTGGCATGGTGGTCATTTGAAGATTTGCTTGAAGTTGACGGGAAGGATGCAGATAAGGTAGATGAAAAATTATTTTATTGCTCTTCTGACAATCAATCCAAATAATAGTTTAAAGGAATGTTACATGATTTTTTTTTTGCAGTTTTGTTCTTACTTTTGTTTACTTTCCTGAGTCTACATGCTCTCCTGTACTTTGCCCCAGTGGATATTAATTATGAATGACTCCTTATAAGAACTATTGATAGGTTGGCATGTTATTTTTGCAAAGAGTTTCTACCTTCCTAGATTTCAACCATTGCACTTTCACTTGGGAGGAAGTCATAGAAATCAAATATTGGACTTGATTTTCTTTTCTCTATAACCCCGTAAGGTATTGCGCAGCATTGCTATTTCAGCAGAGATCAACAAATCAAGACGTATTATGATTTGTACCTAGAATTGTCCTGATCTTTGTGATGCAGCTGCTCAGTTAAGCATTGATATACAGCAATACATTTCTTTTGTTTCAGTTTCTTATTCTGATGTAATGGAGTAAACTTGATGCATGAAAGCGTCTATCTTTACACAGCACCACTGCCCTAGATGAATGAGTACCTGTTGAGCATAATTAAGAGAGGCAATAGAAACAAAAATCTACTGAACTTAGTCTTATGCCTACCAGTGTACTTGTTACAGGTAGGTTTCTCTGTGAGATTTTAGTAGGAGGGGCCATTATGTAGTCCACTTGGAGATTAAGTCCCAACTTCACACTGAACTTCAACAGATTCAGCACAAATCCATGAGCTCAAATGTAGTTATCCATAAGACACTGACCAATCAACAGCAGAAGGTTTGGTTTCAACAATATTGTGTAACTTCATAACCTGGTGATGTTCATCATTCACTGTACTGTGACCATCAAGCTAGATAGCTGCTTCTGGTTCAGCATGTCTCCAAAAGTATGCTAAGACAAAGTACTCTCAAAATTGAGGTTCCAGTCTGGTAAGCTATAAAAAAATGAATACATGCATGTTAAGCTAAAACTAGTTATTAGCCAAATTAATTTACCAGCATAGAACATAGAATATTACAGCACTGTACAGGCCCTTTGTTCCACAATGTTGTGCCGCCGACCTTTTACTTACTCTTAAGACTAATCTAACCCTTCTTCCCATATAGCTCTCAATCCTTCTATTTTTCTCAAATGTCCCTAATATACCTGGCAGGACATTCCATGCACTCACATCTCTCCGTGTAAAAAAAAAAGTTACCTCGGACATTCCCTATATACTTTCCTCCAATCGCCTTAAGATTATGTCCCTTGTATTGGCCATTTAGCTCTGAGAAAAGTCTTTGGTTGTCTCTTGATCTATCTCTCTTATCATCTTGTACAACTCTGTTAAGTCACTTCTCATCCTCCTTCACTCCAGAGGGAAAAGCCCTGGTTCACTCAACATATCCTCTTAACACATGCTCCCTAATCCAAGCAGAACCCTGGTAAGTCTCTTCTGTACCCTCTAAAGCTTCCACATCCTCATAATGAGGCAACCAGAGTCGAATATAATGTTCGAAGTGTGGTCTATGCAAGGTTTTACAGCTGCAACATTATAAGGCTTTGGCCATCACTGAATGTTGTGGCCATCTCTGAATCAATGCTGAAGGATGGTTGTAGTGGGAGCTGAAATAGGAAGGTAGGCAGAGGGGGTAGCGTGGCTCTGCTGGTAAAGAATAGTATCAAATCAGCAGAAAGATGTGACATAGAGTTGGAAGATGTTGAATCCCTATGGGCTGAGTTAAGAAATTGCAAGGGTACAAGGACCCAGTGGCAGTTATATACAGGCCTCCTAACAGTAGCTGAGATATGGACCACAGATTACAACGGGAAATAGAAAAGGCATGTCAAAAGGGCAATGTTATAATAGTCATGGGAGATTTCAACATGCAGGTTGATTGGGAAAATCAGGTTGGAAATGGATCTCAAGGGTGTGAGTTTGTTGAATGCCTAAGAGATGGCTTTTAAGAGCAGTTTGTTGTTGAGCCTACTAGGGGATCAGCAATATTGGATTGTGTGTTATGTAATGAACCAGAGGCAAGTAGGGAGCTTAAGATAAAAGAACCCTTAGGAGACAGTGATCACAATATGATTGAGTTCAACTTGAAATTTGATAGGGAGAAACTAAAGTCTGATGTAGCTGTATTTCAGTGGAGTAAAGGAAATCACAATGGTATGAGAGAGGAGTTGGCCAAAGAAAATTGCAAGGAGCTGCTGGCAGGGATGACAGCAGATCAGCAATGAAGTTAGTTTCTGGGAAAAATGAGGAAGGTGCAGAATAGATGTATTCCAAAAATGAAGAAATACCCAAATGGCTGACAA
The DNA here is from genome assembly GCF_963921235.1 of Mobula hypostoma. Lineage (NCBI taxonomy): Eukaryota > Metazoa > Chordata > Chondrichthyes > Myliobatiformes > Myliobatidae > Mobula > Mobula hypostoma. Next base: position 82,810,901 of record NC_086106.1, read on the forward strand.
TGGAAGTCAAAGCTGATGTAAAAGCAAAAGACAGGGCATACAACAAAGCAAAAATTAGCGGGAAGATAGAGGATTGGGAAGCTTTTAAAATCTTGCAGAGAACAATTAAAAGAATCATGAGGAGTGAAAAGAAGAAATATGAAAGCAAGCTAGCAAACAATATCTAAGTGGATAGTAAAAGCTTTTTCAAGTATGTAAAAAAATAAAAGAGAAATGAGGGTGGATATACGACTGCTAGAAAATTAGGCTGGAGAAATAGTAACAGTGGACAAGAAGATGGCAGATGAACTAAATGAGTATTTTGCATCAGTCTTCACTGTGGAAGACACTAGCAGTGTGCCAGATGTTGAAGGGAGTGAGGGAAGAGAAGTGAGTGCAGTTACTATTACAAGCGAGGAGATGCTCAAAAAGCTGAAAGACCTAAAGGTACATCAGTCATCCAGACCAGATGAATTGCACCCTAGGGGTGTGAAAGACATAGCGGTAGAGATTGTGGAGGAATTAGTAATGATCTTTTAAAAAATCATCAGACTCTGGCAAGGTGCCAGAGGACTAGAAAATTGCAAATGTCACTCTGAAGAGGCTATAAAGGAATATAAATTGTTTAACTGCATGATCAAAGATTTGGTAAACATACTTGTCCATTTTAGCCAGAAAAGGAAATGGAGCTGTGAGGCAGCAGGTCTTCTAGTCATGTGGCAGTGCTGCCAGAACAGATATTCAGTAAACCCTGCCCTCAAGTTTACCTGGTCCATTTCCGACACCTCCCTCCCCTTTCTAGATCTTTCTGTCTCTGTCTCTGGAGACAGCTTATCCACTGATGTCTACTATAAGCCTACTGACTCTCACAGCTATCTGGACTATTCCTCTTCTCACCCTGTCTCTTGCAAAAATGCCATCCCCTTCTCGCAATTCCTCCGTCTCCGCCGCATCTGCTCTCAGGATGAGGCTTTTCATTCTAGGACGAGGGAGATGTCTTCCTTTTTTAAAGAAAGGGGCTTCCCTTCCTCCACTATCAACTCTGCTCTTAAATGCATCTCCCCCATTTCACGTACATTTGCTCTCACTCCATCCTCCCGCCACCCCACTAGGAATAGGGTTCCCCTGGTCCTCACCTACCACCCCACCAGCCTCCGGGTCCAACATATTATTCTCCGTAACTTCCACCACCTCCAACGGGATCCCACCACTAAGCACATCTTTCCCTCCCCCCCCTGCATTCCGCAAGGATCACTCCCTACACAACTCCCTTGTCCATTCGTCCCCCCCATCCCTCCCCACTGATCTCCCTCCTGGCACTTATCCGTGTAAGCGGAACAAGTGCTACACATGCCCTTACACTTCATTCCTTACCACCATTCAGGGCCCCAAACAGTCCTTCCAGGTGAGGCAACACTTCACCTGTGAGTCGACTGGGGTGATATACTGCGTCCGGTGCTCCCGATGTGGCCTTTTATATATTGGCGAGACCCGACGCAGACTGGGAGACCGCTTTGCTGAACATCTACGCTCTGTCCGCCAGAGAAAGCAGGATCTCCCAGTGGCCACACATTTTAATTCCACATCCCATTCCCATTCTGACATGTCTATCCACGGCCTCCTCTACTGTAAAGATGAAGCCACACTCAGGTTGGAGGAACAACACCTTATATTCCGTCTGGGTAGCCTCCAACCTGATGGCATGAACATCGACTTCTCTAACTTCCGCTAAGGCCCCACCTCCCCCTCGTACCCCATCTGTTACTTATTTTTATGCACACATTCTTTCTCTCCTTTTTCTCCTTCTGTCTCTCTGAATATACCTCTTGCCCCCCCCTTGTCTTTCTTCCCAGACCTCCTGCCCCATGATCCTCTCATATCCCCTTTTGCCTATCACCTGTCCAGCTCTTGGCTCTATCCCTCCCCCTCCTGTCTTCTCCTATCATTTTGGATCTCCCCCTCCCCCTCCAACTTTCAAATCCCTTACTCACTCTTCCTTCAGTTAGTCCTGACGAAGGGTCTCGGCCTGAAACGTCGACTGCACCTCTTCCTACAGATGCTGCCTGGCCTGCTGCGTTCACCAGCAACTTTGATGTGTGTTGCTTGAATTTCTAGCATCTGCAGAATTCCTGTTGTTTGAGATATTCAGTAAACATTGAATAGAAAGTTTTCTAGTAATGGGTAGGAATGCAAAGTTGACATTGCATTTGGATTAGCTTTGATCTTATTGAATGGCGGAGCTGTTTTGAAAGGTCAAATCAACTAATATTAATTTATGTGGTTTTATATTGACATATTCTTTTACATGAAGTAATGTTTTTTCTTATTTTCATAGGATAACCCTGAATTCAATTTGCATTTTGATAAAGTATACAAGTGGATTGCCAGCAATTCTGGAGAGAAAAATAATTTCATGTCCTGTCTCTTCAAGCTCAATCGACATTATATGCACAGTAGAATTAAATTTAGAAACATCAGTCCTCAGATTTTAGAAGGTAAGATTTACAAATGCATATTTTACCTTAATGAAAATTATATTACAAAGCTGTAAAAGGAAATGTGTTTAAAATGTGTAAATCTCTCCTCATATCCTGCTTGGCCTGCTGAGTAATTCCAGTATTTTCTGAGTAATTTCCAGTATAATTCCAGATTAGCTATTGTTCCTCTGACAACAACAGACATATTTTGATTTATGTCTGCAAGACTTCTTCTTTTCTACACTAATGTAGAATTGGCTACAGGCTTTACTGAACAGGCTTCAATCAGTTTGTGCAATCAAGATCATTTCAAGGGAACACACACAAAATGCTGGAGGAGCTGAGCAGGTCAGGCAGCATCTATGGAAAAAAGTAAGCAGTCACTGTTTAGGGCTGAGACCCTTCATTAAGACCAAGATTATTTCCATACAACTTCACACGTGACTCTGTTTACCATCTCAAAAAAACTCAGAAAATTCCCTGAAAATAATGGGTAGTTTCCCCATTCAGAGACTAGTCCTATTTACAATTTATTGGTTAGCAGGGCTATCTGTACTAGTTTGATTGTTAATTGTCCCACTATCAAGGAAATAGCTGAAATAAGTAGCATAATCCAGGATCCAAGCATGAAAGTAAAGCATGTCTTGGATTTCTCAGATTGTATGTATAGGAATAACAAAACTAAAATTAAATCACTTCCTTGTTCTCAAATAGGAAGATATTGTAAATTGCAGTGCCTTATTTCCTATTTTGTAGGCAATGAGTAAAGAGCAGTAACTTGCATTCACATTACTCTTCTCATGCACTGAAATATCTCTAAAGAGGTTTAACAGCTGAAATACTAAACGACAAAATTGACAGTTTGACAGGGGAATATTCCCCTTTTGAAATGCTTTTTCCTCCTTTTGAAATGCTCCTTAAACCAAACCCCTTTAACCAAGTCTTTGGTTAAAGGGGTTTGGTTTAAGGAGCATTTCAAAAGGAGGAAAAATTAAGAGGATGTTGGGAGAGATTTCCATGGGTTAAGCTCAATACAAAGGAAGACCTGGCTGCCAGTGGTGCAGAAATTAAAATCAGGAATGTGCAGAATAGTATAATTTGTGGTGCACAGAGTTTTTGAATTGAAAGGAAGAACAGACTTTGAAAGACGTTATGGTAGGGAAAGGGATGGGAGATGATAGTGTATTTGAATTCAGGATCGTGGAAAGATTTTAAAATAATCAGGGTGATTATTTTGAAATTGAGCTACTGTCATTGCAGGAGCCATTGTATATTAGCAGGTGTAGGCCTAATGGATCAACAGGATATGGAAAGAGTTTAGCACAACGCTATTACAGCTTGTGTTTGAAGTTCAGTTCCAGCGCTGTTCTGTAAGGAGTATCTCTGTCCTCTCTGTGGATATGTGGGTTTTCGCTGTGTGCACTGGTCTTCTCCCACAGTCAAATTCATATCAGGTTGGTTAACTGATTATCGTAAGTTGTCCCATAATTAGGTTAGGGTTATTCGGAGTTGTGGGGTTGCTGGGCCGGCAGAGCTCCAAGGGCTGGAGGGGCCAACTCTGCAGTGTATCGCTAAGTAAGAAAAATAAATAAATAAAATGTAGGGAGCAGGAAAGGACGTGATTTCACAATTGAGGTGGTGGGAAATTTTAGTGCAAGTTAGGTTCAATGGACTAGCAAAAGGGAGGGAAATGACAGGTGAAATTATAGTTACAATCTTCAAGATAAAAGATATATTGTAGCTCTCACACCTTTTGTGGGAGATGTTTGTTGAGGATATAGTGGGAATAATGAGTTTGTAAAAAGAATTTATGGTAGAGAATGAAGTGTTTTCATTGTACAATAATTGCTCCTGCAATTTCAATTACTTGTGACAAGAATTGAGAGATTTAAAAACTAGTGCCTGATGGGACATTTTGTTCAGTTTCAAGTAGCAAGAGCCTAAAAGAGGCACAATTGCAAATTGTTGGTTGAAAATTGATTAAGCAATTATGTAATTGGCAAGGACCAAAATAAAGATTGGATTAGATTATGAGAACACTCAGTCCTCTTTTATTGTCATTTAGAAATGCATACATGCATTAAGAAATGATACAGTTTCTCCAGAGTGATATCACAGAAACCAAGACAGATCAAAGACTAACACTGATAAAACCACATAATTATAACATATAGTACAGCAGTGCAAAGCAATACCATAATTTGATAAAGAACAGATGATAGAGACAGTAAAAAAAAAGTTCTCAAAGTCCCGAGTCGATCGACTCCCGAGTCCCCGATAGCAGGCAGCAAAAGGGAGAAGTTCCCTGCCATAAACCTCCAGGCACCGTCAACTTGCCGATACCTTGGAAGCAGCCGACCCTGAGTCCATCCGTCCAAAAACTCTGAGCTTCCGAGCAGCCTCTCGGATACAGCCTCCTGAACGCCGTCCTCTGCCGAGCGCCTTCGACCTCTCCCCGGCCACTGAAACACACAAAGCCGAGGATTTCAGGGCCTTCAGCTCCGGAGATTCCGTTACCACACAGTAGCAGCAGTAGCAAAGCAGTCATTTCAGAAGTTTTCCAGATGTTCCGCTGTGCTGTCACATCTGTCTCCATCAAATCAGGATTGTGCACGGTCCCCTACTTGATAAATAACAGATATTCATCACCGAAGTGGCTGCGCACGCTGTCATCGCGCCGCCATCTTCTCCCCCCTCCCGGGTTTGTAAGGTTTGTGCAAAGTGGCCATTGTGAGAATGGCCATAGTGTGAGTGGACAGTGTTAGAGTGGAACTCTGAGGCTTTGATGAGAAGAGGTGGAAGCTAAGGTGAGGTTTCTGTTAAATTCTCTATATTTTTATCATTAGTCTGTTAGCGTAGTGGGAATGGAACCCAGGACAGTGGAGTGCTACTCTTGTGGGTTGTGGGAAGTCAGGGAGTTTTTCAGTGTCACTGATGAACACACCTGCAAGTGGTGCATCTGGCTACAGCTTCTTACAAACTGTGTTAGAGAAGTGGAGGCAAACTGGATGACCTATGGATCATTCAGGAGACTAAGGGATTGATTGACAAGTGTTCCATGAAGGCAATTATTCCTAAGTTGCAGGACACAGGCAAATGGGTGAGTATCAGGAGAGAGGAAGGGAACAGGGAGTCACTACAGATTACCCCTTGTGGCAGTTCTCGTCAATAGCAAGTGTATTATTTTCAATACTGTTGTGCAGGACATAGTAACAGAGGAAAGCTACAACAATCAGAGTTCTGGTACTGACCTGGTTATGTAGCTCAGACAGAAAGGGGTGGGGGAGGAGAATGATGGAAGAGGCGAGAATGAGTTATGGGGCATTCACTGGATATGGGGGCAAACAGGAACAAGACTCCAAATAGTATTATGTTGCCTCCTGGGTACCAGGGTCAGAGACGTCTCTGATGAAACTGTGGCATTCTTTTGTGCAGCTCCTGATCGGGGTCCACATTGGTACCACTGAAATAGGTACGAAGGGTGACAAGGTCCTGCGAAGTGAGTTCAGGGAGTTAGGTGCTAAGTTAAAGCACAGAACCTCCAGGATTTCAGAAATGCTAGCTGTGCCACATACTATTGAGGCCAAAAATAGGAAGATAATGCAGTTTAACACGTGGCTCAAGGGATGGTGCTCCAGAGAAGACTTTAGATTTTTGGAATATTGGGCTTACTTCCAGGGAAGATGGGACCTGTACAAATGGGACAGTTTGCTCCTGAATTGGAGAAGGATCAGATATCCTTGGAGGGTTGAAACTAGAGTTGTAGGGGGTTAAGAACCAGAGTGGCAAGGCAACAAGTGGAATGACTGTGGAGAAAGATACTAAGTCTACATGCAAAGACAGAAACTGAAGGCTGAGCATGTAGTACTAATATTCTGAGTCTACTTCAATGCAAGTAGTATTGTAGGTAAGCCAGATGAATTTGGAGCATAAATAAGCATATGGAACTATGATGCAGCCATTAGTGAGATATGGTTGCGAGAGAGGCAGGACTGGCAGCTCAGTGTTCTTTGGCTTTGTTGTTTTAGACATGATAGAGGATATATCAAATGGGGTGGGTAGGCATTACTCATCAGGAAAAATGTCACAGCAGTGCCTAGGACATATTGGAAGGCTCATCTACTGAGGTAATATGAGTGGAACTAAGGAAGGAATGATCATGTCAATGAGTTAATATTATAAACCTCTCAATAGTCAGTGGAATTTAGAGGAAAAATATTTGTAGTGAGACAGCGGACAGAAAAATAAGGTTCTGATAATAGGTGATTTTAACTTTTTGCATATTGACTTGGACTCCCATACTGTTAAAGAACTAGGTAGCATTGAGTTTGTCAAATTTGTTCAGTTAAGTTTTGCTTAAGAAAGGGTGTGTACAGGGGAAGACTTTGGATCTATATGGGGAAGAATAGGACTGGAGATTCTAACTTGTAGAAAGACCAAAGAGATCAGGTAGGTGTGGAATGGGATAGATGGTTTTCTGGTTAAAATGATACATGGAAAGTGAGAGGTCTTCAATAATGAAATATTGAGAGTACACACTTTTGTACATTAGAATCATTAATTTGATAGAATAAAAAGCAAGGCTAAAAGGTTTGGGGAAGCTTGGTTTTCAAGCAACAGTGAGGCCCTGTTTAAGAAGATGAAGGCAACAATCAGGTCTCTGCAGTTAGGATCAAATGAGGTGCTTGATGAGTATAAAAGGAGCAAGAGAACATTTATGAGAGAAATCAGGAAGACTAAATGAGGAAATGGGGTTGCTCTAGCACAGTGGTCCCCAATCACCGGGCCGCACACCGGTACCAGGCCACAAAGCATGTGCTACCGGGCCGCGAGGAAACGATATGATTTTGTGACATGAAACAATATGAGTCAGTTGCACTTTCCTCATTCCTTGTTGCGCCCACTGTTGAACTTGAACGCACGCGAAGTCATCAGTGACCCAAGATGTGCAAAGGAATGGGTCCGTGACCCATTTGTGAATGTCCTTGGTGAATCATCCATGTCAGCGTGGGAAAAAGATCAACTCCTCGAGCTTGCAAATGACGGTGGGCTGAAAAGTATGTTTGACATAGCATCTGTGCCAGCATTCTGGATTAAGTTAAGGCTGAATATCCTGAGATAGCCACGAAAGCACTGAAAACGTTGCTTCCATTTCCAACATCATATCGCTGCAAAGTGGAGTTTTCTGCAATGAATGCAACGAAAACTAAATTGCAGAATAGACTGGACATAAGGAACCCCCTTCAAGTATCGCTGTCTCCCATCACCCCTTGATGGGACCGTCTTGTTGCAGGAAAACAAGCCCAGGGCTCCCACTGATTCAGCAATATTGGTGTGTTGCAATTATTTTATATGTTCATACGAGGAAAATATGCGCTGTGTTTAATATCCAAATGTTACTTAAAATGTTACGATGCTATTGACTTATAATTCAGTGGTCTCCAACCTTCGGGCCGCAGACCAATACATTGCCGTGAAGAGTGCAGCAGTGGCCTGAACGCACCCAGCACAACTTTAAGAAAAAAGCCAAAATAAATAAGCTAATTAATTAGGTGCCACCCGGCACGTAAATGTCGGCCCAGATCAGAGACGATTGGTGATTGTGTCATGGTGCTAAAAAGTTTGGGACCCCAGCTCTAGCAGACAAGGTGAAAGAGAATTCCAAGGGCTCCAATAAATATATTAAAGGCAAAACGATAGCAAGGGACAGAATTGGTTCATTTGAAGATCAATGTGGTTATCTAAGCATGGAGATGAAAGAGATCTTAAGCAAATTTTTTGCATCTGTGTATACTCAGTAGCTAGATACATGATCTATAGAACTGAGATAAATGAGTAGTGAGGTCATGGACCACATCTGGATTATGGAAGTGGAGTTGCATACTGTCTTGAGGCAAATTAGAGAGGATAAATCCTCAGAGCTTGACAAGGTGTCCCTTCCAATTTTGTGGGAGAATGATGAAGAAATTGCAGGGGTCCTAGCAGAGAATTTAAAACGTCCTTAGCCACAGGTGAGGTGTCAGTGGACTGGAGGATAGCAAATGTTGTTCTGCTATTCAAGAAAGGTGCTAAGAATAAGCAGGAAAATTACAGGTAAATTATTGGAAAGTATTCTAAGGGACAGGATATATAAGTATTTAGGTAAATGGGGCCTGATAGGAGGTAGTGAACATGGCTTTGTGTGTGGTAAGTCATGTCTAACCTGTTATGATATACTTGTACATGCACTCGTGAGCAGATGGTTAAAGTTGGTGCGCATGTGCCGGTGTGCCGAGGAAAGAGGACTGGGTCGAGACAACAGAGACTTATGGAGAAGAGGAGTTCGGTGGGTAATAAAATGGATGAGTTCAGGGCGCTAGCCAGGTGTCAGAGAACATTTTGGGAGTGCAGTGTTATGTGTTTCACTGGTACGGGGCTGCACAAGGACATACCCGATCAAAACTTCTCCATGGACGGCTTCCAGACCGTTCGGGCTGACCGGAAGTGCACTGAGAGCGGTAAGCGTAAAGGAGTTGGGTGCTTACTGTTCGGGTTAACAACAGATGGTGCAATCGAGGAACGTGTTTGTAGACCGGATATCGAATTTTTTGTTGTTGGACTTCGGCCATATTCCACCGAGATACAACACTGGGCGGCACGGGAGGTCGTTTCTGCCTGTGGCCATCGAACTTGCAGCTCCTCCCATGGAGGATCAGACACCCTGAGCCAATAGGCTGGTCCTGGACATTTTCCATCTGGCATAGTTTGCATTTTGTTGTTTGATTGTTTGTGGTTTTTGTATTGCTATAATTATGCTCTATTCTTGGTTGGAGTGGCTGTAATGAAACCCAATTTCCCTCGGGATCAATAAAGTATATCTATCTATCTGAAATATCTGTCTCGAAACATGGTGGCAGCGATGGGGTTCGGAAAATTGCTTTTTTCAACCGCAGCGCCTGATTTTTTTCAACTTGCAGTTGGCAGCATAATAGCAGAACTCTGAAACATCAGAGGGTGAGTGTTAGAGTAGAAAAATGTCGACCGAGACAAGCAACCAGCCACAAGTAGAGACGGGTGCAGTAGCAATGCTTGGAGGTGAGACAGCAGAATCTCAGCGGCACCCAGCGCCCACGGGCGACCTCGTGCCGGGAAACCATGGTCGGGGCAGAAGTCCTCCCCCAGTCAGCGGCATCCGCCCGCCACTGGCCGTGACGGTCAACTGCGGAGTGATAGACGGGTGGAAGACATGGCGGCATATGTGGACTAACTACAGCGTTGTAGCACAACCGCACAAACAAGTTCCAGCATAGCAGCTGGCATTATTTTTGCATACAATTGGACCGTCAGGACTTGAGGTCTACAACAGTTCTGTGTTCGCAGATGAGGCTGAAGGCCAAGACCTCACAAAGATTTTAGCTGCATTTGACAGATATGCTATCGGTGAGAAAAATGAGGCATATGAACAGTACTTGTTCAACAAGTGGCAACATGAACAAGGTGAGACCTTTGAATGGTTTCTTGCCAGACTTAGATCTCTTGCAAAGACATATAATTTTTGCTCGTGTATGTCAGACAGTCTGCTGAGAGAGAAGCTCATACTGGGCATTAACGACTCCCAAACCAGAAAACTTCTGTTACAAGAGAGAAAGCTATCGCTCAATTACTACATTGACAGCTGTAAAAGCACAGAAATGGCTGAATCACACCTACAAGCATTCAGTACAGCTGCAGATCCGCTACTGTCCATGGGGTTAAACCTCGCACTAACAAGAAAGGTTCAAAGCATCCTGGACAGAAGGCTAGTGCTAGTGATGGAGCCAGAGTAAAAGGCACCTTGAACAGCCACAGAAGCAAGGTGAACCCTTGCAAATACTGTGGCACGGAACATGCAGGAGACAAGCAACAATGCCCAGCATACGGACAGGTGTGTAAGGCGGATGGCATTCAAAATCACTTTGCAAAGGTATGCAAGCAGAAGCCTGTGCATGGGGTGGAAGCACAAAGCGATGATCAGACCAACAGTGACAGCAGTACTGAGTTTATCGACAATGTCATACTGGTGGTCAACAGTTTGAAGACAAAGGATGACGTATTTGCACAGATGCTCATCGATGGAAAGCTAATAGACTTCCAAGTCGACAGCAGCGCGAGCATTAACATCTTACTCCACAAGTACTTGAAGGGAGTAGTCCACACAGTAAGACAATACACAAAAAAGCTGATGATGTGGAACAAAACCACTATGGATGCAGAAGGGATGCGTAGAGTGAAATTGCGTAACCCCATGATGAACCACAAGTATTTTGTCGAATTTGTTGTGGTCACTGACGACTTTATACCATTGCTGGGAAGTAGGGCCAGCCAGCAAATGAAATTGATTACGGTCAACGATGACAACTTTCGCAGGGTGCATGCATCTACACTTAAAGAAAAACAATGCACACCAGAAGAATGCTATGAAGAAGTGTTCAATGATATGCTCAGGGAGCTTCCGGGTGCAGCCCACCAGCAGATTGATGAGGAAGTTCAACCTACAGTGTTACCTCCACAATGTCTTCCTCACACTATGAAGTGGAAAGTGAAAGCTGAGCTTGATCAACTGGTAGACCACAAGGTGATAGCTCCAGTCCATGAACCTACAAGGTGGGTCAGCCAGTTGGTGGTCACAGAGAAGAAGAACGGCAATCTTTGTATATGCATTGACCCTCAACTATTGAACAAAGCACTGAGGAGAGAACACTACCCCCTTCTGGTGATAGAGGACATTTTGCCAGATCTTGACCAGGCTAAGGTTTTCAGCAAGCTTGATATGAGTTCTGCATTCTGGCAAGTGAAATTGGACTGTGAATCAAGCGTGCTCACCACATTCAACACACCTTTAGAGCAGTATAGATGGCTCAGACTCCCGTTTGGAACCAGCATTTCATCAGAGATCTTCCAGTGCAGGCTGCAGCAGGTGCTGGAAGGACTACCGGGAGTGATCTGCGTTGCAGATGATATTCTGGTGTACGGAAAAGTGGAAATGCAGGAAAAGGCAATCACCTATCATGATTGGAAACTTGAGCAGCTATTACAGCGTTGTGCAGGGCAGCATATCAGGCTCAACAAGAACAAATCTCTCTTCAGAATGACAGAGATACCCTTTTTGGGGCATCTCATCACAAGTGAGGGACTTCAGCCTGATCCTGAAAAGGTCGCTGACATTCTCGACATGCCAGCACCCACGGATGTGCAGGGAGTGCAGCAATTGATCGGATTTGTCAACTACCTGAGCCATCTTCTACCAAGTCTCTCAGATACTCTTGAGCCAATAAGACAGCTGACAAAGCAAGATGTAGCATGGGAGTGGTCAGCTGAGCAGCAAAACGCTGTCTCCAAGATCAAGCGGGTGGTATCCGAAGCACCGGTGGTAGCATTCTACAATTCTAAGGAAGAGCTAACCATCCAATGTGACACCAGCAACAAAGGCCTAGGGGCAGCACTCCTCCAGAATGGACGTCCAATCGCATATGCAAGCAGAGCACTAACGGACACAGAAATGCGTTACGCAGTGATTGAAAAGGAAATGCTGGCAATTGTTTTCGCACTTGAGCATTTTTATCAATACACTCTTGGCCACTTCACAAGAGTACTCAGCGATCACAAGTCACTCGAAATGATAGTTAAGAAGCTGTTGGTGAAGGCACCAAAGCACCTACAGGGTATGCTTCTTCGCCTGCAGAGCTATGACTTCGACATCACCTACTGTCAGGAAAGCTCATGCACCTCACGGATACACTATCACGAGCAGTTAGTGGTACTCCAGGCCTGCCAGGAGAACAGCTTCGACAAAGTCAATATGCTATCGCACCTGCCAATCCACGATGAGCGTCTAGAGCAGACTTGCATAGAAACAACGAAAGATGACACACTACAGATGTTGAAACGCGTAATCATCAGTGGATGGTTGAGCGAACGTGATGCGCTAACAGAACAACTTACACCTTACTATAGCTATAGGGATGAGCTCGCAGTCCAAGATGGCTTAATCTTCAAAGGTGAGCGTGTCATCATACCGCAAAGTGAGCAAAAGCAAATGAAGGAAATAATTCATTCGTCATACTTGGGCGTAGAAGGATGCCTTAGACACGAACGCAAATGTCTTTTTTGGCCAGGCATGAGCAGCGATATCAAGCAATATATTGCTGCATGTGATATTTGTCGCATATACGAAATGAGTCAGCAGAAAGAATCGCTTATGAGTCATGAGGTACCTGCTCGGCCGTGGGAAAAGATAGGTACTGATCTTTTACATTTGAAGGAAAAGTGTACCTCGTCACCGTTGATTACTACAGCAATTTCTTCGAGGTAGATCTTCTTTGCAATACGACCAGCGCAGCCATTATTCATAAATTGTAGGCTCATTTTGTGAGATATGGTAGCCCAACACAAGTGGTTAGTGATAATGGGCCACAATACACGTCAGCGGAGTTTCGCAGATTTGCACGAGAATGAGATTTTGAGCACTTCTGTAACAGCCCCGGAAATAGCAAAGCGAATGGAAAAGCTGAGTCAACAGTTAAAACAGCTAAGCGGATCCTCACAAAGAACAACAAATCTCGAGCAGATCCCTACCTCGCACTTCTAGACCATCGCAACACACCTTCGCAAGTGCTAAGCACAAGTCCTGCTCAGCATTTGAGTCCTACAACAGCAAGTTCACTGGAACCCAGAGTTGTACGCGAACACAAGCATACGAAGCAACGCGTCCAGCAGCAGGCCGACAATTACAACCAATTAGATTTCGCCCCACTCGACGAAGGGGATACCGTGCGCATGCAACCCCTGGTGCAAGGTAAAAAGAATTGGGAGAAAGCAATTGTGTGTCAGCGCCTTGATGTGCGATCATATGTAGTTCAAACCCCTTCTGGGATCTACTGACATAATCGCGAACATCTGAGGAACCGCCTGAAAAGCTAATCACATATGAACAGGCAAAACTAGGTCAAACAACCGAGATCAATGACCACAGTGTGCCTAACACATCAAATGCACACAGCTAAACACTAGCAGAGGCTAATGACACAACACAAACACTAACACAAACGTTGAAACATGCAAATAACAAACAGGATTCGGACAAAACAGTAAAAACTCGTTCTGGCCGCACAGTGAAAAGGCCACAATATCCAGAAGACTTTGTCCCACATTGAATAATTGCATGAACAATTGAACAATAAGTCTGTGACACTATTTGGCATTTTAATGTCATGTTTATACTCAAAAAAGGACCATGTCCTATTTTAGGTTGTGTAGTTTGTAGTTTGAAGTTGAAGTCGAATTTTAGTATGTTTTATATTTTGTATATATGCTCATACAAAGGGAAATAATGAGTGGTAAGTATTTGTGACAGGCATAAGAGACATAAGGCATGATTAATGAATGCTTTGAAAGTTAATTCCATGAAAATACACTGGAAAGCAGACTTCAGAGAAATTGAGTTTAATTGTTAATACAATTGTTCCTTTTCTTTGTTTTGATAAAAGGGGGGATGTTACGATATACTCGTACTTGAACCCGTGAGCAGACAATTAAAGTTGGTGCACATGCGCCGTTGTTTTTATCTGAAATATCTGTCCGAAGCATAACCAATCATGGAAATTTTTGAAGAGGTTCCAAGGGAGGTTAGTGAAGGAAAGGCAGTAGACTTTAGCAAGGCTTTTGACAAAGTCTGCATGGGAGGCTGATCCAGAAGGTTAAATTGTTTGGCATTCAAGATGAGATTGTCAGTTGGATTCAGCATTGGCAGAAAACAGAGTGGTAATAGATTGTTGTCTTTGACTGGAGGCTTATGACTAATGGAGTGCCGCAGGGATTGATGCTGGGTTCTTTTGCTGTTTATCAAGTATATTAGTGATCTAGATGTGATAAACTGGATCAGAGAATTTTTAGTTGACAGCAAGATTGAGGATATAGTGTACTTGAGGAAGACTATCAAAGCTTACAGTAGAATCTGGACCCAGTGAGAAAAATGGGCTGAAAAATGGCAGATAGAATTTAATACAGATAAATGTGAGATGTTGCACTTTGGTAGGCCAAGCCAGGGTAGAATTTACAGAGTGAATGGTAATGCACTGATATGTGTGGTAGACCCCCAGAGGGATCTGGAAATACAGATCTCTAATTTCTTGAAAGTGGTATCACAGGCAGTTAGGGTTATAAAGAGAGCATTTGGCACATTAGCCTTAAGTACAGGAATTGGGATATTATGTTTCTGCTCATGATCCTGAAGACCAAAGCCCAAAGATTGATTGATGGTCCAGAAGCTGAAGCCCTAGGACTATGAGTCTGAGAGTCTACTAGGGAAGTCGAAGGTCCGATATCTTCAAGTCCACTAGAATACTGAAGGCAACCTGTCCTGAGGTTGGAAGACTGTCTGAGTGTGTGAGTGGGAGTATGGGTGGGTGAGAGGGAGGAAGAGGGCTTGTTTTGCTGCTATGATATTCTGTGTTATACTGTCAGGCACTGTGGACATGCTTTGTTGGTGCTGGAATGTGTGGGGACACTTGCCGGCTGACCTCCACACATACTTAGGTTGTGTTGTTTGTTAACACAAATTGTCTATATCACTGTTTCAATATACTTGTGATAAATAAATGAGTCTGAATCTTTTGTACACAACATTGGTGAGGCCAAATTTGGATTAGTGTCTACAGTTTTGGTCACCTGTCTGTAGGAAAGATATCAATTAACTTAAAAGGTTACAGAGAAAATTTACAAGGATGTTGCTGGGAATTGAGGACCTGAGTTATAGGGAAAGGTTGACTAGGTTAGAACTTTATTCTCTGGAGCAGAGAAGAATGAGGAGAGATCTCAGAGGTATACAAAATAATGAGGGGTATAGATAGGATAAATACATGCAGGTTTTTTTCCTTGAGGTTGGATGAGACTAGAACTAGAAGTCGTAGCTTTAGGGTGAAAGATGAATTATTTAATGGAACCCAAGTTCAAACTTCTTTACTTAGAGGATGATGCAAGTGTGGAACGAGCTGCTGATAAAAGTGATAGATGTGGGTTCAATTGCAACATCTAAGAGAAATTTGGATAAAGTACATACATGGATGAGAAGGGTATGGAGGGCTGTGGTTGGTTCAGGTGATGGTAAATGGAATGAAGCAGAAAAACGGATTGGCACAGAGCAGATGAAGTGAATGGGTTTTTGAGCTGCATAACTCTGATAATCTTTATATAATCGGTTTTAATACTGAAAATAATGCTTCATTTCTGCCAAAGATGGCAATAAGTGATTAAATAGTTTTCTGTCTAATAAATTCTGTTTTACAATCTTTAAACTTGAGGGCAGAGGTGGAGAGTATTCAATGGGCTGGAAATTATGTAAATTTCCTGTAAGTGTGCACCTGTTTGGGATTTCCATAATTATGAAAGAGCTGAACTTGTTGGTATTTGACATTCTTGTGACTGTGCCTCACCATGGTACCCTGGTGAATTCCAGCAGAGGAATGCAACATTGTATCAGTTACCCAACATGTACACTGTATAATCCACCCGATTAATGGTGTCTGGTTGGAATTGATGTGGTAGTGCGCCTGCATTGATTTCAACTCGGATTCAGATTTATTTATTTAACACATTCATCGAAACATAGAGTAAAATGCATCACTTACATTAACAACCAACACAATCTAAGGATGTGTTGGGGGCAACCCGCAAATGCCACCATGCATTCCAGTGAAAACATAGCATACCCATAATGTTCAGCAGAACAGTACAGAACACAACAAACAACCACCACAACAAAACAATACCCATTCTTCCCTCCCACCCATCCGCACGTGCACATACACAGTTCTCCAGCCACGGGGCAGGACGTCTCCAGCCTCCAATCTACAGCCTCCTGTGGACTTGTGAATTCACAGACATTGGGCTTTGACATCGGTGGACTTACAGACATAGGGCTCTGGCCATCAGGCTACTACTTCCAGACTTCTGATCAACCATCAGGCTTTAATCTTTGGTATCAACCCCAGAACTTGCCAATAACAGTGAAGGAGGACCCCGTACGCAAGACCTAACTCTGTTCTCGCTGATTTGCTTAACTAGTGGATGACCAGCCATCATAGTCAGTGGCAAAGGAACAATAGATCACAGTCAATAAAATATCTGAGATGGTCCATAAGACATAGGAGCAGAATTAGGCCATTCAGCCTATCGAGTCTGCTCCGCCATTCAATCATGGTGATCCTGGATCCCACTCAACCCCATACACCTGCCTTCTCGCCATAACCTTTGATGCCATGACCAATCAGGAAACTATCAACTTTTGCTTTAAATATACTAACGGACTTGGCCTCCACCATAGTCTGTGGCAGAGCATTCCACCGATTCACCATCCTCTGGCTAAAAGAAAAATTCCTCCTTACCTCTTTTCTAAAAGGTCGCCCCTCAATTTTGAGACTGTGCCTTCTAGTTCCGTATACCCCCAATATAGAAAACATCCTCTACACATCCACCTTTCTATTCCTTTCAACCTTCAGTAGGTTTCAATGAAATCCCTCCACACTCTTCTGAATTCAGGGAGTACAGGCCCAAAGCTGCCAAACACTCCTCATATTTCAACCCCTTCATTCCCAGAATCATCCCCAAGAACTTCCTCTGGACTCTCTCCAATGACAACACATCCTTTCTGAGATATGGGACCCAGAACTGTTGACAGTATTCCAAGTTCAGCCTGGCTAGTGTCTTATAAAACCTCAGCATTATCTCCTTGTTTTTAATATTCTATTCACCTTGAAACGAAGACCAACATTGCATTTGCCACATTTACCACAGGCTCAACCTGTAAATTAACCTTCTGGGGGTCTTGCACTCCTAAGTCCCTTTGAACCTCTGATGTTTGAATTTTCTCCCCATTTAGATAATAGTCTGCACTATTGCTCTTTTTACCAAAATGCATTACCATGAATTTCCCAACAATGTATTCCATCTGCCACTTTTTTTGCTCATTCTTCCAATTTGTCTAAGTCCTGCTGCAATTGCATTGCTTCTTCAGCACCACCTACCCTTCCACCTATCTTTGTATCATCTGTAAACTTTGCCACAAAGCCATCAATTGCATTTCCAAATCATTGACAAACGATGTGAAAAGTAGCAGTCCAAAACTGACTCCTAAGGAGCACCACTAGTCACTGGCAGCCAACTAGAAAAGGCTTCCTTTATTCCCACTCGCTGCCTCCTGCCTGTCAACCATTCCTCTATCCTTGCCAGTGTCTTTCCTGTGATGCCATGGGATATTTTCTTGTTAAGCAGCCTCATGTGTGGCACCTTATCAACCACCTTCTGAAAATCTGAGTAAATGACATCCACTGCCTCTCCTTTGTCCATCCTGCCTGTAAGTTCCTGGAAGAAATCTAACAGATTTGTCAGGAAAGATTTCCCTTTACAGAAACCATGCTGACTTTGGCTTATTTTTTCATTAGTCTCTAAGTACCCTGAAACCTCATCCTTAATAATGGGCTCCAACATTTTCCCAACCACAAAGGTTAGGCTAACTGGCCTATAATTTCCTTTCTTTTGCTTCCTCCCTTCTTAAAGAGTGGTGTGACATTTGCAATTTTCCAGTCCTCCAGAACCATGCTAGTATCAAGTGACCCTTGAAAGATTATAACCAATGCATCTTCTTTCTTTTTCTTTATTAATATTTTTATTGATTTAAAAGGAACATAAATACAAACAAGAGGAGAATTATCTCGAATGTACAAGTTTGTATATATCAATAACAATACAGAGATCAAAATAGACATTATCAAAATTATAGTGTTAAGCTAGTATGTAATATATAATAAAAAAGAAAACAGCTAATTTTCCTCTTATCAGTTCATGAAGAGGAAAGAAAAAAACTTTGAATTTTAAATCAGGAAAAAAAAACCACTACACTACAAAAAAAAAAGGACTGGGCAGTCCATTCTGAGGATATGACCAAAAAAAAAAGAAAGACTTTCTGATCAAATCTAAAACTTCAAAAAAAAATTGCAAGAGTAATATATCAAATCAAATGAAAATATTGAATAAAAGGTCGCCAGATTTGCTTAAAATTAAAGGATGTATCAAATGTCCGACGACTTATTTTCTCTAAACTTAAACAGGACATAATAGAGGAAAGCCAATAAAAGACAGTTGGTGGATTAGAATCCTTCCACTTCAGTAAAATGGCTCTCCTAGCCAATAAAGTTGAAAAGGCTATCATACATTGAGCAGAAACAGGAATATTTCCTGGTTTCAGTGGGGTAATCCCAAATATTGCTGTAAGTAAATTAGGTTGTAGGTCCAGATCCAAGACTTTTGATAATGTTTTAAAAACAACTCTCCAAAGGTTGTCTAGCTTTATACAAGACCAAAACATATGAGTTAAAGTGGCCACCTCATTATTACATCTGTCACAAATAGGATTGATGTTGGAAAAAATACGTGCTAGTTGCATCTTCTATCTCTTCAGCAACCTCTTTCACAACTCTGGGATGTAGTCCATCTGGTCCTGGTGACTTATGCACCTTAAGAGCTTTCATTTTGCCTAAAGACATGTTGGTTATTCACAAGCATTGCTGACTAGGATATACAGAGAATATAATGTAAGATCTGCTACTGGTGATCTGTAACTAGTTCATGAACTATCCATGATTCAGAGATAGATCAAAGTTTTTATATGGTGCCAAGTACACATAAAATCCAGTATTCCCATGGGCAAATCCCAGCCACTAAACTAGGAGAGATTAGGTCAAGGTTGATGGATTCCGAATGCTTGGAACACTCTCAGCATCCTGGATGCAGGAGAGCCTGGATACTGGGTGTGCTCCGAGCATTTGCAAATGGACCTGAAGCTGCAGAAAGGAAACGTGTAAAGCCCACTTCAGGCTTTTCTTCCGCATCACTGCGAAGATCACTGATTGACAGTTTATATCTCCTTTCATCTGTGATTTTTCTTTGTAAAAAGCTGAAGATACTGAAAATCTGAAATAAAAAACAAAAAGATGTTAGAAACAGTTACCAGGTCAGGCTACATGAAAAAAGTAATTATACAGACTGAAGATCTTTGATCAAAGCTGGAAAATGCTCTGGAATGTTATTGGAATGTTTCCAACATTTTGTATTTTATTATTGATTGCATGTGTCACTTGATTGCACCTTTGAGAAACTTTCCATCAATTACTGATGAATAAACATAGACTGATTGGATAGTAAATGTCCAGATTGAATTTGTCTTGCTTTTTTTGTGCAATTTTCCAAGTAGCTGAGTAAATAACAGTGTGAAAATTGCATTGGAATATCTTGCTTGACTAGAAGCACTACTCGTTCTGGAGTGCACATCTTAACTACTTCAACAACCAATTTGTTTGGTTCTGAAGCTATTACTGTATCCAGTACTTCCACCTGCTTCTTGATATCAGGTCAAATGAATTGTGTGAGGGAAAAAAACTTTCCTCTAAATATTTCCTTCCACAAAATTCTGCCCTCTTATTTTATACTTCCCTGCCTTGGGTAAAAGACTGTAACATCTACCTTTTCTATGCCCCACATGATTTGATAAATATCTATAAGGTCAGCCTACAGGCTCCTTTTCTCTAAAGAAAAACAATTACAGGCTTGCCTGTCTCTCCTTATTAGTCAAGTCCTCCATTCCAGGTAACAACCTTATGAAACTTTTCTCAGGAGGAGAAATATTCGTTGAGGATTCTGCCTATATCCTGCAGCTCCATGCAGGGAAGCCACTTGGTCTTTGAAGGGACCTATTCTCTCTCTAGCTACTCTTTTCCCTTAATTAAGATACTTCCTGAAATCTTTTAGGATTTTCCTTAATCCTTAATTTTCTCTTGCCAAAACCATCTTTGGTCCTGTGTTTGCCCTCCTAAATTCCATGTGTATACTCCTGCATTGCCTATATTTCTCCACAGTTTCATATGGCCTTTTCCTAACCTGAGCCTTAATAGACCTCGTCATTCAGGGTCCACTTCTGCTAGCCTTGCCCTTCACCCCAGCAGGAACATACAAACTTTGAACTGTCGTTATCTCACTTTTACAAGCCTACCACATTTTGGAAGTCCAATTGGTCACAAATATCTTAGTTCAGTGGTAAATAGATGGAAACTCATTTAATGGCTTTCTCATTATCAGCATCTTTAAAGTGCTGATGGAATACACTGGCTTTTTTTGATGATCTGGTGGTGTATTATCCTGCAGAATTACACTTTAATGCAAGCTATCCTTTCTTGTGGCAGAGGTAAGCCACAGAGTAGATTCTGAAAAAACATGACTGAGTAACACTGGGCTAACTTGCAATAAAATACACACCTGAAGATATTCAAACAATTTTGTGATGCATCTGACCCTGATGGAACTATTATGATGAACTCGCCCTTAGTGGTAAGACCTTCAGTGCAAATAATAGTCAGAGTCTGAGGCCTTAACTAGTTTGCAAGAGGGGCTTTTAAAATTTGCATTGCATTTTGTAAATTTGTACTTGATGTGTGATTTGTTTAAAAAGACATTGAGTATTCTACTCATGATTTAATATAGTTAATGAATAATTAAATATACAAAATCTGCTGATTAAAACTGTCTACTGAAATTATAATAGTGATAATGCTTTAGATGTATGCATTGCCTGTAAAGCACCTTGTGATATCCTGAGGACATGAAGACATTACGTAAATGTGCATTAGTTCTTTTGCTGTAAGTAGTAGATATGAAATCCTAAACAATGAATATTAAGCTTCGTGGGAAATTGTAATCATGAATTATTATCCTATAAGCAACTTGCTGTGTTAGTTCTTGTAATGTAGTATATCAGTCCTAATTTTTCTAATGTCATGTTTTCCCTTTATAGTTTTGCTGATATACATCATCTGTAGCATATTTAAAGATTTATCATGTGAAAAGTGCAGTCTTAAGATTTACTTTGAATAAGAAGTGCTTTGAGTGTTTTTATTTTAATGTAAAGGAAGTATAATCAAATCATTGGATTTCAGAGGGTGTGCGACCTCCAGTAGAAGAGCGAACAAGTGAGGCTGTTGAAGTTGATGATGAAGAAGAAATTGGTGTTTATCAAGAACTCACATCAAAAGAGGCACTTGATGTAGAAAAAATAATGGAACAGTTTGATCAATCTATATCAAATTCCGAAGCTTTTGCAGAGAAGATGAGTAAAGATCTCCATGTATTAGATGAGGTATTCATATAAAGTAAATGTTTTTGAAAGTCTTGATGTATTTGCTAAATGTTCCCCATGGATTTGATGTTTATTTAGCTTTCTGAACCTTGGATCTTCTTAGAGAGAGGCACACTATTTCATTTATTAGTTAATACAATGTGCTCTTTATGGTGCCACTAGTTGAATTACTAGTTGATTGTTTGAATTACTTTTACTTGCTGAATTACTGAAAGTTGGTATATTATTGTATTCTGTAAAAGTCATAAATTGATAGATGCTGTAAGTATTTACTGATAAGTACAATATGTACAATCATTTCTTTGATAAAGAAAACTTCTACTTTCTGTAATTTTGCTATAATGGTGGAATGGAAAATGGGTTACTGATATTACTGAGAAAACATTTAATTGTTTTGAAAAGCAACAAAGTACTGCTTATAAACTGCCAAGCTAGAGTAGCATTTAATACCTTAAGAAAAATGGTTTACATAATACAATCCGAGCATTTGAATTTCTACTTTTCAGTGAAAGATACTTTGACTCATAATTACCTGGAATAAGTGTTTTCTTTAATTTTAATATATCTGTTGTTCATCATACACCACCTTTTACATTCACGAGAAAGTCTGCAGATGCTGGTAATCTGAAGCAACACACAACAAGATGCTGGAGGAACTCAGCAGGTCAGGCACCATATATGGAAAATAATAAACAGTCGATGTTCAAGCTGACACCCTTCTTCAGGACTGAGAAGGAAGATGCCAGAATAAAAAGGTGTAAGGGAGAGGAAGGAGGCTTGCAGGAAGGTGATGGGTAAATCTAGATGGGTGGGAAGGTCAAGGGCTACAGAAGAAAGAATCTGATAGAAGAGGAGAGTGGACCGCAGGAGGAAGGGAAAGAGGAGAGGACCCAAGGGAAAATAATAGGCAGGTGAGAAGAAGTAAAAAGTCAGAGTGGGGAACAGAGGTGGGTGGGGAGATTTGATTACCAAAGGAGAAATCAATATTCATGTCATCAGGTTGGAGGATACATTGCTTCATTGCTTTCCTGAAAACCTTTTCAGTCTGCAAGGGTTTTGTTGAGCTTCTAAACTGAAAATAGATGCTGGAGATACTCCATTAAGAGAAAAAAAGTAGAGTTAACGTTTTAGTCAACAGTCTTTTAAAAGAATTGGAGAATTTTCCTATCTTTTCAGTATTTTCTGTTCTTTAAAAAATTTTTTTGACTTTTAGTAACTGAGCTTCTGGCTGTTTGACTCTTTAATCTTGGTTCCATTTCTTCTCTGACTGGACACTGATGAACCCATTTACCTGTGATGCTACTTTCAACAAACTATGCATTTGCACTCCTCGGTCTCTGTTGGTTTAACTTCCCAAATTGCCTCACCTCACACTTAATCTGTATTGAACTCAAATTTGACACCCTTAATTCATCAAAATTCTCCTTTAATCTATGATAACCTTCTTCACTATCAACACCTCCTAATTTTATATCAATGGTATGCTTACTGATCAAGCCTTGTACATTCATATCCATATCATTTATATAAATAACAAGCATCCCAATACTGACCCCTGTGGTACACCACTCATCACCAGCCTCCATTCTGAGAAAAAGCCTTCAACTTCCATCCTCTGTTTCCTACCTAGAAGCCAATTTTGAGTCAAAGCGATAGTATCAAAATATGAATATGTCGCCAAATAATACCCTGAGATTCATTTTCTTGCAGGCATTTACAGGAAAATAAATAAATACAATAGAGTTTACAAAAAACTGCAAGATAATAGAAAAACAACCAATGTGTAAAACAAGGTAACACTCAGTGGCCACTTTATTAGGTATACCTCTACACCTGTTCATTATTAGGTTTATTATCACTGGCATGTGATATGACATTTGTTAACTTAGCAGCAGCAATTCAATACAATACATAATCTAGCAGAGAAAAAAATAATAAAATTTTTAAAATAACAAGTAAATCAATTACATATATTGACTAGATTATTAAAAATGTGCAAAAACAGAAATACTGTATATTAAAAAAGTGAGGTAGTGTCCAAAACTTCAATGTCCATTTAGGAATTGGATGGCAGAGGGGAAGAAGCAGTTCCTGAATTGCTGAGTGTGTGCCTTCATGCTTCTGTATCTCCTACCTGATGGTAACAGTGAGAAAAGGGCATGCCCTGGGTGCTAGAGGTTTTTAATAATGGACGCTGCCTTTCTGAGACATCGCCCCCTGAAGATGTCCTGGGTACTTTGTAGGCTATGGGGAAGAAATGTGTTCTAAGTAACTTTGACTGTGGAAAGATTATTGTTGCCAGGCAGTATGATTTGAGTTTCTTAAAATTGCTGGTCTCTTGAGATTTTTATGAACAACAGTCTCTCAAGTTTACAGAGAATGGTGTGAAAAACATAAATCATCCAGTGAGCAGCAGTTCTTTGGGGAAAACGCCTTGTTAATGAAAGAGGTCAGAGGAGAATGGCCAGACTGAGTCAAGCTGACAGGAAGGTGACAGTAACTCAAATAATGACATAACTCAAATAACCACGTGTTACAACAGTGGTGTGTAGAAGAGCATATCTGAATGCACAACATATCAAACCTTGAACTGGATGGCCTACAGCAGCAGAAAAGCACAAACCTACATTCCTGGACTCAGTGGCCAGTTTACTGTAGACAGGAGGTACATACTGTACAGTGTATATAATACTGAGTACATGAGTTATAGAGTCTGTAGGTTGTGAACTCAGTTCAGAGTTGAGGTGAATGATGTTATCCACATCAATTCAGAAGACTGATGGTTGTAAGTTAATAACTGTTTCCGAACCTAGTGGCTCCTGTATCACTTACTAGCTGTCCCTGGATTCCATGGGACCTAACCTTCCAGACCAGTCTACTGTGTGGGACATTGTTGAAGGCCTTGCTGAATTCCAAATAGACAATATCTACTACCCTATCCTCATCTACCTTTGTGGTAATTTCTTCAAAATAATTTAAAGGTTCATTACCACAGCTTTCCATTAACCAAGACCTACTGACTCCTAATCAAACTCTGTTCATATGCTGGTATTTGCCATCCCTCAGAATTCCCTCCAGTAACTTCCTGACTTGCCGGTTTGACTGGCTTGCAGTTCATTGAATTGTCCGTACTACCTTGCTTAAAATAATGGAAGAATATTAGTCACCTTCCAGTCTTCAGGAACTTCACCATTGTCTAATGATGAAACAGTTATCTCCTCAAGAGCTCCATAATTTCTCCTCTAGCCTCCCATAATGTCTGAGGATACACTTCATTAGGGCTCCCCTCTTTTTCCCTAAGTTTTAAAAACTCTTACTTCCTTAACATTTCCATTTCTGATGAAAATTGCTGCCTTCCTTACTTGCTGATTATTTCCACTCTTTAAGTTTTAATTACATACTTTTAGCCTTTCCACTATATTGTCCATGTACATGAAGCTTTTTCTAAATCATTAGACACAAAAAAATCGATAACATATATATAGATAACTGCACATTTTAATATGTCCAGACATGCAAGTAACGTTGATGGTTATACTGTACATTAAGGTTCTTGTATATCTTTCAGGCAAACATACGATCAATCATTGTGTCTGAGAAGCAAGTAACTGAACTAATGGAGTTGATCGATGTGAGTCTTGTTGAAGTGAGAAACATTGAACAAACTCTTCAGACCTATGAAGAACTGTTGCAGAGTGTTAAAGAACAGATGGACCATATTCACCAGAGTAATAATCAGTTACAAGTCATTGATTCTAACCAACAAAAACTTTTAGAGGAAGTACTTTTTCTTGTGGTAAGCAAGCAATGACCGAACTACAGGTGGGACAATAAGAGCTATGTGATTTTGTTATTTACAGATTTACAGACCCCTTGGTTAATGGTAAGGGTCCGTGGCATAAAAAAGTATGGGAATCCCTGTTTTAATGTAACAATCTTTAGGAAGCATGGCCAAAACAAAAAAGTTTAATATGACAAAGACACTGCTTCAATCTGTATAAATGAAGCCTCAAATACTTTCACAAGAAGAATAAATGATTTAAAAGAAAACAGGCCTGCTTTGCACAATTTCAATTGGGCTTTTATTGCTAAAAGGCTGGATGTACATGGAGAAAATTTCATGTATAT
This sequence comes from Mobula hypostoma, assembly GCF_963921235.1. Lineage (NCBI taxonomy): Eukaryota > Metazoa > Chordata > Chondrichthyes > Myliobatiformes > Myliobatidae > Mobula > Mobula hypostoma. Next base: position 82,836,683 of record NC_086106.1, read on the forward strand.
TTCATCTATATTTGATACTTCCATCGTTTTCCTTCCTGTGTATGGAAATGAATTGGCAAGCTGTGTGCATAGTGACGCATACAGTGACACAACTCACTGGTGCGCCAGCACATGCAATTCTTGTGCTTTATGTAATTATGTTTTATGTAATGTTGTCACTTCCTTATAACTTGGTCTAGTTTCTGCAAATCAAGTTTGGCAAATTTACTTCGAAGATTTATTTAAAGAAGAATTTAAATCAAAGTTAGGGGTCTAATTACTAGTTAATAAATTTCATATTTTGTATCCTGCAAGCAGTTTGACAAATATCCTTTGTGTACTCATAAGAATGAAAGTAAAAAATCAAAAATAGTTTTCCAACAAAGAAATTGTCCTCAATGGTGTAAAATATAGCATTGGTTTGTTACTTTCTATAGTATATTTTTCCCCAACAAAGTGACTGACCACTACTTCAGAAATGAAATGATTCTGCTATTTATTTATACATTGAAGCAATGCTTTCCTCTTTTCTGATTGAGATTTCAGGCCCATGTCAGAATGTGAGTAGTTTCATTCATAGTCTTGTGAACTGAAAACCATTTGAAACTAATTAGTCTCTATTTGCATAATGTAAATAGCCTGAGGGAGAAGAAACTATTTCTCCATTGTAAGTATAATTATAGAATTTCAGATTACTGTGTCACCTGGTATCTCAATTTAAGATTTGTCTTTGTTTCCATTTTCCGTATTTTTGATTTGTTCCTGGCCAGCAAATGTTTGCATTTGAGACATATTTGATTTCAGTTTTCCAATTTTTATAAAGTAAACCCATATAGCTCAATCTTTAATGATAAAAACTGAAGCAGTTAGTTGGCCTCTTTGCAAAACCATTAAGCATTTAACAGCGTCATGAGATAAATAGTGAAACTATATACAGAAAATCGTATTGGGAATGAAAAAGAAACTTTTCATTTACATTCTCCACACACAATGAGAATATTTTAAGTTAATTTAAGGAGATGTACAAGAACGTGATATGGCTTTCTGTCTACAAGATTACTAGCATGGATTTTTTTCTCTTTGATGCATCTTGCAAACTACAATTCCTTCTCATCACGCTTGTTATAATGCAGTGAATATTTGGCTTAGATTTAAGGATACCTTGTTCCATTGTGTGTGCTGAAAATATTTTATCTTGTATGATTTAAATGATTTTACATATCCAATACATCATGATATTCTGTGTGTCTTTTTATAATACTGTAATTATTGTTTTAATAGGACAAGCTGGACCTTGCTGAAGAACATCAAGAGGCTTTAAGGACTGGTGATCTGTCCATACCTGACAACTTAAAGGCTTGCATTGCTGCCGTTGAAGCCTTGAATAATTGCATGAATGTTAGGTTATTACCGGGTATGCTCCATTTTGGTTCTTCTACATTATGTAGTTTGTAGCTCTTGGAGTTAATGAATGTGTAAATCCTATAAGTGTGTGTATATGTGTATATATATATATATATATATATATATATATATATATATATATATGTATGTATGTATGTGTGTATATATATATATATATATATATACACACACACACATATATATATATGTATGTGTGTGTGTGTGTGTGTGTGTGTGTGTGTGTCTGTATATGCACACTCAGTGGCCACTTTATTAGGATCACCTGTACACCTGCTTGTTAATGCAGATATGTAATCAGCCAATCATGTGGCAGCAACTCAATGCACAAAAGCATGCAGATATAGTCAAGAAGTTCATTTGTTGTTCAGAGCAAATATCAGAATAGGGAAGACATGTGACCTAAGTGGCTTTGACTGTGGAATGATTATTGGTGCCACAGTGTGGTTTGAGTATCTCAGAAACTCTTGATCTCCTGGGATTTTCACACACAACAATCTAGAGTTTACAGAGAATGATGCAAAAAATGAAAAAGAAATCCGCTGAGCGGCCATTCTGTGTGCAGTGAGGCCTTGTTAATGAGAGAGGTCAGAAGACAATGCCTAGACTGGTTCAAGCTGACAAGAAGACGATAGTAACTTAAATAACCACAATTTCCAACAGTAGAACATCTCTGAACGCACAACATGTTGAACCTTGAAATGTATGGACTATGTAGCCAGAAACCACAAACAAACACTCAATGACCACTTTATTAGGTTCAGGGGGTATTTAATGAAGTGTCCACTGAATATATGTGAATCCACCAATTAACTTTAAAATTTTAGACCTTGATTAATAATAAATGCTATGAAGTGCAGTAGAATGTTCTGTCATTGTTCAGTATCTTTCTGAAGGGAACGTAACTCTATCTAAGCACCCAATTTGAAGACACTTTTTTTCTTGAGTATATTTTTTTCATAAGAACCAAAAGTACAAGAAGGATGCCTTTACTCAGCACAAGTTGAATAAAGCACTCCACTCACCTCCAGATTGACAAACCAATTTATCAGCAAATAAAGGCTACAGGTTGATATACCATCATTTTACACTCAATTGCCACTTTTTAAGTTACTCTCACCTTCCTGACAGCTTGAACTAATTTGGCCAGTTTCTGAGATATTCAAAACACTCTGTCTGCACCAACAATTATTCCATGGTTAAAGACACTTAGATTACATTTCTTCCCCATTCTGATGTTTGGTCTGAACAACAACTGAACTTCTAGATGATGTCTGCATGCTTTTATGCTTTGAGTTATGGCCACTGAGTATATTTGCTGAGTCACTAATAATTGGATGCATCAGAAGGGTGTAGTCTTGTGTCGTGTCTTGAGGTAAACATCAAAAATGGGGAAAAGCTAGCAGAAAATTATTTCTTACAATGCTGCATCAGATATTTTTATCATTCTTTCATTTAACACGCAACAAATCATTCAACTGTGAGACAACTATGAAATTCATAGGCAAGAAATTAAACCTATGAAGAAATTGGCTGTGTGCTATAGATATTTTATGCATTCAGTCTTAAATCCCTAAGAGATATTAATCACTGCTATTGCTTCATTGGAAACAGATGATATACCAAAAGATTTTTGAAGTAATTGTTAAAGTATTTTAGAAATAAATGGTAGATCTGTCGAATAGTGATGTGTAAGGGATTGAAATGGCTTTTCACCCACTGAGCTAAACCTTGCTGCAGGGATAATTTAAAGGAATTATCTAGCAGCTAATAGTACAAGAGCAAAATAAATGACGGGAATATTCACCAGTTCATGCAGCATCTGTGGTAGGAAAAATAAGAATTTGTTTCAGTTGAAGGCTGATATTATCAGCAGTATTGTCAACAGAACTGATTTTACTGTGAAGGCTGATTTATACTTGTGCGTACGGGCTATGCTGTAGCCTACACAAGTGGCCTACGCCGTTGTGAGCATTTATACTTGTGTGTTAGTGTGACTGTGTTGCTCTGCAATTCACTGCCAAACCGCTAATTGATGGTGGGGTTTCTGTGCCACTGTGTTGAGTTTCTTCCTGTACCTCAAACAGTGGCAATTGAAACTGAGCGCATCATGTTGGAGTTGGAGCTAATAAATGTTGAACAAGAGTTTCTTTTATTGAAATTACTGCAACGCAGAAAAGAGAGAAGACATCGGAGGAGACGGCGTGTACAACTATTGAACGGATTGAGGCAGAAAGAGGGTGAATTTTCTGGGCTTGTCTGGCCACTGAGAGTCATGGATGAGGAAATGTATTTCAAATATTTCAAATATTTTTACCACTCTTCAAGTACGAAGAGTCGTACAAACGTACGTATTTTCGGACTTCCTCAATTAGCCTCTCCTCGATTTGGTTCATTTTCACGCTCAACTCATGTTCTTCATCTCTCTTCTCTGTCAATTCTGAAATGGCAGAGAAGAAGAAGCAACCGGAAATGCGTAGGAGGAAATGCGATGCTACCAAGCGGACCAATCACAGTTGTTGCGGTCTGCATCGCCGCGACACGTAGTTACATTTTGGGAGAGGTGCACGTTAGGCTACGGTGTAGAGTACAGCATAGGGTACATGGCTACGGCGTACATTTGACGCAGAAGTATAAATTGGGCTTAAGCCCGTACATGTTTTCACTGATTTTTGGAGCTCTAAGTTGGAAAATTCGTATCCCCTTTTGTAACTATTGCTGGTTGATGTCAACAAAAATATAGCATAGGTAAATTCACTACATCTATACAGATGTGAAATGAGAAATGGTACTCCTCATGGGTTAACTCACTCCTTTCACACACTGAGTATTGAGGTGATGAAGATATATACTGTATGTCCGGAGCTAAGGAATTTCCCAATGCTTATAAACTGCTGCAGTTTGCGAGATAGTCATAGCAATGAGGCTACAAGCTTCATTTGATCTTGTAGCCACAAAAGCATACTGTTAATTCAGCATTTCACCTTGGAATGAAGTTTGTGGGAAATATGAGTTGTGGGCCATTATCTGTAAATTTAATTGGTTGCTTTAACATGAAATGTTCCTTAATACTCTGATTTTATTAGGCCATCGGAAAATGCAAAGTGTTGTCGAGCAATTAATAACATTTGAAAATTTGCGACAGCTATTTGAAAGAAGATTCATACTGCATATTAACAATATATTTGTGCAACAGGTAAGACTAACAATAAAGTTAGAAGTTTTTGGAATAAATCTGGTTAGGAAAGTTTTTGTAAAGCTTTCTGGTATATGATCAAAGTTTCAAGTATGTGATATTATGCTATTCTGGTTTATAACTTTCTTAATACTTTGATAAACTATAGTTAAGTGCATTGAAGGTTATGCCTCATTCGTTGGTCATATCATTTTTGAATATGACATGATCTAATATATCTTGAATTGAATAGAAAAAGTTGTGTGAATAAGCTAATTCTAATTTGATTTTGCTTACCATTCTTTTTGATACTTGTTTTCTTGATGAATGGATATTAACTGACTGGGCAATACTCAGCAAACTAACTTTTACCTGTTTAATTAAATATTTTACATCAAGCTTTCAGCAGACCTTACAGAAAGTTTGTTATCCATGTCATTGTTAACTTTTTGAAATGTTTGAAATACAGTGGTCATTATCAGTTTGTTCCTTGTTATAACACTGGCCCAGAATTTCTGCTGAGGTGCTCACTGCTTACTTTTACACTAAACCCCACCATTATCTAGAGCAGAATCGCTGGCACAAGCCCCTTAAAACAGACTAATGTTTCCAGTGATAGCGTATTCAATAATTAACATAAAACCTGAATCCAGAATGTTGACAACAGAAAACATTCAAACCCCATTGACTATTAAACATACAAATTTCAAAATTCCAAGAACTATATAAAATACATAAGATACAGAACACTAGTAGAGGTATTTCCCCACAACTGTTCTTTATTTTAATAAAGGCTGCAAACTCTGCTTAAAAATTTCTACTTTTTACCTAAAAGTGAGGTCATTACTTCCAACAGATAAGCCAGCTCAAAGCAGTTTCTTTTCTTTATTTTTCAATAATTAAACAATGCTGGCATAAAAGGCTGTCCTTAATTGCTCTTGAAAAGTTACTAAAGTCGCTTAGTGGTTAGTATAACGCTATTACAGCTCGGGACATTCCAGAGTTTGGAGTTCAATTCCGGCATCATCTGTAAGGAGTTTGTATGCTCTCCCTGTGAACCACATGGGTTTCCTCTGAGAGCTCCTCAGGGTTTCCTCCCACGATCTGGTTAGTAGGTTAATTGGTCAACGTAAATTTCCCTGTGATTATACTAGTGTTCAATAGGTGGGTTGCTTGGCGGTATGACTCGTCAGGTCGGAAGGGCCTGTTCCGCTCTCAGTCTCTAAATAAATAAATAAATTTTATGTAGTAGTAAAAATTGTCCTAATATTATGTTGCAAGTGAGCTCCAAGGTTTGGATCTGGTGGTGATAAAGGAACAATGATATAATTCCAAGTCAAAGTGGTTTCGGAGTTGAATGGTAGTGTTCTGAGGTGGCCTTCTTCTTCTGATAAAGGCTGGGTTGGGAGGAGCTGTTGAAGTAGCCTGGAGGAGTAATTGCGCTGCCTTGTTAGAAGGTCTGCACTGCAGTTATAGTCTACCACTTGTGGAATATTTGAATACTTTGTGTGAGTAATCAAGAATGCCCACTTTTTCTTGGATAAAGTCATGTTTCAGGTGTTGTTGGAATTCCATTAATATAGGTAAATGAAGAGTATTCCATCATATGCTTGATATAAGCCTTGCTGCTGATGAGTAGACATTGGGCTATCGAATAGTGGTTCAGATGTTTCAAGATGGCAGTCATGGGATGCCTCAATGTTTATGGACTCATCCCGTTGCTTGCCAACAGTCTTTCCAAAAGTGATTGTTAGGATGTTACTAATCAGAATCAGGCTTAATATCACTGGCATATGTTGTGAAATTTGTTGTTTTGTGGCTGCGGTACATTGCAATACATAATAAAAAAAACTATAAATTACAATAAGAAATACAGTTGATTCTAGTTAACTGGGCCATCCCTAATCAGGGTAGCCAACTCTTAAATAACAAAAAGAAGTAAATAAAATAGCTGGGATTCCCTTTGTATATTTGGGACACTATTCTGCTTAATTGGGACAGGAGACTGTTGCTGAACAGCTTCTAACTAGTGTCAGTCACATGCATGTTGTTTGGCTATTAGACACTACAATGTGCTTAGGGAAACAGATTTTAAATAGTGTCAGTTGCAAGTGCTTGTATTCAAAAAGCTGTGATTTTTGTCACTGATAATTGACCAGTAACAAGCAGCAAGACAATTCAGATTCTAGGGTGATATTTATTACTTTACTAATTCTGAAGCATTATTGGCTTTTAACATGCAAGATTCTATTGGTTATTAATAACTATTGTAGAGTAATTGAGTATGCAAATAAGGTTATAAAACAGCCTCAATGTTAGCAATTGGTCAATAGCTGTTGCCAGCTATTCAATTTCTGTATGTAAGTGCCATTCTTTTGTTCAAACTTACAAACAGTTTGGTTGCAGGGTTCAAGCTGTTCTCCTTATGTACAAGTAAATAAAATGTGATTGAGTAACAAGTACAAGTTTTCAGACGCAAACACGAGGAAATCTGCAGATGGTGGAATTTCAAGCAACGCACTTAAAAGTTGCTGGTGAATGCAGCAGGCCAGGCAGCATCGCTAGGGAGAGGTACAGTCGACATTTTGGGCCGAGACCCTTCATCAGGACTAACTGAAAGAAGAGATAGTAAGAGATTTGAAAGTGGGAGGGGGAGGGGGAGATCCAAAATGATAGGAGAAGACAGGAGGGGGAGGGATGAAGCCAAGAGCTGGAAAGTTGATTGGCAAAAAGGGATATGAGAGGATCATGGGATGGGAAGCCTAGGGAGAAAGAAAGGGGGAGGGGGGAATCCCAGAGGATGGATAAGGAGTATAGTGAGAGGGACAGAGGGAGGAAAAGAGAGAGAGAGAAAAAAATATATATATAATAATAATAAATAAATAACGGATGGGGTACAAAGGGGAGGTGGGGCATTAATGGAAGTAAGAGAAGTCAATGTTCATGCCATCAGGTTGGAGCCTACCCAGACAGAATATGTGGAATTAAAATGTGTGGCCACTGGGAGATCCTGCTTTCTCTGGCGGAACAGAGCATAGGTGTTCAGCGAAATGGTCTCCCAGCCTGCGTCGGGTCTCACCAATATATTGAAGGCTGCATCGGGAGCACCGGATGCAGTATATCACCCCAGCCGACTCGCAGGTGAAGTGTCGCCTCACCTGGAAGGACTGTCTGGGGCCCTGAATGGTGGTAAGGGAGGAAGTGTAAGGGCATGTGTAGCACTTGTTCCACTTACAAGGATAAGTGCTGGGAGGGAGATTGGTGGGAAGGGACGGGGGATGAATGGACAAAGGAATCACGTAGGGAGTGATCCCTGCGGAAAGCAGGGGGGGGAGGGCAAGATGTGCTTAGTGGTGGGATCCCGTTGGAGGTGGCGGAATTTACGGAGAATTATATGTTGGACCCGGAGGCTAGTGGGGTGGTAGGTGAGGACAAGGGGAACCCTATTCCAAGAGGATGGGGTGAGAGCAGAAGTGTGTGAAATGGGTGAGATGCGTTTGAGAGCAGAGTTGGTGGTGGAGGAAAGGAAGCCCATTTCTTTAAAAAAGGAGGATATCTCCTCTGTCCTGGAATGAAAAGCCTCATCCTGAGAGCAGATGCGGCGGAGATGGAGGAATTGCGAGAAGGGGATAGCATTTTTGCAAGAGACAGGGTGAGAAGAGGAATAGTCCAGGTAGCTGTGAGAGTCTGTAGGTTTATAGTAGACATGAGTAGATCAGCTGTCTCCAGAGATAGAGACAGAAAGATCCAGAAAGGGGAGGAAGGTGTCAGAAATGGACTAAGTAAATCTGAGGGCAGGATGAAAGTTGGAGACAAAGTTGATAAAGTCAACGAGCTCAGCATGCATGCAGGAAGCAGCGCCAATGCAGTCATCGATGTAGTGAAGGAAAAGTGGGGGACAGATACCAGAATAGGTTTGGAACATAGATTGTTCCACAAAGCTAACAAAAAGGCAGGCGTAGCTGGAACCCATACAGGTGTCCATGGCTACAACTTTAGTTTGGAGGAAATGGGAGGAGCCAAAGGAGAAATTATTAATAGTAAGGACCAATTCCGCTAGACGGAGGAGAGTGGTGGTAGAGGGGAACTGGTTAGGTCTGGAATCCAAAAAGAAGCGGAGAGCTTTGAGGCCTTTCTGGTGGGGGATGGAAGTATATAGGGACTGAACATCCATGGTGAAAATAAAGCGGTGGGGGCCAGGGAACTTAAAATCATCGAAAAATTTCAGAGCGTGAGAAGTGTCACAAACATAGCTAGGAAGGGGTTGAACAAGGGGGGATAAAACAGTGTTGAGGTATGCAGAAACAAGTTCGGTGGGGCAGGAGCAAGCCGAGATAATGGGTCTGCCTGGACAGGCAGGTTTGTGGATCTTGGGTAGGAGGTAGAAACGGGAAGTGCGGGGGGTGGGAACTATAAGGTTGGTAGCAGTGGATGGGAGATCCCCTGAGCAGATAAAGCTGGTGATAGTGTGGGAGACAATGACCTGGTGCTCCTTAGTGGGGTCATGATCGAGGGGTAAATAAGAGGAGGTATCCACGAGTTGACGCTGTGCCTCTGCAAGGTAGAGGTCAGGACACCAGACTACAACAGCACCGCCCCCCATCGGCGGGTTTTATAGTAAGGTTAGGATTAGTGCGGAGGGAGGGAGTGGAGAGCAGAGCGTTCAGAAGGAGTGAGGTTGGAATTGGAACAAGGTGCAGTGAAGTCGAGACGGTTGATGTCCCGTCAGCAGTTAGCAATAAAGAGATCCAGAGCAGGCAGAAGACCAGAGTGGGGTGTCCATGAAGAGGAGGAGGGTTGAAGACGGGAGAAGGGGTCATCGGTGGGGGTGGGAGAGTCCTTACCGAAGAAGTAGGCTCGAAGACGGAGCCGGCGGAAGAAGAGTTCAGCGTCATGGCGAACACGGAACTCGCTGACTTGCCAAAGAAGTAGGCTCGAAGAAGTTTTCAGAGTTCAGTTAATTTGCAAAGACACTAGCAGCCCCTATCAGGTAACCATTTTTAGTACCTGACCTTGGTGAACTAACAGCAAATGTCTAATCTATTGAAAATTGACAGCTCAAGGATGTCACTCATCGTTAAGGACCATGAATTTTATTTTCCCGGAGGTGGTCGCAAACTCAGATTTTGTGTCCAAGTTCAACCAAATTGCTGAACAATGGGGTTGTCAAACTGAAGAAGGTTACAGAAACCCTTGATCTGCATGCTTAGTTACAAACCTTATTAACTCCACAGAACGTGCCTTTACTTTTTTCCTCTATTTCAATTTTTATGTATGTTGTCTGGAAGTTTTGCTGAAATATTTGTATAATCTTGGAGGCAAAGTTGAGTGATCTTGTTTCTTTCGCTAAATATTCTGAAGACTTTTACTCTTTCTTGCTTTTAAGGGAAGTGACCAAAGTGTTAGCTTGATGCAGCAGACTGGAGAACTGATCTTCCCCAAGCATAAATTTTATCATGATGAATTGTTGCCATACAGCCCTTTAATGGCCTGGCTAAAAAGCAGCAAACCCATTATATTTAATGACTTATCTAAGGTATGTTTATTTGCCTGTCAAAAATGTGGTCTATAAGATATGAAGGCCAGCAAATTATGATGTAAATACATGATTACTTATTCATGTGACATTACTCTTTGCTTAACTATGATATTAATTCTGAATTGCAGAGCGGGACCATGTATAGTACTGAGAAATATACGGGTTTAGTATAGTCTGTCAAAGTAGTCTGAATAATCAGCTGTATCAATGGATGGCCATGTACATAATTGCAAATTAGAACTGAAATAAGAGATTTCAGTATCAAGCACATCTGATTCCACAACTTATGTTCTCATTTTCAAGGACTCTACAACCTATGTTATCAATATGATATGTTACTTATTTATCTATTAATATAATTTTATTTTACTTTTTATATTTGTACAGTGGTTTGTCAGCCTTTGTGTGTAGTTTTTAATTAATTTTATTGTGCTTCTTGTATTTACTGTGAATGCCAGCTAGAAAATGATTCCTAGGGTAGTATACGGAGACATATGTACTTTCATAATACATTAACATTGAACTTTTTGAAAACAATTTATGATGGAAGTTCTTAGTAGCTGTTTCTACCACACATAGAACAGTACAGCACAGTACAGGCCCTTCAGCCCACAATGTTGTGGCAACCCTCAAACCCTGCCTCCCATATAAGCCCCCACCTTAAATTCCTCCATATACCTGTCTAGTAGTCTCTTAAACTTCACTAGTGTATCTGCCTCCACCACTGACTCAGGCAGTGCATTCCCCACACCAACCACTCTCTGAGTAAAAAACCTTCCTCTAATATCCCCCTTGAACTTCCCACCCCTTACCTTAAACCCATGACCTCTTGTATTGAGCAGTGGTGCCCTGGGGAAGAGGCGCTGGCTATCCACTCTATCTATTCCTCTTATTATCTTGTACACCTCTATCATGTCTCCTCTCATCCTCCTTATCTCCAAAGAGTAAAGCCCTAGCTCCCTTAATCTCTGATCGTAATGCATACACTCTAAACCAGGCAGCATCCTGGTAAAGCTCCTCTGTACCCTTTCCAATGCTTCCACATCCTTCCTATAGTGAGGCAACCAGAACTGGACACAGTACTCCAAGTGTGGCCTAACCAGAGTTTTATAGAGCTGCGTCATTACATCGCGACTCTTAAACGCTATCCCTCGACTTATGAAAGCTAACACCCCATAAGCTTGCTTAACTTCCCTATCCACCTGTGAGGCAACTTTCAGGGATCTGTGGATGTGTACCCACAGATCCCTCTGCTCCTCCACACTACCAAGTATCCTGCCATTTACTTTGAACTCTGCCTTGGAGTTTGTCCTTCTAAAGTATACGACCTCACACTTCTCCGGGTTGAACTCCATCTGCCACTTCTCAGCCCACTTCTGTATCCTATCAATGTCTCTCTGCAATCTTTGACAATCCTCTACACTATCTACAACACCACCAACCTTTGTGTCGTCTGCAAACTTGCCAACCCATCCTTCTACCCCCACATCCAGGTCGTTAATAAAATTCACGAAAAGTAAAAGTCCCAGAACAGATCTTTGTGGGACACCACTCGTCACAATCCTCCAATCTGAATGTACTCCCTCCACCATGACCCTCTGCCTTTTGCAGGCAAGCCAATTCTGAATCCACCCGGCCAAACTTCCCTGGATCCCATGCCTTCTGACTTTCTGAATAAGCCTACCGTGTGGAACCTTGTCAAATCCATGTAGATCATATCCACTGCACTACCCTCATCTATATGCCTGGTCACTTCCTCAAAGAACTCTATCAGGCTTGTTAGACATGATCTGCCCTTCACAAAGCCATGCTGACTGTCCCTGATCTGACCATGATTCTCTAAATGCCCATAGATCCTATCTCTAAGAATCTTTTCCAACAGCTTTCCCACCACAGACATAAGGCTCACTGGTCTATAATTACCCGGACTATCCCTACTACCTTTTTTGAACAAGGGGACAACATTCGCCTCCCTCCAATCCTCCGGTACCATTCCCGTGGACAACAAGGACATAAAGATCCTAGCCAGAGGCTCAGCAATCTCTTCCCTCGCCTCATGGAGCAGCCTGGGGAATATTCCATCAGGCCCCGGGGACTTATCCGTCCGAATGTATTTCAACAACTCCAACACCTCCTCTCCCTTAGTATCAACATGCTCCAGAACATCAACCTCACTCATATTGTCCTCACCATTATCAAGTTCCCTCTCTTTGGTGAATACTGAAGAGAAGTGTTCATTGAGGACTTCGCTGACTTCCACAGCCTCCAGGCACATCTTCCCACCTTTATCTCTAATCGGTCCCACCTTCACTCCTGTCATCCTTTTTTTCTTCAAATAATTGAAGAATGCCTTGGGGTTTTCCTTTACCCTACTCGCCAAGGCCTTCTCATGCCCCCTTCTTGCTCTTCTCAGCCCCTTCTTAAGCTCCTTTCTTGCTTCCCTATATTCCTCAATAGATCCATCCTATCCCTGCTTCCTAAACCTCATGTATGCTGCCTTCTTCCACCTGACTAGATTTTCCACCTCACTTGTCACCCATGGTTCCTTCACCCGACCATTCTTTATCTTCCTCACCGGGACAAATTTATCCCTAACATCCTGCTAGAGATCTCTAAACATCGACCACATGTCCATAGTACATTTCCCTGCAAAAACATCATCCCAATTCACACCCGCAAGTTCTAGCCTTATAGCCTCATAATTTGCCCTTCCCCAATTAAAAATTTTCCTGTCCTCTCTGATTCTATCCTTTTCTATGAAGGAAGAACATCTGATAGAAGGATCTTTGACACTGTATTTGGAATTCATTACATCCTTTATGAATCCATAGAACAGGTGAAATCCAGAAAATGTTATGATTAGAGTATATTTTGATTGTTGCAAGTTTCCCCCTCTTAGCATTTTAATTCTCTGTTTCTTTTTCAACAGGTATATGCTGAAAGCATTAGAAAACTTTATGACAAGCAAGTCAAAGAATTCTTTGATTTAGTAAAGTTTAAACTGACTGGGATAAAGAATGGTGTGAAATTCAGTAAGTATGTTTAAAGAGACAATACCAGACAACAGGACTGACAGCAAAAAGCCTTATTATCATAGGAAAAATTTGTGACGCAGATATTACCATAGGCCTTCTGTCCTATGATACTTCCCATTCTCCCCTCCCCCTTTCTTTCTTCCCAGGCCTTCCATCCTATGATACTTTCCATTCTCCAGCCTTGTATTACTTTTGCCAATCAACTTCCCAACTCTTAGCTTCATCCCTGCCCCTCCTGTCTTCTCCTATCATTTCGGGTCTCCCCCTGCCCCTCCCACTTTCAAATCTCTTACTATCTTTTTTCCGTTAGTCCTAACAAAGGATCTCGACCTGAAACGTTGACTGTACTTCTTCCTATTGATGTTGCCTGGCCTGCTGCGTTCCACCAGCATTTTGTGTGTGTTGCTTGAATTTCCAGCATCTGCAGATTTTCTCGTGCTTTATGAAATGGATTTATGATAATTATTTAATTTTGCCTGCTCATTTTAAAGATTGATTTTAATTATAAACCTAAGTAACTTTGCCTTGTTATAGGCACAACAAATCATAAGAAAAATGTAAATGTATTTAAATTACAGCTTTCAGGCAGGACTGTCATACTCATTTTCTAAAACAAAAGGCAGTTTGAAATTTGAAATGAAATCAAAGGTACCAAAGTTTGAAAATAGTGTTCATTTTGCAAAATTTTATCTCAGCGATAAAAGTGAATGATTTGCCTTGTTCTGGATGCTTCTGCCTTTGAAAATGGACAAATAGAAACTATTAAAAACTTCAGTTATCTTAAACATCTTAGTACCTTAAAAATCCTTTAATTTTCCATGTTAAAGGAAATAAATACATACCAAATACAATCGTCCTCATTGATGAACTCTTTTATTTTCAGCGTCATTTTGACAAATATATCATTTGGCTCTTTCCTGGGATGTGATTCACAGGAAAAAATGCAGTACTGTAGCTGGAGTATAATGATCTTTATATCAACATAATACGTTTTGCCTGCTTGTGTTTCAGTCATCTTGAAGTAAAAACTTGTGTTCCATTTGTGTTTTGTACCACTTGACTAACTATTAGCAATTTCTAGATTTTCTCCAAAAGCCTTGACAAAAAGGCAAAGGAAAAAGTATCAAAGACAGGAAGGAAGCGATGATAGAACTGAGTGTGGGTGATGCATTAATAAAGTTATGTTAGCCATTAAGCAGTCACATTTATGAGATGCAGATTATGTCTATAAGTTAAGATAAATTGTTCAGTTTCCTGTAGAAGCCATTAGCTGGGAGACGGTATAGGGTCCTGACCAAATACATCACTATCCTTTATAGATGCTGCTTGATCAACTGCCTTCCTACAGCAGATTTGTTTTTGTTTTAATTCTGTATTCAACCTTCCAGCATCTGCAGTCTCTGCGTTTCTAAAGTTTGATATAGTATTAGATATTATCATTGTGCCATGTCGTTTGGCGTGAGTGATCGTGGTCGTATGACCATGATTGTTCTTGACAAATTTTTCCACAGAAGTGTTTGCCATTGCCTCTTCTGGGCAGTGTCTTTACAAAAAGGGTGACTCCAACCATATCAATACTTTTCAAAGAGAGTCTGTCTGATGTCAGTGGCCACATAACCAGGACATGTGATACCAGCTGCTCCTATGCCTTCATGTGACTCAGGTGCTACACCTTGCCTGAGGGTGACCTGCAGGCTAGCAGAGGGATGGAGTGCCTTACACCTTCTTTGGTAAGGACATATCTTCACCCCACCACTCGGTATCATTTAGACACCCCTATTTCTATGCTTTAATAGGGGTGTCTATATAATACTGTATCAAATGCAGATGCTGGAAGTTGGAACGTAGACAAGAAAAAACAAATTTGCTGGAACACAGCGGATCTAGCAGTATTTGTAGATCAAAATGATAAGTCAATGTATTAGGTCGGGACTCAGTACCAGGTCCCAACTAATGGCTTTAAAAGGGTGAACTATTTATTTTAACATGGACACAATCTGATTCTTATAAATATGACTATTTAATGGTTAACATAACCCTTAGGGAATATGTCACCCAGACTGTGTATTAATATAATAAGAAACAATTATGTTATCAAATATTTAACATACAAAATCTGGTTTCTCTGTTGTGTTGTGACTCTTAGAGATTCAGGAAAGTTTTGAAAAGCTGACTGCTTCCACATCCAATCTTCAGAAAACATTTTTCAGAAATTCTTTGTATGAGCATTTAGAATCAGAAACTGACTTAACAGATCGTGGAATCCTCGACAAGGTATAGCATGTTTCCAATCCTTTAGTTAAATACGTCAGCTTTATAATAGTCTTATCGGTACCATCACAGTTGGTCCAATGTATATTTAACTTTGAATTTTTTCTGATAAATGCATTACCTGTCCTTATTTGATCATTTGCATCAATGCTTAAAAATCAGCCGTATATTGTGAAAAATTCTACTGCGCACCATTTAAAAATTATTACCTAAAATGTCAATCATATAATGCAGTGTTCATGTACTACTCAGATTTGGGTTACATCTTTTATTTGTCTACTTGTCACTTCTGTATTTTAACATTATCCCCTTCTAAATGCTTTATTTTCACATGTGCTTTTGATCCCTTTTTCCATACACCTTATGATAGACTTAATTTTTTTTTAATTTAAAGCTTTCAGTTTCCCAGACTGCTTGATTATCACTGAAAAGTGATCTGGCTAAAATGTTACTTGCTGTCACTTTGTGTTGTTATGTGACATACTGTGTGTTTTCTGTTCTTTAACCAGTCTTCACTCCTTGCCAGGATATGACGGCTAATAATCTTTGAAGGCCTTCCGACAGGAACAAACTGTTTGGTGTACTGTACTATCTACATAGCAGCCAGGTGTCAAACAAGCCTGAGTGGGAGGGAGGAAAGAAGCTTGTTTTGTTTGTTGTGTTCTGTGTTGCTCTGCTGGGCATTATGGGTATGATATGTTGGCACCAGGGTGTGTGGCCACACTTGTGGTCTGCTCCCAGCACATCCTTAGGTTGCTAACACAAACAACACATTTCATTGTATGTTTCAATGCACATGTAACAAATAAATCTGAATCTGTATTCTTATCAGATCTCAAAGTTCATTCATTATCGAAGTATTTATGCAGTATACAACCCTGAGATTCATCTCCTAACAGGCAGCCACGAAACAAAGAAATCCAAGGAATCTGTTGAAGAAAAACATCACCTTCTGCCCCACACACAAAAGCAAGTCACACAAATGGGAACAAGAACATCAACCCCCCACCCCCTGCGCAAAAAACAAACAACAATAAGAAAGAATGAGCAAAAACACAATATAAAACACAAAATCAAGGTAGTCTATATTCAGTCAGATTTGTCAAGCATTCTACTGTTATTGACAGTAGTTAGCCTAATTTCAAGGTTTAGTCATTCCTCAAACGTGTGTTTTGGCTTCTAGCAATAGTATTCTACATCTTTGTTTTGATTCACGATGGTGTTAAGATACCATTTTCATGATGAATTTCATAATTTTACGAGTAAGGATTTATAGTTTGGTCAGAATGTCTTTCCATTCATATATTGAGTAAGTTTTCTTGATAAGGTGATCAGGGTTGGTGCCTTAGTAATCAGAATCAGGTTTATTATCACCGGCACATGACCTGAAATTTGTTAATTTAGCAGCAGCAGTTCAATGCAATACATAATCTAGCAGAGAGAAAAAAATAAATAAAATTTTAAAAATAGTAAATAATCAAGTAAATAAATTACATATATTGAATAGATTTTTAAGAACATGCAAAAACAGAAATACTGTATATTTTTTGAGAAGTGAGGTAGTGTCCAAAGATTCAATATATGTTTAGGAATCAGATGGCAGAGGGGAAGAAGCTGTTCCTGAATCGCTGAGTGTGTGCCTTCAGGCTTCAGCACCTCCTACCTGATGGTAACAGTGAGAGAAGGACATGCCCTGGGTTCTGAAGGTCCTTAATAATGGACACTGCCTTTCTGAGACACTACTCCCTAAAGATGTCCTGGGTACTTTGTAGGCTAGTACCCAAGATAGAGCTGACTAGATTTACAACCTTATGCAGCTTCTTTCGGTCCTGTGCAGTAGCCCCTCTCCATACCAGGCATTGATGCAGCCTGTCACAATGCTCTCCACAGTACAACTATAGAAGCTTTTGAGTGTATTTGTTAACATGCCATATCACAAGACAAGACAAAGGAACAGAAGTAGGCCATTCGGCCCATCGAGTCTGCTCTGCAGCTCCCCCATGAGCTAAACTATTCACCCATCTAGTTCCAATTTCCAGCTTTTTCCCCATATCCCTTGATACCCTGACTAACTAGATACCTGTCAATCTCCTCCTTAAACACCCTCAATGATCGGGCCTCCACAGCCATATGTGGCAACGAATTCCACAAATCGACGACCCACTGGCTAAAAAAATTTCTCCTCATCTCTGTTTTAACTGGGTACCCTCTAATTCTAAGACTATGGCCTCTTGTCCTGGACTCACCCACCAAGGGAAACAACCTTTCCACATCTACTCTGTCCAACCCTTTCAACATTCGAAACGTTTCTATGAGATCCCCTCTCATTCTTCTATACTCTAATGAACACAATCCAAGAGCCGACAGACGCTCCTCATATGTTAGCCCCTGCATTCCAGGAATCATCCTCATAAATCTTCTCTGAACTGTCTCCAACATCAATATATCCTTTCTAAGATAGGGGGCCCAAAACTGCACACAGTATTCCAAATGAGGTCTCACTAATGCCCCATAGAGCCTCATCAACACCTCCTTACTCTTATACACTATTCCTCTTGAAATGAATGCCAATCCAACTTGGTGGTTAACCTTTAGGGTATCTCATCTGCCATTTCTTTGCCCACTCTCCTAAACTGACTAAGTCTCTCTACAGCCTTTCCATTTCTTCAACATTTCCTGCTCCTCCACCTATCTTGGTGTCATCCGCAAACTTGGCCACAAAACCATTTAATCAATGATCCAAATCATCGATATACATCGTAAAAAGAAGCGGCCCCAACACCGACCCCTGTGGAACACCACTAGTAACCGGCAACCAATCAGAATAGGATCCCTTTATTCCCACCCTTTGCTTCCTGCCTATCAGCCAATGCTCCACCCATTTCAATATCTTTCCTATAATTCCATGGGCTCTCGTCTTATTAAGCAGCCTCATATGCGGCACCTTATCGAAGGCCTTTTGAAAATCCAAATACACAACATCCACAGCCTCTCCCTTGTCAATCTTATTCGAGATTACCTCAAAAAATTCCAATAAGTTGGTAAGGCAGGATCTTCCCTTCATGAAACCATGCTGGCTTCGGCCTATCTTGTCATGCACCTCGAGGTATTTCATAACCTCGTCCTTGAGGATTGACTCCAATATCTTTCCAACCACCGATGTCAGACTAATAGGTCTATAATTTTCTTTTTGCTGCCTCTTTCCTTTCTTAAATAGCGGAACTACATTTGCGACCTTCCAGTCCTCCGGAACCATGCCAGAGTCTATTGATTCCTGGAAGATCATTTCCAATGCTTCCACAATCTCCAAAGCCACCTCCTTCAGAACCCCTGGGTGCACCTCATCCGGGCCGGGAGACTTATCTATTCTTAGTCCACTTAGCTTCCCAAGCTCTTTCTCTCTAGTTATCTTGACTGTACCTAATTCTATTCCCTGATACCACTGGCTATCAGGTATATTGCTCATGTCTTCCACTGTGAAGACTGATGCAAAATACTCATTCAGTTCCTCCGCCATCTCTTTGTTATCCATTATAATTACTCCAGCATCATTTTCAATCGGTCCCATATCTACCCTTGTCACTCTTTCACTCTTCATATATTTAAAAAAACTCTTAGTATCCTTATTTCTGTTAATCGCCAACTTCCTTTCATAATTCATCTTTTCTTTCCTAATGACTTTCTTAGTTTCTTTCTGTAAGTTTTTAAAGGTCTTCCAGTCCTCATTTTTCCCGCTAATTTTTGCTTCCTTGTACGCCGTTTCTTTTGCTTTTATTTTTGCCTTAACCTCTC
Organism: Mobula hypostoma; assembly: GCF_963921235.1. Classification (NCBI taxonomy): domain Eukaryota; kingdom Metazoa; phylum Chordata; class Chondrichthyes; order Myliobatiformes; family Myliobatidae; genus Mobula; species Mobula hypostoma. The sequence continues at coordinate 82,855,896 of NC_086106.1, forward strand.
TCGTTAGCCACATTTGTGCCATTTTTCCATTCATGATTTTCTTTTTTCTTGGAATATATTTTTCCTGCATTTTCCTTATTTCTTGTAGGAATTTCATCCAATTCTGCTCTGCCGTCCCTCCATTTAGTTTACTTTTCCAATTGACTTGGGCCAGTTCCTCTCTCATACCACTGTAATTTCCCCTGTTCCACTGAAATATCGATACACCTGATACCAGCTTCTCCTTTTCAAATTTGAAACTGAACTCAATCATATTATGATCACTACTTCCAAGAGGTTCCTTTACCTCCAGCTCCCTAATCGCCTCAGCTTCGTTACACAGCACTCAATCCAAAACAGCCGGTCCCCTGGTGGGCTTCTGGACAAGTTGCTCCAAAAAGCCATCCTGTAGGCATTCTACAAACTCCCTCTCCTGAGATCCATTACCTTCCCGACTTTCCCAATCCACTTTCATATTAAAATCCCCCATAATTATCATGACATTGCCCTTCTGACACGCTTTTTCTATTTCCAGCTGCAACTTGTAGTCCACATCCCGACTGCTGTTTGGAGGCCTGTATATAACTGCTATTAGTGTCTTTTTACCCTTGCCATTTCTTAATTCTATCCATAAGGATTCTACCTCTTCTGATCCTATGTCCCTTCTTTCTATTGATTTGATATCGTTACTTACCATAAGGGCCACGCTACCTGTTTTATCTACCTTCCTGTCCTTCCTGTACACTGTGTATCCTGGGATATTCAGCTCCCAATCACATCCATCATTTAGCCATGACTCGGTGATGGCCACAATGTCATACCTTTTAACCTGCAGCTGTGCAGCAAGGTCATCCACTTTATTTCTAATGTTGCGTGCATTTAAGTACAGTACATTTAGATCGGTACCTGTTGCCACTTGTGCTATATATCTATTTTGCAGCAAATTATCCTGTATATTCACCGGCCTGTCCTTCTTACCATCTTTGCTGCACAGTATTTTTGACTTATTTCTATTTTCCTCTTCCTCGATCCTAACACCTTGGTTTTCTTCCCCTTGCCAACTTAGTTTAGACCCTCCCTAACAGCTATATTAAACAATCCTGCTAGGATATTAGTACCTTTTGAGTTCAGGTGTAATCCATCTTTTTTGTACAAGTCATACCTTCCCCAAAATAGATCCCAATGATTCAAGAATTTGAAATCCTGCCCCCTGCACCAGTTACTTAGCCACACATTCATCCGCTTAATTTTGCTATTCTTACCATCATTAGCTTGCAGCTCAGGCAGCAACCCTGATATTATTACTCTGGAGGTCCGGCTTTTCAATTTTCTTCCTAGCTCCCAGTAATCTTTCTTCAGGACCTCCTCTCTTTTTCTGTCTATGTCATTGGTACCAACATGTACCAAGACTTCCGGCTGCTCGCCCTCTCTCCTCAGAATATTCTGGACTCGATCTGAGACATCCCGTACCTTGGCACTAGGGAGGCAACACACCATCCGGGTATCCTTGTCCGGCTCGCAGAATCTCTTGTCCGTCCCCCTTACGATGGAGTCCCCTATAACTACTGCATTTCTTCTTGCTCTCTTGATTTTGGTACTGGGTAGAATGCTAGAGTCTCGTTCACTGTGGTCCTCCTCTGTCAGGTCTGCCTCTTCAACAGAATCCAAAACGATATATCGATTTCTGAGGGGGACTGTCACAGGGGTGCTATCCACTACCTCTCTATAGGTAGTATCTATCACCTCCTCACTTTCCTTAATTAGCCGAACTCCTAGTAAAGTATAGCCGCTGTCTTGCCTTCTTTATAACTACATTGATATGTTGGGACCAGGTTAGATCCTCAGAGATCTTAACACCCAGGAACTTGAAGCTGATCACTCTCTCCACTTCTGATCCCTCTATGAGAATTGGTATGTGTTCCTTCGTCTTACCCTTCCTGAAGTCCACAATCAGCTCTTTCGTCTTACTGACGTTGAGTGCCAGGTTGTTGCTGCGACACCTCTCCACTAGTTGGCATATCTCACTTCTCTCTTCACCATCTGAGATTCTACCAACAATGGTTGTATCATCAGCAAATTTATAGATGGTATTTTGAGCTATCCCTAGCTACACAGTCATGTATGTATAAAGAATAGAGTAGTGGGCTAAGCACACACCCCTGAGGTTCACCAGTGTTGATTGTCTGCGAGGAGGATATGTTATCACCAATCCGCACAGATTGTGGTCTTCCAGTTAGGAAGTCGAGGATCCAATTGCAGGGGGAGGTACGGAGGCCCAAGTTCTGGATCAGGATTGTGGGAATGATTGTATTCCCCTAATAGTCTTGGATTCATTTGACATTCAACAGTCAGCTCACTCACATTTAAACCATCTGGCTGCCAAACCTTTTGGAAATAAAAAAAAACATTATTGTCAACTTATGTCTTGGAAGTACTATTTTTATTATATATGTTATTTTGGCTTTTTGCATAGTGTCTTAAAACAAACAAGATGTTTTGCTTTGTGTCTTCAACAAACCTATTTTCTAGCATACTATGTTATTTAAAAAAACAAGGTATCTATTTTGGTATTTAAATAAATCAAGTTGTTTCCGTGACAAGGCACGACAGCACCTCTACTTTCTTCGAAGTTTGTGTAGATTCAGCATGTCACCGGAAACTTTGACGAACCTCTGTAGATGAACAGTGGAGATTATCCTAACTGGTTGTATCATGGCCTAGTATGGAACACCAATGCTCAGGAGTAGATAGGCTACAGAAAGTGGTGGATACACCCAGTCCATCACAGACAAAGCCCTCCTCACTACTGAGTACATTTACCTAGCACGATATCATTAAGAAAATATCATCAAACACCTCCACCATCCAGGCCATGCCCTCTTCTCACTACTATCATCGGGCAAGAGGCACAAAAGTTTGGGTCCTACACCACCAGGTTAAGGAACAATTATTACCCAATAACCATCAGGCTCCTGAACCATTTTGGACAACTTCAGCCACCACTACTCTGAACTGATTCTGTACCCTGCAGACTCGCTTTCACTGTCTTCTTTTGCATGTTGATTGTATATGTGTGCCTGTTTATCTTAAAATTCTATTGAATTGCTTTAACTGCCTAAAGAAAATGAATCTCAATGTGGTATATGGAAACATGTATGTTTTTTGATTATAAATTTACTCTGAACTTTGAACTTAGACTTTCTATTGGAAAAAAAATAGTTGTCTATGCATCTGTTCACAGCATTAATGTACAATAAACTGACTTTAAATATTTTGCTTCTTTTTTGGCTTGTATGCAATTATCAAGGCAAAAGATGACCAGGACAAGGAATGGAGCACTTCCTCATTTTGTACAGAGGTATGGCTTAAACTTAATAAAAATATTATTGTACCAATATACTTTCTCATTGCTTTCAATATATCATTTGAACAGATTAATTTCCCATAAATGAAGAACAGTACTATACCATTGTCAAAAATATATGGTCGGCATTTTGAGTATTTTCAATTATTATGTTGAGTTTCCATTATCTGAAATGCAAGAACAAAAGAAAATGAGTAGGATTAGGCTGCCAGGCTCCTTAAGTCTGCCCATCATTCAATATGATCATGGGTGTTCTATGCTGGACTCAACTCTCCACTGTACCTGTTCCCTACTACCCTCAGTTTATCAGTCTTTCAATTATCTATCTGCATGCACTTTAAAAATATCCGATGTTCTAGCCTCTACCAGACTCAGAGGCAGAGAGATCCAGAGATTCACATCCTCTGCATTAGGTCACCGCTCATTTTCGTAAACTCCCAGGAATACAGACCAATCTGTCTAATCTCTCTGGAGAAGAAAGCACATTCATCTCAGGAATTAGCCTTGTGAAACTACTTTGGAACCGCCTTTATCCTTTTTATAGATAGGGGAACCAAACCTCTGCACTGGATTCATGTGTGACTTCACCAAAACCCTATACAACTGTCAGACTCAAACTCCAACACCCTCACCATAAAGACCAACTTTCCATTTGCCTCCTTTTTAGATTTACTTGCAAACTTTTTATAATTTATGCACAAGAATACTTAGATACCTAGATTTGCTGACGATACCACACTAATAGGTATCATATCGGACTGTGATGAGGCAGCCTATAGGGAGGAGGTACAGCATTTGACAGAATGGTGTTGTCATAATAACCTGGACTTGAACATCACAAAAACCAAGGAGCTGATAGTAGACTTCAGGAAATCAAAGCGCGTCAAGCACTCTGCTCTGCACATATACAGGAAAGAGGTGGAGAGAGTAGAGAGTTTCAAGTTCCTCGGCGTCCACATCTCGGCTGACCTCACCTGGACTGCCCATATCTCTTATCAGGTAGGGAAGGCCCAACGGAGGCTAGACTTCCTAAGGAAGCTAAAGCACGCTCTCCTCCCTCATCACCTGCTGATCAACTTCTATCGGACAACTATAGAGAGCCTCCTGACGTATTGCTGTACAGTGTGGTTTGCCAGCTGCACAGAACAGAACAGGAAGGACTTGCAGCGGGTGGTAAGGGTAGCAGAGCGGGTTATTGGCACAACATTACCCTCCCTCAGAGACATTTATACTGGCAGACTTCAAAAGAAGGCTACTTGTATTTCAAAGGATCCCACTCATCCTAGACATCACCTGTTTTCCCCTCTACCTTCTGGGAAGAGATACAGAGCATTAAGGACGAAAACAAAGAGACTCCTTAACAGCTTCTACCCACAAGCAGTGAAATGTATACCACCCCCTTCCCTTCTCCTGCCCCACCTCCTAAGATGGCGGCAGCTAAATGCATCACACTTCCAGGAATGGCAGGTGTGCAATAGTCCTACCCCCCCATCCATATATTATTAATTTTGTACTGCACTCCTGAGGTTTTAGAGTTTATTTTATGAATATATTCTTTGTCATGCTGCAAAACGTTGAGCTGCTAAACTGTGTTTCATTGCTCCACAACAATGACAATAAAGATATTCTATTCTATTCTATTCTATACCTCTAAACTTCACTCACAAGCAGTCTCACTCCACTGAGGTAATCTGCAGTTTGATTCCTCTCACTTCAATACATCACTTCTCACTGCCCCACATTAAATTCCAGTTGCCAGATTTTCCTATATCTCATTGCAAAATCAATGTCCTCATCACAATATGCCCAATCCAACTATTTTCATATTATTGACAAACTTAGTAGTCTTGCCTTTCATATCTTCCTCCAGATCTTGAATGTAAATAGTGAACAATCGAGGCCCAAGATCTGTGGGATACTCCACTAGTTACATTTGTCCAGCCTGAAAAGGACCAATTTCTTCCAACTCTGTTCTTTGTGACCACCAGTTTTCCATCCATGTTAAAACATTTCCTCCACTACATGGGCTCTTAATTTATGCACCAGCCTCTTATGCAGCACTGTTACGAGAATCACCCTTTGTAATAATGATCAAGAATGCACAGAGAGAGAACCTGTAATTACCGCTAAGTACCTTTATCTCAATGGAAGAACACGTGAACCTACATAACCAATATCTGTGTACACACCAGCTACGTTTTCCTGACTTCCATGAATAACGAACAGAAAATGTAATACCAGTTAAGACGAAGTTTCTGCTGCTGGCCACATGTTCTTTGCTATCCTGTTTCAAATCTCCATGTGTCCGTGGGGTACCTCACATCCACAATAGTTGGTCTCCTACAGAGTTATTGCCACCACTCCACTTGAAGCGTCTGCTTTTATATTAATTTCTTGCCAATTCAAATAATGCATTTCAGAGTCAATAGCTGACGTTTAACAGCTTTTTATTGGCTCTTCTCCAGACCAGCATCCATTTATTGCCCTCTTTCCAGCAAGTGACAATCAATAATTTATGGCTGTTTGTGCTCAATCAGCCACCAGCTCAAATCACACAGACCAACATTCACAAACCTGCATGTTATATCCAACCAAAGACAATCTCACAAATAACTTCTTATTTAGAAATGATCCCTGGTTCAGCAGACTACCTGAGGTATCACTGTGTCGACTTTAAAACATCAAGCCAAGTGACACACAAAATAGAGAACACAATCTCTTCATAAAATGGCCCTCCATCTCCTTCTTCATGGCAAGGACAAAGGCAATTAGTCCATCTGCTTCCACTGTCCTTGATTAATTTGAATGCATTGATTTGTAGACTGCAGGTCTTTCTGGCCAACAGCACCTTATCATATGTTCTTTGGAAATTTAAATACGCAACATATACAGGTTCCCTTCTGTCAACAGTCATTAATGTTCTCAAAGAATTTGAGCAAATTCGTCAAATATGTTTACCCTGCATAAAAGCATGTTGACTATGTTTTATTATATTCAGCTTTCCCAAATTGGCAGTTATTTCCTCACTTATATATGGCTCTAGTGTCTTGCCAACAATATATTTCTAACTATGTGGCATGTAGTTTTCTGCTTTTCCTCTTGCACTCTTTCTGAACAAGGGAGTGATATTGGCTGTTTACCAATCTTCTGAAAACTTCCAAACAGTGAGTGCATTACCTCTGCAGCTATTTCCTTTTAAATCTATGGGTTCAAGCCACTGAGCCCTGGTGATTTGTTTGTGAATTTCCCTGTGATTGTGATTTTTACTTGTTCTTCCTTGTTGCTTGAAGTCAGTCTGCCTTTCATCTAAGGGATAATTGCAATAACCTCGAAGACTGAAGCAAAATTGTTTTATTTTATCTGTCATTTCTTTATTACTTCACCAGCCTCATGCTCTAGAGGTTCCAAATCTACCTTGGCTGCCATCATAAACACTATAAAATTTGCAGATGTTGGAAATCCAAAGCAACGTACACGAAATGCTGGTGGAACTCAGCAGGCCAGGCAGCACCTATGGAAAAGAGTAAACAGTCAACGTCTCAGGACGAGACTCTTCTTCCGGACAATGTCTGGCCTGCTGAGTTTCTCCAGAATTTTGGGTTGGCTGCCATCATTCCCATTTTATATCCATAAAAAGGTTACTTTGATTTGATATTACATTCAAGTTTTCTCTTAAAAATCAATTTTCTTTCTCCTTGTGACTCTTTTAGTCTTTCACTGATGGACCTTAAATCATCCCTTGCTATGGTGTATGTTCTACTTTTCAATTTTGCATTATCCTTGACTTCTTTATCATGGAGTCCCTCTTTTATAATTGGATAAATACCTGCTGAGTGTTATGGATCAGCTGTCTCAATCTCTGCCACTATTTATCCTGTCTCTAAGCTTATTTTTCCCAGTCCACCTTGGAGATTGCCTCTTCAATTCCATAATTTATATTGAAGATGGTGGTTTTGGACCTGTGGTATTTACTCTCAAACTGCATAGTCGGGTTTAATATCAATAGCATATGTCCTGAAATTTGTAGTTTTGCAGAAGTACGTTGCAATACATAGTATAAAGCTGTACATTACAATACAAAGCATATGAAAAATTAAATAAGTAGTGCAAAAAAGAGGATGAAAGGTGTATAAGATAATAAGAGGCCTAGAAAGAGCAGACAGCCAGCACCTTTTCTCCAGGATGCCAAAGGCTAATACAAGAGGACATACTTTTGGGGTGATTTGAAGAAAGTATAGAGGGATGTCAAACATTGTTCTTTTATACAGAGAGTGCATGGAACGTACTTCTGGTGGTAGAGGCAGATACAATAGTGACATTTAAGAGACTCTTGGTATATGGATGCAAGAAAAATGGAGGGCTGTGTGGGAGCGAAAGGTTAACTTGATCTGAAATATGTTAAAAGGTTGGCACAATTCCTAGGCTGAAGGACCTGTTCTGAGACACAAATCTTACGGTTACAGTGTTTTATTAGTATAGGTCAGACAAGGTCGGTGTGTTCCATCAAGCAAGGAGAGTAAAGTAACAGAGTAAATAACAGTGGCAAAGGAACCCATAAGGATGCTACAACTACAGGAGATTCTGCAGTTGCCTGAAATCTAGAGCAACACACACAAAATGCTGGATAAATACTCCAGGTCAGACAGCATCTATGGAAATGAATAATCAGCATTTCAGCCAAGGTGCTTCATTGGGATATATGCTATCCTTTTATACTGCAAACTGTTCTGGACCAGTTTTAGATAAGAAACCTATTTAATTAGTACTGACTGAATCACACTAAAGCTTTGCAGACAAAAGAACTACAGTATAGAAATATCGAACCAATGTGCTACAGGTTACTAAAACTTTAAAAGCAAACAGGTGATTATACAAACATCTAAGCAAGTATAGGAAACCTAAACCTCCAAGAAAACATACAGTAACAAGCAACTAATCCTAATCCAACACTTGCTTGTTGTCTAATTTTCTTAAATATGAAGAAAGGTTACTCTGAACAATTAATATTTTCGTAAGTGTTGCTTCCTTGGATTTTTTTTTTGTTTATGATAGACCACTTGAAGCTGAGTGCAAATATAATTTCAGACTGCTTGTACCATGTAGGAATTTGGAGAAACAAGTAATTGACTTTTATTGAATATAATATGCTTAATTGCATAATAGTGCTGACGCTTTGCAAAAGTTCAACTAAGCTAAATAAAAGTATTGGTGATTTTCATTTGTGTTCAGTGTTTCAGGCTTAAGTGTCCAACAATAATCAGCCATCATTAATAGATTCCAGTTGCCTTGGCACTGTTTCTCCATGACTGCAATGTCCTGGTGAAACTTTTCACCATGCTCATCACTGACAGTGCCAGGATTTGCAGGGAAGAAGTCTAAATGGGAATGCAGAAAATGAGTCTTTAGTGACATGTTGCACTTCATGGTTTTGTATGCTTGAAGCATGTTGTCATCCAGCTGCGTGTAGTTTGCTGCACTGCAATTCCCAAGAAAACTTTTAACAACATTGAAGTTCTTTGAATTGCTTGTCAGTGATGACCTGTTAGATTTGTGGACCAACAAAAATGCCTTCCTTAATCTTGGCATCAGTTATTCTGGGAAACATCTATCTCAAATATCAAAATCTTTTATGGAAATTTATAGCCTTTCTAAAACCCATCCTGCCATGCAGCATCTGCCCTGCCTAAGCATGCCCAGGCATGCCTGGACAATATAGCAAACTTTTCAGCTGACATTGTGGGCAGCATGGTAAATGACTTGAATTATGAATTGAAATAACAAAAATATAGGCAATTTCAAAAAGATAGTGCATGATGAGGAAATTTGATGGTGATTTTCATGATCAGCAGGCCAAATTCCATAAGATACACTCAAGTATATTCAGGAAGCAAAATCTTTGTTGTCCAGTGTTATCAATCTGAGATATTAACCTTGTTTCTCTGTTGGCAGAGTCTGTTTGAATTACTATTTCCAGCAATTTGGGGTTTTGTCGTAAATTGGAGAATGTCCACTGTCTTCTGTGGCATAATGTTTGCTTACTTCATTACGCCGATCACCGTAAATGCTTTGCTGCTTTGATCAGGTTATCCACTAAATTTGTTTTCACAGCCACTTTCAACAGTGACTGTATCTAGCACAGACATATTTCTTTTTTTTTTAATTTTATTTTTATTTGGATAAGGAGTTCACAATTATCATGTACTTTTTTCACACATATAACCTTTTCCATTTTTTATATGTATAAAACTACAATTATTTATACATTCTTAAGTACACATTGAGATGATATAAAAGGAAAATAAACATTTAAAAAGATAATTATGTACTGTGGTAAATCTAACCTATTAGGCTAAGTAATGAAATTAGTTGTTAAGAAAAATGGTAATAATAGTTTCCATACAACCCTTCTGGACCACTTCCACTGGTCCAAAATGTTGCATACAAGCCTATATACCAACCATTGTAGGTGTTTATATCCCAATTTGTTCGTGCTTGTTCCTGCCCGCAGACATAATTATCCAATCCCTATGTACTTATTTACTTAATTTTTTCATTTTTTTTATCCCTTTCCCAAATCTTTCCCTTTACTTGTGTTAATTCTCTATTTTCCAAAAAAAAACAAACATTTAGACTAGGGGTGCTTACGTTAGCAATATTACTGTGTTGATGAGAAGAGCAATATAAATCATTAGGAGAGTCATCTAAAGTCTGCTCGCATTGGGGTTATATATTCAATCCATTTATTCCAGATTTGATAAAATGTTTCTTTTTGAGTTCTCAGGGAGTAAGTCAACTTTTCCATTTTAAATATTTCCAAGATAATTTCGTACCAATCTTCTAATGTAGGTGGTATTGGATTTAGCCATTTTCTAGTGATTGATTTCTTACTTGCCGCTAAGAGGGCCTGCAGCAACTTTATATCTTCCTTCTGTTCAAGGAACAATACATGCCCCAAATAGAGTGTCTCAAAGTTCAGAGGTATCTGGGACCTAAGTACCTTAACTAATGTTCTATGAATACCTTCCCAAAATAGACTTAATTTAGGGCAATCCCAGAAAATATGAAAATGATTTGCCTCCTTGGAGCCGCACCTTCTCCAACACATCACATTTGTATCTTTATATTTTTCCTGATACGGGGTCTTGAAGTATCTTATAATGTTTTTCCAACAATGTTCTCTCCAAGTCAAAGAATTAGTCGAGGACCATTGAAAGCTGCAGATTTTCCCCCAAGCCTCCTCTGAAAGTACCAACCCCGCTTCTTTCTCCCACTTCTCTTTAATATACAGTGTATTTACATTTTTAGCATGGGAGAGTGCATTATATAGGCGAGAAACTGATTTACTAGGTATTGAACTGCAAGCCGAATTCAGAATCTTGAAAAATTCTAATTCTACTGTTGATAGGTCTGTATATCTACAACTCTGGTTAACATAGTTTCGTATTTGAAGGTACCTAAAAAAGTCATTATGTTCTAGGCCATGTTTGTCCTGCAGGATTTGGAAACTTTGTAATACTCTTTTATCTATAAATGAGAGGTAGGTTGTAAGACCTTTCTTTATCCATAGCTCAAATCTTTTATCTCCTCTGTTGGGAAGGAATTCGGTATCATATGCACACCATCTAAAGAGTTTTAACATGTTATTAATTCCACATGAATTAACCACCTTCTGCCATATTTTTAATGTAAGATTTATCCAAGCATTATTAAATTTTTCCAACTGGGCCATCAATCCTTTGTCAGCTATTGAGGCCTGAAGAGGAAAACTGTCAACTAATCCAAATTCTATTTCCTTCCATCTAGCCTTATATTCCCTATTACACCAATATAACAGAGGGGTTATCTGTGAGGCATAAAAATAATTTCTCAGGCAAGGAAGAACCATACCTCCTCCTTCCTTCCCTAACTGTAAGGCGTTATATCGAATTCTAGGTTTCCTTCCTTGCCAAATGAAGCGGGAAATCCATTTGTCCCATTCCCTGAATTGATTATCATCCACCTCCACTGGTAAAGTACGGAAAAGATATAATAACCGAGGAAGAATATTCATTTTTATAGTATTTATCCTTGAATTTAAACTTAAAAAGGGGATAAGATTCCATCTATGCATATCTGCTTTTATCTCTGAGATTAATGGCCCATAATTTACCTGTGACAGTGTTGAAAGATCCTTCGGCAGGGTTATTCCTAAATATTTTAATGATTTAGCTTCCCACTTAAGATCGTATGTATCCTGCAATTTTTTGGATGGTGTATAATTTAGGGACATAACCTGCGTTTTCTTTACATTTATTTTATAACCTGATATTTTCCCAAAGTCATCCAACAGTGTAAACAATCCTATAAATGATTTTTCTGGTTCACTCAGATAGACCAAAACATCATCTGCGAATAACGCCACTTTCTGTTCAATCCCTGCCACCTTGATACCTTTCACGATTTCGCTCTGTCTTATTAGTTGGGCAAGTGGTTCAATATATAGCGCAAAAAGGAGAGGAGAAATTGGGCATCCCTGTCTAGTGCCTCTCTCTAAAATGAAGGAGTCAGAGAGGTCCCCATTTATCTTAATTCGGGCTGTAGGGCTGTCATATAGAGTCTGAATTACTTTAATAAACCTTTCTTGAAAGCCGAATCTTCCTAACACTCTGTATAGGAATGCCCAACTAACCGAATCAAAAGCTTTCTCAGCGTCCAATCCTACTACCATTGTCTCTGTCTCGTTCTTATTAACCTGTTCTAATATGTGCAGAGTTCTCCTTATGTTGTCCTGTGTTTGTCTTTGTTGAATAAATCCAGTCTGGTCTAAATGGATTAGGCCAGGTAAAAGCTTTTCCAATCTGCGCGCTAATATAGATGTAAATAGTTTGTAATCTAAATTAAGAACACTAATTGGCCGATAATTGCCACATTCTAGTTTATCTTTACCCTCTTTAGGAATAACTGAAATAATCGCTTCTCTCCAGGAAGGTAGAGTTTCTCCTCTCTGCAAGATCCAATTAAAGGTGTTAAGTAGTAATGGGGCTAACTGTGTCTTCAGGGACTTGTACCACTCTGAGGTAAACCCATCAGAACCCGGGGACTTTCCAGCCTTTAACCTAGAGATGGCCACGTTCAGTTCTTTGACAGTTACTGGTTCTAATAAACTTTCATTTTGTAAATCTGTAAGTTTAGGTAGATCTAAAAAATTCAATACACTGTCTATATAGGGCTCATTGGGGGCCCGGGGTTGGGAGTACAGCTCTCGATAATATGTTTCAAAACTCTCTTGAATTTCCCTTTTGTACTCTCCACAAGCTTTGTCTTTGGATTCTTTATTTTATGAATTGTATTGTCTGCTTGTTGTTTTCGTAATTTATATGCTAATAATCTAGCTGATTTACCTCCTACTTCATAATTCTTTTGTCTCAGGTAAAGAAAATTTCTTTGAGTTTCCAACGTATAAATATCATCAATTTCACTTTGCAATTTCCTAATTTCCTATTTTCGATTTGAATTACTTTTGTTGCTATCTACAACTTGAAGTTGTTTTAATTTTCCTTGAAGGTCTGCTAATTTTTGTACATTGATTTTTTTCATGTGAGTAGTAATGGAAATAATTTTCCCTCTCAGTACAGCTTTCAATGTATCCCATAAAATCACTGGTGATGTTTCTCCCGTGTCATTAAGGTCTAGATATTCTTTGATTTCTCCCCTTAATCTCTCCATTACTTTCAGGTTATTGAGTATATGTGAGTTTAGCCTCCATAGTGTTTTCCTCATTTTCCTTTCCAGGATTAGAGACATAGAGACTGGGCTATGATCCGACAGATCAATTGTTGCAATATTACAGTTTTTTATCCTGAGTCTATCTGTATTAAAGATAAAGAAATAGTCTATCCTTGAATAGGCTGAATGAGGGAAAGAGTAATATGTATAATCTTTACTAGTAGGGTGTAATTCCCTCCAGACATCTATAATTCCCAACTCCTCCATCAATGAATTCACTTTCCGAGTCAGAGGTTTATTCTGAGTAACTATTCTTGAAGAATCTAATATAGGATTTAATCTAATATTAAAATCCCCTCCACAAATTACTACCCCTCGAGAACTGACCATTAGGTCAAAAATGTGTCTATAAAATGACCATTCACTACCTGGAGGAGCATAAACATTCAGCAATGTTATTTCTGTACCTTCTATTCTTCCTGTGATTTTTACAAACCGTCCTTCTTTGTCTCTAGTCTCTGAAATATGTTCATAATTAAGAGTACTTGATATTAAAGTAGCTACCCCTCTTTTATGACTCAATTTATATGATGAATAAAATACATGCTTAAAACCCATTCTTTTTAATTTTCCATGTTCAGATTGGCTCATAGGTTTCCTGGAGGAAAGCTATTTGTGCCCTCTCTTTTTTCAATTTAGACATAATCTTATTTCTTTTAATTGGATTCAAAACCCCATTAACATTATAGGAAATTATTTTTACCAATTCAGTTTGCATTTTTCTCTAGTAGAAAAAAAAGCACTCTCCTTTTCTAACCAAACAGTAAGCAATCCCTTCTCAACAGTAAACCAAGACATATAACCACACCCTAGACATTTCTGAACGTATAACATTTGAAAATGTTTGCACAGACATAGTTCATGTGGATTTGAGCCGCTTTAATTCACTCACAGTTGCATGTCTTCAAGACATTCGGTGCTTTTTCAAGTCATCATCCTTGCTGAATCCTGAGAGTCCAGGCTGAATGCTATGTTCCAGCACATGTATACTCTTAAGCTTTCTTATATGCACAAACTCATTCTTTTTCAGAGCACCCAGACTCTATTGTTCCATTTCATCCATTGTTTCATCCTTCTGAGATACTTTTTCTTTCCCTTCCAATTGCCCATCACATAATTATGACTTCACATTTCTTTCAGTCTTACCTTGTTCTCCACTTTGTCCTCTAACCTTCCTCAAATGCTTACTTCTCAGCAGACAGCCCAGCTTCATCCCATTATGTTCACATCTTGAAGAACTTGAAGCTTAATGTGATGTTGGCTCCTTTTATTGTTGCCTTTGTGTTTGTGCTGTTTCTTTGGACAGGTGCTCAATTATATCCGACCAGCTGATGCTGAAGTCCAGTTACCTGGATTACACTTTTTGCCCTTTGCTTCTGTAGGGTATACACAAAATGTTATGTAGTTTCAGATGCCAGTTTAATATCAGGTATCCAAAATGAAATTCTGTGTGTTGTCTGTACCTCTGTGATGCTACTGCAAGGAAGGTTTTTACCTGTGTAGCTCACCGTACTTGTGTATGACAATAAACTGAATGTTTGTGTGTTCTGTCTCTCTCCCACTTCCATTCTCACATGCACACATTGTCAACTTTCCCACCTTTTCTATTTTTATTTAGTTCATGAAAGTATTTAGATATTCCTTGCCCATTATTTGTGAAATTACAGAAAGGGAATAATGAGGATAACTGGCCTGTGTGTTTTATTACTGTGATAACTGTGTTATCTTTATTATTGTGTTTTCTTTCAAGATCATAGATCATGTAGTCACAGAATTGGAGCCTGTGTGCATTGCAGAAGAAGAGTTTATCACCAAATTTTTTATGTTGACGGAAGACACATATAGTGAAACACCACAGGTAAAAACGTTCTATATATTTTCAAACTCTTTGTAGTTTGAGTGTTTTATAAATTTCAAGTTTTTTTAAATATTAATTTTTTTGAGTTTTAATGTGAAATATGTTGCCTTTTAAGTTTTATTAGCTTCAATACTCTTAAATACAAAGCATTTAATTATCTTTAGTAAATGAAATCATTATTCAATAAAAGTTCTATCTTATTCTAATTGAGTGGTTTAAATAGTAATGATTTTTTTGCTCTTATGTTTGAAGTTTAAAATATTGTCAGGTTATAGCCAAGAATCTTACATAGGTGTAGCATTGTAGTGGTCAATATAATTTTTGGCACTGACTGGTCAGACAGAACAATACTTTAAAATATCAGTGATATCCATACCTAACTGCTTCCTGATTAGTTGTTAGGTCAAAGATTATGACTACCACTGATTAGAAGAGATGTTCATTGGTGGATTCACTATTGTTGAAAGCTGTTTAATTTCTGGGGTTTCAAACCCAAATGAAATGTTTCAGAGATATGGAACAAAAAAAAACAAAATAAACTAGAATTCTGTTTAAATGTTTTTGAGTAACTTTATATGTCAATTAGAAAGTCATGCTGAATAACTAATGACCATTATTTAACTGTGTGAACGTGGCTGATAGCAGCAAATCATAAACACAAGAGATTCGGCAGATACTGGAATATTTACCTTTCCCCTTCCTGCTTCCATTTCCCACTCTGGCTCCCCTCTTGCCTCTTCTCTTCATCTGCCTATCACCTCCCCTGGTGTCCTCCTCCTTCCCATTCTCCCATGGTCCACTCTCATCAACCATCAGAGTTCTTCTTCTCCAGCCCTTACTTCATCCTCTCTCCCTCACCCTCCTCACTTCACCTATCACCTTCCAGCTTGTACTCCTGCCACTTCCCCACTTTCGTATTCTGGCTTCTTCCCTCCTACTTTCCAGTCCTGATGAATGGTCTCAATACAGCGACTGTTTATTTTCCTCTATAGGTGCTGCCTGACCTGCTGAGTTCCTCTAGCATTTTGTGTGTTTAACTGATAGCAGAACAGCTTTGAAAGTTTTTAAATTAATTGATTTTTTTTTCAGTTGCTGGGAAATAAAAGTGATCTTTTGGCTACAATTATCCAAGACTCTACAGAGAGAGAACAGATGCATTGGAGTACTGCAGAGTACGTAACATATTAGAACATGTCAGTTATTTGTGATAAACTGACACTTTTGTTTTCCTGTATGTATATTTTTATGGCGACGTGTAGGTAACTGAATTAAGATCGAAGAATCCAACAAACATTTCAATGCTTACCAACAACAAACTTATAGTAATAAAATTATCAGTTTTTATTCCTATAGATAGTCATCTTTTAAATCAAAGAATATTCTATGCCAAGAAATGACTCCCCTACTGTTGCTTTGAAAACCACCTTCAAAAAAGGTGTTTTCCTACAGATATCTGCTCCTAGTCCCAAGGTAAAGTAATTTGAAATTCAGATGGAAGCAATTTAGGTTTTTGAGTTGAGCACTCAATATCCAGCATGTAATATTAATTCAGATTTATTATTTATTTCACATAAGCATTTGACAATTTCAAATAGGATTTTTCCACTTACTGAGTTATTGAAATTATTAATCCACTTACAGATGGTGTTCGTTTCCTTACTGAAAGAAAGAACTATAATACCAGTTTTAAGCATCACAGATATCTTTGTCTGTAGAGAAATGCTTGATTAAGGTTTGTCTCCTTATCTTAAAAGCTCATGGCTTTAAGTTCAAATTAAGAAACTTGATCACAAATTCTAGCCTGCAGAGTTGCTATGTTATAAGAGTGTCAGATGTCAGATGAGTTATTCAGAGTTCCATTTGTTCTTGCAAGTTTGAAAAGAACTGTTACCTTAGCCCCATATCTTAGGCTGCATTTTATCCCAGCCAAAATCCTGCAACAAATATAAAATTATTTGGACCTTTTGTTTCATTGCAGTTTGTTGGACTTTGCTGCATCTCCTTGCATTGAATTTCAAAAACCGCTTCATTGCTTGTGAAGCACATGAAGGTATCCGGAGCGTGTGAATGACATCCAATAAATACAAATCCGGAGCATGTTCAAACATAAGTTACAACTCATTTCCTTAATAATTTCTCTATTACTCTAATATTAGTCTTGAAATTCGAATAACTAACATTATGTCTGTTCACACTAGATGAATCTTCCATCGCATTAATATTATATTTTCTAATTATTCACTCACTACATGTTAAATAAGTGCAAAAAATTTGTGCCATAATTTTTACTATACTTTCGACTAGGCAGGAAGATGCCGGACTAAGTATTAAACGAAAAATGATGAATGAAATCTTCAGTACTCTTGAACTAGATCTGAGAAGTTTTGTAAACCTTTGTGATAAGATCAACCCATCAAACACCTTGCATTTACTGGTAATAGTGAGCCAGCGTGCACTGGCAGCTCAAGATTCTGACCCTCCTTACTTTATCAAATCTACATTTGGAAATAGTCTGGTGCACGTGAAGCGCAACTTTGACAAATGCATTGTAAGTAATTGATATTTTGTTCTATATTTTAATAAAGTGCTTATTATATTACTTCAATAGCAATAGCTATCAACAAAAAATATAGCTCTAATTCATGTTTTTCCATATCTTTACATAAGGTATTTCAGATGAGTTTTGTAACCATATAACCATATAACAATTACAGTACGAAACAGGCCATCTCGGCCCTTCTAATCCGTGCCGACCTCTTACCCTATCCTAGTCCCACCGACCTGCACTCAGCCCATAACCCTCCATTCCTTTCCTGTCCATATATCTATCCAATTTAACTTTAAATGACAATATAGAACCTGCCTCAACTACTTCTGCTGGAAGCTCATTCCACACAACTACCACTCTCTGAGTAAAGAAGTTCCCCCTCATGTTACCCCAAAACTTTTGTCCTCTAACTCTCAACCCATGTCCTCTTGTTTGAATCTTCCCCACTCTCAATGGAAAATGTCTAACCACATCAACTCTATCAATCACCCTCATAATTTTAAACACCTCTATCAAGTCCCCCCTCAACCTTCTACGCTCCAAAGAATAAAGATCTAACTTGTCCAACCTTTCTCTGTAACTTTGGAGATGAAACCCAGGCAACATTTTAGCAAACCTCCTCTGTACTCTCTCAATTTTATTGACATCTTTCCTATAATTCGGTGACCAGAACTGTACACAATACTCCAGATTTGGCCTTACCAATGCCTTATACAAATTCAACATTACATCCCAACTCCTATACTCAATGCTCTGATTTATAAAGGCCAGCAAACCAAAGGCTTTCTTTTCTACCCTATCCACATGAGATTCCATCTTCAGAGAACTATGCACCATTATTCCTAGATCTCTCTGTTCTACCAGCATTCTTTAATGCCCTACCATTTACCATGTATGTGCTATTTTGATTAGTTCTACCAAAATGTAGCACCTCACATTTTTCAGCATTAAACTCCATCTGCCATTTTGCAGCCCACTCTTCTAACTGTCCTAAATCTTTCTGCAAGTTTTGAAAACCTACCTCATCATCCACAACTCCACCTATCTTAGTATCATCTGCATACTTACTAATCCAATTTACCACCCCATCATCCAGATCATTAATATATATTACAAACAACATTGGACCCAGTACAGATCCCTGAGGCACACCGCTACACACAGTCCTCCAATCTGACACACATTTATCCACCACTACTCTCTGGCATCTCCCATCTAGCCACTGCTGAATCTATTTTACTACTTCCATATTAATGCCTAACAATTGAACCTTCCTAACTAACCTTCCGTGTGGAACCTTGTCAGAGGCCTTACTGAAGTCCATTTAGACAACATCCACCGTTTTACCCTCGTCAACTTTCTTAGTAACCTCATCAAAAAATTCAATAAGATTTGTCAAACATGACCTTCCACACACAAATCCATGTTGACTGTTCCTAATCAGACCCTGTCTATCCAGATAATTATATATACCATCCCAGGAATACTTTCCATCAATTTACCCACCACTGACGTCAAACTCACAGGCCGATAATTGCCAGGTTTACTCTTAGAACCCTTTTTAAACAAATGGAATCACATGAGCAATACGCCAATCCTCCGGCACCATCCCCGTTTCTAATGACATTTGAAATATTTCTGTCAGAGCCCCTGCTATTTCTACACTAACTTCTCTCAAGGTCCGAGGGAATATCTTGTCCGGACCCAGAGACTTATCCACTTTTATATTCCTTAAAAGTGCCAGTACCTCCTCTTCTTTAATTGTCATACTTTGTAGCATTGCTAAAATGATTTAAAGAGGACTTGAATTCATATGCTACCTTTCATGGCCTTGGATCACATTAAAATGCTCTGCAGCTGATGAAGTACTATTGAAATCACTTTTGTGATGTAGGAAATATAGCAACCTCTGAAAAATAGAAGTATATTATTGACTAAATGCAATCTGTTTTTGAGATGTTGAATAAAGATTAAATATATTCACGACACTGGAGATAAATCAATAGCACTTCAAAATAATGTGTATTTGCTAACGTATCATACAGGGTCTTTTTAATATTTTGACTGAAAGGTTACCACTGTCGGTACGTCTGACATTATAGCACTCCTTTTCTTCTGCTCACTTCTCAGTCAAGACTGAGAAGGGTTTGTATCCTGTTGTAATAAATCAAATATACAGCAGTGGGTGGCTTAAAACTTTGCCTGCTCAAACTGAAACAGAGCAGTTTTGTTTCTGAAGAATTTGCTCAAAGCCATTATCTCAGTAGAATACCATACAGTATTTACTTTAGAGGATTGCTATCAAAATTGAGCTTCCTGTCAGTTGATTTCAGATGCATATGTGAAGTTTATAATTATATTTAGTCATTTCAGTGATTAAGCAAATGATATCATTGCATTTAATTTAATATTTGAATTCTCATATTTAAATTATTTCCTCTGCAAGTTTTTAATAGGTGGTATTTTGAGATTTAGAATGTAGCCCAACAAAGCAATTTAAAAATATGCTGACTGTGTAACTTCCTTTTTGAGATTGGTAGTCAGCCATATGTTACTTTTGAAATATAGATGTCCTGGGGCACAAAGTGTTGACAGAACACAATCAGGAGCAGAAAGAGGTGGCCACGGAAGTCAGCAGATCCAAAGAGGTAGAAGAACCAGTAAGCCTGAGAGAAGTAGAGAGTGAATGATGAAGTGCATCAGGATGAAGCAACTGAGCTGTCAGGTTGCAGTGAGGGGAAGCAGAGTACTGACTGAAAGCCTTCAAGTTGAGGAGTTGAGCACAATGAATAGTGAAGTACAAGAGAAGGAGACCGGAAATGAGTGTTGAACGGGGAAACTGAAATGGATATTTAAGTAACACTATTCTGAAGCAAAATGGGGCAACAAATAGAAGAGAACAATAAAGTTGAGAAAGGAATAATGGAAAAGTGGTAAAGATGGCCAGGGAGTTGGACAGATATTTGATATTACCAAAGTATCAAGGTGATACTGGGGTGAAGAAATTCCTGGAAGGTGACAACATACTGAAAAAAAGGTAAAAGGCAACAGGAAGAGCATGCATGTGACAAATGCTGCTGGGAGTTGAAATATCATCTGCTTCAGCTTTTTTTCTGGCTTTTAAATATGCTTAAGTATGCTCTTCATACATTTTCTGTGGAAATAAAAACAAATCAATATTCTGATGATGCGTGTGATGTTCACTGGTCACTCTTTCCACAGATGTTGCCTGATGGAGTTCTTACACCATTTCTGTTTTTGTTACAGAATCCGGCTATTAAGCATTTTCAGCTGCTTTCCCCAATATGCAGACCAAAGTTTTTTTTTTTCATTTCCAGCTGTAACTCTCCACCTTTGATGCTTTTACATAATAAAAGGGAAATGTAAAACTGTCGTACATCCATCTTCTAAATCTGACTGAATGAACCACCAGCGGCCACTCAATGATTAGGATTTATTAGCAACTGCAAATTAATAAGGCAGGGCAAGCAGAAAAACCATTATTGGAGTGGACAATGTAAGAGTGGGGATTTGAGGTTTTAGCTCTTCAAGGCCTCAGCAAGGAGAGGCTTGATTGAAAGAAGGCAAAAAGCTGCAGATAAGATTTTTTTCAGTTTATTTATTTTTTCCTTATTTATAATTGCATGGTTGGAGCAGTAAGAATGCCAGTCAGGATAGTTGAATGCTTCTCTTGCAGGTCGTAGGAAGGCAAGTTCCTGATGACTTTACCTGCGAGAAGTGCATCCAGCTGCAGCTTCTAACACTCCATGTTAAGGAGTTGGAACTGGAATAGAATGAACTCCAGATGATTTGGGAGGCTGAGGGGGTGAGAGACAGGACAGATAGAAAGGTAGTTACACCCAAGGAGCAGGACACAGGAGACTAGGTGACAGGCAGGAAGTTGAAAGGGGTTAAGTAGCCAGTGCAGAGTACCGCTGCGGCAATCCACCGCAACACGAGGTACGCCACTGGATTCTGTTGGGGATCACCTAGTAAAGGAAAGTCACAGCGGTCAGGTCTCTGGCACTAAATCTGGTTCTGTGGATCAGAAGTGAAGGGGAAGAAGAGGTGAACTGTGCTGATATGGGATTCATTAGTTAGGGGAATGGTAAGGAGGTTCTGTCTACAAGAATGAGATTTCTGAATGGTACGTTACCTCCCGAATGCCAGAATCCAGGACATCTCGGATCGAGTTTTCAGCATTCTTAAATGGGAGGGTGAGCAGCCAGAGGTTCTGGTCCATATAGGTATCAATGACATAGGTAGAAAGAGGAAAGAGGTTCTACAAAGTGAGTTCATGGTTTAGGTGCTAAGTTAAAAGACCAATTTCGACCAATTGCTCAGTTCCGACCAATCTCACTCCTGAATGTGGAGGGGAAGATTATGTTTGGCATTCTGACAGAAAGAATATCTTCATTTGTGATGGAGAATGGATTGGTAAATACATCTATGCAGAAGGCAGGAAAACCTGGCTTCCTGGGATGCCTTGAACATTCTAGTATGATATGGCATACCATCCAGGAGTCGAAAAGATTGAGAAGAAATCTGGCTGTAGTTTGACTTGATCTGGCAGATGCGTATGGTTCTGTTCCCCATGTCCTGATTAAGTTTGCGATAGAATTCCTATGGATTCCTGCTAAGGTGAGGAACTTTGTTATGCAGTACTACAATGATTTCCGGATGAGGTTTTCCACTCAGCAGTTTACAACTAGGTGGCAGAGCTTGGATGTTGGAATCCCAATGGGATGTGCGATTTCACCCATCCTTTTTGTGTTAGCCATTGAGGTCATTGTGAGGGCTGCAGAATCAGTGGGACCAGGTGTCGCACTTGATAGCGGGGGGGAGTTACCACCAATACGAGCATTCATGAACGATCTCACCCTTTTGGGTCCCAGCACGGAGGCAGTGGAAAATGTACTATCTAGACTCGAGGAACTAATGGACTGGGGAAGAATGAAGTTCAAGACCAAGAAGTCAAGGAGCCTTGTTCTTAGGAGAGGAAAACTGTTTGACTTTCATTTCACCCTTTGGGGAGAGGAGATTCCATCCATTCAGGATCAACCAGTTAAGAGTCTCGGATGATGGTACACAGAGGAGCTGAGAGACGCCAAGAGGGTTCAAGATGTCTGTCAACAAGTTTGACTTGCCTGCCTGGACTGATGCCACGGATAATGTGGCCACTAACTGTCTATGAAGTGGCAATGTCCCATGTGAGGCAATGGAACGGAAGATCAACAAGTATGTGAAGAAGCGGCTTGGAGTACCAAGCAGCCTCACCAATGTTGCAATCCACAGTAGCCAGACAAATCTTACCATCCCAGTGCAATCCCTTGTTGAAGAGGTCAAGTTAGCCAAGGTAAGATCATTCTTGATTCTTCGAGACTCAAAAGACCCTGTCATCAAGAACACCCAGCCGGATGAGAGATCAGGCAGGAAGTGGTCAGCCCGTGTAGCAGTTGATGAGGCAGAGTCTAGACTGAACACAAGGAGACGGTTGGGGCTATCCAGCTAGGCCACCAGGGACTTGGATGGACAACCCACAAGTGGTGGTCATCTTCTACAGGTAAGGAGCACCGTGAGCTTGTAACACAAGAAATACGAGAGGTAGAGGAGGAGAAGAGGTTAGCTAAAGCAGCTGGCCTGGCCAAACAAGGGGCTTGGACCTGGTGGGAAAGTGTTGAACAATGACATCTATCTTGGAATGTTCTGTGGCAGATGGAACCGATCTGCATTTCTTTTTTATGCAGAGCAGCGTACGATCTGCTCCCAACACCTGCCAACCTCAGCACTTGGTATGAAGGTAAGATAGACAGGTGTGCTGCTTGTGGCGAGAAGGGAACACTTCAACATATTTTGAGTGCATGCAGAGTCAATCTTTCCAGCGGCATGTACACTTGGAGACAACGAAGTTCTCAAAGTTATAACAGAAGCGGTTGAGCAGAGTACTTCAGCACAACTTATCTCATGCCCCATGCTGCACAGAACATCGCATATCATTTGTGAAAGAAGGCTCCAAGTCAAGGGTGTACTGTGCAGGCTCACGATCAAGCATACTTTCTTCAGCCAATGATTGGTGTGTCAAGGCTGACCTGGACGGGAAAGGCAGTTTCCCGGAGCAAATAGCTTTCACCACATTGCGTCCAGATATAATCGTATGGTCTGACACCAGTAGAGAAATGGTTATTGGTGAACTCACAGTCCCCTGGGAAGACAACATCGATGAAGCCCATGAGCGCAAGTTAGCCAAGTATGCAGAATTAAGATCAGAGTGCAGAGACAGAGGATGGAAGGTCTCATGCTATCCATTCGAAGTAGACTGCCATGGGTTTATTGCGTTCGCTTTCCAGAAGTGGCTGCGTGACCTTGGCTTCACTAGAAGAGAGATCAAGTCAACCAGCAGGGCTGTAGCTGAGGCAGCAGAGAAAGGATCAGCATGGGTGTGGACCAAGTATGTCCAGAGGGGCAGATAGTCAGTCAGTGTATACATCTTTTGCAAACCCTTCAGTAGTTGCATAGACACCTGAAGAGCATTCTATCTGTTGGATGGAAGTGACCAACAACTCTGATGGAGGCAGATACCAAGTTTTTAAGCTCACCAGTGGGAGGTGGTGCTGTAGCACTGCTGGACCACCACCTCGAGGGAGTCTTGATCATAAGTGGGCCAAAACACCTGAAGACAGGTGGCAGATCAACTGATGATCCCACTGGTGATAGCACAGGACAGTTAATATCTTAGTCCACGTGTTTTTTTTTTTCAGTTCTAAAGACAAGGCCTCCAGGATTGTGATCTTAGGATTCCTACCCATCCCATGTGCTAGTGAGGCTAGAAATAGGAAGACCATACCATTTAACACATGGCTAAGGAGTTAATATATGAGGGAGGGTTTCAGATGTTTGGGTCATTTGGCTCTCTTCCAGGGAATGAGGGACCTGTACAGAGGAGTTGGTTTGAATCTAAACTGGAAAAGGACTAATATTCGAGCGGGATGGTTTGCGAGTACTGCACGGGGTGTTTAAACTGGAGTTGCAGAGGAATGGGAGCCAGAGTGCTGGACAGATTGTAGAAAGGTTGTGGCAACGGATATTGTTAAGACCTTAGACAAAGTCAGGAAACAAAAGGTTGAGCACGGTGGGGCTAATGTTCTGAGCTGCATATATTTCAATGCAAGGAGTATTGTAGGAAAGGCAGATGAGCTCAATGCATGGATCAACGCATCGAGTTATGATATTGTAGCCATTGGTGACACTTGGTTGCAGGAGGAACAGGACTGGCAGCTCAGTATTCCAGGGTTCAGTTATTTTTGATGTGATCAAGCACAAGAGACTATAGGGGGAGAGATGGCATTACTAATCAGGGAAAATTTCACAGCAATGCTCAGTCAAAACAGACTGGAGAACTTGCTTAGTGAGGTTTTATGGGTGGAATTGAAGAATAAGGAAGGTATGACCATGTTAATGCAGCTATATTACAGACCACCCAGCAGTCCATAGGATTTAGAGGAACAGATTTGTGGAGAGATAACAGTCTGTTGCAAGAAACATAAGGTTCTGATAGTAAGTGATTTACTTTCCACATATTTATTGGAACTCCTGTATTGTAAAAGAACTAGATAGAGTTCACCAAATATGTTCAGAAAGTTTCTTTCATCAGTATATAGAAGTCCTAACTGGAGAGTCTGTGCAACACTTGATCTCCTATTAGGGAATGAGACTGGGCAGGTGACAGAAGTTTGTGTAGGTACTGAGGAGTGCAATAGAACAAGGGGGTCTGGGAATATAGTTCCATAATTCATTGAAAGTGTCATCACATGTAGATTAGGTGGTGAAGAAAGCATTTGCCACATCAGCCTTCATAGATCAAAGTACTGATTACTGGAGTTGGGATGTTATGTTGAAGTTGTGTCAGATGTTAGTGGAGCCTAATTTGGAGCACTGTGGGCTGGTTTGATCACCTACTTACCGAAAAATGTAAATAAAATAGAAAGAATACAGAGAAAATTTACAAGAATGTTGCAGGGACTAGGAGGATCTGAGTTTTAAGGAAATAGTGAATTGGTTAGAACTTTATTCCCTAGAATGTAGAGGATTGAGGGGAGATTTGATGGAGGTATGAGGTATATAGGTAGGATAAATGAAAGCAGACTCTTTTCCACTGAGGTTGAGTGAGGCTACAACTAGAGGTCATGGGTTAAGGGTGAAAGTTGAAAAGTTTAAAGGGAACATGATGGGGAACTTCTTCACTCACGAGTGGTGAGATTGTGGAACGAGCTGTCGGCACAAGTGGTGGATGCAATTACAATTTCAACATTCAAGAGAAGTTTGGACAGGTACGAAGATAGGAGGGGTATGGAGGATTAAAGTCCAGGTGCAGATCAGTGAGACTAGGCAGTTTAAATGGTTTGACATAAACTAGATGGGCTGAAGGACCTGTTTCTGTGCTGTCATTTTTTTATGTCTATGATTATATGACTCTTCCATAGACAATAGAAATAGCTGAAACAAAGTGTGTACTGCCATGAGTAATGGTGGTCAGCAACCTCGTCCACTATTCACTTAATTCCTATTTTACAACCCTGATCCTTAGTCTCCCACTGCTTATTTTATTTTTTTAATCATTTGAGTATCCTGCAGTTTTTTGATCAGGCCTACCCTATATTTTCCATTTATAATGATTCTAATGAAGCAGCAGTGAGCCACCTCCTTGAACCACTACAGTTATTCTAGTGAAGGTACTTATGTTTTCTGTATGCTAGTAAGTTCATGGGTTTAGATTCAATTGTAATAAATAGTGTGCAGGGGTTTGGAGAGGAACTGAGGATGGTGAGTTCCTATGGACATGTTGCCTTTGTTCTTTATGGAGATTGCAGGTTTGGAAGGTGCTGTTTGAGCAGCCTTGGCAAGCAAGTGAAATGCATTTTGTAAATGGTGTTAGCATTATCATAAACATAAGAGATTCTACAGGTGATGCAAATCCACAACAACACATACAAAATGCTGGAGGAACTCAGCAGGTCAGGCTGCATCTATGGAAATGAAAAAACAGTTGACGTTTCAGGCTTAGACCCTTCGTTGGACTGGAAAGGAAGGAGGAAGAAACCAGATTTAAAAAAAGGTGGGAGAAGGCTGTAATGTATGGATCTATTTCTTTTAGAACAATGACTCCCTTTTGTACTACGTATGGACTGATAATTTACCTATGCGAGTTGATCTGTTATCTACGCATACGCATTGATCTCTTGCTCTCTCTCGTGAATACACCAATTAAAGCCACTTCCAACTTGAGTGCTCTTATTTAATTGATATGTAGTTTCACAGAAACTACAAAGTGGCAACGAGTACAAACCTGAATGCCAGAGAATATCACCAACTGCACCAACATTTATGGGACAATTACAGGACCAGACGGCAAGGGGAGAGTTAAACAGTACGGAGAAGGACTTCATGGATACTAACAAAGGGATGCATGAGTAACTGCATAGTACACAGTGAAAGATGCATAACTAACAAAGTTAAAGTGAAAATAACGTGGCAATGGCTTTAGTCGGGAAAGTTGATGAATTTGATAGTACTAATGAAGGCTGGGAGTCGTATACAGAGAGGGTTGAACTGTATTGTAAGTCAAACAACATGGATGAGGAAAAGAAAGTATGCACACTTCTTAGCTTAATGGGTGCTAAAACGTACAGGCTGTTTTGCAATCTAGGAACTACTGAAAAGCCAGCAAGCAAGACATGCGACTAAGTTGTTGCGATTTTACAAAATCACTTGAGCCCTAAACCACTGGTAATAACTGAAAGATTTAGATTTCACAAAAGGAGCCAGTCAAAGGATTAAAGCATTTCTGAATACATTGCAGTACTGCGCAAACTTTCCCAATACTGTGACTTTAGAGATGGACTCTCTAATGTTTGTATGTGACATACATAGACAAAGCACTCAAAAGAGGCTACTGTCAGAAGGAGACCTAACCTTAGAACAGGCATTGACCATTGCAATATCATTAGACAGAAAAAGATGGTGCAAAAAACCAAAAATACTATCAATATGGCAAATCGTCCCATGATGCAAATGACTGTTAGTTCAAGGAAAAAGTCTGCAGAAAGTGTCACAAACAAGATCACATAGAGAGAACATACAAGTCAGATAAAAAGCACAGCCAAAGAAAAAGACCACACCCACTGGAAAAATTTCAAACACAAAACTAAGCAAATGCATAAAGTGACCAAGTGTGTACCAGAACGAGACAACACAGTGCCAGACAAAGGGAAGCTGTCATGCCTAGAACTGCATGGTATTACTGAATCAGATCACAAATTCATATGGATCATAATAGATGTCAAACTAAAAATAGAGCTACATACAGGGTCAGTTTTGTCTATAATTTTAGAGGCTGATTACAACAGACTTTTTAAAGCTACCATTAGAGAAGGCCTCAGTGATGCTGAAGACCTACACAGAGGAAAAAGTGTCTCCCAAAGGCAAACTGAAAGTGAATGTGATGTACGGATGCCAAACACAACAGTTAGAGCTTTGTGTTGAAAAGTGGAGGGCCAGCACTTTTTGGACATGAATGGTTAAGAAGAATCCAACAAAGCTGTCACACAATCAAAGCTCTCAATGTGCCACCCAGATAGTAGCACGAACCAGAGATTGTCACAACTGCTTAATTCTAATGAGAAGATGTTAGAGAATCTGCATGAAAAACACCTGGGTACATTCAAGGTGAAGTGTCTCACCCGGAGTTAAGTGTGGTGGCTGGGAATAGATAGATGGAAGACTTGATCAAAACCTCTTCCGGATGCCAAAAAATTCAAAATGCACCCCCATAGGCACCATTATACCTGTGGGAGTGGCCATCTCCACCATGGCAAAGAGTACATATTGGCTTTGCTGGGCCATTTATGGACTCCATGTTTCTGATTTCTGTAGATGCTCATTCAAAGTGGCCAGAGGTCATGCCAATGAAGTGAACCACCTCAGAAAAGACTGTTTCTTATCTGAGGACTATCTTCACCAGAAATGGCATACCAGAACAAATTGTGAGTGACAACTGACCACAATCCACATCAGAAGAGTTTAGACTATTCATGAAGAAAATTGGCATTAAATATAACAAATCAGCTCTGCACCACCCAGCAATGAATGGGTTAGTTGAAAGATTTATTGAAACCTTCAAGAAGTCCATTAAAGCTATGGACAAGGAGGTAATTTCTCTACAGCACAAGGTGGGCAATTTCCTTCTCGTGTATCAGAGCTCTGTTAAGTGACGGCAAATCAAACATCTGCAATGCTGTTCATGAGCAGGAACCTGAGATCTTGCATAGATCTCCTGAAACCAGATCTACAGTGGGAAGTGCAGAATAAACATGTCAACCAGTTGCCAAGTAAATCAGCAAGGAGCTTTGAGTTTGAATTAGAAGTCCTAGCACATGATTACCGAGAAGATAAGTGGACAGCTACAAGAACTGGACCATTGATGTACACAGTGGATGTTGAAGGTCATACATGGAAACAACACGTGGACCAGATACTGAATGCTCAACTGACAAGCACACCTGAGTCAAACACATCCAACAAGAAAGACACATTACTGCTATCAAACTTGCTTCTCAGTGATGATCATGTCACTGACAGCAATGTCACACCGGCAACTGAGAATGGTGTCGTTGACAAGCCACCTGCCAAACCCGATGCCACTCCACAGGTCCAGAAGCGCTACCCTGAAAGAAACAGAGCCCCACCACCCAAAAGACTAAATATTTAGTATAGTGAAGTTAGTTATGGACTGTTATTTTGGAAGTATGTCATTTGAAAATGGTTTGTGAAAGGAAAATTGAATGTTTTGTACATATACAGTTTTATGTTACATTAATCTAAAGGGGCAGCAAGTGGAATGTATGGATCTATTTGTTTTAGAGCAATAACTCCCTTTAGCACTACGTATGCACTGATAACTTACCTATGCGCATTGATCTGTTGAATACATGCGTATTGATCTCTTTCTCCCTCTCCCACACTGCAACGTTAATACTTCCTGCATGCATGTTTTTACTTAATTGATATGTGGTTGCACAGACACAACGGGGGAAGGAGGACAAAGTAGAATGTGATAGGTGAAGCCTGGTGGGTAGGATAGATAAAAGTTGGAGAAGTAGGAATCGGAGAAGTAGGAATCTGAAAGAGAAGGAGGAGAGACACCCGGGGGAGGTAATGGGCAGGGAGGAGAAGAGGTAAGAGTCCAGAGTAGGGAATAGAAGAAGAGGGAATGGGGAGGGGAAAAGGAAAAGAAACAAAAGGAATAATTGATTGATAGAAGTAGAGACGAGTTGAAAGGCCATGGGATAAGTACTTGAATAAGAGGGGGAACTTGCAGGACTGTTGGAAGAGGTAGACATGAAGTAGTTCAGGATTGAATGACCTTTTGTGCTGGAACTAGTCTGATTCAGACAAACTGTAAGATCGATGGATGTAAACAATAGATATGCATTGCAACAATACAATATGTTCCTGTGATAAGTGTGCATGGTTGGAAAGGTAATCTTTGAGAAAGTTGTGTAATATTTTACTTTGAGTAATTTTTTAACTCCCCTAGTTATATTTATTGTTTTATTTTAATTCAGTCTGGTTTGTGCAAGCAAATAGAAGAAGCTAAGGTTCCAAAGAAGACCAAGATTGGTATTCTGCCATTTGTTATTGGATTTGAGGAATTTTTAACCGTCGCTGAAACCATCTTCAAGAATGCTGAGCGAAGAGGCGATTTGGACAAAGCTTACCATAAATTAATTGCAACAGTCTTCACAAGCAGTAAGTAAATATTTCCAAAGAAGAGGCATATGTGTAAAAGCAGATAACCTTCAAACTTGTGGTGCCTAACAACAGGAATTCTGCAGATGCTGGAAGTTGAAGCAACTTTTATGTGTGCAACTTGTGGTGCCTTCCCACTTAAGGCTCTTAGATTATGCTCAGTGCAAGATCTCCCAATCCATTAGATTGACTTGCTCTTCTAAATGTAGTTTATGTGGATCAATTGTGGGTTATGTTCCTGCCAGGCTAATACAAGTTTTTATTGAGTAACACTGCTGCTGAAAAGAGAATGCAATTCTACATATGGCTCCTCCCCCACCGCAGTACTCTGTCCACTCACCCACTAGAAGTATTTTGCGGTGGCTAACTATTCTAACAATCAGCGTGTGGGAGGAACCCGAGTACCCAGGGAATACCTGATCACAGGGAAAACATGCAAATTCAATGCAGACATCATTGGAGGTCAAGGAGTGTGAGACAATAGCTGTACTAATTGCATCACTATGCCATTGTGATTTCTCTAATTCAGGGATAAATTTCTTGTTTATAAATCTATATTAGAAAACTAAATTATTTTTAAAATCTAATCTTAAAATTGATTCGACATTTTTAAGTTTTGCATGTTCTGGCCTCAGTAAAGGCCTTACCATTGTCCCCGTTCGCCCACACCTCAGTGAGTTCTGAGCACGCCATGACATCAAGTTCCTTCCACCGATTTCGTCTCCGAGCCCACTTCTTTGGAAAGAATTCCACAACCCACACTGATGACCCCTTCACCTGTCTTCAAACTTCTTCCTGCCTCCTCTATTCAGACACCCCACTCTGGTTCTTTGCCTGCTTTGAAGCTTTTCATCTCAAATTGCCAATGAGACATCAACAGTCTTGTATTCAGCACGCCTCTCCCCTCCTTGAATATTACCCTCTCTGAATGCATGCCCTCCACTCTCTCTGCATCAAGCACAAATCTACTATCAAATCGCTGTCAAAGGGGGTCCTGTTACAGTATGTGCACTGACTTCTACCTTGCTGAGGCCAAGTAACAACTCTGAGACAGCTTTTCGTACCTACACCTTGAAGAGGACCCCACTCTGGACCATCAGAAAACTGTCCCAGACACCATCACTGACCTCATCAACTCTGAAGAACTGCACGCGCTGCCACCATACTCATAGTTCCCTAACGCTGCATTGCTCGTTTCCACCTCCTACCCAAGATCCACAAGCCTGACTGTCCAGATCGGCCTATCGTCTCTGCCTG
The DNA here is from genome assembly GCF_963921235.1 of Mobula hypostoma. Lineage (NCBI taxonomy): Eukaryota > Metazoa > Chordata > Chondrichthyes > Myliobatiformes > Myliobatidae > Mobula > Mobula hypostoma. Next base: position 82,887,471 of record NC_086106.1, read on the forward strand.
CTCCTGCCCCACTAAACTCATGTTCTCATACTTTGATTCCATTCTATTCCTCTTGGTCCAGTCCCTTCCCATCTACATCTGTGACAATTCTCATGCACTTGATCTCCTCAGTAGCTTAGAATTCCTTGGCCCTGACCACTTCATTTGCACCATGGGTGTTCAGTCCCTATACGCTCCTATCCCCTATCAAGAAGACCTCAAAGCTGTCAGCTTCTTTCTTAACAGAAGAACCAACCAATTCCCTTCCATCACCACTACCGCCCTCTGTTTGACAGAACTGTTCCTCATCCTCAACAGTTTTTCCTTTGGCTCCTCCCACTTTCTCCAGACTTGAGGATGGGCCCCAGCTATGTCTGCTTCTTCGTTAGCTATGTAGGACAGTCCATATTCAAAGCCTTCCCCAGTAAGACTCCCCAACTCTTCCTTCGCTACATTGGCAACTGCATTGATGCTGTTTCATTAACCTATGCTGAGCTCTTCAATTTCATCAACTTTGCCCCTAATTTCTACCTTGCTCTTAAATTCACTTGGTCTATTCCTGACTCCTCCTCTTCCTTTTCTCAAATTTTTTTGTCTCAATCTCTGGAGACAAACTGTTGACTAACATCTTTTATAAACCTACCAATTCCCACAGTTATCTTGACTATACCTCTTCCCACCGTATCTTCTCTAAAAATGATATTACCTTTTCTCAGCCTCTGTCGCATCGGTTCCTAGGATGCTGCATTCTTTTTCAGGACATCAGAGTTGGCCTCCTCCTTCAAGGAATGGGGTTTTTCTTCCTCCACTATTGATGCTGCCCTCACACTCATCTTCTCCATTTCCCTGACATCCATGGTCACCCCATCTTCCCACCCTCTTAACAGTGGTAGAGTTTCTCTTGTCCTTATCTACCACACCATAAACCTCTGCATCTACCTCATCATCCTCCACAGCTTTTGCCGTCTCCAAAGGGATCCTACCATTAAACATATCATTATCTCCCCCCCCCTTTCGCTTTCCCCAGGAATCATTCCCTCTGTGATTCCCTTGTTCAGTCGTCCCTTCCTACTAATCACCCTCCCGTCACTTATCCCAGCAAGCGGCCTATGTGCTACACCTGCCCATTCACCTCCTTTCTCACCTCCATTCAGGGCCCCAAACAGTTCTTCCAGTGGAGGGAACACTTCACCTGCAAATCTGCTGGGGTCGTCTATTGTGTACGTTACTCCTGATGCGGCCTCCTCTACATTGGTGAGACCCGTCGTAAATAGCGGGAACTGCTTCATCAAGTACCTCCGCTCCACCTGTCAAAAGCAGAACTTTGTGGTGGCCAAATATTTTTATTCCCATTCCCATTCCAACATGTCGATCCATGTCCTCCTTTTGTGCCATGATGAGGCCATACTTTCTATCCCCTCTCCTCTTCTTCCATTCCCCACTCTAGCTTTTTACCTCTTCTTACCTGCCTATCACTTCCACTTGGCCCACCCCCCTTCCTTTTCTCCTATGGTCCACTGTCCTCTCCTGTCAGAATCCTTCTTCTCCCACCCTTTACCTTTCCCACCCACCTGGCTTTACCTTTCACCTTCTAGCTAGCCTCTTTCCCCTCCTACTTCTTTTTTATTCTGGGGTCTTACCTATTCCTTTTCAGTCCAGAAGAAGGGTCTTGGCCCAAAACATTGACTGTTTATTTATTTCCATGGATGCTGTCCGACCAGCTGAGTTCCTCCAGTATTTTATGTGTGTTGCTTTGGATTTTCAACATCTGTAGATTTCATGTTTAAATTATGCACTTGTCCATTAAAAGCATTTTTACACATTAGAATAAGATTCTTTTGCACAGTTCAATCTGTTAAGTCCTTCATACGAGATCAAGAATTTTACTTAAATAATTAACTTTAATCTTTTTGTTTATATTTCAAGTTAAAAACATTGCTTTAATGAATTTGAAGATTCCTCCTGATGTTGTTATAATGGAGAACTTTCACCAAATCTACTGCTTCCTCTCCGAAATGAAGATCAGCAGTCTTGAAGATAGGAAAAAGGAAGCCTACCAACAATACTCGGAACATCTTAACCTCTATGTTACTAAATATCTGGGACAGCCATTGGAGAAACTAAATGTCTGTATCTTAATTGTATCTTTCAAAGTGAAAAGTGTTCATGATTTTGCTTGTTTTAATTCCTTTGTTAGTCGCATACCATGAGATCAAAGTTCAAGTCTGATCCCAATGTTGCAAATGTTTCACAGAAGATTTGGCACCCACAGGCGACTTTGAACAGTTAACCCATTCCTTGTTTTACAGGTCTAGAATGGCAGATTTAAATATGCAAATCATTCCAGATACTGCATAAGTAGAACTGCATTAAATTATGCTATTTTTATACCTCCACATATGCTGCTTAGTGATATGACAGTACTGGAATGAGAATTAATAGATGTGTTTTCTGAGTAGTACATGCACAAATGCTTCTGCAGCTTTCAATTTTTCCTTGGTATCAGATTATCTGTCCAAGCAGCAGCAGAGAAGCTGTTGCATTTGGCACTTTTCTTCGTAACTCCATATCCTGAGAATAGGAGAATTAAAATCCTAAAATAAGGTTGGCATATTGCAATCATCTATTTTATACATCTGCTAATAAGGCAACATCTAGAAAAAATGTCACATTGTGATGAGATGGACATACTACAGTATAATGTAAGGAAATAACAGCTACTCATGCACAAGGATTGGAGATTAGCATTTCTATAAAACTTGTCCTTGATGTGGTTGACAAGGTTTTCATTCTTGGAAGATTTGCAAACTGTGCTAAATTATGAAGGTGTTGAAGGAATGTATGCAGAGAGAAAGGTTAAGTTGTTTGAAACTGCTGAAGTAATAGAACAACAGTAAGACAGTAAATCCATAGAACCTATTAATCATTTTTTTATCTTAACTCATTTATAACCCCTGTTTGTTTATATCCCTTGACACATTTCCTGGCAAAATCTACTCATCTTGGACTTGAAACTTGTAATTTGAATCATAGAATGCCCATCGTAGAATTTAGTTCTGTTTGATTACATCATGTGGCAAAACTGAATGACTGCATCCAGAGTAAATTAAGTTTCCCTACTTGCGTTGAATACAGAATAGATGATGCTTTATACTCTTCAGCCTCTAGGTTCAGAGATATATTTTAGCATGACCACAACTCTGTGCCCGATTTAAAATTTAAAATTTGATCAACATAAATGTTTTAAAAACTTGCTGTAAAATTGTCAAATTCTGCAGTGTGCAGTGTTGAGTATTTTGATATTTAGAACTTCTATTGATCATACATTTGATATATATGTTTTTAATCTGCAGATCTTCTTTGATGGGGTCAAGACTCGTATTGCACAGGGAGTCAAAGAGGATGAAATAAGCTATCAATTAGTATATAGCAAACAAGAATTAAGAAAGGTAATAGAAAAATATCCAGGAAAAGAGGTGAAGAAGGCTCTGGAAATCCTCTACAAAAAAGTTCTAAAGCATCTGAGTGAAGAAGGAAACCTGTTACAGGTATATAGAATTAATAAATAATTCAAAATTGAAACCCTGTACAAGAGTCAAGTAATGCATTTAATTAGGTAACTATTATGTCTTTTAGGATAGGATTTATGGAAGTGCTATTACACACAACTTAATTTCTCACATTGAATTTGTTCCCTGTCTAGTTATTGCATCATTCTGGATATCATAGATTTTTTGTGCAATAAGAAAATAAATGGAGTGAGTCAAGCCAGCAGATCGAGTGGAGTTGAGAATTTAACAAAAAATCCATGCAGTTCCTAAAAGACTCTGTTCGATCTTAGAGATTACAAAGTAGTTAGCTTGTGTGGGAAAAGATAATTACGAACAGTACTTGTAAGCATGTCCCGTGGAGCATGAGTGCATGTATGAATTAATGAGCATGAGTGAATATAAGAATTAATGAGCATGAAAATATTGGAAATATTGTGGTGTGCAGCAAAGAAAATGACCCTTTTTTATTCAGAAAGGACTGTTGCTATGGAATGAAAACTGCAAACTGCTTGCATAGATTAGCACATATGTGACCAAGTGCATTGAATTCTATCAGCAAATAATACCAAGTTTAAGTGCTGAATTTAATGTTCATTGCTACAATTGCAACATCAAACACTTGTGATTAATCAAAGGATCTACAGAAAGCTTTGACACAAAGGATATTGGCACTGTGACAAGAATACACATAGATAAGATGTTAGCTGTCCTGTGTGATCAGCAGTTGGTCTGCCACCTGTCTTCAGCAGAGAGAGAGAGATAATGAAAACAATGGAGCAGCATTTGGAGATGTGTAATGAAGGGGAAGGAGAGCTGTCTAGAGCGGCTCCCCCTTTGAACCCTGAACTGTTTGAAGTAGTGGACAGGCGATACCCCAGCAGGGGGATAAAAAGGGACAGGTTCACTAAGGCAGCACACACACGACACCCGAGGTAACGAGACCCTGGAAGCGGTGCGCCTCTCACAAATCGGTGGGAAGCTTTTGGGCGGCTGATCGCGGGATCAAGCCTTAAACGCACAGGGTGGAAAGGCACGATCGGCGGGAACCTGGTGTGTGTCCACCCTTGCCTGGGTGCCAGGTTCAGCGCAGGGAAACGATCGTATCTGGAAACGAAGGGGTCACGGTTGGTGACCTCAGATGACATCACAAAGGACTCGCCCGACAGCTGACTGCGAAGGTCTGTGTGGAAGCTGTTTTGAATATTAATTCGTTTTGCTCTCTCTCTCCTTCCCCCCACTGTCCATCGCCATGGCAACGATTACTGCGAACTGAACTAAATTGAACTGAACTTTGTGTCACTTTGAAACTGGTCATTTGCCCCTAGACAACGATAGAGCTTGTTTGATCCTGGATTCTGTGTACATGTATGTTTATCATTGCTGAACTGTTGCATTCATTATCCTTTTGATTAGAGTACTGTGTTGCTTGTTTCTTTGATAAAACTTTCTTAGTTCTAGTAATCCAGACTCCAACTGAGTGATCCATTTCTGCTGGTTTGGCAACCCAGTTACGGGGTACGTAACAGCACCTTTTATACATAATTTATGTATAGGGAGACAGATTCTGCTAAGGTGTAATAAATAATAACAGGGTTGTTGTGGTGGGAGATTTTAATTTCCCAAATATTGATTGGCATCTCCCTGGAGTGATGGGTTTAGATGGGGTGGAGTTTGTTAGGTGTGTTCAGGACACAATATGCAGTTAAGACTACAAGAGGAGAGGCTGTACTTGGATCTGTTATTGGGAAATGAACCTGGTCAGGTGTCAGGACTCTCAGTAGGAGAGCATTTTGGAGATAGTGATCACAATTCTATCTCCTTTTCCATAGCATTGGAGAGGGATAGGAAGTTAGGGAAACATTTAATTGGAGTAAGGGGAAATATGAAGCTTTCAGGCAGGAACTTGGAAGCATAAATTGGAAACAGATGTTCTCAGGGAAACGTACGGAAGAAATGTGGCAAATGTTCAGGGGATATTGGTGTGGGGTTCTGCTTGGGTACGTTCCAATGAGAGGGAAAGGATGGTCGGGTACAGGAACTGTGGTGTACAAAGGCTATTGTAAATCTAGTCAAGAAGAAAAGAAGAGCTTACAAAAGGTTCAAAAAAATAGGTAATGATTGAGATCTAGAAGATTATAAGGCTAGCAGGAAGGAGCTTAAGAATGAAATTAGGAGAGCCAGAAGGGGCCATGAGAAGGCCTTGGCGGACAGGATTAAAGAAAACTCCAAGGCATTCTACAAGTATGTGGAAAGAAAGAGGATAAGATGTGAGATAATAGGGCCAATCAAGTGCGACAGTGGAGAAGTGTATATGGAACTGGAGGAAATTACAGAGGTACTTAATGAATACTTTGCTTCAGTATTCATTATGGAAAAGGATCTTGGCGATTGTAGGGATGACTTACAGTGGACTGAAAAGCTTGAGCATGTAGACATTAAGAGGATGTGCTGGAGCTTTTGGAAAGCATCAAGTTGGATAAGTCACCGGGACCGGATGGGATGTACCCCAGGCTACTGTGGGAAGCGAAGGAGGAGATTGCTAAGCCTCTGGTGATGATCTTTGCATCTTCAATGAGGATGGGAGAGGTTCCAGAGGATTGGAGGGGTGTGGATATTGTTCCCTTATTATTCAAGAAAGGGAGTAGAGATAGCCCAGGAAATTATAGGCCAATGGGTCTTACTTAAGAGATTGGTAAGTGGATGGAGAAGATCCTGAGAGACAGGATTTATGAACACTGGAGAGGCATAATATGATTAGGAATAGTCAGCATGGCTTTGTCAAAGGCAGGTCGTGCCTTACGAGCCTGATTGAATTTTTTCAGGATGTGACTAAACACATTGATGAAAGTAGAGCCGTAGGTGTAGTGTATATGGATTTCAGCAAGGCATTTGATAAAGTACCTCATGCAAGGCTTATTGAGAAAGTAAGGAGACTTGGGATCCAAGCGGACATTGCTTTGTGGATCCAGAACTGGCTTGCCCACAGTGGTTGTAGGTGGGTCATATTCTGCATGGAGGTCGGTGTGCCTCAGGGATCTGTTCTGGGACCCCTACTCTTCGTGATTTTTATAAATGACCTGGATGAGGAAGTGGAGAGATGGGTTAGTAAATTTGCTGATAACACAAAGGTTGTGGGTGTTGTGAATAGTGTGAAGGGCTGTCAGAGGTTACAGCAGGACATTGATAGGATGCAAAACTGGGCATTGGCAGATGGACTTCAACCCAGATAAGTGTGGGGTGGTTCATTTTGGTAGGTCAAATATGATGGTAGAATACAGCATTAATGGTGAGACTCTTGGCAGTGTGGAGAATCAGAGGGATCTTGGGTTCTGAATCCATAGGACACTGAAAGCTGCTGCACAGGTTGACTCTGTGGTTAATAAGGCATGCAGTGCATTGGCCTCCATAAACCGTGGGATTGTGTTTAAGAGCCGAGAGGTAATGTTGCAGCTATATAGGACCCTGGTCAGACTCTATTTGGAGTACTATGCTCAGTTCTGGTCGCCTCACTACAGGAAGGACACGGAAACCATAGAAAGGGTGCAGAGAAGATTTACAAAGATTTTGCCTGGATTGGGGAGCATGCCTTATGAGAATAGGTTGAGTGAACTCGGCCTATTCTCTTTGGAGCGACGGAGGATGAGAGGTAACCTGATAGAAGTACAAGATAATGAGAGGCACTGATCGTGTGGCTAGTCAGAGGCTTTTCCCCAGGGCTGAAATGGCTAGCATGAGAGGGAATAGTTTTAAGGTGCTTGGAAGCAGGTACAGAGGAGATGTCAATGGTAAGTTTTTTTATGCAGAGAGTGGTGAGCGTGTGGAATGGGTTGCCGGCGGCGGCAGTGGAGGCGGAAATGATAGGGTCTTTTAAGAGGCTTCTGGATAGATACATGGAGCTTAGAAAAGTAGCGGGGTATGGGTAAGCCTAGGTAGTACTAAAGTAAGGACATGTGCGGCACAGCTTTGTGGGGCGAAGGGCCTGTATTGTGCTTTAGGTTTTCTATGTTTCTATAATTTATTGTTAAAAGTTAGTAAACCACATTTTTGCAGAGCACATGAATACCTTATTCAATGGCACATAAATGAAAGATGTACATGTGAAATTACAAGTGCACTGTTGTAATGCAGCTACACAAGAAGATGCATACTGACATAGAATACAAGTCTGAGGTTTTCCAGTGACATAATCATCCAGAATGGCAGCTTAAATCAATAGCTCCTCTGGAAAAACGCGTATTTTGCCCCCTGTTAATCCGTCAAATATAAGATCTTTCGAAAATATTTGAATTGATAAGGGGGGCAAGAGTGGAGATTAAAAAAAAGCATCACTGTGGAAGCTATGGACGAGAGGTCTGCAGCGAGCGGCTCTCCTACCCGAATGCGTGGTAGCGAGGCTGACGATGGGCCTCGTTCAGGTGAAGTGGCAAATATGATAAAAATTCTGGAAGAGATACGGGGATTCCAAAAAGATATAGAACAGCAACTAAATGATATCAAGTCAGAGCTCGCCAACGTCAATCAAAAAATAGCGGTGGCAGAGACACGAATTGAGAAGGTGGAAGATCTCGTGCAAAACATGGAACGGATACTAAGTAAGACAATAAAAATATTAAATCAACAAGAAAGTAAACTGCTTGACCAGGAGGGAAGATCACGATGGAAAAATATCAGGATATACAATGTTTCCAAAGGAGCGGAGGGATTGTCTATGCTGGATTTTTTAGAAAAGTTGCTGCGGGATGTGCTGGAGTTTCCATTGACTATGGAGCTTGAAATTGAGAGGGCACATCGTGCGCTCATCCTGAGGCCTACTGGAGACAAGATAAGCCACGCTCAATAGTAATTAGATTCCTTCGATACAGTACCAAGGCGGAGATTCTACAAAGGGCTTGGGGAATGAAGAGGGTGTTTTTGAATGGGAAATTAATATATTTCAATCACAATTACCCCCCAGCGGTCCTGCAGAAATGTAAAGAATACTTTGAAGTAAAGCGAATATTAAAGCAAGGAAAGATTAGATTCCAAACTCCATACCCTGCTAAACTGCGAGTGTTTTATGAAGATGGGATTCAACTGTATCAGACAGTGGAAGAGGCGACTACAGAAATGAAGAACAGAGGGCTGCCTGCCAGCGTGGTCAAACCAAGGGAAAGCCTGGCTGAGCAGTTATCCCGATCTGCTTGGGAAATAGTAAGAGAACCGAGAAAGCAGGGGACGGGAGGAGGGCGAGAGAAGAATATCAGGGAGAGACTGTGAGATTTCCCAAAGACAGCCCTCACCCCCTCCTGAAGAGCCATAAGGTTTGGCTAACTTTAAAAGTGTTGATAAGCTAAACGGAAGCAAAAATAGACAATGCTATACTTATCTCAAGAAATACTTGTTATAATGTGTGTGAGTGAATGAATGAATAAAAAAAAATTGAGTAATATAAAATATATTACTCAATTTTTTTTTATTCATTTATTCACTCCTTTTTCCCCACCTGAATGAGAATATATATATGGGAGGAATACAGGGGAAAATCTTTTCTGTGTAATGGACATAGATTTGTTCACTTACTTTTATGGGTACTGCAATGGGGGCCCTCAACTCACTGGTAGGAGGGCTATCTCCCACAGCTAGATGGTTCTTCTAGCTCAACCCAGAGTCATCTACTAGAGACCTCAGACTTGGAATCACATCTTTGTTGCCTTTTTTATTATTCGAGTTTCTTGGTTCTTATTTGTTCAGGGAGTAGATTGATTAAGTTTTATTCTGCTAATTTCAATGATATATTGACAGGTAAATACACATGGCTAAGGACAAAGTAAAATTCATTTCTTTTAATGTCAATGGCCTGTTAAATCCAGTCAAACGCAATAAAATTCTATCCAAAATGGAAAAAGAACAAGCCCGTGTAGTATATTTACAGGAAACTCACAAGTGAAAATGAGCATGGAAAACTAAAGAGAATGGGCTTCACTAATTTGTTTTTCTCCTCATATGAATCAGGACATAGGAGAGGAGTTGCTATTCTTATCTCAAGCAAGCTAAATTTTGAAAAAGTATTCAAAATGGGAGATAAGGAGGGCAGATATATTCTGGTAAGGGGGAATATAGACGGAAATTCAGTTACTCTATTCAATATATACGCACCCCCAGGAAATGATATTAGTTTCTTTCAGAAAATTGCTCATATTATGGTAATGGAAACAGAAGGTCTCCTGATATGTGGGGGAGACTTAAATTTACAATTATAACCAAAGTTAGACTCTTTCAATAGAAAAACCTATGAAACAAAATCCTTACATTAGAAAGTTAATACACTTTTTGAGAATGTTGGTCTAATTGATATATGGAGGGGCCTTTTCTACGACAGAAGGGATTACACTCATTATTCTGCCCCCCATTCTGTATATACATAACATATATTTCATAACATTTGGAAAAGACAAAGACAAAATAAACACCTGTGAAATTGGGACAATAGATGTAAGTGACCATGCACCTATATATTTATCTGTTGATTTTGACCTACAACCAAAGAATACTATTTGGAAACTAAATTCAAGTCTACTCAATGATCCCTACTTTAAGGAACAAATTAAAAAAGAAATTGGTCTTTCCTTGGAATTCAATGATAATGGAGAGGTTTCACCTCCCATTCTATGGGATACTCCGAAGGCTGTCTGAAGAGGGAAAATTATGTCGATATCTTCATATAAGAAAAAAATAAGGAATAAAACATCAGAGGAATTACAAAATAGGCTGAAAGAACCAGAAAAAAACACAAGTTGAATTTGGCACAGGATACATTAGAGGAAATTTTTAAAAATTAGGAATGAAGTTAATAGTTCGGCTACGCAAGAAATGAGGAAAAATTTAATGTTTCTGAAACAGAGGCATTATGAAAGTGGATCTAAATCTATGAACATACTGACAGGGAAACTGGAAAAAAAAATAACAGAAAATTTAATTCATAGAATTAGGGATCCAAGAACAAAACTGATAAAAAGATATGCTAAGTGAAATTCAAGAAGCTTTTGAAGTGTTTTACTAAACTCTATACTCCAAAGTTCCAGGGGGAAGCATAACTCAAATTGACACCCTCCTGAATTCACTAGTGTTACCCACTTTAAGCGAAGAACAAAATAGAACAATGACTGCTGACATAACTGAAGTTGAACTAAAAGCTGCAATTAGTAGGCTTAAATAAGCAAGTCACCAGGATCAGATGGGTATACTGCAGAGTGGTACAAAGAATTTAAAAATGAGTTAATTCCTGTCTTACTCCCCACACTGCACTGGGCTCTAAAAAAGGCACAAATGCCATCCAGCTGGAAGGAAGCGATAATCTCAGCTATACCGAAAGAAGGCAAGGATAAAATGGAACATAGGTCATTTAGACCAATATCTGTTCTTAATGTAGATTATAGATTACTTACCTCCATCATGGCCAAACGATTAGAAGAGTTTCTGCCCACGCTGGTACATTAGGGTCAGACAGGTTTTATACAACAACTCCAAACACAAGACAATAAATGAAGGACACTTCACATTACGGATCATATACAAAAAAAAATAAAATCAAAGCAATAGTGGCGCTGAAAAGGCATTTGATTCGGTTAATTGGAATTTTCTTTACAGAGTTTTACATAGATTTGGTTTCCATGACACAATTATTAAAACTATACAGGCACTATATGACACCCCTACTGCTAGGATTAAAAACAATGGATATTTATCAAATAGTTTTACCCTAGAAAGGGGCACGAGACAGGGTTGTGCATGGTCACTGCTACTCTTCGCATTATATCTGGAACCATTAGCTCAGTACATCAGACAAAATGAAGATATCAGGGGATATCATTAAAGGGACAGAGCATAAATTGGCCTGCTACGCGGATAACATTTTCATCTATCTAGGGCAACCAACATACTCTTTACCTAAATTGACGCAATTCTTTGAACAATATGGTCAATTATCAGGATACAAGATCAACATAGATAAAACCCAATTACTTTTATATAGCTGTAGTCCACCAACAGAAATTGAAAGTAGATATCCCTGAGCATGGCAAACAGAGTCTTTCAAATATTTGGGCATCATTATACCAAAAGATTTGGCAAAATTATCAGAATGCAATTATCAGCCTATAGATTTAAAAAATTAAGGAGGATATAACAAGATGGAACCTAATTCCTTATTTTAGTCTCAGTTCAAGGATTGAATCTATTAAAATGAATATACTGGCCAGACTATTATATCTCTTTCAGACCCTACCAGTAGAGGTTAATCAAAATCAATTCAATGAATAGAACAAAATGTTATCAAGATATATACGTATATGGCAAGGTAAAAGGCCTAGAGTACGTCTCAAAACTTTGCAATTAGCCAAGGAAAAGGGGAGGATGGGGCCTACCTTCTCTTAGAGATTATTATTTTGCAGCACAGTTGAGAGCCGTGATATACTGGTGCAACCCATCATATGACGCTCAATGGAAAAACATTGAGGAGAGGATACTTCCCATCCCCATACAGGCAATTTTGGCTGATAACAACCTGCAAAGTTACATAAATAATATTGACAACCCATGAATGAAATGGACCCTTAAAATATGGAAAACTATTATAAAAGAACATAAACTAGAGGGAGATATTGTAATTCTTAAATGGTTTGCATATGACTTGGATTTTACGCCGAATAAACTGGTGCTAGAGTTAAGGACTGGACAGCTAAAGGAATAACAGTTCTTTGCAATATATTGAAAGAAGGAACACTGTTCAGTTTTGAAATGCTTAAAGAGAAACACTTATTAGAAAAACAAGACTTTTATCGGTATTTATAGATGTGACAGTATGTTAATAGGACGGTTAAAAATGTAACCAAGGCAAGTACATGTTTGATAGAACTATTTAGAAAAGCATATAATTCAGATAACGGTAGTAGAATAATTTCAAGCGTGTATAAGAGTTTGTCAAATCTTAAAACACATTCGACTTCATGCATTAAAACAAAATGGGAGAAGGAAGGAGGGATAATTACATCTGAGGAAGAATGGACAATAATACGGAGGTATCAATGGAAGTGTACCAGTTCACAGAAATGGAGGGAGTCCGGATGGAAAAACTTGATAAGCTATTTTATTACACCCTCTCAGAAATCCCATTATAATAGTAACTCCCCTGCTTGCTGGAGAAATTGTGGAAATCAAAATGCAAACTATTATCATGTTTCTGGGAATGCCCCGTTATCAAAGACTATTGGAGTGGGATACACAATGCCCTACAAGACATCTTTAAATGTGAAATATCCTTAGAAAGTAAGACCATATATTTTGGGTATATACCTCAAGAATGGTTGAAAAGAGATAAATATTTAATGAATATACTGATGGTGGCTGGTAAAAAGACTCTTACCAGGAAATGGTTAACACAGGAGAGCCCAACTTTAAATGCATGGATGGAAATTACAATGGACATTTACAAAATGGAGAAGATAACAGCATCTGTTAATCATAAGTTGGAACAATTTGATTCATACTGGGAAAAATGGCTTAACTATATAACACTTCATAGGCCTGATTTAATTCTCACAAATCAATGAATATGTTGTAAAAAAAAGATCACTCCCTACTTGTACATAGTTTTCTCCTTTTGCTTGTTCTTTCTTTCCTCTCTTTTCTATGTGTATACTTCAGATAAATATTATGTGGAGATTTGTGGCAAATATGACTATATGATATATATGTACAATATCTGAAATACATCTTATGCAAATATTTGTTTGATGATGAACTTCAGTAAAAAATAAATTACAAAAAAAAATACAAGTCTGAACTAATTAAATTGTTTATGGGAAGATTACTAAGAAGTTTTTTTAGAAATCCATCTGTACTTTTAATGTGTTCTTAAACTGTCTTTCTGTGTGTACAATGCATTGAACATACAAGTATTTCAAGTCCCAAGCCTGATTAACCACAGAAATTGTACATTTAAGGTGACTCCAAAGAGAAAGATCAATTTGACATGTTTGCTCTCTAATGACAGGTAGCTAGTGCATCATCTTGTTGCCAAAGGTAGGCATTTAAGGCCTAATTCCATATTCAAAACTTAGGCTGGCTCTATATCTTTATTCACACTCAAGTATTACTGTGTAAAATCAGTTAAGAATTCACATCAATGTAGCGTACCAATGTGCCTAGTAGTGTCTATGTGTAAAAAGGACAAGTGCAGAAAAACTGAAAAACAAATCTGAATGCTGTGCCATGTGGATACACTAGCTCCCTCTGGTGATCGATTTTCAGTTCCGCTAACATTACTTCCTACTGATAAATTTTATTCTTTATTTTAATTTGGTTAAATAGCCTATTTTAGACAAGAAGATAAAGGTGAAGATTTATATGTGTAAAAATAGAATAAGAGGTGTCAATACTGAGGGAGAAGTTATGCTTTAGGAACTTTCATGAGTCTGAATGCAAATTAACTTTGCAAACATTTGGAGAAGTGTTCAAACAAACATAATTTATAGAAACTGCCAATCAATATTTTTGTTTAATTTTGTGGGAATTGAGTTTTAAAGTAGAAAAAAAGGGAAAAACAATTTGTACTTAAAATTCAAGGATCTTGTGCTTGTTCAGTCAATGTAAGGTGCAAGGCCATTATATAAGTCAACACTATTAAACACAAACTCCAGGTATTTATTCTGTATCCTTTTTACCATTTCATAATATAGAAACAGATAAATACAGATGTTTATGAATAGCGACCAAAAGCCACCTTGTATCTGCAAAGAAATTAGCATAATTAAACTTACAACAACACACACAAAGTGCTGGAAGAACTCAGCAGGCGAGGCAGCATCTATGGAAAAGAGTAAACAGTCAACATTTCATGCCTCAGCCCGAAATGTTGACTGTTTACTCTTTTTCATAGATGCTGCCTGGCCTGCTGAGTTCCCTCCAGCATTTTGTGTGTGTTGCTTTGGATTTTCAGCTCAGGCAGATTTTCTCATATTTGTGATACTTAAACTTATAATTTACTTTGCAGGTGGTGTGGGGCACAATGCAAGGAGAATTTGTTCATCAGTACAAGCAGTTTGAAGAAATGATTGTTCAGTGCTACCCTGGATCTGGCATTACTATGAACTTTAGTATTGAGGACATACTGCAGTATTTTTTAGATATAACAAAATCAAACTGACAGCAAGCTGATTAATATTTAAATGTCTACTCAACTGTATATTTCTTCAATTCTCAGAGTTATCTTTCCTCTTAAAAGTTCAGTTATACAACAGTTTCAAATTAAGCCTGTACTTGATATTAAAGTTTTACATCTCTAAAGCAGAATAACATGCTATTTTAATTATTTTCACAATTTAAAAAAATATATTTTTGTTACGACCTTAGATTTAACCCTTGCAAACCTGGATTGTTTTGTAATAAGCAAGAACAACATAGCTCTGAATTTACTGATGTGTGCCCAAAATTGCTCTTTAAATATTTTACTTGAGACAATAAACCGTTTAAAGTCAGTGTAACTTGCTTCAGTATAATGTGTAACTTTGAGAACTTGTGTCATTGTTCCACATCACTCCAGAAACTGACAGGTACTTAACTTCACAGCGACAACTCGCGGATACCTCCTCTTATTTACCCCTCGATCGTGACCCCACTAAGGAGCACCAGGCCATTGTCTCCCACACCATCACCGACTTTATCCACTCGGGGATCTCCCATCCACTGCTACCAACCTTATAGTTCCCACACCCCGCACTTCCCGTTTCTACCTCCTACCCAAGATCCACAAACTTGCCTGTCCTGGCAGACCTATTGTCTCAGCTTGCTCCTGCCCCACCGAACTCGTTTCTGCATACCTCGACATGGTTTTATCCACCCTTGTTCAATCCCTTCCTACCTATGTTTCTGACACTTCTCACGCTCTTAAACTTTTCGATGATTTCCCTGGCCCCCACCGCTTTATTTTCACCATGGATGTCCAGTCCCTATATACTTCCATTCCCCATCAGGAAGGTCTCAAAGCTGTCCACTTCTTCTTGGATTCCAGACTCAATCAGTTCCCCTCTACCACCACTCTGCTCCGTCTAATGGAATTAGTCCTTACCCTTAATAATTTCTCCTTTGGCTCCTCCCACTTCCTCCAAACTAAAGGTGTAGCTATGGGCACCCGTATGGGTCCTAGCTATGCCTGTCCTTTTGTTGGCTTTGTGGAACAATCTATGTTTTGTGCCTATTCTGGTATCTGTCCCCCACTTTTCCTTCGCTACATCGACGACTGCATTGGTGCTGCTTCCTGCGCGCATGCTGAGCTCGTTGACTTTATTAACTTTGCCTCCAACTTCCACCCTGCCCTCAAGTTTACCTGGTCCATTTCCGACACGGCCCTCCCCTTTCTAGGTCTTTCTGTCTCTGTCTCTGGAGACAGCTTATCCACTGATGTCTACTATAAGCCTACTGACTCTCACAGCTATCTGGACTATTCCTCTTCTCACCCTGTCTCTTGCAAAAATGCCATCCCCTTCTCGCAATTCCTCTGTCTCCGCCGCATTTGCTCTCAGAATGAGGCTTTTCATTCCAGGACGAGGGAGATGTCCTCCTTTTTTAAAGAAAGGGTCTTCCCTTCCTCCTCTATCAACTCTGCTCTCAAACGCATCTCCCTCATTTCACGCACGTCTGCTCTCACTCCATCCTCCCGCCAACCCACTAGGAATAGGGTTCCCCTGGTCCTCACCTACCACCCCACCAGCCTCCAGGTCCAACATATTATTCTCCATAACTTCCGCCACCTTCAACGGGATCCCACAACTAAGCACATCTTTCCCTCCCACCCCCCCCCCTACTTTCCGCAGGGATCGCTCCCTACGCAACTCCCTTGTCCATTCATCCCCCCCATCCCTCCCCACTGATCTCCCTCCTGGCACTTATCCTTGTAAGTGGAACAAGTGCTACACATGCCCTTACACTTCCTCCCTTACCACCATTCAGGGCCCCAAACAGTCCTGCCAGGTGAGGCATCACTTCACCTGTGAGTCGACTGGGGTGATATACTGCGTCCGGTGCTCCCGATGTGGCCTTTTATATATTGGCGAGACCCGACACAGACTGGGAGACCGCTTTGCTGAACACCCACGTTCTGTCTGCCAGAGAAAGCAGGATCTCCCAGTGGCCACACATTCTAATTCCACAACCCATTCCCATTCTGACATGTCTATCCACAGCTTCCTCTACTGTAAAGATGAAGCCACATTCAGGTTGGAGGAACAACACCTTATATTCCGTCTGGGTAGCCTCCAACCTGATGGCATGAACATCGACTTCTCTAACTTCCGCTAATGCCCCACCTCCCCCTCGTACCCCATCTGTTATTTATTTTTATACACACATTCTTTCGCTCTCTCTCCTTTTTCTCCCTCTGTCCCTCTGACTATACCCCTTGCCCATCCTCTGGTTCCCCCCCCCCATCTTTCTCCCTGGACTTCCTGTCCCATGATCCTCTCATATCCCCTTTGCCAATCACCTGTCCAGCTCTTGGCTCCATCCCTCCCCCTCCTGTCTTCTCCTATCATTTTGGATCTCCCCCTCCCCCTCCCACTTTCAAATCTTGTACTAACTCTTCCTTCAGTTAGTCCTGACGAAGGGTCTCGGCCTGAAACGTCGACTGTACCTCTTCCTAGAGATGTTGCCTGGCCTGCTGCGTTCACCAGCAACTTTGATGTGTGTTGCTTGAATTTCCAGCATCTGCGGAATTCCTGTTGTTGAGGTACTTAACTTTACCAGGTTTTTGATGCTTCTAGGAGTTTCTTGATGATGCACTAATGCATGGTTTCCATAGAGACTTCTGCTCAGCAGTACCTAGGCGTAAAATCAAAGGCTGATGCACCTAGGAGAAGGCTAGGTCTCAGGGTGCAACACATAATCTAGCCAAAAGAGGTGAAATTCGCCTGAGTTAAATCATAAACTCCAAAAATGATTCTTCCTTTTTCAAAATTAGAAGAATACCCCTTTATAAATCAGAGTTCCTCATTTTGTTTCCATGGATGTGACGGCACTAAATCCAGCTGCATGCCCTAAACCTTGAAGCTTCTGATTGCTTAAGTACCTCTTTTATGTAAAATGCTCATCTTCTCTCTCCCTGAACTTCGAGTAAGTGCCAGCATAGTGCCAGCATTTTGGTTATTCAATGTATGTTTTACACACAGTATGCAGAAATAAGATTTCAAAGTGAGACCATATAGGGCACCAGACTAGATCATTTATATATTGCTAAAGGTCCTGAAGTAGCCAGATACTTTTCAAACACTCAATCATTCCATGTACTATAGTTTCATCTGTATTTATTAAATAAGTCATTACTGCTATGGTTATTGACTTTATTGAAGTTTCCATTTTTGAGAGTAGAAAGAGATACCATTGTTCAGATCCCCCATTATTTTCCTCCTTACATGATGTCTTCTAATAGTTTGAGTTGTTAACTAGAAACTATAGGCTAGAAATTTCTAAGCCTAAGAGAACAATACATTAAATATAGGAATTGGAATTTGGGACAGATTCTGTTTCCACAAGGATTGATTCTAACTGAAAAAAATGCTTGCATTTGTAATGTCTACCATGCCAACAGCAGAAGAGTAATATTCTAAAAGTATATCAACTTTAATTCCCAGCACAGAGTATGTCTTTTCCTTTGGATACCGACATTAACAATTTTCTATTTGTTATTATTGAAAACATTGTAAGAGATGCACATCTACTTAAAAGCTAGTAAAGATTCAGAAAAGTAATCAAATGCTTGGACAGAAACCATCTTGCCAAGTTAAAACATCCATGAGCACTTGTCTTTGAAAATGAGGATGGGCAAGAAAATGCAAAATTTTAAAATTCTGGAAATACTGGAGAGAGAAACAGATACCTGAAATATTAAGATTTTTTAGATTCCTACAGAATGTTGCCTTGCCAGTGGAAATGAAAGGAAATGTTCGATGGTGTAAAAAAAAAACAAAATCTGGCATCATGTTTATCTCTAGAAAAATCTTAGAATTTCTGGAGTGATTTCTTAAAATCTTAGGAACAGCTTTTACCCTCCACTATCAGAGTTCTGAATTCTCTGTGAACTCACAAACATTACCTCACTATTTCTGTTTTGCACTATTTATTTATTAATTATCGTAACTTTTTTTTAACTTTGTGCTGTACTGCTGCTACGAAACAATAATATAATATGAGTGATAATATATCTGATTCTGAATAGGTGAAGTTCATGCGTTGAATTCAGGTTTCGTGGTTGGGAGACAAGAATTTTCCACTTTCCCAGAGGTACCATGGTTAGAGTCAGGGTATATTATTTCTTCTTTTGTCTTAATATTCCTGTTAACATAGCTTTATCATAACATCCAATTCTTTGTTATTGGATTCAAACCCTTCCTCAAATTAATTCTGAACCATGTTATTAGCAATTTTGACATGAATTTTAAGCTCTAGATTCAATTCATCACCAAAAGTTCTGAACTTCACTCAGCAAACATTATCCTGATTTAGTCTGAGATCCTTCACATGCTTTTTATAATTTCTTAATTTGATTACTCTAACTTCTATTTTGAACTTTCTAGAATCTGGTGTCTTTAGATTTCATCTGGATGCATCCTGTTCTGCAGGAAATTGAGTTAATTAATCATTCCTCCATGTACTGAGCAACATTTGCCCTCAGACTCCATATTTAAATTTTCAGCCTTGTGGTAGATTCTAACAAAATTACATCTCACTATATGTCTCTGCAATCTCCTCTGAATCAATCAAAATATCAGAATCAGGTTTAATATCACCGGCATATGTTGTGACATTTGTTAACTTAGTGGTAGCAGTACAATGAAAGACATGATAAAAAATATAGAAAAAAATTGAATTACATTATGTATGTTAAATAGGTAAGTTAAAAATAGTAGTGCAGAAACAAATAATAAAAAAAGTAGGGTAGTTTTCATGGGTTCAATGTCCACTTAGAATTGGATGGCAGAGGGAAAGAAGCTGTTCCTGAATTGCAGAGTGTGTGCCTTCAGGCTTCTGTACATCCTTCCTGGTGGTAACAATGAAAGAGGGGATGTCTTAGTGATGGGGGTCCTTAATAATGGATGCCACTGTTCTGAGGCACCGCTCTTTGAAGATGTCTTGGATACTACCCATAATGGAGCTGACCAATTTTTACAACTTTCTGTAGCTTCTTTCGATCCTGTGCAGTAGCCACACCCACCCACCCACCTGTGCCCCCCCCACCACCCATGCCAGAATGTGATGAAACCTATGGGAATGCTCTCCATGGTACATCTGTAGAGGTTTTTGACTATTTTAGGTGACAAACCAAATCTCCTCGAACTCCTAATGAAATATAGCCGCTGTCTTGCCTTCTTTATAGCTGAATCAATATGTTGGGACTAGGATAGGTCCTCAGAGATATTGACACCCAGGAACTTGAAGTTGCTCACTCTCTCCACTTCTGATTGCTCTATGAGGATTGGTTTGTGTTCTGTCATCTTACCTTTTCTGAAGTCCACAATCAGTTCTTTGGTCTTACTGATGTGTGATGTTGTTGCTGCGACGCCACGCAATTAGCTAGTAAATCTCACTCCTGTGAATCTCAGAATCTCCATCTGAGATTCTGCCAACAGTAAATTTATAGATGGCATTTGAGCTATGCTTAGCCACACAGTCATGAGTATAGAGAGAATAGAGCAGTGGGATAAGCACACAGCCCTGAGGTAGCCAGTGTTAATCGTCAGCAAGGAGGAGATGTTATTACCAATCCGCGCAGATTGTATCATCAAGCTGATACAAAGCTAACTTTATCTACTGAAGGATAAAGTCTTTGCTAAGTGCAAATACAACAGTGACAGAGCAAAAGACTATAAACTGTTGCTTGGCCTTGAAAAGATTAATGTGCCTTGAATAACCTGTCAATCACAATGCTTCAGAGTTAACACAAGAGAAGACAGCAATTGCTTCTTCAGCAAACTTATGAGGGATAGCCAGCATACCTAGGCATATCATACAGTTTATTGAAGTGGTTTCAATTAAAATTACAGTCAGTTGCTAATTTCAGTACTATTCAAGATCAGAAGGTTTTATGTTTGTGATTCTCTAAAATAAATTACAACATTGGCATACAGATTGCCAGCTGAGATCAGAGAAATGCCTTATGTAACACACCAGCAAGTTATGGAATTTTTTGCTAATTCTTACAATGTTATATGAGTAACTTATGTTAGATGGGAGGATCCCGAAAGACCTGCTGTACGGGGAACTGGCCTCCGACAAGGGAGCACAAGGGTGGCCCCATCTCCATTTCAAAGATGTCTGCGAGAGAGACATGAAGTCACTGAACATGAACGTTGAGAGGTCGGAGGACATCACAAGCGATCGCTCTTGCTAGAGGCTGGAACTATGCAGAGGTCTAAAAAGAGGAGAAGAGAAGCTGAGGCTTGCTGCTGAAGAAAAGCGCACTCGTCGGAAAAACAGAACCAAGACAACGCTGGAGGACAGTGCCTTCAAGTGCAGTCACTGCAGCTGAGACTGTCATTCCCGAGTGGGCCTCTACAACCACAGCAGACGCTGCTCTACCAACACAGACTGAAGCAAGACTTTCCAGGTGCAGATCCATGGTCTCACAAGACTTAACGGATGCCACCAGTAACTTAAAACAGAAACAAAAACTATTGGAGATACTCGGCTTGTCCTGCCACATCTGTAGGATGAGAAACAATTAACATTTGCCACCAAGGACCTTTTACCGATGGAATCTGGCCTGAAACATTTTTTTCTCCCCACAGTTGAAGCCTAACCTGCTTCATATTTACAAAATGTTTGGGTTTTATTTTACATTTACAGCACATGCAGTTTTTTTTAAATTTTCATTTAGGTGAGAAATTTGATAAAACATTTGATTTCAGTTTACTAAGAAAAGTGATTAAGGCATGTCAATATGCACATTACATGTGGACTTCAGTGCTGCATTTAATGAGGTCCTGTATAGATACTGTACAAACTGTGATTGAGAAAGATACAAAAGAAATGAGACAAATTAAACGAGTTGTCAAGAAAGTTGTGGATGAAGGATAATGTAGGAAAATGTGAGGTTATGAATTCTGATATATTGAATATAAACCCGAGTACATCTTTTTGTGGTGAAGAGCTGATAAAATTTGGTGTACAAAGAGACTTTGCTATGCTGGTTTATGAAAAATATCAAGGTGAAAGGGTGAAAGTACAGAAAACAATTTAGGAAGCAAATGACTAGTTAGTGATTATTGCAAGGATGTACAAATGCAAGGGAGGCTTGCTGAGAAAGTGCAAGTCATAAGGAGATGGCATTAGATTACCATGTATCCTTATGACTGAGTGATTTAATAATTTCACTAAATTTATTTTTCTGCTATGTTCTTTGTGAGAGATTAAAATAGCCTATATTCACTGTGTTTTAGAAATCTGAGAGATGATCCTATTAAGATGTAAAGATGCTGAGAAATGGTATAGGTGCTAAAAAGTTATTTCTCTAGCAAGATACTGAGAATTAGGATTCATAGTCTCGGGATAAACAATTGAACATTTAGAACTGAGATGAGAAGAAACTGCTTTAAAGAAGTTTGGAACTGTTTGAAATTCTATACTTCAACATATGGGTGCTCATGGCTATGATCAGTAGATTTCTAGAAACAGAGGGAATTAGAAGAGACAGAAATAAAACAGGAAAGTCGTTTAGGCACAAGATCAGTGATGGTCATATTGAATGATGGAACAGGACTCTGGAAATGCTAGCTGTCTCCATTAATTAACATGTTTAAATCAAGTTTGCTGTATAGTGCAGCAACTACACCAGAAAGCCAAAGCATTGAACACGCCAGTACAGGTGATGAGAACTCTATTCCATTATTATATACATCAGACTTCTCAAGCACACCTCACTCAGGGTTCAGAATAAGGGAAGGCTCTGCAGCATGTGCATTCTAGTAATGGGAAAGAATGAAAGGCAAGAAGAAATTTCATAGACAGAGTAAACAATGGTTATCTGTTGGTATACTAAATCTCCCTGAGACTGTTTGCTTTATACACCATTTGCCAAAAAAATGGCCAAAATTGAAAAGAAGAAGCGTGTGGCGGGGAAGGGGGGGAGGGTGACTAGGCACTACAACCTCGTCAGTGTTGGACAGACAGACACAGTTGCATCACGCTTTCCTGCTTTCTTTCATATTCCCACTCATCATTTCACCTGAGCATTCTGGTTAGAGCAGAATAATCTGAATTTGATTTTAATAGAATAATTTGAATATAAGATTTTAATGTTGAAGGAAATTTACTAATTGTGCAGTGATAATATCTAATTAACATTTTGTTTGTCATTTAGTGATTTTCTTCCAAAAAGTCTGCTGACTTTACTACCTCTACACAGTGGTTACCTCTCAGCTACTCAAAAGTCCAAAGTAAATTTATATCAAAATACATATGAAGTCCCTTTCTCCCGGGCATCTCTTAAAGATGCAGCTTATTAGCTCCTCACTAACAGCCACCGGACACAGCGTTGAGAAAACTACCTTTCTCCGACTCCGTACATCTAGGATAGATATTAGATTATGAGAACACTCAGTCCTCTTTTATTGTCATTTAGAAATGCATACATGCATTAAGAAATGATGCAATGTTCCTCCAGAGTCATATCACAGAAAACAGGACAAACCAAAGACTAACATTGACAGAACCACATAATTATAACGTATAGTTACAGCAGTGCAAAACAATACCATAATTTGATAAAGAACAGACCATGGGCATGGTAAAAAAAAGTCTCAAGTCCTGATCGACTCCCGAGTCCCCGATAGCAGGCGGCAAAAGGGAGAAACTCCCTGCCATAAACCTCCAAGGCACCAACAACTACCGATGCCTTGGAAGCAGCCGACACAGACTCCGTCCATCCGAAAACTTCGAGCCTCTGATACAGCCTCCCGAGCGCCATCTTCTACCGAGCGCCTTCAACCTCGTCCCGGCCGCTGAAAAAAGCAAAGCTGAGGATTCGGGGCCTTCTGCTCCGGAGATTCCCGTTACCACACAGTAGCAGCAGCAGTAAAGCGGGCATTTCGGAAGTTTCTCCAGATGTTCCACCGTACTCTCACGTCTGTCTCCATCAAATCAGAATTGTGCACGGTCCCCTACTTGACAGATTACAGATATCATTCACCAGAGAGGCCGCACGTGCTGTGTCACACCACCATCTTCTCCTCCTCCTCCTCCTCCAATATGATATGACTTGAATCCCACCAAACCCATGAGTTTAGGGTGTCTTGCCCAACCAAACCCTGGTTTGTGTGAATACTGTGTGCTTTACTGTCCCATGCAATTGCCCGTCAGCAAGGAATAACAACTCATACACTGCATACATTATAAAGAAAGCATATTTATGAATGTTAACTTAACCAAAAAGTTATTAAATGAAAGAAAAAAACAAAAAGGGCCTATTATTAAACAGTCAAATGTGCACATAACTTGGAGCTTATTTTCAAGTTCTCTTTTACTCACGTGCTGGACCCTAGGTCTGTGTGAAAGCACACACCACTTTCTGAACATTGCTTGAAATCCATCACAAGCAAACAGGCTCCCCCACGCAACTATTAATCCTTCCTCCTTGAAGCCATACATCTGCACAAAGCACCTTGTGCAACAGGGATGGCATCCTCAGCCATCTTCCCTCCTGTCTCCTCTCAGCTCCTGCCAAAAAGACCTCGACTCACACCAGTGTCCATCACAAGAACCTCTCCACCCAGCATTCTCTAGAACCTTCTCCCAATTCCACCATTCTGACTGGCTGTCACCACATTCCTAAGTTGAACAACAAAGCCCCGTGTCTTAGCTCAAACCCAAACAAGCTGGAAGCAGAATAGACTGCTCTTATTGAACTGCTAAAATGAAATAGTTACAGCATAGCAGTAAAAATATTAACCAGGGCGTTACACATATATGTCACCAGAGACTACTCTGAGATTCATTTTTTGTCGGCTTTCACAGTAAATATGTAGAACTGCAATCAAATAAATGAAACACTGCACATAACAAAGACGTACAACCAATGCACAAAAGGAAAAAAATTGTACAAAAACAAAAGAAAAATAAAACAAAATAATAATAAATATCGAAAATGTGAGTTGTAAAGTCCTTGAAAGTCAGTATGTAGTGTATGATATCAGTTCAGTGTTGGGATAAGTGAAGTTATCCCATCTGGTTCAAGAGTGAAATGGTTGAGGGGTAATAACTGTCCCTGAACCTGATGGTATGAGACCTGAGTCTCCTGTAACCCCTTACTGATGGTCTAGATGGTGAGAGTTCTCAATGGATGCTGCTGCTGCTATCCTGCATCAGTGATTCTCGTCAGTGGTGGGGAGGGCTTTACCTGTGATAGATTGGGCTGTGTTCACAACTTTTTGTAGGCTTTTCCATTCAACGGTGTTGGTGTTGCTGTACCGGGTCGTGATGCAACCAGTCAGTATATGCTCCGCTCTATATCTACAGAAATTTGTTATGCATTTGGATTACATACCTAATCTTCGCACCTAAGAAAGCAGAGGTGCTGCCGTGCTTTCCTTGTAATGGCATCTACATGCCAGGCCCAGGACAGATCCTCTGAAATGATAACATTGAAGAATTTAAAGTTGCTGACCCCCTTTGATACTTTTTTGACTCCATTCACTGAGGTAAAATGCGGAAGATCCTGAAAGCTTACGGAGTGCCAGACCATCTACTGAGAGCAATGGAGTCCAGCTATACCAAAACCATGGTGAAAGTTGTATCACCAGATGGAGAAACAGCAGTGTTCGAGCTCCTAGCTGGTGTGCTGCAAGGAGACACTCTGGCACCGTACATCTTTATAATCATCCTTGATTACGCTCTGCGTCAAGCTACCAAAGATCATGACAAGCTTGGTTTTACCATAAAACCAGGGAGAACCAATAGGATCAGACTCGTTACACTCACAGATCTCGATTTTGCAGATGACATAGTCCTGCTCTCTGACCAGATGGAGGAAGCACAGCAGCTACTGATAAAAGTGGAAATTGAATGCAATAAAGTTGGACTTCACCTAAATGCTAAAAAGGCAGAGTACATGGCATTTAACTGCGACGAAGGTACTCTCAAGACCGTAGAGAATGATACCATTAAGAAAGTCTTTGACTACAAGTACCTCGGGTCAAGAATGATGAGTTCGGAGAAGGACATAAGATACGGAAGGCGCTGGCGTGGAGGGCTATGAATGACATGAAGGAAATCTGGAAGTCAAACCTGACCAGAGGGCTTAAAAAGAGGATTTTCATAGCAGTCATAGAGTCCATTCTCACGTACGGATGCGAGATGTGGACACTCACCAAGACGATGAGAACCAAGACGATGGTTGCTATACATGAGTGCTCCGGATGGCTCTTGATGTGAGTTGGCAACAGCACATGACAAATGTTGAGCTCTATAACAACCTACCGATGCTCTCCATTAAAATCGAGGCGAGAACACTGCAATTAGCGGGGCACTGTCTACGCCACCCCGAGCTATCTACCAGCCTAGTCATCACATAGGAGCCCAAACACGGGAGGATGAACCCTGGGCACCTCCCAAGACTATAGTCAACAAGCTCCTAGAAGACAGCAGCATGTCTAATGTAGATGAACTGAACACACTGATGAGGGAGAGGGAGAAGTGGAGAGTCCGTCATTGTGCCCGATGCCAGCCCCCGAGGCCTGAGTCGACGTAGTAGTTTGATACCCTGGTGAGGACTGGCTTGTCCTGCAGACAATAATCAGCTCTGTGATTTTGCTGACATTAAGTGAGAGGTGGTTATGGCACCATTCAACCAGATTTTCAATTTCTCTCCTATATGCTGATTTGAGGGAGGAGAAGATGGCGACGTGACGCAGCTTGCAACCGCCACTCCAGTGAATGATATCTGTTATTTGTCAAGTAGGATGCCGTACACAATCCTGATTTGATGGAGACAGACGTGAGAGCACAGAGGAACATCTGGTGAAACTTCTGAAATGCCTGTTTCGCCGCCGCTGCTATTGTGTGATCCAGAATCCCCGGAGGGGAAGGCCCCAAGTCCTCAGCTTTGCTTGTTGCTCGGCGGCTGGGGTGAGGTCGAAGTGCTCGGCAGAGATGTTACTCGGTGTCGGAAGGCTGGTTGGAGGCTCGAAGTTTTCGGACGGACTCAGAGTCGGCTGCGGTCGGGTGTTTCCAATGCATCGGCAAGTTTGCAGCACTTCCGTCTGCATGAGATGATGGGGCTATCAGGACTTGAGACTTTTTTTTACCGTGCCCATGGTCTGTTCTTTATCAAATTACGGTATTGCTTTGCACTGTTGTAACTATATGTTACAGTTATGTGGTTTTGTCAGTTAGTCTTGGTTTGTCCTGTGTTTCTGTGATATCTTTCTGGAGGAACATTGTGTCATTTTTTAATGCATGCATTTCTAAATGACAATAAACGAGAACTGAGTGTCGTCATAATCTAATCTAATCTAATTTGTCACCGTCTTTGATTCAGCCCACAACAGCGGTGTTATCAACAAACTTAAATATGGCATTGGAGTTGTATTTAGCCTCACAGTCATAAGTATAAAACGAGTAGATTGGGGGGCTAAGCTCACAGGTTTATGGTGTTCCTGCATTGATGGTGATTGTGGAAATATTGATGTCAATCCAAAATGATTGGGGTTTGCAAGTGAGGAAATCAAGGATCCAGTTGCACAAGGAGGTATTGAGACTGAGGTCTTGGAGCTTATTGACCAGTTTTGAGGGAATGATAGTGTTGAATACAGAGGTGTAGTCAATGAAGAGCATCCTGATGTATGCATCTTCACTGTTCAGATGTTCCAGGGTTGAGTGAAGAACCAATGAAATGGCTTCTCCTGTTGACCGACCTCTCAAAGCACTTCATCACAGTGAAAGTAAGTGCTACTGGATGATGGTCATTAAAGCAGGTTACTGCATTTTTCTTGTGTACTGGTATGATTGAAGCCTCCTTGAAGTAGACGGGTACCATAGACTGCTGAAGAGAGGTTAAAGATATCCATGAACACTCCAGCCAGTTGATTAGCGCAGGCCTTCAGTATTCAATGAGGTATACTGATTGGGACATTTGCTTTCGATGGGTTCACCCTCTTGAAGGATGACCTCTGAAACGGAAATCACAGATATGACTTCCCATGCATAAACCATACAGACTATTCCTGATCAGGCCTTGATTTTCAAAATTACAGAATTCTCTTCAGTAATTTTCTTACAGCTCAAGTTAGGCTCACCACCCTGTAGTTTCTATGTGTATCCTTTCTACCTTTCTCAAACAATAGAATATTATCCATCCTCCAGTCTTCCGCAATTTCACTAGTGGCTAATTATAAAACATCTCTACAAGAGGGTCTGTGATTTCTTCCCCAACCTCCTATGAGGTATGGGGACACACTTGGTCAGGCCCTAGGGATTTAACGCCTTAATGTGCTTTAAAGCTGCAAAGGAAGGGGGAAGAAGCCGGAATAAGAATTTGAAGGGAGGGGAAGGAATACAATCTAGAAGATGATATGTAAAGACAAGTGAGAGGGGAGGTAGGTCCATGGGGGACGGGGGATGAAGTGAGAAGCTGTGAAGTGATAAGTGGAAAAGGTAAGGGCTGAAGAAGGAGAAATCTAATAGGAAAGCAGAGTAGACCAGGAGAGAAATGGAAGGAGGAGGGACACCAGGGGAGGTGAAGCAGAGATGAGGTTAAAGAGAAGCAGAGTGGGGAACGGAAGAAGAGAAAAAGGAGAGGGGCATAATTACTGGAAGTTAGAGGATTATTGTTCATGTCATCAGATTGGATGCTAACCAGATGGAACATGAGGTGTTTTTCCTCCAACCTGAGAGTAGCCTCATCATGGCAGTAGAGGAGGTCATGGACCAACATGTCAGAATGGAAAGGGGATTGGAATTAAAATGGCTGGCCACTGGGATATCCTGCTTATTGCAGAAGGAGTGAACAAAGTAGTCCCCTTGATCTTCATCATTTATCTTCAATGTAGTGGAGGCCACATGAGCACCGGATACGGTAAATGACCTGAAAAGACTTGCAAGTGAAGTGTTGCCTCACTTGGAAGGACTATTTTCCGTCTTGATTGGAGAAGGTGGGGGTGAATGGGAAAAGTGCCAGGTAGGAGTGGGGAGGGATGAACGGACAAGGGAATCATGGAATGAGCAGTCATCATGGAAAGTGGGGGTGGGAGGTAAAGATGTGTTTGGTGGTAGGACCTCATTAAAGATGGGCAGAATTTATGGAGAATGATGTGCTAGATACAGAAGTTGATGGGGTATATAGCAACAAGAGGAACTCTATCCCTGTTAAGGTGGCGGGAAGATGGGGTGAGGGCAAATGTGCTGGAAAGAGAAGAGTTCCAGGCGAGGACAGCATCAGTGGTGGATGAAGGGAAACCCATTCTTTGAAGAAGGAGGACATCTCTGATGTTTTGGAAAAGTAATCCTCATCCTGGGAACAGATGCAGCAGAAGTGAGGGAACGGAGAAAAGGGAATGGCAATTTTACAGCTGACAGGGTGGGAAGAGGTATAGACAAAATAGCTGTGAGAGTCAGTACGTTTATAAATGGTATCAATAGACAGTTTGTCCCCAAAGATGGAGATAGAGAATTTGAGAAAGAGGAGAAAGGTGTCTCAAATAGACAGAGTGAATCTAAGAGTAGGATCGAAGTTAGAGGCGATGTTGACAAAATTGACGAAGTCAGCTTTGGTGCATGAAGTAGAATCAATACACTTGTCAAAGTAGCTGAGAAAGAGTTGGGGAGGGTTGCCAGAGAAGGTGTGAAACATGAATTGTTCCACATTGTCAATGAAAAGGCAAGCATAGCTGGGGCCCATGGCTGCACCTTGGGTTTGAAGAGAAATTTCATCAACTTTGCCTCCAACTTCCACCATAAGGGCTCTAGATCTCACCCTAGTCACCCTTTTTACTGATAATTGAAGTACCTTGTTAAGATTATCTTTAAACCTCTCTGCCAAATCTATCTCATACACTCTTTTTGCACTCCTTATTTCCCTCCTAAACCTGGTCTTCAACATTTTTTATTACATGAGGGATTCATTCATACCTAGCTGCTTAAACGTGGTGTACGCTACCTTCTTTTTCCACAGAGCTTCGATATCGCTTGTTACCCAGAGTTCCTTGAACTTGGTATGTTTGATCGTCACGTTTTGAGAGATTTCTCTCTCAGCAGGTTATGCAGCACCTTGCTTCCATTTGCCATAGATTACCAGTATCAAATTTGATTTTGACCTCTCATAGCACTCTGCTATTTTTGTATTGTGTTACAACAGTTCATACTGTTAAAGCACTGGCTTTTAATTGCTAGCATTGTTATAGAGAAAGTCATTTGGATCCTCAGCAGCTCATCTGAAAAAGTTTTAAATGATGTATTTCTATTATTGCCTGTAGGTGGTGTTACCTTCCTAAGGTTGAGTCATTCAGAATTCTGTGAGCTTTCAATTGTCAGGAAATTTTCAATCTGTTGAATCCACCAGTTACTTCTGGAAAAAGTTCCTGAGCAGTGATTTTTTGTGCAACAAACATTGATTAAAAGTATTTTCATTGAAATGAAATGTGTGATAGATGGACTTAATTGTATCTGAAAATTATTTTATCAGCAACTTACTTTATCTTAAAATAAAAATTAAGTCTAAGATGCATCATTATCAATAAAAAGCCTCAAAGAAATATATTATTCAATGTGCTTCATTTAAGAGGTTAATTTTTCAGAGGTATGAAAGGATAGTGTTGTAGAATGATTTGAAGGAGGAGCTTCAGATCATACAGCCAAGGCAGCAGAAAATGCGTCAAACAGCAGCTGTGCAAAGGTAGGTGGCTTTGTACAAGATGCCAACTTGAGAGCAACAGGCATTGCTTAGTCCAGTGTGGATGGGGTCTTTGATTACGTTGGCAGCTTTACTGATTCAGTGAGAAGTGTAGACAGCATCCATGAAGAAGAGGGAGATTTATGTGGTGTATTGAGCTATGTCTATAATTCCCGTCAGTTTCTTGCAGTCACAGGATGTTGACATAGTTTACAATAGGACACTGACTTCTGGTTCTTCCAGTAAGATGGCTATGCATGCGAACGCAGTGGCCTATTGGGTGCCAACCAAAAGTGGTTTTTCCTTTGTAAAATTTGTTTTTTATGATCCAAAGACAATTCTACTCCAAGAACATCAGGTACTGCAGGGCTACTCCAGCAGTGAGCTGCTCGTTGATCTTGATCGGAGTAGCTGGACTGGTGTCAACGGCAGAGCCGGCTGAGCTGTCTAAGGGGCTGGTCAAGGCTGAGAAGGTGGAGGAGCCAGCCGAGGCTGGGATGGTGGAGAAGGAGCCGACTGAGGTATTGAAGGAGCCTGTCAGGATGTCGGAGGAGTCCAGCAATGTGTCAGAGGAGCCGGCTTGGATTCAGAGGAGCTGACCTGGCTGAAGACCATGTTACTGCCCACTATTCGGAAGCATCAGAGTTGATGCAGTATAACCATGGAGATTGTCTCAGGCATTTCACTTGTGATCGCAAAGTTCTTTTCGACAGTGATAATGTAAGTTGCTGCAGGCCTGTTACACTTGTCTGATGGAGAGACAGTTGACATGGGAGCTGTGTAGCCTCAGTTGTAGCAGAATGAGGCCTCAAGCTTCAGACTTGCCTGCTGCTGCAGACCAGGTGAGCGACATAGAAGCACTACAGCGTGGTTGAGTTCATCTTGGGCCTGGCCTCACCTGTTGGTGCTAAACTCCCGTGTTCGAGCAGTTTTATGACCGGCTGGATTGTGTGCGTCTGTACACTGCCAGAAGTCTGTAGCATCAGTTGCTGAACGTTGTCACTCAGGGTCTTGAACTAAATATTTTTTTGAGTGAATATGCTTCTTTGAATTTGTTACTCACTTTTTTTGAATATTTGCTTGCTGCTTTTAAATATTTTGCTCCTTGGCCCCAGAGGAATGCTGTCTCATTCAGATGTATCTATGGCTTGAATGATAGTTAAACTTGATTTGATTTGACAGGATGCAGAGCTGAGCTGAGAAGTGGCAGATGAAGTTCAATCTAGAAAAGTGTGTAGTGATATATTTTGGAAGGCTGAACTTAACGGTGGAATACAAAGTTAATGGCAGGATCCCTAGCAACTTTGAGTAATAGAGGAATCTTGGGGACCATGTTCTTAGATCCTTCACATTTGCCAGGCAAGTTGATAGGATAATTAAGAAGGCACATGATGTGTTGGGCTTCATTAACTGAAGGACTGAGTTGAAAAGTCATGATGTAATGTTGCAGCTCTATAAAACACTGCTGATAAACTGTCAGAAGTGTTCACTGATATATTTAACCTCTCACTTCAGCAGTCTCAGGTACCCACCTGCTTCAAGCAGACTTCAATCATACTGATGCGTAAGAAGAACATGGTATTGCTGCTTCAAAGACAATTGTCTAGTAGCACTTATATCCACTGTGATGAAGGGCTTTTAGAATCAGATCAATTCCCAGCTGAGGAGAAACTTGGATCCGCTCCAATATACTTACCATCACAACAGGTCAACAGGAGATGCCATTTTCATTGGCTTCTCACTCAACCCTGGAACATCGTTAGAGTGAAGATGCATATTTCAGAATGCTCTTTATTAACTACAGCTCTATATTCTCTGTATGAGAGAAAGCTGGCAGGGAACATAAAAACTGACTGTAAAAGCTTTTATAGATATGTGAAAAGAAAAAGATTGGTTAAGACAAATGTAGGTCCCTTACAGTCAGAAACAGGTGAATTGATCATGGGGAACAAGGACATGGCAGACCAATTGAATAACTACTTTGGTTCTGTCTTCACTAAGGAGGACATAAATAATCTTCCGGAAATAGTAGGGGACCGAGGGTCTAGTGAGATGGAAGAATTGAGGGAAATACATGTTAGTAGGGAAGTGATGTTAGGTAAATTGAAGGATTAAAGGCAGATAAATCCCCAGGGCCAGATGGTCTGCATCCCAGAGTGTTTAAGGGGAAGTAGCCCAAGAAATAGTGGATGCATTAGTGATAATTTTTCAAAATTCTTTAGATTCTGGACTAGTTCCTGAGGATTGGAGGGTGGCTAATGTAATCCCGCTTTTTAAAAAAGGAGGGAGAGAGAAATCGGGGAATTATAGACCGGTTAGCCTGACATCGGTGGTGGGGAAAATGCTAGAGTCAGTTATCAAAGATGTGATAACAGCACATTTGGAAAGCGGTGAAATCATCGGACAAAGTCAGCATGGATATTTGAAAGGAAAATCATGTCTGATGAATCTTATAGAATTTTTTGAGGATGTAACTAGTAGAGTGGATGGGGGAGAACCAGTGGATGTGGTATATTTGGATTTTCAAAAGGCTTTTGACAAGGTCCCGCACAGGAGATTAGTGTGCAAACTTAAAGCACACGGTATTGAGAGTATGGTATTGATGTGGATAGAGAATTGGTTGGCAGAGAGGAAGCAAAGAGTAGGAATAAATGGAACATTTTCAGAATGGCAGGCAGTGACTAGTGGGGTACCGCAAGGCTCAGTGCTGGGACCCCAGTTGTTTACAATATATATTAATGATTTAGACGATGGAATTAAATGCAGCATCTCCAAGTTTGCGGATGACATGAAGCTGGACGGCAGTGTTAGCTGTGAGGAGGATGCTAAGAGGATGCAGGGTGACTTGGATAGGTTAGGTGAGTGGGCAAATTCATGGCAGATGCAATTTAATGTGGATAAATGTGCGGTTACCACTTGGTGGCAAAAACAGGAAAACAGATTATTATCTGAATGGTGGCCGATTAGGAAACGGGGAGGTGCAACGAGACCTGGGTGTCATTGTACACCAGTCATTGAAAGTGGGCATGCAGGTACAGTAGGCGGTGAAAAAGGCGAATGGTATGCTGGCATTCATAGCAAGAGGATTCATGTACAGGAGCAGGGAGGTTCTACTGCAGTTGTACAAGGCCTTGGTGAGATCACATCTGGAGTACTGTGTACAGTTTTGGTCCCCTAATCTGAGGAAAGACATCCTTGCCATAGAGGGAGTACAAAGAAGGTTCACCAGATTGATTCCTGGGATGGTAGGACTTTCATATGAAGAAAAACTGGATCGACTAGGCTTATACTCTCTGGAATTTAGAAGATTGAGGGGGGATCTAATTGAAACGTATAAAATTCTAAAGGGATTAAACAGGCTAGATGCAGGAAGATTGTTCCCGATGTTGGGGAAGTCCAGAATGAGGGGTCACAGTTTAAGGATAAAGGGGAAGCCTTTTAGGACCGAGATGAGGGAAAACGTCTTCACACAGAGAGTGGTGAATCTGTGGAATTCTCTGCCACAGGAAACAGTTGAGGCCAGTTCATTGGCTATATTTAAGAGGAAGCTAGATACGGCCCTTGTGGCTAAAGGGATCGGGGGTATGGAGAGAAGGCAGGTACATGGTTCTGAGTTGGATGATCAGCCATGATCATACTGAATGGCGGTGCATGCTCAAAGGGCCGAATGGCCTACTCCTGCACCTATATTCTATATTTCTATTCAATGTTATCATCCCCTCAAAACTATTCACTTAGACCTCAATGTCTCCTTGTGCAACTGGATCCCTAGACTTTCTTTCTTGGAGTTCCCAGTCAGTTTGGATTAGCAACAACATCTCCTCCACAATTAACATCAGCACAGGTGCACCACAAGGCAGTATGCTTAGCCTGCTGCTCTTATTGCTTTATAATTAGGACAGCTCCAATGCCACGTTTAAGTTTGCAAAGTTATTGGCTGAATCAAAATCAGCATATAGGAGGGAAATTGAAAATCTGGCTGAGTGGAACACGTAGTGGCTGGAACACATAGTGGCAGCAACACCAAGGAGCTGATTATTGAATATAGGAGGAGGAAACCAGAGGTCCATGAGCCAGTCCTCATTGAGGGCTAAGAGGTGGAGAGGATTAGCAGCTTTAAATTCTTTGTTGGTATTATTTCAGAGGATCGGTACTGGGTCCAGTGCCATTATAAAGGAAGCAACAATGTCTCTACTTTCTTAGAAGTTTACAAAGATTCGGCATGCAATCTAAAGCTTTAATTACTTTTACGGATTTGCAGTGGAAAGTATATTGACTGGTTGCATCTCAGCCTTGTATGAAAACACCAATGCCCTTGAATGGAAAAGCCTACAAAATGTAGTAAATACAGCTTAGTCAATGAAGGGGAAGCCCCATCCCACCATTGAGCACATCTACATGGAGTGCTCTTGCAGGAGAACATTATCCATCATCAAGGATCCTGACATTCCAGGCCATGCTCTCCTGACACTGCTGCCATCAGTAAGGAGGTACAGGAGCCTCAGGACCCACATCATCAGTTTCAGGAACAGTTAGTACCCCTTGACCGTCAGGCTCTTGAATCAGAGGGGTTAATTTGGCCCAATACTAAACTGTTCTTACAACCTAGGGACTTACTTTCAAGGACTCTTCATCTGATGTACTTGATATTTGCTGCTTACTTATTTTATTTTATTATAATTTTTTTTGTATTTGCACAGTTTGTTGTCTTTTGCACACTGGTTGTTTGTCCATCTTGATGTGTGCAGTTTGTCATTGATTTTCCTGTATTTTCATTTACTGTGAATGCCCACAAGATAATGAATCTCAGGGTTTTATATGGTGATCTATATGTACTTTGATAATAAATTTACTTTGGACTTTGAACTTCAGAAAGAACCTGGCAAAGTTCATTGTGGACAGAGTTCCCTGGGGATATGCTGGGAAATTCACAAATGTCGACACATTATTACTGGATTGTGTAAGCAATTATCTCTTTGGAACAAATTTGTAGGAGATTGGGCAAGTGTGCATCTGACAAGTGGAGAGTGATTAAAGACAGGTACTATATGCTCCAGAAAGAAGAAAGAATAAGGAAAGCAAGGTAAGGGAGCCATGGTTGTTGAAAGAGGTGGCAAATTTAGTCAAGAAGGAAAGCTAAGCCCTAGGAAGCTAAGACTGAATAGACCAAACAACTGTAAAGAAGCTAGAAAGGAATTTAACAAGGGAATTAGGAATTTGCATCAGTATTTACCAAGAAGGACAAGGAGTATAGGGAGATCAATGTGGAGCATTTCAAGATAAAGAAGGAATTCGTGTTGGGTTTTGTAAATATCTTTAAGATAAATAAATCCCCAGGGCATGATGGCACATACCCCAGGTTACTTAGAGAAGAAAGAGATGTGATTGCTGGGGCCTTTACCAATATTGTTACATAACAAATGAGGTCTCTGAGGCCTGGTGAGTGGCTAATGTTCCATAATTCAAGAAAGGAAATAGAGATAATCTTATAAACTATAGACAGGTGAGTCTCATATCAGTGACAGCACAGTTATTGGAGAGGGTTCTTATGGATAGGGTTTATGAAAATTTGGAAAACATGGGCCTGAATAGGAACAGTCAGCATGGCTTTGTACAGGTCAAGTCATGTCTTAGGATCCAAGTTCTTCATTTCCTGAAGGTGGCGGTAGGTTCACATGGTTGCAAGTTAGACACATGGCCGCTGTATTTCAGCAGGAAGGACTGCCACACGAGTCATAGAAGGATGAAAAATGGTTACTATGCCACAGTTGTAGCTGCTTAGGGGATGCTTGGATGCAATATCCTAGTAAGAGAGAAAGATGTGAGCGTTGCTTAGCCAAGCAGGCAGAAGCATCAGCAGTATCTCCTCACCACCATCCAGAAATCTTAAACCTTGGACTCCCTGGGACATATTGTTGTTAGATTTCTTTACAACAAACTGTGGACTTCTATTCCCCGGTCCCTCTTTTCTACAACCCTCATCAGGGCTCTGCCATTCACTATATAAGCCCTACCATGGCTTGACTGTCCAAAATGCATCACCTCACACTTATCTAAGTTGAAATCTATTTGACATTCCTCAGCTTGTCTCCCTATCTGACCAAGTTCTCTCTGCAATTCATTCTAAGCTGCTTCACTTTCAACAAGATGCCCTAACTTAATATTATCAGCAAACTTACTAATCATGCCATGTAGATCTGTTGCCACAGGCAACTGTGGGGGCCAAGTCTATACAAATGTTTAAGGAAGAGGTTGATAGATTCTTGATTAGTCAAGGCATGAAGGAAGGAGTTTGGGGCTGAGAGGAAAAATGGATCAGCCATGATGAAATGGTGGAGCAGGCTAGATAGGCCAAATAGCCTAATTCTACTCCTATATCTTATGGTCTTATATCCAACTCATTTACATAAATACTGAATAAAAGAGGTCTCAACACTGATTCCTGGGGCACACCAGCACACCACTAGTCACAAACCTCCAGTCAGAAAACAGCCACTGCTTCCCATCATTGAGCCAATTCAGAATTGCAGGATAACATATTTACAATGGGAGCACATTCCAACTGGCAGAACATCTTGAATCCCCTGTGATTTAACCTTCCAGATCAGCCTGCCATGTGAGACCTCTTCAAATATTTCAATAAAGTCTTTCTAGACAATGTCTACTACCCTACCTTCACCTATCCTCCCGGTTACCTCAAAGTTCAAAATACATTTATTATCAAAGTATTTATACTATATACAACTGTGAAATTCATCTTACTGACAGCCACAAAAACAAAAAAACGCAAAAGAACCTACTGAAAAAGACACTCAAACACCAAATGTGCAGAAACAAGAACAAATTGTTCAAAAAATAAACAGGAAACAAATAATACTAAAGTTCACAAAAGTAAGTCCACAAACACAAAGACAGTTTATTGCTGCAGTCAGTCCAGTTAGTTGCAGGCCACAGCCTCAGCTCAGCACAGAGATGAGTAAACCGCGTGGCACAGGGAGCTAAACACCTGCCCCTCCCTCTCCTCCGGCCCTGACACCCCGACATTTTCAATCTAGCCCTGCACTTAAATCAACCAAACACCAGCTTATTCTTCGCTCTCGGGCCCACGCCCTACCATTTGGATTCAGCTTGTGCCTGCCATGATACTGGAAATCTATTGCACCTCCAAGACCCAAGTTCACTGAATCCCACAAAATGCCAAAAAATGCCAAATTTTACAGGCGGTTGAGAAGCACAACTCCAAAAGGGATGTCACAGGCTATTGATTGAAGTGATTATTGTCCAGAAAAAGTGTGATTAATAGAGTAGTTAGTAGATTTGTTTGCTGCCAGTAACTCTGAAAGGTTCATCAGTCATTGCCTCTCATACATAAAATCATGCTGACTGCTCCCGATTAGGCCTTGACTATCCAATATAGCTACCATCGTTAACTATGCAAAGGAAGAAAATGCTCATGTTTATTGTGCTCATTGAAACTTTCATGATGAGATCAAGAAAACCATGAAGTGATCATTTGGATAGACAGGGTCTGATTAGGAACAATCAACATGG
Source organism: Mobula hypostoma (assembly GCF_963921235.1). Taxonomy (NCBI): domain Eukaryota; kingdom Metazoa; phylum Chordata; class Chondrichthyes; order Myliobatiformes; family Myliobatidae; genus Mobula; species Mobula hypostoma. Next base: position 82,925,457 of record NC_086106.1, read on the forward strand.
ATTTGTGCGCGGAAGGTCTTGTTTGACAAATCTAATTGAATTTTTTGAAGAGGTTACGAGGAAAGTTGACGAGGATAAAGCAGTGGATGTTGTCTATATGGACTTCAGTAAGGCCTTTGACAAGGTTCCACATGGAAGGTTAGTTAGGAAGGTTCAATCGTTAGGTATTGATATTGAAGTAGTAAAATAGATTCAGCAGTGGCTGGATGGGAGACGCCAGAGAGTAGTGGTGGATAACTGTGTGTCAGATTGGAGGATGGTGTATAGTGGTGTGCCTCAGGGATCTGTACTGGGTCCAATGTTGTTTGTAATATATATTAATGATCTGGATGATGGGGTGGTAAATTGGATGAGTAAGTATGCAGATGATACTAAGATAGGTGGTGTTGTGGATAATGAAGTAGGTTTTCAAATCTTGCAGAGAGAATTAGGCCAGTTAGAAGAGTGAGCTGAAAGATGGCAGATGAAGTTTAATGCTGATAAATGTGAGGTGCTACATTTTGGTAGGACTAATCAAAATAGGACATACATGGTAAATGGAAGGGCATTGAATAATGCAGTAGAACAAAAGGATCTAGGAATAATGGTGCATAGTTCCCTGAAGGTGGAATCCCATGTGGATAGGGTGGTGAAGAAAGCTTTCGGTATGCTGGCCTTTATAAATCAGAGCATTGAGTATAGAAGTTGGGATGTAATGTTGAAATTGTACAAGGCATTAGTGAGGCCAAATTTGAAGTGTTGTGTACAGTTTTGGTCACCGAATTATAGGAACGATGTCAACAAAATAGAAAGAGTACAGAGAAGATTTACTAGAATGTTACCTGGGATTCATCACCTAAGTTACAGAGAAGGGTTGAACAAGTTGAGTCTTTATTCTTTGGAGCGTAGAAGGTTGAGGGGGGACTTGATAAAGATATTTAAAATTATGAGGGGGATTGATAGAGTTGACGTGGATAGGCTTTTTCCATTGAGAGTGGGGGAGATTCAAACAAGAGGACATGAGTTGAGAATTAAAGGGTAAAAGTTTAGGGGTAACATGAGGGGGAACTTCTTTACTCAGAGAATGGTAGCTGTGTGGAACGAACCCAGCAGAAGTGGTTGAGGCAGTTTTGATGTTGTCATTTAAAGTTAAAATGGATAGCTATATGGACAGGAAAGGAATGGAGGGTTATGGGCTGAGTGCAGGTCGGTGGGACTAGGTGAGAGTAAGAGTTCGGCACGGACTAGAAGAGCCGAGGTGGCCTGTTTCCGTGCTGTAATTGTTATATGGTTATGGTTATATCCAATATTAACACATTGCTAGAGGCTTATCCCTGACACTTAAATGCACAATTTAAGATATGTCTGCTTTGTCACTGCTTGAATTCTGGCTGCTTGAATATCATCTGTAACAACGAAAGGTATGTTTTGGGTGAGCTCAGACCCACTGAGACCACCCTCCAGAATTTGAATATTTAAAGGAGTCCTGCCAGTCGGGATATGTTGTAAATATGTTATTCTGCAAAATTTGCCTATTTGTCTTCAAAATGTTAAAGTATGTAATTACAGCTATTTTAAATGTAGTTAGGTGTTTATTGCTTGAAACATCACTGGACTGTTCAGTGCAGGGAGAGCAAAAATAGATTCTCCAGCTGGTCCGCTATGTTGAATAAAGACCTTTTATATCTCTGAGCTACAGTTTCCATACACTTAGCCACAGCCACAACATGAAGTATTTACCGTTTTACAGACTCTGAAGTGTTTTTAAAGTACAACTACTTCACAGTGTAAGAAATAAGAAGGCCAATTTGCATTCAGCAAGGGACATAAGTGGCAAAGTACGGTTCATTAGCTATGTCAGTTAAAAAAAGGCTGAGAAGCGAAATATCTTGTTCTTAATCATTATTTTGAATATTCGCATGACAACTCCTGCACTTTCTCCCTGAGAACTCAAATACAAGTGCTTCACACTGCACTAAATTTTAACTTGTAGTTCCACATGAATGGATGAAAATTAATAAAATTATCAAATTATGCTGCATGGTCCATCCAGTTTTATTCCACTGGAAGGCCATTTCAAAGGGAAGTTATGAGATTATGTGAATCTTAAGTCACTTTTTATAAATTAGCATGTTTTTCATGAAAATTTGATAGTTTCATGATTACCTGTACTGGGACTCGGTTTATTTTTAATTTCTATTTAGTTAAGAAATCCAGCTTATTACTTAAGACTTTAAATTCCCCAGCTACCAAGATATGATTCTAAACCCATTTCCAATTCAGGAACAATGCCACTTCTCCTCAATTCCTCAGTGATTCACGTTATCTGGTTATCTGGAGGGATCAGCCAATACGGTTAGAACTCAGAAATAAGAGAAGTGATGATCTCCTAGATGTGGTATAAAAAACTCTCAGTAGTCAAATCATAGTAGTCATAGGCAAATCACAGTATTGTGTAAAAACAATACAGTTGTAATAATGGGCGATTTTAGCAATATATGGCAGGAACTGGTGAAACTAGATTGGGAAAGGCTGCTAAAAGGAGAAAACACATCCAATAAGTGGGGTGCATTTAAAGGTGAGGTAGTAAGAGCCGAGAGTCAGCAGTCCCTATAAGGATAAGAAACACAAATGGTAAGATTATGGAACTTTAATTTACAAAGGAAGATGAAGGTTTGATCAGAAAAAAATCAAAGAAGCATATGTTAGTTATAAGTATTTGGTTTCAACTGAGTCCTTTGAGTTGTGTAGGGACATCAGAGAGAACTTAACATGGAAATTAAGATGACAGAAAAAAGGACTGTGAAATCACCTTTAGAAAAAGGAGAAAGCTACAGCATTTTATAGTTACCATTTTATGGCATCATTCACCACAAGCGGCTAAGCATTTTAATTCTGATGCCCATTCCCATTCCCATTTTGATGTGCCCATCTGTAGCCTCCTCTTGTGCCAAGATAAGGCCACCCTCAGGGTGGAGGAGCAATGCCTTATATACTATCTCAGTACCCTCCAACCTGATAGTATGAATATCGATTTCTCCTTCCACTGTACAAAATTCCACTCCATCCCCCACCCCACTTCTCTATTTCCATTCTGACTTCTTCTCACCTGCTTATTACCTCTCCTGGGCACACTTCTCCTTCCCTTTCTCCTATCGTCCATTCCCCTCTCCTACCAGATTCTTTATTCTCCATTCCTTGACCTTTCCCACCAACCTGGCTTCATATATTATCTTCCAGCTAGCTGCTTTCCCAACCCCTACCTTTTAACTCAGGCATCTCCACCCTTCCTTCTCAGTCCTAAAGAAGGGTCTCAGCCTGAAACATCAACAGTTTATGCTTTCCATAGATGCTGCCTGATCTGCTGAGTTCTTCCAGCATTTTATGTTTGCCACTTTGAATTTCCAGTATCTGCAGATTTTCCTGAGTACATGTTTTATAGTACATCAGAAGCAAGGGGAAGCTGGGGAGAAATTAAGACCCTTCCCCAAGGACAAAAGTTCAAATTTCAAAGTAAATTTATTATCAAAGTACATATATGTCACTAAATACAACCCTGAGATTCATTTTCTTGTGGGCATACTCAGTAAATCCATAATAGAATAATAGCCATAACAGAATCAATGAAAGACTGCACCAACTGGGTTTCCAACTTGTGTGCAGAACACAACAAAATGTGCAAATGCAAAAGAGTAATTATGATAAATAAACAAGCAATAAGTATTGAGAACAGAAGATGAAGAGTGCATAAAAGTGACTCCATGGGTTGTGGGAATATTTCAGTGATGAGGCAACTGCAGTTGAGTGAAGTTATCCCCTTTGATTCAAGAGCCCAATGGCTGAGGGGTAATATCTGTTCCTGAACCTGGTGGTGTGAGTCCTGAGGCTCCTGAACCTTCTTCCTGAGGACAGCAGCAAGATGACAGCATGGCCCGGGTGGGGGGGGTCCCTGATGATGGATGCTGTTTTTCTGCAGCAACTCTCTGTGTAGATGTGCTCAGTGGTGAAGAGGAGTTTCTGTCCAAGGGCATTGGTGATTCCATAACAGGCTCATTTATTGTTGTTGCTGTTCCTCTCTGTGTCTTGTGATGCATCGGGTGGCAACCTTGCCACTTCTTTACCATTTGTCTGTTTTTATGAGGCCGAGTACTTTCAACCTAGCACAGATGGAAAGCATTCAAGAAGCTGGCCGGATTCGAATCCAGAACCACTCACCTCCAAGTCCGGTGCAGATTCAACTACAGCACCGGCTAGCTTAGTTTTGGATGCCATGCCAAATCTTCACAAACTCCTAAGAAAGTAGGATTGGTTCATGGTGCTCTGGTTTCCTCTTCCTGTAGTCAATAATCAGCTCATTGGTCTTGCTGACATTGAGTAAGAGATTGGTGATGTGCACCACTCAGCCAGGTTTTTAATCTCCCTGCGATATACTGATTCATCACCTCCTTTGATTCGCCCTATGACAGTGGTTTCATCAGCATACTTACATATGGCATTGGAGCTGTGCTCAGCCACACAGTCAGAAGTGTAAATCAAGAAGAGCGGGGGCTAAGCACACAGCATTGTACTGATGGAGACGGTGGATGAGATATTGTTGCCAAAACAAACTGACTGGGGTTTGCAAGTGAGGATATTGAGGGTCCAGTTGCACCAGGAGGTATTGTGGCCAGCATCTTGAAGCTTATTGTTTAGTTTTGAGTGGCTGATGATATTGAATGCCGAACTGTGGTCAATAAAGAGTATCCTGTTGTATGCAACTTTGATGTCCAGATGTTCCAGGGTTGAGTGAAGAGCCAAAGAGATAGCATCTGCTGTGGATCTGTTGCACTGGCAGGCAAATTGGAATGGATCCAAGGCACTTCTCAGACAGGAGTTAATATGTTTCGTCACCAACCTCTCAAAGCACTTCATGAGGACATGAGTGCTACTGGATGATAGTCACTGAGGTAGGTTACCACCTTCCTCTTAGGCACAGGTGCAAGTGAAGTCTGCTTGAAGCAAGAGGTTGAAGATCTCATTGAACACGACAGCCTGTTGATTAGCCCAGCTCTTCCGTATTTGGCTACGTACCCCATCCGGTCCAGATGCTTTTCATGTGTTCACCCTCCTGAAGGATACTTGCACTTTGGCCTTAGAGATGAAAATCACAGGACCTTCAGAGTCAATGGGAGTTTTGGATGTTTTCTTCAAGTTTTGATGGTCAAAGTGAGCATAGAAGGCATTGAGTTCATCTGGATGTGAAGCCCTCTTGTTGCCAATGTCACTTGATTTTACATTACGGAAATGGAAAGCCATGTGTGGAGTCATAAGATATGAACAGGATCCTAAATGGATATCTGGCATTAATATTCAATAAGGGAGAAGAATGTGAGAGAAAGTTATATTTTGGAACATGTCTGTGTGAGGAAGGAGAAAGTGTCAGCGACTCTGGTAAATATTAAGATGAGTAAATTCTCAGCCCAGATGGAATCTAACCCGGGATGCTATGGGAAGCAAGGGACAATTGTAGCTAGATTTAGTAAGTCTTCTGACAACACAAAAATTGGTGGAGTAGTCGATAATGAAGAAGATTATGATGGAATACAGAGGGGTACAGCTCATTTGGAAAATTTGCTGGAGCAGTGGCAGATAGAATTTAAGCCAGACTAGCACTACATATAGTAAATGGCAGAGATATTGGACATCCTTATATACAAAGGAATATTGGAATAAAAACTCTATCTACCCTTATAATTTTATGTCACTAAGATTACCTGTTTTCTACATTGCAGTGAGCACAAACCCAGCCTATCCAAATAAAGCCTTTCATTTCATGCAACATTCAGATGAATCCTTTCTCTACTCTTTCTAATGCCACAGCTTCCTTCCTGTTGTGTTGCAACTGGAACTGTACACAACTCCCCCCAAGTGTAGCCTGAGGTTTTGTACTGCTACAACCATGACAGCCCAACTCTTATACTCAATATCCCAGCCTAAGAAGGTAAGCATATCTTGTGAGGCCCCCATGGATGTCATGCGCCAGCTGTCTGTGAAATGCAAGCCAAGGCAATGCCACCCAGTACAGTATGGAGAGTAGCAGGATGCCCACGTAGCAGGACCTTCCTCTCCACACAGCTGATAAATCCAAAGGAACAGCAGAGACCAATACAGTTTGACATCAGAAGCATCTCGGGAGTTGCCAGTCAGCATTGAACTCAACATAGGACTGCCTTAGGGACTCCAGCTCTGGATTTTTCCTCGGCTTTCATTCCCAAAGCCTTCCCCTTGAGTGGGTATAGCTGCAAGGACAGCAGATATTTGAGATCAGAGTTTTCCTCCTCCTGGGTATGCTGCCAACCACGGCTGATGAGTCCCACCTGACTAAAGCCACTGGTTTCAAGGCATCAGTAACCCGCCTTTACCCTTTCTCCTGTTGGCAGAAATGGTTCTGCCAGGCTCAGTACCTAAGCCACATGTGAAAGTCAAGAGCTGGACTTGGTTGTCAGATGCTATTTGAGATGCATACCATCGGGAGCATTTAATACGTAGTGGGAGCTTATCCTCACTATAACAACCTTGAGGAACCTAAGTGTATCTGAATATTGTCTTACTACCCGATCCACAGCAATGACACATTTCAAAATATAAAATATAAGAGAATAATAAGGACCAATGGCTACAGTTACTTCATCAGGTAACTGAAGAGAGCACCCCAGTGTATATGTAAGCTTCAAGACTTTGCTATAAAAAAAACTACAAAGCTGTCGAACATTTTTGACACAATTACCAAAACAAGTCACAAATGCATTTAAATTCAGAATAAATATTTATTGAATCTTTTAACAATTATGTTCATGAAATAGATTATTACAACCTTTATTAGCACCATGTCGATTCAGGGAAATAATTTACAAATACAATGCCTGAAGCTCTTGTGATAGGATTAGCTCTCAAGTTTGAAAGTAGCCAATTATTTTTAGCATAATCCAGATTCACTTGGTTTTTCCACCTTCCAGTTGTAGGACAGTTAAGGATACATTCATAATGGTGGAAAGTAAGTATACATAGTGTTGGCCATGGGTGATCTGAGAATTCTAAACTCGCTATCTCTTTAGGCCGATAGAAACCATGTCTTTGAGAATGGACAGATTACAGATGTCATTTATTTTTTTATTTATTAGGGTTGAACATGGAGTTGCTCCTTCGAGACATGCCGCCCAGCAGCCCCTGATTTAACCATAGCCTAATTATGGAACAAATTATAATGACCAATTAACCTACTAACCAGTACATCTTTTGACTGTGGGGGTACCCAGAGGAAACCTATGCGGTCACGGGGAGAATGCACAAACACCTTACAGGCAGCGGCGTGAATTGAAACTGGGTCGCTGATACTGTAAAGTGTTGTGTTAAACACTACGCAACTATTACCCAATTCCCTATTAAAACGTGGACTATATACTAAATATGGACTATGATGCAACTTACAGTATGAATCCAAACCAGTATCGGATTGGGATAGCTGGCAGCAAGGCTACTATCATCATGGAAGTGGTGGGATTTCCAAAGAGGCAGTACTTGGGTTATCTCACTAACTACAACTCTGCACTCCTGCCCAGTTTGATGTGTTAAGAATACAAAGACTCTGCTTCCGGTTCCCTGGTAACAATCCAGTGTCACAGGCACCTTCACTCAGTGGACGCAAACGACAGGAATTCTGCAGATGCTGGAAATTCAAGCAACACACATCAAAGTTGCTGGTGAATGCAGCAGGCTAGGCAGCATCTCTAGGAAGAGGTACAGTCAACGTTTCAGGCCGAGACCCTTCGTCGAGCAACTTTGATGTGTGTTGCTTCACTCAGTGGAATCGAGTTTCCTGTGTTGCACCTTCACACTGGGGATGTCATCAATTTTACACTCAGTGACACCAGAAGTTTCAATCATTTCAACACAGATTACATTTCACCCATGAAAACCCATGAGGAGCATGCTAAAATCACTCTTAGAGATCAGTAAAAATTAATCTTTTTCACTCCAAATAAGAACTTAATGTGGAACAATCTTTCATATTTTCAAGGTTTTCAACTGATTCAATGATAGCTTCTATATTGTCCTGCTGCAGCACATATGATGCATTATTTTTGAATTTCCTGACCAGGGATTCTCTGGACAGAGGGTTTCTCCAATGTCCGTAAAAGGTGTCACATCTTCCACGGAGAATGTCATCGTTCTTCAGGACCAAAACTACTTCTCCATACATCTTCTCAAAGCTGGCCAAGTTATCTTCAGGATGCTGGAGCTCCACTTTGTTCAGTAACTCACTGAGATCAGCTCGCTGCAGTTTGCTTTCACTGAATGAGTCAATGCTCACATCTCCATCCAACAATGCAGAGCAGGCATTGAACTGGAAGGAATGACGAGCCTCGTGTTCTGTCTTTGGGAATGGTCTGTTGATGTACCGGGAAGCAGGGACACGCAGAATGATCTTCTTGATCATGGAGGAGGGAGAAACACCTTCATTGACAGTCGCTAATTGCCTCACAGAGACAGCAGCGTCGACCACCCAGTGCATGCCCAGATGAGCTGGGAAGCGCTTAAATGCCATGTCTTGCTCTTCTAGCAAGAAGCATGTCTGCTCAAGAGATGGTATCTCTTGAGGGTGATAATCACCATAGAAAGCAGAAAACCCAAAACAGCCAGGGGTATCATCTAGAATTGCAGCACTACCCGCCATTCCTTTAGAGGCCAGGAGAGCTGCCTCAAAGCCCAGCCGTGCAGCATTGCCAATATGAATGGGTTTTGCCTGGGTAGCTGCATTGGCCATTGGTGCCCCTGCAAGTGACGCTGCAATAGCCAGGGCATTAACACATTGCTTGGGATTAAGTTTTAGAAATTTAGCAATAGCTGCAGCACTACCCATTGTCCCCACAACACTCGGAGGGTGGAACCTGTGGGATAAAAAAATAAATTCAGTCATCAGCTATTTTTGCTTTTTCCTTACTGTTGCAACCATTGATTCCGTAACAATAGATTTAACAGTTATGCTATGATAAATACATTGATAGTGTGCTCTAATAGAATGTATGAAGTGTAACATCAACAAAATGCACCACAAGGCAGCTCCAAAAAAAAACTGCAAAGACAGAGACCTCCACCACTAACACCATGACCTGCAGGTTGCCCGCCAAGTTCCCTCTTGGCCTGACCCTGAAATATATATTGCTGGTCCTTCACTATCACTCAGCTCCCCGCCTAACAGCACTGCAGTAACATCTTCACCAGAAGGTCTGCAGCAGTTCAAGAAGGTGACTCACCAATGCCTTCTCCAGGGCAAATGGAGATGGACAAAAACATTGGCCTTACCTGTGACACCTAAATCATGAAAATAAATATAAAATAGTTTTTCCTCCTCTTCTATAGGTTTACTGGTTGGATGCGTCCTTGAGTCACAAGGCTTTTAAAAATATAAAAAGGTGCATGGATGTGCTAGTTACTCACTGAGTGAATTTTTAACTGTGAAATGAAATTATTATTACTAAGTATGCTTCTGGGCATTGAATATTACCTTCACAATGAAGATTTTGAAAGATTTATATTTGTTCCTGTTTACATTTGTCTCACATTATCTCTTTATTTTATCTTTCTTTCCTTTATTTCATTTTCTGAATGTAATTTAGTCCTAGGTTAAACAGTCCAGGTTCCAACTAGAACCACTGTCATTTATGGCTGCCTAACAGAAGTACTGATGAGCAATTTATGGTAATAAGATTGAAGGACATGTAACGTCACCATTCCCCACTCCACAGACACTGCCTGACTAGCTGGGTGTACCCAGCACTTTCTGTTTCTATTTCTCAGTGTGATTCCATAGTTGTTGGTGGAGGGCACCACAAGATTTGTGTTGTCTGCTGAGTATCTTAAAGAACAACATGTCCCTTCATCGGACACGCGGGAAAAAAAGGCAGAGAGTGCAGGAAAGTGTGTGTCGGGGGTGGGGGGCGGGGAGGTGATAAGGGCAGCGTTGTTGTACCATGTGTAATTATATTCTAGATACAGTACTCCACATAATTTTATCTTTTTCAGATCCCCATAGTAAATGTTTATTAAAATAAATGTTTTAAGTCTGTGCCGGGAACTTACCTCTTGGGAATGTTGTGTGCTTCCTGAGAGAAGCGCAGTAACCGGCCCTGAATTTCAATACCCACATTGAAGGCCAGTAGCAAGTCGAGACCACTGGGTTTGGAGTTAACAGGCAGCATCTGGGCGGCAGCCAGGAGAGCAGGCAGCACAGCCCCCGATGGGTGAGTGGCGGGATGCCAGGTGTCGTCGAAGTCCATGGAGTGGACCTGTGGGTGGTGAAACAGCTTTCAGATTAGCCTGCGCACTAACAACCGCAGAATAGACGGTTACGAGGTGCGAGAGGCAAGGTTTTGTCGTTAATATTGTTTCATTCGGAGATCGTGTACAAATAGCTTACCGCGACTCCATTGGCGAACGCAGCTAGAGTAGGGGAAAGTTTTAAACCACTACGTCCATACACTGAGCTCACCGGGTCTTGGGCAAACATATGCTGTCAAATGAAAAAAAATACGGCACATGTAAGGTACTGCGAGTGTGTCGTGAAATAAAAGCGCACAATCTGTGAACTAAGAGGTTATAGATGATGGAATCTGGACCAAAACAAAAAAACTGTTGTAGAAATTCAACGGGTCGAGCAGCATTTGTGGACCCAAAGTTGCAGTTGACCCTGCATCAAGTTTTGGGCCAAAGGCTGACTATGCTTTTTACCTGCACAACAAATGCTGCCTGTCCCGCTCACTTCTTCCAAGCAGTTCATTTCTTTTGTTAGCACATTGGCTATGGCCCGAGGATCTACAGACCACATCTGTCCATCCGTCTGCATCCAAGTTCCATGCAAAACGGCCAGAAAATTGATCGGTGAGAGTTTTACGCACTTTCGCAATCAGAAATTCCTATGACATTTTATTCTTTAAACTCTGGGAATTAGTTTGAAAATGTGCCCAACTTCACATGGAACTACAAGCAAAATAAAACTGCAAAAGGCTGGAAATCTGAAATGAAAACCAAGATGCTGGAAATACTCAACAGGTAGCAAGCAGCCTATGCGGGAGTGTGGACGAAAGAGCATCTGGCTGAAACGTCAGGTGCTGCCAACCCATCGAGTATTTCCAAAACTACATTTTTAAATTTCACGCTTGCACTGAACTTGTTCAAAACAACGAAAACCGCTGTTTTGACAAAGTCTTAAATAAATGCACTTAACATGGTGCCGCGCTAAAATGCCTATTCTGCTTAATTCGATTTCGCAGTCTCGGGCTATCCGCCGCACTGGTGAAACTCGCCAGTTTAAGGCTAGACAACGGTCCTGCCCGATACTCCAGTGAGCAGTCATTTCACACGAGCTACAGTGGTAAATGTTCGTTCGAAAATGAACTTACCCGGCAGTAATTCAGGCAAATGTCAAAAACATGACTGGTGCTCCCCAGGAGCCCAACTCCAATGTTATCCAGAATCATACGCTTACTCCTATGTAGAACCACGTCTGAGAGATGTTCGGCTTTAACCCCCGAAACAAACGAGCCGAAGCTGCTTGTTACCGTCTCTTTCAAGTCCAGTGCATCGAAAGCTAACGCAGGAAAATAAAACACACTGTCTGAACATGCATGGAGGCAGAGAGCGACTGTGTGCGCCAGGTTTCCTTGGCAAAAGAGATACTGAACCTACAACCATAAGCTCTTACAGTTAAGTAGAAGTCCAGAACTTGTCTATAAAACCGTTAACGGAGAGAAAAAAAGACACTCGCAACCGGATACAACCCTTGTGAGGCCTTTAAACTGTGCGTATCCTGTACTTCCAAATGATAGCTCAGGTGAGCTCAAAGCAATGTTACCGCCTTCGGTCAGGTATTGGGCACGTTTTACAGAATTGAAACTATTCAATAACCAGACACCGGTTTCAATCACGATCGTATCTGCAAGTAACAGATCTGGTCCTGCAGCTGGTGCTGTGGTTGCACTGCTGAGATGTGTTGCAGCTGAAACAGGGAAAGAGTACGGTACTGGGATTTCGCATAACCTGCATCCGTCCTCACCGTCATATCTGATCCCAGTATGGAAGCACGTTTCTCCCCAGTATCAACTACGGTTCAGCAAACGGGGATTGAAAGCTGGAGCCTGAACTTACTTCAGTGCTCCCCTACGACACACAAATCTCGCAAACTGCTGTTGGCATGGACCTTCATGTGCGAACACTTTATCTGTGAGCAATTTATTTTGACTCATACCCGAAATCAAATAGAAGTGTTTTTACCTTTCTGTGATATTTTGTGGTACGCCCTCAATCCAACTGTTAAGGAAGACTGCATCTTCTATCGGAGAACAGAATTTATCACAGCGTTAGTAATTAATCTTTAAAACCGAAGCCAAGCAATGAAAAACGATTAACAAAGAATGGGAACTATTAAATTAATCGCTCGATCTACAAAAATGTCTACCTGCAATTCTGGAAGCATTCTGCTCTCTCTCTCTCTCTCGCTCTCTCTTAAGCGTTGCTACTGCTCGGAAAATATTTAACTTGGGAGTCCAATTCCGGACTCTTGAATTGTTCATTTATATAGTAATTGGGACCCTATCTGTAAAAATCACGTCACCCACTATTTGTGTTTTACACGCCCAGTAATCAGCAACGCAAGATGTTACTAACAGCAATTTGCATAAGAATCGTAGGGGATTTCCTCATTTTCTCGTCTAGTTACAGAACTCGTTGGCAGTTTTCGATTGTTCCCGGTTTTTGTGTACTTTACCAGTTGTGTCAATTTCCATCTGCATCCCAAGCGGCACTAGCCGATCTTGCACCTCCACCCTACGCCAGCAATCCCCCCTCCCCCCCCCACACACACTCCAAAAAATCTGGACGAGTTCTACTTCAGGTTGAGGCAGGGGATGGGGGTGGGGGGGGGCGTCATCGCAAACGTCAAAACTCCAATTAATATATCAGGAGGGTAACATGCAGAGAACTGCTCAGCAGTTTCTCCCCACTATCAACTGGAGCAAAAGAGGATCGGAAAGTGAAGCCTGAACTTAGTTCGGTGCTCCCCTGCGCCATACAAACCTCGCAAGCTGCTGTTCGCATGGACCTTCACGTGCACGGGCCCCTACACTACCCCCATCAGTCCCTGCCCTGTCCACACACGGCCACTGATGTAAGAGTCTCGACATTTTCAACCTGCACTGGCAAAGTAGATACAAGGAAAATGAACAAAAAAGTGTTTGCTTACAATTCTGGTCTTACAGTGGCAAATTTTATTCTTATTCTTTCATTCTTTCTCATCTTACAAGGAGCATAGGTGGCAAGGTCAATCAATATTTATTCCTATCGCTCATTACTTTTGGGAAGATGATCATTTGCCTTCTTGAAACACTCTGGTGTGCGTTCCACAATGCTATGAAGAGATTGTTAGATACCATGAAGGGTGAGGGTCAAATATTAACATTTCTCAGCTGAGTTTATGGTCATTTTGCTTTATGGTGTCTTTAACAGACACCTGTTATATGTAGATTATGGATCCACAGGATGTTTTATTTACTTCCTCCAACTATTTACTAACAGGAATAATCAAAATTCCGATTGGTAAACAAACTTTGCATTGTGCATTGCTAATTAAAGGAGAACTTTTTAAGGATCTGTGAAGCATGGTTAATAGACAAACTTGGAAAGTTTTACTATCCAATAAGGGCAAAATACAGTCAATCGTAATTCTTAGCTAGTTAAAAAAAGTTGAGTCATTAATAATTTCTAAGTTCTAAAAACATCCATGTACTATTTGTAGATGGTGATATACTTGTTCCAGCTTGATTTTGATATGGTTTATGCATTGAGTTAGTGACAAAGGTTTAAAGATTAGCTTTATTTGTCACATGTGCATTGAAACATAGAGTGAAATGCATTATTTGTGTCAACCACAAGCACAGTACTAGGATGTGTTGGGGTCAGCCCACAAGTGCTGTTATGCTTCCAGCCCTAACATACCATGCCCGCAACTTACTAACACTAACTTGTATGTCTTTGGAATGTGTGAGGCTACCAGAGCACCTGGAGGAAACCCAAGTGGTTACAAAGAAGACAGTGGCAGGAACTGAACCCTAAATACTGGTGCGGTAAAGTTTAGCACTAACCACTACGCTACTGTGATGCCCTACTGAGCTAGATATGAGCTCATTAGTGCCTTGGAAACATATCGATTTTGAATCATCTTGAACAGATTGTACAAGTGATAAAATTAGCAAGCTAATTGTGAGTATATAGCAGACAAGTTGCCTTTGTTAGGTTTGTTTATAGTTTGTTACAGCTTGTTTTTTCGGATGTTGATTGATGTTAATTTGCAATATTGCCAAGAGCCTAGCCTTTCCATTTACAAGGATATGCTGTAAGAATTGTGACAAGAGACTTGGTAAACTGAACAGCAAGGAGTGTTTGATATTTTCCATATTTCATACAGGTACATATATCACATTCTGTGTCTAGTGAAAACAGTTGTTAGTTAAATATCCAAATCCTCTCCACATTCATCTGATACAAGTGGAGTTTGTGAAGCTAATGCAATCTTTGGTAAATTTGTTTTTTTTATGTTGATTATTCTTCTGTGGAGAATGTTAATGAGATTGGAATAATCCAGAAAATTCTGGATACACTTGTTGCAAGCTTAGATCTGGTTTCTTCTATAATTTAGTATCCTCCATATTACTGTGATGATCCTTTAGACTTCCTGTATATTTGATCAACGTACATATTTGAAACATCATGGAGGATGCATTGTCATGGTCTGGTCTGTGAGGTCTGCATTCCGGTTTACGGTCCAGTCTGTGGACTCAGGACTCTGGGTCTTCCAGCTGTCCCTTGTTTTGGTTGAGTTAATCATAGGCACCTGATTCCCATCTTGGGGCTTGGAATATAAGTAGCCTTGGGGACAACTGTGGGTCTTGTCAAGATTCCCTGGGAGCAACCTGCTGGTGGAAGGCTAAAGCAGCCATTTGCCATCTTCAGGTCGCGTTAGAGAACCATCGCTTCATGGAGACTTGCAGTCGGTAGTCAGAGCCGTCTTTGCGGTATGGATTTGGCCGTTTCCCAGACCAGCTGAGTGGCCATCAGCCACTCTGAGCTAGGTAGGGATCCAGCTGTTTCCATAGCCAGCCTATTTTGCTGGCCATAACTGCGACTCGGGGCAAACCTGAAGCAGAGATAGAACTGTCTGTTGTTCTTCGATGTTTTTTCTCTTCTTGTCCTCACCTCCATGGGGTAAGTCAGGTCATTCTGCCATTGCCCTGTGGGGGATCTGTCTTGACTTGCCCTTGCCACTGTGGGATAAGTCAGGCCGTTCTGCCATTGCGCTGCAGGGGGATCTGTCTTGTCTTGTCCTTGCCTCCATGGGGTAAGTCAGGCCATTCTGCCATTGCCCTGCGAGGGGATCTGTCTTGTCCTGGCCTCCGTGGGGTATGTCAGGCAATTCTGCCATTGCCCTGTGGGGGGACCTGTCTTGTCTTGTCTTTGCCTCTGTTGGGTAAGTCCGGCTGTTCTGCCATTACCCAACAGGTGGACCTGTCCCACTTTGGTGTGGAGATAAAGTTGAGTCCCAGCTTGTCTAAGGATGAGTCCCAGCTCTATGTCTATATACTGTCCAGTCTCATGTTAGAGTCATGTTAAAGATAAGTCCCAGCTTTTTGAAGGATAGTCCCGGCTCTATGTTGATGTACAGTTCTCGGTCTGTCTCCGAGCTCCAGCCTCTGAGTTAGCAGCCCCAAGCCTCAAGACCCAGATTCCAGCCTGTCTCCAAGCTCAAGACCAAGACCCCAGCCTCAAGACCCAGACCCCAGCCTGTCTCCAAGCTCAAGACCAAGACCCTAGCCTCAAGCCTCAAGACTCTAGACCCCAGCCATGTCCTGTCCTGTAGTCATGTCATGTCCTTGCCTGGTTCTGGGGCCCAAGCCCGAGGCAAGACCCAGGTTCTGGGTCCTTGTCCAGTCTCTGGCTCGGAGCCCAAGCCCAGGCTCCTAGTGCATAGTTCCTTGTCCGGGTTCCCTGTCTTGTCCATGTCCTAGCCCAAGTCTGCATTCTTGTCCCTGCTCCTTATGTGTATCCTATCATGTCCCTACTCTAGTCAAGTCCTGTTCCTAGTACTTCAGTGTCTGTGTCTTGCATTTGGGTCTGCCATCAAAGCCCCCCCCCCCCCCCCATCATTGTGACATGCATTTGGATTTTCCAGAAGGATCAGCTATCATTAAAATTTGGAGTACCATTGGTTCCTGAAAAAAAAACGGCTTGAATTGGCTTAATAAGTGTTGTTAGGTTTTAGAGAAAGTGAATTTTGCACCTGCCAGCCTGGGCTTTGTGATGGAATTGCCTCACATAGAGAAGTGATTATAATGCCAATAGCTGAACTTGATAATGGCCAGTATTCTGTAATATTGACTGGGGAGCTGCTGATGTAATGCAAAGTTCTTCAGTCATGCATCTGTATCCTTCAATATATAATTTAATTTAAAAGTAGAGTACATTTTCAATCTAGTTACTACAGAGGTAAAATATCATCTTGTATTAAACATGAAGAGTCTATGATTTGGTAGTCAGACATAAGTGTGGGCAATTTTACCACAATGGAACATCTTGACAATTCATGGAAACCCTTCTTCAAGGCAAATGCAGGTACAAAAATGGGTGATTTGCCTTCCTCATCCAGTGAATCTGAAACTGAAATGATCATATTGCTAATCTGGACAGCTGAGTCGTAGTATCTAAAGTCTCAGGAGTCCGAATCATTTCTAAGACTCTCTGAATGTGTAAAAACTCAGTACTCCAAGGGGAATGTCATCCAGTAAGTCTCTCCTTCCGAAAACTACACACGTTCAACATTGGAAGTGCTATGGCGTTTCGGGTCGAAGACCCCTCATCACGGTTTAGTAACGACTTTTGTTATTTTAATCTGTTTAAGGGGAAAAAATGCAACCTTAATATTAAGGTTTAAACGTATTATATATAAGCATACTTGCGATTTTATGACAACTGAATAATGCTCCTGCTAGGAATTTCCAGAATCAGAAGTTTCAATTCCAACTTTCTGAGCTGTCTTTAATATCTCTGGAATGTACTTTTAAAAGCATGTCGAGCAAGGAAGGTATCGTAGAGGGAAATGCATCCTGTTTATTTTTAACTGGACCTAAAAGAGGTGGTTCCATTGGGGAGAAACATTTCCTCTTTCTATGCTTACTGCTATAAAGCCGTGACTCGCGAATATACGTGATACCAAGGAGCAAGTGCGGTCACCTGGAACGTTGCATGTAAGCGGTATTCGATATTGACATTGAATATTGTTAATGTAGTAAATGTTCATTGATTCAAGTATCTTTCGTAAACGAAACGTCGCTTTAAAGAGTTATTACAATCTAACATATTTAGATATCAAATGTATAAAAATCATTGGCTTCAATATCCAGTAGAAGAAAACGAGAAATTCTTCAGATAACGTGGTACAAGGTTATATAAACCTAATTTAAGTAACGAATTCCCAATGATGTAATAGTTTTTTTTTCGCTTTCTACGTGAAAATTGGTGAATTACACTTGAACGACTCCAAGTGAAAAGTAACACAAAATAAATTTTTTAATTTTATGCTGATGTCGGAACATACCCGCGTCGGAAACAAGTTCTGGCGTAGTTTGAAAGTCTATTTTGTCTCTGCCACATTCTAGTGACTTAGTAACGCTCTTTCAAATCAGAGTCCTTTGCAGGGTTCTGAAAGAAACGGTATCAGGAAGATCTGAAATCTTGGAATCCTTGGCGGTTAAGGCTTCGTTGACGTTAGCCCTCTCCAATTTATATTCTTCGGATTTCCGGCTCCCACGGTAACTTCCGAATTATTTTGTTGTTAATAAAATGTTGCCTCTGCTATGGTGTTTAATGCAGTTATAACGTTGTTTTCCAGCACTTGCTGTGTTGCTTCGGGGATGGACGGCGGTCAAATCTCTGCTCGGCAAATTTTCTAAATAGTATTTTCTACATTGCCTTTAGATGGCGCCAATTTCGTAATATTAAGCCTTTTAAACACAAATACTGAATTTGTTTTGTCGGAACCTCCGTTTCATCCTCACCAATTACTGATTTTCCTTCGAAAATCTCAAAGCTGCTGCAGTTGTATAGAGTACTATTGCAAAATTGATTAACATTGAAGAGAATCAGCTTACGTCTCATTTAAAGACCAGCTGATCAGAATTAATCATTGCCCTGCTTCAGTGAGAAGTAAGGTGGAAGCAAGGGAACCTTGAATGACCAAAAGGTTCTAATTTTAGCCAGGAAGAAAAAAGGAAGCATACATAAGGCTAAGAAAGCTAAAAATTGACCGGGCCCTTTTGGTATATAAGACAGACCTGGATTGTTCTTCCTAGAGCACTGGAGGCTGAGGGGAGAATTGATCCAAGTTTTTTATTGAATTATGAGAGGCATAGATAGGGTGGACAATCAGAATTTATTCCTCAGGATGGAAATGTCAAAAAGGGGACATGCTTTTAAGACTGGGGGTGGGCAGAGTTTAAGGATGATGTGAGTGGTAATTTTCCTTACATGTACAGAGAGTGGTAGATGCCTGGAATATGTTACCAGGGTGGTTTAAGAGGCTTTTAGTTGGACTCACGAATATGAAGGGAATGGAGGGATATGGATGTTACCAGCAGGAGAGCGTTGTGGATCGAATAGCCTGTGCAGTGCTATAATGTTTAATATTCTAAATATTAGATTAAATAATTGCTCCAATTACACTAATCACGTAATATTTTTCTAATGGCAACTTGTGGTGCATCTTTAAAATGAAAACACTTTTAGTTATCCATAATGGGAAAAGCTGCAGAAAAACATGTTAAAGCAGTATATACAGTAAGTTTTAGGGAGATTCTGAAAGACAGAGCTTGTGCGGTGGTTCAAAGAGGAATTTCATAATGGTAAGGAGGGAATTAGGAGCTGAACATTCATCCGTCAATGGCCAAAGAAATACAGTTAGGGATGAAGGGGTTTCAGGGTCCTAAAATAGGAGATGTGGAGAATATGAATAGAAAACTGTGGGAAAGGGGAGGGACATTGTAGTAGTGGAGGTGAGGGAGATTAAGGGAAATGGGATAATTAAATAAGCAAGGAAAATGAAGAAATAGAATGAGTTGAAAGGAAGCGACAAAGCGATCCAAGAGCTCCTATATATGTTTAGTTTGTTGCCAAAGAATGAACATTTTGCTCCCAGAGTGGTCCAGAGTACTAAACAGTTTTGATGCTCCAGAGAGTAGAACTGAGAGGCAGATATGTTAATGGTTAGGTGAATAATCTCCAGCTGAGAAACACTGGCCTCGAAAGAATAAAGAACATAATAGGTCATTAATTATGATAGAACAGAGTATTTTAATTTTACTGAAGATGGATGTCAGGAGGTTACAGGCAGAGAAGTGTACTGGCAAATGGAACATTAAAGATCTAGTAGTCCAGAGTTCCAAAGTCCAATGACATTTAGGGACCTCAGTCCAAGAACAGGAACACAAAAGATCAGGGAAGTACATGGCACAGTGGATCAAAAAGAGGATGGAAATAGCCTTGTCAGGTCAGAAGAGATGACAAGCATAAGGGGATATCCTTAAACGTGATTGAAAAATGTATCATGAGTGAAAATTTAGAGAGGAAGATCACCATGAGACATGAGAGCAAGGAAATCTGAGAAGGAAAGGGGTATTACCAAGGCTCAAAGGGGAAGTTCTGGAGAGAAATCAAAGTGTGAAGTGGTGATGAGGTCGCAATATTGCCATCACATTTTGAACCAATGTAAACTATAGCCAACTGGAGAAGTTTTTATGAGCTATGCGGTATTGTGATCCATTTACTCCAAGGTCTGATATCAATGCAAGCATCCATAATAATGGTCAGCAGTGGCAATGTTTGTCTATATATAGACAAGTAGTTTGGAGGGAAGTGCAAAGATGGTCAAAGACCTTTGAACTTCTAATGAAGTTCAATGAGATGAGACAGTCAATCTGGAGGAGAAAATGTTATGGAAGAGATAGAAGGAAGAGACGGTTATAATTTCTACTCATTAAAAGAAGAATCTGCACTTCAATAACTCTTCATTGGAAGAGGGATGGCACAAAGGGCTGTTGAGAGCTATTTAAAGTTGGGTTGATAGCAAGACAATATTAAGGCAGAGGCAGTGATGGGTTACAAATTAGTACACAGGAAAGGAGGCAGCAATAAAAGGTAAGTGGTAGGATATTTGAGAACAGAAAATAGAAAAGGCAAAAAAGAGGATGGAATGGGACAAAGAGGAAAAAAACAAAGGACAGAGGAGAATCTAGACCTAATAGTGCTCTGAAAAAAAGCATATAAAATTAATTTACAGCTTGTATTTTGCCAAAATGAGGATTTATAAACAATTAATGAATTTTAATCATTTTCTAACATGTAACCTGAATAGGTTCGGATTAACAGGCACAATTACATTTGCAAAAGCCAGTTAACCTACAAAGGGTGTTACTACTTTGATCCATGATATAGTGCAGAGATGCAGTATATAGCCTTGAGCATGCACTCTATTCCCATTGTGCATATATATTAGGTTACTGTATATACAGTATGTTTCTTCCAGTCTCACATAAACTAATACTCTGCCACTTTTGAACTTTCTCATATTTATTATGTCTGATTTATTTTGGATCTTTTTTGACTTCCATTTACAAATTGATTTATTTTAGACTTTAAAAAACAGTGGTCTGCATGTTATTAAATCATTATGTTCATTTATTCATTATTTCTAGATCTAGAGACATGTCCAGCCCAGAAGGTTTCGCTGCTGTGTTTTACAGTGAGCCAGGTGTCTTGGGGCTTCTGGCCAACGTGATCAGTGCCTTCCTTGTTGCTCTGCAGAACTTTGCTCAAGTCAATACAGATGTTATGGCCAATGGAATTGAAAACATTTTGGCAGGTTAGCAATAATATTGTAGCTTGATTACTGAAAAGGACTGCAGTAAACAATGTAAACAACTGAGTAAATCTATGTAAACAAGATTGAAATGTTGCTCAAGTAAGAACTGAATTCAGTGGGCAACAAGAGGAATGCATTCCAATGTGTCCCATCTCAGTGCGGGAACACTGCTGGCATCTCCCAAACTCATGAACCCTGCCACCTAGAGAAGTAAGGGCAGCAGATACAGTTGTACCCCTATATCTCAAGGTTCAACTTTAAGCTGTGCAGTGTTCTGATTTGGAAATATATCACTGTTACTATGTTTAAATCATGGGAACCCTACACAAAAATATTGTAGGAACTCAAGGGTGATTAACCAATGTGGTTGAAACAGCTGATTCGCCACGACTGACTCAAGGCCAAATATAGATGGGCAATGGTTTTGCCAGCGAAGTCCATGTCCCTTAAATGAATACTTTCCTGCACTTCAGCTTGAGATGCAGGGCTGCTTTCACCTCAATAGACAGTAAAGTTGGCCCTATCTTCTCCAGTAATAGACCGTATGTCATAGGAGTGGAATTAGGCTATTTGGCTTATAGTGTCTTCACCATTTGATCATGGCTGAACTATTATCTCTCTCAACCCCATCTGCTGCTTTCTCCCATCACATAGAACAGTACAGCACAGTGCAGCTCCTTCAGCCCATCATGTTATGCCAAATTTTTAATCTACTCTAAGATCAATCTAATGCTTCCCTCCCACTTTGTCACCAGTCAAGAACCTAATCATCCTCCATTTTAAATATACCCATGACGTGGCCTCCACAGCCACCTGAGACCGTGAATTCCACAGATTCACCACCCTCTGGTTAAAAAAAATCCTCCTCATCTTTGTTCTAAAGGGATATCTTTTTATTCTGAGGCTGCCCCTCTCGTCCTAGACTCTCCTGCTACTGGAGACATCCTCTCCATGTTCATTTTATCCAAACCTTTCAATATTCAGTAGGTTTCATTGAGAAATCACCCCTCCTCCTAATCTCCAATGACTACAGGCCCAGAGCCATCAAACTCTCCTTATACGTTAACCCACTTATCCCCGGGAACATTTTCATAAACATCCTCTGGATCCCCTCCAATGATAACACATTGTTCCTTAGATATAAGCAACTCCAAATGTGGTCTGACCAATGCCTTAAATGAAAGGTGACAATAAACTTCATTCAGCTTGCAAGTTAACTTTTAGGGAATCATACACTAGGACTCATCAGTCCCTTTGCATCCCTGATTTCTAAATTCACTCCCCGTTTAGAAAATAGCCTGCACCTTTATTTCTTCTACTAAAGTGCATGGCCCTTCACTTCCATATGCTGTATGCCATCTGCCACTACTTTGCCCATTCCCCAGACTGTCCAAGTCCTTCTGCATGCTCCGTGCTTCCTCAACACTACCTGCCCTCCACCTTACTTTGTATCGTCTGTAAACTTGGCTACAAAGCTTTCAATTCCATCATCCAGATCATTAACATATAGCTTAAACAATAGCAGACCCAACACTGACCCTGGAGGAAAAGCTCTAGTTCCCTTAATTAAATCATACTGTCTTTGGACTATTCATCATATTCTTCCAACTACTCTGAAACCTCATCCTTAATAATGAAATCTAAAATTTTATCTGCCACTGAAATTAGGCAAACCAGCCTATAATTCCATGTCTTTTGCCTTCCTCCTTTCTTAAAGAGTGGAGTGACATTTGTAATTTTCCAGTCATCTGGAACTATTCATGGCTCAAGTGATTCTTGAAACGTCAGAGACTGAGAGATTCTAGAGAAGGAAATCTTGTGCCATTTTGAGTTGATGCTGAATTGGATCAAGTTGTTACAATTTGTTCCAAGGTACCTTTGACCCATGTTCTAAACTGGCTCAAAACAAATTATAATAGTCAGAAAGGGCTCCATTGCCAAACAATTTATCCACCATGCATTGTTAAATCCCAGCACTGGCAATGTCCTTCACTCCTCTTATGGGTCAGTAAGATACTCCTCCCAAGTAATATTAAAGTTATATTTTTTTCACAGCGTAAAAGGAACTTCTTAACAATCCCAATATTGTAAGACTGATAAATCCTGAGGAGATCTTGAGTGATTGTTCTGAAAGAATTCTAATCTTAAAATCCCTTTTTAAAGAATGCCTTTTGACTTTTTTAAACTTCAATAGTGCTTCAGAATATGTCTGCTTAAAATTGAAAGAGGAATCAATAATATTTAAATATTCTACTGTCTGTTTTACAGGTGTTCATCTTGTCCTGATTGGGGGAGTGGCACAATTTTTAGCTGGCTTAATGGCCTTCAGAAAGTATGACCATCTTGGTGGTACAGCCTTTGTAGCATTCTCAGCTTTGTGGAGCAGCTTTGGGGCAACCCGGATTATTCTGGGAGCCTACTTCCCCCAGAATGTTGCAGCTGTCACCTTGCACCCAAATAACAGCAGTGTAGCAACAAATAATCTAACTGAGCCCCTGCCCCAAATTAGTGAGTCGGCTGTCGCTGGACTGGTGGCCTACATCAGTGTGGCATTCATTTTGTCCTTTTGTTCTGCCACAACTAATTACATCATGCCCTTTGTGTTTGGGGCCATTACAGTTACACTCATTTTTGAGGCTGTAGGTCTCTTTAGCCAATGGGCATTAATAGTATCCGGAATTTTTGAACTAGTGATAGTTGCCTTTGGGCTTTATGGAGCCACTGCCTTACTTTTAAAGGGAGTCACACAGAGATACATCCTCCCTGGGTTTGGCAATGCATTATTTAATGTTCTGCTTCTGGGAACGAATAACAAATCTTCTTCTAAGAGTATTGGTGAGGAGAAGAAGAAGAATACCAAATATGCTGAGCCAATGGCTCTTGGTAACTTATGCAGTGTGATTTCTCCCTTTATTTTTGCTTTTTACTGCTTTGGATACATGAAAACATTTTATGTGGGAGCAGTATGGGTCAGTATCAATTCGATTGCACAGATTTATGCTAGTTATTGCAGTTACTTGCGCAATGATGTCTACTTTACCACAAAGTTTGGGGTTCTTAGTATGTACTGGCTTGTGAAGTCTTGGGAGGAGTTTATTCTATCATTTCTGGGCAATGTTGATATATTAAATTTCAGTAGAGCCAGAATGACAGGGGATTGGTTTTTTTTAGTCACTGCATTGATTTTATGCCTGATGTCTCTGAATAGAAGCAAACTCGAAGTAATCGATAATGGCTTTTTTCTTCTACTCACCATTTCCACCATTCCTCAGATTGCCAATGTACCATATTATAGATTTTTTGGGGCCGTTTGTTCTATGTACACAGCCTTATCCCTTTATGTAACCTTTGCCAGCTTAGTCAACTCCATAGCAGAAAAGGCATTGATTCCTATTGGAACCCAGCTCCTCTCTTCTAAAACAACTCAAACTATTCTATTTGCCATGAAAAAACTGTTCACCAAAGCAGAGGAGCTTCCATCCTGTACTGCCGTACAGCTTCCAGATGCTCTGTTCTACATCTGCAATGGACTAGCAGCCCTGTCTGCAATTCAGGGTGCAAATTTAGATCTGCTCCAACTTCACCTTACTGTTCCCTGGGTTCTGATCCCTGGGGCACTCTTCCAAATCTATGTATCCAGGATTCAAGTTCGAGGAGGAAGGCGTTTTGGTTCTGTGCTACCCTTTTGCTATGCAGCTATCTGGGCAACCTGGACCTGGCTTAGATTTGCAGGTATTTTGGTCAACAGAATTTTACAATGAACAAGCAATTTTTGAAAGCTGAATTATGCAGTAGATATGCATCTCTGTGTGTAAAAATAATTTTAGCATGTATATAATTTTATTTTAAAAGAAAATTTTACTAACTTTTTTCTTTAGCCTACAATGTTTATATTAAAAAGACCAGATCGTTACATTCTTTGCAGAAGTCTCTGCATATTTCGTCACTAAATGTATGTTATCATTTTACCCAGGCCAAAAGTACCCATTTTTCTCAAATATTTCTTTAATTTAAAATAACTGGAAGTCAATGGAATTAATTTTCAGATGTGTATATACTTTTCACTTGAGACATTTACTCACTCACAATAGCACCAACCCCATTGCAACAGCTTCATCTGATATTTATTTTTACACACCTTGCTTCCAGTTTATTAATACAAAACATAGCAGAGGTAGTGGTCATGTAGAATGCAGCCAATGGTTTAGTAAGGAGCTGCTGGCTAGAGCACTGTGGGAATTAACATCCTACTGAGTTCCATAGAGTGGGGAATGAGTGTGCAAGCTATACATCTGAAGAGTTTGACACTTGCACATTGATTCCCCATTCTGCTCCTAGGCTTAACAACGAGCATAGGGATAGAATTTTTTTGTGCTGAGCTGACAAGCTGTTTCCTCAGTCCTAGCTTGCAATATGTGCAACAACCCCATTCCTTCCAATGAGATGTAGTACTGGATAGCTGAAGGGAAGTGGTGTACCACCTGTCGGGAGACGATTTGGTTAACCTGGGCTAGGCCTTCAGGATCTGCCACCTGCAGCCCAGATGCTGTTTACGGCTGGCTTAGTTAATGCATTGCAACTGATTCCATGAGGCATACAGTTTAGTTCAGCAGCAGGAAGAGCAGAAGGGAGCAAATATGAGACATAGATTGGATCAAGTAAGGTCCCGTGTTCATAATCATGCAACATATTTATTATCATCATCATTATGTGCATGTTGTATGACATGGGCGATCATGACCATGATTGTTCTTGGCAAATTTTTCTACAGAAGTGGTTTGTCATTGCCTTCTTCTGAGCAGTGTCTTTACAAGCTGGGTGACCCCAGCCATTATCAGTACTCTTCTGGGATTGTCTGCTGGCATCAGTGGTCAGATAACCAGTACTTATGACATGCATCAGCTGATCATATAACCATCTACCACCTGCTCTCATGACTTCATGTGACCCTGATCCGGGGTGGGGGGGGAGAACTAAGCAGGAGCTACACCTTGCCCAAGGGTGACCGGTAGGCTAGTGGAGGGCAGGATACCCTTACACCTCTTTTGATAGTATCTCCACCCCACTACCCAATGCAAAATATATTACTGTTTTAAATTTAATTTATCTTCCAGTTGTAATCATGATACAAGGCCTAAGTCTTAAGTGAAATTCTGTCTTCTTATAGTTGGATTCATTCATCCAACTGTTTGTGTTCAGGATTCAGGAAGAAGGAAGGTGGTTCAGTATTGTGGTACAGGTCAACCTTTACTAATCCGACTACCTGTAATCCGGTTCCTTCCATAATCCGGCACTGATTATGCTTAATGTGACCCTTCTGTAATTCGGCATTTTCACTAATCCGGCACTCCTCAGGTCCCAATGGTGCCGGATTAGTGAAGGTCGACCTGTACTATTCTACAATAAACCTTTGGTAAGTGATAAATTTTATCATGAAGATGCTAGGAATTTGCAACAACTATTTCTTATGTTTTTTTGTAATTTTTATCAATAGGAACAAATGATTATATGAGTTAACACTAGTTTAAAAAAACCAAGAAAATGTTGTTACATGCGCATTAAAATTTAACACAAAACCCTTTCTCACTATAAGATCCAAGCTTATATCAGTTCTCATTAGGCTGCAAATTTCCATGAAAATTTCTTGTCATCATGACTTTGTTGGAAAGTCCCAGCCACAATTCATACCCTAAATCATATTTTGTATTAATGATAGTATGATCTGAATTTATATTTCAATTCTATAATTACACATAATCACTTTTTTCAGGTCAGCTGTTGAATATCGGCCTCAACTCTGATGGTGCTTTCACTGCAGGAGCAATTGCTTTTCTTATAGTCAACATGTTTCTTGTTGTCTTAGGTAAGTCTTTTGTCTGCATTTTCTGATAGTTTTGTGTACGTTATTATTTGCTCTTCATGGAAAGTTAATTGTGCAATTTTTCTCTCTCTCTCTCTCTCACACACACACACACAGCTGCTTATATTAATATAGTGCTGCTGATAATGACAATGATCATGGAAGTGATAATCATCTGCTTTTTACTCTTCACCTTGGAGAAGTTGCCTCTTCCTTTAGAAGGTCAGCCACAACTTGAAGTTACTGGTATTTTTTCCAAAAATGTCTATTTTTTTATACACATAGTACTAAAAATGATTTTTTTCACTGTTTCCCCCGCAGGTGTGATGTTGGCCTTGTTTAGTTTTGTCTGTGTTTACGGAGCGGCTGCCTCTTTCGCTAATCACCTGTTTGGGAAACAGCTAATTCCACTTGGTGGTCCCCTCGTCAAGGCAAATGCTGTACGATATCTATTTATTTCCTTGGTTACTCATTTACCAATATGTTGAACTATCAAGCCAAGAAATTAGATTAGATATACACAAACTTTGATTTCACTCACAGACAAACTTGAAACCAACCACAAAGCCTGTTAAAAATAACTGATGAATTAAAAGGACGCCACTGAGATATTATTTTTATTAATACCATTTTCCCCACATTTATTTACGTATTGTTCTATGAAAAACAGGTACCACAGTTGAAAATCACAGCATAAGGGCAAGTAGGGCTCATTTGGAGCTCTCTGTATGTCACAGCATTATTTAAGCATTCTCCTTAGAATTCTTTTCTCATTTTCCATTTCTCCACCCCTGCTTGTTTCTGCCTCCCTTCTCCAGTTTTCCTCATCCTCCATGGCCACCATAGACAGAGTAATTTAACAGAGCAGCGGAAGAACGAAACATCAGCTGCAAGGTTTCTGTCACAGTAATAGCTTCTTAAAGCAAAGTTGTCCCAATATCAGGGAAACTCAGCATCTATTTGGCACACCAATAATGTTTAATCCAATTTCTAGGCTTGGAGGTTAAAACTTCAGGTGAAGTGGGATTACGGGATAGAAGTCAACTTTGCATAATTCATTTTTTATTTTAAACAAGTACATGCTGTTTTATTATATTTAAATTTTGTAATATTTCTAATTCAGTAAATAAACCTACAATGAAATAGACCAAATGTGGCCTTTATTACAGAGTACAGTTCATGACAGGATGACGTGATTATGGTGTGACAGTTTACAAAAGCAATTTCTATGATAAAGGGGAACATGGTGATATGTAATGGGACATTTTGACAGGACTGCAAGGCAGGTATTACAAGTTTAATAAGAAGTGCCATTCCAGGAAGCTAAAAACGTATAAATGCCTATAATATTCAAAACATTTCAACCAAAACTAGATTGCTTTGCACTGTACAGTTTATTTCTTGTAGATTGCAATTCTGACAGTGTCTGTTGATGAACTTTAGAAAAAACTAATGGACTATAATATAAAAATTAAGCATACCTGTCATTTTGTTAAATTTCTCAATCACAGCCAGGAAAAAACAGGAAGAAAGATGAAAACCCTTTACCTTGCCTCACTACCTCTTCACGTTTGACGAGTGGCCTACAAGCGATTGCAAAGATCTTGGACTCTGGCCGTGTGTGTGGAATTCCAACTGATACTGTGTACGCTCTGGCAGCTTCCTGTCAACACCCAGAGGCTGTAGAAAGCATCTACAACATAAAAGTAAGGATCCTGAAACAAACAAAATATAACACTCTACCTTAAAACAATTTATCTTGGCCAGTGATCGAATTCACTGGCTAAGATTTGAGTCACAGAGCACACTTAATGTATGACTGCTCTCCATTCTACTCCAGGAGCGTCCTGCAGAAAAACCAATCTGTATCTGTATCTCTAGTCTGGACCAGCTCACTGCAGTACATCCACCATTCAGTCCTTTGCTCTGGGAGTTCATGAACCAAGTCTACCCCGGAGGCATCAGTTGCATTGTAAAGAAAGGAGAGTGGCTGAAAAAACTTGGTATGCATTCTGTTTGGGGAAGTGTTTGGAGGCCAGTACTTATTCAAGCAGCCCGTCATAACGGATTGATGATGCTAAGAATAGATTCTATGGAAATTATGGTAATCTGAACGTATCCTTTACTAAAGGTGTTGGTGCTGCCTATGATCGTGTCGGCACAAAGGACAGCATCATGATCCGTGTTCCAGACCACACTGTGACAGCTCATCTAGTGAATATGACCGGGCCACTGGCTATTACTTCAGCAAATCCAAGCGGAGAGCCTGACAGCATCCATCATGATATGGTTATCACGTATGTATCAAATATTGTAATTGAGTCAATTGCTGTATTAATGTATAAATATGTCTTTTTTTCAATTTGTGCATTAAAATGTTTATTGACAGGCGTCTCGGACACAAAATCAGTGGTGTTTTATGTGATGGAACTTCCAACGAGTTAGTTGCTTCTACTGTCATCAACTGCACCAAGATTGATAAAGGTATTCAAATATGTTAATTCCTTTTAGTTTACTGATTATGTTAATTTTATCTGTTAAATTCCATATTTCCCTAAACCCTAACATTTATGGATTTGCGCATTAAACTTATATATTAGATTTGTTAACAAAGTAGTCATTGAGTTAGGAGGTGAGATTTCCATAGGCTTGACAGGAAAGTCAGTCTGAGCAGTTTCTGCATTTGGATTTTCCACGGCAATTTATTTACAATTAATATTGTGTGCAAATCAGACAGATTCAATTCATGTTGGCATCTGTGACATTCACAGAGGAAGTGCAGTTGTAATTTGACTCCATCCAAGCAGCTGATAATAATGTTTATTTGCATTTAGACAGGTTGGCTTTAATGAGATCTTCAATGTTATTGGCCAGGCAGCATCTCTAGAAAGAGGTACAGTCGACGTTTCAGGCTGAGACCCTTCGTCAAGACTCGTCCTGACAAAGGGTCTCGGCCTGAAACGTCGATTGTACCTCTTCCTAGAGATGCTGCCTGGCCTGCTGCGTTCACCAGCAACTTTGATGTGTGTTGCTTGAATTTCCAGCATCTGCAGAATTCCTGTTGTTTGCGTCTTCACTTATTGGTGCTTTCTAAAATTCTCTTCAGCAATAATTGTGTTGTATTTCAGTTACCTGTTTTCAGCATATATATTTTTAATATTCTTCAGAGGGAATCACCATTTTAAGAGAAGGCTGTGTCCCAGCTGCAAGAGTCTTGCAGATTTTTGAGCAAGTGAAGAGCAAGATTGATTAGTGGCAAACTTCAACCAACAGAAAATTTCAGAACAGTCAACAGATCAAGATTCCAAGATTAGCTGTGTAAATGGAAACAATAAATCTGTTACATACAAGGTTAATTTACCATTTCATTGACAAATATGTCAATAAGCATAATGCTTAACCTATCA
Organism: Mobula hypostoma; assembly: GCF_963921235.1. Lineage (NCBI taxonomy): Eukaryota > Metazoa > Chordata > Chondrichthyes > Myliobatiformes > Myliobatidae > Mobula > Mobula hypostoma. The sequence goes on from NC_086106.1 coordinate 82,955,701, forward strand.
GGGTTGCAGGGTTCATTGATAACTAAAATTTTCTGTATTTTATCAGTTATGTGTTTGCCAAATAAAAGCATGTTCTTATGCAGGGATACAGAAATCTGAGTTGAAGCTCATATTAGGTAGTTGATAACTGTGATTATTTAATTAAATGTTAATTCTACCATTCTAATGTTCTAAAAGGAGAGACAAGTATCACAGATACAAATAGCAGTAATACATCGGCCTTTCAGAATGTAACCACTGGATTCATGAACTGAAGATTTGAAACTGCATCTTGAATTTGGAGAAGTAGCTGCAGTGAATGTTTGGTCCTTACTGCGTAATTCACTGTGATCATCTGTCAAAAAAAATGAAGTAAAATTACAGATGCTCAAAATGTGCCATAAATGCTGTCAACATTATTCAAATAATAACCTGTACAGCAACTCCCTTCCTTTGATCCCAGGCCACTACAGGAAAATCTACCTCTATTTAATCTGTCCACTCATATACCTAGTTATACGTGTATTTATAAATTAATCCCAACCACTAATAGTCACGTTCTCGGCTGGTCTGGTGATAAAACCATCTTTTGCTAACGTAAATTTTAATAGAAATCAACAAATCTGTAATATAAATATCAAAATTTTGAGGAAAATGTGCACTTTGTTACAATTCAGATCTGAATCGGAACTGACATTTTATTTTTTTTCGTAGATTAACATTAGAATACTATTTTAAAATGGCTAGGTGATTGTAGTCAGTTACAGTGAATGATATTCAAATGATAATAAAAATTGGTTTTAAATAGATTAACAAAGATAGGTCACTATAATTAGAGTCCGGACAGGCCTTTGCATTATTTTACATCGCATTCATGGAAGTAGTTTGAAATTTTGACAATGTATATTTCAGATGCGTTAAGCTTTATTCTGAAATGTCTGAAAATTAATTGACTTAGGAAAGGCACGGTGATGCAGGTTGCAGTGCTGTTGCCTCATAGCTCCAGTATCTCAGGTTCAATCCTGATCTCCGGTGCTGTCAGTGTGGAGTTTGCATGTTCTTCCCCTTTGTGTTCTGGTTTCCTCCCTCAGCCTGAAAATGGGCTAGTTGGTTGCTTGATTGATATTGCAAAGCACCCCTAGTTTAGTGAAGTGATAGGAAAATTAATGGAGAGAGGGTAAGCATTTGTGAAAGAATAGGTTTCAGGGAAATAGGACTGGTATGTTCCTCTGTCACTTGATGAGCCCAATATTCTATTGTCCTTCTATGTCATAAGGTAGTTTAAAATGTTGCTAATATTCTACAATAATATCTAGGACATCATATTTCTTACCTGAGCTGGCACTACAATGATCTTTCTATTGTAATATTTTGCCATTGGATTTAATGGTAATTGTGTTTGAAAAAGAGTAGGTTCAATAATAACTTTCAGGAGGGGATTGCATTTATACTTGAAAAGGAGAAATATACGGGGCAAGAATGTGAGTGAGGGCATTTTCACACTTCCGGTGTAAACACAGCTTGCTCTACAGCAAGAATCAGTGGCTATATTGACTGATGGTACTGAATGTTAATTTATTTATATATGCTGTTTTATATATGATTGAAACATAATGCTTTGCTTGAAGACCATGTTAAGAATTAGTATCTGGAGACACAATGTTCACTAGTTATTGCCTCATATTTATTATTTATTCTGGTGTGCCTTTATTTTTAATGAAAACAGTTGTTTAGAAATTCATCCTGATACATGGACTAGACAGAAGCAAAACTCACACTTGATTGTTTACTGCAAATTGGTTCCATCGACATCACTGAAAGACAAGTTTGAAAATGGAGTAGTCAGTAATGCTATTGACCAGGATGGATTTCTAAGCAAATATCCTGATTTTAAATAGAAAATTCTATGAATATTACTGGAAAATGAAGGATTCATAAGATGAGAATTGGAAAAAAATATATAGTAAATCAATGGTTTACTCTAGGTCTGTTTCTTCTATGAAAGAACTGTACATATGTTCCATTGTATTATTTATCATATTATATCAATAAAGAAAATAAAGGCGAAAATACAACATACTACGTCAGCAATAATTGCATTATTTTCTCCTTCTGATAATTGATTGAATGCAAACTAGATCTAAAGAAGCTTTTATGATATGTGGCAGTCTTGCAATTTAGGATATTAGTTCATTTGGTGCCCTTACCCTGGCCTATTGAAGATTAAGGCTGAGACATAGTAAATAGAAACAATTTCTTTGTTATTTGAAAACTCTAATATAAGAAATTATAGAAATTCTAAAGCACCAAGGAATATGACACACTGCAGAAGAGAGTTAAGGACATTAAATCCGACTGGTTTAAAGTCATAAACGAGATATAGTAAGAATTGTCCTGCAATTATTTGCTGTGGTGATGTTAGTGTAGAACTAAAGTGATATGGACACTAAGAAAAGAGCATGAGGGTTATAATGCAAACATTTGGTTAATGAGCACAGAAATAATGATTTATGTTGCATAATATTCACAGCATTTCTTATTTATTCAATAGAACATAAAAAAATCAATAGCTTAATGCTGAAAAAATGAAATCGGAAGGTAATTGTGCTTATAATCCTTTTTTAGGGTCATCCATCCTCTAGTATTGCCCTGAAGGTCCAGAACTTTACGTTTAACATCTTTAATACTACCCAGGAGAAAAACAAAACAATCATTAAATAAATACTGATTTATTTATTTCATTTAAAAAATACAAATACAAGTAAGCCTGTTTGACATCATCAAGATTATTCTCTCTAGGTAATAATACCTTGTTCTCTTTCAAATTAGTTGAGAAAAAATATGCAGATGGGAGACAGATGGAAAGGGTGGTTCACTGTGAAAGGACATGTGATGAAACATTCAAGACTGCAACCAGAGTGAGCAATTGAATTCTAATGGTGGACAGTCCAAATTTTGTAGGACCTCTTGCAATTTGAATAATGCCAGATTTATTTACGTGTCAGTACCCTAATGATAATAGTAAGATTTTCATGATAATATGGAATCCTCCAGCATCCACCAGATTCGACAGTTTGCCTTGCAAGTTGCTGTTACACATATATGAGTATGCTAATAGAGGTTTCCAGTGAGGGATTTAATGCACAATTTCTCCCCTTTTCCCTTGTCATTTCTAAACATTGAAACACTGGCATTTATAAAATTGCCCAGGGCGTAAGAAAAACAATCTGTGTGAGGGAAATTTTTTAGGTGTGAGAACAAACCTACTACCTTACTGAATTCCACATCCCATCAAAGAAAATGGAATGCTCAGTGACTGTGTATGAACGTGTTGTTTGTACAATGAATGTCAAAAGGTAAACCACAGCAGGATAAAACCTTATAAAATGCTCCAACTCAACTGCAACATGCCTAATAAGGTTGATAAAATGGAAATAAGAAAGAGTTAAGATTGTTTACAATGTAGGAGGGAAATAAAGATCAAAGTTCAAAGTAAATTTACAAACGTGTATTATCAAAGTACATACTGTATATGTCACCATATACAACCCTGAGATTCATTTTCTTGAGCGCATTCACAGTAAATACAAAGAAACAAAAACCAAACAAAATATTAATAATAATAAATAAATTAGAAATGAATATCAAGAACATGAGATGAAGAGTCTTTGAAAGTGGGACCATAGATTGTGTGAAGATGAGTGAAATTATCACCTCTCATTCAAGAACCTGATGGTTAATGGGTAATAACTGAGGCTTCTGTACCTTCTTCCTGACAGCAGCTTTGTGAAGACAGCATGGCCTGGATGGTGGGTGTTCCTGAAGATGGATGCTGTTTTTCTCCAATACCATTCCATGTAGATGCGCTCAATGGTGGGGAAGGCTTTACCCACGATGCACTGGGCGGTATTCACTACTTTTTATAGGCTTTTCTGTTCAAGGGCATTGGTGCTTCCATACCAGGCTGTGATGTAGTCTCTCCACCACACATCTGTAGAAGTTTGTCAAAGCTTTAGCTGATGTACTGAAACTCCACAAACATCTAAGAAATTCGAGGCTCTGCTGTGCTTTCTTTGTAATGGCACTTGTGCGCTGGGCCCAGGAAAGAGCCTCTGAAATGATAACACTGGGGAATTTAAAGTTGCTAGCCCTCTCCATTTCTGATTCCCCCAGTGAGAACTGGTTCACAGACCTCCTGTAGTCAATAATCAGCTCCTTGGTCTTGTTGACATTGGGTGAGAGGTTGTTGTGTGAAATAACCAATATTAAGATGATACTTGTAACTCTATGAGTTGATTAACATGAATTATGTTTATATCAGCTCAGCAGGTAATGGTTAATGTAATTGCCATTACTCTTGCACCTCAGCACATAAGTGAGACCATCCAATCGAGACTAATATCAACTTCAAGAAATACTCTCCCTTTCTTAACCAAACCACTCAGTATCTCTCAATGCAAACACGAGGAATTCTGCAGATGCTGGAAATTCAAGCAACACACATCAAAGTTGCTGATGAACGCAGCAGGCCAGGCAGCATCTCTAGGAAGAGGTACGGTCGACGTTTCGGGCCGAGACCCTTCGTCAGGACTAAACTCTCAGTGGTTTGACTTAAACCATTGACAAGGAGAAACAAACAATTGTTCTTAATATTAGCATACAACTAATCAGCAGTGGAAATGAACATGTCAATTAGATAAAGTAAGCTAACCTACCAGAAGACTTAAAGTTTGCTTTATGCCTCTTAATAACTTGTGAATTGCAATGTCTTTTCTGGCTGCTTGTTACTAATTCATATGGTGCAAACATCCTGGTACCAGTATTTATTTCCCATTGCTCTTTGCATTTGAAAAGGTGTTGGTGAGCTGCCTTCCAGAATTGCCACAATCTGTCTCCCACAGTGTGAATGAGTCGAGATTTACATGCATCAACAATGAAGAACTGGAATGCACACAAAATGCTGGAGGAACTCAGCAGGCCAGGCAGCATCTATGGAAAAGAGCACAGTTGACATTTCGGGCCGAGACCCTTCAGCAGGAATGGAGAAAAAAAGATGAGGAGTCAGAGTTAGAAGGTGAGGAGAGGGGAGGAAGAAACATAAGGTGATAGGTGAAACCGGGAGGGGGAGGGATGAAGGTAAGAGCTGGGAAGTTGATTGGTGAAAGAGATACTGGGCTGGAGAAGAGGGAATCTGATAGGAGAAGACAAAAAGCCATGGAAGAAAAAAAAGGGGGGAGGCGCACCAGAGGGAGGTGATGGACAGGTAAGGAGATAAGGTGAGAGAGGGAAACGGGAATGGGGAAGGGTGAAGGGAGGAGGGCCATTAGTGGAAGTTCGAGAAATCGATGTTCATGCCATCAGGTTGGAGGTTACCCAGACAGAAGGTAAGGTGTTATTCCTCCAACCTGTCTGTGGCCTCAGTGCAACAGTGGAGGATGCAATGGACTGACAGGCTGAAATCGGAATGGGGTGCAATTAAAGTGGATGGCCTCTGGTGGATCCCACTTTCTCTGCCAGCCAGAGATTAGGTGATTGGTGAAGTAGTCTTCCAATCTATGTCCGGTCTCTCCGATCTACAGAAGGCCACACCAGGAGCACCAGATACAGTATATGGCCCCATCAGCCTCTCAGGTGAAGTGTCACCACACCTGGAAGGACTATTTGGAGCCCTGAATGGTAGTGAGGAAGGAAGTGTAGGGGCAGGTGTAGCACTTGTTCCAGTTGCAAGGATAAATGCCAGGAGGGAAATCAGTTGGGAGGGACGAATGAACAAGCTGCATAGGGAGCAATCCCTGAGGAAAACAGAAAGTGGTGGGGGGGAGGGAAAGATCTGCTTGGTGGTGGTGGTGTGTGTGTGTGTGTGTGTGTGTGTGTGTGTGTGTGTGTGTGTGTGTGTGTGTGTGTGTGTGTGTGTGTGTGTGTGTGTGTGTGTGTGTGTGTGTGTGTGTGTGTGTACGTTGCTTGAATTTCCAGCATCTGCAGATTTTCTCTTGCTTGTGAAGGACTGGAGATGTATTTCCAAATCAGGATGTTTTGTGACTTGAAGGGGAACCCATAAGTGCTAGTTTTTCCATGCACCTGATCCCCATCCTCCTTATTGGCGAGGAAGTGCTAGAGAAATTAAACAAATATTTCCTGTATGTCTTCACTGAATGTGACACTGGAAACCTCTCTGAAATATTGCAAGAAGCTCCAAGTCTAGTGTGACTGAGCAGCTCAAAGAAATCATAATTTGTTAATAAATGGTATTACAGAAATTAATGATATTGATAGGAAATGAATCCTCACAATTTGATATTCATCATGAGGATTCAAAGAAGTTGGCTCTGCAGTTAGCAGATGTTATTTTGAATGAGCCGCTCAGTGACCAAAACTGTAGGTGTGCAAGATGATGAGGGGCATTGATCTTCTGGTTAGTCAGAGGCTTTTACCAGAGCTGAAATGGCTGACACAAGGGGGCATAATTTCAAGGTGCATTGAAATAGGTACCGAGGACATGTCAGGGGTAAGTTTTTCACACAGAGAGTGGTGGGTGCATGGAATGCACTGCTGGCAGTGGTGGTGGAAACAGATACTATAAGGTCTTTTAAGAGCCTCTTAGGTAGGTACATGGAACTTAGAAAAACAGAGGGCTATCGGGTAGGCATTGTGAAAGAATCTTGGAAGAATTTCCCTGAACTCAAAGTAGGTGCATTTATTTTTATCTTTAGGCAGGTGATAATGACAATTTCAATGGATACAGTTACACCTCTTTTATGTCAACGCTGGCTGCAGATCAACTGCTCTGCTGAATTAGATATTTTCAATTGGATACACTCTACTGATAAAACCATCAAACATTATTTGTTTAAAGCTTTTGAACATAGCAGCTCTGGGCACTCAAAATCAGTGTTGGGATGGCTGACTACTCTAGTTACAAGAATACCCCAGTTCTAGATATGCACCTGGGCATGTTTGATGTGCTATGTGACAAAATAATCAGCCTGGTCTAGAATGTCCCTTGATCTCTGCCAAAATAGTGAAAGTAACTCAGCTAAAGATGTCCAACTTGGATGTTGGTCGATTGTCTTACGCTTGACCAATGCATGTGAGATTACTTCATGATTAATATCAATTTACAAGCCATATCTCTAGAGCAGAATTAGGCCATTCAGTCCATTGGGTCTACTATCCATTCCATCATGGTCGCTTTATTATACCTCTAAGCTTCATTCTCCTGCCTTCTCCCTGTAAACTTTGGCGCCCTTTCTAATTACAGATTCAACACCCCCTGGCTAACGAATTACTTCCCATCTCTGTTCCAAAGGGATGGCCCTCTATTCTGAGGCTGTGCCCTCTGGATCCAGACGTTGCTGCTATAGGAAACATCCTCTCCACATGCACTCTATCTAGGCCATTCAATATTCCATAGGTTTCAATGAAATCCCCCCTCATTTTTCTAACCTCCAGTGAGTACAGGCCCAGAGCCATCAAACGCTTCTCAAAAGTTAACTCTTTCATTCTTGGGATCATTCGGTGAGCCATTAGCCAGTTGTCTTCCGCCGGTGGGGTTGATTCATGCAGCTATGCTTTTAATTTCAAAATTGATTAGTGTTTGTGAACATTTTGTTTCTCTTTCAAGAACCTCCTTTGTATAGATGGCTGCTATCCAATCTAATTAAAATTGACATTTATTCCCCAATAGTGGATACACTGATTGCCATTTTCCAAACTTCTATAAATTCCGGAACTGGTTCCTTAGTTTTCAGGTTGGCAAAAATGAGAAATGCAGAGAGGAAAGCTGGAAACTACAGACTGACTGGAAAACTAATTGTGTCCAGAATAAGGAAGTGACAGTGGAATCTTCGAAAATAACTATAGTGTTGGACAATATTTGCCTTTCAGAAGGCCTTTGCTAAGGTCACTCAAGAGATTACTAAACAGTTCGAATGCCCGATGCTGAGGTAATATTGGAAATTACCCGGTTGTGTAAGTATTCCACTCATGAGATCAATCTACAAGCTATTTCTCCCAAAGTCAGAGCTGTTTGTTTTCTACAGCAACTTATACAGCTATCTCTCTATATCCACTTGCAATTTTTTTTACCTAATTGAATTTCTGCTCCTTCATCGGGACTAGAAAGTAAGGGGGAAGAAGCCAGAATGAGAGAGTGGGGGAGGGGAAGGAGTACAAGCTAGAAAGTAATAATGCGAAGCCAGTTGCTTTGAGGACAGGGGATGAACTGAGAAACTGGGAAGAAATAGGTGGAAAAGGTAAATGTCTAAAATGGAGGAATCTGATAGGAGAGAAGAGGGAGATAATAGGTAGGTGCAGTGAAGAGAAGAGGTAAGAAGGGAGCCAGAGTGGAAAATGGAAGAGGAGGGAAAGGGGAAGTGGAAATAATTACAGAAGTTAGAGAAATCAATGTTGATGCCATCAGGTTGGAGACAGAACATGAGGTGCTGCTCCTCCAAGCTGGAGACCCAGGGTTGGTAGGGAGTAGCAGTGGAGAAGGGTAGCCCAGGGACCCAGCAGCTTTAAGAAACATCTGGGTCTGGAAGTTGAGGTGGCTATCATTGGGGCTGGAGCTGGAAGCCATGTAATCTTTGGTTTGAAGGTGCCTGGGATCATTGGAACCAGAGCAGGCGATGTTGGGATCCGTGGTCTAGAGTCGTTTGATCGAATCAAGGTCCAAGTGGGAGGCGGCAGAAACGGAGTTGGAGATGGGCATTTTTCCAATCCTTACTGGACATGAGGAAGGAGAAAAATCAATGTTTAAAGGCATGCATCCAGTGGAGGATGAAATGTCGGATAGGTCCATCGCAGGCAGTGGAGAGTGAGGCCCAGACTTGTACAGAGACTGAGAGAGGGCCCTCTCACATGCTGGAGAGAGTGGCACAGAGGGAGAAGTGGTAGAAGAAGCAGTCAATTAAATGCAGATACCTGTGATTCTCGGGGGGTCCAAACTGGAATGTCTGAAAGTGGAGCTGGAAATAATGTAGAACAAGATGGTGGCAGGGACAAGTTCTTTGGAAAGGAAACGTGTCTGAGGTAGTGAGTCTGGTTGAGTATGTGGCTGAAGAGTCCGAGATCAGCAGAAATCAGAGAGGTCTCACTGAACTTCCTTTGAAGAGAGGATTTAATAACTCAAAGAAGTTTTGCAGTGGAGCAGTAAGTTCTACACACAAGAGTTTCTGCAGATGCTTGAAATCCACAATAAAACATACAATATGCTGGAGGAACTCAGATCAGGCAGCATCTATGGAAAGGAGTTAAACAGTCAATGTTTCGAGCTGAGACCCTTCATCAAGACTGAAAAGGAAAGGGGATGAAGCCAGAATTAAAACGTGGAGGATCCAGTTGTTGATGAATAACATGAAAGATACTATCACTGTCTTGAAAAGTATCTTCAAAAATGTGTGGGAGAATTGCATAAAGCAGCATCCTGTAACCTAGGGAATGCCGGTATGCTAGGAGAGGTGGTTAACAGGTAGAGATGTATGAATAGGAACAACCAGTTCATTTCTGGGTTTGAAAGCTGTGACTACCAAGGTGCTGCAGCCTCATATCATGAGATCACCAACAGTATATACAGGTTGCTGACGATACAAGTTTAAGTGGTAATGTGTTGCATAAGGATGAAGCAGAAAAACTATCAAGTTAAAGTAAACAAAATCCTATTTAACCCAAGCTTTCTTCACTTTTCATTCCTGCCATCTAGGAATCAGTAGGGTGAACCTTTCCTGAGCACTCCCCATAACAAGAATAACAAATCTCAGGTCACAGAACCAAATGACACACAATGTTCAGGGCATGGTTTCAACAATTACTTTTACAGTAACAGCGAGATGCCCCTGGTTGTGACCAGATCCTACTCCCATGAAGGCTAACATACCATTTGCTTTATTAGTTGTCAGCTCTACCTGCATGCATAACTTTAGTGACTGGTGTGCAGGGATACACTGGCTGTTTGTTTCTTGAAATCAGTGGAAAGTGAATTGGACTGACCTTATAATCCCTCTAATGCCCTGAACTCCGCAATCTTCCACTCTAGCCCTCCGGCATCTGTGATTATGCCCTGTCTCTGTCTCCATCTCCCATCCACACCTCAAATGCTTGGCATAAGGTAATAACTTAAAATCTGAAATTTTCTGTAACATGCACGCGTCCGCTGGTTTGGTTTCCTCCTGAACAACTGTGCTCTTCTAGTCAAGCTCTTCGAAGATCTCTGACTGGGTATTCTGAAGAAAACATAGATATAGATGAAAGGTTTAGAACACAGAATGTTGCGGGCCATTCAGCCCACAATGTTGTGCTGACCTCATAACCTATTCGTAGATAGACCATAAATCAGAGTTAGAACAGAGTTGGGCCACTTGGCCCTCTGGGTCTGCTCCACCATTCCTTCATGGCTGATTTATTGTTCATCTCATCCCCAGTCTTCTGCCTTCTCCCCGTGGCCTCTGACGCCCTTACTGGTTGGGAGCCTCTTAACCTTCATTTTGAGTATGCCCAATGACTTGGCCTCTGTGGCCATCTGCGGCGGTGAGTTCCACAGATTCACTACCCTCTGGCTAAAGAAAGTCCTCCTCATCTCCGTTCTAAAGGGACGTCCTTCTATTCTATCATGGCTGATTTATAACCTCAACCACATTCTCTTGCCTTCTCGCCATAACCTTTGATGCCCTGACTAATCAAGAGCCTATCAAACTCTGGCTTTGAATATCCCCAATGACTTGGCCTCCACTGCCGCCTGTGGCGATGAATTCCAGACTCACCACCCTCTGACTGAAGAAATTCTTCCCCATCTCTGTTCTAAAGTGACGAACCTCATTTCTGAGGCTGCACTGTTTGGTACTCTACTCTCCAACTTTCAGAAACATTCTCTCCATGTCCGCTCTGTCTAGACATTCCAGTCTAACCTGACTGAGATAGTTTAAAGAGAAGACACGGTGTTGGATCAGTTTAATGTTCTCTGAAAATAATTGCAAGGGACCCATTAGCATCTGTTCAAAACTCGGACAGTTTCTTTCAGGATGGGCAAAGCAGTAACTGGATTTGCCACCTGGAAACATGAGGGGAAACATTTTCACTCAGAGCGTGGGGAGAGTTTGGAAAGAGCTGCCAGTGCAAGTGGTGCGTGTGAGCTCGGTTTTCACGTTTAAGGGAAGTTTGGATAGGTACATGGATGGTAGGGGATATGGAGGGCAATGTTCCCGGTGCAGGTCAATGGGAATAGATAGGAAAATGGCTCAGCATGGAATAGATGGGCTGTAGGGCCTGTTTCTATGCTGTATTTTTCTATGACTCTATGTTTGGGAAGGTCCATGAATGAAAGCAACTGCGTAAAGGTGTGAATGGTGGGTGTAATTATACCTTCAGTTGCCTCCTGATGTTGTTGTAGCAAGCCTTGTCCTGATGTCTATGGATTATGCTTCTTCCTGTCTCCCTCTACATTCCTGGCTCTGTTCTTGCTACACTGTCTCCCTCAAATTTTCTTCTACTTCTCTAATGCCATTATTCCTGGTCATACTCGATCCCCTCTCCTTGCTGTGACAGAGGACACAGAGCCAGAGACGGCTACGCCCGCAGGTACAGGATAGTGGGACAAAATGAGTGTCAGCTTGCAGACCTTCTCCTTCCTAGAAATAGGACATCCTGCTTCCTCTCAGTCATCAGTGCAAAGTACCTGTGCCACTTACAGAGAATGGGAGGGATCTCATGGGAAACTACAAAATTCTAACAGGACAGGGTAGATGCAGGAAAGATGTTCCCAGTGGTGAGTGAGTCTAGGAAAAGGAGTTACAGTCAAAAAATAAGGAGCAAGGCATGTGGGTTTGAAGTGGGGAGAAATTTCTTAACCCAGAGGTCAGCGGAACCTGTGAAATTCTCTATAGCTGAGGGTAGATGTGACTAAGTCATGAAGTACGTTCAGGAAGGAGTTAGATACAGCTTTCTAGGCTGATAAAATCAAATGAGTTAGAGAGAAAGCAAGAAAAGGATACAAAAGTGAATGGATCACATATGTCCATATTGAATTGTGGACCGAGCTTGAAGGATTACATGGCCTAATGCTATGTTTTGTCATTTCAAAACATTAAATGAATTCAAAGGAAGACCTGGGAGTCTGACATGTTGGTATAACTTCCAGTTCACTTTAAGCGAAGTGCGCACGTATCCCGTGGTAGTGTGATGACTTATGGAATTCACGTAATTTTACATATAACGTGTAATAAATTATTTAAATCCAAGAAACATAATAGAATCAATAAAACACACCCAACAGGATGGACAGACAGCCAGTGTGCAACAGGCAACAAACTGTGCAGATATTAAAGAAATAATAATAATAAACAGATAAGCAATAAATATTGAGAACATGAAATGAAGAGTTCCTTGAGAGTGAATCCATAGGTTGTGGGAACAGTTCAATGATGGGGCAAGTGAAGCTGTGTAAAGTAATTCCCACTGGTCCAAGAGTCTGATGGTTGAAGAATAACAACAGTTCCTAAACCTGGTGGTATGGGTCCTGAGGCTCCTGTACCCTCGTCCTGATGGCAGCAGCGAGAAGAGAGCATGACCACGGTGGTGGAGGGATGACGCTTCCCTGCAACGTTCTCGCTGAACAATGTTAAGTCATATGACAGTTGATCACTGTTATCATGAATATCACTGAGTGTCCTTTTAACATTTAAAGTAATCATTGTCATGGAACTTTTATGATATTTACAAAAGCAATTTCAATCCTTACATAGGTCAGATCTATGAATGGTGTATTTGCTTGCCAATTGATTCATTGCCCTTTCAAGAGCAATGAGATTATACACTCAATAGTCACTGTATCAGTACCTCCTGTATCTTTCTGTTAGCTTGAACCAGTCTGGCCATTCTCTTCTGACAAGGCATTTTCACTCACAGAACTGCCATTCACTGGATTTTATTTTTTTGCTTCTCACACCGTTCTTTGTAAACCCTAGAGAATGTTTTGCATGGAAAATCCCAGGATATTAGCAGTTTCTGAGATACTCAAGTCTTCTTGTCTGGCACAAAAATTCATTCCACAGTCAAAGTCACTTAGATCACATTTCCATCCCATGCTGATGTCTGAACAAAAACTGAACCTCTTGACCATGCCTACATGCTTTTATGCATTGAGTTGCTGTCACATGATTGGCTGATGAGATACTTGCATTAATCAGCAGGTGTACAGATGTACCTAATAAAGTGGACACTGAGTATATGTATCTCTTCAAATTTCTGAATGGTCAATGAACCCATGAACACTACCTCATTATTCTTCTTTAGCAATATTTAATTTTTGTAACTTATAGTAATTCTTATATATTGCATTATACTGGGGCCGCAAAACAATAAATTTCATGACACATCTTATGTGCATCTACTCTAACTACCCCTTATGAAGTCAGCAGCAGTGAGCCGAACTTTGGAGTCCACAAAATTAGCATTATCATTTCTGCGTCCATTCCTGCCTCTCCATGTCATAATGTTCATGACATTTACCAGATCTACCTTGATTTGCTCTGTTCAAACTGAAAGAAAGACAGATAATTCTGACTTTCCTGCTATTTCAGGTAATTATCCTTGCAAATATTTTTCTTGTGATTTTACTGTGTCTATATATCATTTAGCAATATGAAGAATGCTAAGTAATATTACATGTCACCTAAGCAAGTTTCTGAGAAAATTATATGTTCAAAAAGAGCTCTTCATATTTACTTGTACTTCCTATGAAACAGGGACAATTATTTGATTAACCTTTGTTTCGTACAGTTGCTTTCCCAGCAACTGCACTTTATCAGACAGTTGAGTTCGGATCAGAATTCTCCTTGCACTGAAATTCACATCTTCATCCACTCCCTGACACAATACTGCTAATACCTTATCATATTCGCTGAAATGTCTAACGTAAATACTGTACGTGCTCCACATTTTTGAGTGATCCACTCTTTATTTGCCAAATGCAGAAGTTTTATTTTCCTCCCACCCTATCTTAAGTGGGTGAGAATGGAAAGGAGGGGAGTTGCCTGATTATTCTTCATTACAGCATCATGGAACCCTTGATGAAGGGCAGTGGGGCCTTTACATTTAAGTATCAATCTCACTATTAACATTTAATATGCTATGTACTCCATTAGACAGCAGGGCATAGAACCAGGAGCAATCTGTTCCTCCAAAAAACTTCTATGCAACAAAGATAAAACTAAAATTCATCACCCGTTGGCATAGAGGTGAGGAAAATGATGAAAGAAGTTCCCCTTGGTCCAAACAGGTAGGAGTAATAAAGACTGAAATTGTTTTATATTAATGGAACACGTTATAGCTAATCATGGACATTCCAGACATTCATCTGATTTCCACACAACAGTAATACATCTGTAATTTTACCCACTTGCTTCACGAAGTTATTTGAACGCACAGTGATTTATGACAATGAAAGCACCCTCATGCAGTCATAGCAGATAAAATGTTCAATATGAACCTTTATTTTACTATATTAAGTCACAGGGTATCCTAGTATGTACTTAGGTATTGTGAAAGTCATTCCAAAACATATTACCATGAATATTTTGCAATGTGGGAATAGAACATTGCTAAGTGTTGTCTGATTAACGTTCCATATGACATTATTAATGTGCATATTGAACTCCTTATATTCTCTTGTATTTTTGGAAAGTGGAGTGGGAGCTTTGTTTGGGCATTGTAAAATTTGTGAACATTTATTATGTGGCAATATTGCTGCACTCCCCACATTCACTTGAGATGCAGAAAGCATACTCATCTTCAGGTGTCTTATTGCTCTGGAGATACAGAGTTGTTATCTTTGGCCACTCCCTGACAGAAAACTGCCAGCAATTTATATTCAGTTGATAAATCTGTATCACAAATCAGTCTGCACTCTTATCTCTTTAATCTGTATTATCTAGAATACTGGAAAGACTAGGCAGGTAGGCAGCATCAGTGGTACGAGAAACAGCAGTGACATTTTGGGACAAGGATTCTTAATCAGTACTGGAAAAGTGAGAAGGCAAATAACAACTGAACCTCTTGACCATGTCTGCATGTTTTTATGCACTAAATTGCTGCCACATGTGGCCTCTCAGTTGTCCTGAATGTTACACCCCTTTCTACCGACCATCCTTATTAACCATGCAACATTAGCAGAGGCTGCTCTCTGATGTGAATGGCCATTAAACATGCTCTTCCTGTATCCAGCATCAGAAACAATGAGTAACCTCGTACCGCTACTGATAATGTCTCACAAAGCTACCTAGTGTAGGCACTCTCTTCACTCATAATGGCTGTAAATCGTTGGAGTTCTCTACTTCAGAAGGCACTGAGTACATTGTTTTTCATACATTCAAGGATGTCATCCATAGACAGACATGACGACATTTTAGGATCCACATGGGACGTGATTTGAAACTGAAGGACCGAATTTAGAGGTCATATTGTCTACTGTTGTCTCCTCCCTACAGAGGAATATGATAATATAGGGCCCAAAACTGTATACCAATTCAATCCTATATTTCTGGGTATACTCCCTTCTCCTAGATTCTATGCCTTGAACAATAAGACCATCATATATCGGATCAGAATGAGGCCATTTGGCCCATTGAGTCTGTTCCATCATTCCATCATGACTGGTTGATTACTCCTCTCAACCCCATTCTCCTGCCTTCTCCCCGTGATCTTTGATGCCTTACTAATCAAGATCCTATCAGCCTCCACTTCAATATAACCAGTGACTTGGCCTCCATGACCGTCTGTGACAATGAATTTCACAGATTCACCACCTTCTGGTAAAATAAATTCCTCCTCAACTCTGTTAGAAAGTGACAAACTTCTATATTGAAGCTATGCCCTCTGGTTCTACACTCCCCGACTACAGGAAACATCCTCTCCACATCTACTCTATACTGTATCTAGGACTTTCAACATTCGATAGGTTTCAATGAGATTCCCCTCATTCTTCTAAACTCTGTAGATCCATCAGACACTCCTCATAAATTAATCCTTTCATTCCCAGGATCATGCTCCTGAACCTTCTCTGGAGCCTCTCCAATGCCGGTAGATTCTTCCTTAGTTAAAGGGCCCAAAACTGCTCGCAATACTCCAAGTGCAATCTGACCAATGCATTATAAAGTCTCAGCATTGCCTCCTTGTTTTTATACTTTAGACCTCTTGAAATGAATGCTAACATTGCATTTGCCTTCCTTACCACCGACTTAACCTTCAGGGAATCCTGTACGACAACTCCCAAGTCCCCTTGCACCTCTGATTTCTGAATTTGCTCCTTGATTGAAAAATAGTCTGTGTCTTTATTCCTTCTACCAAAGTGCATGACCATACACTTCCCAGAATGGTACTCCATCATCCCCTTTGCCCAGGGAATTGGGGAGTCTGCAGATTCTCTTAATCTGTCTAAGTCCTTCTGCAGACTCCCTGCTTCCTCAACACTACCTGCTGCTCCACCTGGTATTATATTGTCTGAAAACTTGGCCACAAAGCCATCAATTCTGTCATACAAATCACTGACATATAACATGAAAAGAAATGGTCCCAACACCGACCGCTGTGGAGTACCACTAGTCACCGGCAGAAAAGGCTGCCTTTATCTTTGCCTCCTACCAGTCAACCAGTCTTCTATCCTTTCCTGTAATACCATGGGCCTAAAGAAAAGTATTCCAAAGCATCTTAATCATCTTATCTTGACAGCCATATGTTAAATCCATTTCTCTGGCTCTGCACGCAATTCATATTGATCTATCATAAACCCTTTGTCATTGGCCCTAACAATTATGATAAACTTAAAAGTACTGAGCCCCTTAATCTGCTCAGCACACTTGTGACTTAAAGGGTCACTGGTGAATCCTATCAACTACACCGATTATTTTAAGCTATGCAGAATCCAATCCCTAGATGGAACCTTGACCAGTGCTTAGACCACCCTACCTGTGGATATAAAGCTCAGAGAAGCCATGATTTAATTGTTTCCTGCCACTCATTAAGAACATAGAACATAGAATAGTACAGCACAGTACAGGCCCTTCGCCCCACAATGTTGTGCCAACCCTCAAACCCTGCCTCCCATATAACCACCCACCTTAAATTCCTCCATATACATGTCTAGTAGTCTCTTAAATTTCACTAGTGTATCTGCCTCCACCACTGACTCAGGTAATGCGTTCCACGCACCAACCACTCTCTGAGTAAAAAACCTTCCTCTAATATCCCCCTTGAACTTCCCACTCCTTACCTTAAAGCCATGTCCTCTTGTATTAAGTAGTGGTGCCCTGGGGAAGAGGCGCTGGCTGTTCACTCTATCTTTTCCTCTTAATATCTTGTATACCTCTATCATGTCTCCTCTCATCCTCCTTCTCTCTAAAGAGTAAAGCCCTAGATCCCTAGATCCAGAAAAACAATTTCTGATCCTAATGCATACTTTCTAAACCAGGCAGCATCCTGGTAAATCTCCTCTGTACCCTTTCCAATGCTTCCACATCCTTTCTATAGTGAGGTGACGAGAACTGGACACAGTACTCCAAATGTGGCCTAATCAGAGTTTTATAGAGCTGCATTATTACCCCACGACTCTTAAACTCTATCCCTCGACTTATGAAAGCTAACACTCCATAAGCTTCCCTAACTACCCTATCTACCTGTGAGGCAACTTTCAGAGATCTGTGGATCCCTCTGCTCCTCCACACTACTAAGTATCCTGCCATTTACTTTGTACTCTGCCTTGGAGTTTGTTCTTCCAAAGTGTACCACCTCACACTTCTCCAGGTTGAACTCCATCTGCCACTTCTCAGCCCACTTCTGCATCTCATTGTCACAATGGGGACACTGGTAGTGGACCCAAATGCAAGACACAGACACTGAAGTACAAGGAACAGGACTTGACTAGAATAGGAATGTGACAGGATACAGACAAGGAGCAGGGACAAGAACGCAGACTTGGGCTAGGACATGGACAAGGAACTAAGAACTAGGAGTCTGGGCTAGGGAAAGCGGGACCAGGACTAGAAACCATTGACTAGGAGACAAGGCTTGGACTCCGAGCCAGAGATTGGACAACGACTCAGAACCTGGGTCCTGCCTCGGGCTCGGACCCCAGGACCAAGCAAGGACATGACATGGCTTCAGGACAGGACGTGGGTGGGGTCTAGAGGCCTGAGCTTGGAGACAGGCTGGGGTCTTGGCTCTTACTTTTACTTTATACTATATTGTCGCCAAACAATTGATACTAGAATGTACAATCATCACAGCGATATTTGATTCTGTGCTTTTCGCTCCCTAGATTACAAATATTAAATATTAAAAATAGTAAAAATTAGTAAATATTAAAAACTTAAATTATAAATCATAAATAGAAAATAGAAAAATGGAAAGTAAGGTAGTGCAAAAAAAACCGAGAGGCAGGTCCGGATATTTGGAGGGTACGGCCCAGATCCTGTCAGGATCCATTCAGCAGTCTTATCACAGTTGGAAAGAAGTTGTTCCCAAATCTGGCCGTACGAGTCTTCAAGCTCCTGAGCCTTCTCCCGGAGGGAAGAGGGACAAAAAGTGTGTTGACTGGGTGGGTCGTGTCCTTGATTATCCTGGCAGTACTGCTCCCACAGCGTGCGGTGTAAAGTGAGTCCAAGGACGGAAGATCGGTTTGTGTGATGTGCTGCACCATGTTCACAATCTTCTGCAGCTTCTTTCAGTCTTGGACAGGACAACTTCTATACCAGGTAGTCGTGCACCCTAGAAGAATGTTTTCTACAGTGCATCTATAAAAATTAGTGAGGGTTTTAGGGAACAGGCCAAATTTCTTTAGTTTTCTCAGGAAGTAAAGATGCTGGTGGGCCTTCTTGGCAGTGAACTCTACTTGGTTGGACCAAGTCAGGTCATTTGTGATATTGACCCCGAGGAACTTAAAGCTTTTGACCTGTTCCACTTGCGCACCATCGATGTAAATTGGGTCATGCGGTCCGTTACTCCTTCTGAAGTCAACAACCAATTCCTTCGTCTTGCTGACATTGAGGGATAGGTTACTGTCTTCGCACCACGCCACCAGGTTCTTAATTTCCTCTCTGTACTCAAGCTCATCATTACCCGAGATACGGCCTACAATTGTTGTGTCATCAGCAAACTTATATATTGAGTTTGATGGAAACTTGGCTACACAATCATGGGTGTACAGTGAGTACAGCAGGGGGCTGAGTACACAGCCTTGTGGGGCACCAGTGCTCAAAGTGATTGTAGAGGAGGGCTTGTCCCCTATTTTTACAGCCTGAGTCCTGTCTGTGAGGAAGTTGAAGATCCAGCTGCAGATCTGAGTGCTAAGGCCCTTCTTAAGGCTTGCAGGCTGGGGTCTTGGCTCTTGAGGCTTGCAGGCTGAAGTCTTGGCTCTTGGAATGCGGAAGCTGATAACTTGAAGGCTGGATTATAACAACTCCAACACCTCCTCTCCCTTAATATCAACATGCTCCAGGACATCAACCTCACTCATATTTTCCTCAGCGTCACCAAGTTCCCTCTCATTGGTGAATACCAAAGAGAAGTGTTCATTGAGGACCTCGCTCACTTCCACGGTCTCCAGACACATCTTCCCACCTTTATCTCTAATGGGTCCTATCTTCACTCCTGTTATCCTTTTCTTCTTCACATAATTGAAGAATGTTTTGGGGTTTTCCTTTACCCTGCTCGCCAAGGCATCCTCATTCCAACTTCAATTGGAATTTAATAGAGCAACATTTTGGACTATTACCGAAGAGATATTGATATCAATTTTGGTGCATTCCATATGGTCATCTCTATTGGTTTGTTGTAGGTTTCCCTGTCTATTAGCAGATAGGCAAAAGGTGATGTCTTTGCAGAAGGCTCTAAGTGGGACAAACCGTAATGCAAACCGTACACTTCCAATTACAGGAAGTGTCACTAGAAAAAACGTGGATGGTACAATGATGGATGGAGTTCCAAAAGTTGTCAGAGAGATTTAATCAGGCTGGTGTGGAATAGTGCTTGCAGGGGGCAAGCGCTTTGTGTGGAAAAACATTGGTTCCCTCTAAGCTGCAGAGGTGTGTGGCGGTACGGTAACTGAAATGCTCCTGCACACGTAGCCTTTGTTGCCATGCAGCTGGACGGAGCAAGAAAACACTTCCAAAATGTGAAAGGTTCTCTTTGTTGTACTGTATCTCATTATGCCCTTCAATTAATAAATAAAATTGAAAGTATGTGATTTTTCAATTTTCATTCTAAATATTCATAGTTTGCCTATTACAAAAAAAAAGAACACTTTAAAGTGCTGTGCAGTATTCAGGCCATGCAAAAATTTCCTGCTTAGAGCAGTGGTTGGTCTGCAAGGAAGAAATTAGAGGAAATATTGACTGGGACTTTTCAGTTATAAAGTAGGTCAGTGTGAGGTTATGTGTATTTGTATTGTTCCATAAGAGAGATAACACTCTTGTGTAATGACAATCTACCGCACGTTTGGTGGAAGGAGTGGTGTTATCAGCAGTATGCACTCAACAAGCATTGTTATCTTATTTCAACATGCTATGTAGGAATTTTAATCAATATTCTCTGATATGTTGAGTACTTGGAAAAAGACTTGGTTTCACTCCTTTCAAAGGCAGTATTGCTGCATTCCGTATAATCTTGATTAGAGAGTCACGCAGTTGTTCAGTTGTGTTGACACTTGGAAATGCAAAGCCAGTATTTCCAGCCACTTCCTTATTGAAAACTGCTGGTATATTATCACAGAGTGAGGCATTTTTCACTTGAGAGATGTAGACATTATGAGGCCTAATTTTCCCCAATCTTGGATAGGAGAGTGAGAGTGAGGAAAGGAGAAGAACTCCCTGCCTGTTATCTGAACAGCTTAAAAAGTGATTTATTTTTACAGATTAGCTTTATTTGTCACATGTACATCAAAAGTGAAATGAGTTGGTTGTCTCAACGACCAACACAGACTGAGGATGTGATGGGGGCAGCCCGCAGACGTGGCCATGTTTCTGGCACCAATATAGCATGCCCACAACTCACTAACCTTAACCCATATGTCTTTGGAATGTGGAAGGGAACCAGAGCATATGGAGGAAACCCACACAGTCACAAGGAGAACATACAAACTACTTACAGACAGCGGCAGCAGTTGGACACTGATCACTGATGCGGTAACGCAGTGCACCAGCCATTATGCTACCATACCACTCTATTTCACGGGAGGTTTATCCGAGGACAGGGAGGCTCTCGGTTTCATGTATCATTTGGCATTGCCCAAGGAATATTATTCCCTGTAGTGCCGTAGACCTCCATTTGTGCACAATTTGCTTCGCAATTCATAATCTGAAAATTATGCATCAATTCACAATCCAGCTGTGTTGATTGGAAGCCTGCAAACTTGCACTGATGATGTCAAATTCCTGAAGTTTCACACCTGCCCTTCAAGGTGGTTCAATGAATGATTATCAGATGTAAATTTTGGGTCATCCATTGGAAAACATATCTGAACAAGAAGATGCGCACACCTCTATTAGTTACAGTGGACAAAGATGGAGAAGAGCCCATTGCTTTCAGTTGGGATGGAGAATGCAATTGGAAGCTTTGAAGAATGCACTGGTCTTCACCCAGTGAGGGTGAATGGTAATGTCAAGGTTTCCTTTTCCTGTTGCAAATATAGGAGTCTTGGTACTTGTTCCCATCACTCAGTATAACCAGGAACGGGGGAGAAGGGTCTGAAGCCATGTCCTCCCTCACAGAGGAGTTTGACAAGGACTGTGTGCAGGGCATTGGCTCGAAGAGATTAATTCAAGTGTCTCCCAAAAGCAACACTTCAATTTCCACTTGTCTGAGGAGAAATATGTTTGATAAGAATGGTTTTTGACAGGTGATTTTCAAGGAGAGATGGGCAAAAAGGTATTTTTAAAATAGTGAGAAATTGTAAGTGCTTGGTGTTCAGAGGGACTCAGGATTCCTTACATGTTAATCTCCAAAAATTTTAAGTGAAGGTCACCAATTAGTAAGCAAATGATATTTTAGCCTGGAATGCAAGTTAATCAGGGGGTGTTACTTGGAGCTCCAATATGTATATATTTGGAATATTGTACATGTCTGTTGCCTTGGTACTTAAGGAGGGTATGTTGGTGAAATCAGCAACACAATGGAAGCTCACCAGGTGGATTCTACCAATGGAAGGTTTGATGTATAAGAAACGGTTACACTATCTGACCCTATACTCTCAAATTTAGGTAATCTCATTTAAACATGTAAAATGCTTCAGAGGTTTTACAAGATAGCTGTGGATATTTTGTTTCCCCTGGATGGAATAGTTAGAACCAGGACTGAAAACTTCAAAATGAACACCTGCCATACAGAACAGAGATGAGCAGAATATTCTTCAGAAAGTGAAAACTCCATCTTAGAAATCTCTACCCAATCATACAGTGGAGACTCATTCACTGAGTATTATCATGAAATAGATTGATTTTTAATTAAATCAAGGCAGGAAAGTGTTGCTAAGTGAAATATAAGACCATAAGATATAGGAGCAGAGCAAGGACATTTGGACCATCGAGTCTACTCTGCCATTTCATCAGATCTGATCCAATTTTCCTCTCAGCCCTAATCTCTTGGCTTCTCTCCATATCCCTTCATGCCCTGACCAGTCAAGAATCTATCAACCTCTGCCTTAAATATACATAAAGACTTGGCCTCCACAGCTGATTGTGGCAAAGAATTACACAGATTCACCACTCTCTGGCTAAAGAAATTCCTCATCTCTATTCTAACCGGACACCCTTCTACTCTGAGGCTATGTCCTATGGTCTTAGACTCTCACACCATATAAAACATCCTCTCCACATCCACTCTATCAAGGCCTTTCACTATTTGATAGGTTTAAATGAGGACACCCCTCATTCTTCTGAATTCTAGCGAATACAGGCCCAGAGCCATCAAATGCTCTTCATATGACAAGCCATTCAATTCTGGAATCATTTTCATGAACTTCCTTAATATTATTGAATAGTGAAGCATATAAGAGAGGGTGAATGGCCAACTTTGCTTTTCTTCTTATGTTTTACTGTTTGCGAAATATAATGATGAAGATGACGAACTTATCATTGAAACAATAGTTATAATCAATACCTGTAACCGACTGGAAGCCCGAGAAGAGTTTTTAGTGTCAGTAGTTACTGTAGGTGCTTTCCTTATTTTGTGAAGTATCTCAGGCTTCCAGAATATACACATACAATTATCACTGCCAAATAATCCTACCTGTCAATAGTTTGCAACAAGCTAGCCTGCAGCATTCTGATATTATTGGCCATCTGTATCAGCAAATACACCAAACTGATGCATGGCTCTCAAAGGATGATGGTTATCTCCTGAAGCTATGGAAATATTTGTATCACATTATCGATGGAGGGACAAAGTAGGGAATTATAAACACAAGGAAATCTGCAGATGCTAGAAATTTGAGCAATACACACAAAATGCTGGTGGAATGCAGCAGGCCAGGCGACATCTATAGGAAGAGATACAGTCGACATTTCGGGCCGAGACCCTTCGTCAGGAGTAACTGAAAGACGAGATTAGTAAGAGATTTGAAAGTGAGAGGGGGAAGGGGAGATCCAAAATGATAGGAGAAGACAGGAGGGGGAGGGATGGAGTTAAGAGCTGGAAAGTTGATTGGCAAGAAGATGCAAGGCTAGAGAAGGGAGAGAGATCATGGGACGGGCGGCCTAGGGAGAAAGAAAAGGGGAGGGGAGCATCAGAGGAAGATATTGTGAGAGGGACAGAGGAAGGAAAAAGAGAGAAAGAAAGGGGAAAAAATTAAAAATAGTCAATAAATAATTAAGGGATGGGGTAAGAAGGAGAGGAGGGGCATTAATGGAAGTTAGAAAAGTCAATGTCAATGCCATCAGGTTGGAGGCTACCCAGACGGAATATAGGGTGTTGCTCCTCCAACCTGAGTGTGGCTTCATCTTGACAGTAGGGAAGGCCATGGATGGACATATCAGAATGGGAATGGGATGTGGAATTAAAATGTGTGGCCATTGCTTTCTCTGATGGACTTACTCTGGTAGGTGTTCAGCGAAACGGTCTCCCAGTCTGCGTCGGGTCTCGCCAATATATAGAAGGCCACATTGGGAGCACCGGATGCAGTATATCACCCCAGCCGACTCACAGGTGAAGTGTCGCCTCACCTGGAGGGACTGTCTGGGGCCCTGAATGGTGGTGAGGGAGGAAGTGTAAGGGCAAGTGTAGCACTTACTCTGCGTACAAGGATAAGTTCTGGGAGGGAGATCAGTGGGAAGGGATGGGGGAGATGAATGTACAAGGGAGTCGCATAGGGAGAAACCCCTGCGGAAAGCAGAATGGGGGGGGAGGGAAAGATGTGCTTAGTGGTGCGATCCCGTTGGAGGTGGCGGAAGTTATGGAGAAGACAAAGTGAGTAATCAGCAGAAATTTTTGGAAATCCATCAATAGGGTACTTAGAAGTGTTAGCATGGATTTATGAACCGATCACAATTCATACAATTATTTGGTACAATTGAACTTCCAAGATACTTCCTTGTCCAGTGCAGATAACTTGCTCTTGGAGAAGTAAAGAGAGAAGTAGTGCAAATGAAAGATTCTTGGTTTTCCTTCTTCTAACCAAAGACCTTTCTACACTCATCAAAGTTCCTCTGTGAAACCTTTCTCCTCTTGCTTCGGGTTGTGTAGAGGATTTTTGAGAGCATCTATTAAGGTGCCCAGTTGCCAATTAAGATGACTAACCTCCAGCATAGATAGTGAACTACGCATTATGGAGATTTTGCTATGTTATTAGCCCATGCTCTTTTTTTTCAAAAGCTGACTTTCAATTCCAGCCTGATTCCTGCAGCTTTGATCTGATCAACCCTCTATAGAGAAAACCTGACTCATTGTCAGATGGGCTTCTCAATGTTTTTCCCAGAATTTATCTGGTGCCATATCTACACTGGACGCACGTGGAAGAGAGCTGGCATACATCAAGATTCCACTGCTTTAAATACTGAGGTTGCTTTTCTGCAAAGAAAAATACATTTTGCTAAAAGAAATTCTGTTGACTGATAACTTGACATGATTGGTGTTAAGACATCCAGTTATTCATGGCTATGCAGCCACCCCCATTATCCACTAACATTTCAGGACAAATTCAGCATTGCTTTAACCAAACTACTGAAGTTGAAACTTTCAAAAGTGATGAACAGATGATAAATCAAACTGAAATTTCTTCACACACCATCTTAATTTCACTCAGGTATAAAATAAGGGAAACATTTTACAAGTTAATAAAAACGACTGCCATTTTAATTTTTCCTTTTTATTTTCTTTAATCAATTTAACTTTCTATTCTCAATGGCCAGCATGAATATACATCTAAGCCTTGCATTTAAACCAGGAGTGGTGAACCTTTTTGAGAGCCAGTGGCCAAAAGGCAAAAATATTCCAAAAATATTCTCTTCTGTGCCATGGTAATTTGAAACAAAAATTATTATTGATGACTGAAGTGGTATGAATAATTATGGACATTTTTAAGGAAAAAAATTTAATCCTGTTGCTTATTTAGATATATTTATTATTTTACTATTATTAAAAGTTCTTTATAACAAAAACAGATTGGAAATAAATAAAGCATTGCAGAAAACTTGTTCAAAATTATTAATATTAATCTTTTAAAAAGACAATTGAAAAATAACCTCATTTCCAACCTCATTTTTCTTATCATTAATTCTGTACCTCATATATAACATAAGAAATACTGTATAAGAACATAGGATTTATAATGCTTTATCACCCTTTTTAACCATGCCAAATTTTTCACTCCACTGCTCTTGAAAATCTCTGCGGCTTCTCCCATCATTTGAATGCTTTTGATCCTTTGCTGGTTTATCTGACATTCTGAACAAGCTGAAAAGGGTAAACATAATTTTAAAATATCTCAACAATAAATGTAAATAACATAGCATTACTAATATAAGTAAATATTTTCATTTCCAAAAAGATATTCCTAGAAGTGCTGAACTACATAAATTATTTACTATTATTATTACTGAATTTCTAAGACACAGATTCCAGAACTTTTTCTGACTTCCAGACAACAGTCAACAATTCTGTAATGATTTCCAAAATGATAGCAATGATATCACTCTCATTTAGCAATAACATAATAAAATCAATTTCAACCTCCCTTAGAAACATATTCTTATCTAATTATAATAATTCTTGTGTCAAAATGTTACAATTGAGCAATATTCTCCAAATACAGTAAAGGCCACGGGGGAATTATTGAGCAAGTTCAATGTGATAACTTTTTTTTCCATTTTACCTTTGGTATATTGATTTTTTGAAGGCTTTTTTTTCATTAATAGAATTGAATCTAATCAAAGCATTCTGTGATTCAAACAATGGAAATCATAATTTTTGTGGCTTCATCTAATGCATCCTATGGTCTGAATGTTACCAGAGAAAATTAAAAAGTGAATTTTTAAACTTAGTTCATAAAGCTATTGACTTCCTTGCACATCAGAATATTCTAATAACTGACACTGAAGTAAGTCCAATTTATGACTAATTTAACTTATCTCAGTCTGAAATTGATCCATGAGAAATTATAGCATCATGGACAGGATTATGGGCTGCATGCATTTAATTCTCTAGTCACAAACAAACTGCTGACTTGACCTTGGTCTCTTTTACTACTTTATCACTTCGTCCTAACAACAAATGTGAAATAACTTTCTCACCAAACACTGAACAACTGTCTTTCCTTTCAATACCATGCAGTTCATTCAAAAACCATTTCACCCAAACAACTTTGCCTCCTCCTTTAATTCTGCTTCACACCAGGCTTCAATCCTAATTCACACCAGCTTCAATCCAGTTTATTTTAGCTCAATATATCAGCATATTTTCTTAATTCTTTTATCCTTGCGTTATGGTGCAGGCACCACTGAAGGATGGAGTTTAGGAGTGCACACAAGCAGAATCACTGTCTCTTTACCCCATCTTTTCACTAGATAACATTCAGAGTCCTCGTTAGATTGTATCTATATCTTATGCTTTTAGGATAAAAGCAAGGACAATTTAGTCTTTTCTGAGAGTTCTTGTGTTATCATTATGGAGCTATTTAGCATTAATAACTGTTTCCATCTCTATCTTGTTTCATGAAAACAGAACCATGCTCAGTAATCTTAAATGCTCATCAGACGATATTCCATATTGGATTCTAAATATTCAACATAACCTGTCCCCGTGTGATTGTATTGCTCAAGGAATGGAGTTTGGGACATTTGACTTTGTGAATCTCTGTTGCAACACTTAATGATTTAAGATTCTGTACCCATAGACTCTTTCTGTACACCTCATTTAAAATTATTTCATCTGAACACTATCTTTAAAACTGTTTCATCGCACACTAATCAGCTTTCTGTATTTAAACACATTTGTTTGTGATATTTTGTTTGGTAAACAGAATAGCATGAAAGGAAAGATTGAGAAACATAATGCAATCAGATACCGTAAATGTTATTAAAATTCACTTATAGATATGGTTATACATAGAAACAGAAAATAGGTGCAGGAGTAGGCCATTCGGCCCTTTGAGCCTGCACCGCCATTCAGTGTGATCATGGCTGATCATCCAACTCAGAACCCTGTACCAGCCTTCCCTCCATACCCCCTGATCCCTTTAGCCACAAGGGCCATATCTAACTCCCTCTTAAATATAGCCAATGAACTGGCCTCAACTGTTTCCTGTGGCAGAGAATTCCACAGATTCACCACTCTGTGTGTGAAGAAGTTTTTCCTAATCTCGGTCCTAAAAGGCTTCCCCTTTATCCTCAAACTGTGACCCCTCATTCTGGACTTCCCTAACATCGGGAACAATCTTCCTGCATCTAGCCTGTCCAATCCCTTTAGGATTTTAGACGTTTCAATCAGATCCCCCCTCAATCTTCTAAATTCCAATGAGTATAAGCCTAGTTCATCCAGTCTTTCATCATATGAAAGTCCTGCCATCCCAGGAAACAATCTGGTGAACCTTCTTTGTACTCCCTATATTATCTTGAATTCAACAATCTAAAATGATTTTCACGAGTCAAGTCAAACATAATGAACACACTATCATATTGCAAAGTCAGTCCTTGTGGGCATTCATTACAGGATGATAGAACAGTGTTTATGACACAAGACTGAAAATTAAAGTCTTGATTTTAACTTGTCTTAACTTAACTTCAGTTGCAAATCTTTCTGGAGGAAGTCACTTCAGCAAAGTGAACTTAACTGAGGACTACATACAGATGGAGATGGAAGAAGAGTCCAAAGTGTTTCTCATCATAAATACTTACTAAAGGCTTTATTGAAATAGGAGCAGGAGTAGGCCATCAGGCCCCTCGAACCCATTCTGTCATTCATGGCTGATCTGACCATGGACTCATCTCCACCTACCTGCCTTTTCCCCATAACCCTTAATTCTCCTACTATGCAAAAGTCTATCCAACTTTGTCTTAAATATATTTACTGAGGTAGCCTCCACTGCTTTATTGGGCAGGGAATTCCAGAGATTCACCACTCTTTGGGAAAAGCAGTTCCTTCTTATCTCCATCCTAAATTTATTCCCCCAAATCTTGAGGCTATGCCCCTTAGTTCTAGTCTCACCTACCAGTGCAAACATTTTCCTGCCTCTATCTTATCTTACCCTTTAATAATTTTATGTGTTTCTATAAAATGTCCTCTCATTCTTCTGAATTCCAGCGAGTATAGTCCCAGCCGACTTGGTCTCTTCTCATAGTCTAACCCCCTCACCTCTGGAATCAACCTGGTGAACCTCCTCTGCACCGCCTCCAAAGCCAGTATATCCTTCCTCAAGTAAAGAGACCAGAACTGCACGAAGTACTCCACATGCAGTCTCACTGGTACTTGTACAGTTGCAGCATAACCTCCTGGCTCTTAAGTTCAATTCCTCTAGTAATGAAGGACAACATTCCATTTGCCTTCTTGATAGCCTGATGCATCTGCAAACCAACCTTTTGCAATTCATGCACAAACACTTCAAAGTCCCTCTGCACAGCAGCATGCTGTAATCTTTTACCATTTAAATAACAATCTGATCTTCCATTTTTCCTTCCAAAGTGGATGACCTCACATTTACCAATATTATACTCCACCTGCCAGACCCTTGCCCACTCACTTAACCTCTCTATCTCTCTCTGCAAACTCTCCATATCCTCTGTACAATTGCTTTTCCTTTCAATTTAGTGTCATCAGCAAACTTAGATACACCACAGTCAATCCCCTCTTCCAGATCGTTATGTATATCATAAACAGTTGCAGGCCCAGCACCAATCCTTGCGGCACATCACTCACCACTGATTGCCGACCAGGGAAACAACCATGTATCCCAACTCTCTGCTTTCTATTGGTTAACCGATCCTCTATCCATGCTATTACATCACCCCCTACTCTTATGGATCCTTATCTTATGGCTAATTCTTATATGCGGCACCTTATCAAACGCCTTCTAGATATCCAAGCAAATAAAGACCATATGATCCCCTCTATCCACTGCACTCACTATAATCTCAAAGAACTCCAGTTAGTTTGTCAAACAGGACCTGCCTTTGCTGAATCCATGCTGCGTCTGCCTGATGGATCCGTTTCATTTCTGATGCCTCGCTATTTCTTCTTTAATGATAGCTTCAAACATTTTCCCAACTACAGATGTTAAACTAACTGGCCTATAGTTACCTGCCTTTTGCCTACATCTTTTTTGAACAATAGCGTGACATTTGCCATCTTCCAAGCCCTGGGACCTGCCCTGTGTCCAGAGAATTTTGGTAAATTATCACCAAAGCCTCAACTATAAGCTGTGCCATTTCTTTCGGTACCTGGGATGCATTCCATCAGGACCAGGGAACTTGCCTGTCTTCAGGCTCAGCACCACCTCTTTAGCAATAGCTATTGTATTGTAGTCCTCATCTTCCATTGCATCAATATTATCTCTTTTTGGCATGTTAGATGTGTCCTCCACAGTAAAGGCTGACACAAAATAGTCATTCAAAGCCTTGGCCATTTCCTCATTACCCAATATCAATTACCCCTTCTCGTCCTCCAAGGAACCTACAGTACATTCACTTTAGCCACCCTTTTTTGCTTTATATATTTGCTAGAGTAATTTTTGGGTTTAGGTCATTCACACTTAGCAAATGGCTTTGGCCACCAGTCTTCCATAATAATGCACTTCCTAAAAGCTGTGAATATCAGAACTCGTGTCCATTTGCAACGATATATTTCCCAAAAACTGTGAATACCAGCCCAGACCTGCTGGCATCTGTCAGATGAATGTAATCAGGTGTTAAGTTTTGTATGTAGCTTCAGAAAAAAACTTTGTCTATACTTTGTAGATATGGAATTGTCCTTTATTTGTGTAGCAAATAAATATCAAACCCCATGTTGGGCAGCAGACCTTTTCCACCGAAAGCGTCTCCATCCGTATGATGCCTGCTGAACCTTGTTTTGTCGAATAAAGAAGCTGCTTTGTATCTACCAGTAACTCTCTCTCTCTAGTGATTTCATTCATGCCACAACAATAAAAATTTTTACCATCCATTTTTTATATTTTGTGCTAGCTTATTTTCATAATCCATCTTTCCTTTCTTTATTGCTAGCTTAGTGGTTCTTTGTTGCTTTTTAAAGATTTCCCCATCTTCCAGTTTCCCCCTACTCTTGGTGACTTTGTATGTATGATCTTTTAGTTTGATGCCTTCTCTTATTCCCTTAGTTATCCATGGCTGGCTCTCCTCACCCTTACTGTTCTTGGTTTTAACTGGAATATATTTATGTTGGGCACTGTGAAAAATCGCTTTGAAAGTCTTGCACTGTTTCTCAACCTTCCCACCATATAGCTTGTGTTCCCAGTCTACCATATCCCACTCCTCCCTCATCCCATTGTAGTCTCCATTGTTTATGAATAATAAACTGGTTTAAGATCAAATTATTGCTCCTTTCATTTGCATGAGAAACTCAATCATACTGTGATCACTCTTTCCAAGAGGATCCCTAACTACAAGATCAATAATTTTACCTGTCTCATTGCACAGGACCAGATCCAAGATAACACGTTCCCTTGTAGGTTCAGTAACATGCTGTTCAAGAAAGCGATCATGGATGGATTCTACGAAGTCCTCCTCAAGAATGCCTTTGCCAACTTGATTCACCCAATCTTTGTGCAAGTTAAAGTCCCCCACGATAACTGCGGTTCCATTCTTCCATGTCTCAGATATTTCTGTTTACTGCCTGTGCCACTGTAATGTTATCATTCGGTGGTCTCTAGACAACTCCCACCAGTGACCTTTTTCCCTTTAATATTCCTAATCTATACATAGATGGATTTAACATTCTGCTCCTTAGATCTTATATCGTCTCTCTCTCTATCGCCCTGATCTCATCCTTAATTAAGACCGCTATCCCACCTCCCTCACCTTCCTGCCTATCCTTCCATATCATCTAATATCCTTGGATATTTAATTTTCAATACTCTCCACCTTGCAACCACGTTTCTGTAATGGCTACTAAATCATATCCCTTTATACTGATTTGTGCCACAAATTCAATGACCTTGCTTGAAATACTACAGTCATTCAGCTAAAGTATCCTTACACTCATTGTGCTTTTAAAATCGAATAATCTTTGTCTCTTTTGCCCGTGAGTTTTCTGCATTCCTCCCCTTATTTTCTCTTGCTTTTACTTTACCTTATCCACACTTTTCCCTTTTACTTTATCCGTACTTCTCCAGTCTGTTGAACCCACTCCCCCTGCTATTTAATTTAAATCCAGATCCAGTACCCTAGATATGCAATTCACTAGGATCCAGGTCCCATCGTGGTTCAGGTGGAGCCAATCCCAATGGAACAGCCCTCTCCTTCCCCAACACTTGCACCAGTTTCCCGTGAATTCAAACCCACTTCTCCCACACCAATCCTTGAGCCACGCATTTAACTCTCTAATCTTCTTGACCCTATGCCAATTTGCACGTGGCTCGGGTAGTAATCCAGAGATTACCACCTTTTTGGTTCTGCTTTTAATTTAGTCCCTCCGCAGAACCTCTTTCCTCATTCCACCTATGATAGAGAACTTTGTCTATTCTCCTGACTATACTATCCTCAATTGCCATTACATTTCTCTTCTCTCCCCCCTCTTGAATGGCTCCCTAATCCATGGTGCCACCGTTAGGTTGCTCATCCTTCCTACAGCCCCCACTCTCATCCACACAGTAAGAATCTGCCGAAGTAGCATCTGCACTCTGGCAGAAATCTATGGACCAGCTGCTGCAAGACTGCCCAGGCACTCAGTGTTACTGGGATGACATCAACGTCATTGTTACTGGTAAGGGTGACAAGGAATATTTCCAAAATCTCAAGACAGTGTTAAAAAGTTTTGCAGATTACGAGCTCAGAGCAAGATACAAGAAGTGTGAATTCCTTAAACCAAGCATCACTTAATGTGCTCACACAATTGAAGCACAAGTCTTACACAAGTGTGCTGAAAATTTTCAAGCAGTGGTGGATGTGTCATAGTTGTGACTCCTTTTAGGATCTGTCAATATTATACAGATTCCTGTCAAACCTGGTTATTGAGCTTTACCCTTTGAACTCATTGCTACAGATCAGGAAAGGCAATGGACAAAGCAGTGTGAGGCACTTCTCCAGAAGATAAAGGAAATGGCTGCATCAGATGATGTACTCACACATTATGATCCACCTGTGACGCTTCACCTTATGGTATAGGTGCAGTTAAGTCACATGTTATGAGTGATGGAAATGAATGTCCATGGCCTTTGCATCCTGTTCCCTTACCGCTGCACAGAAAAATTACGCACAGATTGACAGAGCGGCTTTGAGTCTGGTTTGGAGGGTAAAAAAAATTTCAATCAGTCGTTGTATGTGAGAGAGTATGTTTACCCTCATTACTGGTTATCGATCACTTGTGTCTAATCTCCATCCATAGAAGGGTGTTCCACGAACAGTAGCAACATGAATGCAGAGAAGGGCTCTGTTTCTTTGATGTTACAATCACGTTTGAATTCAACAGAATAACTAATCATTAAAATGATAATGGATTATACCACTTACTTTTGGAAAAGGAAGTACCTGAAAAATTTACAAAAGAAGACACTCCTCTTGACGTATTCTCCCTAATGCAAATTGAAAATCTCCTTATTACAGCAGTGATGACCCAAAGGGAAAACAAGAAAGACCCCACACTGTCTTAGGTCTGCATGACAAAACAAAGTGGCTGAGATGTGCAGCAAAAATTCAAGTTCCCCCTTTTTCACCATCCCCTGGATGAACTTGCTCTTGAAGGGGGTTGCCTTATGTGGGGATTGAGAGTTGTACAACCCAAGCTGAGAGCTAAGGCATTGCAGGTGCTACAGGCACAGTCAAACATGAAAGCATTGCCTCAAGGCTTTGTCTGATGGCCTGGGATAGGTCAGCAGATCAAGCTGCTGCCATGTACTGTTCAGGATGCCAACACATACAGAAAATGCCAAGAGCAGTATCTCTCCATCCATGCGAATTGCCTGCATTGCCCTTTCAGAGGCTGCATGTGGACTTTGCCAGACTATTCACAGGCACAAATTTCTTGGTAGTAGCGGATGTGGCTATAGAGTGACTGGAAGTGTTCCCAGTAGCCCCCCCCCCCCCCCCACTACAGCCTCGCACTCTGTTGATGTGCTGAGATGCCTCTTTTCAGTGCCCAATGTTGTTTTGTTGTTTAAAAAGGCTCCAAACAGAAATCAGGAAATTATAGGTTGGTGAGTCTGATATTGGTTGTGGGAAAGTTACTGGGAGTTATTCTAAGGGACTGGATATATAAGTATTTGGATAGACATGGACTGATTAAAGATAGTGTGTATAGCTTCATGTGTGGTTAACTGGTCAGCAAATTTGCGGATGGCACTAAGATTGGGGATGTAGTGGACAGTGAAGAAGGTTATTGTGGCTTGCAGAGGGATGTGCATCAGTTGGAAAACTGGGCTGAAAATGGCAGACAGAATTTAATGCAAACAAATGTGAGGTTTTGCACTGCTGTAGGACCACCAGGTTGGTCTTACACAGTGAACAGTAGGGCACTGAGGAGTGTGGGACAACAAAGGGATCTGGGAGTACAGGTACAAAACCTATTGAAAGTGGCATCAGAGGTAGATAGGATTGTAAAGAAAGCTTTTGGCACATGGGCCTTTATAAATCAACGTATTGAGTACAGAAGATGGGATGCAATGTTGAAGTTGTTTAAGACATTGATGAGGTCTAATTTGGAGTATTGTGTGCAGTTTTGGTGACTTATCTGCAGGAAAGATGTAAACAAGGTTGAAAGAGTACAGAGAAAATTTACAATGATATACGTTATAAGGAAAGATTGAATAGGTTAGGATTGTATTCTTTAGAATGTAGAGAATGAGAGGAGATTTGATAAAGGTATACAAAGTTATGAGGAGTATAGACAGGGTAAATGCAAGCAAGCTTTTTCCACTAAGGTTGGGTGAGACTACAACCAGAGAGCATGGCTTAAGGGTGAAAGGTGAAAAGGTTAAGGGGAGCATGAGGGGAAAACTCATCACTCAGAGGGTCATGAGAGTTTACAACGAGCTACCAACAAAACTGGTGCATGCGAGCTCAATTTCAACATTTAACAGAAGTTTGAATAGGTACGTGGGTAGTAGGGATATGGAAGGCTATGGTCCAGGTGCAGGTCATTGGGAATAGGCAGATTAAATGGTTTTAGCAAGGACTAGTATGGCCAAAGAGCCTGCTTGCGTGCTGTACTTCCCTATGACTCTATATTGTAATGCATCACACTCCACAACCAATATCTCATAGGCTGTGCTGTTCCTGGGTGATTGCTTGCACTCAAGCTTGCATCTCCTCAAAGTCCACCTCAGAAGGACTTCGTCCTGCAGTTGAGACAGATTAAGGGCTCCTCAGTAGAAGATAGAGGGTAGTAGTCAATGGTTAGAGGCTAGCTGTGTTCCACACCGATCATGCTGGGACCTCGGCAGTATATAAATTACCTAGATGAAAACATAGATGGCTGGGTTAGTAAGTATGCAGATGATGTGAAGATATGTGGTGGTGTAGTTAGTATAGAAGACTGGCAAAGGATGCAACAGAAAATTGATCAGTTGCAGATGTGGCTGGAGAAGTTGCAGATGGAGCTTAACCAAGCCAAATGTGCAGTGTTGCACATTGGGAGATCAAATGTAAAGAGAGAGTGTTTCTGAGCATAGTAATCTTGGGTTCCAAGTCCATATTTCCCTGAAGATGGCTACAAAAGTTGGTATGGTGGTAAAAAGAAAAATGGCATGCTTGTCTTTATTAGTCAAGAAATTGAATTCAAGTTGTACTGATGCTTTGTAAAACTCTAGTTACTTGCATTTAGCCAGAAACCAGAAACACATCACAACATGAGCCACAGAGACCAATCCGCTACCTGCATCAATTAAACCTGCACCAAGAGCACTTGCTTTCAGTTCTGGTCACCTTGGTTATAGGAAGGATGCTGAGACATTGGAGAGGGTGGAGGAGAGGTTTCATCAGGAGACTGCCTGGATTAGAGGCCATGCGTTAAAAGGAGAGGTTAGACAAGCATGTGTTGTTCTCTCTGGTGTGGCAGAGGTGGTGGGAGATCGGATCGAGGTTTATAAGATAATGAGAAACATAGATAGAGTATACAGCTAATATCTTTTTCCCAAGGTTGAAATGTCTAATACTAGATGGCGTGCAGTTAAGGTGAGAGAGGGGAGCTCACAGGATACAGTGTGTCCTTGCGAAGACAGTAGGGGTGCCTGGAACGTGCTTCCGAGGGTGGTGCTGGAGGTAAATATGACAGGGGATTCAAGATGCACTTAGATAGGCACATGAATGTGCAGGACGTGGAAGGATATGATCATTGTTTAGCCAGACGGGATGAATTTAGTTAGGCATTTGATTACACATATAATTAGTTAGGCACAACATTGTGGACTGAAAGGCCACTCTCTGTGCTGTATTGTTCTATGTTCTATCTTTTATCTTCCAATGTCTATGTTTTATGTAAATATCTCTTGTATAGGTACATAGATATGAAAGGTTTAGAGGGAGTGCCTGTGAGTGACCCGTCCCTTTCTCTCTCTCTCATCCTTGCTCCCACTCACTGCTGCCAGGGGGTGGTATCTGAGTGACTGGTCTTTCTCTCGCCAACACCTTCTACTCCCGGAGGATGGTTCCTGCACTGATCGGTCTCTCACATGATGCTGCTGAAGGATAGTCCCTTAGTCTTCCATCTTGGGCAAGGTTTAATTGATGCAGGTAGTGGATTGGACTCTGTGATTCATGTTGTGTTGTGTTTCTGGTTTCTGGATAAATGCAAGTAACTAGGACTAGTTTAGCTGAGTATTTTGGTTGACGCAGACTGATTAGGCCCAAGCGCTTGTTTCTGAGCTCTATGATTCGATGACTTGTTAGACGGAGCCTGCTCCTCCATTAAACAAGATCATGACACCCCTAGTCTAAGAGTTTAGACCTTCTCCCTGTGACCGTGTGGGTTTCCTCCGTGCCCTCTGGTTTCCGCCCACATTCCAAAGGTGTACCAGTTGGTAGGGTAACTGGTCATTACAAATTCTCTCGTGATTAGGCTAGGATTAAATTGGGGGACTGCTGGGTGGTGTGGCTCGAAGAGCTGGAGGCCTACTCCGTGCTGTAGGTCAATAAATAAATAACTAGATTCCCCCACTAGGGAAAGCAGCCTCACTGAGGATCCTATATATTTCAGTAGGATCTACTCTTACTTTTCGAAACTCACCTGAGTGTAATCCCAGTCTGCTTTTCTTTCTTCATATGCTACGGTCTTCACCTCTGCCAACAACCTACTGATCTTTCACTGCACTGTGTCCAGCTCAGAGCTATTCCTTCTTAAATACGAAACCAAAATACAGACTGAATCAGAATCAGAATCAGGTTGACGGTATATTACTGACATACTATAGGTCACGGAATTGGTTTCTTTCTGACAGCAGTACAGTGCAAGTGCAGAATAGTGCAGAAGTGGCCAAGTCAGTACCCAGTAAAATTGCATCCGAATTTCTCTACTTTTAAACTTTCTATCTGGCTACAAAACCAAACACTCCTTCAGTTCTCTCAATTACTTGCTCTATTGGGTAAGGCATTATTTTATGATCTATACACCTGGACCCCAATCCCTTTGTATGACAACATTTTGTAGTCCAGCTCCATTACCATTCAGCTCTTGTTGTATCTGCAGAGCAGAGCTGGACACGATGACTCCCAGGTCACATAATATACCTATATGTTCCTCACAGTTTTCCTTCCAACCTACGTTTGTGTCAATAACAAAGTTAGCAAGTGTTGCAGTTAGTGTAGCGCTTTATAATGGCAGCTGTAAGTTCCATGTTCAGTTCCCACGACTGTCTGTAAGGAGTTAGTATGTTCTCCCCATGACTGTGTGCGATACCATCAGGTGGTTCAGTTTCCTCCTACATTCCAAGAAGATGTGCGGGTTAAGTTCAGTAAGTGGTGGGTATGCTGTATTGGCACCGGAAGCATGGCAACAATTGCAAGATGTCATTGACACAAGCGACGCATTTCACTGTATGGTTCGAAATAAAGCTACTCTTTCATCTTTAACAAAAAGAAGAGTAAGAATTTCAGGTTGTACACTGTATACATTCTCTGGTATTAAATTGAACCATTGAATCATTGTATAAAGGCTGAGGTTGCATTCCTTATTTCTAAAGGCACAAAATTGTCTTTATGTTACCAACCAGAAAAGAAGTCTATTGGTCCATTGCATGCTTTCTCTGTTCACAGCTAACCAATTTAATATGCATCCATGTCAATATTATACCTGAAGTGTAATCAGGGAGTCACACCGAACTACACTACCAATGTAAGGCTGATACAGTATCTCCCTTGCAAAGATTGCAATTATCTAATCACACAATACATGTAATCTCATTTTCTGTTATAAGCCTCAACAATTCTAATCTGCTAGGTGTAGAATTGTTGAGGTGTACATTCACTCCACCACAACATCAAGAGACAGAATGAAAGTGATAAAAGGAGAGAAATTCACTGACTTGCTTTCAGTATTCTGAGTGTCC
Source organism: Mobula hypostoma (assembly GCF_963921235.1). Classification (NCBI taxonomy): domain Eukaryota; kingdom Metazoa; phylum Chordata; class Chondrichthyes; order Myliobatiformes; family Myliobatidae; genus Mobula; species Mobula hypostoma. Next base: position 82,993,853 of record NC_086106.1, read on the forward strand.
AAGGTGACTGATGCCACCCAGTTTAAAACATGGGTGTTTACAAGATTCTCGTAGTGATGGCAATAAAACATTGTTCTTGGTATTTGATCATTTCCTCTCTTTGGATACATTTCATCCTCTCAATGACTTCAGCAAGTGTTTAAAAACAGGTGGCACTTTTTTCAAGTGCAGGTGTTCGAGAGGACATCCCAACGTTTCTTTGCCTTTATTCTTTGGAAAGTGTGTAAACATTGTAACTATGAAATTTAGCTATTAATTCTAATCTTTGTAAAGGTTCAAAAGGAAGAAAAGTGCAAGCATTGATTTTTTGACTTTGTATTTCCTGTGTTTTATTTTATTTTGGGTTCTTTGACTTGTTCCTTCGAAATTTACATTGAACGGAGAAAACAAGTGCTCATTGGAATGTAAACTCCTGGTTAAGCTGTCAGAAATGTGAAGGTATCTCTTTGGGATAGGAGATTCCCACATTTTGGAGAGAAGTTTTAGAAATTGGTGATTACCATATACTCAAACTGGAATTTGAAATTGCTACTTTGGGAGAGACATCTTACTCATTGTTTTTCTTAATAAGACTGTTTTCCTTTCCAAAAGGTTAAAGTATATAAGGTATAGTCAACACCTAATTTTAAATTTTAGAATTATTTTGGAAAGTTCAATTTTAGTGTAATTCAAGTGTCTTGTAGGCAGGATTTAGGTCATTCTCGTCTCCTAGAATGCAAATATATAACGGTTTTGAAATTCTGTATGTGTGGTAAAATGCAAATGAGGGCTTAATTTACTTCAGAGACTGGACAAACTATTGCAACACATTGCTGACCATGGGGAACCAGAGAGACGAAAGACGGGTTTTAAATTCTTACTAACAAAGATACCAGCGGGTCATTCAACACAATTTCAATAGCTGCTATGATACTGACAATGGAAGTCAAAGCTATTGTAAAAACAAAAAAAAAGGGCATACAACAAGCAAAAATTAGTGGGAAGATAGAGGATTGGGAAGTTTTTTAAAAACCTACAGAGAACAACTAAAAAAGTCATTAGAAGGGAACAGATGAAATATGAAAGCAAGTTAACAAATAATACCAAGTGGATAGTAAAAGTTTTTTCAAGTATGGTAAAAATAAAAGAGAAATGAAAGTGGATATAGGACCGCTAGAAAATGAGGAAGGAGAAATAATATTAGGGCACAAGTCAATGGCTGATGAACTAAATATGTATTTTGCATCAGTCTACACTGTGGAAGATACTAACAGTATGCCTGATGTTTAGTGTGTGAAGGAAGAGAAGTGGGTGCAGTTACTACTACAAGAGAGAAGGTGCTCAAAAAGCTGAAAGACCTAAAGGTACATAAGTCACCTGGACCAGATGAACTGCATCCTAGGGTTCTGAAAATGGTATTGTTAGAGATTGTAAAACGCAAACACGAGGAATTCTGCAGATGCTGGAAATTCAAGCAACACACATCAAAGTTGCTGGTGAACACAGCAGGCCAGGCAGCATCTCTAGGAAGAGGTACAGTCAACGTTTCAGGCCGAGACACTTCATCAGGACTCAGGATGTTCTGATGAAGGGTCTCGGCCTGAATCGTTGACTGTGCTTCTTCCTATGGATGCTGTCTGGCCTGCTGCATTCCACCAGTGTTTTGTGTGTGTTGCTTAGATGATGGAATAGATGGCTTTGTTGCCAAGTTTGCAGATGATACGAAGATTAATGGAGGGGCAGGAGGTTTTGAGAAAACAGAAAGGATGCAGAAGGACATAGACAGATTAGGAGAATGGGCAAGAAAGTGGCAAATGAAATATAATGCTGGAAACTGTATAGTCATGTACTTTGGGAGCAGAAATAAATGTGCAGACTATTTTCTAAACAGGGAGAAAATCCAAAAATCTGAGATGCAAAGGGACTTGGGATTTCTTGAGCAAAACACCCTAAAGTTTGACTTGTAAGTTAAGTCGGTGGTGAGGAAGGCTAATGTCATGTTAGCATTCATTTCAAGAGATCTAGAATACAAGAGTAAGGATGTGATGCTGAGGCTTTATAAAGCACAGGTGAGGCCTTACCTTGAATATTGTGAATAGATTTGGGCTTCTCATCTTAGAAATGAGGGGCTGGCATTGGAGATGGTCCAGTGCAGGTTCACAACGATGATTCCAGGAATGAAAGGCTTATCATATGAGGAATGTTTGATGGCTCTGGGTCTGTACTCACCAGATTTCAGAAGAGTGAAGGGGGATCTCTTTGAAACCCCTTAAATGTTGAAAGACCTAATCAGAGTAAATGTGGAAAGGATGTTTCCCATTGTGGGAGAGTCTAGGATAAGAGGGCACAGCCTCAGAATAGAGGGGCACCTTTTCAAAACAGAGAAGTGGAGAAATTGCTTTTGGCAAAGAATGGTGAATTTGTAGAATTTGTTGATACATCCAGCTGTAGCCTGGTCATTGGGTGTATTTAAGGCAGAGATTGATAGGTTCTTGATTGGACATGGCATCAAAGGTTATGGGGAAAAGGCCAGGAACTGGGGTTGAAGAGGAGAAGAAAAAGGGTCAGACATGTTTGAATGGCGGAGCAGACTCGATTGGCCAGATAGCCTAATTCTGCTCCTATCTCTTATAGTCTTATGGCCTTATGATACTGTTTACTTCATTATTTTGTGTCTGAGAAATGGTGCCATTCAACTGCATATTTAAAATTGGTGCACACTGTGACAGTAAAGATGCCTCTGAATGTTCGAACATATTTGCTGGGACATAGTAATTCATATGAATCATCTTAAAGCTTCTGAGGACAGAGAACACAGACACCCAAAATTAGTGCTATCAAGGCTGACTCTCTGGGTACACAAACAGCCCAATTATTGATTACATGTCTAATGTGCCAAGTGACAAAATAAGTCTGATTTTTAATCTTGCTAGATCTCAGACACAATAATGCAAAGTAACTTACCTGAGAGTGTCTGACACCTAGTAGTAGATCAATTAACAGAGCCTAATTTTCTTACCTATGGCTAAAGCACACTAGAATACCTTTTGGTGTTGTCGGTTACAAACCATATCCCTTGAGTTCCCAGCCTCATGCAGTGGGCCAGTAGCATTTGCTCATTAGACAGCTGTCTTTTTAATTTCAAAAGCTTCTAGTTGATATTCAAACAGTTTTTTTTTGAAGATTGGTCCCTGTTTGTACTAAAGCCTGCTATTCACATAATTCGATAAATCCGGAATAATTCCTAGCACACTCCCCTGTTAGCTACAGGACAGAGATCCGTCACCTGCATTTTACCATATACATGCTGCACTTCAGGAACATTACACATCTGTATTTTAGGAAATGCAATTACTTAAATCCCGACCGTTTATTTTTATTTAAAAGACCCGTTATAATATTCACTACTTTAAATTTTTTTCAATGCGTTTCTAGTTATCTGAACTCGTGTTATGCATAACACATAATCACAACCCCTAGCAATGACACAGCAAAGTTAAGTTTAAACTGCCTTAAATGTACATTGTCAAACTCCATTAATTCCCTACCCTTTCCTGGGACCAGAGAAATAGCATTACTGTGAGTATAGTAACTCATTTAACACTTCATAATTTCTCCAAGTGCAGACTAACATCATCAAACTGACCATGGTTTATTTGAAGGGGCAAAAATGAAAATGGAGGCTGGATCTTTTGTGGTTTTGATGGACAATTTTGGCAGAAAGCAATTCAACTTTGTTATTGGATAAAGAAGGTAATGGTAATAGTAGGAAATGTACATGAAGTCACATAGATTCATGGAAATGATGATTTTCAACTATTATCTAATTGTTATTGTAAAGCATCAAAGTTCAATGTTAAGTCACTAAGCCTTTGCCCCTCGGTGCGTATTAATTAAATTATTCATTCAAGGGACATAGACTTTGAAGGCTAAGCCAAAACACAATTGGCCTTCTCCAATTGCTTATCGGTCATCAAGGTTTCTGACCAGTAGATGCTAAAGTTTAGCAACAGTATGAATATTTTGATAACTTTGCACTAAAATGAATTTTATGTTCTTTTGTTCTAAATGTGTTCATTGAAAAATCTGTTAACTTTATGTTTAAATTGAGTTTGTTTCTTGAGAATGCTACTTATATGATGGTATGTGACTTTGATGGTGCTGCAAGTAAGTTTACATTGCTCCTGTGCATACATGTGCTTGTGCTTTTGACATACAAACTCGGCTTTGACTTTGATTTTAACTTTGACTTTGGAGGTGTTCTTGAACCACTGCAATCTGTCAGATGAGGGTAAACCCACAATGTTATTCAGGAGGGAGTTCCAAGATTTTCGTCCAACAATGCTGAACAAATAGCAGTATATTTCCAATTTCGAAGGCTGTGTAAAGAAGGTGTTTGTCATGCTGACATTCATCCGTCAGGATGTTGAGCATAGAAGTTAGGACCTTATGTGTAGTTATATCCCTGATGGTAGTAATAAGAAGAAGGCATGTCTCGGATGGTGAGTGTCCTTAAAGATGGATGCAGCCTTCTTCAGCCACCATCTTTTGAAGATTTTGAAGATTGAAGCTTGTAAGCAATTTCTTACTGTCCACACCACATTATATTTTTCAGATCTTTGCCACTCAGTTAATATATCTAAATCTTGAAGGCACCTTCCTCCTTACTACTTGCAATTTACTTCCTAACATATTCAAAGGTTTCAAAGGTACATTTAATGTCAGAGAAATGTATACAATATACATTCTGAAATGCTTTTTCTTCACAACCATCCACAAAAACAAACAGAAGAGTGCCCCAAAGAATGAATGACAATTAAATGTCAGAACCCCAAAGAACTCCCTCCCTCCCATGTGTAAGCGGCAACAAGCAACGATCCCCCTCCCCTCCACCAACCAGAAAAGCATGGGCACCCGCCACCAAGCACTTAAGCATGAGCAAAGCAACGGCAAAGACACAGACTTGCAGTTACCCAAAGACTTCGCGTTCCACCTGGTATTCAAAATACCAGACTCTCTCTCTCGCTAATAAGGGAGAAAGGGATGTCTCCGTTTTCACAGTGAGCGGGGAGACATAACAAACAACTCACTGGTTTATGATGTTAAAAGTCCATTACATCACCATTTTTTGAGCTCTGTGCCCAAGATCTGGGCACGCAGCCGGAGATATTCCAACTCCCCCAACGACACACAGGTCTCCTGTCATAACACCGACCTTCGATCCACCCGTCTCCAGAGCCCCAAGATCCTAGGCCTCCTAAGATGAGCCGGACTCTTAGGCCGAGCCCTTGGCGTGCTGAACAACAGCCGGTTATGAAACCCCAAGAGTGGGTCCCATTCCCACAAAAAGCCGTAGTCAGTGTGTAACTCCAGGTTAGGGTCTTGTGTCAGTAGCAAAATTAATAAGTATTCCTTCATTGTCTCCAACTAAGTTACTTATATAATTGTAAAAAATTAAGCACCTATCCCTAAGGCACACTACTAATTTTATTTTGTTAACTGGGAAGTTTCTTGTTTACTTTCTCTGCTCACTGTTAACCAGCCTATTTTATATCCACACCCATATGTTACCTGAAACATGCTCAGGAAACCACACCCAAACTCAAGTGCCTCACTTCACCGCAAAAGCTAAACTGATATGTTCGGTAATCCCCTTACGAAGGCTATAATTATCCAGTCATGTAATTTTATTGTCCGCAGAAAACCTATGATTAATTTATTCTTAAATTTCAGGGTGTAGAACTTATGGAGCATAAGTTTACTCCACCCCAACTTTGAGAGATCGGTTGATAATGACGAAAGGACTGAATCCCTCTGACCTTTTTCCATCAAACTGCTTTATAAGATACTCCATGAGCACCCAAGGAGACACATGCCACTCAGGTTAAAACTTTGTTCAACAGATATTGCCCATGGAATTGGATTGTGCAACACAATTTAATTTAGCATTTTGCAAAACATATTGGGATATCTTTCATCTGATGTTCATTGTGTATGTCAGTGATGTTGTCAAACTCATGGATCAGCAACTGACTCTTATGCCCCCAGGCAGTCTATGTATGATCATCAGTCTGTGCCGCAGATGCTGAAGTCTGGCCACTGGAGGAAGCCCTACATATTGAAGGCAGATAAATCCCCAGGGCCAGATGGTCTGCATCCTAGAGTGCTTAAGGAAGTAGCCCAAGAAATAGTGGATGCATTAGTGATAATTTTTCAAAACTCGTTAGATTCTGGACTAGTTCCTGAGGATTGGAGGGTGGCTAATGTAACCCGAATTTTTAAAAAAGGAGGGAGAGAGAAACCGGGGAATTATAGACCGGTTAGCCTAACGTCGGTGGTGGGGAAACTGCTGGAGTCAGTTATCAAGGATGTGATAACAGCACATTGGGAAAGCGGAGAAATGATCGGACAAAGTCAGCATGGATTTGTGAAAGGAAAATCATGTCTGACGAATCTCATAGAATTTTTTGAGGATGTAACTAGTAGAGTGGATAGGGGAGAACCAGTGGATGTGGTATATTTGGATTTTCAAAAGGCTTTTGACAAGGTCCCACACAGGAGATTAGTGTGCAAACTTAAAGCACACGGTATTGGGGGTAAGGTATTGGTGTGGGTGGAGAATTGGTTAGCAGACAGGAAGCAAAGAGTGGGAATAAACGGGACCTTTTCAGAATGGCAGGCGGTGACTAGTGGGGTACCGCAAGGCTCAGTGCTGGGACCCCAGTTGTTTACAATATATATTAATGACTTGGATGAGGGAATTAAATGCAGCATCTCCAAGTTTGCGGATGACACGAAGCTGGGCGGCAGTGTTAGCAGTGAGGAGGATGCTAAGAGGATGCAGGGTGACTTGGATAGGTTGGGTGAGTGGGCAAACTCATGGCAGATGCAATTTAATGTGGATAAATGTGAAGTTATCCACTTTGGTGGCAAAAATAGGAAAACAGATTATTATCTGAATGGTGGCCGATTAGGAAAAGGGGAGGTGCAACGAGACCTGGGTGTCATTATACACCAGTCATTGAAAGTGGGCATGCAGGTACAGCAGGTGGTGAAAAAGGCGAATGGTATGCTGGCATTTATAGCGAGAGGGTTCGAGTACAGGAGCAGGGAGGTACTACTGCAGTTGTACAAGGCCTTGGTGAGACCACACCTGGAGTATTGTGTGCAGTTTTGGTCCCCTAATCTGAGGAAAGACATCTTTGCCATAGAGGGAGTACAAAGAAGGTTCACCAGATTGATTCCTGGGATGGCAGGACTTTCATATGAAGAAAGACTGGATGAACTGGGCTTGTACTCGTTGGAATTTAGAAGATTGAGGGGGGATCTGATTGAAACATATAAGATCCTAAAGGGATTGGACAGGCTAGATGCAGGAAGATTGTTCCCGATGTTGGGGAAGTCCAGAATGAGGGGTCACAGTTTGAGGATAGAGGGGAAGCCTTTTAGGACCGAGATTAGGAAAAACTTCTTCACACAGAGAGTGGTGAATCTGTGGAATTCTCTGCCACAGCAAACTGTTGAGGCCAGTTCATTGGCTATGCTTAAGAGGGAGTTAGATATGGCCCTTGTGGCTACAGGGGTCAGGGGGTATGGAGGGAAGGCTGGGGCGGGGTTCTGAGTTGGATGATCAGCCATGATCATAATAAATGGCGGTGCAGGCTCGAAGGGCCGAATGGCCTACTCCTGCACCTATTTTCTATGTTTCTATGTTTCTATATCAATTGGCTAGCCTTGTTGCATTCTAAATTTGAGAGACCTCACAGGAATGCCTTTGGAACTCTTGCTAGCAGCAAAGATGCATGATCACGTCCATCTCCATCGGGCTCTGCAGCAGTTTATTTGTTATCACGTATTTTCACATGAGTTAATCACTTCCGATTAATCAACTGTAACCAGTGGACATAGATGTGTACTTGGAATGTTCTGTCTGTGGACATGAATCTCACATTGGTTGTAATCTTTTCACACCATTCATCTGAATCGTCTGTGGCTGGTTAAAGCTGTATTTTTGTGCTTGCAGCCACCCAGTGAATCTGGGATGATACAGATGCTCCCTACTCAAGTTGTGGGAATCCATCTCCTTTTTATTATGTCAATGGCATCACAAGGAAGTGGATTTCCAGTGAGTCATGATGAATGAGCTGTTTACATGTGATTTAAAGAAAACAGGGTGTATTACAAATATTGGAAAAGAGAAAGATTTCTGTGTTCAGAGAGATTTAGTCTGGTTCACAGCTCACTGAATGTAACCATGTAGATTTCAGCAAGTAATCAGAATGACACTAATGTGACGAGGTCTTGAATTACCCCTATGAACTGTGCTTTTGAAAAGAGAGAGAGAGTTATTTTACATCGACATCTTGTTTTTAAGAGAGAGAGAGACGAAAACTGTTCATGGTTTGTTTATACTTTCCCAAGGACATGGCCTGCTTGTACGTTCTTACAGACAGAGAAGGGAGGAGCTGTTTGAATGACAGTTGGTACTCAGTACAGGGAGATAAATAGAAGGTTAGATAATAGATCTGAGACACATCATTTTGGACACTGAATGAGCTTTGTTGTGCCCACAGAAAAAGTGGGTTTTTGGAGGATTGATCAGGTGGATCGATTAGTGGCTCTTGCAGTGTGAACAGGGCATGATCGGTGGGGAGTTATTTGTGTGTCCAACCCTTGCCTGAGTTGATAGCTCCACCACAGAAGAACGGTCCCCTTTTTTTGTGGTCATTATTGGTGACTTCTGAAGGATTTCAGAGGACAATGGGAATATCGACGGCGTCAGCTCACCTGAAGACTCAAATCTCTCCCTCTCTCTCTCTCCATCACTACTTAACTCAACACCACGAACTGAACTGAACTTTACTCATTATCGTAAGACTATCTATTTACTCCTAGACTGAAGAAGCTTGGTTTTCATGTATATTCCACACTTACTTATATATAATCATTGCTGACCCGTTTGATTTATCTGCATTTATATTACTGTATTGCATAGTTACTAATAAATATTATTAGTTAATAGCAATACCGGAATCCAAGGTGTTTTCCATTTCTGCTGGTTCTTTAACCCGTCATGGGGTACGTGACACTAATATTTTGGTCCATATTGTACAATGTTTTATGCAGAAGTAGAGAGATGATATTGGTTCCTAATGAGACCACGTCTGGAGTATCGAGGACAGGTCCAGTCTTCTGAATTAGGTGTGACTGAAGGTTCGTCAGAGAGTTTCCGGGGGCAACTGGCTTGTAAAATGAGAGCTTACCCAGACTGTGTCTGTTCTCTAGAGGTTGCAGGCAATCATAAATTCTAGACAACCCTGTGATGTACAGAAAACAGTAGACACTACATTATTGTTTTCCAATCTGAGATTATAATAATGATATTAATAAACTCACAGATATGTAGCAATGACACAATAAAATTTTACAATGAAACTGTCTTAAATGACTACTATCTTTCACCATTTACCCATCTTGTTCCCTTGCCAGTGCAACAATAAAGTCTAAAAGATAAGATAAGCAGATGTATATTAAAACATCAAAACAAAATGTAAAATGCACCATTGCGTTAAAAACAGCCCAAATATATACTGAGGGGCAGCCCGCGAATGTGACAAGCATCCTGTGCCAGCATAGCAAGCCTCAACTTACTAACCCCTTCTGAAATGTGGAAGAAAACAAGAGTAACTGGAAGAAGCCCAGGCATTTACAGGGAGAATGTAGAAACTTCTTCCAGCGGGAATTGAACTCCTATTGCTGATCACTGGTGCTATATTAACATAACAGTGCTACCAAGAATAAGGAAAAGAGATCCCCAGAATATTTAATCTCTGTAGGAATGTAGGAAGGAGTGACATGCCTGCTGAGCGCTGACAATTCCATTGAAAATGTGGCTAGTGCTAACAGACAGGTAAATTGTTTGATTGATTAGATTGAAGGAATGCTTTCAACATTGTTCGATATTCATCAATGTCAGGGATCACCAGGAGCCATGTGGGAAAATTACTGATCATGTTTTGGACATTAACTGAACCTCTATATTTTAGTGGAGATACTGTATCTCATCTCCATGAAAATGCATGAAATGTGTATAAAAATATTGTTTTCTACAAAGAGAGTGTGTGGGCCACATCTGGATGGTGATTAGTCTCTTCTCCATTCTACAGATGAATGGTGAATCAATAAATCCTCTTTAGTTGAACTAAGTATAGATTTCACTGAGTGATTGTTATGTTCTACAGCAGAACTATAAGACAAAACTAAATGCAAATTTCCAAAAATTGTCTGCCCTTATGTTATTAATTTTTTTTTCATTGCTGCCCTTTCCTCTGTCAACAATCACACTCTGGGTGGAGCTGATTCAACTCCTATAACACTTGAGCAGAATAATCCAAGTGCAAGACCAAGATTACCAGTTTGTCCTATGGATATTTGGGGAATATTGTGTGACGGTAACAGTAGAGGACTATACTTTTCATGGTTCAAGTGGCACTGCTTTGGATTTAACTGTTACTGGAAAAAGTTAAAAAGTAAGATAGATATTTTATTTTCTGAACTACTGCAATGTATATCAGATCATTTGATATTTGAGAATTATTCAACAAATCTACAACTGGTTTGCTTATTAACCTTGGTCTAATCATTTTTTCTTGGTATCGTAAATACAATTATTGGTGCACTTCTTCTTCAGCTTCTTCGGTGGCTCTTCGGGGAAGAGAGTGATTTGCTTTTACTCCAGTTTTGTAGGTTTTAAAGCAGCTAATGAGATCACAATGGAAACCACAGGCTTTTCTACAGATAGGCAGATCTGAAAGTGGGGATGAGGGAGGGGGATGAGCATGTGGGCATTTTGTGAGATGACATTTTCCTTCTGCTGCTTGTACAGGGCTCTCCTGTGCATCCAACACATACCCTGAGGTTCTCAGTGCTGCCTTGTAAGCCTTGTCTTCACATTGACAATTCAGTAGTCAGTGGGGATGATGCATTCATTGAAAATGTCACTGAATATTATTCCCTAGTAATCATCTGTCCTAACAAAGCTGAAAAGTGACTGTCTAGTGTCGGCCAATAAATTTAATATGAAAGTTAATATCATTCATTTATTTTCTTGTACCATATCACAGATCATTTTATTCCTTTCAACACCATGAAATGTGTTGCCTCTGTTCAAATGCATCTCTTCTGAAGGCAGCAGTGATGACCTAGTTTTGTAATCCACACAAACAGAATCATCACCTGATAAATTCATCACATCACAGAAACCAGTCTGCCCTCCATGGACTATGTCTATTCTACAGCTAACATTGTCAAATACCCCACCGACCCCAACATTCTCTCTTCTCCCCTCTCCTATACTGCTGAATTTTTTTTAAAGCCTCAAAGTGCATCATCAATCTCAAGGACAGGTTCTACCCCATTGTTATAAGATAATTGAATGGTTCCTTAGTGCAGTATGATGGACTCATAACCTTGCATTCTACCTCGTGAAAACCTTGCACTCTATTGTCTATGATCTGCACTGTACTTTCTCCGTAGCTGTTAAACTTTTTTCTGCATTCTGTTACAGTTTTACTTTGTATATGTACAGTACCTTTATGCATAGTGAAATGCATTGATCTGTATGAACAATATGCAAAACTAGATTTTCATTCTGCTTCTGCACAAGAAACAATAATAAACAAATTGCAATTCCAGTTCTAATTCATCTCCAGATTCACCCTGCTTCATAATCTTAAGGACGTTTGCAAGGTATACCACAGACTCCTCTTTTGGAGGCAACAGAAACAAAAAGTGGTTTGTCTTTCGTGATGGTTCTGGTATGTCTTTGTACATCTGTTTTATAGTTTTCATGCTGTTATATTCTTTTTGCAAAATTCATGACAGAATTGATTGATATTCTTGATTAGCTCAAAAAAATGGAGCAAGTTATTATTTGAACCGTGCATGACTTTGTTAAATGGTGTTACTACTCTTAATAATTCTGAATCTGTATCTAAAGCTACCTTCTTGAGACACTACCCTTTTAGATGTCCTTGATGGTGTGAGGGTTATGCTCACAATGGAGCTGACAGACTTTACAACCCTCTGCAGCCTCCAGTGATCCTCTGCACTGGAACTTCCATACCAGGCGGTCATACATACATCTGTAGAAATTTACCAGTGTCTTTGGTGATATAGTAAGTCTCTTCAAGATCCCAGTGAAGTAAAGTCACTGGTGTGCCTTCTTCATGATTGCATCACTGTGTTGGGCCCAGGACAGATCCTCTGACATGATGAGGCCCAGGAATTTGAAGCTGCTCACTGTGGTCCCTCAATGGGGACTGGTTTGCAATCTCCTGACTTCTCTTTCCTGAAATCCACAATGAATTCTTTGGTTTGACCCTGAGTGCTAGGATGTTTTTTTGTGACACCACCCAACCAGCCAGGAACATGCACTCTTCTCATTATTACCATCAGGGAGGAAGTACAGGACCATGAAAATCCACAGTCAATATGCTGGATTATGAAGACACGTAGTCCTCTTTTATTGTCATTTAGTAATGCATGCATTAAGAAATGATACAATATTTCCTCCCGTGTGATATCACAAAACACAGGACAGACCAAGACCGAAAAAACTGACAAAACCACATAATTATAACATATAGTTACAACAGTACAACAATACCATAACTTGATGAAGAAGTCCATGAGCACAGTAAAGTTCAAAGTCTCTCAAATGTCCCACATCTCACGCAGACGGGAGAAGGAAGAAAAACTCTCCCTGCCATGCCGACCACAATCCGACTCTGAGTCATCCAAAAACTTCGAGCTCTGATCAGCTCTCCAACACCGAGTACTGAGCGCCATCTCTGTCTGAGCGATTCAACCTCCTTCTCGGTCGCCAAAAGCAGGCAAGGCCGGGGATTTTGAGGCCTACCCTCCAAAAGATTCCCGACCACGCAGTAACGACAGCAGCGAACGAGCGTTTCAGAAATTTTCTCCAGATGTTCCTCTGTGCTTTCACGTCCATTCCCGATCAAATCAGAATTGCCCATGGCCTCTATTTAACAGATACGATATCATTTTTCACCGGAGGGCTGCGCACACGTAGGCGTGCCGCCATCTTCCCCTCCCGCCTTTGGAACAGCTTATTCCACTCTGGCAGTAGATTTCTAAATCCATGAATGCATAAACACTCGCTCACAATTCCTCTTTTGCATTAGTTATTTATTTATTTTTCTGACAGCTCTACAAGTAGTCATTTTTATGTACTGCACAAAATTGTGTGACATATGATAATAAATCATATGATAAATATCAGTGATAATAAATTTCTTTCTTTTTCTTCTCTGTGCCCTTGAAGTAATTCTTATCTAAGACAAACTTGATTTATTTCTGCAGTATATCAAAATGGACTATGTCACAGCAATGTAACGTCAGTATATATTACACATTTGTTTATCATGTTTGCTTATTTATAATATGCCACAAAATGAAAATAAAAACTTTAAGAAGATCAGTTTGTTCAATAAATAAAACCAAAATGTGATTATAGATACTTCAAATTCGCTGAGTTAAAGCTTCTATAGAAGCTTAAATAAGTGCCAAACTGGACAAAACAAAACTAGACGTTACAATGCTGGTCGCTTAGCTATAGGAAGGATGCCATTAAACTAGAAAAGATGTAAGAAAGATTCATAAAAATGTGGCCAGACTAGTTTGAAGTAATAAGAAGAGGAAGTATATGACTGTAACACACACTAAATGCTAGAGGAACTCAGCAGGCCAGGCCACGAATCTTCATTAGGACAGAAGGGTCTTGGCCCAAAACATCAACTGTTTACTCCTTTCCATAGATGCTGCCTGGCCTGCTGAGTTCCTCCAGCATTTCGTGTGTATTACTTTGATTTCCAGCTTCTGCAGATTTTCTCTTGAATAGGACTGTAATTCATGTTGTCTAACTTTATGATTCAAATCTGTAAAGACACTCCTTGAAATTGAATTGAATTGACTTTATTACTTACATCCTTCATATACATGAGGAGTAAAAATCTTTACATTATGTCTCCATCTAAATGTGCAATGTGTAATTTATAGTAATTTATAATAAATAGTATGTACAACAGGACACTCAATATAACAGAAATACAGCTGTATTAGCATGAATTAATCAGTCTGATGGCCTGGTGGAAGAAGCTGTCCCGGAGCCTGTTGGTCCTGGCTTTTATGCTGCGGTACCGCTTCCCAGATGGTAGCAGCTGGAACAGTTTGTGGTTGGGGTGACTCAGGTCTCCAATGATCCTTCAGACCTCTTTTACACACCTGTCTTTGTAAATGTCCTGAACAGTAGGAAGTTCACATCTACAGATGCGCTGGGCTGTCTGCACCACTCTCTGCAGAGTCCTGCGATTGAGGGAAGTACAGTTCCCATACGAGGCGGTGATGCAGCCTGTCAGGATGCTCTCAATTGTGCCCCTGTAGAAAGTTCCTGGGATTTGGGGGCCCATACCAAACTTCTTCAACCATCTGAGGTGAAAGAGGCGCTGTTGTGCTTATGAAAATTATGAATAATAATGAAAATAATACCATCGTATTTATAACACAATCCTGAAATAAGCCACCACAAAATTGTTGGTGTGTACATCATACTTCATTCAAGATTCAATATTCAAGTTTGGTTACTGTCTTTTCCAGTACGCACATGTAAAGGGGAATAAGATAACTGTTACTCTGGATCTAATAATAATAGGCATCCGTCAGTCTCGTGAGACCATGGATTTGCGCCTTGGAAGGTTTCCAGGGCACAGGCCTGGACAAGGATGTATGGAAGACCGGCAGTTGCCCATGCTGCAAGTCTCCCCTGTCCATGCCACCGACGTTGTCCAAGGGAAGGGCACTAGGACCGATACAGCTTGGCACCGGTGTCGCCGCAGGGCAATGTGTGGTTAAGTGCCTTGCTCAAGGACACAACACGCTGCCTCAGCTGAGGCTTGAACTAGCGACCTTCAGATCACTAGACCAACGCCTTAACCACTTGGCCACGTGCCAACGCTCTGGATCTAATGCAACACAAAGAAAAACACAATAAATACATAGGATAGCATTTATTCATAGATTAACTGTATGCGCATGAAGTTCACTGTGTACAGGAATGTCTATATGTAAGGTGACTGACAGGAAATGATAAAGTAGCAGTGGTGGGGTTGTGGTTAGTGGGTAGAGGTGTTGATCAGCCTTACTGCTTGGAGAAAGTAACCATTTTTGAGTCTGGTATGCCTGGTCTGGATGCTACATAGACTCCTCTCTGAATGGAGTGGGACAAACAGTCCATGAGCAGTGTAGGTGGGATCCTTCATGATTTTCCAGGTCTTTTTCTGGCACCTTTCTGTAATTATGTCCAAGATGGCAGGTCGGTTAATGCCAGTGATATGTAGGACAGTATTGACTACCCTTTGTAGACCCTTCCTATTCTGTATTGTCCATGGCTATTGCTGTGGATTTCAGATGTAGCAGTCAAAAATGGGAATATTTGATGATTTCCATCCGAGATGCTGGTATGAGTCACCATCTTAGTGGCACCACCGGAACTATAGCTGAGTATAGTCTAGCTCTCGTCAACTTCCTCAGAAAGTAGAGGTGTTTTTGAGCTTTTTTGATTCTATAAGATATGTTCTGGGACCACTAGAGATTATGCGAGATGTGCACTCTCAAGAGTTAAAAACTGCTCACTGTTTCCACTGTTGTGCCATCAATGTAAAGAGTGGTGTGAATTCTCCTGAGTCAATGACTATCTCCTTCGTCTTGTTAACATCAAGGAACAGGTTATTTGTCTGGTAGCAGGACTCGAGCTCTTCCACCTCCGCTCTGTAGGCCGCCTCATCTTTGTTGGAGATGAGGCCCACCACTGTGTCTTCAGTGAACTTAACAATGTCATTACTCAGGTGTCCGGCCATGCAGACAGAGAGTACGGCAGTAAGTTCAGCGCACAGTCCTTATTGAGGATGATGGGGAGGGAAGAGCAGTTGTGCTCCTGACTAACTCAGTGCGTCACTTATTTCAATACAGAAAAGAGTGTTGGCGCATGGCCAAGTGGTTAAGGCATCGGTCTAGTTATCTGAAGGTCGCTAGTTCAAGCCTCAGCTGAGGCAACATGTTGTGCCCTTGAACAAGGCACTTAACCACACATTGCTCTGTGACGACACTGGTGCCAAGCTATATGGGTCCTAATGCCCTTCCCTTGGACAACATTGGTGGCGTGGAGAGGGGAGACTTGCAGCATGGGCAACTGCTGGTCTTCCATACAACCTTGCCCAGGCCTGCGCCCTGGAAACCTTCCAAGGCGCAAATCCATGATCTCATGAGACTAACGGATGCCTATTAAGGAGATAAAGATAAAGATTAGCTTTATTTGTCATGTGTACAATGAAACAGGGAAATACATCATTTTGCATCAACAACCAATACATTCCAAAGATATGCTAGGGGTAGCCTGCAAGTGTCACCAAGCTACCAGCACCAACATAGCATGCCCACGTCTTTTGAATGTGGGAGGAAACTGGAACATCTGTAGGAAACCTATGTGGGAGAACATATGAACTCCTTACAGACAGCAGTGGGAATTGAACCCAATCTACCGATCGGTGCTATAAAGCGCTACGCTAACTACTACCCTACTGTGCCACCTCTAACTACAGGGGATTCCTGCTTGAGTTACCCCTTTTTTAGAAAAAAGCTGATTTTTCTCACTGTACATTTATTGCATCCCACATGTGATTAGAGAATTACGTTTATGTTCAGGCGCCTCACTGCAATGGAAACTCTCCAATGTGTTATTCTAAAAAATATTGAGGAATTATTCAAAAACAGCATAGCAGAATACACATTCAAAGCAACATTCATCATTGTCTAGGGAACTGGAGAATATAACAATCCTATTTAAGGCTGCAGGTAGCTACACAATCCATAGCGGGAATATTGTCAAATTGTGAGTATCTGGTGGTGATTTCAATCTCCTAAAATTTGATTTGACCCCTGACCTTTCAATTAATGCATTGAATGACCATTAGATATGGACTGGGCCACCTGTGGGATGGCAGGTCTTATCAGCAAGAAGAAACCCCACACCCCAATCGGTTGCAGCTTTGTTGGGAACTGTGTGGCTAGCCACAGCTCCAATACCATATTCAAGTTGGCCAATGATACCACTGTCATTGGCCAAATCAAAGGTTGTGACCAATAAGCATATAGGAAGGAGACTGAAAACCTGGCTGAGTGGTACCACAACAACCTTTGACTCAATGTCAGCAAGACCAAGGAGCTGATCATTGACCTCAGGAGGAGAAACAAAAGGTACATGAGCAGTCCTCATTGGAGGATCAGAAGTGGAGAGGGTCAGCAAATTAAATTCTTAGCTGAATTCATTTTGGAGGACCGGTCCTGGACCCAGCATGTAATTGCAATTATGAAGAAAGCATGACAGCATCTTCACTTGCTTATCGGTTGGTGAAGACTTGGAATGACATCTAAAACTTTGACAAACTTCTGTTAGTGTGTGGTGGAGAGCATATTAACTGGTTGCATCACAGCCTGGTATGGAAGCACCAACACCCTCGAACGGAAAATGGCACGAAAAATAGTGGATACAGTCCAGTTTATCACAGGTAAAGCCCTCCCCAGCACTGAGCACATCTACATGGAGTGTTGTCACAGGAAATCTGTATCAATCATCAAGGACCCCAACTCCCAGGCCATGCTCTTCTCTCACTGCTGCCTTCATGAAGAAGATACAGGAGCCTCAGGACTCACACCACTAGGTTCTGGAATAGTTATTACCTCTCAACCATCAGGCTCTTGAACCAAAGGGGAAAACTTCACTTGCCCCATCACTGAAAAATTCCCACAACCTACGGACTCACTCTCAAGGACTCTTCATCTCCTGTTCTCAATATGTATTCTTATTTATTTATTATTATCTCTTTATGTCACAATCACTGATTTGGCAGCCCAGTAGATGCGGCAATTGCGCTTGTGAATATATACGTGTCAGCTGATTATTGTGATAGTATTTAACTCTATTAATTCTGTTGTAGTATTTGTCAAGACTTGGACACAGCACGGCAATGCTTCACTGCCTGATTGCATTCGGCCTTGCCTGAGAAATTGGACTGTCCATTCAACTGACTCTGTAGACAAGCGGTATCCATTTTATTCTTAGTTGTTCTTTCCAGCCGCAGTGTAGGCTTCATTTACCATTTGAGAGTTTTAGCTAACAGCCCTGTTTGGCCTAGTGTTTATTGTTTTCTTTTCCCTTTAACACTGTTCGCATTGAAGTCTGTGAACTATTGACCTGCTTCAGTGTCTCTCACTCCGCACTTGGGCCATATCCACACCGGGTGACACTTTATTTTTGTACTTGCACAAGTTGTTGTTTTTTGCACACTTGTTGAACACCCAGCAGGTGGCACAGGGAAGCAGATTTGCCCTGGTAATTATCTTACCAGTAGGCCAGGGAGTGATGGTCTGTGTGCAAGTTGGAAAAAAAAGCAGAAAGTTTTATTTTAAGTAGTGAGAGATTGAAAAACGTCACTGTTCAGGACATTCCAGAATCCTTGTCTACAAATCACTGGAAGTTAACATGTAGGTTCAGCAAACAAGTAGGAAGGCAAGTGTGTGGTTAGTTTTTTTTTGCAAGATAATTTAAACAGAAAACTACTTTATTACACAGAGTTTTGGGGTGATTAACTCTAGAATATTGTGAATGTCTGGTCTACCTACAGTAAGTAAATAAAGATATTCTTGCACTAGAAGGAACACAATAAAAGATCACTAGACTGATTCCAAGGATGTACAGTATTCTGAAGAGGCATGACCTGGTTGATGTGGAGTTAATATTTCTACTGCTTGTCCAAAACAAAGGGTCACCATCTCAAAGCAAGGGGCCAGCCGTTCAGGACAGAGCTGAACAGAAAGTTCTGCACAGTGAGGCTAGTAAATTTTTGGAGTTCTTTATCAGAGTTGTCTCTGGAAGCTCAGTTGATGAATACTTTCATTAAAGAGATCAATGTTTTTGTTTTAATTTATTAAGGGAAATACAGTCAATCCAGAAATTAGAACTGGTCTACAGGGGCACAATTGAGAGCATCCTGACAGGCTGCATCACTGCCTGGTATGGGAACCGTACTTCCCTCAGTCACAGGGCTCTACAGGGAGTGGTGCCGACAGCCCAGCACACTTGTGGATGTGAACTTCCCACTATTCAGGACATTTACAAAGACAGGTGAGTAAAAAGGGCCCAAAGGATCATTGGGGACCCGAGTCACCCCAACCACACACTGCTCCAGCTGCTACCATCCAGGAAATGGTACCACAGCATAAAATCCAGGAACAGGCTTCAGGACAGATTCTTACATCTGGCCATCAGACTGATTAATTCACACTTATACAATTATATTTCTAACCTATGTTGACTGTTCTGTTGTATATCTTACTATACATACTATTTATTACAAATTATTATAATAGGCACATTGCACGTTCAGACAGAGATGTAAAGATTTTTACTCCTCACATATGTGAAAGATGTAAGAAATGAAGTCAATTCAATTCAAATGACCCTCCAGGATAGTACTGTAACCAGGAAGCTGCAGTATTCCACCTGCTACCCCCACAATCCACTCTCCAGAAAGCGTTCATAGGGTATTTCAAAAATTATACCATGATTATAATGAGTTGATTTTGTTTTCTGAATCTATTCTAATGCCTATTTTGAGATGCAATGAAATTTCTCAACCATTTCCTTCTGTAGTCCGGATACATTATCACTCAGGTAGGTAGAAATGCAAATATTTATTCTTGGGATACCAGCACAACTCTTTACAGTGCCAGGGATCAACCATCATGATTCACTTCACACTGCTGTCTTGAAGATGTTTGAATTGAATTGAATTGACTGTATTACTTACATCCTACATATACATGAGGAGTGAAAATCTTTACGTTACGTCTCCGTCTAAATGTGCAATGTGCAATTTATAGTAATTTGTAATAAATAGCATGTACAACAGTATGTACAATATAACATAGAAATACAATTGCATCAGAATAAATTAATCAGTCGGATGGCCTGGTGTAAGAAGCTGTCCCGGAGCCTGTTGGTCCTGGCTTTTATGCTGCGGTACCATTTCCTGGATGGTAGCAGCTGGAACAGTTTGTGGTTGGGGTGACTTGGGTCCTCAGTGATAACTTTGGGCCCTTTTTACACATCTGTCTTTGTAACTGTCCTGAATAGCAGGAAGTTCACAACTACAGATGCGCTGTGGTATCCACACCACTCTTTGTGGAATCCTGCGATTAAGGGAAGTAAGTTCCCATGCCAGGCCACGATGCAGCCAGTCAGGATGCTCTCAATTGTGCCCCTGTAGAAAGTTCTTACGATCTGGGGGCCCAAACCAAACTTTTTCAGCTCTGAAGAATTTTAAATTGCTGACCCCCTCCACCTCTGATCCTCTGATAAGGACTGGCTTATGGATCTCTGGTTTCTGCCTCCTGAAGTC
Organism: Mobula hypostoma; assembly: GCF_963921235.1. Lineage (NCBI taxonomy): Eukaryota > Metazoa > Chordata > Chondrichthyes > Myliobatiformes > Myliobatidae > Mobula > Mobula hypostoma. The sequence goes on from NC_086106.1 coordinate 83,014,366, forward strand.
GATAATCAATTCCTTGGTCTTGCTTACACTGAGTAAGAGGTTGGTGTTAAAAGCACAAGTCAGGAGATGGATGCAAGAAAATTTCCAAATCACTGAATATCCCTTGGAGTACAGTTAAGTTCATTATCAACAAATGGAAAGAATATTTCACAGCTGTAAATCTACCTGGAGCGGGCCATCCTCAAAGATTGATTGATTGTGCAAGAAGGGGACTAGTGAGGGAGGCCACCAAGAGACCTATGAAACTGCAGGAGTTACAAGCTTCAGTGGCTGAGATGGGAGAGACTGCACATACGTACAAGAACTGTTGCCCAGGTGCTTTACCAGTCACAGCTTTATGGGAGAGTGGCAAAGAGAAAGCCACTGTTGGAAAGAAACTCAAATGAAATCTTAGCTTGTGTTTGCCAGAAAGCATGTGGGAGACTCTAAAGTCAGTTGGAAGAAGGTTCTATGGTCTGATGAAATCAAAATTGAGCTTTTCAACCATCAGACTGAACGCTATGTTTGACATAAGCGAAACACTGCACATCCTGAAAAATACACCAACCCCACTCTGAAGCACGATGATGGCTGCATCATGCTGGGAGGATGCTTCACTGCAGCAGGCCCTGGAAGGGTTGTGGGCATAGAGGGTAAAATTAATGCAGCAACTTTCAGGGAAATCCTGGAGGGAAACCTGATGCAGTCTCCAAGAGAACTACGACTTGGGAGATTTGTTTACCAGCAAGACAACGACCCCAAGCATAAATCTAAAGCTACACAGGAATGGCTTTAAAACAACAAAGTTAATGTCCTCGAGTGGCCAAGTCAGAGTCCAGACCTCAATCCAATTGAGAATTTGTGGCTGGAGTTGGAAAGGGCTGTTCACTCACAATCTCCATGCAATCCAGCAGAGCTTGAGCAGTTTTGTAAAGAAGAATACAGAAAAATTGCAGTATCCAGATGTGCAAAGCAGGTAGAGGCCTATGCACACAGACTCAAGGTTGTAATTGCTGCCAAAGGCACGTCTACTAAATACTAACTTGAAGCGGGTAAGTAATTATGCATTCAATTATTTTGTGTTTAATAACTGTAATAAATATAGACCAACTTGCAGAATTAGTTTTCACTTTGAAATGAAAGACACATTTTCTGTTGATCAGTGTCAAATTAAATCCATTGTGATTCAATGGTGTAAAACAATTAAACCTAAAAACTTCTGGGGGGGGTGGTGTTGAATACTTTTTATAGGGAATTTTATATATGAAAAGGACAAAACTGACCAGTTAGCTCTTTGCAAGATGTTGTTAACATAACATACATAATAAGGCTAAAGGTATATTCCTAAAGCAATATGCTGTGACAGGCTTGGAAAGGCATCTGGTTATTAAATGAAAAGTGGCTGGAAATAGTAATTTGACTCTAAGTCACATGCTGAAACTCTGTGCTCCTGAGGGTTGAATCAAAGGGATACTTTTGCATAACCAAATACTGTCCCGGCATATCTCAGATTGGTCTGTTGAGAAACGTTCTGTACTTTATTTCATTTCCAGTTGTAACCCAAAAGAGACCGAAGAATGATCGTTCTTTGAAGGAAGCTCGCAAGCACATGATCTATGTATTTCTGTGTCTACCTTTCTTTCGTTCTATCTTTTATACCATTTGGTGATAGGTAATTGTTAGAACCAACACTGGATGGAATAAAGTCAACATTTCACAATGGTTATGTGCAATTTAGATTAACATTGTGAGTTACATGAGTATGTCTAATCGTGAATATGAAATATCCATATTTAAACATTGGTAACCAATGAACAATTTGAGTTGGTATTGTGGAGACAATTATGGAGAGATATGTTGAAGTAGTCTTAAACATATTGTTCCATAAAGTGGATCATTTTACCCTTGTGCTAATTATGATATAGGTTATAGATCTCCAACGCAATACAGCAGTTTCCAGTCATTTCATAAATTTAAATGATTTTCTTCAAATTGATATCTTGAAAAATTTTGGAGATTTTGTCTGTAAGGGAATTAAACGAACTAAATTAAGGACTGTTACTGTTTTCTGGGACAAGATGCCCAAAGGGAATTATCTCAATCTCCTCAGGAACTTTGAATTCCCTGGCCATGATCACCTCATTTTCACCATGAATATCCAGCCCATGTACAATTCAATCCCCAATCAAAAAAAAAGCACTCTGTTTCTTTCTCAGTAAAAGAACCACAGAGTTCCCCTCCACCACCACCCTTCTCTGTCTTGCAGAATTGGTCTTCACTCTCAATAAATTTTTCTTTGGCTCCTCCGACTTTCTCCAGACTCAAAGTGTCGCCATGGGCACCAGCATGGGTCTCAGCTATGTCCACCTCCTTGTTGGCTCTGTAGAACAGTCTATGTTCCAAGTCTTCTCCAGTAATGCTCCCCAGCTCTTCCTCCGCTACATTGATGACTTCATTGGTGCTGTTTCATACACTCACACTGGACTCAACAATTTCATAAACTTTGCCCACCAACTTCCACCCTGTCCTTAAATTGACCTGGTCCATTTCTGACTCCTCCCTCCCCTTTCATGAATGCTCTCTCTCTCCATTTCTAGAGGCAAACTGTCGACTGACATCTTTAGTAAACCTACCATTTCCCACGGTTATCTTGACCATACATCTTCCCTCCTTGTCTCTTGTAAAAATGCTACTGCCTTTTCTCAGTTCCTTCATCTCCACTGCAACTATTCTCAGGATGCAGCTTTCCTTTCCAAGACATCAGAGACATCCTCCATCTTCAAAGTATGGGGTTTTCCTTCCTCCACCATTGATGCTGCCCTCACCCACATCTTCTCCATTTCCCTAATATCTGTGCACACCTTTTCTTCCTGTCACCTTAATAGCCCTTACCTACCACCCCATGAGCGTCCGCATCCAACACATCATAAGACCATAAAATATAGGAGCAGAAGTAGGCCATTCAGCCCATTGAGTCTGTTCTGCCATTCAGTCATGGGCTGAGCCAATTCATCCTCACTCCCCTGCCTTCATCACATACCCTTTGATGCCCTCGTTAATCAAGAACCTATCTATCTCAGCCTTAAATACACCCAATGACTTGGCCTCCTCAGCCGCTCATGGAAACAAATTCCACAGATTTACCACCTTCTGCCTAAAGTAATTTCTCCACATGTCAGTTCTAAAAGGACATCATTTAATCCTGAGGTCATGCCCTCTTGTCCTAGAATCCCCTACCATGAGAATTAAATTTACCATATCATTCTCAACATCCTCCACCATCTCCAAAAGGATCCAACCACCATACATATCTCTATATCCTACCCTCTCCCCACCCTCCACAGGGATTGATCTCTCTGTGATTCCCTTGTCCATTCATCGCTCCACACTAATATCCCTCACGAAAATTATCTCTGCAAGTGGCCGAGTGCTAAACTTGCCCATTTACCTACTTCTTCACCTCCATTCAGGGCCCAAAACAGTCCTTCCAGGTGAAGCACACTTCACCAGCAAATCTGCTGGGGTCATCTATTGTGTCTGGTGCTCCCGATGTGGCCTCTTCTTCACTGGTGATACCCATCATAAATTGAGAGACCGCTTCGTTGAGTACCTCAGCTCCATCTGTCAAAAGTGGAACTTCCTGGTAGCTGAACATTTTAATTCCGATTCCCATTCCTGTTCTGACATGGTGGTTCATGGACATCTCTTCTGTTGAGATGAAGCCACTGTCAGGGTGGATGTGCAGGAGAAACACCTTATACTCCGTCTGGATAGCCTCCTACCTGATGGCATGAATATCAATTTCTCCTTCCGTTAAAAAAAATGCTTTCCATCCCCCCTCCCCTCTTCTCTTATTCCCCTCTCTGGCCTCTTACCTCTTCTCACCTGCTTATCACCTCCCTCGGGTCCCCGCCTCCTTCCCTTTCTCATATCTTCCACTCTTCATTCCAATCAGATTCCTTCCTGTCCAGCCCTATACCTTTCCTGCTCATCTGGCTTCACCTACCACCTTCTAGCTATCCTCCTTCCCCTCCCCTGTCTTTTTATTCTGGTGTCCTCTCCTTCCCTTTCCAGTCCTGAAGAAGGATCTCGGCCTAAAATGTCGACTGTTTATTCATTTCCATCGGTGCCAAGCTGTAGCACACTGATGGGTGAGGATAAAGTCAGACAAGGTAAATTAAATATAAGTAATTACTCTGTGTGTCAGGGAAGTGTGGGTCCTTGTATGATTACATTATAAGAGAAGGTCATTAGAGAACTTGTCCACTATCTGAGATTTGGAGAGGTATCTGAACCCAACAGGTAGTGTATGTTCTTTTGTAGATTAACTGTGAGGCATGGGTTAGCTCAGACAAATGAATGGCAACATGCTGGGATACAGGCATGAGTGTTCCAAACACGAGAAAACCTGCAAATGCTGGAAATTCAAGCAACACACACAAAATGCTGGGGGAACGCAGCAGGCCAGGCAGCATCAGGACGAAGGGTCTCAACTTGAAACGTTGACTGTACTTCTTCCTACAGATGCAGCCTGGGCTGCTGTGTTCCATCAGCATTTTCTGAGTCTTCCACTGTAGGTGGTTGCCAGAGAGGCATTTACTTTGAAGGAACATGAAGATGTTTTGTACTCAGCAACAAGTCCCTAACATGCACAGGAGATCATGAATGGTTAATATAACTCAGGAGTGAAACAGTAATACAGACCACACAAATCCCATAGAGAGGTTATGAAATATTGGTCCGAACAAATTAAAATGGAGAGTTAAAAGTGATTGAGATTTTGAGTTTGTACAGTTGAAAGCAGAGAGAAATCCTATGGCAGAGACCAAGGTGGAATTAACTCGACTTGGGCTTCCGGCCCAATCGTCAGATCTCAATTACAATTGACAACTGTACCCAGCTGGAAGCCCGAGAAGAGTTTATTCATCATGTACTCTGAGAAGAAGTAGATCCTTTTTCAAGATGGAATTGTTTGGAAAAGGAATACTGAATAAAAGCTTTTATTATCATGTTTTCCCCAGTGAAAATTTGCACAGAATGCGTAGCATGTAATTGAGATATTAAAGTGATTTTTGCTCCACAAATAATTAATCTCCTGTTAGACAACTAAAAGTATTCATCAGCTCTATTTAATTATTTTGATAATTCCAAACCATATACAGTACATACATATTGTAAATTTGATGTCAAATATAATGCCATCCAAAAATGTGTGAAAACAGGATAATGTAAAACTTGCATGATGTGAAAGCCAAAGTATTAATTTAAACAGTAGGGCTGTGTTGCTCTGCTTGGTATTACAGACAGCCTGGGATAGAACACCATTAAGGTATGGTAAATACAAGAGATTCTGCAGATGCTTGAAAACTTGAACAACTCACACAAATTGCTGGAGGAAATCAGCAAGTCAGCCAGCATCGATGGTCAATATTTCAGCCCCAGAGAACTGATCAGAGACAGTGGGTGTGAAGGATGTAAAATATCCAAAAGATTGGTTGCTGATGGAGGTGACTTTTGCCGAAATCAGAAATGATGTTTCAGGTTAAAGATCCTTCATCAGGACCTAGAGACGTAGGTATGATGCACACAGCTCTACCTAAATTGCCCATTTGGTGGGACATGGCAATCCAAGACAGTTTCTCTAACACAGACCACATGTGTTTATTCTTTATCCAAATTCTCCATGCTTCTCTTTGCATTGACTGCCATAGGTATCAATTGACCACGTGTGGCTGATGGGGCTCCCGGACACCTGCAGAGGACCTGATTCCTCATTTGCTCCTCATCAATCAAGGCCTCCGCTCTCTCTCTCTCTCTCCTTCTCTTATATATGCTCTCCAGGTCAAAATGACTACCAGAATAAATGCCAGTGTCTGCAGGAGGCATAATGCACCTTCCCTTCAGGCTAACTTTTGTAGTGTTGGTGAGCATTAATGATAACTGCGATGAGCAAGCCATGAGAACAACAAACATGGTCGCTAGCATAGAATGGACCTCTCAATCTTGTTATTTTATGCCCACTTTGCAAATTAAGTAATAAGTATATTGGTTAACACACACAACTGCTGGAGGAACTCAGCAGGCCAGGCAGCATCTCTGGAAAAGTGTACAGTCAACATTTTGGGCTGAGACCCTTCAGCAGGACTGGAGAACAAAAGATGGTGAGCTGATTTAAAAGGTAGGGGGAGGAGAGGAAGAAAGACAAGGTGAAAGCTGAAACCACGAGGGGAAGGGATGATATAAAGAGCTGCGAAGTTGATTGTTGAAAGAGATACAGGGCTGGAGCAGGGGGAATCTAGATGGAGAGAACAGAAGGTCATGGAAGAAAGAAAAGGGGGGAGGAGCACCAAAGGGGGGCAATGGGTAGGCAAGGAGATAAGGCGAGAGGGAAAATGGGGATGGGGACTGGTGAAGGGTGGATGGAGGTGGGCAAGGCATTACCAGAAATTCGAGAAATCCATGTTCATGCCTTCAGGTTGAAGGCTAACCAGTTGGAATATAAGGTCTTGTCCTCCAGTCTGAGTGTGGCCTCATTGCCACAGTAGAGGAGGCCATGGATTGACATATCAGAATGGCAATGGGGTGGAATTCAAATGGGTGGCCACTGCTTCTTCTGGCAGACAGAGAATAGGTGCTCAATGAAACAGTCTCCCAATCTACGTTGGGTCTCATCGACACACAGGAGGCCACACTGTATATTGATTTTAGGACATCCAAATCTTGAGGAAGTTCTAAAAGGATAGAACAAGTAAACTGTGCCTTGAAAAGAGCAATTGCTTGCTTTCACAGGTAATTGGCAATGATGTAATGAGGAAGGTGGACGAGTGGAAGAAACTACACCATCAGAAATATTTATGACAAACAATAAATTGCTATCAAGTTTAAAACGTACGATAAGATCATGCTTACACTTCGCGATCAATTTGCTAAGTGAGGGATTTATCAGGAATACCAATCAAGTAAGATGTCTGAGCACTGATCTGGCTCCCTGGTTATACTTACAGTAACTATATACAATGCAATAACATCAAAATACATAGCAGGAAATGCAGGCTTCTGGCGTTGCTTGGGGAAATATTGTAGGGTGGGAATTGATTGCTCAGTGTGGAAGAATGAACAAGGAATTTGGAAGATAGATGGTACCTTTGAACTGCTGAAATATGTGAGGTAGGGCAGAAAGGAACGTGGTATGTTGCCATGTATTCAGTGGTAGAACCTCGTTCGATTTCTTGGACATTGCACCCAAGCAGCTGTAGGGTTTGTATTACCAAACCATTCACTTCTTCCCTCTCACCATACTGGGACACAAACAATCTTTCCAAGTGAAGTAGTGATTCTCCTGCATTTCTTACAAAAGTGTTTAATTAATGCAGTATTCACAATGAAGTCTTTTTTCAAATGGCTGACTGCTTTGTGGAATGTCTGTGTTTAGTCCATAATGGTGGCCTGAGCTTCCTGTCACCTGGTACTTTAATCCTCCATCAGATTACCACTCTGTCCTAGCAACCCATGACCTCTTCCACTGTTATAAAGTAGCCCTGTGCAAACAGGAGGATAGGCATCTTATCTTCTGTCTGGGTATATTCTACCACTGCTTTGTACGATGTATGTCAATGATTTGTACTATCGGATTAATGGATTCGTGGCTAAATTTGCTGATTGTACAATGATAGGCGCGTGGCCAAGTGGTTAAGGTGTTTGTCTAGTGATTTGGAGGTCGCTAGTTAGAGCCTTGGCTGAGGCAGTGTGTGTGTCCTTGAGCAAGGCACTTAACCACACATTGCTACACGGACTCTAGGTGTGAACTCCGGAAAGCCATTAAGGGTGCCAAGAGGCAATATCGAGTCAAGTTGGAAGCCCAGGCTAACCAGAGGGATGCCAGTAGACTATGGTAGGGTCTAAATGAGATCACTGGGCGCAAAGAAAAGGCTGGGAATATCAATAACTGTGGTGCTTTTCTGCCTGACGAACTTAACGAATTCTACGCAAGACTCGAACAGAAGAGGAGTGTCCCGCTCCCTCCGGATGAACCAGACCTGGTGGCATCGAAGTTCCTCTTCTCTGAGGAGGACGTTAGAAGAGCCTTCCTGAAGATAAATCCAAGGAAGGCGATGGGCCCAGATGGCGTCCCGGGATGGGTTCTCCGGGCCTGAGCAAGCGAGCTAGCTGGAGTGTTTGCTGACACATTCAACTGCTCCTTGCTTCAGTCTAAGGTCCCCATGTGTTTTAAGAAGGCAACGATAATCCCAGTGCCAAAGAAGAGCAAGGTTGCATTCCTGAATAACTATCGACCTGCGGCTCTGACATCAATTGCTATGCAGTGCTTTGAGAGATTGGTTATGGCACACATCAACCATAGCCTACCGCTCAACCTCGACGCTTTGCAATTCGCCTACGGGAGCAACAGGTCAATGGCAGATGCCATCTCTCTGGCCCTACATTCCACCTTAGAACACCTGGAGAATAAAGACGCATACATAAGGCTCCTTTTCATTGACTACAGCTCTGCCTTTAATGCAATCATTCCAAATAAACGGATTCCTAAGCTCTGGAATCTGGGCCTTAACATTCAGATCTGCAGCTGGATCTTCAACTTCCTCACAGACAGGACCCAGGCTGTGAAAATAGGGGACAAGCTCTCCTCTACAATCACTCTGAGCACCGGTGCCCCACAAGGCCGTGAAATCAGCCCCCTGCTGTACTCACTGTACACCCATGATTGTGTAGCCAAGTTTCCATCAAACTCAATATATAAGTTTGCTGATGACACAACAATTGTAGGCCGTATCTCGGGTAATGATGAGTTTGAGTACAGACAGGAAATTAAGAACCTGGTGGCATGGTGCGAAGGCAATAACCTATCCCTCAACGCCAGCAAGACGAAGGAATTGGTTGTTGACTTCAGAAGGAGTAGCGGAACACATGACCCATTTACATCTGTGGTGCGCAAGTGGAACAGGTCAAAAGCTTTAAGTTCCTCGGGGTCAATATCACAAATGAACTGACTTGGTACAACCAAGCAGAGTTCACTGCCAAGAAGGCCCACCAGCGCCTTGACTTCCTGAGAAAACTAAAGAAATCTGGCCTGTCCCCTAAAACCCTCACTAATTTTTATAGATGCACTGTAGAAAGCATTCTTCTAGGGTGCATCACAACCTGGTATGGAAGTTGTCCTGTCCAAGACCGAAAGAAGCTGCAGAAGATCGTGAACACAGCCCAGCACATCACATAAACCAATCTTCCGTCCTTGGACTCACTTTACACCGCATGCTGTCGGAGCAGTGCTGCCAGGATAATCAAGGACAAGACCCACCCAGCCAACAGACTTTCCGTCCCTCTTCCCTCCGGGAGAAGGCTCAGGAACTTGAACACTCGTACGGCCAGATTTGGGAACAGCTTCTTTCCAACTGTGATAAGTCTGCTGAACGGATCCTGATCCGGATCTGGGCCGTACCTCCAAACATCTGGACCTGCCTCTCGGTTTTTTTGCACTACCTTACTTTCCATTTTTCTATTTTCTATTTATGATGTATAATTTATATTTTTAATATTGACTAATTTTTACTATTTTTAATAATTTTAATATTTAATATTTTTAATCCAGGGAGCGGGAAGCGCAGAATCAAATATCGCTGTGATGATTGTACGTTCTAGTATCAATTGTTTGGCGACAATAAAGTATAAAGTGTAAAGTATAAGTGAAGATAAGATTTCTACTGAAATTCTGAAATCACTTGGTCTGAAGGGAAAAACAAACCTTTTAGCAATATTAAACAACAGTTATATGACAGGAAATCGTCCAGAGGACTTTCTCAAATCTGTATTTATCGCCTTACCAAAAAACCCAAGGACGATAAAATGTAACGAACACAGGACGATAAGCATAATGTCTCACTGCGTCATGCTACTGTTGAAAATAGCATTCGGCAGAATGAAAGGTACGATCAGCGATGAAATTGGAGAAACTCAGTTTGGTTTTTGTAAAGTCTCAGGAACAAGGGAAGGAATATTTGTGATGAGAAACATCATGGAGAGATGCACTGAGGCACAAAAGACCATCTACTTATGCTTTATTGACTATGAAAAGGCTTTTGATAAAGTGAGACACGAGGAAGTAATAGAGGTGCTGAAAAAGTACGATCTGGGATGGGAGAATGTGCAGATAATAAGGAACTTGTATTGGGAACAGAAAGCGGCAGTCAGGGTAGAAAATCAGCTATCACCATGGACATGTATTAAAAGAGACCATAAGACCATAATACAAAGGAGCAGAAGTCGGCCATTCGACCCATCGAGTCTGCTCCGCTATTTTATCATGAGCTGATCCATTCTCCCATTTAGTCCCACTCCCCCGCCTTCTCACCATAACCTTTGGTGCCCTGGCTACTCAGATCTCTGCCTTAAATACACCCAGAGACTTGTCCTCCACTGCTGCCCGTGGCAACAAATTCCATAGATTCACCACCCTCTGACTAAAAAAATTTCTTCACATCTCTGTTCTGAATGGGCGCCCTGCTTAACTCATGCCCTTTCATACTAGACTCCCCCATCATGGGAAACAACTTTGCCACATCCACTCTGTCCATACCTTTCAAAATTCGAAATGTTTCTATGAGGTCTCTCCTCATTCTTCTAAACTCCAAGGAATACAGTCCAAGAGCGGACAAACGTTCCTCATATGTTAATTCTCTCATTCCCGGAATCACTCTAGTGAATCTTCTCTGTACCCTCTCCAACATCAGCACATTCTTTCTTAAATAAGGAGACCAAAACTGCCCACAGTACCCCAAGTGAGGTCTCACCAGCGCCTTATAGAGCCTCAACATCACAGCCCTGCTCCATACTCTATTCCTCTAGAAATGAATCCCAGCATTGCATTTGCCTTCTTCACCACTGACTCAACCCGGAGGTTAACCTTAAGGGTATCCTGTACAAGGACTCCCAAGTCCCGTTGCATCTCAGAACTTTGAATTCTTTCCCCATCTAAATAATAGTCTGCCCGTTTAATTCTTCTGCCGAAGTGCATAACCATACACTTTCCAATATTTTATTTCATTTGCCACTTCTTTGCCCGTTCTTCCATTCTATCCAAGACTCTCTGCAGACTCTTCGTTTCCTCAGCACTACCGGCCCCTCCACCTATCTTTGTATTGTCAGCAATCTTAGCCACAAAGACATCTATTCCATAATCCAAATTGTTGACGTAAAATGTCAAAAGAAGCGGCCCCAACACGGACCCTGAGGCATAAGGCAAGGCTGTGTTGGAGTTTTAACCTCGAAAGAGAATGGATTTTTCGGGAATTTGACCAGCAGGATACAGGATTTCCAATCGGAGGCCGGAAGGTGGATAACATCAGGCATGTAGACAACAATGCATTGTTAGCTGACAACGAATGCGAACTGCAAATTATGCTGAATAAAGTGAATGAGAAAAGCCTTGACTACGGACTAAGAAAACAAAATCAATGGCCGTAAGCAAAACAAACACTAAAGATTCATTCACAATGGTATTGATACAAGTGAATGGACAAGACATTGAACAGGTGTGAAAGTTTGAATACCTTGGCAGTTGTCTAACAGATGACGGGAGATGTGAAGTTGAGATCAGTAGGACAACAGGTGCAGCTAAGACCCAGTTCATGAACCTAAAAGATCTACTATGCAATCGGAAGGTAGACATCCAAAGTAGAATCCGCTTCCTCGAGTGTTACGTATGGTCAGTGCTGAGGTATGGATCAGAAAAGTGGACCCTGAAGAAGGATGACGTGAAAAGAATAGGTGCTTTTCAAATGTGGTGCTATCGACGAATGTTGAAGATTAGCTGGGTAGAGAAAGTTTCAGATGAGAGGGTTTTGTCTGAAGTTGAGAGATCACGGCTATTGCTGGGGAAGATTATGAAGTTAAAAGTTGCTTATTCTGGACATGTTACACGGAGAGATAACATCTTGTCGGACTTGCAATATGGAAAGTTGGAGGGAAAGAAAGAAAGAGGAAGGCAAAGGACGACGTGGCTGGATAACATCAAGGATTGGACCAAGCTGGACAAGACTAGGGGTGATGTGGACGTGTCGGGTCAGAGCGGCGTGGAGGGAAATCTTCCGCCAACTGGAAATTACAGACGCGACCGAATGACAATGACAAAACTGACATTGGACAAGGTTCAGAGAAGATTCACGAGAATGATTTCAGGAACAAAAGGGTTACAATATGAGGAACGTCTGGCAGCTCTTGGGCTATATTCCCTAGAGTTCAGGTGAATGGAGGATGGGGGCAGTCTCATAGAAACATTCTGAATGTTAAAAGGCCTGAACATATTAAATACAGCAAAATTATTTCCCCTGATAGGGGAGTCAAGGATAAGAGGGCATGACTTCAGGATTAAAGGATGTCCATTTAGAACAGAGATGTGGAGAATTTACTTTAGTCAGAGAGTTGTAAATCTGTGGAATTTGTTGCCACGAGCGGCTGTGGAGGCCAAGTCATTGGGTGCATTTAAGGCAGAGATAGATAGGTTCTTGATTAGCCAGGGCATCAAAGGGTATGAGGAGAAAGTAGGGGAGTGGGGATGACTGGAAGAATTGGATCAGCCCATGATTGAATGGTGGAGCAGACTCAATGGGCTAAATAGCCCACTGCTGCTCCTATATCTTATGGTCTTATGGCCCTATTTTTGCCAACATCTAATAACTTTGTTTCCATCAGAACCGGCCATTGTTGTTGTGACTCAGTGACTCAGTCAGATGCAAAATTTCAGTTCAGAATCAGAATAAGGTTTAATATCACTGGCATGTGACATGAAATGTGTTAACCAAGCAGCAGTGCTTCAATGCAATACATAGTCTAGCAGAGAGAAAAAAATAAATTAAATAGAAAATAATATTAATAAATAAACAAGTAAATCCATTACGTATATTGAATAGATTTTTTAAAAGTGCAAGAACAGAAATATTGTACATTTTTAAAAAAGTGAGATAGTGTCCAAAGATTCAATGTCAATTTAGGACATTTATCAAAACTGGGAAAGAGAGAAAAAGTTTAAATTGGAAAGAAGGTGGAAGGAGAGAGGAATAGAACAAATTGTATTGAATTGACTTTATTTCTTAAATCCTTCATGTACATGAGGAGTAAAAATCTTTACGTTACATCTCCATCTAAATGAGGAATGTGCAATCATAGTAATTTATAATCATTTAAAATAAATAGAACAGTCAATGTAATATAGAGTACACTCAAATCAGTGTGAGTTAATCAGTTTGATGGCTTGGTGGAAGAAGCTGTCCCGGAGCCTGTTGGTCCTGGCTTTTATGCTGCGGTACCATTTCCAGGATGATAACAAATGGAATAGATTGTGGTTGGGATGACTTGGGTCCCCAGTGATACTTCGGCCCCTTTTTACACAACTGTCTTTGTAACTGTCCTAAATAGTGGGTAGTTCATGACTACAGAACCGTTTACTCAGTGTTTATTCATACTCCTCTCTAAAACCATTCTCTCTTCCTGCTAAGGAAACTCTTAAGGGCTCAGGGGTCCTGGCAGAGCAGAGGAGAAGATCCCTAAAGCAGATCACGCTCTCCCCTGTAAAGCGTGCATCAATGACGTGGCGCTCACTGGAGTAGTGCCAGTTACGCTCTGTGGCTTTCCCTGCCAGAATGTAATGACATGCAAACCATGCCACAGCTGTGGTGCACTGGGATGTGTCTCTAATTTCACTCGGAATTTCCTTTTTGCTCTCACAATAGCATTCCTTTGGTGGTACCTGGACTTTCTGTAGGAATCCAGATCGTCAGGTTTGAACACCATCAATCTAGCTGTCAGCAGACTGCAAATATCACAGTTCATCCAAGGCTTCTGATTTGGGATGACTCACTGAATTCTCGGAGACTCACAGTTATCCGTGCAGGTCTTGATGAAGTCACTGATGATTGTGGCATATTCATTCAGATCTGAAGTTGAATGCATAAATATTCTACAGTCCAGTGATTCAAAGCAGTCTTGTAAATAAATGCTCCTCTGCCTCCCTTTGCCATACCTTCATGATCCTCTCCGCTTGGTATCACAGTCCTCAATCTCTGCCCATGTATCGGGGAAGTACAACCACATTGTCAGACTTGCCAAAACACTGAAATTACCAGCAAAGACAGAAGTTATTCCCCATCCCACCTTATCTTGTGGGAATATATTTTGAAGTATATCAAGGAATGTGACTCAACATTTAGTTCAAGAGCCTGATGATTGAGAGGTAATGATTGTTTCTGAGCCTGGTGATGTGAGTCCTGAGGCTCCTGTACCTTCTTCGCAATGGCAGCAGTGAGAAAAGAGCATGAACTGTGTGATGGAGGTTCCTGATAATAGATGCTGTTTTCCATCAAAAACACTTTGTGTAGATATGCTCAAGAGTGGGAGAGTTTTACCCATGATAGACTGGGCCACATTCACTACTTTTTGTAAGATTTTCCATTCATGGGCATTGGTGTTCCCGGACCAGACTGTGATGCAGCCAGTCAATATACTCTCCACCACACATCTACAGAAGTTTGTCAGAGTTTTGTATGTTATGATGAATCTTCAAAACTCCTAAGGAAGTTGAAGCACTGCCATGCTTTCTTCATCATTGCCCTTAAGTGCTGGGCCTAGGACAAGTCTTACAAATGATAACTATGAAGAATTTAAAATTGGTGACCCCATCCACCTCTCATCCTCTGATAAGGACTGGCTTACAGATCTCTGGTTTCTGCCTCCTGAAGTCGATAATCAATTCCTTGGTCTTGCTGACATTGAGTAAGAGGTTGTTGTTAAAATTACAAGTCAGGAGATGGATGCAAGAAAATTTCCAAATCAGTGAATATCCCTTGGAGTACAGTTAAGTTCATCATCAACAAATGGAAAGAATATGGCACAGCTGAAAATATACCTGGAGCGGGCCATCCTCAAAAACTGAGTGATTGTGCAAGAGGGGGACTAGTGAGGGAGGCCACCAAGAGACCTATGAAACTGCAGGAGTTACAAGCTTCAGTGGCTGAGATGGGAGAGACTGCACATACGTACAAGAACTGTTGCCCAGGTGCTTCACCAGTCACAGCTTTATGGGAGAGTGGCAAAGAGAAAGCCACTGTTGGAAAGAAACTCAAATGAAATCTTAGCTTGTGTTTGCCAGAAAGCATGTGGGAGACTCTGAAGTCAGTTGGAAGAAGGTTCTATGGTCTGATGAAATCAAAATTGAGCTTTTCAACCATCAGACTGAACGCTATGTTTGACATAAGCGAAACACTGCACATCCTGAAAAATACACCAACCCCACTCTGAAGCACGATGATGGCTGCATCATGCTGGGAGGATGCTTCACTGCAGCAGGCCCTGGAAGGGTTGTGGGCATAGAGGGTAAAATTAATGCAGCAACTTTCAGGGAAATCCTGGAGGGAAACCTGATGCAGTCTCCAAGAGAACTACAACTTGGGAGATTTGTTTACCAGCAAGACAACGACCCCAAGCATAAATCTAAAGCCACACAGGAATGGCTTTAAAACAACAAAGTTAATGTCCTAGAGTGGCCAAGTCAGAGTCCAGACCTCAATCCAATTGAGAATTTGTGGCTGGAGTTGGAAAGGGCTGTTCACTCACAATCTCCATGCAATCCAGCAGAGCTTGAGCAGTTTTGTAAAGAAGAATGGGGAAAAAATTGCAGTATCCAGATGTGCAAAGCAGGTAGAGACCTACGCTCATAGGCTCAAGGTTGTAATTGCTGCCAAAGGCATACCTATTAAATACTGACTTGAGGGGGTGAGTAATTACGCAATCAGTTATTTTATGTTTAATAATTGTAATAAATATAGACCAACTTGCAGAATTATTTATCACTTTCAAATGAAAGACACGTTTTCTGTTGATCAGTGTCAAATTAAATCCATTGTGATTCTATGGTGTAAAACAATTAAACGTCAAAACTTCTGGGTGTTGAATACTTTTTATAGGGAATTTTATATATGAACAGGACAAAACTGACCAGTTAGCTTGTTGCAAATGTTAACATAACATACATAATAAGGCTAAAGGAATATTCCTAAAGCAAATTCCACAGATTTACCACCCTCTGCCTAAAGTAATTTCTCCACATGTCAGTTCTAAAAGGATATCATTCAATCCTGAAGTCATGCCCTCTTGTCCTAGAATCCCCTACCGTGGGAAATAACCTTGCCATATCATCCTCCACAATTTCCGCCATCTCCAAAATGATCCAGCCGCCATACATATCTTTATATCCTACCCTCTCCCCATCTTCCACAGGGATTCTTCTCTCTGTGATTCCCTTCTCCATTCATCGTTCTACACTAATATCCCTCGCGAAAATTATCTCTGCAAGTGGCCGAGTGCTAAACTTGCCCATTCACCTACTTCTTCACCTCCATTCAGGGCCCCAAACAGTCCTTCCAGGTGAAGAACACTTCACCAGCAAATCTGCTGGGGTCATCTATTGTGTCTGGTGCTCCCGATCTGGGCTCTACTTCACTGATGATACCCATCAGAAATCGGGAGACCGCTTCGTTGAGCACCTCAGCTCCATCTGCCAAAAGTGGAACTTCCTGGTAGCTGAACATTTTAATTCTGATTCCCGTTCCTGTTCTGACATGATGGATTATGGCCATCTATTCTGTTGAGATGAAGCCACTGTCAGGGTGGATGTGCAGGAGAAACACATTATACTCCGTCTGGATAGCCTCCTACCTGATGGCATGAATATCAATTTCTCCTTCTGTTAAAAAAAATGTTTTCTGTCCCCAATCCCCTCTTCTTTTATTCCCCTCTCTGGCCTCTTACCTCTTCTCACCTGCTTATCACCGCCCTCGGGTCCCCGCCTCCTTCCCTTTCTCGTATCTTCCACTCTTCATTCCAATCAGATTCCTTCCTGCCCAGCCCTATACCTTTCCTGCCCACCTGGCTTCACCTACCTCCTTCCAGCTATCCTCCTTCCCCTCCCCTGTCTTTTTATTCTGGTGTCCTCCCCTTTCCTTTCCAGTCCTGACTCTCTGACGGTGGTGTCTGAAAAGAGGATGCTGTCCAAGTTGCATGCCATCTTGGGCAATGTCTCCCATCCACTACATAATGTACTGGGTGGGCACAGGAGTACATTCAGCCAGAGACTCATTCCACCGAGATGCAGCACAGAGTGTCATAGGAAGTCATTCCTGCCTGTGGCCATCAAACTTTACAACTCCTCCCTTCGAGGGTCAGACACCCTGAATCAATAGACTGGTCCTGGACTTATTTCCTGGAATAATTTACATATTACTATTTAACTATTTATGGTTTTATTACTATTTATTATTCATGGTTCAACTGTAACGAAAACCAATTTCCCCCGGGATCAATGAAGTATGACTACGACTATGACTATGACTAAGAAGGATCTCGGCCTAAAACGTCGACTGTTTATTCATTTCCACCGATGACAAGCTCTAGCACAATGATGGGAGAGGATAAAGTCAGACAAGGTGAATTAAATATAAGGAATTACTCTTTGTGTCAGGGACCCTTCCAGAAGGTCTAGACCCTTCGTCCTTAAACCGTAGGGCTGTGTTGCTCTGCTTGGTATTACAGACAGCCTGGGATAGAACACCATTAAGGTATGGTAAATACAAGAGATTCTGCAGATGCTTGAAACCTTGAATAACTCACACAAATTGCTGGAGGAAATCAGCATGTCAGCCAGAATCGATGTCAATATTTCAGCCCCAGAACACTGATCAGAGACAGTGGGTATGAAGGACGTAAAATATCCAAAAGATTGGTTGCTGATGGAGGTGACCTTTGCCAAAATCAGAACTGCTGTTTCAGGTTGAAGATCCTTCATCAAGACCTAGAGATGTAGGTACGATGCACGCAGCTCTACCTAAATTGTCCATTTGCTGGGACATGGCAATTCAAGTCAGTTTCTCTAACACAGACCACAGGTGTTTATTCTTTATCCAGATTCTCCATGCTTCTCTTTGCATTGACTGCCATAGGTATCAACTGACCACATGTGGCTGATGGGGCTCCCGGACAGCTGCAGAGGACCTGATTCCTCATTTGCTCCTCATCAATCAAGGCCTCCGCTCTCTCTCTCTCTCTTTCTCTTATATATGCTCTCCAGGTCAAAATGACTACCAGAATAAATGCCAGTGTCTGCAGGAGGCATAATGCACCTCCCTTCAGGCTAACTTTTGTAGTGTTGGTGAGCATTAATGATAACTGCGATGAGCAAACCATGAGAACAACAAACATGGTCGCTAGCATAGAATGGACCTCTCAATCTTGTTATTTTATGCCCACTTTGCAAATTAAGCAATAAGTATATTGGTTAACACACACAACTGCTGGAGGAACTCAGCAGGCCAGGCAACATCTCTGGAAAAGTGTACAGTCAACATTTTGGGCTGAGACCCTTCAGCAGGACTGGAGAACAAATGATGGTGAGCTGATTTAAAAGGTAAGAGGAGGAGAGGAAGAAAGACAAGGTGAAAGGTGAAACCACGAGGGGAAGGGATGATATAAAGAGCTGTGAAGTTGATTATTGAAAGAGATACAGGGCTGGAGCAGGGGGAATCTAGATGGAGAGGACAGAAGGTCATGGAAGAAAGAAAAGGGGGGAGGAGCACCAAAGGGAAGCCATGGGTAGGCAAGGATATAAGGCAAGAGAGGGAAAATGGGGATGGGGACTGGTGAAGGGTGGGTGGAGGTGGGCAAGGCATTACCAGAAATTCGAGAAATCCATGTTCATGCCTTCAGGTTGAAGGCTAAGCAGTTGGAATATAAGGTCTTGTCCTCCAGTCTGAGTGTGGCCTCATTGCCACAATAGAGGAGGCCATGGATTGACATATCAGAATGGCAATGGGGTGGAATTCAAATGGGTGGCCACTGCTTCTTCTGGCAGACAGAGAATAAGTGCTCAATGAAACAGTCTCCCAATCTACGTTGGGTCTCGTCGACATACAGGAGGCCACACTGTATATTGATTTTAGGACATCCAAATCTTGAGGAAGTTCTAAAAGGATAGAACAAGTAAACTGTGCCTTGAAAAGAGCAATTGCTTGCTTTCACAGGTAATTGGCAATGATGTAATGAGGAAGGTGGACGAGTGGAAGAAACTACACCATCAGAAATATTTATGACAAACAATAAATTGCTATCAAGTTTATAACGTACAATAAGATCATGTTTACACTTCGTGATCAATATTTCTAAGTGAGGGATTTATCGGAAATATCAATCAAGTAAAATATCTGAGCACTGATATGGCTTCCTGGTTATACTTACAGTAATTATATACAATGCAATAACATCAAAATACATAGCAGGAAATGCAGGCTTCTGGCGTTGCTTGGGGAAATATTGTAGGGTGGGAATTGGTTGCTCAGTGTGGAAGAATGAACAAGGAATTTGGAATATAGATGGTACCTTTGAACTGCTGAAATATGTGAGGTAGGGCAGAAAGGAACGTGGTATGTTGCCATGTATTCAGTGGTGGAACCTTGTTCGATTTCTTGGAAATTGCACCCAAGCAGCTGTAGGGTTTGTATTACCAAACCGTTCACTTCTTCCCTCTCACCATACTGGGACACTAACAATCTTTCCAAGTGAAGCATGATTCTCTTGCATTTTCTTGCAAAAGTGATTAATTAATGCAGTATTCACAATGAAGTCTTTTTTCAAATGGCTGACTGCTTTGTGGAATGTCCGTGTTTAGTCCATAATGGAGGCCTGAGCTTCCTATCACCTGGTACTTTAATCCTCCATCAGATTACCACTCTGTCCTAGCAACCCATGACCTCTTCCACTGTTATAAAGTAGCCCTGTGCAAACAGGAGGATAGGCATCTTTTCTTCTGTCTGGGTATATTCTACCATTGCTTTGTACGATGTATGTCAATGATTTGGACTATGGGATTAATGGATATGTGGCTAAATTTGCTGATTGTACAATGATAGGCGCATGGCCAAGTGGTTAAGGTGTTTGTCTAGTGATTTGAAGGTTGCTTTTTAGAGCCTTGGCTGAGGCAGTGTGTGTGTCCTTGAGCAAGGCACTTAACCACACATTGCTACACGGAATCCAGGCGTGAAATCCGGATAGCCATTAAGGGCGCCAAGAGGCAATATCGAGTCAAGTTGGAAGCCCAGGCTAACCAGGGGGATGCCAGTAGACTATGGTAGGGTCTAAATGAGATCATTGGGCGCAATGAAAAGGCTGGGAATATCAATAACTGTGGCGCTTTTCTTCCTGACGAACTTAACGAATTCTACGCAAGATTCGAACAGAAGGGGTCCCGCTCCCTCTGGATGAACCAGACCTGGTGACATCGAGATCCCTCTTCTCCGAGGAGGACGATAGAAGAGCCTTCCTGAAGATAAATCCAAGGAAGGCGATGGGCCCAGATGGCGTCCTGGGACGGGTTATCCAGGTCTGAACAAGCAAGCTAGCTGGAGTGTTTGCTGACATCTTCAACTGCTCCTTGCTTCAGTCTAAGATCCCCACGTGTTTTAAGAAGGCAACGATAATCCCAGTGCCGAAGAAGAGCAAGGTCGCATTTCTGAATAACTATCGACCTGCGGCTCTGACATCAATTGCTATGAAGTGCTTCGAGAGATTGGTTGTGGCACACATCAACCACAGCCTACCGGTCAACCTCGACGCTTTGCAATTCGCCTACGGGAGCAACAGGTCAATGGCAGATGCCATCTCTCTGGCCCTACATTCCACCTTAGAACACCTGGAGAATAAAGACGCATACATAAGGCTCCTTTTCATTGACTACAGCTCTGCCTTTAATACAATCATTCCAAATAAACGGATTCCTAAGCTCTGGAACCTGGGCCTTAACACTCAGATCTGCAGCTGGATCTTCAACTTCCTCACAGACAGGACCCAGGCTGTAAAAATAGGGGACAAGCTCTCCTCTACAATCACTCTGAGCACCGGCGCTCCACAAGGCTGTGTACTCAGCCCCCGGCTGTACTCACCGTACACCCATGATTGTGTAGCCAAGTTTCCATCAAACTCAATATATAAGTTTGCTGATGACACAACAATTGTAGGCCGTATCTGAGGTAATGATGAGTTTGAGTACAGAGAAGAAATTAAGAACCTGGTGGCATGGTGCGAAGACAACAACCTATCCCTCAACGCCAGCAAGACGAAGGGTTTGGTTGTTGTCTTCAGAAGAGGTCGCGGACCACACAACCCAATTTACATCTGTGGTGCACAAGTGGAACAGGTCAAAAGCTTTAAGTTCCTTGGGGTCAATATCACAAATGATCTGACTTGGTACAACCAAGCAGATTTCACTGCCAAGAAGGCCCACCAGCACCTTTACTTCCTGAGAAAACTCAAGAAATTTGGCCTGTCCCCTAAAACCCTCACTAATTTTTATAGATGCACTGTAGAAAGCATTCTTCTAGGGTGCATCACAACCTGGTATGGAAGTTGTCCTGTCCAAGACCGAAAGAAGCTGTAGAAGATCGTGAACACAGCCCAGCACATCACATAAACCAATCTTCCGTCCTTGGACTCACTTTACACCGCACGCTGTCGGAGCAGTACTGCCAGGATAATCAAGGACACGACCCACCCAGCCAACCCACTTTTAGTCCCTCTTCCCTCCGGGAGAAGGCTCAGGAGCTTGAACACTCGTATGGCCAGATTTGGAAACAGCTTCTTTCCAACTGTGATAAGTCTGCTGAACGGATCCTGATCTGGATCTGGGCCGTACCCCCAAATATCCAGACCTGCCTCTCGGTTTTTTTGCACTACCTTACTTTCCATTTTTCTATTTTCTATTTATGATGTGTAATTTATATTTTTAATATTGACTAATTTTTACTATTTTTAATAATTTTAATATTTAATATTTGTAATCCAGGGAGCGGGAGGCGCAGAATCAAATATCGCTGTGATGATTGTACATTCTAGTATCAATTGTTTGGCGACAATAAAGTATAAAGTGTAAAGTATAAGTGAAGATAAGATTTCCACTGAAATTCTGAAATCACTTGGTCTGAAGGGAAAAACAAACATTTTAGCGATATTAAACAACAGTTATATGACAGGAAATCGTCCAGAGGACTTTCTCAAATCTGTATTTATCACCTTACCATAAAAGCCAAGGACAATAAAATGTAACAAACACAGGACGATAAGCATAATGTCTCACTGCGTCATGCTACTGTTGAAAATAGCATTCGGCAGAATGAAAGGTACAATCAGCGATGAAATTGGAGAAACTCAGTTTGGTTTTTGTAAAGTCTCAGGAACAAGGGAAGGAATATTTGTGATGAGAAACATCATGGAGAGATGCACTGAGGCACAAAAGACCATCTACTTATGCTTTATTGACTATGAAAAGGCTTTTGATAAAGTGAGACACGAGAAAGTAATAGAGGTGCTGAAAACGTACGATCTGGGATGGCAGAATGTGCAGATAATAAGGAACTTGTATTGGGAACAGAAAGTGGCAGTCAGGGTAGAAAATCAGCTATCACCATGGACATGTATTAAAAGAGACCATAAGACCATAATACAAAGGAGCAGAAGTCGGCCATTCGACCCATCGAGTCTGCTCCGCCATTTTATCATGAGCTGATCCATTCTCCCACTTAGTCCCACTCCCCCGCCTTCTCACCATAACCTTTGATGCCCTGGCTACTGAGATATCTATGAATCTCTGCCTTAAATACACCCAATGACTTGGCCTCCACTGCTGCCCGTGGCAACAAATTCCATAGATTCACCACCCTCTGACTAAAAAAATTCCTTCGCATCTCTGTTCTGAATGGGCGCCCTTCAATCCTTAAGTCATGCCCTCTCATACTAGACTCCCCCATCATGGGAAACAACTTTGCCACATCCACTCTGTCCATGCCTTTTAACATTCGAAAAGTTTCTATGAGGTCTCTCCTCATTCTTCTAAACTCCAAGGAATACAGTCCAAGAGCGGCAAACGTTCCTCATATGTTAACTCTCTCATTCCCGGAATCACTCTAGTGAATCTTCTCTGTACCCTCTCCAACATCAGCACATCCTTTCTTAAATAAGGAGACCAAAACTGCCCACAGTACCCCAAGTGAGGTCTCACCAGCACCTTATAGAGCCTCAACATCACATCCCTGCTCCTATACTCTATTCCTCTAGAAATGAATACCAACATTGCATTCGCCTTCTTCACCTCTGACTCAACCTGGAGGTTAACCTTTAAGGGTATCCTGTACGAGGACTCCTATGTCCCGTTGCATCTCAGAACTTTGAATTCTTTCCCCATTTAAGTAATAGTCTGCCCGTTGATTTCTTCTGCCAAAATGTATAACCATACACTTTCCAACATTGTATTTCATTTGCCTCTTCTTTGCCCATTCTTCCAATCTATCCAAGTCAATCTATTCAGACTCCTCGTTTCCTCAGTACTACCGGCCCTCCACCTATCTTCGTATCGTCAGTAAACTTAGCCACAAAGCCATCTATTCCATAATCCAAATTGTTGATGTAAAATGTCAAAAGAAGCGGCCCCAACACGGACCCCTGAGGCATAAGGCAAGGCTGTGTTGGAGTTTTAACCTCGAAAGAGAATGGATTTTTCGGGAATTTGACCAGCAGGATACAGCATTTCCAATCGGAGGCCGGAAGGTGGATAACATCAGGCATGTGGACAACAATGCATTGTTAGCTGACAACGAATGCGAACTGCAAATTATGCTGAATAAAGTGAATGAGAAAAGCCTTGACTACGGACTAAGAAAACAAAATCAATGGCCGTAAGCAAAACAAACACTAAAGATTCATTCACAATGGTATTGATACAAGTGAATGGACAAGACATTGAACAGGTGTGAAAGTTTGAATACCTTGGCAGTTGTCTGACAGATGATGGGAGATGTGAAGTTGAGATCAGTATGACAATAGGTGCAGCTAAGACCCAGTTCATGAACCTAAAAGATCTACTATGCAATTGGAAGGTAGACATCCAAAGTAGAATCTGCTTCCTCGAGTGTTACGTATGGTCAGTGCTGAGGTATGGATCAGAAAAGTGGACCCTGAAGAAGGATGACGTGAAAAGAATAGGTGCTTTTCAAATGTGGTGCTATCGACGAATGTTGAAGATTAGCTGGGTAGAGAAAGTTTCAGATGAGAGGGTTTTGTCCGAAGTTGATAGATCACGGCTATTGCTGGGGAAGATTATGAAGTTAAAAGTTGCTTATTCTGGACATGTTACACGGAGAGATAACATCTTGTCGGACTTGCAATATGGAAAGTTGGAGGGAAAGAAAGAAAGAGGAAGGCAAAGGACGACGTGGCTGGATAACATCAAGGATTGGACCAAGCTGGACAAGACTAGGGGTGAGTTGGACAAGTGTCGGGTCAGAGCGGCGTGGAGGGAAATCTTCCGCCAACTGGAAATTACAGACGCGACCGAATGACAATGACAAAACTGACATTGGACAAGGTTCAGAGAAGATTCACGAGAATGATTCCAGGAACAAAAGGGTTACAGCATGAGGAACGTCTGGCAGCTCTTGGGCTATATTCCCTGGAGTTCAGGTGAATGGGGGATGGGGGCGGTCTCATAGAAACATTCTGAATGTTAAAAGGCCTGAACATATTAAATACAGCAAAATTATTTCCCCTGATAGGGGAGTCAAGAATAAGAGGGCATGACTTCAGGATTAAAGGATGTCCATTTAGAACAGAGATGTGGAGAATTTACTTTAGTCAGAGAGTTGTAAATCTGTGGAATTTGTTGCCACGAGCGGCTGTGGAGGCCAAGTCATTGGGTGCATTTAAGGCAGAGATAGATAGGTTCTTGATTAGCCAGGGCATCAAAGGGTATGAGGAGAAAGTAGGGGAGTGGGGATGACTGGAAGAATTGGATCAGCCCATGATTGAATGGTGGAGCAGACTCAATGGGCTAAATAGCCCACTGCTGCTCCTATATCTTATGGTCTTATGGCCCTATTTTTGCCAACATCTAATAACTTTGTTTCCATCAGAACCGGCCATTGTTGTTGTGACTCAGTGACTCAGTCAGATGCAAAATTTCAGTTCAGAATCAGAATAAGGTTTAATATCACTGGCATGTGACATGAAATGTGTTAACCAAGCAGCAGTGCTTCAATGCAATACATAGTCTAGCAGAGAGAAAAAAATAAATTAAATAGAAAATAATATTAATAAATAAACAAGTAAATCCATTACGTATATTGAATAGATTTTTAAAAAGTGCAAGAACAGAAATATTGTACATTTTAAAAAAAGTGAGATAGTGTCCAAAGATTCAATGTCAATTTAGGACATTTATCAAAACTGGGAAAGAGAGAAAAAGTTTAAATTGGATAGAAGGTGGAAGGAGAGAGGAATAGAACAAATTGTATTGAATTGACTTTATTTCTTAAATCCTTCATGTACATGAGGAGTAAAAATCTTTACGTTACATCTCCATCTAAATGAGGAATGTGCAATCATAGTAATTTATAATCATTTAAAATAAATAGAACAGTCAATGTAATATAGAGTACACTCAAATCAGTGTGAGTTAATCAGTTTGATGGCTTGGTGGAAGAAGCTGTCCCGGAGCCTGTTGGTCCTGGCTTTTATGCTGCGGTACCATTTCCAGGATGATAACAAATGGAATAGATTGTGGTTGGGATGACTTGGGTCCCCAGTGATACTTCGGCCCCTTTTTACACAACTGTCTTTGTAACTGTCCTAAATAGTGGGTAGTTCATGACTACAGAACCGTTTACTCAGTGTTTATTCATACTCCTCTCTAAAACCATTCTCTCTTCCTGCTAAGGAAACTCTTAAGGGCTCAGGGGTCCTGGCAGAGCAGAGGAGAAGATCCCTAAAGCAGATCACGCTCTCCCCTGTAAAGCGTGCATCAATGACGTGGCGCTCACTGGAGTAGTGCCAGTTACGCTCTGTGGCTTTCCCTGCCAGAATGTAATGACATGCAAACCATGCCACAGCTGTGGTGCACTGGGATGTGTCTCTAATTTCACTCGGAATTTCCTTTTTGCTCTCACAATAGCATTCCTTTGGTGGTACCTGGACTTTCTGTAGGAATCCAGATCGTCAGGTTTGAACACCATCAATCTAGCTGTCAGCAGACTGCAAATATCACAGTTCATCCAAGGCTTCTGATTTGGGATGACTCACTGAATTCTCGGAGACTCACAGTTATCCGTGCAGGTCTTGATGAAGTCACTGATGATTGTGGCATATTCATTCAGATCTGAAGTTGAATGCATAAATATTCTACAGTCCAGTGATTCAAAGCAGTCTTGTAAATAAATGCTCCTCTGCCTCCCTTTGCCATACCTTCATGATCCTCTCCGCTTGGTATCACAGTCCTCAATCTCTGCCCATGTATCGGGGAAGTACAACCACATTGTCAGACTTGCCAAAACACTGAAATTACCAGCAAAGACAGAAGTTATTCCCCATCCCACCTTATCTTGTGGGAATATATTTTGAAGTATATCAAGGAATGTGACTCAACATTTAGTTCAAGAGCCTGATGATTGAGAGGTAATGACTGTTTCTGAGCCTGGTGATGTGAGTCCTGAGGCTCCTGTACCTTCTTCGCAATGGCAGCAGTGAGAAAAGAGCATGAACTGTGTGATGGAGGTTCCTGATAATAGATGCTGTTTTCCATCAAAAACACTTTGTGTAGATATGCTCAAGAGTGGGAGAGTTTTACCCATGATAGACTGGGCCACATTCACTACTTTTTGTAAGATTTTCCATTCATGGGCATTGGTGTTCCCGGACCAGACTGTGATGCAGCCAGTCAATATACTCTCCACCACACATCTACAGAAGTTTGTCAGAGTTTTGTATGTTATGATGAATCTTCAAAACTCCTAAG
The DNA here is from genome assembly GCF_963921235.1 of Mobula hypostoma. Classification (NCBI taxonomy): domain Eukaryota; kingdom Metazoa; phylum Chordata; class Chondrichthyes; order Myliobatiformes; family Myliobatidae; genus Mobula; species Mobula hypostoma. Next base: position 83,041,229 of record NC_086106.1, read on the forward strand.
GAAGTTGAAGCACTGCCATGCTTTCTTCATCATTGCCCTTAAGTGCTGGGCCTAGGACAAGTCTTACAAATGATAACTATGAAGAATTTAAAATTGGTGACCCCATCCACCTCTCATCCTCTGATAAGGACTGGCTTACAGATCTCTGGTTTCTGCCTCCTGAAGTCGATAATCAATTCCTTGGTCTTGCTGACATTGAGTAAGAGGTTGTTGTTAAAATCACAAGTCAGGAGATGGATGCAAGAAAATTTCCAAATCAGTGAATATCCCTTGGAGTACAGTTAAGTTCATCATCAACAAATGGAAAGAATATGGCACAGCTGAAAATATACCTGGAGCGGGCCATCCTCAAAAACTGAGTGATTGTGCAAGAGGGGGACTAGTGAGGGAGGCCACCAAGAGACCTATGAAACTGCAGGAGTTACAAGCTTCAGTGGCTGAGATGGGAGAGACTGCACATACGTACAAGAACTGTTGCCCAGGTGCTTCACCAGTCACAGCTTTACGGGAGAGTGGCAAAGAGAAAGCCACTGTTGGAAAGAAACTCAAATGAAATCTTAGCTTGTGTTTGCCAGAAAGCATGTGGGAGACTCTAAAGTCAGTTGGAAGAAGGTTCTATGGTCTGATGAAATCAAAATTGAGCTTTTCAACCATCAGACTGAACGCTATGTTTGACATAAGCGAAACACTGCACATCCTGAAAAATACACCAACCCCACTCTGAAGCACGATGATGGCTGCATCATGCTGGGAGGATGCTTCACTGCAGCAGGCCCTGGAAGGGTTGTGGGCATAGAGGGTAAAATGAATGCAGCAACTTTCAGGGAAATCCTGGAGGGAAACCTGATGCAGTCTCCAAGAGAACTACGACTTGGGAGATTTGTTTACCAGCAAGACAACGACCCCAAGCATAAATCTAAAGCCACACAGGAATGGCTTTAAAACAACAAAGTTAATGTCCTAGAGTGGCCAAGTCAGAGTTCAGACCTCAATCCAATTGAGAATTTGTGGCTGGAGTTGGAAAGGGCTGTTCACTCACAATCTCCATGCAATCCAGCAGAGCTTGAGCAGTTTTGTAAAGAATAATACAGAAAAATTGCAGTATCCAGATGTGCAAAGCAGGTAGAGACCTACGCTCATCGGCTCAAGGTTGTAATTGCTGCCAAAGGCATACCTATTAAATACTGACTTGAAGTGGTGAGTAATTACGCAATCAGTTATTTTATGTTTAATAATTGTAATAAATATAGACCAACTTGCAGAATTATTTATCACTTTCAAATGAAAGACACGTTTTCTGTTGATCAGTGTCAAATTAAATCCATTGTGATTCTATGGTGTAAAACAATTAAACGTCAAAACTTCTGGGTGTTGAATACTTTTTATAGGGAATTTTATATATGAACAGGACAAAACTGACCAGTTAGCTTGTTGCAAATGTTAACATAACATACATAATAAGGCTAAAGGAATATTCCTAAAGCAAATTCCACAGATTTACCACCCTCTGCCTAAAGTAATTTCTCCACATGTCAGTTCTAAAAGGATATCATTCAATCCTGAAGTCATGCCCTCTTGTCCTAGAATCCCCTACCGTGGGAAATAACCTTGCCATATCATCCTCCACAACTTCCGCCATCTCCAAAATGATCCAACCGCCATACATATCTCTATATCCTACCCTCTCCCCATCTTCCACAGGGATTGTTCTCTCTGTGATTCCCTTCTCCATTCATCGCTCCACACTAATATCCCTCGCGAAAATTATCTCTGCAAGTGGCCGAGTGCTAAACTTGCCCATTCACCTACTTCTTCACCTCCATTCAGGGCCCCAAACAGTCCTTCCAGGTGAAGAACACTTCACCAGCAAATCTGCTGGGGTCATCTATTGTGTCTGGTGCTCCCGATCTGGGCTCTACTTCACTGATGATACCCATCAGAAATCGGGAGACCGCTTCGTTGAGCACCTCAGCTCCATCTGCCAAAAGTGGAACTTCCTGGTAGCTGAACGTTTTAATTCTGATTCCCGTTCCTGTTCTGACATGGTGGATTATGGCCATCTATTCTGTTGAGATGAAGCCACTGTCAGCGTGGATGTGCAGGAGAAACAGATTATACTCCGTCTGGATAGCCTCCTACCTGATGGCATGAATATCAATTTCTCCTTCCGTTAAAAAAAATGTTTTCTGTCCCCAATTCCCTCTTCTTTTATTCCCCTCTCTGGCCTCTTACCTCTTCTCACCTGCTTATCACCGCCCTCGGGTCCCCGCTTCCTTCCCTTTCTCGTATCTTCCACTCTTCATTCCAATCAGATTCCTTCCTGCCCAGCCCTATACCTTTCCTGCCCACCTGGCTTCACCTACCTCCTTCCAGCTATCCTCCTTCCCCTCCCCTGTCTTTTTATTCTGGTGTCCTCCCCTTTCCTTTCCAGTCCTGACTCTCTGACGGTGGTGTCTGAAAAGAGGATGCTGTCCAAGTTGCATGCCATCTTGGGCAATGTCTCCCATCCACTACATAATGTACTGGGTGGGCACAGGAGTACATTCAGTCAGAGACTCATTCCACCGAGATGCAGCACTGAGCATCATAGGAAGTCATTCCTGCCTGTGGCCATCAAACTTTACAACTCCTCCCTTCGAGGGTCAGACACCCTGAGTCAATAGACTGGTCCTGGACTTATTTCCTGGAATAATTTACATATTACTATTTAACTATTTATGGTTTTATTACTATTTATTATTCATGGTTCAACTGTAACGAAAACCAATTTCCCCCAGGATCAATGAAGTATGACTACGACTATGACTATGACTAAGAAGGATCTCGGCCTAAAACGTCGACTGTTTATTCATTTCCACCGATGACAAGCTCTAGCACAATGATGGGAGAGGATAAAGTCAGACAAGGTGAATTAAATATAAGGAATTACTCTTTGTGTCAGGGAAGTGTGGGTCCTTGTATGATTACATTATAAGAGAAGGTCATTAGAGAACTTGTCCACTATTTGAGATTTGGAGAGGTATCTGAACCCAACAGGTTGTGCATGTTCTTTTGAAGATTAACTATAAGGCATGGGTTAGCTCAAACAGATGAATGGCAACATGCCGGGATGCAGGCATGAGTATTCCAAACACGAGAAGTTCTGCAAATGCTGGAAATTCATACAACACACACAAAATGATGGTGGGATGCAGCAGGCTAGGCAGCATATATAGGAAGATGTACACTCAATGTTTCAGGTCTAGACCCTTCGTCCTTAAACCGTAGGGCTGTGTTGCTCTGCTTGGTATTACAGACAGCCTGGGATAGAACACCATTAAGGTATGGTAAATACAAGAGATTCTGCAGATGCTTGAAACCTTGAATAACTCACACAAATTGCTGGAGGAAATCAGCAAGTCAGCCAGAATCGATGTCAATATTTCAGCCCCAGAACACTGATCAGAGACAGTGGGTATGAAGGACGTAAAATATCCAAAAGATTGGTTGCTGATGGAGGTGACCTTTGCCAAAATCAGAACTGCTGTTTCAGGTTGAAGATCCTTCATCAAGACCTAGAGATGTAGGTACGATGCACGCAGCTCTACCTAAATTGTCCATTTGCTGGGACATGGCAATTCAAGTCAGTTTCTCTAACACAGACCACAGGTGTTTATTCTTTATCCAGATTCTCCATGCTTCTCTTTGCATTGACTGCCATAGGTATCAACTGACCACGTGTGGCTGATGGGCTCCCGGACAGCTGCAGAGGACCTGATTACTCATTTGCTCCTCATCAATCAAGGCCTCCGCTCTCTCTCTCTCCTTCTCTTATATATGCTCTCCAGGTCAAAATGACTACCAGAATAAATGCCAGTGTCTGCAGGAGGCATAATGCACCTTCCCTTCAGGCTAACTTTTGTAGTGTTGGTGAGCATTAATGATAACTGCGATGAGCAAGCCATGAGAACAACAAACATGGTCGCTAGCATAGAATGGACCTCTCAATCTTGTTATTTTATGCCCACTTTGCAAATTAAGTAATAAGTATATTGGTTAACACACACAACTGCTGGAGGAACTCAGCAGGCCAGGCAGCATCTCTGGAAAAGTGTACAGTCAACATTTTGGGCTGAGACACTTCAGCAGGACTGGAGAACAAAAGATGGTGAGCTGATTTAAAAGGTGGGGGGAGGAGAGGAAGAAAGACAAGGTGAAAGCTGAAACCACGAGGGGAAGGGATGATATAAAGAGCTGCGAAGTTGATTGTTGAAAGAGATACAGGGCTGGAGCAGGGGGAATCTAGATGGAGAGAACAGAAGGTCATGGAAGAAAGAAAAGGGGGGAGGAGCACCAAAGGGGGGCAATGGGTAGGCAAGGAGATAAGGCGAGAGGGAAAATGGGGATGGGGACTGGTGAAGGGTGGATGGAGGTGGGCAAGGCATTACCAGAAATTCGAGAAATCCATGTTCATGCCTTCAGGTTGAAGGCTAACCAGTTGGAATATAAGGTCTTGTCCTCCAGTCTGAGTGTGGCCTCATTGCCACAGTAGAGGAGGCCATGGATTGACATATCAGAATGGCAATGGGGTGGAATTCAAATGGGTGGCCACTGCTTCTTCTGGCAGACAGAGAATAGGTGCTCAATGAAACAGTCTCCCAATCTACGTTGGGTCTCATCGACACACAGGAGGCCACACTGTATATTGATTTTAGGACATCCAAATCTTGAGGAAGTTCTAAAAGGATAGAACAAGTAAACTGTGCCTTGAAAAGAGCAATTGCTTGCTTTCACAGGTAATTGGCAATGATCTAATGAGAAAGGTGGACGAGTGGAAGAAACTACACCATCAGAAATATTTATGACAAACAATAAATTGCTATCAAGTTTAAAACGTACGATAAGATCATGCTTACACTTCGCGATCAATTTGCTAAGTGAGGGATTTATCAGGAATACCAATCAAGTAAGATGTCTGAGCACTGATCTGGCTCCCTGGTTATACTTACAGTAACTATATACAATGCAATAACATCAAAATACATAGCAGGAAATGCAGGCTTCTGGCATTGCTTGGGGATATATTGTAGGGTGGTAATTGGTTGCTCAGTGTGGAAGAATGAACAAGGAAGTCAGAATATAAATGGTGCCTTTGAACTGCTGAAATATGTGACTTAGGGGCAGAAAGGAATGTGGTATGTTGCCATGTATTCAGTGGTGGAACCTTGTTTGATTTCTTGGAAATTGCACCCAAGCAGCTGTACGGTTTGTATTACCAAACCGTTCACTTCTTCCCTCTCACCATACTGGGACACTAACAATCTTTCCAAGTGAAGCATGATTCTCTTGCATTTTCTTGCAAAAGAGTTTAATTAATGCAATATTCACAATGAAGTCTTTTTTTAAAATGGCTGACTGCTTTGTGGAATGCCCGTGTTTAGTCCATAATGGTGGTCTGAGCTTTCTGCGACCTGGTACTTTAATCCTCCATCAGATTATCACTCTGACCTAGCAACCCATGATCTCTTCCACTGTTATACAGGAGCCCTGTGCAGACAGGAGGATAGGCATCTTATCTTCTGTCTGGGTATATTCTACCGCCGCCTTGTATGATGTATGTCAGTGATTTGGACTATGGGATTAATGGATTTGCGTCTAAATTTACTGATGATACAAAGATAGATGGAGGAGTGGGTAGTGTTGAGGAAACAGAGAGCCTGCGGGGAAACATAGATAGTTTAGGGGAATGGGCAAAGAAGCGGCAAATGAAATACAATGTTGGAAAGGGTATGGTCATGCACTTTGGTGGAAGAAATAAATGGGCAGACTATTATGTAGATGGGGAGAGAATTCAAAATGCAGAGATGCAATGGGACTTGGGAGCCCTTGTGCAGGATACCCTAAAGGTTAACCTCCAGGTTGAGTCAGTGGCGAAGAAGGTGAATGCAATGTTGGCATTCATTTCTGGAGGTATAGAATATAAGGGCAGAGATCTGATGTTGAGGCTCTCTAAGGCACTCGTGAGACCACACTTGGAGTATTGTGTGCAGTTTTGGGCTCCATATTTTCGAAAGGATATACTGACATTGGACAAGGTTCAGAGACGATTCACGAGAATGATTCCAGGAATGAAATGGTTACCGTACGAGGAATGTCTGGCAGCCGTTGGGCTGTATTCCCCGGAGTTCAGGAGAATGAGGGGGGATCTCATAGATATATTCCGAATGTTAAAAGGCCTGAACAGATTAGATATGGCAAAATTATTTCCCCTGGTAGGGGATTCTAGGACAAGAGGTCACGACTTCAGGATTAAAGGAAGTTCATTTAGAATGGAGATGAGGAGAAATTACTTTAATCAGAGAGTGGTAAATCTGTGGAATTTGTTGCCACGAGCATCTGTGGAAGCCAAGTCACTGGGTGCGTTTAAGGCAGAGATAGACAGGTTCCTGATTAGCCAGGACGTCAAAGGGTATGGGGTGAAAGCAGGGGAGTGGGGATGGCTGGAAGAATTGGATCAGCGCATGATTGAATGGTGGAGCAGACTCAATGGGTCAAATAGCCTACTTCTGCTCATATATCTTATGGTCTTATGGTCTTACTTTTGCCAACATCCAATAACTTTGTTTCTATCAGAACCAGCATTGATGTTGTGACTCTGACTCAGGCAGATGTAACATTTCTGTTCAGAATCAGAATCAGGTTTATCATCACTGGCATGTGACGTGAAATGTGTTAACCTAGCAGCAGCTGTTCAATGCAATACATAATCTAGCAGAGGGAAAAAATAATAATAATATTAATAAATAAACAAGTAAATCAATTACGTATATCGAATAGATTTTAAAAAACGTGCAAGAACAGAAATACTGTATATTAAAAAAGAGAGATAGTGTCCAAAGATTCAATGTCAATTTAGGACATTTATCAAAACTGGGAAAGATAGAAAAAGTTTAAATTGGAGAGAAAGTGGAAGGAGAGAGGAATAGAACAAATTGAATTGAATTAAGTTGACTTTATTTCTTACATCCTTCCCTTAATTGCAGGACTCCCTTAATAGCCTAATAGAGATACCCGCATGGTGTGTTGCCTCCTAGGTACCAGGGTACGGGATGTCTCGGATCGGGTCCAGAATATTCTGAAGGGAGAGGGCGAGCAGCCAGCTGTCTTGGTACATGTTGGTACCAATGACATAGATAGGAGAAGGGAGGAGGTCCTGAAGAGATATTTCCGGGAGTTAGGAAGAAAGCTGAGAAGCAGGACCTCCAGGGTAGTAATCTCGGGATTGCTACCCGTGCCATGTGCTAGCGAGGGTAAGAATAGTAGGATCAGGCAGGTGAATGCGTGGCTGAGAGACTGGTGCAGGGGCCAGGGCTTCAGATTCTTGGATCATTGGGATCTCTTCTGGGGGAAGTGTGACCTGTTCAAAATGGCCGGGTTACACCTGAACCCGAAGGGGACCAATATCCTGGCGGGAAAGTTTAATAGAGCTGTTAGGGAGGGTTTAAACTAATTTGGCAGGGCGATGGGAACCAGAATGATAGAGCAGAGGAAGGGGAAAACAGAAATAAATCTAAGATAGTGAGCAGTAAAGATGTCAGGAAATACAGGCAGGTGATGCGGCAAATTTGCAGCCATTGGGATGAGTTGCAGTGCAATAAAGTTGCAGTGAAATCAAAGCAAAAACTACCAAATACTGGTCTTAAGGTGTTATACTTAAATGCATGCAGCATAAGGAATAAGGTGGATGATCTTGTCAGACAGCTACAGATTGGCAGGTATGATATTATGGCCATCACTGAGACGTGGCTAGAGGATGCATGTCTCTGGAAGCTGAACATCCAAGGATACACACTGTGTCAGAAGGATAGGCAGGTAGGCAGAGGGGGTGGCGTGGCTTTATTGGTAAGAAATGATATTCAATCATTAGAAAGAGGTGACATAGGATCGGAAGGTGCAGAATCTTTATGGGTTGAGCTAAGAAATCGCAGGGGTAAAAGGACCCTGATGGCAGTTATATACAGGCCTCCTAACAGCTGCAGTGATGTGGACTACAAATTACAACAGGAAATAGAAAAGGCTTGTCAGAAGGGCAGTGTTATGATAATTGTGGGGGACTTTAACATGCGAGTGGGTTGGGAAAATCAGGTCGGCACTGGATCTCAAGAGCGGGAATTTGTAGAATGAATACTGGATACTCAAGGGTGGTAGGGAGGAGAAATGTGCGCAGTCACAATTACGACAGAGAAAGTACTCAGGAAGCTGAATAGTCCAAGGTTAGATAAATCTCCCGGACCAGATGGAATGCACCCTCGTGTTCTGAAGGAAGTAGCTGTGGAGGTTGCGGAGGCAATAGCAATGATCTTTCAAAAGTCGATAGATCCTGGCATAGTTCCAGAGGACTGGAAGATTGCAAATGTCACTCCGCGATTTAAGAAGGGGGCAAGGAAGCAAAAAGGAAATTATAGACCTGTTAGCTTGACATCAGTGGTTGGGAAGTTGTTGGAGTCGATTGTCAAGGATGAGGTTACGGAGTACCTGGAGGCATATGACAAGATAGGCAGAACTCAACATGGTTTCCTTAAAGGAAAATCCTGCCTGACAAGCCTATTACAATTTTTTGAGGAAATTACAAGTAGGCTAGACAAGGGAGATGCAGTGGATATTGTATATTTGGATTTTCAGAAGGCCTTTGACAAGGTGCCACACATGAGGCTACTTTACAAGAGCCCATGGAATTATGGGAAAGTTACATATGTGATAGAGCATTGGCTGATTGGCAGGGAAACAGAGAGTGGGAATAAAGGGATCCTATTCTGGTTGGCTGCCGGTTACTAGTGGTGTTTCAGGGGTCCGTGTTGGGGCCGCTTCTTTTTACGTTGTACATCAACGATTTCGATCATGGAATAGATGGCTTTGTGGCTAAGTTTGCTGATGATACAAAGATATGTGGAGGGGCCAGTAGTACTGAGGAAACAGAGAGTCTGCAGAGAGATTTGGTTAGATTGGAAGAGTGGGCAAAGAAGTGGCAAATGAAATAAAATGTTGGAAAGTGTATGGTTACGCACTTTGGCAGAAGAAATAAATGGGCAGACTATTATTTAAGTGGGGAAAGAATTCAAAGTTCTGAGATGCAATGGGACTTGGGAGTCCTCGTACAGGATACCCTTAAGGTTAACCTCCGGGTTGAGTCGGTGGTGAAGAAGGCCAATGCAATGTTGACATTCATTTCTAGAGGAATGGAGTATAGGAGCAGGGATGTGATGTTGAGGCTCTATAAGGCGCTGGTAAGACCTCGCTTGGAGTACTGTGGGCAGTTTTGGTCTCCTTATTTAAGAAAGGATGTGCTGACGTTGGAGAGAGTACAGAGAAGATTCACTGGAACGATTCTGGGAATGAGAGGGTTAAGATATGAGGAACGTTTGTCCGCTCTTGGACTGTATTCCTTGGAGTTTAGAAGAATGAGGGGAGACCTTATAGAAACATTTCGAATGTTGAAAGGCATGGACAGAGTGGATGTGGCAAAGTTGTTTCCCATGATGGGGGAGTCTAGTATGAGAGGGCATGACTTAAGGATTGAAGAGTGCCCATTCAGAACAGAGATGCGAAGAAATTTTTTTAGCTAGAGGGTGGTGAATCTATGGAATTTTTTGCCATGGGCGGCAGTGGAGGCCAAGTCATTGGGTGTATTTAAGGCAGAGATTGATAGGTATCTGAGTCACCAGAGCATCAAAGGTTATGGTGAGAAGCGGGGGAGTGGGACTAAATGGGAGAATGGATCAGCTTATGATAAAATGGCAGAGCAAACTCGATGGGCCGAATGGCCGACTTCTGCTCCTTTGTCTTATGGTCTTATGGTCTTATGGACTCTGCTGAGAGTGGTGCAGACAGCCTGGCACATCTGTAGTTGTGAACTTTCCATGATTCAGGATAGTTACAAGAACAGCTGTGTAAAAAGGGCCCATAGGATCACTGAGGACCCAAGCCATCCCAACCACAATCTATTCCAGCTGCAACCATCTGGGAAGCGGTACCGCAGCGTAAAAGCCAGGATCAACAGGCTTCATAACAGCTTCTTCCACTAGGCCATCAGACTGATTAACTCACGCTGATTTGAGTGTACTCTTTCTTTTCAAATCTTTTTATTGTTTGTTACGTACCCCGTAACTGGGTTGCCAAACCAGCAGAAATGGATCACTCAGTTGGAGTCTGGAGTACTAGAACTAAGAAAGTTTTATTAAAGAAACAAGCAACACAGTAATCGAAAGGATAATAAATGCAACAGTTCAGCAATGATAAACACACATGTGCACAGAATTAAGATAACAGCATCAATCAAGCTCTATCGTTGTCTAGGAGTAAATGACCAAATTTCAAAGTGACACAACAGTTCAGTCCAAAGTAGTTCAGTTCGCAGTAATCGTTGCCATGGTGATAGACAACGTGGGGAGAGAAAGAGAGAGAACGGGAACAACTGATCATTCAGACACGGCTTCACTCACAGACCGGCGATATGGCTCACAAGCAGCTTTTGGGCAGGTCCTTGGTGATGTCACCTGAGGTCACCGACTGTGACCCCTCCTCCAGATGCGGTCGATCCTCTGCAGTGAACCCGGCACCCAGGCAAGGGCGGACACACAGCGGGCTCCCGCTGATCGTACCTTTCTACCCTGGGCGTTGTCCGGTACTTCCCACCGACTCGTGAGAGGCGCACCGCTTCCAGGGTCTCGTTACCTCGGGTGTCGTGTGTGTCCTGCCTTAGCGAACCTGTCCCTTTTTATCCCCCTGCTGGGGTATCGCCTGTCCATCACTTCAAACAGTTCAGGGTTCAAAGGGGGAGCCGCTCCAGACTGCTCTCTACACATCTCCAGGTGCTGTTTCATTGTGTCCCTTATCTCTCTCTTGAAGACAGGTGGCAGACCAACTGCTGATCACACAGGACAGCTAACATCTTATCTATGTGTATTCGTCACATGTTATATGCTACAGGAAAAATAACAAGAGTACATTGAAGTAACGACAGTTACAATGTCTCAAAAAAGACATTATCTTAAAGATTGAAAGAAAATTTTGCAATAACAAAAAAATCCTACTAAGCAGAAAAGTGAGGGGAAAAAAAAGAACCTATTAGGTGTACAACCCCGGAGTCATGCGTCATACAAAAATCTTCTAAAAATAAACATCAAACCGCCAGCAAGAAAAGAATTTACAATTAGATCGTGGAAAAATTATATCAATTAACTCAAATGATAATAACGAGCAAATGAGCCCCATCTTTTCTCAAAATCAAATAATGGCTCAAAGATTCAACTTCTAATTTTACAATTTTACAATTAAAATTTTACAATTAAAATTTACAATTACAATTACAATTAAAATTTTACAATTAAAATTTACAATTAGATCGTGGAAAAATTATATCAATTAACTCAAATGATAATAACGAGCAAATGAGCCCCATCTTTTCTCAAAGTCAAATAATGGTTCAAAGGTTCAACTTCTAATTTTCTTCAAACTAAGACATAGCATCACTTGAGAGAACCATTGTGACAAAGTGGAAGCTGATGTTTCCTTCCACTTCAACAAAATGGCCCTCCTAGCTATCAATGTAACAAATGCAATAACATGTTGGTCAGACACAGAAATACCATGAATATTTTGAGGAATTATTCCAAAAAGCACAGTTAATTTATTAGGTTGTAAATTAATTTTATGTGCTTTAGAAATTGTTGAAAAAACCGACTTCCAGAACTGTTCCAATATAGAACAAGACCAAAACATATGTACCAATGTAGCTATCTCAGTTTTACATCTATCACAATGACTATCAACATTAGAAAAGATTTTAGAAAGTCCCTCCTTTGTCAAATGATAACGATGTACAATTTTAAATTGAATCAATGAATGGCTAGCACAAATTGAAGAAGAGTTAACCAACTTCAAAATCCGCATCCAATCCTCAGTCATAAATTAAGTTCCTTTTCCCAATCCTGTTTAATCTTAGATAAAGGACGCTTATCCCATTGTAATAATAAATTATAAATCCTTCCAATAGAACCCTTAATCAAAGGATTCATACTCATAATAGTATCTAACAGGTCAGCCTCCAATAGGTAAGGAAAATTACTCAAATATTTTTGTAAAAAATGTCTAACTTGAAGGCATTGCAGGAAGTATGAGCATGAAAGAGAATATTTATCAGTTAATTGTTCAAAAGACATCAATCTATCTTCTTTAAATAAATCCAAAAAAGAATTAATACCTTTATTTTTCCAAAGTAAAAAAATTGGATCACTCAAAGAAGGCTTAAAAAGTAATTTCGGTAAATTAAACTACAAATTTTAAATTTTTTAAGATTAAAAAAATTGCGGAACTGGAGCCAAATTTGTAAAGAATACTTAATCACAGGATATAGGTTTAAATTAACAACTTCAACTAATTGCATAGGTAAAGGAGCTCCCAATAACGAGGTTAAATAAAACTGTTTTACAACTTTCAGTTCCAGGTCTACCCAAATTGGCCGATCACTCTTATCAATGCAGTATAACCAAAAAGACATATATCGCACATTAACAGCCCAATAATACATTCTTAGATTAGGCAAAGCAAGACCTCCATCCTTTTTCAATTTTTGTAAGTGACATTTACTAATTCTTGGTCTTTTATTATTCCAAATAAAAGATAAAATAATAGAATCAATCCGATCAAAAAACTTCCTAGTCAAGAGAACAGGAATATTCTGAAATAAACATAAAAATTTCAGTAAAATCATCATTTTAACTATATGAATACGACCAACAAGTGAAAATGTAAGTGGACTCCATCTACTAAATAAATACATCATAAAGGATTTGAGTGTACTCTATTGCATTGACTGTTCTATTTATTATAAATGATTATAAATTACTATGATTGCGTATTGCACATTTAGATGGAGACGTAACGTAAAGATTTTTACTCGGTAGGTACAGTTCCCATACCAAGCAGTGATGCAGCCTGTCAGGATGCTCTCAATTGTGGCCCCATAGAAAGTTCTAAGGATTTGGGGGCCCATACCAAACTTCCTCAACTGTCTGAGGTGAAAGAGGTGCTGTTGTGCCTTTTTCACCACACAGCTGGTGTGTACAGACCACGTGAGGTCCTCGGTGATGTGGATGCTGAGGAACTTAAAGCTGTTTACCCTCTCAACCCCAGATCCATTGATGTCAATAGGGGTTAGACTGTCTCCATTCCTCCTGTAATCCACAACCAGCTCCTTTGTTTTTGTGACCTTGAGGGAGAGGTTGTTTTCTTGACACCACTTTGTCAGAGAGATGACCTCTTCCCTGTAGGCCACCTCGTTATTGTTTGAGCTAAGGTCAATCAATGTAGTGTTGTCGGCAAATTTAATTAGCAGATTAGAGCTGTGGGTGGCGACACAGTCATGGGTATACAGGGAGTAAAGGAGGGGACTTAGTACACAGGCCTGAGGGGCTCCTGTATTGACAGTCAAAGAATAAAATATCTTTGATAGGCTGGGGCCACAGTTGCTGTGGAGAGAGGTTGTTAAAGGTGACAAAGTGTAAATATGGCATGCTTATGAGGAAGGAATAAAAACTTGACAAATACCACAGTCCGAACTGAGCTGAATGAGTGACATCAGTGCTGACTGTGCTCAGTTCTGGTCGCCTCACTACAGGAAGGATGTGGAAGCCATAGAAAGGGCGCAGAGGAGAGTTACAAGGATGTTGCCTGGATTGGGGAGCATGCCTTATGAAAACAGGTTGAGTGAACTCGGCCTTTTCTCCTTGGAGCAACGGTGGAAGAGAGGTGTATAAGATGATGAGAGGCATTGATCGTGTGAATAGTCAGAGGCTTTTTCCCAGGGCTGAAATGGTTGCCACAAGAGGACACAGGTTTAAGTTGCTGGGGGGTATGTACAGAGGAGATGTCAGGGGTAAGTTTTTTTACTCAGAGAGTGGTGGGTGCTGCCGGCAACGGTGGTGGAGGCGGATGCGATAGGGTCTTTTAAGAGACTTTTGGATAGATATATGGATCTTAGAAAAATAGAGGGCTATGGGTAAGCCTAGTGATTTCTAAGGTAGGAACATGTTCAGCACAACTTTAAGGGCCAAAGGGCCTGTATTGTGCTGTAGGTTTTCTATGTCTCTAAATTCAAACCTTGGTTGCACTGGAATTCCCCAGTATTATACTGGGAATCTGACTTTGTGAACCATGCAGCCCCAACCTGGAGCAGGGAAAAAAAAAATCCTCATTAGTTCCTTGCGTTTTACATTTTGAATAAACTGACTTCATGTTGGTTTATATTCCGTTACCTCTTTAAGTGAGACATTAAATTTTTCTCAAAACCTCTCATGTTTTGGCAGGTTGTCCCAGACTTGAATCCTGTTAACGGCTGTCTGGCTGGGAGCTCTGTGACCTCCAGTTGAACTCAAGTCACTGCCACTAAAAGCCATCCAACTTCAGTTCCAGGAAGGCCAACATGGTTGACTCACACAGTTGTCCCAGGCATTAGTATTGGTGAGGGAAGAATAGCAGGCTGTGTGTTTTGGTAACAGGCTGATGTAAGACTTTGAAGGATCACTAATATTAACTCAAATTGTCCAGCACTGATAAAAGCAACACTTTCACATCTTAAAGGGGAGCAGCCAATTTCTGCCAACCATTACTAGAAGATATTCCAAAGCTGTGGACATTTTGGAGCAAGTCATACTATGATATGAAGAAGCATAGGCACTTATATTCTCATATTCTCTTATTGTTCTGGTTGCCTTCAGTGACAAGGTGGAGAGAAGGGCCAAGATCCTTAATGTCTATAAGTTAGAAAAACATGTCTGGAGGTGACCAGTGAAATCAACGTCATCTCTCATGGAGCTGGTTGTTTTCTGGAAGTGAATTACTATCACATATTTGGCCAAAGCCTCAGCATTTACATTATTAGCATCACACACCACTCCATATTAAACCCAAGTCATTCTGCTACACTACCTGTTGATCGTGGTTTATACCTAGTATTCATATGATTCACAACACCCTCATCTGTCTAATTCTTCTTCTTGTAATGATATAATCCTCATGTCACACAATACATATATCCCAAATTATTGTCTTTTTAGGCACATCAACTGTATAATTGCAACTTATTCACAAGCATATTTTTTGTGTGGACAAGACGATACTCCTGGCATCAGATTGCATTTGATTGACCTTGGCGTCAAGGAGCACAAATCCAACAAAAGAACATTGAACTACCTACCTTGGTATTCATTAGCATTGCTATTATCAAGTCCCTTACCATCAACATCCTGGTAGTCAACTTTGACCATAAACTCCACTGGACCAGCCATATAAAGACAATGACCAGAGCTGAGTATCCTGTGATGAATCACTACAAAATTTTACCGACATCTACTAGACACAAGTCAGGAGCATGAGGGAATATTTTCCACTTGCCCAGACATCTTCAGCTCCAACAGTTCTCAACACAATCCAGGCCAAAACAGTCTGCTTGATTGACATCCTATCAACCACCATCAATATTCATTCTGTCCACAACTTTGCACTGTGGTTATAAGATTTGCCATCAACAAAATTTACCACAGTTATCCACCTGGATTACTGCAATAGCTCCTCTTACACCCAAATTATTGATCACAGGCTGGGGGTTCATGAGAAGATCACCAAATGGATGTTTCCCTTCACACCATGTGGATTTGAAAATATTTTTCATTATCACTGGGTCTAAATTTTAGAACTTACTGCCCAGCAATGCGGGAGCATCTCCACGAGAAGGACTGGGGTGGCTTTAGAAGCAGATACAGCACATGAGCCAGTTTCTGAATGGATGACGTTACATGCTAAGAGTTTAATGGGTCAACATTTGGAAAATTGCTAAGGTCAAACTGCAGTCCCTGCTGGTAGACTGCATGCAGTAGCAAGGAACATGGAGGTGACTGGCATCAACTTTCCTTGCGGATTTGCCCAGATGTACTCTATTTTTTCCAGCGTTTACCTGATGGACTGCTCTGCTAGCATATACACTTCCAAGTACTGTGCAGTGGTCCATGCCCCAGCTTCCAATGTAGAATAAACGGATGTTGCTCTAGGCACTGCATTGGGAGCTCATCAATCTTCATTTCTTCCCATCATGGCTGTGGCTTTTCACAGTAGGTTGCAGACTGACACAGATAATCAACAGATTACTGTCTTACGGAGGTATAGCCAGTAGAAGATATTCAGCTCATATCTGCTGCCCTGTCTCAGGATGGAAGCATTTGTAATACCAGTAAAGCTGCACTTCCCACAATGCAGTTAACATGCAATTCCTTCCTGAACTTCTTGTTGAAAATTGTTCTCTGAAAACCCTGCTAAGATAGTACTTACTAACCCAACCCCTCTCTTCCGTCTGCCTCCTCTCCTCCTCTTCTGTATGCACCTTAGTGCTTATCTAAGGGAAATACCTACCACTGCCCCATTCCTGGGAGCAATTGTGCATGACTCTCAACACCATAACAAAGTCCATCAGCATTTGGCATGTTAGTCTCAGTAGACTTAAGAAAATTCAAAGAATACCAAAAAAAAACATGGAACCTGTGGAGAACTGCAATGGCAGTCAGAGAAAATCTATTAGCACCTCTCTTACAAATAAATGATAATCGTTTTAAACAGCACTTGATGGAGAGGGAGGCAGGTTCACCTGTGCAGGGTTAAGGTAGAGGTTAGCTGGCTTTTAGTTATAGACTTGCAGAGTCTGCAGTATACAGCAGATATAGGCCCTTCAGCCCATTACATCCATGCCAACCATGGTATCCACTGATCCAGTCCCACTGTCACACCCCTCAATTCTGGTGCTTCTTAATGACACTATTGCATCTGCCTCAACCACTTTCTCTGGCAGCTCATTCCATATACTCACCACCTTCTACAAAAGTAGCCCCTCCAGTTTCTTTGAACCTTTCCCCTCTCATTCTAAATCTATGCCCCCTAGTCTTAAACTCTCCTAACCCGGGGAAAGGTCTGAAATGACAACAGTGGTATCAAGTTGATGATTAACTATCTGCCCGGTCTACTGTGTTTGACCAGCCATCAGCACCATTAGCTCATATTAATATATTTCTCAATAGGGCATCCAGTCACCACTGTGTTGTCACGCACCTTGGACACCTCATCACAGCTGACTGGCATACAAAATGCCTAATTTCCAGAATGTTAACTACCACTCATGATACTCAGACAGGAATGCAACTATTAGGTCCAAGGAAATTCTATCATCTTCAAAAAACAGGAAAAAGAAGCACTTAATTTATATTAGATTACCATATATATGGAAAATCACTGAATTGTTTCTTGACTCTTCCAGTCCTGATGACTTGGAATGGCTTGAAATGTTGTCTATTGGTTTCCCTCCAAAGATAAACACAGGAAAGTTTGCAGGTGCTGGAAATCCAAAGCAATACACACAAAAAGCTGGTGAAACTCAGCAGGCGAGGTAGCATCTATGGAAATGAAAAAAAAAAATCAACATTACGGGCTGAGACCCTTCTTCAGGACCAAAAAGGAGGGGGGAAGATGTCAGAGTAAAAAGGTGGGGGGAGGGAAAGAGGAGAGCTAGAAGGTGATAAGTGAAGCCAAGTGGACTGGAAAGATAGATGGCTGGAGAAGAATGAATCTAATAGGAGAGGATAGTAGACCATAGGAGAAAGGGAAGGAGGAGGGTCCCAAGAGAGGTGATAGTTAGGTGAGATGTTGGAGGCCAAAGGTAATAGAAGAAGATGGGAGAGGGGAGAAATTTACCAGAAGGAGAAATCAATATTCATGCCATCAGGTTCGAGGCTACCCAGACAGAGGATAAGGCGTTGCTCCTCCACTTTGAGGATGGCTTCATTTTGGCACAAGAGGAGGCCATGGACCAACATGATGGAACGGGAAAGAGATTGGGAATTAAAATGTTTGGCTGCTGGGAAGTTCTGCTTTTGGTGTATGGAGCTGAGGAGCTTGACAAAGTGGTCGCCCAACTTATTTTGGGTCTCACCAAAGTTGAGGAGGGAGCAACAGGCACAATAGACAGCCCCAGCAGATTCACATTGCCTCACTTGGATGGACTGTTTGGGGCCCTGAATGGAAGTGAGAGAGGTGGTGAATGGACAGGTATAACAATTAGGCTACTTGCAGGGTTAAGGACCAGGAAGGAGATTAGTGGGGGAGGACTAATGGACAAAGGAATCACAGGAAGAACAATCCCTACAGAAAGCAGAGAGAGGGGGCAGGTAAAGATATGTTCAGCATCCCTCCAAAGATGCCGCACGACCTGCTGTGTTCCTCCAGCATTTTGCCTCGAATTGTTTATTAGCTGTTTTTCTAGAATATACTTTCTTTGTTTAAATTATTTTCTTGTTTATATTAATAATATAATATATAACAAATAAATAAATAAATAATTTAAATGCCTTAAGCGCGAAGTCGTGAATATTAATTACTGATTAATAAAAGTGCTTGTTATGAAAGATCAACTGTTTCCCTATACGACTGACGAAACAAAGAGTTTTTTGTAAGTGTAATCAAAATACTACAGAGACTTTATTGCTAATGCTATTTAACCTGGAGCTTATTGAAATTTGGGGCAAAAGTATACCCCCAGACACGGGCCCCACTGCACTCTTTCGGGTTGTTATAGTACAGAGAATACGGTGGTACAAATCCAATCCAGGAAGTAGCGGCGATCTCCAGTTCTTCAGCAATCAACATGGCGCTTTTAAAAGGGCTGCTTCCTACAGCTTTGCGTTATTGTGGCGTTTATCCCCAGGTAATCTTATTTAAACATTATATGGAAAAGTATTCAAGCTGTGAAAGTCGTGAATCGAGTGGTTTCACGGAACTTTTCGTGGAGGTGCGGCGCAGCGAGGCTCCGAACACGGTGAGAGTGGTTCGGTTTGAAACCATTCTCAGTTCTGAGCCTGAGTACGGGACTGCTCTGCGCGGAGAGCGGTCTCATTCCCGGTGTGTATCGTTCTGTCGTCTCATTCGTGAAGTTCAAGGCTCTACTGAGTACCTTGGGCGATTCCAGACCACGCTCTCCAGAATCATGCTATGAAAAGCACTTGAATGGGGTTGTGCTGGTTATAACTCGGGAAAGAACTCGTCATTCCATATCCTTCTACATACAGTAGCTCACAGCCTTGAACCTTTTAACCTTGGTACCCATTGAAAAAAAAATGGAGGCCCATCGAGAATGCGTCGGCTCCCGTTCCCTGTTACTGATTCCCTCTGGCATGCCCATCACATCCACTGCCCATTTTCTTCTCACCTGTCCTCACGATGGGGTGATTAAAGCAGCACATCCGTAGGATGTGAAAGAAATACGGAGCACCGGGGGGAACCGGCGTGGTAGTAAGGAGATCATGTAAGTTGTGCGCACAGCAGCAAAGTAAGATCAAACGGGGCCTTTGAAACAGTGAGGCAGCTGCACTACCCACTGCACTCCTTCCCCATACCAAACTAAGTATATCTTCAACTTCATAGGTAGGGCAATCCTGTCCTCAACAGCACAGAGAGAAGTAAACACATACATTATGACCACGATTTTAATAACGTCTGGTGTTTGAGGCAAATAGCATTTCTCTTTTTATTTTCTCAACACCTCTAATTATTTTGGACACATCTATTGTCAACTTACATCAAAGTTGCTGGTGAACGCAGCAGGTCAAGCAGCATCTATAGGAAGAGGCGCAGTCGACGTTTCAGGCCGAGACCCTTGTGCAGGAATTCCTAATGTATGCATTAGATGCATCTCCCCCTCCCCCTCCAGCTTTCAAATCCCTTACTCACTCTTCCTTCAGTTAGTCCTGACGAAGGGTCTCGGCCTGAAACGTCGACTGTACCTCTTCCTAGAGATGCTGCCTGGCCTGCTGCGTTCACCAGCAACTTTGATGTATGTTGCTTGAATTTCCAGCATCTGCAGAATTCCTGTTGTTTTCTATTGTCAACTCTTGGTTTTCTCTATTTGTAACTAATCTACCCTGACTTTCTGTCCCCTTTTTAAGTCAATTTTTGTGTATCAAGAATGATAAGTTAGGCATGAGATGGGGATCAATTGTGAAATTCCTGATGCTCTTGCTTCAATTCTCCATAACTAAATTGAGCAAACCAGGATCAAAGGGCAGGATGCCTTATTTCTGCTTTCAATTTTCATGTATAGAGTTCTTTTTAACTACCTAATCAGCTTAAGACCCTAAGACATAGGAGTAGAATTAGGCCCTTTTATCATGTCTGATTTATTGCCCCTCTCCCCATAACCTTTGACACCCTGACTGATCAAGAAGCTATCACCCTCCACTTTAAATATACTCAATGACTTGGCCTCTACAGCCGTGTGTAGCAATAAATCCAACAGATTCATTAGCATCTGGCTAAAGAAATTCCTCCCCACCTCTGTTCTAAATGGACGTACCTCTATCCTAATGCTGTGTCTACTGGCCCTAGACACACTCAATAGGGAACATCCTCTCCATATCCACTCTATCTAGGCCATTCAATTTTGATAGCTTTCAATGATCCCCCACCTTCCCCCATTCTTTTAAACTCCAGCGAGCGCAGGGCCAGAGCCATCAAATGCTCCTCTCACATTAACCCTTTCATTCTCTGAATTATTCCTGTGAACCTCCTCCAATGCCAGCACATCTTTTCATACATAACAGGACCATGGCTGCCCACAATTCTCCAAGTGCGCTCTGACCAATACCTTATAAAGCCTCAGCATTACAACCTTGCTCTTGTATTCTGGTCCTTGCAAAATGAATGCTATTATTTCATTTGCTTTCTTTACCACCAGTTCAACCTGCATGTTAAACATTAGGAATTCCTGCACAAGGACTCTCAAGTCCCTTTGCACCAATGATTTTTGAGTTTTCTTCCCATTTAAAAAATAGTCTACACCTTTATTCCTTCTAGCAAAGTGCATGACCATACTACACTACATTCCATCCGCCACTTCTTTACCTACTCTCCCAATCTAAGTTCTGCAGTCTCTCTGCTTCTTCAACACTCTGCGCCCCTCCACCTATCTTCGTGTCGTCCACAAACTTGACCTCAAAGCCATCAATTCTGTCATCGAAACCATTCACCTAAAACGTGAAAAGAATCAGTCCCATCACCAACCCCTGCAGAACACCACTAGTCATGATAGCCAACCGGAAAAGTCCCCTTTTATTCTCACTCTTTGCCTCCTGCCAACCAGCTAGTGCTCGCTCCGTGCTAGTATCTTTCCTGTAATATCCTGGGCGCTTATCTTGTTAGGCAGCCACATGTATGGCACCTTGTCAAAGCCCTTTTGAAAATCCAGGTAAAAAATATCTACTGGCTCTCCTTTGTCTATCCTGCCTCAAAGAATTTCATCAGATTTGTTGGGCAAGATTTCCCCATAAGGAAACCATGCTGACTTTGGCCTATGTTATCATGTGCCTCCAAGTACTGAAACTTCATCCTCATTAATGTACTCCAATTTCTTCCCAGTCACTGAAATGAGGTTAACTGGCCCATAAGTTCCTTTTGGATGACTTGGTTGATGGCTAACCTCTTTTGCCACTGTGAAGATCTTCAGATGAGCGGACCTACGTGCGGAGTAAACTCAGGATTTGATAGTAGAAATTAACGGTGAGGATTAATTGGGGGAATACTACAAGGAGTCATCAAACTAGGAGCTTACTTACTCGGGATTTGAGCGCACAGAACACTAGGTCACACAGAACCTGAATCCAGGACTCAGCAATGAGCACAGGTCCAGAATAACCTCAAACAGAACACAAAACCCAGGAAACCCGTGCGGGTCAAAATCAAAAACTGATCACTTAAGAAGGAAAAGCTTAAGGAAACTGTATTCACATAATGAAAAACACGGTGACAGCTTAATGATAAAAGTGGTCATTAAGCAACTGTAATAAACTAAAAATATGACATTCAGTTGCATCAAGATGCCCCTCATTGGTCTGAATGGTTCATGACAGCCTTCCTCCCTTCGTGAAGAGTGGAGTGACATTTGCAATTTTCCAGTCTTCTGGAACCATTCCAGAATCAAGTGATTGTTGAATGACCACTACTAATGCCTCCACAATCTCCTCAGCTACATCCTTTAGAACCCTGGTGTGTAATCCATCTGGACCAGGTGACTTATCTACCTTCAGACCTTTTAATTTCCCACCAAGCACCTTCCTCTTAGTAATAGCAATGACACTCACTTTTTCTCTTGACACTCTTGAATTTCTGGCATACTGCTGGTGTCTTCCACAGTGAAGACTGTTGCAAAATACTTATTAAGTTCATCTACCATTTCTTTGTCTCCCCTTTACTTTCTCTCCAACATCATTTTCCAGCAGTCCTCTACCTACTCTTGGCTCTCTTTATTTATCTGAAAAAATGTTTGGTATCTTCCTTTATATCATTTATCTAGCTTCCATTTAGATTTCATCTATTCTTTCCTTATGCTTTTTAGTTGCCTTCTGTTGGTTTTTAAAAGCTTCCTAATCCTTACTTTCCCACCAATTGTTGCTATAATGTCTGCCAGAAAATGAAGGATCTTCCATTGGCTACCCATTTTAATACCACTTCCGATTCCCATTCCAATACAGCTATCCATGGCCTTCTCCACTGTCATGATGAGGCCACACTTAGGCTGGAGGACCAACACCTTATATTCTGTCTGGGTAGCCTCCAACCTGATGACACGGACATCGATTTCTCAAACTTATGGTAATCCCCTTTTTCCCCTCTCGCCTTATCTCTTTGCCTGCCCATCGCTTCCCTCCGGTGCTCCTCCCCACCTTTGCTTTTTCCCATGGCCTTCTGTCCTCTTCTATCAGACTCCCCCTTCTCCAGCCATGTATCACTTTCACCAATCAACTTCCCAGCTTTTTACTTCATCCCTCCCCCTTCAGGTTTCACCTATCATCTTGTGTTTCTCTCTCCCCTCACCCCCACCTTTTAAATCTACACCTCAGCTTTTCTTTCTGCAGTGCTGCTGAAGAATCTCAGCTCGAAGTGTCGACTGGTCTTTTTTCAGCAGGCGCTGGCTGGCCTGCTGAATCCTTCAGCATTTTATGTGTGTTAATTTTCCCCTAGTGGGTTCAACAATAAGCTACTCCGAAAAGCTATCACATAGGCATTCTACAAATTCCCTCTCCTGGGATCCAGCACCAACCTCATTTTCCCAATCTACCTGCAAATTGAAATCCCCCATGACTATCAATACATTGCCTTTTTGCATGCCTTTTCTATCTCCCATTGTAATTTGTAGCCCACATTCTGGCTACTGTATATAGCTCCCAGTAGGTATTTTACCCTTGTACCCATATCTGCATCTATATTCTACATCTTCCAATCCTACGTCACTTCTTTCAAAGGATTTGATTTCATTTTTTACCAGCAGAACCACAGTACCCGCTCTGCCTACCTGCCTGTCCTTTCAATACAATGTGTATCCTTGGATGTTAAGCTCCCAACTATGATCTGCTTTCAGCCATGACTTAGTGATGACCACAACATCATACCTGACAATTTCTAGCTGCACTACATGATCATCTACTTTATTCCATATTCTGTGTGCTTAAAAATATTAACAATGTTCAGTCTAATTTTTGTCACCCTATTTGATTTCTCCCCCATTTTGCACTTAAACTCACCCCACTGACTGCAATTTTGCCCTATCATCTGCCTGTCCTTCCTCACAATCTGACTACACATGCATGCATCTACTTGTAAACCAACTGCCCATTCACTCTGGTTCCCATTCCCCTGGCAAATTAGTTTAAACCATCTCCAGCAGCTCCAGCAATCCTGCCCACAAGGATATTGTTAATCTTGCATTCAGATGTAACCATCCTCTTTCTGCAAGCTTCAAAACATTAAATTAATTCAAAGGAACCCGCATGAGTACAAAGTGCAGGTCTAGCTTCATCTTTACTCCCAGCAAGGCACGTATGTATCCTGTGGTAGAGGGATGATGCATATTTTTAGATATAACTCGTAATGAATTATGTAAATGAACAAGAATGATTCATCAAA
Organism: Mobula hypostoma; assembly: GCF_963921235.1. Taxonomy (NCBI): domain Eukaryota; kingdom Metazoa; phylum Chordata; class Chondrichthyes; order Myliobatiformes; family Myliobatidae; genus Mobula; species Mobula hypostoma. The sequence continues at coordinate 83,065,256 of NC_086106.1, forward strand.
CAATATATATGCAATATTACTCACGTATTATTTAAATATTAAATACACAACAATATCTTCCGCAGGAGAGATCCCAGTGATCCATAAATGTAATACCCCTCCCTCCGCACGTATTTCTCAGATATGCATTCATTTGCCAAATTATCCTTCTCTTACTTTCACTGGCATGTGCACAGGCAGCAATCCAGGGGTTACTACCTTGGAAGTTCTGTTTTTCAGTTTTCCACCTCATTTTCTAAATTCTCTTTTTAGGACCTCCTCTCGTTCTTACCTATATTGTGGGTAGCAATATGTACCATGCCTTCGAGCTGCTCACTCTCCCCTTTAGAGTGCCGTTGACCTGATCCAAGACATCCCTGACCCTGGCACCTGCGAGGCAAAATACCAACCAGGTGTCTCTTTCACATCCACAGAATCTCCTGTCTGCACCTCTAACTATGGAATCCCCTATCATTACTGCGCTCGTCTTCTCCCCTCTTCCCTTCTGAGCCGTAGAGCCAGACTCAGTGCTGGAGACCCTGTTGCTGCAACTTCTTCCGGTAAATTGCCCCCTCCAACATTATCCAAAGTGGTATACTTATTATTGAGGGGAACTTCCACAGTGGTACCTTCACTGGCTGCCTAATCACTTTCTCTCTTCTGTAAGTCACTCAGATACCTGCTTCCTGTAACTTAAGGGTGACTGCTTCCCTGTAGCCCCTATCTATAACCGCTTCATTTTCCTAATGAGCTGAAGGACATCGACCTGCAGCTCCAGTTCCTTAACATGGTCTCTAAGAGCTGCAGCTGGGCTGCATTTTGTGCAGGTGTAGTTATTGGAGACTGGAGGTCTCCCAGGGTACCCACAGCTCACACAAAGAACATACCACTAAATCTGACCCATTTCAAGTGCACTAGCTATGTACTAATACAGTGGTCCCGGGAACCGGTACTGGGCCACAAAGCATGTGCTACCGGGCTGCGAGAAAACGATATGATTTGGCGATATGAAACGATATGAGTCAGCTGCACCTTTCCTCATTCCCTGTCATGCCCACTGTTGAACTTTAATGCACATGAGGTCATTACGCACGCGAGGTCAACAGTGACCCAAGACGCAAATGACCCGAGACGTGCAAAAGAATGGGTCCGTGACCCATTTGTGAATGTTTCCGGTGATCATCCATGTCAGCGTGGGAAAAAGATCAACTCCTCGAGCTTGCAAATGACGGTGGGCTGAAAAGTATGTTTGACATAACATCTCTGCCGGCATTCTGGATCACAGTCAAGGCTGAATATCTGAGATAGCCACAAAAGCACTGAAAACGTTGCTTCCATTTCCAACATCATATAGCTGCGAAGCGGAGTTTTCTGCAATGAATGCAACGAAAACTAAATTGTGGAATAGACTGGACATAAGGAACCCCCTTCGAGTATCGCTGTCTCCCATCACCCCTTGATGGGACCGTCTTGTTGCAGGGAAACAAGCCCAGGGCTCCCACTGATTCAGCAATATTGGTGTGTTGCAATGATTTTATATGTGCATACGAGGAAAATACGCACTGTGTGTTTAATATCCAAACGTTACTTAAAATGTTATGATGCTATTGACTTATAATTCAGTGGTCCCCAACCTCCGGGCCGCGAAGAATGCAGCGATACAGCAGTGGCCGGAACGCACCCAGCACATCTTTAAGAAAAAAGCTGATATAAACAAGCTGATTGATCAGGTGCTGCCCGGCACATAAATGTTGGCCCAGATCAGAGGCGGCGCAATCGGCAATCGCCTCTGATCTGGGCCGACATTTACGTGCCGGGCAGCACCTAATTAATTAGCTTGTTTATTTCGGCTTTTTTCTTAAAGATGTGCTGGGTGCATTCTGGCCACCGCTGCACCACTGCATTCTTCGCGGCAATGTATCAGCCGGTGGCCCGGAGGTTTGGGACCACTGTTATAATTGACTTATCACTATATTCATGCTAGGAAAATATGCGCTGTGTGTTTAATATTAAATTTGTCAGATAAACTCCTTTAGCAACGAAATTGAGTGTATTAGACACTTATAAGTGACTTATAATTGACTTATCAGCTATATTCTGGTTGTGATTAACAGCCCCAATGGGTCGGCTGATCTGCAAGAATATTGTCAATATTAAACCGGTCCGCGGTGCAAAAAAGGTTAGGGACCCCTGTACTAATAGACACAAAAAAGAGAAAAAAAATTACTAGAAACTTACTTAGAAACTCAGCCCGTGCTTGCTCATTCCCATTTAAGCCCGTTGAGCCATAGGCTCCCACTTTAATCCTGGCCCACTCCAAAAGTGGCTATTCCAATAATGACGATAATACATAGGAGCAGAATTAGGCCATTTCGCCCATCAAGTCTGCCCTGCCATTAAATCATGGCTGATTTATTATCCCTCTCAACCCCATTCTTCTGTCTTCATCTTGGAACCTCAGAACCTATCAACCTCCACTTTAAATATACCACCCAATAACTTGACCTCCATTGCACCCTGTGGTAAAGAATTCCACAGATTCACCACCCTCTGACTAAAGCAATTCCTGCTACAGCTTGCATCTGTAGCTCTCAGACTGAATAATTATCTACTGCTTTCTGAATATGAGAAAGAGAAGAATGATAGGCCATTCACCCTCCGGGTGAAGACATTTATTTTCTCATCTCTACCCTGGATGTCCACTCCCATTTTTCCTTTGGTTCAAGAAATCCTTGTCATGGGAATCTTCATCCCCACATCTACACAGTTAGATTTTGTACATTACTGTGCAAAAGTCTCAGGTGTGTGTATATATAAAGGGTAGAATACCACAGGAGGGGTGTGAGACTCGCGGCAGCGAAGGAGTGCCAGGGCAGGGCGGGGTGTTGGTGCAGGAACACTCAGTCCTGAGACACCAGGCAAGATCATTTGATTCCAAAAATTGGTTTATTGATCATTACAGAATGATTCTTTTGTGCTTTCCGCTCCTTCCCCTCTCCCTTCCCCCTTTCCTAACCATGTGCCTAAGACTTTTGCACAGTACTGTATGTGCTAATTCCTCATTATTCACAAAGGCCGGGGGCTTCCTGTCATTAGCAGAGAAGTATAGATAACATAATGGGTATTGGCAATAGCACTAAGGGTGCATTGACATGGAGCAGTCAAGCCCGTTGTGGATATAAGGAGACACAAGAAACTGTTGATCTCCATTTAAGGTAGGAATGGAAAGAACAGAAGGGAATCCATGTACACAGGAGCCAGCCCTTGTGAGTTCATTGTCTCCTCATGGGAAAAAGAGGCACAATCCATCTCTTAAGCAGAGGTCACACTTCCTGCCATGTGTGTTCAATGGCAATGTTTTGATGTGACTACATGAATGCACAGGAGACAGCAAAAACCTGGATGCAGCAAACAATCTGCTGGAAGAACTCAGTGGGTCGAACAGCATCTGTAGGGGGTTGAGTGGGAGAAAAGGAATTGACTGCGTTGTGAGTCAAAAGTCCCAGGGTTTCAACCAGAAACACAGACAATTTCCTTCCCCCAGCCACTCCCCACAGATGCTGCTCAACACACTGAGTTCTTTCAGCAGGTTGTTTTTGTAACTCCTATTTAAGTTGCAGCAAACTAGGTTCTGGCTTCAGTCACAGATCTCCTGCATTGCTGACTTCTTCGTGCCCCCTACCCCAGCTCCAGCTCCAGAGACACTTGCTTCAGACTTCAGCTGTTCTGACTCACCTGTGGCCATGCTCCTAACACCCTGAGCTTCCCCCAGTACCAGCTCCAGCCCTGTTTGATATTTCACTATCTGCCAGCACAAAGCACCTTATAGGAGAGACACCACAGCAGAGGGTTCTGGAGGAACAACCTGTGTTTTCCATCACTTCCAGTAATACAAGGCTGGTCTTGTCAATATGCAGATCTATGACTGGTCTGTCTGTTACTAGCAAGGACCTAATTATATTTCACTAACAAAGCCTTTTGCTCGGAGAGTAAAAGCCTAGTTTGCTCAATATCTCGTCATAGTACCACCAGCTCCCCCATTCCAGGATTCAAACTGGTGAATGTTTGTTTTCTTCCTTCCCAAGTGTACCTTCCTTTGGTGGGATGACTAGACCTGTACACAACATTCCAATTGCATAAGGTGTTTCTACTCCTGTGTTCAAACCCTCTTCAAATAAAGGCCAACGTGCTGTTTACTTTCCTAAATGCTTGAATGTTATGTTTCAGTGACCCAAGAATGAGGACATCCAATTCCCTCTGAATGTCAACACTTTAAATCTCTCATCTTTAAATAAAAATCTTCACCTTTCTCCTTTCTATTCTACCAAATTTGACAGACTCATGTTTTTCCACTAAACATTCCATCTGCCACATCCTCACGTTCACTTACCCTGACCCAATGGCCCAACAGTAGTTCTGATTTCTCCTCTAAATTCACACAATCAACCAGCTTTGTATCATCAACACATGGGCATGTGACATCTGAATCACTATAAATTGTGAACAGCTATCAATTCCTTCAGTAGCCACTCATTCCCATTTATTCTTACTTCTGTATTCCTTGATCCGTGCCAGTTTGCAATATCCAAGCCTTGTGTTCTACTTTTGTTTAATAATTTCATGTGTAACACTGTATCAAATGCTTTCTGAAAATCAAAATACACTAAATCCATTGATTTGCTTTTTTTTATTCTGCTGGCTACACTCTCAAAAACACAATGTTTTAGTAGAATATTATTTTCCATACATAGTTCCAACCTTTAGTAATTTTTTAATGCCAGATACCCATTTCATCAATGATGAATTTGCGCAAGTTCACTACTTCGAATCTCAGGTTCTCTGGACTAGTTTCTTGTTTTCTTTTTCTTGCCACTCTTAGATCATGGCCTTATATTTACTACCTACTAATCTATGGGCCCATTCTGGTCATAATCATATTTATTATCATATGCACAAGTACATGTATGCACAGTGCAGTGAAAAGCTTACTTACAGCAGCATCACAGTCACATTGTATCATATAAGCAGCATTCACAAGGAACACATAAATTAGACATCAATTACAGTGTACACAATTTTTACAATTAACCATAATTAGGGCAAAAAACAACCATTCTAGTGCAAGATCATCAAAGGTGGTCATAGTGTTGCTAAACTATAATGATTAAGGTTTTTCTGGTTGGTTTAAGAACCAAATAGTTGAAAGGAAGTAGCTATTCCTTAAACTGAGGCTGTGGGATTTCAAGCTTTTGTACCTCCTCCCATATGGAAATACTGTAGAAACCTCTTTCTACATTCTAGGTTATAAATTAGAAAGGCTAACATTACTTTCATCTTTATCATTATATTTTGTGCCAGGCCTGGCAAGTACATTCTGGTGATGTTTATTATACCTGGACACTTACAGGTTTCCCCCGCCATCCGAAGGTAGAGCATTCCTATGAAACGGTTCGTAAGCCAAAATGTCGTAAAGCGAAGAAGCAATTACCATTTATTTATATGAGAAAATTTTGTGAGCGTTCGCAGACCCAAAAATAACCTACCAAATCATGCCAAATAACACATAAAACCTAAAATAACAGTAACATAGTAAAAGCAGGAATGATATGATAAATACACAGCCTATATAAAGTAGAAATACTTTTCCACAATCATTACTGAACTGTTCTCTGGAGCGAAAATCTCACATGAGCGCTGTTAGCAAAAACACGCGCAAGCGCTCTTCAGTAACCTTTAAGCTATGAAGCTGCCAAATCATACCAAATAACACGTAAAAATACACAGCCGATATAAAGTAGAAATAATGTATGTACAGTGTAGTATCACTTACGGGAATCGGGACAGCGCCGAGCACACTGATGATGGTGTGTTAGACTGAGTCGTCATAGTTTGGGTGGTGCAGTGGCCCCCCACCCTCCAGGCCGCTGAGCGATACATTGCCGCGAAGAAGGCAGGGGTCCAGCGGTAGCTGGGAGGTACACAGCACATCTTTAAGAAAAAAGCCGAAACAAACATGCTAAGTAATTAGGTGCCGCCCGTAATTGTCGGCCCAGATCAGTGCCGATTTCCCATTGCGTCGTCTCTGATCTGGGCCGACAATTATGTGTCGGCAGCACCTAATTAGCATGTTTATTCCGGCTTTTTTCTTAAAGATGTGCTGTGTGCCTCCTGGCTACTGCTGCATTCTCCGCGAATCAGTATCTGTCCGTGGCCTGGGGGTTGGGGTGGTGGGACACTGGGGTGCCATCTCGTCGCCTGTTTCCATTAGAGCAGGCAGCTCATCTTCTTCTATGTCTGCCCGCCTCGATGTCGAAGGTCGAGGTTTGTCGTTTGCTGTGGCTGATGTGGAAGGCTTGCTTGACTGCTGAGCCTCGCGTATTTTTCTATCACATAGTTCTTTAATAAGGACTCAAACCATCCTGAAAATATCCCCTAAACCGACGTACCCTTTCAAAATTAAAGTCATACTTTATCATTACTCATTCGATTTCGATTGTTATCCTTTTTTCTTCCAATTGCATCAGCTCTTCATCTGTCAGTTCTTGTTGATGGGATGCCAAAACCTCTTCAACATCATCTTCGTCAACTTCCACAAGCCAAACTCACGTTGTCCTTACTTCGTTCACCACGATCAAAACGCTTAATTATGTCTAGTTTTACCGTAAGTGTAGCACCCTTACGAGCTCTTTCAGGCTTTTCCGATGCCATAGAACTCATCTTGCAAATGGCTGCTCACAGGCTCGTGTTTAAGCAATGCCGGCGAGAATCCGGGGGAGAGCGGCTGCTTGGGGCGCGCTGCCTTTAATCGCGCGCTGATTTTTTATCACGTGCTGAATTTTTTTCCGTAACAGTGAAAACACCTTCTGAAAGCGAAAATAGGGTACTAATGTAGGTCTTTCGTAAAAGTGAGGTTTCGTAAAGCGAAGGTTCGAAAAGCGGGGGACACCTGTATGTCTCTTTGGATTTCCACTTAACCTACTGTCATTTCTTTCTAATTTTTTTTCTCCCATGTTCTTTGCCTATTTTACTAGCAGCATTGTGTCAATATCAACTTAGACTTACAGATCTGGTTTGTACTCATTGTTGAATATGATTGTGTATACTGTACTTTGTCTGTTGTTGACTAACAATTCTACCAACCAGGTTAGCAATTTGTGTCCAATTCCATGAAGGTTCATTTTAGCTAATAAGCTGAATTGCTCTCTCATGGGACATCCAAAGCCATCTCAAACTTGAGAAGCAATGTGGATCCCATTGACTTGCCAGCCTGTGCTACGTTTCAGTTCCATGAAGTAGCTGTGGTGCTATCAGAAGGCCTTGTCCATTCTTTCTAACTGCCCCTGATTTTTGCAGATGTTTAGAAATAGATGAAACAAAAATTCATTCCTCCAGAAACATGTGAGTTGATTAAAATCACTAATATCAATTAATGAAGATTATTGATAAAAACGCCTAGATTCTATTAACTTTTAATTGGAGATTATTAGCTCACTCAAATGAATGTGATTACACTAGATGTGCCAACTATGTTCAGAGGGCCAAATATGGTATACCAACACCTTGGCTCGGGTTAGTTTGGAGCTGCCACTGGATAAAACAACAACTTTTAAAAGCTATTTGGATAGGTACGTACATGGATTGGAAAGGTTATGGGCCAAACATTGGCATATAGGACAAGCTTGGATTTGAGTATCTTGGTCAGAATAGACCAGTAGGGCCAAAGGAACTGTTTCTATACTGTGTAACTCTATGACCATGGAATAAGATTGCTGTGCACCTTTGTCCTGCAGCACAGACAACTAAAGTGTGAGACGCCAAGTCTTTGTTCTCTGAGGAACCTACAACTAGCCATTAACCCGATCCAGCTCATAGGTTTTTAAAACAGTTTTGGATGGATCAATTCTTTACAAATTCACACTGGCACATTAATCAGCTCAAATCCATCTACATGCTCATGTACACCATTGGTGTGGTGTTTAAAGACTTGGTGTTTTCCATAAACACAAATAAATAAAACTTAAAGCTCTCTCATTTTTAAACAATTTCTTTAAGTATGATAAGTTATTTTTTTATTGTGGTTGGAAATCCCTAAATGTGTTTGGACAACTTATTTTTTGACAAGGTAAGTGTATCCTTGACAAAGATCAGAGTTGTAGTAAATGAAAGTATGGTGATGGTTATAAAGTTCTGGAGGTTGTAGAGATATGATTCAGAGCAGTCCAGTATCAGAGTCAAAGATCCGCCACGTCCATGTAATCTCTTTGGCCCTCTGCCCACATTAGGTCCCGTTCCAGTAGCCCATCTTCATTCCTGATCTCTAGTGCTGACCATGTGGAGTTTGTACATTTTCCCTGTGATTATGTGCTCTGGTTTTCTCCCACTTCCAAAAGATAAGCTTGTTGATAGATTTGTTGGCCAATTGTAAATTTCCCCTAGTGTATGAGCATCTGGGAGAATCTGGGAGGAGTTGATGTGAATGTGGGGAGGAGAGGTTACAGGAAGTGGTTGGTTCTGTGAACCAACATAGACATGGTGAGCCAAAATAACCTCCTTCTACCTCATAAGGAAACATGGCGATATAGAGCAGTACTGAGCAAATTGGTAAGTTGGTTTATTATTTGTCACATGTACCGAAATACAGTGGGAAAGTTTGCTTTGCATGCTATCCATACAGATAATTTCATCACATCAGTGCATTAAGATCATACAAGGGAAAATAATAACAAAAGAAAGTGTTACAGTTACAGAGAAAGTGTAGTGCAGGCAATAAGGTGCAAGGGTATAACAAGGTAGATTTTGAGGTCACGAGTCCATCTTATTGTACTAGAGGACTATTCATTCGTCTTATGACAAAGGGATAGAAGCTGTCTTTAAGCTTGGTGGTAGGTAACTGCATTTTCAGGCTTTTAAATCTACTGCCTCATGGAAGTGGGGAGAATACAAAATGTCCACGGAGCTTGGGGTCTTTGATTATGTTGGCTACTTTACCAAGACAGCACGAAATGTAGACAGATGTACCAAGTTAGTAAATTTTGTTTTATATTACCTGTATGTATATTTTATACTGCAGATGTTAATCCAGCTAAGTCAGAGAAACATTACTTCGCCAGTCCAGATCAAAAGAATGGATCACCTTGTTTTGACAGTAAAGAGCATTGAAAATACTGTCACCTTCTACTCTCAAACACTGGGAATGCAAGTTGTCACTTTCAAGGTAAATTTTCTTTTTTATCAGTTTTTCTTGATTGCCATTTGTGCACTTCTTGATTTCATCGACACTATTTGTCCCTCTACATTTAAATACATTCATAACCAAAAAAGTCTTTCCAAATTTGGAAAAAATGTTCCAACAGTTTTCTGTCATATTCTTATAAATTTATCAAATAGTTCACAGTCTTACTTAAAATTTCAGGTAAAGCCTGTTTTTTTCCCTCTTAAACATGCATATTTCCTCCCTTTTGCAATCTGTCTTCCTTATCAATCAGATCAGGGTTTCTTTTATTACTCTAGAAGGTCATAGTGAGCTGTTTTCTTAGAATGCAGCATTATAACTATAACTTTGAATTTTGACTCAGTAATGATGATGGACCAATGATTTGTTTTCAACTTCAGTGCCAGTTTACAATAATTCTAAGTGTCATGATAGAACATAGAACATAGAATAGTACAGCACAGTACAGGCCCTTTGGCCCACAATGTTGTGCCGACCCTTAAACCCTGCCTCCCATATAACCCCCCACCTTAAGTTCCTCCATATACCTGTCCAGTAGTCTCTTAAATTTCACTAGTGTATCTGCCTCCACCACTGACTCAGGCAGTGCATTCCACACACCAAAAAACCTTCCTCTAATACCCCCTTGATCTTCCCACCCCTTACCTTAAAGCCATGTCCTCTCGTATTGAGCAGTGGTGCCCTGGGGAAGAGGCGCTGGCTGTCCACTCTTATCTATTCCTCTTAATATCATGTATACCTCTATCATGTCTCCTCTCATCCTTCTTCTCTCCAGAGAGTAAAGCCCTAGCTGCCTTAGTCTCTGATCATAATGTATACTCTCTAAACCAGGCAGCATCCTGGTAAATCTCCTCTGTACCTTTTCCAATGCTTCCACATCCTTCCTATAGTGAGGTAACCAGAACTGGACACAGTACTCCAAGTGTGGCCTAACCAGAGTTTTATAGAGCTGCACATTACATTGCGACTCTTAAACTCTAGCCCTCGACTTATGAAAGCTAACACTCCATAAGCTTTCTTAACTACCCTATCTACCTCTGAGGCAACTTTCAGGGATCTGTGGACATGTACCCCCAGATCCCTCTGCTCCTCCACACTTCCAAGTATCCTGCCATTTACTTTGTACTCTGACTTGGAGTTTGCCCTTCCAAAGTGTACCACCTCACACTTCTCCAGGTTGAACTCCATCTGCCAATTCTCAGCCCACTTCTGCATCTTATCAATGTCTCTCTGCAATCTTCGACAATCCTCTACACTATCCACAACACCACCAACCTTTGTGTCATCTGTAAACTTTCCAACCCACCCTTCTATGCCCACACCTAGGTCGTTAATAAAAATCACGAAAAGTAGATGTCACAGAACCGAACCTTGTGGGACACCACTAATCACAACTGTCCAATCTGAATGTACTCCCTCCACCACGACCATCTGCTTTCTGCAGGCAAGCCAATTCTGAATCCATCTGGACAAACTTCCCTGGATCCCATGCCTTTTGACTTTCTGAATAAGCCTACCGTGTGGAACCTTGTCAAATGCCTTACTAAAATCCATGTAGATCACATCCTCTGCACTACCCTCATCTATATGCCTGGTCACCTCCTCAAAGAACTCTGTCAGGCTTGTTAGACACGATCTGCCCTTCACAAAGCCATGCTGACTGTCCCTGATCAGACCATGATTCTCTAAATGCCCATAGATCCTATCTCTAAGAATCTTTTCTTAGAGATTTCCCACCACAGACGTAAGGCTCATAAATCTATAATTACCCGGACCATCCCTACTACCTTTTTTGAACAAAGGGACAACATTTGCCTCCCTCCAATCCTCTGGTACCATTCCCATGGACAATGAGGGCATAAAGATCCTAGCGAGAGGCTCAGCAATCTCTTCCCTCGCCTCGTGGAGCAGCCTGGGGAATATTCCGTCAGTCCCTGGGGATTTATCCGTCCTAATGTATTTTCACAACTCCAACACCTCCTCTCCCTTAATATCAACATGCTCCAGAACATCAACATCACTCATATTGTCCTCACCATCATAAAGTTCCCTCTCATTGGTGAATACCGAAGAGAAATATTCATTGAGGGTCTCGATCACCTCCACAGCCTCCAGGCACATCTTCCCATCTTTATCTCTAATGGGTCCTATCTTCACTCCTGTCATCCTTTAGTTCTTCACATAATTGAAGAATGCCTTGGGATTTTCCTTTACCCTACTCACCAAGGCCTTCTCATGCCACCTTCTTGCTCTCCTCAGCCCCTTCTTAAGCTTTCTTGCTACCCTATATTCCTTAATAGACCCATCTGATCCTTGCTTCCCAAACCTCATGTATGCTGCCTTCTTCCAGCTGACAAGATTCTCCACCTCACTTGTCACCCATGGTTCCTTCACCCTACCATTCTTTATCTTCCTCACTGGGACAAATTTTTCCCTAACATCCTGCAAGAGATCCCTAAACATCGACCACATGTCCATAGTACATTTCCCTGCAAAAACATCATCCCAATTCACACCCGCAAGTTCTAGCCTTATAGTCTCATAATTTGCCCTTCCTCAATTAAAAATTTTCCTATCCTGTCTGATTCTATCCTTTACCATGATAATGGTAAAGGCCAGGGAGCAGTGGTCACTGTCCCCCAGATGCTCACCCACTGAGAGATCTGTGACCTGACCCGGTTCATTACCTAATACTAGATCTAGCATGGCATTCCCCCTAGTCGGCCTGTCAACATACTGTGACAGGAGTCCGTCCTGGCACACTTAACAAATTCTGCCCTGTCTGAACCATTGGAACTAATCAGGTGCCAATCAATATTAGGGAAGTTAAAGTCACCCAAGATAACAATCCTGTTATTTTTGCACCTTTCCATAATCTGCTCCTTGGTATCTCTGCTGCTAGCAGGGGGCCTATAGAATACTCCCAATAGAGTAACTGCTCCATTCCTGTTCCTGACTTCCACCCATACTGACTCAAAAGAGGATCCTGCTACATTACCCACCCTTTCTGTAGCTGTAATAGTATCACTGACCATGATGATATTTCAAATATTTATCTATCCCTACCTTAATTTTTTTTTTAATGATCAAGCATCCACCACCCTTGGAGGCGGAAAATTCATGATTCACTACGGTCTGAGAGAAGAATTTTCATATACAGTAGTTGAGTTTGAGATGACCAGCCCCTGATTTTGCAGCTATGTGCCCTTGTTTGTGGCTCTCCTTCTTGGTGAAAACAGCTCAACATCGACCCTGTTAGGCTCCTTTTAAGATTTTGTACTTGCGAATTATCATTATTCATTATTCTAATCCCCAAAAAGTACAAATCCAAACTGTCTGGCTCTTCTTCCATGACACAATCCTCTCAACCTAGATATTAGCTTGGTGAAGCTCCTTAAGGCTATTTCCAATATTACTCTATCTGTTTCTTGTTAAGGGAACCATAACTGTGCACAGATTTCCAGATGTGGCCTCACCAATACCGTAAAAAAACCTCTCTATTCTTAAACTCAAACCTTTTTGCAGTAGAGGCTAACCACCATTTGTCTGTCAGGCCTGCACAGGCAGGCACATTCCAGTCTCCATTCAACCAACAGGAGTTACCTGCCACTCATTTCCCACGCATCACCTGCAGCCTATTTAAACCCAGCACTCATTCACAGTCTTTGTTCACCCATTGAACCAACCGGCCTTAACCAATTGCTCCCAGACTTCATTTACCTTTTTGCCCATGATGTTTCATATCTGTTCTCTCTTGCTTTATGGCCCCTCGTGGCTTGTTATTTTTAGAGTCTATTATTAAAGTAATAGCTCATCCCTGAATCATCTGTGCTGCACTGCTTTTGGGCCAAGCCTTCTCTACATTTCCTGACAGGATGGGTGAACAAGCGATTGACCCAGCAGAGTTTGCTCACCTAAATGAAGATTAAATTGACATGAGCACATGATCCAGAAGCATCAGGAAACCATTGAACATCTGCTCTTCTCTCTCTTCCAACTCTCCATCTTGATACAGTGACCTCACCCCAGATGGTGGTTCCCTCTGAGCCCTGGATTCCAGCGCCCGAATGCTTCAATGGATCCCCAACCCAATGCCGCAATTTCCTGTCCCAGTGCGCCTTGCACTTCGAGTTCCACCCATATCTGCATTCTACAGACAGAACCAAGATTGCCTTCGTCATCTCTCTCTTGACTGGGTGAGCTCTGACCTGGGCCGCCGCTATTGAGACAATAAGACCACCATTTGCAATAAATATGAGGAAATCAGCGCTGAGGTGTGCTGATTTTCAACCATCCAGAATGTGGAAGGGAGGCAGCAGATTTGGATACTTCCTCTGTGTCAAGTCCCATGCTCAGTGCTGGATTACATCGTGAAATTTAGGACCATCGCGGCAAAGTGTGACTAGAATGCAAACGTTCTGCCGGTCCATTACCACCACAGCTTGTCAGAGTCCTTGAAAGGTGAGCCATCTACCTGGGAGATGCCCACCGACATCAAAAGCCTCATCACTCTGGCCCTCCAAATTGACAAGTTGACATTCAGATCACCAGTTCCAATGCCAGAACCATTTCAAGCTGCAGGACCTTCGTCAGCAATGCTTTCAAATCCCATGCAATTAGGGAGAGCTCCCCTAACCACCCCCCCCCCACTCCCACCTTGGGTGAACATTGGTGGAGAAACAACTTTGTGCTTACTGCAGAGCAGCCAATCACCCATGTATCAGATGCCTACTGCATCAGGGAAGCAGCTCCACCAGGTAGAGGCAGAGGGCTTTCAATCTGCTAAATTTACCACACACCGACTTCTCTCGTTTTGTGGCCCCTTGTGTCTTTCTGTTACTCTGCTTTTGGTTCAAGCCTTCTCTGTATTTCCTGACATTGTCTTCTTAGCTACCTGTTGGACCTGCCGGTCAGCATTTTTTATGATACACTTGCTTGAACAGCTCGATCCCTCACTCGCAGCCCCTCTCCATTTGCATAATAATCCGATTTTTGATTTCTCTTACCTTATATTTGTCCTTGCTGAACTCTGCCAGTTTTTGCCCAAATACTCAATAATTTATTATTCATTATTTATATAACTAATTAGGTGACGAATGCACAAGGCTTGGTCAGTTGGTTTGCAGATGACACAAAATTCAATCTTCAAATATTACTGGGATAACTCGGGGATTAAAGTCCCATAAATTATCACTCTATGCTGATGATTTACTTTTATATATTTCTAATCCTGAGAGATCCATTCCTGCTGTTTTAGAGTTATTAGCACAATTTGGTCTTTTCTCAGGTTATAAATTTAATCTTAGTAAGAGTGAACTTTTTCCGATTAATAAACATCTTCCCTTATATTATAAATTTCCATTTAAATTGATTAATAATTACTTTTCATATCTTGGGATTAAAATTACTTGTAAACATAAAGATTTATTTAAGACTAACTTTTTACCATTAATAGACCATATTACTCAACTTTCATCTAAATGGTTTCCCTTATATTTAACTTTGATTGGTCGTATTAATGCAGTTAAGATGTTTTTTTTGCCAAAATTTTTATATGTGTTTCAGGCATTACCAATCTTCGTTCCTAAATCTTTTTTTGATAAAGTTGACTCTAAAATTTCTTCATTTATTTGGCAGAATAAGAATCCGAGACTGGGTAAAATACATTTACAGAAAGCTAAGAGAGATGGAGGTTTAGCATTACCTAACTTTAGATTTTATTATTGGGCTATTAATATTCGACATATGAAATTTTGGTTACTTGACCGGGACATACTATCTATTCCTAAATGGGTAGCATTGGAATTACAATCTGTTCAGGGTTATACACTTGGTTCTATTTTAGGTTCCTCTCTTCCTTTTGATTCGAAACGTCTTAAGCAGGTCTCTAACCCGATAGTTAAATATGCTTTGCGCATTTGGTTTCAATTCAGAAAATTTTTTGATCTTAATCAATTCGGGTTAGCGATTCCTATTTTAGGTAACATATTTTTTCCTCCCTCTTTTACGGATCGCGCTTTTCAAACTTGGAAGACTAAGGGTATTTTACGGTTTTTGGATTTATTTTTAGATGGTTCCCTTATGTCTTTTGAACAATTATCTAATAAATATAACTTATCAAGAATACATTTTTTTAGATATTTACAAGTTAGAAATTTCCTAAGTACTATACTTTCTTCCTTTCCAATGCTTCCTCCTATATATATTTTAGATTCGATAATTAACCTTAATCCATGTCAGAAAGGTGCATCGGCTATGATTTATAATATTATTATGAAACTTAGGAAAGCTCCATTTGATAAGATTAGGGTAGATTGGGAACAGGAATTGGGGCTTACCATTTCTGTGGATGATTGGGGGCAGATTTTACAATTAGTTTATACTTCCTCTATTTGTGCTAAACATTCCCTAATTCAATTTAAAGTGGTTCATAGAGCACATATGTCCAAAGATAAGTTAGCGCGTTTTTACTCGCATATTAATCCTTTCTGTGATAGATGTTCGGGGCAGATAGCCTCTTTAACTCATATGTTTTGGTCTTGCCCTACTTTGGAAACTTTTTGGAGAGATATTTTCAATATTATTTCTAAGGTATTAAATATAGATATCTCTCCTCACCCTATTACTGCTATCTTTGGACTACCTAAAATTTCTAGTAATCTTTCCCCTTCAGCCCGTAGAATGATTGCATTTCTTACTTTAATGGCGAAAAGATGTATTTTACAACATTGGAAAGAGCTTAATGCTCCAACTACCTTTTTTTGGTTTTCTCAGACGATTTTATGTTTGAATTTGGAGAAAATTAGAAGTAACCTTTATGATTCTTCATTTAAATTTGAACAGATTTGGGGACCTTTTATTCGATATTTTCATTTAAAGTAATATTTACCCTTCTTGTTTTTTTTTCACTGTTTTTAATGGAGGTCGGGATTGAGGACGTGATTTTAAGTTTAACTCTGTTTGGTTTCAAGTTAGCCCATTGCTTGCCTTGCTTTTAGTTAGCTGCACGGTGGGTTTTTTTTGGGGGTTTTTTTTTTCTTTTTTTTCCATTAATATATGTAAAATTTAGTATACTATTATGTTATCTTGGTTTCTTATGCTTAAATTACATTGTTTGTAGTATTTTCTTTTTGGTATTGTTATCTTTTGGAATTTTATTATACTTTAACATTGTATTAATGTTTATATGGCTTACCTTTTTTGTATACTTACTCAATAAAAAGATTTAAAAAGAAAGATGACACAAAATTAGGATGTTTTAGTAATTGGGAACTTAGATTACATAGGGATCTTGATCTACTGGGGAGGTGGGCCAAGGAGTGGCAAATGCAGATAAGTGTGAGGAGAAACAATTTGGAAAATTGAGCTATCGAAGTGGCTCGGTCTTTGTCCCTTGGAAGAAAGGAGCAACCTCAGAGAAATCCTCATTGAGGGTGGAGAGAGTGAGAAATTTCAAGTTCCTTGGAGTCAATATCTCCGGGGATCTAACCTGGTCCCAGTGTATTGTTGCAGCTATAAAGAAGGCAAGACAGCTGCTGTATTTCATCAGGCGTTTGAGATTTGGTTTGTTACCTAAAGCACTTGAAAACTTGTACAGATGTACCTTGGAGATCATTCTGACTGACTGCATTACTGTCTGGTGGTGGGGTGGGGTAAGGGGACTGCACAAGATCGAAGTAAGATGCTGAGAGTTATACAATTAGACAGCTCCTCTATAATATCCAGACATCTTCAAAGAGCGGTGCCTCAGAAAAGGGGCTTCCATCATCAAGAATTCACACCTACCAGGACATGTCCTCTCCTCATTGTTACCATCAGGAAGGAGGTACAGAAGCCTGAAGGCACATGTTCAGCTATTCGGGAACAACCGCTTCCCCTCTGCCAACTAATTACTAAATGGACATTGAACTACTGTTTTTTAAATTTCTGATTTTGTACTATTTATTTTAATTTGACTATTTAATATATACATCTATACTTACTGTAATTTGTTTTTTTCTATATTTATCATGTATTGCATTGTACTGCTGCCACAAATTTAGCAAATTTCACGCTATATGCTGGTGATATTAAACCAGTTTCTAATTCTGAAAATTATGAGAGGCCTGCATAAGGTGGACAGTAATAGTCATTTTCCCCAGAGTAGGGAGCCTAACACTAGTGGGCACAGATTTAGGATGAGAGGGGAAAGGTTAAAGAGGACCCAGGGAGCAAACTTTTTCACACAGATTCCATGCACAAGGAAAGTGCCCCTTTTTATAGCCTTTAAGATCACTTCACAACTCAAATTCTTACCCCAGTATTTTCTCATGATAAAGTACCTGCACCTGCACAACAACCTCATCTCCCTTAGGCAAACATGTATTCATCATTACCTACTCTCAAGGCTGCAGCTGTGCACTCCTTTAAACTTCTTAACACAAACTCACTTCCAGACTAACACCATTTTGCCTCACTGACTTCCACTTTTATTTGAGCATTTACCAAAGGGGAATCGCATTTAACTCATTCCTTACACCCTGAAATCTTTTAAAAGCTAAAGGGGGTTAATGGCAAGATTTACAGTATCACAGTATCCCATTTCTTGAGCTGGAGCAGGTATAGACCTGTTCCATCAGTCAGTAACACCATGGCTAGCTCTGCACTTTGTCTGGTTTCTTCTCCAGATCCCCATGTGATCTTGGCTTTGAGTAACCTCATAGACCATCCACAGCACTCTGGGATAAGCTATTCCAAAGAACTACAACATAAGAAATATTACTTCATGATTACCTGCCATTCCCTCTCTGTTCATATTTGCTTTTAATAAGACAATGCCATTTTAAAAAATGTGGGGACTCCACCCAGTAATCAATCAGTGAGGCAATGCTGAAACATTCAATTAATTCAATTCAATTCTTCCCTGCTCAATGTATTCTTCTAAGAAATGCCCTATTCAGTTGCAGCATTAGATGAACTAATGAAATGCCTGATAAAATCCAGTTATTTTTCAATATCTTTTACTATTAATATGGAATGTGGTTACTATTCAGCAAGCCCAACCAGTTCAATTGACAATTTGGCCCTCTCCATACTTGCATAGTGTCAGCAGCTTGTTTAGAAACAGAGCCTGTTTTTCTTTATCACAATCTAGAGAAAATCTGCAGATTCTGGAAATCCGAGCAACACACACAAAATGCTGGAGGAACTCAGCAGGTCAGGCAGCATCTATGGAAAAGAGTACAGTCAACGTTTCAGACCGAGACGGTTTTGCAGGACTGAAGAAAAAAAGATGAGGAGTTAGCTTTAGAAGGTGGGAGGAGGGGAGGAAGAAACACAAGGTGATAGGTGAAACTGGGTGGGGTGAAGTAAGGAGCTGGGAAGTTGATTGGAGAGAGAGATACAGGGCTGGAGAAGTGGGAATCTAATAAGAGCGGACAGAAGGCCATGTAAGAAGGACAAAGGGGAATGAGCACCAGAGGGAGGTGATGGACAGGCAAGGAGATAAGATGACAGAGGCATTAATGGGAGTTTGAGATACTGATGTTTATGCCATAAGGTTGGAGGCTACCCAAACGGAATATAAGTTGTTGCTCCTCCAACCTGAGTGTGGCCTCATAATGACAGTAGAGAAGGCTATGGATGGACACGTTGGAATGGGAATAGGAAGTGGAATTAAAATGGGTGGCAGGTGCTTGGCGAAGCAGTCTCCCAATCTAAGCCGGGTCTCACCGATGTATAAGAAACCACACGGGGAACTCCATATACAATTGATTACCACAACAGACTCACTGGCAAGCTATCACCTCACCTAGAAGGTCTGTTTGGGGCCCTGAATGATAGCGAGGGAGGAGATGTAGGGGCAGGTGTAGCACTTGTTCCGCTTACAAGGATAAGTGCCAGGAGGGAGGTCAGTTCGGAGGGATGAATGGACGAAGGAGTCACACAGAGAGCGATCCCCGTGAAACGCCAAAAGTGGGTGGGGGAGGGAAAGATGTGCTTGGTGGTGGGATCCCGGTGGAAGGATATTGCCTGTATTGGGAATCTTGCCGTATGAGAATAGGTTGAGTGAACTTGGCCTTTTCTCCTTGGAGCGACGGAGGATGAGAGGCGACCTGATAGAGGTGTACAAGATGATGAGAGGCATTGATCGTGTGGATAGTCAGAGGCTTTTTCCCAGGGCTGAAATGGCTAACATGAGAGGGCACAGTTTTAAGGTGCTTGGAAGTAGGTACAGAGGAGATGTCAAGGGTAGGTTTTTTACACAGAGAGTGGTGAGTGTGTGGAATAGGCTGCCGGTGACTGTGGTGGAGGCGGATACAATGGGGTCTTTTAAGAGACTCCTCGATAGGTACATGGAGCTTAGAAAAATAGAGGGCTATGGGTAACCTCAGGTAATTTCTAAGGTAAGGACATGTTCAGCACAGTTTTGTGGGTTGAAGGGCCTGTATCGTGCTGTAGGTTTTCTATGTTTCTATGGAACTTACAGGTTAAATGCTTTAAATACATAACCATCATGGTCATGCACAATTTGTATGCAGTAAGGTCTCATGAATAGTAAAGGAATACAGGGTTTTAGCAGGTTACAAATGCTCAATGTATGTGTGGTCTGTACATATGAACAAGCATTTGGGAGACCAGTGGGATGTATTTTCTGGCTACTGAGTGTCTGCAGGGTCTTTTGCCATGGAAACTCAATTTCATGCAGTATCAATATTCATTTAACTACATGTTGCTGTTGGTTTCCTTATGTTTTTATTTAAATATATCAACTGGCAGCCCCATTTCCAACTTGCAAACTGTTGGACTTCACCTGTACGTCCCTGGGAAAGACGTGTAATAACTAGGCGATCTATTTAAAAATTTGAAAGCAGGCTGAATATTAGTCAAGACAGAGAATAATTTCCTTCATCTTCAAATCTTTAATGTCCACCTTTGCGGATGAACATAACATTAATTATGTCCAAAACGTGGGACCTCTAACAGTATAAATCTTCCTGACTGTTCCATTGACAATTCCAACCTACGTTTCCAAAAGATAATGAAATTAATTTATATTTTTTACTGAATGGTGGCTAGCAAGATATTGAGAACTGATACTTTGAAAATGCTTTTTCCAAGAATGCTGGTAATGTATTTTGTTTCGTGTACTTTCAACAGGGCAATCGCAAAGCACTTTCCTTTGGAAATCAGAAATTCAACTTGCATGAAATTGGAAAGGAATTTGAGCCAAAAGCCCACAAGCCCACAGCAGGATCTATTGATCTTTGTTTAATCACAGACACACCAATAAGCAAAGTGATTGAACATCTTAAGGTTGGGCAAATGCTTTTTAATCTATGCTTCAAAGGAAACCACTTCTATGAATAGAGAATCTAATGAAATGCCCGGGATGTAGTTTAAAAGTTTAACTAGTTACAGGAACAGTTGTTTAAAAGTGTTTACCGTTAGACCTCAAGTTGGAGCTGCAGTTCGAGATGGAGCTGTTCACTCCCATGGAATGGTTATGAAATGTTTGACTCTACCAATGAAATTTGAAAATTTGCCTAATATTCCTTATATGAAATCTTGCTTTGAGAAGCCTGATTTAAACTAAATATGCTATTTTATACATAAGTGCAATGTTCCAATAGACACTGGACAGTGTCTGCCGTCCATTACTTTCAGTTTGGATGTTGCATAAAATTGCAAGAAGAGTTATTTGGTGACCAGCTTTCATAATAAACATTATTCATTGTTTGCTATGATCTACCTGTAGCATTTCTGAAAATAACAATGGCTTCTTCATATTTTTGATATAGGTTTGTGGAGTTAACATTGAGGAAGGACCTGTTGAGCGAACTGGAGCAGTGGGTCCAATTACTTCAATCTACTTCAGAGATCCAGACAATAATTTAGTTGAAGTTTCCAATTACCATTCTGACCAATAGTAATCACAACAGCAAATATTGTTCAAATCTGCCCAAGAAAGAAACCAACAAGATCTATTACTGTATATATATATAACTACAGGGACACAACTCCATAATCAATGTGCAATGCGGTAGCTGAATCAAGGAAGTTCAATTTTGAGACAATATGCATTTTGATCTACCAATAAGGTGACAGAATATCAATCTTTGACAGATCAATCTTTTTAAGTGTTTTTATACTTACTGGACTACAAATATTTTCTGATCATTCCACGTGAAAAATGATCGGAAAAGATTAATTTGTGAAACGTCAACACTCTGAAGATTCATAAATGTTTACTATTAATTTCCAGTCTGTATTTAAATAATTCTCTGTACTGTCAATATTATTTGAATAAACACTTCTGACCAGCACAAAAGGTATTCTGGTCTACCAATAAGGTGATAGAAGGAGGATAATATCAATCTTTGGCTGATTAATCTTTTAAAATGTTTTTTAAACTTAATGGATAACAAATATTTTGTGATTATTGTAAATGAAAAATGACCGGAAAAGAGTAATATACAAAACATCACACCCTGAAGATTCATAAATGATTACTATTAATTTTAATTTAAGAATTCAATGAACTATCAATAATAAATCAATAAATACTCCTAAGCAGCACAAAAGTTAATGCACAAGCTCCTTATTTCTAATATATAACACAGTTCAGGTTGATAAGAAGGAAATATTCCCTCAGGATGATTGCTTTGGCAAATTGAGATGATCACAGGATTGTTAAACAGGGTAATCTCTGTATGGAAAGCCATTTAGTTCACTGGGTCTTATACAGAAGAAGAGCAACCAGTAAGCTCATGGACCTAAAGGTTTGTCAGCTGAGGAAAAGAAAATCAAATACTTTTGTAACTGAATCCAAAAGCAAACAAATCGAATTCTCATTCAGTAGACTGTGGGACGATGTTTCTTCTGGTTAGAAACATAGAAACCCTACACATGTCCCTACCTTAGCAATTACTAGGCCTACCCATAGCCCTCTATTTTTCTAAGCTCCATGTACCTATCAAAAAGTCTCTTAAAAGACCCTATTGTATCTACCTCCACCACCGTTGCCGGCAGCCCATTCCACACACTCACCAATCTCTACGTAAAAAAACTTACCCTTGACATCTCCTCTGTACCTACTCCCCAGCACCTTAAACCTGTGTCCTCTTGTGGCAACCATTTCAGCCCTGGGAAAAAGCCTCTGACTATCCACACGATCAATGCCTCTCATCATCTTAGACACCTCTATCAGGTTGCTTCTCATCCTCCGTCGCTCCAAGGAGAAAAGGCCGAGTTCACTCAAACTGTTTTCATAAGATATGCTCCTCAATCCAGACAGCATCCTTGTAAATCTCCTCTGCACCCTTTCTATGGCTTCCACATCCTTCCTGTAGTGAGGCGACCAGAACTGAGCACAGTATTCCAAGTGGGGTCTGACCAGGGTCCTATATAGCTGTAACATTACCTCGCGGCTCCTAAATTCAATTGAACGATTAATGAAGGCCAATACACGGTATGCCTTCTTAACCACAGAGTCAACCTGCACAGCTGCTTTGAGCGTCCTATGGACTCAGACCCCAAGATCCCTCTATCCTCCACACTGCCAAGAGTCTTACCATTAATACTATAGTCTGCCATCATATTTGACCTACCAAAATGAACGACTTCACCCTTACCTGGGTTGAACTCCATCTGCCACTTCTCAGCCCAGTTTTGCATCCTATCAATGTCTCTCTGCAATCTTTGACAATCCTCTACACTATCTACAACGCTACCAACCTTTGTGTCATCAGCAAATTTACTAACCCATCCCTCCACTTCCTCATCCAGGTCACTTATAAAAATCATGAAGAGTAAGGGTCCCAGAATAGATCCCTGAGGCACACCACTGGTCACAGACCTCCATGCAGAATATGACCCATCTACAACCACTCTTTGCCTTCTGCGGGCAAGCCAGTTCTAGATCCACAAAGCAATGTCCCCTTGGATCCCATGCCTCCTTACCTTCTCAATAAGCCTTGCATGGGGTACCTTATCAAATGCCTTGCCGAAATCCATATACGCTACATCTACTGCTCTTCCTTCATCAATGTGTTCTCTAGCTAGAGAGTTTCATTGGCCAATCGGGCTGTAATGGATCTGGGAAGGCTCTACACTCTTTGGATGAACTGTTCAGATTCAGCATCAGCCTCACTTGGACTAGGGGAACAGGTAAGAGACTAGAAATGCTTTAATTTGAACAAAGTTAAGATTGTGACTGTATGTTACTGATATATCAGCTTGCTCTCTTATATATGTTTGCTATCTTTTATGCGCTTGATGTGCCTTGTACAGTGTATGAGTGTTAGTACTGTGTTCTGCACTTAGGCTCTGGAGTAATGTGTTTCATTTAGCTGTATTCATGGGTATTCCGCAGGAGTTTCCACTGGACCCATCTGGATTGTCCTGGGCCACTGGGTGCCAGCTGTAGTGGGGTGGGGGGTGGGGTTCCTGTCAGACCTATACAGGCAGACTCCCTCCAGTCTCCGTCCAGCTAACAGGAGTCACCTACCACTCATGTTCAACTCACTGCCTGCAGCCTATTTAAACTCAGCTCGCTTCCACAGTCATTGTTCACCCATCAAACCAGCCAGACTCAATTGGTTGCTCTTAGCCTTCATTTTCCTTGTTCCTGTAGTGTTTAATATGTTTTCTCTCTCATTTTACGGCCTCTTGTGCCTTGTTATTTTTGCATTTTATTATTAACAGTATCATTCATCATTGATTCGTCTCCGTGGCTCTGCTTTTGGGTCAAGCCTCATCCCTGACATTGCCTTGTTAACTACCTGTTAGACCTGCCTATTAGTTTTTTTTTATGATTTGTTCACTTGAACACCTAGATCCCTCAATCGCAATCCCTCTTCATTTAGATAATCATCCAATTTTGATTTCTCCAACCTCACACTTGTCCTCGCTAAACTCTGCCAGTTCTTGCCAAAATGATCAATACTTTATCATTCATTGTTTGTATAATTGACTTGTTTGCAAACACATGAGGCTTGGCCAGGAAGTTTGCAGATGATATCAAATTAGGATGTGTTGTTAATTTGGAATTTATTATAGATTACAGGGGAATCTTAATCAATTGGGCAAGTGGCCAAGGAGTGGCAAACGGATTTCAATGCAGGTAAGTGTCAGGTGATGCAATTTGGAAACTCAAAACTATCGCACAACCTATACTATTATTAGTATAAGTCCAAGGGAGTGTCATGGAACAGAGGAACATAGGAGTGCAAGTACAACACCATTGAAAGCATCATCACAAGTAGACAGGATGGTGAAAAAGGTGGTTAGCACACTGGCCTTCATCAGTCAGGGTTCTGAGCAAAGGAACTCGAACTTTATGTTCCAATTGGTGTGGCTGCACCTGAACTGCTGTCTACAGTTTTGGTCACCTTGTTAGAAAGATTTAGTTCAATTGGAAAGAATGTAGAAAATATTTACAACAACATTGCAAGGACTAGGGAGGCTGAGTTATAGGGAGAGGCTGGTTTGATCTTTGTTCCTTGGAACATGAGGAGCAATCTTATAGAAACATCTACAAGAGGCCTAGATAAGTTGAATAGTAATAATCATTTTCTCCAGGGTAGGGGAATCCAGAACTAGGAATCACAGATTTAGGGTGAGAGGGAAAAGATTTAAAAGAGACCTGGGGGTCAAATTTTTCACATTGATCCCTCAGCCTGAAAAGATGTTTCCCTTACATAAAATGAAGAGCCCCTTCTTATACTCTTCAAGGTCTCTTCAAAACTCAAATATAATCCTTATCCCAGTGCTTTCTCATGGTAAAGCAACATTTGGTACCTGCACCTACCAAATGACCTCACCTTCCTTAGATAAGCATGTATTCTACATTATCTATTCTCAAGGCTGTAGATTTGCACTCCTTTAACTTTCTTAAAGCAACCTCACTTCCAGATTAGCACAATTTTGTCTTTATGACTTACATTTCATTTTAGCATATATCAAAGACAAATCTTGTTCAACTCATTCCTTACACCCTGAAATCTTTTAAAAGCTAAAGGTGGATAACTGCAAGATTTGGTTCCATATCCCATTTCTTTGGCTGGAGCAGATATAGACCACACTGCAACCTGTTCCATCAGTCAGTGACATCGTGTCTGGCTCTGCACTTTCTCTGGTTTCTTCTCCAGTCTCCTATACAGAAATCCCCAAAGTGTGCAAATGATCTTGGCTTTAATATACTCACGGACCATCCACAGCACTCTGGGATAAACTATTCCAAAGAACTACAACTTAAGAAATATTACTTCATAATTTACCTGCTATTCCCTCTCTATTCATATTTGCTTTTAATAAGATAATGCCATTTTAAAAAATGTGGGGACCCTGGCCCTGTTACTCCCCATCATGTAATCACTTCCACCCAGTAATCAATCCAGTGAGGCAATGTTCGAAAACATTCAATTCAATCAATTCAATTCTTCCCTGCTCAATGCATTCTTCTAAGGAATGCCCATATTCAGTTGCAACATTAGATGAATTAATGAAATGCCTGATAAAATCCAGTTATTTTTCAACACTTTTTACTATTAATATGGAATGTACAGTTACTATTCAGCAAGCCCAACTATTTTCCCTTAAACAAGTTGGCACTTGCCATCCTTGTACAGTATCCATTGCTTGTTTTAAAATACATCCAATTTTTCTTTATTCTCATATTCTGGGAGTTTCGAATAACCTGTCCATCACAGAAGACATGACACATTGATTTTAATTCATTACCTACAACTTACTTATGGTAAAGGAATACAGGTTCTACCAGGTTTCAAATGCTCAATATATGTCTGGTCTGTACATATGAACAAGCATTTGTGAGACCTCTGGGATGGATTACTGGCTTCTGAGTGTCTGCAGGGTCTTTTGCCATGGAAACTTAGTTTCATGCAGTATCAATACTTATTTAACTACATGTTGCTCTTGATTTTCTTATGTTTTTATTTAAATATATTATCTGGCAGCCACATTTCCACTTGCAAGCTGTTGGATTTAACCTGTATATCCCTGGGAAGGACCTGTAATGACTAGATCATCAAAAAAGGAAAGCGGCCTTTTTTGCGGCTAGAGCATGAGTGGGCCAGTGAAGGAGTGGAGCTTTGAGGCTTTGACTCGAGAGATTCTGGCAGTTTTGGCAGTTGGTCTGTGCAATCAAGTCAATCAAGATTTGAATAGATCAGCAGAACGCCGTTGATTAGACAATCAAGATTTGAATAGCTCAGACTCAGCAGAAAGCAGCTGATTGGGCAGTCGAGGTCAGGTGACCAAACATTTTGAAAAGCTCAAACAGATAAATAGAGGGATAGCTCAAGCGAAGCGGCCAGTGCGTGAGTGGGCCAGTGAAGGAGTGGAGCTTTGAGGCTTTGACTCAAGAGGCTTCGACAAGAAGAGGCAGAGGACAAGCTAGCTTGCAGTTAGTTTTTACAATGTCTCCTGAGACGGTGATGTGCCTCTCATGTGAGATGTGGTTGTCTTGGGGGAACTCCCCTCTCCCGCAGAGTCACATCTGCCAGAAGTGCATACGGCTGGGCGATCTGGAAGACCGTGTAAGGAATCTGGAGCAGCAGCTGGATGACCTTTGACTCATAAGGGAGAATGGGGCAGTCATAGATGAGAGTTACAGGGAGGTAGTCACACCTAGGCTGTCGGAAGCAGGTCGTTGGGTGACAGTCAGAGGGGGGAAAACGAAGGTGAGCAGACGGGTAGTGCAGAGCACCCCTGTAGCCATTTCCCTGAATAATAAGTTAACCATCCTGGATACTGTTGGCGGGGATGACCAACCAGGTGTGAGCCACGGTGGCAGGGCCTCGGGCACTGAGTCTGACCCTGTGGTGCAGAAGGATGGGATGGAGAAGAGGAGAGCTGTTGTCATTGGAGACTCTATAGTCAGGGGAGCAGACAGGAGATTTTATGGACGTGAGAAGGACACCCGCATGGTTTGTTGCCTCCCGGGTGCCAGGGTCCGGGATGTCTCTGACCGGGTGCACGACATCCTGGTGCGAGAGGGAAAGCAACCAGAAGTCGTGATACATGTTGGGACCAACGACATAGGCAGGAAGAGGGATGAGGTCCTGAAGTGTGAGTTTCGTGAATTAGGCAGAAGGCTGAAGAACAGGACCTCAAGGGTGACGTTCTCAGGATTGCAGCCAGTGCTACGTGACAGAGATGGTAAGAATTGAAGGAGATGGCAGTTGAATGCGTGGCTGAGAAGTTGGTGCAGGGAGCAGGGTTTTAGATTTTTAGATCATTGGAATCTCTTCTGGGGAAGGTGGGACCTGTACAGATTGGATGGGTTGCACCTGAAATCGAGGGGGAGCAATATCCTTGCAGGTAGGTTTGCTAGCATGGTTCAGGAGGGTTTAAACTAATTTGCGAGGGGGATGGGACCCAGAGCGATAGAGCAGTGAAAGAAGTGCATGGAGTAAAGCCAGATCTAACATACAGAGAGGCTTTGAGGAAAGAGAAGCAAAATAAACGGTGTAAAGACAGTAAGGTAGAAGGGCTGAAATGTGTGTACCTCAATCATACATGGAATTATGATGTAGTGGCCATTACAGAGACTTGGCTGGCACCAGGGCTGGAATGGATTCTCAATATTCCTGGATTTCAGTGCTTTAAAAGGGATAGAGAGGGCGGAAAAAGGGGAGGAGGGGTGACATTACTGGTCAGGGATACTATTACAGCTACAGAAAGGGTGGGTAATGTAGCAGGATCCTCTTTTGAGTCAATATGGGTGGAAGTCAGGAACAGGAAGGGAGCAGTTACTCTACTGGGGGTATTCTATAGGCCCCCTGGTAGCAGCAGAGATACAGAGGAGCAGATTGGGAGGCAGATTTTGGAAAGGTGCAAAAATAACAGGTTTGTTATCATGGGTGACTTTAACTTCCCTAATATTGATTGGCACCTGATTAGTTCCAAGAGTTTAGATGGGGCAGAGTTTGTTAAGTGTGTCCAGGATGGATTCCTGTCACAGTATGTGGACAGGCCGACCAGGGGGAATGCCATACTAGATCTAGTACTAGGTAATGAACCGGGTCAGGTCACAGATCTCTCAGTGGGTGAGCATCTGGGGGACAGTAACTACCGCTCCCTGGCCTTTATAATTATCATGGAAAAGGATAGAATCAGAGGACAGGAAAATTTTTAATTGGGGAAAGGCAAATTATGAGGCTATAAGGCTAGAACTTGCGGGTGTGAATTGGGATGATGTTTTTGCAGGAAAATGTACTATGGACATGTGGTCGATGTTTAGAGATCTCTTGCAGGATGTAAGGGATAAATTTGTCCCAGTGAGGAAGATAAAGAATGGTAGGGTGAAGGAACCTTGGGTGACAAGTGAGGTGGAAGATCTAGTCAGGTGGAAGAAGGCAGCATACATAAGGTTTAGGAAGCAAGGATCAGATGGGTCTATTGAGGAATATAGGGAAGCAAGAAAGGAGCTTAAGAAGGGGCTGAGAAGAGCAAGAAGGGGGCATGAGAAGGCCTTGGCGAGTAGGGTAAAGGAAACCCCAAAGCATTCTTCAATTATGTGAAGCAAAAAAGGATGACAGCAGTGAAGGTAGGACCGATCAGAGATAAAGGTGGGAAGAAGTGCCTGGAGGCTGTGGAAGTGAGCGAGCTCCTCAATGAATACTTCTCTTCAGTATTCACCAATGAGAGGGAACTTGATGACGGTGAGGACAATATGAGGGAGGTTGATGTTCTGGAGCATGTTGATATCAAGGGAGAGGAGGTGTTGGAGTTGTTAAAATACATTAGGACAGATAAGTCCCCGGGGCCTGACGGAATATTCCCCAGGCTGCTCCATGAGGCAAGAGGAGAGATTGCTGAGCCTCTGGCTCAGATCTTTATGTCCTCGTTGTCTACGGAAATGGTACCGGAGGATTGGAGGGAGGCGAATGTTGTTCCCTTGTTCATAAAAGGTAGTAGGCATAGTCCAGGTAATTATAGACCAGTGAGCCTTACGTCTGTGGTGGGAAAGCTGTTGGAAAAGATTCTTAGAGATAGGATCTATAGGCATTTAGAGAATCATGGTCTGATCAGGGACAGTCAGCATGGCTTTGTGAAGGGCAGATCGTGTCTAACAAGCCTGATAGAGTTCTTTGAGGAAGTGACCAGGCATATAGATGAGGGTAGTGCAGTGGATGTGATCTATATGGATTTTAGTAAGGCATTTGACAAGGTTCCACGTGGTAGGCTTATTCAGAAAGTTAGAAGGCATAGGATCCAGGGAAGTTTGGCCAGGTGGATTCAGAATTGGCTTGCCTGCAGAAGGCAGAGGGTGGTGGTGGAGGGAGTACATTCAGATTGGAGGATTGTGACGAGTGGTGTCCCACAAAGATCTGTTCTGGGACCTCTACTTTTCGTGATTTTTATTAACAACCTTGATGTGGGGGTAGAAAAGTGGGTTGGCAAGTTTGCAGACAACACAAAGGTTGGTGGTGTTGTAGATAGTGTAGAGGATTGTCAAAGATTGCAGAGAGACATCGATAGGATGCAGAATTTGGCTGAGAAGTGGCAGATGGAGTTCAACCCGGAGAAGTGTGAGGTGGTACACTTTGGAAGGACAAACTCCAAGGCAGAGTACAAAGTAAATGGCAGGATACTTGGTAGTGTGGAGGAGCAGAGGGATCTTGGGGTACATGTCCACAGATCCCTGAAAGTTGCCTCACAGGTGGATAGGGTAGTTAAGAAAGCTTATGGGGTGTTAGCTTTCATAAGTCGAGGGATAGAGTTTAAGAGTCGCGATGTAATGATGCAGCTCTATAAAACTCTGGTTAGGCCACACTTGGAGTACTGTGTCCAGTTCTGGTCACCTCACTATAGGAAGGATGTGGAAGCATTGGAAAGGGTACAGAGGAGATTTACCAGGATGCTGCCTGGTTTAGAAAGTATGCATTATGATCAGAGATTAAGGGAGCTAGGGCTTTACTCTTTGGAGAGAAGGAGGATGAGAGGAGACATGATAGAGGTGTACAAGATAATAAGAGGAATATATAGAGTGGATAGCCAGCGCCTCTTCCCCAGGGCACCACTGCTCAATACAAGAGGACATGGCTTTAAGGTAAGGGGTGGGAAGTTCAAGGGGGATATTAGAGGAAGGATTTTTACTCAGAGTGGTTGGTGCGTGGAATGCACTGCCTGAGTCAGTGGTGGAGGCAGAGACTACTAGACAGGTATATGGAGGAATCTAAGGTGGGGGCTTATATGGGAGGCAGGGTTTGAGGGTCGGCACAACATTGTGGGCCGAAGGGCCTGTACTGTGCTGTACTCTTCTATGTTAAAGTTTGAAAGCAGGCTGAATATTAGGCAAGACAGAAAATAATTTCCTTCACCTTCAAATCTTTAATGTCCACCTGGGCAGATGAACAGAGCATTAATTATGTCCAAAATATGGGACCTCTAACAGTAAAAATCCTCTTGACTGCTCCATTGACAATTCCACTCTACATTGCCAAAAGATTATAAAATTCATTCATGTTAACTGAATGGTGACTAGCAAGGTATTGAGAACTGATATTTTGAAAATGCTTTTTCCAAGAATGCTGGTAATACATTTTGTTCGGCGTACTTCCAACACGGTAATCGCAAAGCACTTTCCTTTGGAAATCAGAAATTCAATTTGCATGAAATTGGGAAGGAATTTGAGCCAAAGGCAAACAAGCTCACAGTGGGATACATTGATCTTTGTTCAATCACAGACATACCAATAAGCAAAGTGACTGAACGTCTTAAGTTTAGTAAAATGCGTTTTAATCTATGCGTTAAAGGAAACCACTTCTATGGATGGAGAACCTGATAAAATGCCTGGAATGTGGTTTTGAAGTTTAACTAGTTGCAGGAATAGTTGTTTGAAAGTATTTTCCCTTAGACCTCAAGTTTGGGCTGCAGTTCAAGATGGAACTTTTTGAGTGGAGATTTTGAAAATAGATTATTCAAATGAGATGTTTTCTTGATTTCCATTTATGTTTACTGGTGAAGATGGTGGCATGTTGCAAAGCTGTTTTCTCGTATCAAATGGTTATGAAATATTTGACTATGCCAATGAAATTTGGAAATTTGCCTAATATTCCTCGTATGAAATATTGCTTTGAGAAACCTGGTATAGACTTAATATGCTATGTTGTACAGAAGTGCAATGTTACGAGAGACACTGGACAATGTTACTCTTCCAATACTTTCAGTTTGGCGTATTGCATAAAATTGCAAAAAGAGTTACTCAGTGACCAGCTTTCTTAATAAACATTATTCATTGTTTGCTATGATCTATTTGTAGCATTTCTGAAAATAACAATGGTTTCTTCATGTTTTTATATAGGCTTGTGGAGTTAACATTGAGGAAAGACCAGTTAACCAAAGAGAATTGGGTTCGATTACTTCAATCTACTTCAGAGATCCAGACAAGAGTTTAAATTCCAATTGCCATTCTGACCAACAGTAATCACAACAGCAAATATTGTTTGAATCTGCACAAGAAAGAAACCAACCAGATCTATTATTCCTCATATAATTATAGGAACACAATTCCATAATCAATGTGCAATGCGGTAGCTGAATCAAGGAAGTTCAATTTTGAGACAATATGCATTTTGATCTACCAATAAGGTGACAGAATATCAATCTTTGACAGATCAATCTTGTTAAGTGTTTTTATACTTACTGGACTACAAATATTTTGTGATTATTCCACATGAAAAATGACAGGAAAAGAGTAATTTGCGAAACGTCACACTCTGAAGATTCATAAATGATTATTATTAATTTCCAGTCTGTATTTAAACAATTCTCTGTACTATCAATAATATATCAATAAACACTTCTGACCAGCACAAAAGGTATTACACAAGCTCCTTATTTCTAATATATGAACACAGTTCAGGTTGATATGAAGGAAATGTTCCCTCAGGATGATTGTTTTGGCAAATTGAGATGATCACAGGGTTGTTAAACGGGGTAGTCTCTGTATGGAAAGCCATTTTGTTCCCTGGGTCTTATACAAAAGTACAGCAACCAGTAAGCTCATGGACCTGAAGGTTTGTCAGCTGAGGAAAAGAAAATTAACACTTTTGTAACTGAATCCAAAAGCAAACAAATCGAATTCTCATTCAGTAGACTTTGGGATGCAAATTGACTGTAGTGGATCTGAGAAGGCTCTACACTATTTGGATGGACTGTTCAGATTCAGTATCAGCCTGACTTGACTAGCGGAACAGGTGAAAGATTAGAAGTGCTTTAATTTGAACAATTGTGTGCCTTCTATCAAGTTTGTTTGTGACTCCTTGTTACTGATATCTTATATCAGCTTGCTATCATACATATGTTTGCTATTTTTTATGTGCTTTATGTGCCTTGTACTGTGTTCTGCATTTACATTCCAGAATAATGCTGTTTCATTTAGCTGTATTCATGGGTATTCCTCAAGGATTTCCACTGGATTATCCTGGGCCACTGGGTGCCATCTGTAGTGGATGGGGGGGGGGGATTCCTGTCAGACCTACACAGGCAGACCCCCTGCAGTTTCCGTCCTGCTAACAGGAGTCACCTACCACTCATGTTCAACTCATCGCCTGCAGCCTATTTAAACTCAGCTCGCTTCCACAGTTGTTGTTCACCCATCAAACCAGCCAGACTCAACAAATTGCTCTTAGCCTTCATTTTCCTTGTTCCTGTGGTGTCTAATACATTTTCTTTCTTATTTTTCAGCCCCTCCTGCCTTGTTATTTTTGCAGTCTACTGTTAATGCTGTTGTCCATCACTAAATCTTCTCCACGGCTCAGCTTTTGGGTCAAGCCTAGTCTACATTCCTTGACATTGCCTTGTTAACTACCTGTTAGACCTGCCTGTTAGTTTTTTTATGATACGTTCACTTGAACACCTAGATTCCTCAATCACAGCCCCTCTTCATTTAGATAATCACCCAATTTTGATTTCTGTTACCGCACACTTGCCCACGCTAAACCTTGCCAGTTTTTGCCCAAATGCTCAATAATTTATTATTCATTGTTCTTATAATTGACTTGTTTGCAAACGCATGAGGCTTGGCCAAAAAGTTTGCAGATGACATCAAATTAGGATATGTTGCTAATTTGGAATTTATTATAGATTTCAGGGGAATCTTAATCAATTGGTCAAGTGGGCCAAGCAGTGGCAAATGGATTTCAATGCAGATAAATGTGAGATGGAAAGCCAAACTATTGCACAACCTATACTATTATTATTATATGTCGGAGGGAGTGTCATGGAACAGAGGAACATAGAAGTGCAAGTACAACACCATTGAAAGCATCACCACAAGTAGACAGGATGGTGAAAAAGGTGGTTAGCACACTGGCCTTCATCAGTCAGGGTTCTGAGCAAAGGATCTGGGACATTACGTTCCAATTGCTGCAGCCGCACCTGAACTACAGTGTACAGTTTTGGTCGCCCTGTTAGGGGAAAGATTTAGTTCGGTTGGAAAGGATGTAGAAAATATTTACCATGATGTTGCAAGGTCTAGAGAGCCCGAGTTATAGATAGAGCCTGGCTTGGTCTTTGTTCCTTGGAACATAGGAGATTCAGGAGCAATCTTATAGATGAGAGGTCTAGATAAGTTGAATAGTGATAATCATTTTCTCCTGGGTAGGCGAGTCTAAAGCTGGGGCTCACAAATTTAGAGTGAAAGAGAAAAGGTTTAAAAGGAACCTGGGGATCAAAATTTTCACATATATTCCCAAGGTGTGAAAGAGGATTCCCCTGTACAAATAGAGTGCCCTTTTTCACACCCTTCAGGATACATTTAAAATTCAAATATAATTCTTGCCCCAGTGTTTTCTCATGATAAAGCAATATTTGGTACCTCCACCTGCAACGTGACCTCATCTTCCTTAGACAAGCATGTGGTCATCATTATCTACTCTCAAGGATGTAGACTTGGACTCCTTTAACTTTCTCAAAACAAACCCACAATTTTGCCTTTATGACTTACATTTCATTTTAGCATATATCAAAGACAAATCTTGTTCAACTCATTCCTTACACCCTGAAATCTTTTAAAAGCTAAAGGTGGATAACTGCAAGATTTGGTTCCATATCCCATTTCTTTGGCTGGAGCAGATATAGACCACACTGCAACCTGTTCCATCAGTCAGTGACATCGTGTCTGGCTCTGCACTTTCTCTGGTTTCTTCTCCAGTCTCCTATACAGAAATCCCCAAAGTGTGCAAATGATCTTGGCTTTAATATACTCACGGACCATCCACAGCACTCTGGGATAAACTATTCCAAAGAACTACAACTTAAGAAATATTACTTCATAATTTACCTGCTATTCCCTCTCTATTCATATTTGCTTTTAATAAGATAATGCCATTTTAAAAAATGTGGGGACCCTGGCCCTGTTACTCCCCATCATGTAATCACTTCCACCCAGTAATCAATCCAGTGAGGCAATGTTCGAAAACATTCAATTCAATCAATTCAATTCTTCCCTGCTCAATGCATTCTTCTAAGGAATGCCCATATTCAGTTGCAGCATTAGATGAACTAATGAAATGCCTGATAAAATCCAGTTATTTTTCAACACTTTTTACTATTAATATGGAATGTACAGTTACTATTCAGCAAGCCCAACTATTTTCCCTTAAACAAGTTGGCACTTGCCATCCTTGTACAGTATCCATTGCTTGTTTTAAAATACATCCAATTTTTCTTTATTCTCATATTCTGGGAGTTTCGAATAACCTGTCCATCACAGAAGACATGACACATTGATTTTAATTCATTACCTACAACTTACTTATGGTAATGGAATACAGGTTCTACCAGGTTTCAAATGCTCAATATATGTCTGGTCTGTACATATGAACAAGCATTTGTGAGACCTCTGGGATGGATTACTGGCTTCTGAGTGTCTGCAGGGTCTTTTGCCATGGAAACTTAGTTTCATGCAGTATCAATACTTATTTAACTACATGTTGCTCTTGATTTTCTTATGTTTTTATTTAAATATATTATCTGGCAGCCACATTTCCACTTGCAAGCTGTTGGATTTAACCTGTATATCCCTGGGAAGGACCTGTAATGACTAGATCATCAAAAAAGGAAAGCGGCCTTTTTTGCGGCTAGAGCATGAGTGGGCCAGTGAAGGAGTGGAGCTTTGAGGCTTTGACTCGAGAGATTCTGGCAGTTTTGGCAGTTGGTCTGTGCAATCAAGTCAATCAAGATTTGAATAGATCAGCAGAACGCCGTTGATTAGACAATCAAGATTTGAATAGCTCAGACTCAGCAGAAAGCAGCTGATTGGGCAGTCGAGGTCAGGTGACCAAACATTTTGAAAAGCTCAAACAGATAAATAGAGGGATAGCTCAAGCGAAGCGGCTAGAGCGTGAGTGGGCCAGTGAAGGAGTGGAGCTTTGAGGCTTTGACTCAAGAGGCTTCGACAAGAAGAGGCAGAGGACAAGCTAGCTTGCAGTTAGTTTTTACAATGTCTCCTGAGACAGTGATGTGCCTCTCATGTGAGATGTGGCAGTCTTGAAGGAACTCCCCTCTCTCGCAGAGTCACATCTGCCAGAAGTGCATACGGCTGGGCGATCTGGAAGACCGTGTAAGGAATCTGGAGCAGCAGCTGGATGACCTTTGACTCATAAGGGAGAATGAAGCAGTCATAGATGAGAGTTACAGGGAGGTAGTCACACCTAGGCTGTCGGAAGCAGGTCGTTGGGTGACAGTCAGAGGGGGGAAAACGAAGGTGAGCAGACGGGTAGTGCAGAGCACCCCTGTAGCCATTCCCCTGAATAATAAGTTAACCATCCTGGATACTGTTGGCGGGGACGACCAACCAGGTGTGAGCCATGGTGGCAGGGCCTCGGGCACTGAGTCTGACCCCGTGGTGCAGAAGGATGGGATGGAGAAGAGGAGAGCTGTTGTCATTGGAGACTCTATAGTCAGGGGAGCAGACAGGAGATTTTGTGGACGTGAGAAGGACACCCGCATGGTTTGTTGCCTCCCGGGTGCCAGGGTCCGGGATGTCTCTGACCGGGTGCACGACATCCTGGTGCGAGAGGGAAAGCAACCAGAAGTCGTGATACATGTTGGGATCAATGACATAGGCAGGAAGAGGGATGAGGTCCTGAAGTGTGAGTTTCGTGAATTATGCAGAAGGCTGAAGAACAGGACCTCAAGGGTGACGTTCTCAGGATTGCAGCCAGTGCTACGTGACAGAGATGGTAAGAATTGAAGGAGATGGCAGTTGAATGCGTGGCTGAGAAGTTGGTGCAGGGAGCAGGGTTTTAGATTTTTAGATCATTGGAATCTCTTCTGGGGACGGTGGGACCTGTACAGATTGGATGGGTTGCACCTGAAATCGAGGGGGAGCAATATCCTTGCAGGTAGGTTTGCTAGCATGGTTCAGGAGGGTTTAAACTAATTTGCGAGGGGGATGGGACCCAGAGCGATAGAGCAGTGAAAGAAGGGCATGGAGTAAAGCCAGATCTAACATACAGAAAGGCTTTGAGGAAAGAGAAGCAGAATAAACGGTGTAAAGACAGTAAGGTAGAAGGGCTGAAATGTGTGTACCTCAATCATACATGGAATTATGATGTAGTGGCCATTACAGAGACTTGGCTGGCACCAGGGCTGGAATGGATTCTCAATATTCCTGGATTTCAGTGCTTTAAAAGGGATAGAGCGGGCAGAAAAAGGGGAGGGGGGGTGGCATTACTGGTCAGGGATACTATTACAGCTACAGAAAGGGTGGGTAATGTAGCAGGATCCTCTTTTGAGTCAATATGGGTGGAAGTCAGGAACAGGAAGGGAGCAGTTACTCGGGGTATTCTATAGGCCCCCTGGTAGCAGCAGAGATACAGAGGAGCAGATTGGGAGGCAGATTTTGGAAAGGTGCAAAAATAACAGGTTTGTTATCATGGGTGACTTTAACTTCCCTAATATTGATTGGCACCTGATTAGTTCCAAGAGTTTAGATGGGGCAGAGTTTGTTAAGTGTGTCCAGGATGGATTCCTGTCACAGTATGTGGACAGGCCGACCAGGGGGAATGCCATACTAGATCTAGTACTAGGTAATGAACCGGGTCAGGCCACAGATCTCTCAGTGGGTGAGCATCTGGGGGACAGTAACCACCGCTCCCTGGCCTTTATAATTATCATGGAAAAGGACAGAATCAGAGGACAGGAAAATTTTTAATTGGGGAAAGGCAAATTATGAGGCTATAAGGCTAGAACTTGCGGGTGTGAATTGGGATGATGTTTTTGCAGGGAAATGTACTATGGACATGTGGTCGATGTTTAGAGATCTCTTGCAGGATGTAAGGGATAAATTTGTCCCAGTGAGGAAGATAAAGAATGGTAGGGTGAAGGAACCATGGGTGACAAGTGAGGTGGAAGATCTAGTCAGGTGGAAGAAGGCAGCATACATGAGGTTTAGGAAGCAAGGATCAGATGGGTCTATTGAGAAATATAGGGAAGCAAGAAAGGAGCTTAAGAAGGGGCTGAGAAGAGCAAGAAAGGGGCATGAGAAGGCCTTGGCGAGTAGGGTAAAGGAAAACCCCAAGGCATTCTTCAATCATGTGAGGAAAAAAGGATGACAGGAGTGAAGGTAGGACCGATTAGAGATAAAGGTGGGAAGAAGTGCCTGGAGGCTGTGGAAGTGAGCGAGCTCCTCAATGAATACTTCTCTTCAGTATTCACCAATGAGAGGGAACTTGATGATGGTGAGGACAATATGAGTGAGGTTGATGTTCTGGAGCATGTTGATATCAAGGGAGAGGAGGTGTTGGAGTTGTTAAAATACATTAGGACAGATAAGTCCCCGGGGCCTGACGGAATATTCCCCAGGCTGCTCCACGAGGCGAGAGAAGAGATTGCTGAGCCTCTGGCTCGGATCTTTATGTCCTCGTTGTCCACGGGAATGGTACCGGAAGATTGGAGGGAGGCGAATGTTGTTTCCTTGTTCAAAAAAGGTAGTAGGCATAGTCCAGGTAATTATAGATCAGTGAGCCTTACGTCTGTGGTGGGAAAGCTGTTGGAAAAGATTCTTAGAGATAGGATCTATAGGCATTTAGAGAATCATGGTCTGATCAGGGACAGTCAGCATGGCTTTGTGAAGGGCAGATCGTGTCTAACAAGCCTGATAGAGTTCTTTGATTTAGTGACCAGGCATATAGATGAGGGTAGTGCAGTGGATGTGATCTATATGGATTTTAGTAAGGCATTTGACAAGGTTCCACGCGGTAGGCTTATTCAGAAAGTTAGAAGGCATAAGATCCAGGGAAGTTTGGCCGGGTGGATTCAGAATTGGCTTGCCTGCAGAAGGCAGAGGGTGGTGGTGGAGGGAGTACATTCAGATTGGAGGATTGTGACTAGTGGTGTCCCACAAGGATCTGTTCTGGGACCTCTACTTTTTGTGATTTTTATTAACAACCTGGATGTTGGGGTAGAAAGGTGGGTTGGCAAGTTTGCAGACGACACAAAGGTTGGTGGTGTTGTAGATAGTGTAGAGGATTGTCAAAGATTGCAGAGAGACATCGATAGGATGCAGAATTGGGCTGAGAAGTGGCAGATGGCGTTCAACCCAGAGAAGTGTGAGGTGGTACACTTTGGAAGGACAAACTCCAAGGCTGAGTACAAAGTAAATGGCAGGATACTTGGTAGTGTGGAGGAGCAGAGGGATCTTGGGGTACATGTCCACAGATCCCTGAAAGTTGCCTCACAGGTGGATAGGGTAGTTAAGAAAGCTTATGGGGTGTTAGCTTTCAGTACTTGCCAAAATGATCAATACTTTATCATTCATTGTTTGTATAATTGACTTGTTTGCAAACACATGAGGCTTGGCCAGGAAGTTTGCAGATGATATCAAATTAGGATGTGTTGTTAATTTGGAATTTATTATAGAGTACAGGGGAATCTTAAGCAATTGGGCAAGTGGCCAAGGAGTGGCAAACGGATTTCAATGCAGGTAAGTGTCAGGTGATGCAATTTAGAAAGTCAATACTATCGCACAACCTATACTATTATTAGTATAAGTCCAAGGGAGTGTCATGGAACAGAGGAACATAAGAGTGCAAGTACAACACCATTGAAAGCATCACCACAAGTAGACAGGATGGTGAAAAAGGTGGTTAGCACACTGGCCTTCATCAGTCAGGGTTCTGAGCAAAGAAACTCGAACTTTATGTTCCAATTGGTGCGGCTGCACCTGAACTGCCGTCTACAGTTTTGGTCACCTTGTTAGAAAGATTTAGTTCAATTGGAAAGAGTGTAGAAAATATTTACAACAACATTGCAAGGACTAGGGAGGCTGAGTTATAGGGAGAGGCTGGTTTGATCTTTGTTCCTTGGAGCATGAGGAGCAATCTTATAGAAACATCTACAAGAGGCCTAGATAAGTTGAATAGTAATAATCATTTTCTACAGGGTAGGGGAATCCAGAACTAGGAATCACAGATTTAGGGTGAGAGGGAAAAGATTTAAAAGAGACCTGGGGGTCAAATTTTTCACATTGATCCCTCAGCCTGAAAAGATGTTTCCCTTACATAAAATGAAGAGCCCCTTCTTATACTCTTCAAGGTCTCTTCAAAACTCAAATATAATCCTTATCCCAGTGCTTTCTCATGGTAAAGCAACATTTGGTACCTGCACCTACAAAATGACCTCACCTTCCTTAGATAAGCATGTATTCTACATTATCTATTCTCAAGGCTGTGGAGGCCAAGTCATTGGGGATATTCAAAGCCAGAGTTTGATAGGCTCTTGATTAGTCAGGGCATCAAAGGTTATGGCAAGAAGGCAGGAGAATGTGGTTGAGGTTATAAATCAGCCATGATAGAATAGAAGGACGTCCCTTTAGAACGAAGATGAGGAGGACTTTCTTTAGCCAGAGGGTAGTGAATCTGTGGAACTCACCGGCACAGATGGCCGCAGAGGCCAAGTCATTGGGCATACTCAAAATGAAGGTTAAGAGGCTCCCAACCAGTAAGGGCGTCAGAGGCCACGGAGAGAAGGCAGAAGATTGGGGATGAGACGAACAATAAATTAGCCATGAAGGAATGGTGGAGCAGACCCAGAGGGCCAAGTGGCCCAACTCTGTTCTAACTCTGATTTATGGTCTATCTACGAATACGTTATGAGGTCAGCACAACATTGTGGGCTGAATGGCCCGCAACATTCTGTGTTCTAAACCTTTCATCTATATCTATGTTTTCTTCAGAATACCCAGTCAGAGATCTTCGAAGAGCTTGACTAGAAGAGCACAGTTGTTGAGGAGGAAACCAAACCAGCGGACGCGTGCATGTTACAGAAAATTTCAGATTTTAAGTTATTACCTTATGCCAAGCATTTGAAGTGTGGATGGGAGACGGAGACAGAGACAGGGC
This sequence comes from Mobula hypostoma, assembly GCF_963921235.1. Lineage (NCBI taxonomy): Eukaryota > Metazoa > Chordata > Chondrichthyes > Myliobatiformes > Myliobatidae > Mobula > Mobula hypostoma. The sequence goes on from NC_086106.1 coordinate 83,105,825, forward strand.
ATAATCACAGATGCCGGAGGGCTAGAGTGGAAGATTGTGGAGTTCAGGGCATTAGAGGGATTATAAGGTCAGTCCAATTCACTTTCCACTGATTTCAAGAAACAAACAGCCAGTATATTTGATTCGAAGAAGGAGTCTGAGAGTCTGAGTGGGAGTGCCAAGAAAGAGATTTTTGAAATTTTCGTTATTTTTTTTCTCCAACGGCTTTCTGAGAGGCGGGACTGCGCAGGCGTGTGACGTCGGGCAGTGCAGCGCGGCAGATTTAAAAGGAACAACGCCTCATAGAGCGGGCAGCGTAGTTTGCGGGCTGCGGAGTGAGCCGGGAGCAGAGTGAAGACTTAAGGGCTTCGGCTCAACGGGCTTAGGCGGAAACGGGCGAGGCGAGGAAGGTTTGGCATTCATTTTCTGTTGCTATTTGAGGAGAGGGGCATTATGACTGTGAGGGCAGTTTGCTGTTCTCGGTGTCGGATGTGGGAGGCCCTGGAGTCTCCAAGCCTCCCGGACGTCTACATCTGCGCCAAGTGCATCGAGATGCAGCTCCTAAGGGACCGCGTTACGGAACTGGAGCTGCAGCTCGATGACCTTCGTCTGGTCAGTGAGAGCGAGGAGGTGATAGAGAGGAGTGGAAGGCAGGTGGTCACGCCGGGGCCACGGGAGGGAGACAAGTGGGTCACGGTTAGGAGGGGGAAGGGGAAAAGGCAGGTGATGGGGAGTACCCCGGTGGCTGTGCCCCTTAACAACAGGTACTCCTGTTTGAGTACTGTTGGGGGGGACAGCTTACCCGGGGGAAGCGACAGTGGCCGTGCCTCCGGCACAGAGTCCGGCCCTGTAGCTCAGAAGGGTAGGGCAAGGAAGAGGAGGGCAGTTGTGATAGGGGACTCGATAGTAAGGGGGTCAGATAGGCGATTCTGTGGATGCAGTCCAGAGACCCGGATGGTAGTTTGCCTCCCTGGTGCCAGGGTCCGGGATATTTCTGATCGTGTCCAAGATATCCTGAAGTGGGAGGGTGAGGAGCCAGAGGTCGTGGTACATATAGGTACCAATGACATAGGTAGGAAAAGGGATGAGGTCCTGAAAGGAGAATATAGGGAGCTAGGAAGGGAGTTGAAAAAAAGGACCGCAAAGGTAGTAATCTCGGGACTACTGCCTGTGCCACGCGACAGTGAGAGTAGGAATGCGATGAGGTGGAGGATAAATGCGTGGCTGAGGGATTGGAGCAGGGGGCAGGGATTCAAGTTTCTGGATCATTGGGACCTCTTTTGGCGCAGGCGTGACCTGTACAAAAAGGACAGGTTACACTTGAATCCTAGGGGGACCAATATCCTGGCGGGGAGATTAGCGGGGGCTACTGAAGTGACTTTAAACTAGAATGGTTGGGGGGTGGGAATCAAATTAAAGAGGCTAGGCGTGAGGAGGTTAGTTCACAACAGAGGGATGGGAACCAGTGCAGAGAGACAGAGGAGTGTAAAGTGAGCGTAGAAGCAAAAAGTACAAAGGAGAAAAGTAAAAGTGGCAGGCCGACAAATCCAGGGCAAGCATTAAAAAGGGCCACTTTTCAACATAATTGTACAAGGGCTAAGAGAGTTGTAAAAGAGCGCCTGAAGGCTTTATGTGTCAATGCAAGAAGCATTCATAATAAGGTGGATGAATTGAAAGTGCAGATTGTTATTAATGATTATGATATAGTTGGGATCACAGAGACATGGCTCCAGGGTGACCAGGGATGGGAGCTCAACGTTCAGGGATATTCAATATTTAGGAGGGATAGACATGAAGAAAGGGGAGGTGGGGTGGCGTTGCTGGTTAAAGAAGAGATTAACGCAATAGAAAGGAAGGACATAAGCCGGGAAGATGTGGAATCGATATGGGTAGAGCTGCGTAACACTAAGAGGCAGAAGACGCTGGTGGGAGTTGTGTACAGGCCACCTAACAGTAGTAGTGAGGTCGGAGATGGTATTAAACAGGAAATTAGAAATGTGTGCAATAAAGGAACAGCAGTTATAATGGGTGACTTCAATCTACATGTAGACTGGGTGAACCAAATTGGTAAAGGTGCTGAGGAAGAGGATTTCTTGGAATGTATGCGGGATGGTTTTTTGAACCAACATGTCGAGGAACCAACTAGAGAGCAGGCTATTCTGGACTGGGTTTTGAGCAATGAGGAAGGGTTAATTAGCAATCTTGTCGTGGGAGGCCCCTTGGGTAAGAGTGACCATAATATGGTGGAATTCTTCATTAATATGGAGAGTGACATAGTTAATTCAGAAACAAAGGTTCTGAACTTAAAGAGGGGTAACTTTGAAGGTATGAGTCGTGAATTAGCTAAGATAGACTGGCAAATGACACTTAAAGGATTGACGGTGGATATGCAATGGCAAGCATTTAAAGGTTGCATGGATGAACTACAACAATTGTTCATCCCAGTTTGGCAAAAGAATAAATCAAGGAAGGTAGTGCACCCGTGGCTGACAAGAGAAATTAGGGATAGTATCAATTCCAAAGAAGTAGCATACAAATTAGCCAGAGAAAGTGGCTCACCTGAGGACTGGGAGAAATTCAGAGTTCAGCAGAGGAGGACAAAGGGCTTAATTAGGAAGGGGAAAAAAGATTATGAGAGAAAACTGGCAGAGAACATAAAAACGGACTGTAAAAGCTTTTATAGATATGTAAAAAGGAAAAGACTGGTAAAGACAAATGTAGGTCCCCTGCAGACAGAAACAGCTGAATTGATTATGGGGAGCAAGGACATGGCAGACCAATTGAATAATTACTTTGGTTCTGTCTTCACTAAGGAGGACATAAATAATCTTCCAGAAATAGTAAGGGACAGAGGGTCCAGTGAGATGGAGGAACTGAGTGAAATACATGTTAGTAGGGAAGTGGTGTTAGGTAAATTGAAGGGATTGAAGGCAGATAAATCCCCAGGGCCAGATGGTCTGCATCCTAGAGTGCTTAAGGAAGTAGCCCAAGAAATAGTGGATGCATTAGTGATAATTTTTCAAAACTCGTTAGATTCTGGACTAGTTCCTGAGGATTGGAGGGTGGCTAATATAACCCCACTTTTTAAAAAAGGAGGGAGAGAGAAACCGGGGAATTATAGACCGGTTAGCCTAACGTCGGTGGTGGGGAAACTGCTGGAGTCAGTTATCAAGGATGTGATAACAGCACATTTGGAAAGCGGAGAAATGATCGGACAAAGTCAGCATGGATTTGTGAAAGGAAAATCATGTCTGACGAATCTCATAGAATTTTTTGAGGATGTAACTAGTAGAGTGGATAGGGGAGAACCAGTGGATGTGGTATATTTGGATTTTCAAAAGGCTTTTGACAAGGTCCCACACAGGAGATTAGTGTGCAAACTTAAAGCACACTGTATTAGGGGTAAGGTATTGGTGTGGGTGGAGAATTGGTTGGCAGACAGGAAGCAAAGAGTGGGAATAAACGGGACCTTTTCAGAATGGCAGGCGGTGACTAGTGGGGTACCGCAAGGCTCAGTGCTGGGACCCCAGTTGTTTACAATATATATTAATGACTTGGATGAGGGAATTAAATGCAGCATCTCCAAGTTTGCGGATGCCACGAAGCTGGGCGGCAGTGTTAGCTGTGAGGAGGAGTTATTAAATCCTCTCTTCAAAGGAAGTTCAGTGAGACCTCTCTGATTTCTGCTGCTCTCGGACTCTTCAGCCACATACTCAACCAGACTCACTACCTCAGACACGTTTCCTTTCCAAAGAACTTGTCCCTGCCACCATCTTGTTCTACATTATTTCCAGCTCCACTTTCAGACATTCCAGTTTGGACCCCCGGAGAATCACAGGTATCTGCATTTAATTGACTGCTTCTTCTACCACTTCTCCCTCTGTGCCATTCTCTCCAGCATGTGAGAGGGCCCTCTCTCAGTCTCTGTACAAGACTGGGCCTCACTCTCCACTGCCTGCGATGGACCTATCCGACATTTCATCCTCCACTGGATGCATGCCTTTAAACATTGATTTTTCTCCTTCCTCATGTCCAGTAAGGATTGGAAAAATGCCCATCTCCAACTCCGTTTCTGCCGCCTCCCACTTGGACCTTGAGTCGATCAAACGACTCTAGACCACGGATCCCAACATCGCCTGCTCTGGTTCCAATGATCCCAGGCACCTTCAAACCAAAGATTACATAGCTTACAGCTCCAGCCTCAATGATAGCCACCTCAACTTCCAGACCCAGATGTTTCTTAAAGCCGCTGGATCCCTGGGCTACCCTTCTCCACTGCTACTCCCTACCAACCCTGGGTCTCCAGCTTGGAGGAGCAGCACCTCATGTTCTGTCTCCAACCTGATGGCATCAACATTGATTTCTCTAACTTCTGTAATTATTTCCACTTCCCCTTTCCCTCCTCTTCCATTTTCCACTCTGGCTCCCTTCTTACCTCTTCTCTTCACTGCACCTACCTATTATCTCCCTCTTCTCTCCTATCAGATTCCTCCATTTTAGACATTTACCTTTTCCACCTATCTCTTCCCAGTTTCTCAGTTCATCCCCTGTCCTCAAAGCAACTGGCTTCGCATTATTACTTTCTAGCTTGTACTCCTTCCCCTCCCCCACTCTCTCATTCTGGCTTCTTCCCCCTTACTTTCTAGTCCTGATGAAGGAGCAGAAATTCAATTAGGTAAAAAAAAATTGCAAGTGGATATAGAGAGGTAGCTGTATAAGTTGCTGTAGAAAACAAACAGCTCTGACTTTGGGAGAAATAGCTTGTAGATTGATCTCATGAGTGGAATACTTACACAACCGGGTAATTTCCAATATTACCTCAGCATCGGGCATTCGAACTGTTTAGTAATCTCTTGAGTGACCTTATCAAAGGCCTTCTGAAAGGCAAACATTGTCCAACACTATAATTATTTTCGAAGATTCCCTTGTCACTTCCTTATTCTGGACACAAATAGTTTTCCAGTCAATCTGTAGTTTCCAGTTTTCCTTTCTGCATTTCTCATTTTTGCCAACCTGAAAACTAAGGAACCAGTTCCGGAATTTATGGAAGTTTGGAAAACGGCAATCAGTGTATCCACTATAGGGGAATAAATGTCAATTTTAATTAGATTGGATAGCAGCCATCTATACAAAGGAGGTTCTTGAAAGAGAAACAAAATGTTCACAAACACTAATCAATTTTGAAATTAAAAGCATAGCTGCATGAATCAACTCCACCGGCGCAAGACAACTGGCTAATGGCTCACCGAATGATCCCAAGAATGAAAGAGTTAACTTTTGAGAAGCGTTTGATGGCTCTGGGCCTGTAATCACTGGAGGTTAGAAAAATGAGGGGGGATTTCATTGAAACCTATGGAATATTGAATGGCCTAGATAGAGTGCATGTGGAGAGGATGTTTCCTATAGCAGCAACGTCTGGATCCAGAGGGCACAGCCTCAGAATAGAGGGCCATCCCTTTGGAACAGAGATGGGAAGTAATTCGTTAGCCAGGGGGTGTTGAATCTGTAATTAGAAAGGGCGCCAAAGTTTACAGGGAGAAGGCAGGAGAATGAAGCTTAGAGGTATGATAAAGCGACCATGATGGAATGGATAGTAGACCCAATGGACTGAATGGCCTAATTCTGCTCTAGAGATATGGCTTGTAAATTGATATTAATCATGAAGTAATCTCACATGCATTGGTCAAGCGTAAGACAATCGGCCAACATCCAAGTTGGACATCTTTAGCTGAGTTACTTTCACTATTTTGGCAGAGATCAAGGGACATTCTAGACCAGGCTGATTATTTTGTCACATAGCACATCAAACATGCCCAGGTGCATATTTAGAACTGGGGTATTCTTGTAACTAGAGTAGTCAGCCATCCCAACACTGATTTTGAGTGCCCAGAGCTGCTATGTTCAAAAGCTTTAAACAAATAATGTCTGATGGTTTTATCAGTAGAGTGTATCCAATTGTAAATATCTAATTCAGCAGAGCAGTTGATCTGCAGCCAGCGTTGACATAAAAGAGGTGTAACTGTATCCATTCACCTGCCTAAAGATAAAAATAAATGCACCTACTTTGAGTTCAGGGAAATTCTTCCAAGATTCTTTCACAATGCCTACCCGATAGCCCTCTGTTTTTCTAAGTTCCATGTACCTACCTAAGAGGCTCTTAAAAGACCCTATAGTATCTGTTTCCACCACCACTGCCAGCAGTGCATTCCATGCACCCACCACTCTCTGTGTGAAAAACTTACCCCTGACATGTCCTCGGTACCTATTTCAATGCACCTTGAAATTATGCCCCCTTGTGTCAGCCATTTCAGCTCTGGTAAAAGCCTCTGACTAACCAGAAGATCAATGCCCCTCATCATCTTGCACACCTACAGTTTTGGTCACTGAGTGGCTCATTCAAAATAACATCTGCTAACTACAGAGCCAACTTCTTTGAATCCTCATGATGAATATCAAATTGTGAGGATTCATTTCCTATCAATATCATTAATTTCTGTAATACCATTTATTAACAAATTATAATTTCTTTGAGCTGCTCAGTCACACTAGACTTGGAGCTTCTTGCAATATTTCAGAGAGGTTTCCAGTGTCACATTCAGTGAAGACATACAGGAAATATTTGTTTAATTTCTCTAGCACTTCCTCACCAATAAGGAGGATGGGGATCAGGTGCATGGAAAAACTAGCACTTACGGGTTCCCCTTCAAGTCACAAAACATCCTGATTTGGAAATACATCTCCAGTCCTTCACAAGCAAGAGAAAATCTGCAGATGCTGGAAATTCAAGCAACACACACACACGCGCGCGCACACACACACACACACACACACACACACACACACACACACCACCACCAAGCAGATCTTTCCCTCCCCCCCCCCCCACTTTCTGTTTTCCTCAGGGATTGCTCCCTGTGCAACTTGTTCATTCGTCCCTCCCAACTGATTTCCCTCCTGGCATTTATCCTTGCAACTGGAACAAGTGCTACACCTGCCCCTACACTTCCTTCCTCACTACCATTCAGGGCTCCAAATAGTCCTTCCAGGTGTGGTGACACTTCACCTGAGAGGCTGATGGGGCCATATACTGTATCTGGTGCTCCTGGTGTGGCCTTCTGTAGATCGGAGAGACCGGAGATAGATTGGAAGACTACTTCACCAATCACCTAATCTCTGGCTGGCAGAGAAAGTGGGATCCACCAGAGGCCATCCACTTTAATTGCACCCCATTCCGATTTCAGCCTGTCAGTCCATTGCATCCTCCACTGTTGCACTGAGGCCACAGACAGGTTGGAGGAATAACACCTTACCTTCTGTCTGGGTAACCTCCAACCTGATGGCATGAACATCGATTTCTCGAACTTCCACTAATGGCCCTCCTCCCTTCACCCTTCCCCATTCCCGTTTCCCTCTCTCACCTTATCTCCTTACCTGTCCATCACCTCCCTCTGGTGCGCCTCCCCCCTTTTTTTTCTTCCATGGCTTTTTGTCTTCTCCTATCAGATTCCCTCTTCTCCAGCCCAGTATCTCTTTCACCAATCAACTTCCCAGCTCTTACCTTCATCCCTCCCCCTCCCGGTTTCACCTATCACCTTATGTTTCTTCCTCCCCTCTCCTCACCTTCTAACTCTGACTCCTCATCTTTTTTTCTCCAGTCCTGCTGAAGGGTCTCGGCCCGAAATGTCAACTGTGCTCTTTTCCATAGATGCTGCCTGGCCTGCTGAGTTCCTCCAGCATTTTGTGTGCATTCCAGTTCTTCATTGTTGATGCATGTAAATCTCGACTCATTCACACTGTGGGAGACAGATTGTGGCAATTCTGGAAGGCAGCTCACCAACACCTTTTCAAATGCAAAGAGCAATGGGAAATAAATACTGGTACCAGGATGTTTGCACCATATGAATTAGTAACAAGCAGCCAGAAAAGACATTGCAATTCACAAGTTATTAAGAGGCATAAAGCAAACTTTAAGTCTTCTGGTAGGTTAGTTTACTTTATCTAATTGACATGTTCATTTCCACTGCTGATTAGTTGTATGCTAATATTAAGAACAATTATTTGTTTCTCCTTGTCAATGGTTTAAGTCAAACCACTGAGAGTTTAGTCCTGACGAAGGGTCTCGGCCCGAAACGTCGACCGTACCTCTTCCTAGAGATGCTGCCTGGCCTGCTGCGTTCACCAGCAACTTTGATGTGTGTTGCTTGAATTTCCAGCATCTGCAGAATTCCTCGTGTTTGCATTGAGAGATACTGAGTGGTTTGGTTAAGAAAGGGAGAGTATTTCTTGAAGTTGATATTAGTCTCGATTGGATGGTCTCACTTATGTGCTGAGGTGCAAGAGTAATGGCAATTACATTAACCATTACCTGCTGAGCTGATATAAACATAATTCATGTTAATCAACTCATAGAGTTACAAGTATCATCTTAATATTGGTTATTTCACACAACAACCTCTCACCCAATGTCAACAAGACCAAGGAGCTGATTATTGACTACAGGAGGTCTGTGAACCAGTTCTCACTGGGGGAATCAGAAATGGAGAGGGCTAGCAACTTTAAATTCCTCAGTGTTATCATTTCAGAGGCTCTTTCCTGGGCCCAGTGCACAAGTGCCATTACAAAGAAAGCACAGCAGAGCCTTGAATTTCTTAGATGTTTGTGGAGATTCAGTACATCAGCTAAAGTTTTGACAAACTTCTACAGATGTGTGGTGGAGAGGTTACATCACAGCCTGGTATGGAAGCACCAATGCCCTTGAACAGAAAAGCCTATAAAAAGTAGTGAATACCGCCCAGTGCATCGTGGGCAAAGCCTTCCCCACCATTGAGCGCATCTACATGGAATGGTATTGGAGAAAAACAGCATCCATCTTCAGGAACACCCACCATCTAGGCCATGCTGTCTTCACAAAGCTGCTGTCAGGAAGAAGGCACAGAAGCCTCAGTTATTACCCATTAACCATCAGGCTCTTGAACGAGAGGTGATAATTTCACTCATCTTCACACAATCTATGGTCCCACTTTCAAAGACTCTTCATCTCATGTTCTTGGTATTCATTTCTAATTTATTTATTATTATTCATATTTTGTTTGGTTTTTGTTTCTTTGTATTTACTGTGAATGCACTCAAGAAAATGAATCTCAGGGTTGTATATGGTGACATATACAGTATGTACTTTGATAATACACGTTTGTAAATTTACTTTGAACTTTGATCTTTATTTCCCTCCTACATTGTAAACAATCTTAACTCTTTCTTATTTCCATTTTATCAACCGTATTAGGCATGTTGCAGTTGAGTTGGAGCATTTTATAAGGTTTTATCCTGCTGTGGTTTACCTTTTGACATTCATTGTACAAACAACACGTTCATACACAGTCACTGAGCATTCCATTTTCTTTGATGGGATGTGGAATTCAGTAAAGTAGTAGGTTTGTTCTCACACCTAAAAAATTTCCCTCTAAATCAATTCAGTTGTTCCCTGTACAGAAACCAAAGCTCAATGCATTCTTCTGAGAAATGCCATAACATCCCGTAACCACTGAGCATGGTTAGGCGGAACAGCATCCTTCCATTTAAACAAAAGCGCCCTCCTAGCCATAAGAGAGATAAAAGCCAGAATGGGCAGATCAGATGTCTTCAAGATGATATGTTTCCTTCCAACAATACCAAATAGGGCAGTCAAAGGGTTAGGCTTAAAATTTACTTTAAAGAGTACAGAAAAAGTTTGGAATACTTCCTTCCAATATTTTCCAAGACTTGGACATGTCCAAAACATATGAATAAATGAAGCTTCTCCATTGTTACACCTAACACAGTAGAGAGATATGTCCATATAAAAATGAGATAACTTACCCTTGGTCATATAAGCCCTATGAACCACTTTAAATTGTAGGAGGGAATGACAAGCACATAACAATGAAGTATTAACCAATTTAAAAATTTCATTCCAAGTTTCTTCAGAAATTGAAGTCTGTAAATCTTGTTCCCAAAGATTTTTGATTTTGTCTGAAGAATCATTTATCATTCCCAACAACATATCGTAAATATTGGATATTGAACCATTATAAAATAATTTTATATTAAGAATTTCATCTAATACGTTCTTATCAGGACTATTAGAAAATGTATATAATTGAGATGCCAGAAGATCTCTAATTTGTAAGTACAGAAAAAAATGGGTTTTTGGTCAACTATATTTAGTTGACAATTGTTCGAACGAAGAAAGACTTCCTCCAACAAACAGATCCTGGAAACATGTAATGCCCAATCCTTCCCATTGTTTAAAAACTACATCAGCCATAGAAGGCTTAAAAAGGTAATTTTAAAAAATGGGACTAGGAAGGGAGAATCTCAATAAGCCAAAGTGTTTTCTAAATTGTATCCAAATCCTTAAAGTATGTTTGACTACCACATTTTCAGTTATCTTACTTAAGGATACAGGAAGTGAAGATCCCAAAAGCGAAATAATAGAAAATTCATTAACCGGGTTAGCTTCTAAAGAAATCCACCCGGGACAGTTCTCATGATTAATATAGTGCAACCAAAACGTAAGATTCCATATATTAGCTGCCCAGTAATAAAACCTAAAATTTGGTAAAGCTAAACCTCCATTCTTTTTAACTTTCAGGAGATGGACTTTATTGAATCGAGGACATTTATTTTTCCATATATAGGAGGATAAAATAGAGTCCAGAGAGTCAAAAAAGGATTTAGGAAGAAAAACGGGTAAAGCCCGAAAGAGGTATGTAAATTTAGATAAAACATTCATTTTAATAGAGTTAATTTGACCAATCAATGATAATGAAAGGGTGACCAATTTGATAATGTTCTTTTTATATAATTTAATAAAGTAAGAAAATTTTCTTTAAATAGGTATTTATAATTCTTAGTAATTGTTACACCCAGATTAGTGAATTTGTTTCTTACAATTTTAAAAGGAAGGTTAATATCAGTTGGTACCAAATTATTCAAAGGAACAAGTTCACCCTGTGTAGGTTCAATTTATATCCAGAAAATGGACTAAAACAAGAGAGTAAAGAAAGCACAGAAGGTAACGAAGCTTCGACATTAGAAATGTAAAGCAATAAGTCATCCGCATAAAGTGAAACTTTATATACCCTTCCGTAAAATACCAGTGATATCACTAGATTCTCGAAAAGCAATAGCTAAGGGTTTTAAGGCCAGGTCAAAGAGCAAGGGACTCGAAGGGCAATCTTGTCTGGTTCCACATTGAAGTTTAAATGGTTTAGAATTCTGAGAATTAGCAAGAACCCGAGCAAAAGGAGATAAGTACAGTAATTTAATCCATTGAATAAAGTTGGACCCAAAATTAAATTTTTCTAAAATTTTAAATAAATAATGCCATTCAACCTGACCAAAAACCTTCTCAGCATCTAAGGATATCACACACACCGATATCTCCTTAGGAGGAGAATAGATAACATTTAATAACCAACAAATATTAAAATGAGAATATCGATTTTTAATAAAACCAGTCTGATCGTCAGAAATGATAGATGGTAAGATATTTTCCATCCTATGGGCCAGAACTTTAGATAGGATTTTAGCATCAACATTAAGTAAGGAAATTGGTCTACAGTTTGTATGTGAAGAACATTCAGTAGGGTTCTTATTTTTTTTAAGGATAAGTGAAATAGAAGTTTCGTAAAAAGATTGCTGCAACCTACCTAACTTAAAAGAATCTGAAACAACTGAACATAAATGAGGTATAAGCAAAGAAGAAAAAGCCTTATAAAATTCTTCAGAAAATCCATCAGGACCTGGAGCTTTCCCTGAATGCAGTGAGCGTACAGCCTTGGCTATTTCTTTGTGAGAAATACATTGATCCAACTGTTTTCGGTTATCAACAGAAAGCGTAGGGATATTTAATTGGTCTTAACATTATCCATTACAGTATTATCTTTAAGAGGATCAGAACTATAAAGTTTAGAATAAAATTCTCTGAAAGTATCATTTATTTCTAAATGATCAGTTGTCCTAATACCATTAGCTTTTTAAATTTCTTTAATCTGTTGTTTAGCACTAGAAGTTTTAATTTGGTTAGCCAATAATTTACTTGTTTTATCTCCATGAATATAAAATTGACTTTTATCCTTTAGGAGTTGAGTTTCAATAGGATATGTTAATAAAAAAATCATATTTAGTTTTAATTTCAACCCATCTTTTATATAAATCAAGATCTGAAGTCAAAGCGTATTCTTCATCTAATTGTTTCAGCTGATTAGCTAAATTAATTCTCTCTTTATTAGCTTTTTTCTTAACACTTGCAGTATAAGAAATTATTTGTCCTCTAATATATGCTTTAAAGGCATATAACAAGGCTAGAAGTCTCCTCCACCGTATTCTCTTCAAAAAAGAAAGTAATCTGCCTCTCCAAGAACTTTAAGAAATCCTTGTCAGATAACAAAGTTAAATTAAAATGCCAGAATCTGTTTGCTGAGGAAACCCGGGAAGATTTATAGATAACAGCACAGGAACTTGGTCAGAAATAACAAACTCTTTATATTCACAAGATCGAACTAACGGAATCATTTGGTTATCAATAAAAAAAATAGTCAATTCTGGAATACGTATGATGAACATGAGAGAAAAACAGGTATTCTCTATCTGCTGGGTATAAGAACTGCCATATATCAACAATACCACATTTCATTAGAATTGTGAGTTATCAGAATTGCGAGTTATCAGAATTGCATACGTGGGTTTCTTGTAAAAAAAATAATTGGGACCTTAAATTTTTTAATAAAGGCAAAAATCTTATTTCGTTTCAAAGAGTGATTTAATCCTTTCACGTTAAGACTAAGTAAATTAATATTATAATCCATTTTATTATCATTTAAAAGAAAAGTTAAAAGGATAATCCTTAAGAAAATTAATAAAACTAAACAATGACCTATGAGATAAGAAAATCAAACAACAGGTTTGGCTAAAAATCCCAAACAGCTTCCAAGGAAAAAAAACAAACATCCTTCCCCCCTCCCAAAGAGAGAAAGTCAACCAAAGAAAATTGTTTAATTTCTGAATCTAACCAAGATTTTCAAAATTTGTAGGGACCATTTTTAAATTATCTTCATAATCTTTGACTTCTCATTAAAGTACAGAAGTTAGTTAATAGCATATGTTATTATCTGATAAGGTTTTTTTCTTTTTTTTCCCCCAAACTGCTTCGACTTCGGTAGTGGGTATATATTTTTTTTTTATAAAACTGTTTATATTCTAATATACAAATTAATCTAATCTATATGAATATAGGGTAAGGAGTTTATTAATGTAATCCAATATACAGGTTTCCCCCGCCATCTGAAGGTAGAGCATTCCTTTGAAATGGTTCGGAAGCCGGAATGTCGTAAAGCGAAGAAGCAATTACCATTTATTTATATGGGAAAAATTCGTGAGCGTTTGCAGACCCAAAAAATAACCTACCGAATCATGCCAAATAACACATAAAACCTAAAATAACAGTAACATATAGTAAAAGCAGGATTGCTATGATAAATACATAGCCTATATAAAGTAGAAATACTTTTCTACAGTCATTGCCGAACTGTCCACCGTAGCGAAAATCTCACGCAAGAGCTCTCAGCAGAAACACTCTCTCCAGTAACCTTTAAGTTATGAAGCTGCCAAATCATACCAAATAACACATAAAAATACACAGCCTATATAAAGTAGAAATAATGTATGTGCAGTGTAGTATCACTTACCGGAATCGGGAAGACAGCTCTAAGCACACTGATGATGGCGTGTTAGGCTGAGTCATCGGAGGTTGGGTGGTGCAGTGGTCCCCAACCTCTAGGCCACTGGCCGATACTCATCCGCGAAGCATGCAGTGGTGCAGCGGTAGCCGGGACACACCCAGCACATCTTTAAGAAAAAAGCCGAAATAAACAAGCTAATTAATTAGGTGCCGTCCGACACGTAAATGTCGGCCCAGATCAGAGGCGACGCAATCGGCAATCGCCTCTGATCTGGGCTGACATTTACGTGCCGAGCGGCACCTAATTAATTAGCTTGTTTATTTCAGCTTTTTTCTTAAAGATGTGCTAGGTGCGTCCCAGCTACCGCTGCATTCTTCGCAGCCATGGCCCAGATGTTGGGGTGGTGGGACACTGGGGTGTCATCTCATCGTAGTCTGTTTCCATCAGGGCAGGCAGGTCATCTTCTTCTATGTTTGCCTGCCTCGATATCGAAACTCGAGGTTCGTCATCTGCTGTGGCTGATGTGGAAGGCTTGAAAAATGACAGTATGCTTGACTGCTTAGCCTCGCGCATTTCTCTGTCATACAGTTCTTTGTAAGCACTCAAACCATCCTGCAAATATGCCCTAAACCTACATACCCTTTCAAAATTAAAGTCATACTTTTCTGCAATCATTGCAGCGAAAATCTCACAGAGTTACTTCACATCCAGTTCCTGGACGACTTCACTTTCGGTCTGTTCGCTACTGCATTCGGTTTCGATTGCTATTCTTTCCTCTTCCAATTGCATCAACTCTTCATCTATCAGTTCTTGGTCATGGGATGCCAAAACCTTTTCAACATCATCTTCCTCAACTTCTACAAGCCGAACTCACTTTGACTTTACTTCGTTCACCACGATCAAAATGCTTAATTATGTCTAGTTTTACACTAAGTGTAACACCCTTACGAGCTCTTTTAGGCTTTTCTGATACCTTAGAACTCATCTTGCTAACGGATGCTCAAAATAAATTGACATAATGCACTGATGCTCACAGGCATGTGCTTGAGCAATGCCAGCTAGAATGTAGTTCCGGGGGAGGAGCTTGGCTGCTCGGGGCGTGCGCTGCCTTTTTTCACGCTCTACCTTTTATCGTGCGCTGCCTTTTTTCACGCTCTACCTTTTATCGTGCGCTGCCTTTTTTCGTAACAGTGAAAACACCTTCTATTAGCGAAAACAGGTAACTAATGTAGGTCTTTCGTAACTGCGAGGTTTCATAAAGTGAACGTTTGAAAAACGGGGGACACCTGTACTGTATCTGGTATTATTATATTTTTTCTCCTGTTTTATAATATGTACTGTATTCTTTTGGACTCTGTATTCTTTTATACAGAAAACAATAAAATTATTGAAAAAGAAAGAAAAGAAATGCCTGATTCTATTGCAGGATTAGATGAGCTATTGAAAGGCCTGATAAATTCCTACTGTTTTTCAATATCTTTACTATTAATATGGAATGTACAGTTACTATTCAGCAAGCCCAACTGTTTCCCCTTAAACAAGTTGGCACTCGCCATCCTCGCACAGAATCACTGCTTGTTTTGAAATACACCCAATTTCTCTTTATTCTCATATCCTGGGAGTTTCGAGTAACCTGTGAAGAGAAGATGAGATTTGTTGATTTTAATTCATTACCCACAGATTACTTATGGTAAAGGAATACAAGTTCTACCAGGTTTCAAATGCTCAATATATGTCTGTACATATGAACAAGCATTTGTGAGACCTGTGGGAAGGATTACTGGCTTCTGAGTGTCTGCAGGGTCTTTTGCCATGGGAAACTCAGTTTCATGCAGTGTCAATACTTATTTAACTACATGTTGCTCTTAGTTTTCTTATGTTTTTATTTAAATATATTATCTGGCAGCCACATTTCCAACTTGCAAGCTGTTGGACTTAACCTGTACGTCCCTGGGAAGGACTGTAATGACTAGATCATTAATTTAAATTTTGAAAGCAGGCTGAATATTAGGCAAGACAAAATAATTTCCTTCACCTTCAAATCTTTAATGTCCACCTGGGCAAATGAATAGAGCATTAATTATGTCCAAAATGTGGGACCTCTAATAGTAAAAATCCTCTTGACTGCTCCATTGACAATTCCACCCTACATTGCCAAAAGGTTATGAAATTAATTCATGTTGACTGAATGGTGGCTAGCACGGTATGGAGAACTGATATTTTGAAAATGCTTTTTCCAAGAATCCTGTAATACATTTTGTTCGGCGTACTTCCAAAAGGGTAATCGCAAAGCGCTTTCCATTGGAAATCAGAAATTCAATTTTCATGAAATTGGGAAGGAATTTGAGCCAAAGGCACACAAGCCCACAGTGGGATCTATTGATCTTTGTTTAATCACAGACACAACAATAAGCAAAGTGACTGAACATCTTAAGTTTGGTCAAATGCTTTTTAATCTATGCATTAAAGGAAACCACTTCTATGGATGGAGAACCTAATGAAATGCCTGGAATGTGGTTTAAATTTTAACTAGTTGCAGGAATAGTTGTTTGAAAGTATTTTCCCTTAGCCCTCAAGTTTGGGCTGCAGTTCAAGATGGAATTTTTTGAGTGGTGATTTTGAAAATAGATTATACAAATGAGTTGTTTTCTTGATTTCCATTTATGTTTACTGGTGAAGATGGTGGCATGTTGCAAAGCTGTTTTCTCATATCAAATGGTTATGAAATATTTCACTATGCCAATGAAATTTGGAAATTTGCATAATATTCCTCTAATGAAATCTTGCTTTGAGAAACCTGGTTTAAACTAATTTGCTATTTTATACATAAGTGCAATGTTACAATGGACACTGGACAATGTTACTCTTCCATTACTTTCAGTTCGGCATATTGCATAAAATTGCAAAAGGAGTTACTCAGTGACCAGTTTTCTTAATAAGCATTAGATTAGATTAGATTATGAGGACACGCAGTCCTCTTTTATTGTCATTTAGTAATGCATGCAGTAAGAAATGATACAATATTCCTCTGGTGTGATATCACAGAAACACAGGACAGACCAAGACTGAACAACTGACAAAAACCACATAATTATAACATATAGTTACAACAGTGCAAGCAATACCATAACTTGATGAAGAACAGGCCATGGGCGCAGTAGAAAAGAGTTCAAAGTCTCTGGAAAGTCCCACATCTCACACAGACGGGAGAAGGAAGAAAACTCTCCCTGCCATGCCCGACCACAGTCCGACTGTGAGTCGTTTGAACACTCGAACCTCCGACCAGCCCTCCGACACTGAGCACCGAGCACCATCTCTGCCGAGCGCTTCGACCCCAACCCCAGCAGCAGGCAAAGCCGAGGATTTTGGGGCCTTCCCTCCGGAGATTCTCGATCGCACAGTAGCAGCGGCAGCGAACTGGGCATTTCAGAAGTTTCTTCAGATGTTCCTCCATGGTTCTCACATCTGTCTCCATCAAATCAGAATTGTGCACGGCATCCTACTTACAAATACAATATCATTTCACCGGAGAGCTGTGCGCACTGCATCATGCAGCCATCTTCTCCTCCTGCCGCATTCATTGTTTGCTATGATCTATTTGTAGAATTTCTGAAAATGACAATGGCTTCTTCATATTTTGATATAGGTTTGTGGAGTTAACATTGAAGAAAGACCTGCTGAGCAAACGGGAGCAGTGGGTTCGATTACTTCAATCTACTTCAGAGATCCAGACAAAAGTTTAATTTCCAATTGCCATTCTGACCAACAGTAATCACAACAGCAAATATTGTTCAAATCTGCACAAGAAAGAAACCTGCAAGATCTATTACTCTACATAAATTATAGGGATACAATTCCATAATCAATGTGCAATGCGTTAGCTGAATCAAGGACGTTCAATTTTGTGAAAATATGCATTCTGATCTACCAATAAAATGATAAAAGGAGGATAACATCAATCTTTGGCTGATCAATCTTTTTAAGTGTTTTTAATGGACTACAAATATTTTGTGATAATTGTACATGAAAAATGAGTGGAAAAGGGTAATATGCAAAACGTCACACTCTGAAGATTCATAAATGATTACTATTAATTTTCAGTCTGTATTTAAACAATTCCATGTACTATCAATAATATATCAATAAATATTTCTGACCAGCACAAAGGTTAATGCACAAGCTCCTTATTTCTAATATATGAACACAGTGCAGTTTGATATGAAGGAAATGTTCCCTCAGGATGATTGCTTTGGCAAATTGAAATGATTACAGTGTTGTTAAACAGGGTAGTCTCCGTACGGAAAGCCATTTAGTTCACTGGGTCTTATACAAAAGAACAGCAAACAGTAAGCTCATGGCCCTAAAGGTTTGGAAGCTGAGGAAAAGAAAGTTAAATACTTTTGTAACTGAATCCAAAAGCAAATAAATCTAATTCGCATTCAATAGACTTTGGGATGCAAATTGACTGTAGTGGATCTGAGAAGGCTCTAAACTCTTTGGATGCATTGTTCAGATTCAGTATCAGCCTGACTTGACTAGTGGAACAGGTGAAAGATTAGAAGTGCTTTAATTTGAACATCTGTGTACCTTCTATCAAGTTTGTTTGTGATTCTGTGTTACTGATATCTTATATCAGCTTGCTATCATACATATGTTTGCTATCTTTTATGTGCTTTATGTGCCTTGTATTGTGTTCTGCACTTAAGTCCCGAAGTAATGGTGTTTCATTTAGCTGTATTCATGGGTATTCCGCAAGAGTTTCCACTGGACCCACCTGGATTGTCCTGGGCCACTGGGTGCCATCTGTAGCGGGTGGGGGGGTGGTTCCTGTCAGACCTACACAGGCAGACCCCCTGCAGTTTCCGTCCTGCTAACAGGAGTCACCTACCACTCATGTTCAACTCACTGCCTGCAGCCTATTTAAACTCAGCTCGCTTCCACAGTCGTTGTTCACCCATCAAACCAGCCAGACTCAACAAATTGCTCTTAGCCTTCATTTTCCTTGTTCCTGTGCTATCTAATGCATATTCTCTCTTATTTTTCAGCCCCTTCTGCCTTGTTATTTTTGCAGTCTACTGTTAATAATGTTGTCCATCACTAAATCTTCTCCACGGCTCAGCTTTTGGGTCAAGCCTAGTCTACATTCCCTGACATTGCCTTGTTAACTACCTGTTAGATCTGCCTGTTCGTTTTTTTATGATACGTTCACTTGAACACCTAGATTCCTCAATCACAGTCCCTCTTCATTTAGATAATCATCCAATTTTGATTTCTCTTACCTTACACTTGCCTATGCTAAACTCTGCCAATTTTTGCCCAAATGCTCAATAGTTTATTATTTATTGTTTGTATAACTGATTTGTTCGAAAATGCATTAGGCTTGGTTGGTAAGTTTGCAGATGACATCAAATTAGGATGTGTTGTTAATTCGGAATTTATTATAGATTTCAGGGGAATCTTAATCAATTAGGCAAGTGGGCCAAGGAGTGGCAAATGGATTTCAATGCAGATAAGTGTGAGATGATGCAATTTGGAAAGTCAAACTATCTCACAACCTATACTATTATTAGTATATGTCCGAGGGAGTGTCATGAAACAGAGGAAAATTGGGGTGCAAGTACAACATCATTGAAAGCATCACCACAAGTAGACAGGATGGTGAAAAAGGTGGTTAGCACACTGGCCTTCATCAGTCAGGGTTCTGAGCAAAGGATCTGGGACATTACGTTCCAATTGTTGCAGCTGCACCTGAACTACAGTGTACAGTTTTGGTCACCCTGTTAGGGGAAAGATTTAGTTCAATTGGAAACGATGTATAAAAATATTTACAATTATGTTGCATGGTCTAGAGAGCCTGAGTGATAAACAGAGCTTGGCTTGGTCTTTGTTCCTTGGAACACAGGAGAATGAGGAGCAATCTTATTGATGAGAGGCCGTGAATAGTTGAATAGAAGTAATTATTTTCTCCAGGTTAGGCGAGTCTAAAACTAGGGCTCACAAATTTAGGGTGGAAGGGAAAAGGTTTAAAATGGACCTGGGGATCAAATTTTTCATATAGATTCCCCACACGTAAAAAGAGGATTCCCCTGCACAAATAAAGTGCCCCTTTTTACACCCTTCAAGATACATTCAAAACTCAAATATAATTCTTACCCCAGTGTATTCTCATGATAAAGCACCATTTGGTACCTGCATCTGCACAATGACCTCACCTTCCTTAGACAAGCATATAGTCATCAGTATCTACTCTCAAGGATGTAGACTTGGACTCCTTGAACTTTCTCAAAACAAACCCACTTCCAGGTCAGCACAATTTTGCCGTTATGTCTTCCATTTCATTTTGGTATATATCAAAGAGGAATCTCATTTAACTCACTCCTTACACCCTGAAATTTTTTAAAAGTTATAGGGTGTTAATGCAAGATTTGTCACAGTATCCCATTCTTTGGCTGGGGCAGATATAGACCACACTGCAACCTGTTCCATCAGTCAGTAACATTGTGTCTGGCTCTGTACTTTGTCTCGTTTCCTCTCCAGACCCCTATACAGAAATCCCCAAAGTGTGTAAAATGATCTTGGCTTTAATATACTCATGGACCATCTACAGCACTCTAGGATAAACAATTCCAAAGAACTACAACATAAGAAATATTACTTCATGATTTACCTTCTATTCCCTCTCAGTTCATGTTTGCTTTTAATAAGATAATACCATTTTTAAAAATGTGGGGACCCTGGCCCTGACACTCCCCATCATATAATCACTTCCACCCAGTAATTAATCCAGTGATGGAATGCTCAAACCCATTCAATTCAATCAGTTCTTCCCTGTACAGAAACCAAAGCTCAATGCATTCTCCTGAGAAATGCCCCATTCAGTTGCAGCCTTAAATGAGCTAATGAAATGCCTGATAAAATCCCATTGCTTTTCAATACCTTTACTATTAATATGGAATGTACAATTACTATTTAGCAAGCCCAACTAATTTCCCGTAAACAAATTGGCACTCTCCATTCACGCATTGTATCTGCTGCTTGTTTTGAAATACACCCAATTTTCCTTTATTCTCATATTCTGTGAGTTTCTAATAATGTGTCATTTACAGACAAAGTGACTCACTGATTTTAATTCATTCATTACAGCTTCCTTATAATTACCTCTGTCTTTGTAACATCAATACTCATTTAACTACATGTTGCTCTTGGGTTTCTAATGCTTTTATTTAAATATAATAGCTGGCAACCACATTTCAAACTTGCAAGCTGTTGGACTTGACCTGTACATCACTGGGAAGGAATAGATCATCTATTTAAAATTTTGAAAGCAGGCTGAATATTAGGCAAGTCAGAAAATAATTTTCTTTACCTTCAAATCTTTAATGTCCACTTGGGGGGATGAACAAAGCATTAATTATATCCAAAACATAAGACCTTCAACAGTAAAAATCCTTCTGACTGCTCCATTGACAATTCCACCCTACGTTGCCAAAAGATTAATTCATGTTGAATGAATGATGGCTAGCAAGGTATTGAGAACTGATATTTTGAAAATATTTTTTCCAAGAATGCTGGTAATGCATTTTGTTTGGCATACTTCCAACAGGGCAATCACAAACTGCTTTCCTTTGGAAATCAGAAATTCAGTTTGCATGAAATTGGGAAGGAATTTGAGCCAAAGGCACACAGGCCCACAGTGGGATCCATTGATCTTTGTTTAGTCACAGACACACCAATAAACAAAGTGATTGAACATCTTAAGATTGGTCAAATGCTTTTAAATCTATGCAGTAAAGGAAACCACTTCTGTGGGTGGAGAAACTAATAAAATGCCTGGAATGTGGTTTAGAAGTTTAACTAGTTGCAGTAACGGTTCCTTAAAAGTATTTTCCCAAAGATCTCAAGTTGGAGCTGCAGTTCAAGATGGAGTTTTTGAGCAGAGATTTTGAAAATAGATTTCTCAAATGTGTTTTCCTGATTTATGTTTATGTTAACTCGTGAAGATGGGGGCATGTTGCAAAGCTGTTCACTCACACGGAATGGCTATGAAATGTTTGACTATACCAATGGAATTTGAAAATTTGCTAATATTCCTCGTATAAAATCTTGCTTTGAGAAACCTGGTTTAATCTTAATATGATGTGCTATACGTAAGTGCAATTTTACAATAGACATTGGACAGTGTCTGTCTTCCGTTACTTTCAGTTTGGCATATTGTATAAAATTGCGAAAAGTTACTCGTTGACCAGCTTTCTTAATAAACATGATTCATTGTTTGCTATGATCTATTTGTAGCATTTCTGAAAATAACAATGGCTTCTTCATATTTTCATATAGGTTTGTGGAGTTAACATTGAGGAAGGACCTGCTGAGCGAACTGGAACAGTGAGTCCAATTACTTTGATCTACTTCAGAGATCCAGACAATAATTTTATTGAAGTTTCCAGTTACCATTCTGACCAACAGCAGTCCAAATATCCGGACCTGCCTCTCGGTTTTTTTGCACTACCTTACTTTCCATTTTTCTATTTTCTATTTATGATTTATAATTTAAATTTTTAATATTTACTAATTTTTACCATGTTTAATATTTTTAATATTTAATATTTGTAATCAAGGGAGTGGGGAGCGCAGAATCAAATATCGCTGTAATGATTGTACGTTCTAATACCTATTGTTTGGCGACTATAAAGTATAAAGTAATCACAACAGCAAATATTGTTCGAATCTGCACAAGAAAGAAACCAACAAGATCTATTACTCTACATATAACTATAGGGACACAATTTCATAATCAATGTGCAATGCGTTAGCTGAATCAAGGAAGTTCAATTTTGTGAAAATATGCATTCTGGTCTACCAATAAGGTGATAGAAGGAGAATAGTATCAATCTTTGGCTGATTAATCTTTTTAAGTGTTTTTAAACTTAATGGACAACAAATATTTTGTGATTATTGTAAATGAAAAATGACTGGAAAAGAGTAATATACAAAACTCTGAAGATTCATAAATTATTACTATTAATTTTCATAGCATTTAAGAATTCAATGAACTATCAATAATAAATCAATAAATACTCCTAAGCAGCACAAACATTAATGCACAAGCTCCATATTTCTAATATATAACAGAGTTCAGGTTGATAAGGAAATATTCCCTCAGGATGATTGCTTTGGCAAATTGAGATGATCACAGGATTGATAAACAGGGTAGTCTCTGTATGGAAAGCCATTTAGTTCACTGGGTCTTATTCAGAGGAAGAGCAACCAGTAAGCTCATGGACCTAAAGGTTAGTCAGCTGAGGAAAAGAAAATTAAATACTTTTGTAACTGAATCCAAAAGCAAACAGATCTATTTCTTATTCAGTAGACTTTGGGATGATGGTTTTTCTGGTACTCTAGCCAAAGAGTTTCGTTGGCCAATCAGGTTGTAATGGATCTGGGAAGGCTCTACACTCTTTGGATGAACTGTTCAGATTCAGCATTAGCCTCACGTGGACTTGGGGAACAGGTAAAAGACTAGAAATGCTTTAATTTGAACAAAGTCAAGTTTGTTTATGACAGTGTGTTACTGATATCTTATATCAGCTTGCTATCTTATATATGTTTGCTATCTTTTATGCGCTTGATGTGCCTTGTACTGTGTATGAGTGTTAGTACTGTGTTCTGCACTTAGGCTCTGGAGTAATGTGTTTCATTTAGCTGTATTCATGGGTATTCCGCAAGAGTTTCCACTGGACCCATCTGGATTATCCTGGGCCACTGGGTGCCATCTGTAGCGGGTGGGGGGGTGGTTCCTGTCAGACCTACACAGGCAGACCCCCTGCAGTTTCCGTCCTGCTAACAGGAGTCACCTACCACTCATGTTCAACTCACTGCCTGCAGCCTATTTAAACTCAGCTCGCTTCCACAGTCATTGTTCACCCATCAAACCAGCCAGACTCAACAGGTTGCTCTTAGCCTTCATTTTCCTTGTTCCTGTGGTGTTTAGTACATTTTCTCTCTCATTTTATGGCCTCTTGTGCCTTGTTATTTTTGCATTCTAATAATACTATTCTTCATTGCTGAATCGTCACCACAGATCTGCTTTTGGTTCAAGCCTTGTCTACATTCCCTAACATTGCCTTGTAAACTACCTGTTGGTCCTGCTTGTTAGTTTTTTTATGATTCATTCACTTGAACACCTAGATTCCTCTATCACAGTCCCTCTTCATTTAGATAATCATCCAATTTTGATTTCTGTTACCGCACACTTGCCCACGCTAAACCTTGCCAGTTTTTGCCCAAATGCTCAATAATTTATTATTCATTGTTCATATAATTGGTTTGTTTGCAAATGTATGAGGCGTGGCCAGAAAGTTTGCAGATGACATCAAGTTAGGATAAGTTGTTAATTCAGAATTTATTATAGATTTCAGGGGAATCTTAATCAATTGGGCAAGTGAGCCAATGAGTGGCAAATGGACTTCAATGCAGATAAATGAGAGGTGATGAAATGTGGAAAGCCAAACTATCGCACGACCTATACTATTATTATTATATGTCGGAGGGAGTGTCATGGAACAGAGGAACATAGGAGTGCAAGTACAACACCATTGAAAGCATCACCACAAGTAGACAGGATGGTGAAAAAGGTGGTTAGCACACTGGCCTTCATCAGTCAGGGTTCTGAGCAAAGGATCTGGGACATTACGTTCCAATTGTTGCAGCCGCACCTGAACTACAGTGTACAGTTTTGGTCACCCTGTTAGGGGAAAGATTTAGTTCAATTGAAAAGGATGTAGAAAATATTTACCATGATGTTGCAAGGTCTAGAGAGCCTGAGTTATAGACAGAGCCTGGCTTGGTCTTTGTTCCTTGGAACATACGAGAATGAGGAGCAATCTTATAGATGAGAGGCCTAGATAAGTCGAACAGTAATAATTATTTTCCCAAGGGTAGGTGAGTCTAAAACTGGGGCTCTCAGATTTAAGGTGAGAGGGACAGGGTTTAAAAGGGAGCTGAGAATCAAATTTTTCACACAGATTCCCCAGAAGTAAAAGAAGATTCCCCTGCACAAATACATTTTTATACCCTTCACAATGACCTCACCTTCCTTAGACAAACATGTATTCATCAATATCTACTCTCAAGGCTGTAGACTTGCACTCCTTTAGCTTTCTCAAAACAAACCCACTTCTAGACTAACACTATTTTGCCTTTATGACTTCCATTTCATTTTGATATATATCAAAGAGGAATCTCGTTTAACTCATTCCTTACACCCTAAACCTTTTTAAAAGCTAAAGTTGATTCTGTGGACGCAGGAAAGAAACTCAGATGGTAGTTTGCCTCCCAGGTGCCAGGGTCCGGGATGTTTCAGATCGTGTCCACGATATCCTGCAGTGGGAGGGAGAACAGCCAGAGGTCATGGTACATATTGGTACCAATGACATAGGTAGGAAAAGGAAGAGGTCCTGAATACTATCTACAGGGAGTTAGGAAGGAAGTTGAGAAGCAGGACTGCAAATGTAGTAATCTCAGGGTACTGCCTGTGCCACGTGACAGTGAGTATAGGAATAGAGTGAGGTGGAAGATCAATGCATGGCTGAGGGATTGGAGCAGGGGGCATGGATTCAGATTTCTGGATCATTGGGACCTCTTTTGGGGCAGCTGTGACCTGTACAAAAAGGACAGGTTGCACTTGAATCCCAGGGGGACCAATATCCTGGCAGGGAGGTTTGCTAAAGCTGCTGGGGAGAGTTTAAACTAGAATTGTTGGGGGGTGGAAACCAAACTGAAGAGACTGGGGAAGAGGCAGTTGGCTCACAAATAGAGAAAGCTTAGAGACAGTGTGCGAGGGAGGATAGGCAGGTGATAGAGAAGTGATGTGCTCAGACCGACGGTTCAAGATGTGTCTATTTTAATGTGAGTAGTATTGTCAACAAAGCGGAGGAGCTTAGAGCGTGGATCAGTACTTGGAGCTATGATGTGGTGGCCATTACAGAGACCTGGATGGCTCGGGGACAGGAATGGTTACTTCAAGTGCCGTGTTTTGGATGTTTCAGAATGGACAGGAAGGGAGGTAAAAGAGGTGAGGGTGTGGCACTGTTGATCAGAGACAGTGTCACGGCTGCAGAAAAGGTGGACGTCATGGAGGGATTGTCTACGGTGTCTCTGTGGGTGGAGGTTAGGAAAAGGAAGGGGTCAATAACTCTACTGGGTGTTTTTTATAGGCCGCCCAATAGTAACAGGGATATCGAGGAGCAGATAGGGAAACAGATCCTGGAAAGGTGTAATAATAACAGAGTTGTCGTGTTGGGAGATTTTAATTTCCCAAATATTGATTGGCATCTCCCTAGAGCAGGGGTTTTAGCATGGGTTGAATTTGTTAGGTGTGTAGAGGAAGGTTTCTTGACACAATATGTAGATAAGCCTACAAGAGGAGAGGCTGTACTTGATCTGGTATTGGGAAATGAACCTGTTCAGGTTCAGATCTCTCAGTGGGAGAGCATTTTGGAGATAGTGATCATAATTCTATCTCCTTTACAATAGCATGGAGAGAGATCGGAACAGACAAGTTAGTTGTGTACATACATCTACTGATGCTTCTGGACACATCTTCAGTGATGTTCCTGGAATCATCAGGTGTTTTGGGTCTTTCAACATCATACAACCTTCTCCAGGTGACCCAGCCAGGGCTGATCAGACCCCAGCTTGTGTCCAGATGGCTAGCTACTTATGATTCCATGGCTCCCCTCTTTTGAGCCACAGCCATCTTGAGGCCCTCTCTGCTGCATCGGTGGTACTGCGGATGGCTCTCCTCTTCCTCTCTCCCTCGATGCCCAAAATGCTGAAGGCTCTGGCTAAAGAACAGGCTACAAATCCCCTACAACCAACCTCCACTGGGAGACACCTCACTCTCCATCCAGCCTGCTGACAGTTGCTGACCAGTCCTGCGTACTTGGAGAGCTTCCTTTCAAAGGCCTCCTCCAAGCTATCTTCCCATGGGATTGTCAGCTCCAGCAGCACCACTTGCTTAGTAGACTCAGACACTAGGACAATGTCTGATCTCAGGGTGGTGGCTGTGATATGGTTGGGGAACTTCAGCTGCCCTTCGAGGTCCACCAACAGCTGCCAGTCCTTTGCAGAGGTCAGAATGCCTGCAGATGTTCTTTTGGCAGGTATTGGCTGCTCCCCAGCTCTGACAAAGGCAATGGTCTGCTTGGAGGGTCGGGACAGCTTCGCCCACTCAACTCCTGCACTGACAGCTTCAGCGATGGTCTTCAGGACCTGATCATGCCTCCACCTGTACCGTCCCTCACCAAGTGCCCTTGCACAGCCACTGAGGATACGCTCCAGGGTTCCTCGCTTGGAGCACAGTGGGCACACAGATGACTCTGCCTTCCCCCATGTGTGCAGGTTTGATGGGCTTGGAAGCACATCGTACACTGCCTGGATGAGAAATTAGAAAAGTGTTTAATTGGAGTAAGGGGAATTATGAGGCTGTCAGGAAGGAACTTGAAATCTTAAATTGGGAACAGATGTTCACAGGGAAAGGTATGAAAGAAATGTGGCAAATATTCAGAGGATATTTGTGTGGAGTTCTGCATAGGTACGTTCCAATAAGACAGGGAAGTTATGGTAGGGTACAGGAACTGTGGAGTACAAAGGCTGTCATAAATCTAGTCAAGAAGAAAAGAAAAGCTTACAAGAGGTTCAGAGAGCTAGGTAATGTTAAAGATCTAGAAGATTATAAGGGTAAAGGGAAGGAGCTTAAGAAGGAAATTAGGAGAGCCAGAAGGGGCCATGAGAAGGCATTGGCGGGCAGGATTAAGGAAAACCCCAATGCATTCTACAATATGTGAAGAGCAAGAGGATAAGACGTGAAAGAATAGGACCTATCAAGTGTGATAGTGAGAAAGTGTGTATGGAACCACAGGAAATAGCAGAGGTACTTAATGAATAATTTACTTCAGTATTCACTATGGAAAAAGATCTTGGTGATTGTAGTATTGACTTGCAGTGGACTGAAAAGCTTGAGAATGTAGATATTAAGAAAGTGGGTGTGCTGAAGCTTTTGGAAAGCATCAAGTTGGATAAGTTGCCGAGACTGGATGAGATGTACCCCAGTCTACTGTGGGAGGTGAGGGAGGAGATTGCTGAGCCTCTGGCAATGAACTTTGCATCATCAATGGGGACAGGAGAGGTTCCAGAGGATTGGAGGGTTACAGATGTTCTTCCCTTCTCCAAGAAAGGGAGTAGAGATAGCCCAGGAAATTATAGACCAGTGAGTCTTACTTCAGTGGTTGGTAAGTTGATGGAGAAGATCCTGAGAGGCAGGATTTATGAACATTTAGAGAGGTATAATATGATTAGGAATAGTCAGCATGGCTTTGTGAAGTGCAGGTCGTGCCTTACGAGCCTGATTGATTTTTTTGAGGATGTGACTAAATACATTGATGAAGGAAGAACAGTGGATGTAGTGTATATGGATTTCAGCAAGGGATTTTATAAGGTACCTCATGCAAGGCTTATTGAGAAAGTAAGGTGGCATGGGATCTAAGGGGAAATTGCTTTGTGGATGCAGAACCGGCTTGCCCACAGAAGGCAAAGAGTGGCTGAAGATGGCTCATATTCTGCATGGAGGTCAGTGACCAGTGGTGTGCCTCAGGGATCTGTTCTGGGACCCTTACTCTTTGTGATTTTATAAATGACCTGGATGTGGAAGTGGAGGGATGGGTTAGTAAGTTTGCTGTCGATACAAAGGTTGGAGGTATTGTGGATAGTGTGGAGAGCTATCAGAGGTTATAGCGGGACATTGATAGGATGCAAAACTGGGCTGAGAAGTGGCAGATGGAGTTCAACCCAGATAAGTGTGAAATGGTTCAATTTGGTGGGTCAAATATGATGGCAGAATACAGTATTAATGGTAAGACTCTTGGCAGTGTGGAGGATCAGAGGGATCTTGGGGTGCGAGTCCATAGGATGCTCAAAGCAACTGTGCAGGTTGACTCTGTGGTTAAGAAGGCATACGGTGTATTGGCCTTCATCAATCGTGGAATTGAATTTAGGAGCCGAGAGGTAATGTTGCAGCTATATAGGACCCTAGTCAGACCCCACTTGGAGTACTGTGCTCAGTTCTGGTCGCCTCACTATAGGAAGGATGTGGAAGCCATAGAAAGGGGGGAAAGGAGATTTACAAGTATGTTGCCTGGATTTGGGAGCATGCCTTATGAAAACAGGTTGAGTGAAATCGGCCTTTTCTCCTTGGAGCAACAGAGGATGAGAAGCGACCTGATAGAGGTGTATAAAACGATGAGAGGCATTATCGTGTAGATAGTCAGAGGTTTTTTCCCAGGACAAAAATGGTTGCCACGAGAGGGCACAGGTTTAAGGTACCGGGGAGTAGATACAGAGGAGATGTCAGGGAAAAGTTTTTTATGCAGAGAGTGGTGAGTGCGTGGAATGGGCTGCCGGCAACGGTGGTGCAGGCAGATACAATAGGGTCTTTTAAGATAGGTACATGGAGCTTAGAAAAATAGAGAATTATGGGTAATCCTAGTAATTTCAAAGGTAGGGACATGTTCGGCACAGTTTTGTGGGCTGAAGGGCCGGTATTGTGCTGTAGATTTTCTATGTTTCTATGTTTTTAACTGCAAGATTTGACACAGTGTCCCATTTCTTTGGCTGGAGCAGATATAGGACACACACCAGGAATTGTGCAAAATGATCTTGGCTTTAATATACTCATGGACCATCCACAGTACTCTGGGATAAACTAATCCAAAGAACTACAATATAAGAAATATTACTTCATGATTTACCTGTCATTCTCTGATTGTATTTGGTTCCATTAAGATAATGCCATTTTTTAAAAATGTGGGGACTCTGGCCCTATTACTCCCCATCATATTATCACTTCCACCCAGTAATCAATCAGAGAGGCAATGCTGGAACACGTTCAATTCAATCAATTCTTCCCTGTACAGAAACCAAAGCTTAATGCATTCTTCAGAGAGATGCCCCATTCAATTGCAGGATTAGATGAGCTAATGAAAGGCCTGATAAAATCTAGTTGTTTTTCAATACCTTTACTATTAATATGGAATGAATAGTTTTTATTCAGCAAGCCCAACTAATTTCCCGTAAACAAGTTGGCACTCTACATCCAGGTTTCGTAACCACTGCTTGTTTAGAAATAGATATTCTACATTCATTATTCTCATATTCTGGAAATTTTAACATAACCTGTCCATGGTGACTCATTGGATTTTATTTTATTACCTACAGCTTCCTTATAGTTATCTCTGTTCTTTTCAGCACAACTTTTAACATAAAACAACTTTAGCAACCAAAAACTATTCCAGAGAACTTAAATGTTAAATGCTTTCAATACACAAACAACATTGTCATGTGGCAATTTGCTTGCAGCAAGGTCTCATGAGTAATAAAGGAAAACAGGTTCCATCAGGTTATAAATGCTTAATGTATGTGCTATCTGTACATATGACCAAGCATTTGGGAGACCAGTGGAATGTATTTACTGGGTGTTCAATGTCTGCAGGGTCTTTTGCCATGGAAACTCTGCTTCATGCAGTATCAATACTCATTTAACTACATGTTGCTCTTGGGTTTCTTGTGTTTTCATTTAAGTACATTACCTGACAACCACATTTCCAACTTGCAAACTGTTGGACTTCACCTGTATGTCCCTGGGAAGGAATAGATCATCTATTTAAAATGTTAAAAGCAGGCTGAATATTAGGCAAGACAGAAAATAATTTCCTTCACCTTCATATCTTTAATGTCCACCTGGGGGGAGGGGGGATGAACGGAGCATTAAATATGTCCAAAACTTAGGAGCTCTAACAGTCTAAACCTTCCTGTCCTACTCCATTGACAGCTCCAAACTACATTGACAAAAGATTATGAAATTAATACATGCTGACTGAATGGTGGCTAACGAGGTATTGAGACCTGATAATTTAATAATGCTTTTTGGTGTACTTTCATCAGGGTAACTGCAAACTTGATGCATTCTTCTGTGAAATTCCCTGCACAATTGCAGCATTAGATGAGCTAATGAAATGCCCAATCAAAATCCTTTTGTTCTTCAATACCTTTACTATTGTTATGCATTATACAGTAACCATTTCCTTTAAACAAGTTGGTACTCTCAACCCTTGCATAGTAACAGCTGCTTGCTTATAAATACACCCATTTTTTTCTTTACTTTCATATTCTTGGAATTTCTAACATAACCTGTCCATTACAGAATACATTACTCACTAATTTTAATTAATCAGTTACAGCTTCCTTATAGTTATCTCTGTTTTTATTATCACAACCTTTAACGTAACGCAACTTTAGCAACCAAAAAATATTCCAGAGAACTTAAATGTTAAAATGCTTTTAATACGTAGTCATCATTGTCACGTGGCAGTTTGTATGCAGCAAGGTCTCACAAGTAGTAATTGGACTAGGGGTACACATAAATAACTAGAAATGCTTCGATTTCAAAATTTGTCTTTCTTCTAAGTTATGCTTTTTTGTGACTGTATTTTACTGCTCTCTTATATATGCTTGCTATCTTATATAGTGTTGTGTATGATGGTTAGCACTGTATTTTGCACCTGGCTCTAGAGTAATTTTGTTTTGTTTATTCATGGGTATTAATGTATGGCCTGTCCTGCCATGATGATGTCTTACTCAAGTAGAAGGAGCAACATCTCATAACGCATCTGGGTCGCTCGCAACCTGATGGCATGAAGATCGAGTTCTCTAACTTCCAGTCATAATGATGCTGGAGTGACTGACCATCAAACACTTGGGGAAAACCACCAATGTTTGATTTCCTGGGCCTGTACTCACTGGAGTTCAGAAGTATGATGTGGGGTTGGGGGGGAATGAGAGGCCTCGAGAGACTGAACATGGCAAGGATGTTTCTAGTAGAGGAGGAACCTAGCACAGCCTCAAGCTAGAAGTACATCCTTGTAGATGAATGAGGAGGAATTTTGTTAGCCAGAAGGTGGTGAAACTGTGGAACTGATTGCCAAAAACGGCTGTGGAGGCCAAGTAATTGGGTTCATTTAAAACTGAGTTTGATTGGTTTTTGATTAGTCAGGCCATTAAAGTTAATGGGAGAAGAAAAGAGAATGGTGTTCAGAGGGGAAATAAATCAACCTTGAATGAATGGCAGAACAGATTCAATGGGCCGAACGGCCTAATTCTGCTCATATGTACAAGTATCTATCTTCCTCCGGGTAGAAATACATGCAATAGAGAGATTTTCCGCAGGTTCCTAATAATTTTTTGGTGGTTTCATTGTTACCACATTCAAAGGATGCTGCCTTAATGTCACCCACATCTTAGGGATTCAGTTTTTGTATTTCTGCATATATCAGGTTGCAATAAGCTCTGAAGATAAATTGTCTTTTCAGATGATAATCTGCTTCTTTTAAGCAAATGAATGTGGCTAGACACTATTCTTAATGACATTTTCGATTATCTTGCTGATTGAAACAGGTTGATGGGGCAGTGATTAGTTGGACTGGATCTGTCCTGTGTTTTGCTGGTGGGAGCTTATATGAACAATCTCTCACTGAGTTGTTACATGGATGGCAACAATGAATATAGAATTTGAGTCAGGTTATATAAACAAACAACCATATTTATTAACCTCTGCTCAAAATATAGGATAGTAAATAAACTAGCTTAACCAGAAGTTAACAGGCAACTATATTGAACAGACAGTCAAACTTATAAACTGTTCTTAAAGAGTTCTCATCCAAGCACACTTAAAGTGGTAAATTCAAAAGTCCATGTGACTTATACAGTCATTAAGGAGAGACTTCCCCGAAACAACAATTTTTTCGAAGCAATGACGAATCTGTCGATCTCAGCCTAGAGATGCCTTGTCCAAAGGAATCACGAAGAAATAAAGGAACTGACTTCTTGACTGGAGGGTGGTCACTGCACAAACCTTCCCACTCTGGCGGGGGTTTTACTCAAAAGTGCATGCCATAATTCCCGAACAAAGATTAAAAAGGTCGATCATTCCCAAGAAGCTGAACGACATTAACTTTACCCAATCCTTTGCTCAGAGAACGCTGGTAATCTCTTCACACTCCGATACTGGACTGTAAAGGAAAACAAAGCTGTAACAAACAAAAACTGGCAGCGATTGGCGAAACTGCCGGTAACAACGTTACACTAAAAATAAAAATGAGAACTAAGTCACCGTGGTGGACTTTTTTTTTTACCATGCCATCACGTGACATCACATCACTCCATTATCACAAGACCATTACATCCTTCCAATAGCATGAGACCATTATATCATATCACAAGATATGTAACAGAGTTAATGCCTACATTGTTGCTGGAACACATTGATAAGACGCACGACTGGCTATGGAGTTTAGCACAGCCAAAGGCTTCAAGTGCCATGGGTTTTGGTGCATCTTGGTTACTCACTCACCCCGAAAGATCGTGTGAATCAAATTGGCGTTAGTGATGATTGTGACTTATGCTGGGTGCTAAGACTAATCTTTCCCTCTTCACAATGAAAATATAAATATTCTAGCCACATCTCACCTACCATTATTGAGGATGGGTATGCCCATTAAACCTGTTTCTCAATTTAACTGTTTAATTCTACATGACCATTCATGATAAGGCGGGCTGACACTGCTGGTCTTTGATCTGGTCCATTGGTTGTGTGATCACCACATACCACAGCTAATAACTAGCATCAATATAATTCTATGTTGTAGCTATACCAGTTAACACTTTGTTTTTAACTATTCATGTGGAATGTTCTTCTATATCCTCATTGAATAAGGGTCGGTTTTCTGGCTTAATGGTGGAGTCAGTGATACAACGGTGATGGTTGAAAATAATCCTGCTTCTAGGCTAAAGGAAATTACATAAAAAGTGTGGGATTTTCCAGCATCAACTATGTGTTGAGATCGATGAAAAAATAATATTATTTTGTATATTCCAGGTACGAAGGTAACATGGATTCATTCAGAAGTGAAACTACAGTTACAGATATCTTTTGTTCTTGCATAATTTCATCACCAGTCAGATGCATTTCTGACAGGCTGTATACAAGGAAGCAGTTGAGAGTTGTATGCAAATGAACCTTCCTGAAGTATATTTAAACTAGCTGCTTGAGGAACCAATATAACTTCAGAAGACAGAAGGGATAAAACAAGTTGTCAACATGGAAAGCAAGGCAACTAACTTGAAGAATGCCTATGAAACCAACGGTTATATTACAGGAATCCAGGTCCTGAACAAAAATGAATTGGCACAGGCTCTTCAGAACTACTCAGCTCTTGAGGAGAAATTTGGTAAGGATCTTTGTCTATTCATGCAGTGTATGTACATTCAACAGTTTGTCTGCACTGTTAGAATATGCAATACAATCAAACATTCTATCTTGCATTTTCAATTTTGTTATATATTTATCATATTTACAGTAAGGATGGAATTATGTAAAATTTAAACTTACTTAGTTTCTTCTTCTGGGTGTGTGTTCCAGGTAAACTGCACACCCAATACAACCTTCATAATATACATTTAGAGCACCCATGGGTGATGGATTTAGCTACACATCCTCAGGTGCTACAAACCATCACTGCAGCCTTGGGTGATAACATCATTCTTCTCGACTCTCGGTTTATCTGTAAGTATCCAGCCTCGGATGTCCCTCACAAAAACAACATTGCTCCATTTGTTGCCTGGCATCAGGACATCAGGTAAGTCAGGGATTACAGTACAGAAACAAAAAGATTGGGACGTGCTTTTCTAAATATAACTATCCTGTAAATGTTATCAGACTTAATCTTATGCTGTTCATTATCTGCAGGTACTGGGGGTTTGAAGGAGGTTCTGTGGCATCTGTATGGTTGGCCCTTGATGATGTTGACCAAGAAAATGGAGTCCTACAAGTTATTCCAGGTTAAATTTAAAGAAGTTTGTTTACATTGTTTTCATTTATTGGCCCATAAATAGGAGTAGACTGTTTGCCACTCAACTTTATTCTGCCAAACACTTCAGTGATGTTTGAGCTGAACCTTCTTTGCACTTATCTGGCTTTATTCTGTATCCTTTGATTGTCCTGGATTTAAAAAAAAACTCAGTCTTTAAAACTGAATTTGACTTGGAATCCAGTTTTTCAGATAAATAGATCCATAGTGAATATCTCACAGTTTTGCCTTTGAAAAGCAACTCTTCACATTTTGTTCACTTAGTTTATTTTGGCTTGTCTTTCCACAGACACAAATTACTGTGCATCCTATCTTAACATTAACTGCAAATTTAAATAGACAATTGGCTGAAGGAAACACAGTTGGTTAATTGTGCCAGCTATCATCTCTATCATCTCTTTTTGTGTTTAACTTCTAAATTTATGACATAGTTAACTTTAGTTCTGTGCCATGCAAGTTCATGTACATCCCAGCTTAGATCATGTAGCCCAGTGGCCGTCTCAAAAATTTTAGTTCTTGACAGGCTCAAAATCTGAAAAACTCAGCAAATCAGCCAGCACCTGTGACGGGAGAAACAGATTTGACACTTTGGATTATGACCTCTCAGAACTTCCCTATATATTTCTAAGCTATTATACATAGTCTATAATTCTTCGTTCTCAAACCTAGCCCTCAACCTTTTTTCAATAATATATAACCATATAACAATTACAGCATGAAAACAGGCCATCTTGGCCCTTCTAGTCCATGCCGAACTCTTACGTTCACCTATTCCCACCGACCTGCACTCAGCCCATAACCCTCCATTCCTTTCCTCTCCATATATCTATCCAATTTAACTTTAAATGACAACATCGAACCTGCCTCAACCACTTCTGCTGGAAGCTCGTTCCACACAGCTACCACTCTCTGAGTAAAGAAGTTCCCCCTCATGTTACCTCTAAACTTTTGCCCTTTAACTCTCAACTCATGTCCTCTTGTTTGAATCTCCCCCACTCTCAATGGAAAAAGCCTATCCACGTCAACTCTATCTATCCTCCTCATAATTTTAAATACCTCTATCAAGTCCCCCCTCAACGTTCTACGCTCCAATGGAGTATGAAGTGCAAAGTTTCAATCCAATCAAATCTTTGATATCAAGAGAATTTAAATTATTTTCCAGAGGGCTTATGTTATGATCAATGATATTTTTAGGAAGCCACAAGCAAGGATTACTGGAACATAAAACAAGTGCAGCTG
Organism: Mobula hypostoma; assembly: GCF_963921235.1. Taxonomy (NCBI): domain Eukaryota; kingdom Metazoa; phylum Chordata; class Chondrichthyes; order Myliobatiformes; family Myliobatidae; genus Mobula; species Mobula hypostoma. The sequence goes on from NC_086106.1 coordinate 83,141,739, forward strand.
CTGGGAATATGTTAACATCCAATCAGGAAATTCCTGAGCACTTGATTGAAAAAGAGAAAGCTGTTCAATGTCCTCTGAGAGCAGGAGAAATGTCGGTGAGTGGAATGCTGGAATCAAAACTACAAATAATGTACAGGTGTATATAGAATTTTTACAAATTTTCCACTGTACTTTTAAATTTTATAACCTGTTTTTATTTTTTAAAAATTCAGGTTCATGATGGTTTGACTGTTCACTTCAGTGAACCCAACTTTTCAAACAGACGCAGATGTGGCTTTGTGATCCGTTATGTCCCAACCAAGGCTTATCCTGTTGACGTGAGTATTTAACTACACTCTAAAGAGATGTGAAATAACTTGCACTTTTCAATAATCTGTATTTCCATGATATCTGTTAATCTGTGGAAATTCAAGAGAAAGGCTAGTATATCTGTAGACCTCAAACACTCCAAACCCATTTCATTCAATTTTCACTGCTTTGAAAGGTTGTTTCAACCTTTCTCTCTAATCCTCCGCCCCAAATGAAATTCAATTGTATGCTTGAGCTATTTCTCCTTGTCAACTGACTTACTAGCAGCCAGGAACCCAACTGGTATTAGTACCCCAGTCAACACTGAATCCATAGCAAGGGCCAACAAATCTAACCAGAAATCCTAGGCATTAATGGCCTAAAATTTGATCAGAATTTTTCCTAGTGAAATGAAATTCATCTATACATATCACTGCCCAGCAAAAAGGAGCCTACATCACATGCAATCTCTTATAATGCCCAGTTACATTTGAGTACTTAATTCCCTGCTTTGCTGCCAAATTATTAAAAGACGGCAGCTTTGTCATAACGTTGTGTGAAAGACCACTGTAATTGCCAATGCCACTGCACCCAATGAAATTGTTTTACAAATTTCAACAATCTAATCCTCTACCTTATAACATATCTGAATACCAGAAAGAAAATTTAGCAAAAGAGTTAAGAGCATCTCTTGCAACAACCAACACTTAGCATTTCAGACTGGATGATGGAATTAAAACCTGGTGTTGTTTAACTGGATGATGTACTGGATTTTGTAACGGAGTGGTACCATTAGAAAACTGAGGTGGAAATGAGAAATATTAAAGTAAGTTAGCTAGGTTTGATGGGGAACATGGAAGCCTGCAATTAACACTTGAACATTACAACAAACCCCAGGTAACAAAACATCAAGTGTCTGTATACACATGAATTAAACAACCTAGATTAGACCAGGCTAATCAGATCATTTGTTCACATCTAATTCATGACCGAATATCCAAATGTGCCTGTGCAATGTACATTTATGTTAAACATTTTGTTGGATGTATTTACTAATACCAATTATTACTTTCATTTCAGGATCCAGACAGACCTCGTACTTTCCCTGCCACAGTACTAGTTGCAGGAGAAGACAAATACCAACACTTTAAAAACCATGCACCAAGTACTTTTACCAAAACATTTTGAAAATGTTACAGGATTATCAAGTGATTACTGTTTAAAACTTTTAACTACACAAACATTTACTGTATATCTATCTGTTGCTCTGATTATTAATGAAGTTTTGTTCTTTATGTAAAAATATGTGGTTTTCTGCAAAGTATACACCTGTATAGAATTGGTTAATAAAAATACTTTTGGATATGGTAACATGATTGTTGTCAGCTTTCTCAATCATTTATTCTGAGCATTTGTAGAATTTACACAGTCTTACTGAGGCCTGCCCCAGGAAATAATGTATGTCAGTCCCTTAGGAAACCCATGCAGATATTCTTGATAGATATGCTCAACATGTGCTGACTTACCCTAGCATTGCACACTTATATGTTCCACAGAAGTTTGAGGGAGTTTGCGGAGTCCCAGGCCATGGCTCTATCCTAGTCTTGGTTGATCTTTCAAAGCAAGCACCACTTCTGCTCTCTATGAGAAAAATGGAAACCTCTCTGTTAAAAAAAAACAGAGACCTAACTCAAAGGGTTAGAACAAATTGTAGAATGTCAAACTAAATAGAAAATACTAGAAACAGGCAGCAAATGTAGAAAGAGAAACAGAGTTAATGTTTCAGTTTGTTAAATATTTCATCAGTCATGAGGTAGGATCTTCAAACTGAAATTTTAACTCTGTTCCTCTTTCCACAAGTTCAAGTATTCAATTTTGATTTCATATTTACACTGTCTGTATTTTTTTCCATTTTAATGTTGTACAGGCCTTTTTCAGTGTAACTGGGTTGACTAATCAGAGATAAATCTCAAACTGCATTAAACAATGATGTTTTGTCAAGCACCACGGTTAGTAACAACCAAATGCCTTGCTTTGAAGCTGGATTAGTTGGTGCCAGTTTTGTAGAAGCCACTTGTGCAAAATTTAGTTGTATCTGCAGTGCTTACAAGTAACTCCAGATGAAATTGCTACAATCACTTCTGGTCTCAAACCACTTTGACATAACCTATCATTTTTCCCAATGTCAAGCACCCATTTTAAGATATCATTGGTTGCTTATGGCATGTTTAAGCCTGTACAAATATAAATTGGATCTCAAAACTCCACTCAATGACTATCACAGAACAGATCCAGAAGAATGAGAATTCTCTGTTATTAAAAGGAACCCTGTGCTGATATTGGAGAGCCTAACTAGACACTTCAGAATTCACTGTAGGCTGAAGACTTCTTCCAAAATCAATAGGAGTGTCTTAACCTAACAGTGAGTTTCTATCCCATATTTTGTTGTTGAGTGAAACATTCAATAGATGACTCAGTAGTCTCAGCATATTTAGGATACTGATCATCCACTTGCAAAAGAACCAATTTATTTCAACTACAACCTTCTGGGCAATAATCGTGTTCCAGGGAAATGAAACGGAGCCTGTACTGATATCCTACAGAGAAGAAAGTTGCACCTACCATTAAAAAAAGACTTACGGTAACGTAGCAGCACAAGTGGTATTGAAGATGTCCATTTTTGGTCATAGCAAAAGCAACACAGTATTCAAAATGAAGCACTGTCAACAAATATTTGTGGCAAGAACACAGTGACCTCTGCTCATGAGTTAGTTTGTGTCTCTTTTCCTCTTGAAAGGACAACTTACTAGGCCTTGCCTCCTGTGTATATGGTTTCCCCTCTATTCTTTCCAGTCCTTCCCTAACAGAGGAGAAGAAGGTCATTGAGAAGGTGCATCACAGGCAAAGCCCACCCCACCATCGAGTACATTTGTGTGGAACACAGCCACACGAAAGCAGCATCCAGGCCTTGTCCTTTTCTCACTGTTACCATTGGCCAGGAGGTACAGAAGCCTTAGGTATCACACCACCAGGTCCAGGAAGAGTTATTACTCTATGACTGGCATAGATAACTTCACTCACAAGTACTCTGAACTGATTCTATGACCTAGATACTCACTTTCAAGGATTCTTTACAACACATCCTCTCAGTAGTAGTTTTATTTTTCACATTTTTGTCTTCTTTTGCTCATTGGCGTTTGTCAGTCTTTGGCTATTTACAGTCTGTACAGATTTTCATAAAATTCTATTTTTTTTCTGTAACTGCCTGCAAGAAGAAAAATCTCAAGTTAGTATACAATATGTACTTGGATAATAGATTTTCTTTGAATGTTAAACTTTATAAGTTTAAGTCAGACTTTATATATTATAGGCATCTGTTAGTCTCGTGAGACCATGGATTTACGCCTTGGAAGGTTTCCAGGGCGCAGGCCTGGGCAAGGTTGTATGGAAGACCAGCAGTCGCCCATGCTGCAAGTCTCCCCTCCCCACGCCACTGATGTTGTCCAAGGGAAGGGCGTTAGGACCCATACAGCTTGGCACCGGTGTTGTCGCAGAGCAACGTGTGGTTAAGTGCCTTGCTCAAGGACACAACATGCTGCCTCAGCCAAGGCTCCAACTAGCGACCTTCAGATCACTAGACCGACACCTTAACCACTTGGCCACGTGCCTACACAATTGTATATTAATAGAGGTATTAAAACATCAATGGTATAGCTAGGGATGGTGTTGAGCTGTGTGTGCTGTAAGAACTTGAAGTTTCTTTTAGTATTACATGGATTTTCATTCATTGAAGATATAACTATAAGCTCCTGCTGGACTCTTCAAATGATGGCTCTGGTAGGTATAAGTTTCACTCTTAAAGCCTTGGCATACAAGACCTATTACCTGCCACAAATGTTACAGATTAGGCCTTCAAAGTAAATCACAAAGATGTCACCCTCTCCTCAGCAGCCTTCCTCTCCTTAAAGGCAGCATTAGTTGTGTGTTACTGCTGCCTACTGCCATGAAGAATGATCTTTGAGGTGAAGTATTGTTGATCCTGTTCTGTGAAGGGCTGTCCCAATGACAAGTATACATCTCCCATCTTCATATTTCTTTCTCAGTATAAACTACTCTGATATGTTCCAACTGCTTTTTTGATTTTTTTTCTGATTTTTAATATAAACATAATTTAGTCTCTGTCAAATACAATAATATTTCATTGAACCAAAACAGATGAAATCCAACTTCCAGAAGTGTTTGAATTATATTTCTTCACAGTTTCACTTCATGTCAAGGCAATTGGAATAAAGTTGTACATTCTCAACCATCCTTTCTATTTCAAACTTACTCAATTTTTATCAATAAGGATTGGGTAAAAATTTAGTCATGCCATCAAACAGGTAACAAAAACAAATACTTTCTTGTCAATGTAACTTGTGATTCAAATACTTCATGACCTCACAGGCTTTTAGAGGCAGTGAACATGCTAAGTTGGTTTCCCTATAATAATTTGCTGAGCAGCAGCTCATAATGCCCTATCACTAACCTGCTGTAATTTCCTGAAATGATCGCATGGGCAGGTTGATGGTGCTAATTCATCTGGGAACAATTTAGTAAGGCTCCAAGAATGAGCGCAAGGGTTGCAATGTGCAATTAATTTGCTTCCATTTAACACAAATTCATTCTCCCTAATCATACACATACAAACTTGCAATTCTTGATGTTATCATTGATTGGATTATCACCTTAAGAAGGAGAAGCCAAATTTCATTCAACCAGTTAAAAAAAAACTTGAATGTCATAAATAGGCTAAAAAAGAGACATGGAATTTAATGCAAACAAATGTGAGGTGGACCAACCAGGGGGGTCTTATACTTTAAACAGTGGGGCACTGAGAAGTGTAGTAGAAAAAAGCAATCTGGGAGTACAAGTACATAATTCATTGAAAGTGACATCACAGGTAAATAGGGTTGTAACGAAAGCTTTTGGTACATTTTCCTTCATAGTCTCTTGAGTACAGGAGATGGAACACTGTGTTGAAGTTGTATAAGATGTTGGTGAGGCCTAATTTGGAGTATTGTGTGCTGTTTTGGTCACTTACCTACAGGAAACATGTAAATAAGGTTGAAGGAGTACAGAGATAATTTACAAGGATGTTGCTGGGTCTGGAGGACCTGAGTTATAAGGAAAGATGGAATAGGTTAGGACTTTATTCCATGGAACATAGAAGATTGAGAGGAGATTTAATCGAGGTATGCAAAATGATGAGGGGTAGCAGCAGGGTAAATGCAAACAGGCTTTTTCCACTGCAATTGGATGTGACTACTGCACCCAGAGGTCATGGGTTAAGAGTGAAAAGTTTAAGGGGAACATGAGGAGGAACTTTATCACTCACAGGGTTGTAAGAGTATGGAATGAGTTGCCAGCACAAGTGAAGCATGTGAGCCAAATTCAACATTTAAGAGAAGTTTGGATGATAGAAGAATGGAGGACAATGGTCCCTGTGCAGGTTGAGAGGAGCAGTCTGCTTAAGTGGTTCGGCATGGTTCCAGAGGACTGGAAAATTTCAAATGTCACTCCATTCTTTGAGAAAGGAGGGAGGCAGCAGAAAGGAAATTATAGACCAATTAGCCTGACCTCAGTGACAGGTAAGATGTTGGAGTCAATTGATAAGGATGAGGTTATGGAATACTTGGTGACACATGTCAAGATAGGGCAAAGTCAACATGCTTTCATTAAGGGAAAATCTTGCCTGACAAACCTGTTGGAATTCTTTAAGGAAATTGCAAGTCGGATAAATAAAGGGGATGCAGTGCATGTTTCATATCTGGACTTTCAGAAGACATATGACAAGGTGCCACACATGAGGCAGCATACCAAGTTAAGAGTCTATGGTATTATACCCAAATTATTGGCATGGTTAAAGCATTAGCTGATTGGTAGGAGGCAGTGAGTAGGAATAAAAGGATCCATTTCTGGTTGGCTGCCAGTGACTAGTGGTATTCCACAGGGGTTGGTGTTAGGACTGCTTCTTTATCAATTATTTAGCACTGATTCTTGAGAATTTGGATAAAACAGGTTTAAATTTTGAAAAGGAAAAAATTTAAATGTTAGGAAATCTAAACTTATATGTTTATAGAACAAGGTCTCAGAAGTCAAACAATATTTCTGTGCAACCTCCTGATTTTGTAACTTTTTCATAAAATATGTGTTTTTCCTGTCATTACTTAGTTTTTGTCAACACAGTCAGACACAATAAAAAGCTAATTATTCCTAATTATTTAGTCTTATATAGATTTAGAGCTAAATCATTGTGTCTACACCATAGGTACATATATATGCTGTTAAATGTTGAATATTCACTTTTGTTCATTTTTTATACTATTTCACGTGTACTCCTTAAAAAACTTTACATCATGCAACTGTTATCACTAGCATTAAATATACAAAATAACAATTTTGGACATTTAAAAAACACATTTTTAATTTTAAAGAGACAATTACTGTAATAAATCAACTGCTTTGGAGGAACAGATGGTAAGCATCTTAATTTAAAACAAAGTTCCATCTGACAGTGGTGACTGAGACCTGACTGTGGTGGCAGTGGCCTAATTACAACAAACAATTCCAACCTTTTCACCACTCAAGTCAATGCTTCCTTGCTTAACAACTTCATTTAGCAATTTGATACAACAAATAACAATTTGTTATGTACATTTTATCCTTCTGTAAATATTAACAACAACGGTAAACAGCAAAATAAAAACTACAGTACAACTGCAATGTTTAAGCATAAGCATCAGAAAACACACCAGGAACTAAAAAAAAAATTCCCTCCATTTCTGGGATTGAAAATCTTCAAAAACATACCGTCAGCTTTATCAGGAAGTAGACGATTAATATGCTCCTCCTCTATGAGTCCATGACTTCAGCAGACAGGTGGTAGATCTCCCTCGTCCTGCTTGCACGACCCAGTGATGATGTCTCCATCAGTCTGACCAGAATATCTTCAACTGGTACGAAGCACATATCCTTTCCACCTGGTTTTGGATGGAAGCGTGTGTTGGGCCCATGAGGGTGGAAAAACTCCACTTGAACATCTTGATAATGAGCATCCACAGTGACAGCCTTTGCTAACCACCAATTTTGGTCATAAATGACTGCAAGCCAATCTCTACAATTAATGACACCAGCAGATATATCTGTCGTAGTCCCTTCAGGACCACTCTGGGGTTCCTGCTCCATTTCCTCCATCAGCATAGCCAAAGGCCCACTGTTCTTTCTCATTGTGGTAGAGCCATCATTCTCCTCAGCCTGTACCCTGGCATGTGTATTTTCAGTCAACTGAAATGCTGTTGGGCTGAAACACTGACACATCTGTGGCTCACTGCAGAAACATAACAATGATCCGCAATGGATGCTGTTTCCGTAAGGTATAACCTGATGGACTTTCTTCGTTGTTGGTACAGGTTTTAGTGGTTGAGAAAGGAGTGCATCATATGTCCGCATGTCACCTTCCGCAATTTGATAGAGCTGAGTACTGCAAAGGCTTCTCCCAACCATCTCATGGAAGATCTTGCCATCCACAATGTCATTCCCCCATAGTACCAGGCTGTCTGCAGTTCTTTTCACAGTTCCCCCAATGCCATCTGGAGCTCCCTTCCCATGTGAAGTGGCAAAGAAGTTCCAGGTTGTTCTCTGAAAACCCAGTGTTGGAGGGACATTGTAGAGGAGAGAGAAGTTCTTCTTGTTTTTGTACTTCTTGCTAGGGCCATCTGACCAAAATTGAATAGTATCAACTTCTGGAAATTTTAAACGAATATCTCTGAGGACTGGTTCCATGTGAGTCCAAATGGCAGAAGTATCCTGTCGCTTGGATTCTGATACTGTACAAAACCCTGCTTTCTCTTCTTTGGTATAGTACATGCTAGAGTGCAGATTGAGCTATGGAAGGTTCTGACCAAAATGACATGACTACACCTCACAACTATATTTGCATTTCCATGCCTCAGAAAAGTCCACATGCACAATTACAGTGCTCTCATTGCAGTTCTGTATCATGCTCCTGTATTCCCTGGACTGGTTCTGAAACAGTGTTGTTTCAAAACTATCCTCCAATTTGCTAGACTTGACAATACCACATGCTCTTAGCAGTGGTCCCCAACCTCCGGGCCGCGGACCGGTACCGGGCCATGAAGCATGCAGGGGTACAGCAGTAGCCGGGACGCACCCAGCACATCTTTAAGAAGAAAGCCGAAATAAACAAGCTAATTAATTAGGTGCCGCCTCTGATCTGGGCTGACATTTACGTGCCGGGCGGCACCTAATTAATTAGCTTGCTTATTTCGGCTTTTTTCTTAAAGATGTGCTGGGTGCATCCCGGCTATCACTACACCCCTGCATGCTTCGCGGCCCGTTATCAGTCCACGGCCCGGAGGTTGGGGACCACTGCTTTTAGGACTTCAAACATCAGCTTTACATTTTCATGGTATTGGCACTGGCATGTCTTTCGATCTGATGGTTTTGGTGCTGTGACATAGAATGGACGTAAAGCAAAGAAGGATGAATAACTGAGTTTTACAGTTGGCTCCTTTTTGATGAACTCCCTGTGGAGGTTGAATATTGTGTCAGTCAGAATCATTCTCTGATGCTTTATTTTCTTCAGTGTTATTGTGTCATGTCTGTCAGTCGTCATTCGTGCAGCATTATGGTAGAAATCCTGAACCATTTGGGTTATTGTTTGAATGCAAGTGGGTTTTTCGTCTGTAGTCCTTCTCTTTCGCAGTGTTTTGTATCTCAGCCCGAACTGCCTTGTCTGGTGTATTGGGCAATATTTTTTTAGAACCCCACCTGACAGAGCCAAGTTCTTTGATGTTTGAGCAGACTGTAAGTTATTTCTGTTTTGATTAAATTCTTGAATGAGACAGTTGTGGAAGAGTAGGGTTTTCTTGATGGAGGAATTTTTGAGTTTGCTTCCCTGTAGCATCTGCTCTGTTTTTTTTCTTGGTGATTCTTGTGTTTTTTTCATTTCTAGTTTGCTCTCATCACCAACAATTTTTCAGTTTATTCCTATCTTTTATTATCTCTTGAAGTTAGTTTTTCAAAGTTTTCATCTCTCTCAAGTATCTTGCTCTTGTTTTCTCTCTTTCCCTTTCCCCTGCTATAGACTGCCTACTGCGAGCTGGCTCCTGTATAGTCTGATCTAATGGACTATCTGGGGGAGTTTCTGAGCGTTCTGGGCCCTTTCTCTGATGCTCTCTTGACTCTTGCTGTCTACGTTTCCATGCCTTTCTCTTACTCCTCTTTTTCCTTTCATTCAAATCACTGATAGTTTTTATCTTCCCATCCTCTACTCTCTTCTTCCATCTTTGCTTTTCCTTTCTCAGGTATTCCTCCTTTAACTCTGGCTCACTATATATTTTCTCTCTCCTCTTTTTTTGGTATTTCCTGTTTCTTCTCCTTCGCTCCTCCACTGATAGGTGCTACCTAGCCATAACTTCCTAAAATACATAAAAGGAAGGTCAGAATGTAATGGAATTACTACAAAATTGTGCAAAATTACTATGAAGTTAATTATGTTTAATTTGGTGAAATTTTATAAAATGATTGTGAAATGATGCAACTAAATTCATTTATAGTTTTAGTCATTGGGGATACATATAGTAAGGAAATATTGTAGGCCTGTGTGCGGAAGAAATAAAGGGGAAATTATGTATATTATAAATAGAGGTTAATGAAACATTACAAGCCATATTACTATTTATTGTGATCATAAATTATATTCAAGCCTCCATTGAGGATGAATTGGATGTTTTTGTCAACACTGTCAAACTACGTGTCACTATCGTCAGACAGAAAACCTGACGGTGTTGACATCTGACGGTGGTGACAATACCACACTTTTTTACATGACACACATGCATTGTATACAGGAGCCATCTTGTTTTCCCTCTGTTGCTAGCTGCCTCTGGCCTCTACTTAAAATGCATAAATTTATGTCATAATTTAAAATAATTCTTTCTATACAAAAAAGAGAGTGTTGACTCATCATGGTTGTGACAGTAGCAACATCAATAAATATGTAAAAATCATTGAAAAATAGCAAACTTACAGGAGCTTGTTTGACCTTGTTTCATTTAACAGATGTGGAGGGTGGAAAGAGGGTCCTCAGGCATATAATTGACCATGTGGTTGCCTGATTTTATCACTTTTCTTACTGTTGAAAATTCACTGCTTTTAGTTTTAAAGAGGTTTTTCACTCTACTCTTTCATCTGGCATATATATTATACATTTTAAATTATTTTTTCACACTTTTTTTATCAAATTGAAATGATAATCTCTTGTCTGAGGGCAACTGATTTTGTGGGTACTAGGCTATCATATAGTCATATAATTTACAAAAAATAAAAACAAACATGTGAAAAAATGTTGCATTTGTGCAAAAGACCCTCAGATGATCAACCCTGATTATATTAAATAAGAAAATGTTATTCATTTTCAACGGAATTAGCACTTTTCTTAGTGGGACATGTTTTCGCCAAAGTCTCAAGAATTAGTGTTAAATGATGGAATAAATGGCTTTGTGGCAAAGTTTGCAGATGATGCAAAGATTGGCGGAGGGGTACGCAGTGTTGAAGAAACAAGAAGGCTATGGAAGTACTTAAACAGATTAGGAGAATAGGCAGGAAAGTGGCAAATGAAATACAATGTTGGAAAATGCATGATCATGCACTTTGGTAAAATAAAAAAAGTGTGCTGACTATTTGCTAAACAGGGAGAAAATCTAAAAATCTGAGATGCAAAGAGAACTGGGAGTCCATGTGCAGGACATCCTAAAGGTGTCATAGGGAGGTGGCTGGGAACGGACCCAAGTGCAAGACACAGACACTGAAGTACTAGGGACAGGACTAGGATACAAGGTGAGAGGGCAAGGACATGGACACGAAAACCGGGAACCCGGAACAGGACTGGACAAGAGAGCTAGGAGCCCGGGCTTGGACTCCGAGCCAGAGACTGGACAAGGACCCAGTACCTGGGTCTTGCCTCTGGCTCAGATCCCAGAACTAGGCAAGGACGAGGCTTGGCTGGCAGGCAGGACGAGGCTGGAGTCTTCAGGCTTGAGGCTAGAGGCTAGAGACTTGAACGAGGCTTTGCAGGAGGCAGGAGGCTGGAGACTTGAGGTGAGGCTTGGCAGAAGGCAGGAGGCTGGAGACTTGAGGCTTGAGGCTAGAGGCCAGAGACTTGAGGCGAGGCTTGGCAGGCTCCTCCTGGGCAGGGCACGGTTCGTCTGGGGAGGGCATGGATCCCCACCCGATGGAGGCAAGGGACAGGAAGGGACAGAACCAACCTCGCAGGTAACGACAAGACGGCCTGGCTTACCCAATGGAGGCAAGGGTTAGGAAGGGATTGAACCAACCATAGGTAACGGCAATACAGCCTGGCTTACTCGATGGAAACAAGGGTTAGGAAGGGACAGAACCTACTGTAGGTAACGGCAATACAGCCTGGCTTACCCAACAGAGGCAGGGGACAGGAAGGGACAGAACCAACAGTAGGTAACGGCAAGATGGCCGGGCTTACTCGACGGAAACAAGGGTTAGGAAGGGACAGAACCAACCATAGGGTAACGGCAATACGGCCTGGCTTACCCAACAGAGGCAAGGGACAGGAAGGGACAGAACCAGCCGCAGGGTAATGGCAAGACAGCCTGACCTACCCGGCGGAGGCAAGGGACAGGAAGGGGGCTAGGTACAGGGTGGCTCCAGGACAAGACTGAAGGCGAGACGAGACGAGAGTTATCAGCAAGACCAGGCGAGGCTTCAGGCAATGCAAGGTGAAATGAGAACTTCAGGCGAGGCGAGAGTTACCAGCAAGACAAGGCAAGGCTTCAGGCGAGGAAACAGAAGACAGAGGAAGGGATACAAGGAGTAAGGACAAGATCAATCCAGCAGCCACGCCCTGGTCTCTGAAGGTATTTATGCAGCCAGCCCCATCGAGCATCAGCTGCCTCAATTAGAGCTCAACAAGAACAGAAACAGGGCAGACAGGAAAACCTGGAGCAAGGGTCGATGGACTGGACCGTGTACCGGAATACGGACTTCACGGACCAGACCATGACAGTAACCCCACCCCCTCTACGGAAGCCTCCTGGCGACCAAAAAAGGGTATCCAGACTATGGACGACCTGGGCGGGTGGGAGGGTATTTAACAGAATGGAACCCCGGGTGGCAAGAGGAAAATAACAGTGTCTGTGTCGCTGAGTCCATGAGTGGCTGGATCATTCTGTCATACGGTGGTGGCTGGGAACGGACCCAAGTGCAAGACACAGACACTGAAGTACTAGGGACAGGACTAGGATACAGGGTGAGGGCAAGGACATGGACACGGAAACCAGGAACCCAGAACAGGACTGGACAAGAGAGCTAGGAGCTTGGGCTTGGACTCCGAGCCAGAGACTGGACAATGACCCAGTACCTGGGTCTTGCCTCTGGCTCGGACCCCAGAACTAGGCAAGGACGAGGCTTGGCTGGCAGGCAGGACGAGGCTGGAGTCTTAAGGCTTGAGGCTAGAGGCTAGTGACTCGAGGCGAGGCTTGACAGGAGGCAGGAGGCCAGAGATTTGAGGCGAGGCTTGGCAGGAGGCAGGAGGCTGGAGACTTGAGGCGAGGCTTGGCAGGAGGCAGGAGGCCGGAGACTTGAGGCGAGGCTCCTCCTGGGCAGGGCACGGTACTCCTGGGCACAGCGTGGATCACCACCCGACGGAGGCAAGGGTTAGGAAGGGACAGAACCAACCATAGGTAACGGCAAGACGGCCTGGCTTACCCAACAGAGGCAGGGGACAGGAAGGGACAGAACCAACCATAGGTAACGGCAATACGGCCTGGCTTACTCGACGGAGGCTAGGGACAGGAATGGACAGAACCAGCCGCAGGTAACGGCAAGACGGCCTGACTTACCCGACGGAGGCTAGGGACAGGAAGGGACAGAGCCAGCCGCGGGGTAACGGCAAGACAGCCTGACCTACCCAGCAGAGGCAAGGGACAGGAAGGGAGCTAGGTACGGGGTGGCTCCAAGACAAGACGGAAGGCGAGATAAGACGAGAGTTACCAGCAAGACCAGGCAAGGCTTCAGGCAATGCAAGGCGAAACGAGAACTTCAGGCGAGGCGAGAGTTACCGGCAAGACAAGGCAGGGCTTCAGGCGAGGAAACAGAAGACAGAGGAAGGGATACAAGGAGTAAGGACAAGAACGATCCAGCAACCACGCCCTGGTCTCTGAAGGTATTTATGCAGCCAGCCCCATCGAGCATCAGCTGCCTCAATTAGCTCAACAAGAACAGAAACAGGGTAGATAGGAAAAGCTGGAGCAAGGGTTGATGGACCGGACCGTGAACCCGAATACGGACTTCACGGACTGGACCATGACAAAAGGTTAACTTGCAGGTTGAGTCAGTGGTGAGAAAGTCAACTGCAGTGTTAGCATCCAGTTCAAGAGGTCTAAAATAAAAGAGCAGGGATCTGATGCTGAGGATTTACAAGGCACTGGTGAGGCTTCTGCTTGGTATGGTGAACAGTTTTGGCTCTTTATCTAAGAAAGGATATGCTGGCATTAGAGAAGGTCCAGAGGAGGTTCACAAGGATGATTCTGATGCTGGAAAAGTCTAGGACGATGGCACAGCCTCAAGATAGAGGGGCGTCCATTTAAAACAGAGCTGCACAGTAATTTCTTGAGCAAGAGGGTAGTGTATTTGTAGAAATTTTCACCACAGGGGTGTATTTAAGTCAGAGATTGATAGATTTGTGATTGGCCATGGCATCAAAGGTTACAGGGAGAAAGCTGGGGACAGGGGCTGAGGAGGGGAGATAAAGAATCAGTCATGATTGAATGGTGGAGCATACTCAATGGGCCAAATATCCTAATTCTCCTCTTATGTCTTATAGCACAGACAAGATGGGCTGAAGAGCCTGTTTCTGTGCTGTACTTTTCTATGGATCTAATACTCTGTGTTATAGCTACAGAAGTCTTGAAAGGATGTATAAAAGTAAAGTCGATTGGCAATAACTTGAACCTGATCTCCCGTAACTGCAGAGATGCCGGAGATATTAACAAAAGTGCTGTGAAGGAAATGGTCAAAGTACAAGACAAACAAAGGATACAAATCTTAAGAAGCTGAATGTGAAACCATGAAGAGCTGAATGAAGTCATCCAAGCTCAGGATCAGTCAATGTGTCATCAAATGCTGTGGTCTTCCAAGGAATCATTCACCTTCAGATTTGGATTTATTGCTCTGCTACCAATATTTGCTTTCAATCAGGGTGTATCAAATATTCCTGGGTTAGTCTTATGTGTTTTGCACTGTTAGAAAGTTCATACCGACATCTTACATCTGGCAAATGCTAGCAGCAGCCATGATTCAGAAGAGTGAGGGGTAACCTCAGAAAACTGTCGAATGGTGAAAGGCCTCGACAGAGTGGATTTGAAGAGGATGCTTCCTTTGGTGGTAGAGTCTAAGAGCAGAGGACACAGCCTCAGAAGAGAGAAGTGTCTTTTTAGAATGGAGATGAGGAGGAATATCTTTAGCCGGAGGGTGGTGAATGTGTGGAATTCCTTGCCAGAAAGCTGTGGAGGCCAAGTCTTTATGTATATTTAAGGCAGAGGCTAATGAATTTTTAATTGGGCAGGGCATGAAGGAATACGGGGAGAGGGAAGGATATTGAGTCTGAGAGGAAAATTGGATCAGATCTGAATAAATTGTGGAGCAGAATTGATGAGCCAAATGGCCTAATTCTGCTCCTATATTTTATGGTCTTTATGGTTTTATGTACACACTGTATAATGCTAATCTATAAATCTTTACCCTTTTTTCTAAGTATTTTAATAGATAGAAATCTGATTTTAAAATCTTTACATTTTTTCTTTGCTTTTTCAGAATAGGAGTGTCAGGCTTTGGCTCAATGGAGAGTTTCACTCAAAAGAGGTGCTGGCTCTGCGTAAATTTTGGTGAAAATTCACTTTAATTTTCTGTCTTACTGTACATTGTGTGGTAAATGGGCATTGTGTGTCCTTCATGCCGAATGCTGGAGTCCTGGGAGACCCAGAGTCTCCCAGGGAACTACATCTACTTAAAGTGCATATCCAGCTGCAGCTCCTGGAAGTCTGTGTTAGGGATCTAGAGCAGTGGCTAGATGACCTTCAAGTCGTGCAGGAGAGTGAAGAGGTATTCGATCAGAGCTACAGGGAAGTAGTTGTCCCTGAGTTGCTGGGTGACAGTCAGGAGAAATGGAGATGTGAATAAGCAGATCACGCAGACCACCCATCAATTCCCTCAATAATAAATCCATCATTTTAGATACAGTTGTAGGATTTGACCCTTCCAGGGGAATGCCACAGACACTGGGTTACTGGGACCGAGCATAGGCCCATGGTGCTAAAGGGAAGGAAGAAGAAGAGGGGAACGGTAGTGAAAGGGGACTCAATAGTCAGAGGACAGGCAGATTCTGTGAATATGAAAGGGACACCGAAATGGCATGTTGCCACCCAGGTGCCAGGGTCAGGGACATCTTGAAATGTGTCCACAGCATTTTAGGGGGGCAGGGAGAGTAGCCAGATGTCTTGGCACATATTGGTATAAATGACATAGGCAGGAAAAGCAAACAGATCCTGAAAGACAATTTAGAGAGCCAGCTAGAAAGCTGAGAAGCAGGACCTCCAGGGTAGTAATTTCTGAATTGCTGCCTGTGCCACGTGCCATGTGAGCGTAGAAAGAGGATGATTTGGCAGATTAATGCAGGGCTGAGGAGGTGGTGCAGGCAGCAGGGCTTCAGGTTCTTGGATCATTAGGAACTTTTCTGGGGGAGGTATGACCTCTTCAGAAGTGATGAGTAGCACCTGAACCCGATGGGGACCAATATTCTCATGGCCAGTTTGTTAGAGCTCTTGGGGAGGGTTTAAACTAAC
The DNA here is from genome assembly GCF_963921235.1 of Mobula hypostoma. Classification (NCBI taxonomy): domain Eukaryota; kingdom Metazoa; phylum Chordata; class Chondrichthyes; order Myliobatiformes; family Myliobatidae; genus Mobula; species Mobula hypostoma. Next base: position 83,157,965 of record NC_086106.1, read on the forward strand.
TTGGTAGGGGGTAGGAACCAGAGTGAAGGTCCTCAGGGTAGTGCAGATGGTAAAAAACAAATACAGCATGCAGTCAGGCTATCAGGAAGGACAGGCAGTTATAGTACAAAATGATACCTAGCAGGGTGGGTATCAGTGCATTAGGGATGCAAAATCAAAAAGGGTAGCAAATACAGTACTCAAAGTGTTTTAGCCCAATGTGCAGAGTATAAGAAATAAGGTAAATGATCTTGTTGCAATAATATAGATTGTCAGGTATGATGCAAGCAAGAGGAATTCTGCGGATGCTGGAAATTCAAGCAACACACATCAAAGCTGCTGGTGAACCCAGCAGGCCAGGCAGCATCTCTAGGAAGAGGTATAGTCAACCCTTCGTTAGTCCGGACGAAGGGTCTCGGCCTGAAACGTCGACTGTATCTCTTCCTAGAGATGCTGCCTAGCCTGCTGCGTTCACCTGCAACTTTGATGTGTGTTGCTTGTCAGGTATGATGTTGTGGCCATCACTGAATCATGGCTGAGGTTGGGAGCTGAATGTCCAAGATTACACATTGTATCAGAGGGGTCGGAAGGTAGGCAGAAGAGGTGGTGTGGCTCTACTGGTAAAGAGTGGCATCATATAACCATATAACCATATAACAATTACAGCATGGAAACAGGCCATCTCGGCCTTTCTAGTCCGTGCCAAACGCTTACTCTCACCTAGTCCCACCAACCTGCACTCAGCCCATAACCCTCCATTCCTTTCCTGTCCATATAGCTCTCCAATTTAACTTTAAACGACAACATCGAACCTGCCTCAACCACTTCTGCTGGAAGCTCGTTCCACACAGCTACTGCTCTCTGGGTAAAGAAGTTCCCCCTCATGTTACCGCTAAACTTTTGCCCTTTAAATCCCAACTCACGTCCTCTTGTTTGACTCTCCCCCACTCTCAATGGAAAAAGCCTACCCATGAAAACTCTATCAATCCCCCTTATAATTTTAAAGACCTCTATCAAGACGCCCCTCAACGTTCTACGCTCCAAAGAATAAAGACCCAACTTGTTCAACCTTTCTCTAACTTAGGAGATGAAACCCAGGTAATATTCTAGTAAATCTTCTCTGCCTCTCTCAATTTTGTTGACATATTTCCTATAATTCGGTGACCAGAACTGTACACAATACTCCAAATTAGGCCTTACCAATGCCTTGTACAATTTTAACATTACATCCCAACTCCTATACTCAATGCTCTGATTTATAAAGACCAGCATACCAAAAGCTTTCTTCACCACCCTATTATTCCTGGATCCCTCTGTTCTACTGTATTCTTCAATGCCCTACCATTTACCATATATGTCCTATTTTGATTAGTCCTACCAAAATGTAGCACCTCACATTTATCAGCATTAAACTCCATTTGCCATCTTTCAGCCCACTCTTCTAACTGGCCTAATCTCTCTGCAAGCTTTGAAAACCTACTTCATTATCCACAACTCCACCTATCTTAGTATGATCTGCATACTTACTCATCCAATTTACCATCCCGTCATCCAGATCATTAATGTATATGACAAACAACATTGGATCCAGTACAGATCCCTGAGGCACACCACTAGTCACCAACCTCCAATCTGACAAACAGTTATCCACCACTACTCTCCAGCGTCTCCCATCCAGCCACTGCTGAATCCATTTTACTACTTCAATATTAATACCTAACAATTGAACCTTCCTAACTAACCTTCCATGTGGAACCTTGTCAAAGGCCTTACTGAAGTCCATATGGACAACATCCACCGCTTTACCCTCATCAACTTTCCTGATAACCTCTTCAAAACAATCAATAAGATTTGTTAAACATGACCTTCCACACACGCATCCATGTTGACTGTTCCTAATCAGACACTGTATATCCAGATAATTATATATACCATCTCTAAGAATACTTTCCATCAATTTACGTCAAACTCACAGGCCGATAATTGCTAGGTTTACTCTTAGAACCCTTTTTAAACAATGGAACAACATGAGCAATATGCCAATCCTCCGGCACCATCCTCGTTTCTAATGACATTTGAAATATTTCTGTCAGAGCCCCTGCTATTTCCACACTAACTTCCCTCAAGGTCCTAGGGAATATCCTGTCAAGACCCGGAGACTTATCCACTTTTATATTCCTTAAAAGCATCAGTACTTCCTCCTCTTTAATCATCATAGTTTTCATAATTTCCCTACCTGTTTCCCTTACCTTACACAATTCAATATCCTTCTCCTTAGTGAATACCGAAGAAAAGAAATTGTTCAGAATCTCCCCCATCTCTTTTGGCTCCACACATAGCTGTCCACTCTGATTCTCTAAGGGACCAATTTTATCCCTCACTATCCTTTTGCTATTAATATAACGGTAGAAACCTTTGGATTTATTTTCACCTTACTTGCCAAGCAACCTCATATCTTCTTTTAGCTTTTCTAATTTCTTTCTTAAGCTTCTTTTTATATTCTTTATATTCCTCGAGTACCTAATTTACTCCAAGCTGCCTATATTTATTGTAAATCAGTCGAAAAATGTGACATGGGATCAGAAGGTGTTTAATACTTGTGGGTTGAGTTAAGAAACTGCAAGGGTAAAAGAACCCTGATGACAGTGGTATACAACAGTAGCTGGAATATGAACCACAGATTACAACAGGAAATACAAAAAGTGTGTTAAACAGATAATGTCATGATTGTCATGGGAGATTTCAACATGCAGGTCGATTGGAAAAATCAGGTTGGTCATGCATCTCAAGAGAGTGAGTCTATTGAATGCCTGTGAGATGACTTTTTAGAGCAGTTTGTCACTGAGCCTACTAGGGGGTCAGCTATACTGGATTGAGTGTTATTTAATGAACCGGAGGTGATTAGGGAGCTTAAGGTAAAAGAACCCTTACGAGACAGTGATTCCAATGTGATTGAGTTCAACTTGAAATTTGATAGGGAGAAAGTAAAATCTGGCACAGCATTATTTCAGTGGAGCAAAGGTAATTACAGTGGTATGAGAAGAGTTGGCCAAAGTAAATTGAAAGGAGATGCTGGCAGAGGTGACAGCAGAGCAGTGATACCATGACTCTCCAGGAAAAATGAGGAAGGTGCAGGATTGATGTATTCTAAAAACAAAGAAGTACTCAAATGGCAAAATAGTATAACCGTGCCGTCAAAGGAAGTCAAAGCTAATGTAAAAGCAAAAGAGATGGCAAGCAACAAAGCAAAAACTAACGGGAAGACAGAGGATTGAGAAGCTTTTAAAAGAGGATTGAGAGCAACTGAAAGAATCATTAGGAAGGAAAAGAAGAAATATGAAAGCGAGTGAGCAAACAATATCAAAGTAAAAGCTTTTTCAAGGATGTAAAAAATAAAAGATGAGAGTGGATATAAGATCGCTAGAAAATGAGGCTGATGAAATAATAATAGCAGACAAGGAGATGGCCGATGACTATATGGGTATTTTGCATCAGTCTTCACTGTGGAAGAGGCTTAGCAGTGTGCCAGATGTTGGAGGGTGTGAGGGAAGAGAAGTCAGTGCAGTTATTACTACAAGGGCGAAGGTGCTCAAAAAGCAGAAAGACCTAAGGGTAAATAAGTCACCCGGACCAGATGAACTGCGCCCTAGGGTTCTGAAAGAGGTAGTGGTGGAGATTGTGCAGGCATTAGTAATGATCTTTCAAAAATCATTGGACTCTGGCATGGTACCAGAGGACTGGAAAATTGCAAATGTCATTCAACGTTTTAAGAAAAGAGGAAGGCAACAGAAAGGAAATTATAGGTCAATTTGCCTGACTTCAGTGGTTGAGTAGATGTTGGAGTCAATTGTAAGGCACAAGGTTATGGAGTACTTCTTGACACAGGACAAGATAGGACAAAGTCAGTATGATTTCCTTAAGGGAAAATCTTGCCTGACGACCTGTTGGAATTCTTTTGGGGGATTACAAGTAGGATAGATTAAAAGGATACAGTGTATGTTGTATATCTGGACTTTCAAAAGTCATTCGACAAAATGTCACACATGTGGCTGCTTACCACGTTAAGAGCCCATGGTATTACAGGCAAGTTACTGGCATGGTTAGAGCATTGGCTGATTAGTCGGGGGCAGTGAGTGGGAATAAAAGCATCCTTTTCTGTTTGACCGCCAGTGACTAGTGTTTTTTCCACAGGGGCTGGATTTGGGACTGCTTCTTTTTACGCTGTATATCAATTACTTAGATCAGAATCAGAATCAGAATCCTTTATTATCGCCAAGTATGTGGACTCATACAGGGAATTTGATGCTGGTTTCCCTGAGCTCTCGCTGTACAGAATCAAAAAGCAAACAAAACAATAGTGCAAATAATCGTGAACTATATACGATGAGGTATACCTGTGTATGTGCAGGTGGTTTATAACAGACTAAAATTCAAGTGTTCATAAGACTGATGGCATACGGAAAGAAACTGTTCTTGTCCCTATTTGTCCTGGCATACAGTGATCTAAAGCACCTACCAGAAGGAAGGAGTTGGAACAGGTGACGTCCAGGGTGTGATGTCTACAATGATGCTGCTTCCTCGCTTCCTGACTCTAGATGCATACAAGTCCTTGATCGAGGGCAGTGTCACACCAATAATCCTTTCTGCAGCCCTGATGGTTCTTTGGAGTCTATTCTTGTCTTGTTTGGTAGCTGATCCAAACCAGACAGTGATGGACGAACAGAGAACAAACTGGATTATTCCTGAATAGAATTGAATCAGCAGCTCCTGAGGCAGGTTGTACTTCCTGAGTTGACGTAGGAAATACAACCTCTGCTGAACCTTTTTGATAAGCGTGTCCGCGTTCGGTGTCCACTTCAGGTCCTGGGAGATTGTGACACACAGAAGCCTGAAGGTCTCCACAGCAGACACAATACTGTTGAGTATAGTGAGTGGGGGGAGTATTGGGGGGATGCTCCTGAAGTCCACTGTCATCTCCACAGTCCTGAGCGTATTTAGCTCCAGATTGTCCTGACCACACCAGAGGTGCCAGCCATTCCATCACCCGTCTGTATGCAGACTCATCACCGTCTCAGATAAGGCCAATGACAGTTGTGTCGTCTGCAAACTTCAGGAGTTTAACAGATGGATCCTGTGAGGTGCAGTCATTAGTGTAAAGGGAGAAGAGCGGTGGGGAGAGCACATATCCCTGGGGTGCACCAGTACTGATTGTCCGGGTGCTAGAAATGATGCTCCCCAGCCTCATTTGCCGCACCCTGTCAGTCAGGAAGCTTGTGATCCACTGACAGATGGCAGGGGAGACAGTGAGCTCGGTGAGTTTGCAGTGGAGGATTTCAGGGACGACGGTGTTGAACGCTGAGTTGAAGTCAACGAACAGGACCCTCGCAGAAGTTCCTGGGTTGTCGAGGTGTTGTAGTATGTAATGCAGTCCCATGTTGACTGCATCATCCATTGACCTATTTGCCAGATAAGCAAACTGCAGGGGGTCCAGCAGGGGGCCTGTGATGTCTTTCAGGTGAGCCAACACTAGTCTCTCAAAGGACTTCATGACCACAGATGTCAAGACAACAGTCCTAGAGTCATTTAGTCCCTTGATAGTAGGTTTCTTAGAGACTGGAATGATAATGGAGCGCTTGAAGCAATGAGGGACTTCACACAGCTGATGATGAAATAGGCTTTGTTGCCAAGTTTGCAGATGACACGAAGACTGGGTGGAGGGGCGGAGGAAACAGGTAGGATGCAGAAGGACTTAGACAGATGAGGGGAATGTGCAAGAGAATGGCAAATGAAATATAATATTGGAAAATGTGTGGTCATGCACTTTAGTAGTAGCAATAAAGTGCAGGTTATTTTCTAAATGAGGAGAAAATCCAAATAGCTGAGATGCAAGGGGACTTGGGAGTCCTTGTGCAGAACACCCTAAAGGTTATCTGCAGGTTGAGATGGTTCTGAGGAAAGCAAATGCAATGATTGCATTCATTTCAGGAGGTCTAGGATACAAGAGCAGGGATATGATGCTGAGGCTTTATAAGGCACTGAGAGGGCTCACATTTAGTCTTGTGAGCAGTTTTGGGCTCTTTATCTAAGAAAGGATGTGCTGACATTGGAGAAGGCTCAGAGAAGTTTCAGCTGGATGATTCTGGGAATGAAAAGTTTATCGATGAGGAATGTTTGATGACTCTGGATCTGTACTCACTGGAATTTAGAAGGATGGGGGGTGGGGGAGTGATAGCATTGAACTCTTTCGTATGTGAAAAGGCCTAGAGAGAGTAGATGTGAAAAGGATATTTCCAATGCTGGGAGAGTCTAGGACAAGACAGTGCAGCTTCAGGAAAGAGGGGCGTAGTTTTGAAATTGAGATGCAGAGAAATTTCTTCAGTAGAGGGTACTGGATTTGTGGAATTTGTTACCACAGGCGGCTGTGGAGGCCAGGTCGTTGGGTGTATTTAAAGCAGAGATTGAAGGGTTCTTGATTAGCCATGGCATCAACCGTTACAGGAAGCAAGCTGGGGACTGGGGCTGAGGAGGAGAATAAAGGATCATCCATGATTGGATGGCGGTGCAAATGCGATTAGTCAACTGGCCAAATTCTCCTCCTATCTCTTATGTTCTTATGGTCTTATGGCATGGACTAGACGGCTGAAGGACCTCTTTCAGTGCTGCACTTTTCTATGGGTCTAAGACTCTATGTGTTATAGCTGCAGTACTCTTAAAAGGATGTATAAAAGTAAAGTCAGTTGACAATAACTGAAACTTGATCTCCTGTATCTGCAAAGATACACTGAAGGAAATGCTCAAAGTACAAGGCAAACAAAGGATACAAACCCTATGTTAGCTATGTTTAAAAGGAAGTTAGATATGGCCCTTGTGGCTACAGGGGTCAGGGGGTATGGAGGGAAGGCTGGGTTCTGAGTTGGATGATCAGCCATGATCATAATAAATGGCGGTGCAGGCTCGAAGGGCCGAATGGCCTACTCCTGCACCTATTTTCTATGTTTCTATGTTTCTATGTTTCTATGAAACTGAAAGTGAAACGTTAAAAAGCTGAATGGGGTCATCCAAACTCAAGATTAGTTATTGTGTCATCAAATGCTGTGGACTTCCAAAGCTTCATTCACCTTCAGCTTCTTACTTACTGTGCTGCTGCGCATTATCACTTTCAATCAGGACTTGTATAAAATATTCATTGCTTCGTCTTACATGTTTTGCAGGTTAGAAAGTTCTCACCCACCTCTTACAGCTGGCAAGTGCTAGCAGCAGCCATGATTCTGAAGAAGGAGGGGTAACCTCATTGAATCCTATTGAATGGTGAAAGGCCTTATTAGAGTTGATGTGGAGAAGATGTTCCCTATAGTGGGAAAGTCTAAAACCAGAGGACACAGCCTCAGAAGGGAGAGGTGGCTTTTTAGAATGAAGATGAGGAGGAATATCTTTAGCCAGAGAGTGGTGAAGGTGTGGATTTTTTTGCCACAGGAAGCTGAGGAGGCCAAGTCCTTATGTATATTTATGACAGAGGTTGATAAATTCTTGACTGAGTAGAGCATGAAGGAATATGGGGAAAAGGAAGGTAATTGGGTCTGAGAGGAAAATTACATCAACTCTAATGAAATGGTGGAGCAGACTTGATGGGCCAAATGGCCTAATTCTGCTCCTATATTTAGTGGTCTCATGGTCTTACGCACACACTGAGGAGCAGATAAGGAGACAGATTCTGGAAAGGTATAATAATAACAGGGTTGTCATGGTGGGAGAGTTTAATTTCCGGAATTTCGATTGGCATCTCCCTAGAGCAAGGGGTTTAGATGGGATGGAGTTTGTTAGGTGTATTCAGAAAGGTTTCTTGACACAATATGCAGATAAGCCTACAAGAGGAGAGGCTGTACTTGACCTGCTATTGGGAAATGAACCTGGTCAGGTGTCAGATCTCTCAGTGGGAGAGCATTTTGGTGATAGTGATCACAATTCTATCTCCTTTACCATAGCATTGGAGAGGGATAGGAACAGACAAGTTAGGAAAGCGTTTAATTGGAGTAAGGGGAAATATGACGCTATCAGGCAAGAACTTAGAAGCATAAATTGGAAAGATATGTTCTCAGGGAAACATACAGAAAATATATGACAAATGTTCAGGGGATATTTACATTGGAGGCTACCCAGACGGAATATAAGGTGTTTTTGATATACTGTGTCTGGTGCTCCTGATGTGGCCTTCTATATATTGGCGAGACCCGACGCAGACTGGGAGACCGCTTTGCTGAACACCTACGCTCTGACCGCCAGAGAAAGCAGGATCTCCCAGTGGCCACACATTTTAATTCCACATCCAATTCCCATTCTGATATGTCTATCCACGGCCTCCTCTACTGTAAAGATGAAGCCACACTCAGGTTGGAGGAACAACACCTTATATTCCATCTGGGTAGCCTCCAACCTGATGGCATGAACATTGACTTCTCTAACTTCCGCTAATGCTTCACCTCCCCCTTGTACCCCATCCATTATTTATTTATATACACACATTCTTTCTCTCTCTCTCTCCTTTTTCTCCCTCTGTCCCTCTCACTATACCCCTTCCTAACCTCTGGGTTTTGTCCCCTCCCCCTTTTCTTTCTCCCTGGGCCTCCTGTCCCATGATCCTCTCATATCCCTTTTGGCAATCATCTGTCCAGCTCTTGGCTCCATCCCTCCCCCTCCTGTCTTCTCCTATCATTTTGGATCTCCCCCTCCCCCTCCCACTTTCAAATCTCTTACTAACTCTTCCTTCAGTTAGTCCTGACAAAGGGTCTTGGCCCAAAACGTCGACTGCACCTCTTCCTAGAGATGCTGCCTGGGCTGCTGAGATCAGTAATGACATGAGTTTCTGGGGGAAATGAGGAAGGTGCAGGATAGATGTATTCCAAAAACAAAGAAATACTCAAATAGCAAAATAGTACAACCATAGCTGACAAAGAAAGTCAAAGCTAATGTAAAAGCAAAAGAGAAGCCATACAACAAAGCAAAAATTAGCGGGAGGACAGAGGATCTGGAAACTTTTAAAAAGCTACAGAGAGCAACTAAAAGAATCATTAGTAGGGAAAAGAAGAAATATGAAAGCAAACTAGCAAACAATATCAAAGTGGATAGTAAAAGTTTTTTCAAGTATACAGTATATATAAAACAATGTTTATTTGTTTACGAAGTGGTGATATAAAATAATTACCTGAAGCTCTCTAATCATGCCCAGTTCATAAAATAATTATCTCGGTCAATGCAATACTTTTTCGAACAATATATAAAATTACACACGATATTTCCTTCAGGAGTTACCAGTTTTGAAAGAACATAAAGAGGGAGGAGAAGATGGCGGCGCGACGCAGCACGAGTGGCCTCTCCGGTGAAATGATATCAGTATTTGTTAAATAGGGGCCATTCACAATTCTGATTTGATGGAGACAGACGTGAGAAGCACAGAGGAACATCTGGAGAAACTTCTGAAATGCCCGGTTCGCTGCCGCTGCTACTGTGCGATCGAGAATCTCCGGAGGGAAGGCCCCAAAATCCTCAGCTTTGCCTGCTGCTGGCGACCGGGGCTGCAGTCGAAGAGTTCGGCAGAGATGGTGCTCAGCGCTCGGTGTCAGAGGGGTGATCGGAGCTCGAAGTTTTCGGACGACTCAGAGTTGGTCTGTGGTCGAGTATGGTAGCTTTTCTTCCTTCTTCCGTCTGCGTGAGATGTGGGACTTTCGAGAGACTTTGAACTTTTTTACCGTGCTCAGGGCCTGTTCTTCGTCAAGTTACGGTATTGCTTGTACTGTTCTAACTATATGTTATAATTATGTGGTTTTTGTCAGTTTTTCTGTCTTGGTCTGTCCTGTATTTCTGTGATATCACACTGGAGGAATATTGCATCATTTCTTAATGCATGCATTACTAAATGACAATAATCTAAAATCTAATTGCACATGAAATAAGACCTGAATTTAAGGATAATTCATGAAAAGGATAGTATAGCTCTAAGGTTTGTTTCTCCCGTGCTGTGCAGAACATCCAGGATTTTATACAAGTCATAGATCACTACAGCACAGGATCATGCCCTTCAGCCCATCTGGTCCATACTGAATTATTATTCTGCTTCGCCCAAACAACCTGCACTCAAACCACAGAATTCCACACCTTTCCCATTCATGTATTTATCCAAATTTCTCTTATATGTTGACGTTGAACACACATCCACTACATCTGTTAGCAGCTCGTTCCACATTCTCGCCACTCTCTGAGTGAAGATGTTTCCCTCATGTTCCCTTAAGTATTCCACCTTTCATCCCTAACCCATAACCTCTAGTTCTAGTCTTACCAAACCTCAGGACTACAGAACAGATGGAAGGAGTTTACTGAGGAGGTTGTGAAGACACTAGTAATGTCAATGTGTCATCAAATGCTGTGGCCTTCCAAAGCATCATTTACCTTCAGATTATTATTTATTGCTCTCCTACCAATGTTCGTTTTCAATCCAGATGTATCAAATATTCATGGGTTAGTCTTACATGCTTTGCACTTTTAGAAAGTTCACACCCACATCTTATAGCTGGCAAGTGCTAGCAGCAACCATGATCGGTGCAGCATCCAGCCGTGTCCCTCTCACTTGCTAGTGGCAAGATGATAGAATCTATCCACTGGAGAATGGATACATCATCCAGAGAGTTCATCTGAGCATTTTAACATGGCAGAAAGCTGAAGGCATTGCACAATGAAAATGCTTGGTGCATTGCCAGATCCTCTAAAATGTCTACAAGGAAATGTACAAATTGAAAATACAGGAGTCCCATGAATTACTCTGAATGAGAATCCTCATTTGAGAAAATATCAAGGTTTTGGAACACATGCTGGAAGTATTTGAGTGGAAGGTCGCTATCAGGATAGAAGAAGGGAAGATGAAGGAACTAGGAGTATGAAATAAAGGATTGACAACAGCACAGCAATATAATTATCTGTGGACTTGTAGTAATGACAATAAACCAGAATGTCATACTCTGTTGTGAATGCTGGTAACCTGTGGTTGAAAAATATAACATAATGTAACAGCTGTCCTGACTTCCGAAAAGTCAAAGTCAGGGTCAATTTCATTGTCACCTCTACAAGTACATCTGTGCACAGGTGCAATGTAATGCTTGCTTACAGCAACATCCCAAGCACATAGAATCAGATACACAACAACTAAGCTGGACTAGATTGTGCTCTGAACAATTATATTTTTACATGGAATTTCTAGTTCCATTTATACATTCAAAATCTCAGCATCTTACCATTTTGATGCTGTGGACATATGAGTAATCAGTTTAGTATCTAATTGATGACTGCTTCAATATCTTTGAAACCATAAAGCAATTTTAATTTGTTTATGAGGTAGTGATATAAAAGTGAGTGCTCACAAATAATTATTTTGGTTGATGCAACACTTTTTATGACATTACCTAAAATTACCCACATTATTTATTTAAGTAATTTCCTATTTGAAAGGTAGGACACAAAAAGATCATAATTACACAAGAAATAAGACCTGAATTTCAAGATAATTCATGAAAAGGACAGTATAGACCTAAGGTTTGTTACTCTTGTGCAGTGTACAACATCCAGGATTTTATAGAAATCTTAGAAGTCATGGAACACTAAAGCACTAAAACATGCCCTTTGGCCCATCTAGTCCATTCTAAATTATTTGTCTGCCTTTCCTAATAAACCTGCACCCAGACCATAGCTCTCCATACCCTCCCATTCAGGTACTTGTCCAAATTTCCTTTAAATATTGAAATTGAACTCGCATCCGCCACTTTCACTGCCAGCTCAATCCCACACTTTTGCCACCCTCTGAGTGAAGACATTCCCCTCATGTTCACCTGAAACATTTCACCTTTCACCCTTAACCCGTGACCTCCAGTTCCAGTCTCACCCAACCTCTGCAGAAAACCCTGCTTGCAATTACTTTGTCAATAGAGAGGCAAGAGTGGATATCAGACTGCTGGAAAATGATACTGAAGAGGTAGTGATGGGGACAAAGAAATGGCAGACTATCTTAATAAATATTTTGCATCAGCCTTCACTACCTTGGCTACTTGAGTGGAAAATTTGAGAGTGTCAGGGAGCAGAAGTAAGTGCAGTTGCTCTTACTAAGGAGAAGTTGCTTGGAAAGCTGAAAGGTCAAAAGGTAGATAAATCACTTCGATCAGATGGACTAACCTCTTCGTTCTGAAAGAGTTAGCTGAAGAGATTGTGGTAACATTAATAATGATCTTTCAAGGATCATTAGATTCTGGAATGGTTCCAGAGGACTAGAACCAACATCATTACAAAGAAAACATGGCAGAAAATGCAGCAGGCCAGGCAACATCTCTAGGAAGAGGTACAGTCGACGTTTCAGGCCGAGGCCGAGGCTGAAACTGCTGCGTTCACCAGCAACTTTGATGTGTGTGCTTGAATTTCCAGCATTTGCAGAATTCCTGTTGATGGCAGTGCCTCTACTTTCTTAGAAGTTTGTGAAGATTTAGATATCATCTGAAACTTTGCCAAACTTCTGAAGTTCTGTGGTGAAGAGTATATTGACTGGTTGCATCACGGCCTGGTATGGAAACACCAATTCCCTTGAATAGAAAATACTACAAATATTAGAGGGTACGGCCCCCTCCATCACATAAATCCCTTCCCACCACTGAGCACATCTACATGGAGTGCTGGCGCAGGAAAGCAGCATCCATCATCAGGGACCCCAACCACCCAAGACATGCTCTCTTTACACTACTGCCATCAAGAAGGTACAAGAGCCTCAGGACTCAAAACCAGCAGGTTCAGGAGCAGTTATTACACCTCAACCATCAGGCTCTTGAACCAGAGCAGATAACTTCACTCAACTTCGCTCACTCTGTCACTGAACTGTTTGCACGACCTAAGGTCCCACTTTCAAGCCCTCTTCATCTCATATTCTCGATATATAATGCTTATTTATTTATTATTATTAGTATTCTTTTGTTTTTTTTGTATTTGCACAATTTGTTGTCTTTTGCATATTGGTTGTTTTTCCGTCCTGTTGGAGATGGTCTTTAATTGATTCTATTGTGTTTCTTGTATTTACTGTAAATGTCTGCAAGAAAATGAATCTCAGGGTTGTACATGGTGACATGCTGTCTATTTACTTTGAACTTTGAAGTTTGAATTTTGATTAGATGGATGTTTCTGTGGACTTGGATATGATTCCACGATGGTGTGTTGTCACGATGGTGTGTTGTCACCCTGGTGGTCAGTTCAAGGATGTCGAACATCTTGAAAGAGCAGTGTGAGCTGGCGGTGTTGTGGTACATATCAGTACCACCCTCGTAAGTGAAGGAAGGTATGAGATCTTGAAGTAGAAGATAAATCAGAAATCAGGGCCTCAAAGGCAATAATCTCAGAACGACTTCCACTGTCGCCTGCTAGTGAGGATAGTCAGAGAAGAATAAAGCACGAAGTGCCTGGTCAACAAGCTGGTGCAAGAGGGAGAGGTTTAGATTTCTGGGACATTGAAACCAGTTCTCAGAAAGGTGGGAGGTGTCTTAGCAAGACTGCTTACACCCAGGTAGGACCAGGACTGATGTCCTACCTGAGAACATGCTGGGGAAGGTTTAAACGAGAATGACAAGAGGATAGGATAGTCTGTTCTTTTGTTGTAGTGTTCTGTGTTCTATGTTTTGAGCAGAGTAAAATGTTGCAATACAAAATGATCTGTGAGTCAGTCTATGAAACACAAAACCTGGCCTGGAGGAAGAGTAGGCAATTAGAGTGTTTTAACAATAAAACTGATAGACATCTGTGCAATTAAATTATAAAGTATACCATTGTATAAATGAATCATGAAATCATGCCATACTCCTGTTCCATTGTTCCTTTGTACCAATACTCCACTCTATTGCTGAGTATAGATCAAGTTAAATTATTATATAGAACATTAGAGCTTAAACAAAATTCTCTAAAATGGATTTTGATTTTTTAGTTAAATTTCTCAAATAGTTGCTTGACGAGAGGAGGTCATTCTAAATATGGAGAGTATTTTGCTATTCCATTGTCAGAGTTCCCCTCATGTACCCGTTCTGAGGAATAGATTATCACAACAAATTAAACAACTTGTATCAACAACTAGCCTCTTTGTCATTATGCACTAATAATGACACGACACATTTATCCAAATACAAACTCTTCATTGACTAATAGGTAGGAAAAGGGATGAGGTCCTGAAAGAAGAATATAGGGAGCTAGGAAGGGAGTTGAGAAAAAGGACCGCAAAGGTAGTAATCTCGGGATTACTGCCTGTGCCACGCGACAGTGAGAGTAGGAATGCGATGAGGTGGAGGATAAATGCGTGGCTGAGGGATTGGAGCAGGGGGCAGGGATTCAAGTTTTTGGATCATTGGGACCTCTTTTGGCGCAGGTGTGACCTGTACAAAAAGGACGGGTTACACTTAAATCCTAGGGGGACCAATATCCTGGCAGGGAGATTAGCGGGGGCTACTGAGGTGACTTTAAACTAGAATGGTTGGGGGGTGGGAATCAAATTAAAGCGGCTAGGTGTGAGGAGGTTAGTTCACAACAGAGGGATGGGAACCAGTGCAGAGAGACAGAGGGGTGTAAAGTGAGCGTAGAAGCAAAAAGTACAAAGGGGAAAAGTAAAAGTGGCAGGCCGACAAATCCAGGGCAAGCATTAAAAAGGGCTAAGAGAGTTGTAAAAGAGCGCCTGAAGGCTTTATGTGTCAATGCAAGGAGCATTCGTAATAAGGTGGATGAATTGAAAGTGCAGATTGTTATTAATGATTATGATATAGTTGGGATCACAGAGACATGGCTCCAGGGTGACCAGGGATGGGAGCTCAATGTTCAGGGATATTCAATATTCAGGAGGGATAGACATGAATGAAGGGGAGGTGGGGTGGCGTTGCTGGTTAAAAAAGAGATTAACGCAATAGAAAGGAAGGACATAAGCCGGGAAGATGTGGAATCGATATGGGTAGAGCTGCGTAACACTAAGGGGCAGAAGACGCTGGTGGGAGTTGTGTACAGGCCACCTAACAGTAGTAGTGAGGTCGGAGATGGTATTAAACAGGAAATTAGAAATGTGTGCAATAAAGGAACAGCAGTTATAATGGGTGACTTCAATCTACATGTAGACTGGGTGAACCAAATTGGTAAAGGTGCTGAGGAAGAGGATTTCTTGGAATGTATGCGGGATGGTTTTTTGAACCAACATGTCGAGGAACCGACTAGAGAGCAGGCTATTCTGGACTGGGTTTTGAGCAATGAGGAAGGGTTAATTAGCGATCTTGTCGTGAGAGGCCCCTTGGGTAAGAGTGACCATAATATGGTGGAATTCTTCATTAACATGGAGAGTGACGTAGTTAATTCAGAAACAAAGGTTCTGAACTTAAAGAGGGGTAACTTTGAAGGTATGAGACGTGAATTAGCTAAGATAGACTGGCAAATGACACTTCAAGGATTGACGGTGGATATGCAATGGCAGGCATTTAAAGGTTGCATGGATGAACTACAACAATTGTTCATCCCAGTTTGGCAAAAGAATAAATCAAGGAAGGTAGTGCACCCGTGGCTGACAAGAGAAATTAGGGATAGTATCAATTCCAAAGAAGTAGCATACAAATTAGCCAGAGAAAGTGGCTCACCTGAGGACTGGGAGAAAGTCAGAGTTCAGCAGAGGAGGACAAAGGGCTTAATTAGGAAGGGGAAAAAAGATTATGAGAGAAAACTGGCAGAGAACATAAAAACGGACTGTAAAAGCTTTTATAGATATGTAAAAAGGAAAAGACTGATAAAGACAAATGTAGGTCCCCTGCAAACAGAAACAGGTGAATTGATTATGGGGAGCAAGGACATGGCAGACCAATTGAATAATTACTTTGGTTCTGTCTTCACTAAGGAGGACATAAATAATCTTCCAGAAATAGTAAGGGACAGAGGGTCCAGTGAGATGGAGGAACTGAGCGAAATACATGTTAGTAGGGAAGTGGTGTTAGGTAAATTGAAGGGATTGAAGGCAGATAAATCCCCAGGGCCAGATGGTCTGCATCCCAGAGTGCTTAAGGAAGTGGCCCAAGAAATAGTGGATGCATTAGTGATAATTTTTCAAAACTCATTAGATTCTGGACTAGTTCCTGAGGATTGGAGGGTGGCTAATGTAACCCCACTTTTTAAAAAAGGAGGGAGAGAGAAACCGGGGAATTATAGGCCGGTTAGCCTAACGTCGGTGGTGGGGAAACTGCTGGAGTCAGTTATCAAGGATGTGATAACAGCACATTTGGAAAGCGGTGAAATGATCGGACAAAGTCAGCATGGATTTGTGAAAGGAAAATCATGTCTGACGAATCTCATAGAGTTTTTTGAGGATGTAACTAGTAGAGTGGATAGGGGAGAACCAGTGGATGTGGTATATTTGGATTTTCAAAAGGCTTTTGACAAGGTCCCACACAGGAGATTAGTGTGCAAACTTAAAGCACACGGTATTGGGGGTAAGGTATTGGTGTGGGTGGAGAATTGGTTAGCAGACAGGAAGCAAAGAGTGGGAATAAACGGGACCTTTTCAGAATGGCAGGCGGTGACTAGTGGGGTACCGCAAGGCTCAGTGCTGGGACCCCAGTTGTTTACAATATATATTAATGACTTGGATGAGGGAATTAAATGCAGCATCTCCAAGTTTGCGGATGACACGAAGCTGGGTGGCAGTGTTAGCAGTGAGGAGGATGCTAAGAGGATGCAGGGTGACTTGGATAGGTTGGGTGAGTGGGCAAACTCATGGCAGATGCAATTTAATGCGGATAAATGTGAAGTTATCCACTTTGGTGGCAAAAATAGGAAAACAGATTATTATCTGAATGGTGGCCGATTAGGAAAAGGGGAGGTGCAACGAGACCTGGGTGTCATTATACACCAGTCATTGAAAGTGGGCATGCAGGTACAGCAGGCGGTGAAAAAGGCGAACGGTATGCTGGCATTTATAGCGAGAGGATTCGAGTACAGGAGCAGGGAGGTACTACTGCAGTTGTACAAGGCCTTGGTGAGACCACACCTGGAGTATTGTGTGCAGTTTTGGTCCCCTAATCTGAGGAAAGACATCTTTGCCATAGAGGGAGTACAAAGAAGGTTCACCAGATTGATTCCTGGGATGGCAGGTCTTTCATATGAAGAAAGACTGGATGAACTGGGCTTGTACTCGTTGGAATTTAGAAGATTGAGGGGGGATCTGATTGAAACGTATAAGATCCTAAAGGGATTGGACAGGCTAGATGCGGGAAGATTGTTCCCGATGTTGGGGAGGTCCAGAACGAGGGGTCACAGTTTGAGGATAGAGGGGAAGCCTTTTAGGACCGAGATTAGGAAAAACTTCTTCACACAGAGAGTGGTGAATCTGTGGAATTCTCTGCCACAGCAAACTGTTGAGGCCAGTTCATTAGCTATGTTTAAAAGGAAGTTAGATATGGCCCTTGTGGCTACAGGGGTCAGGGGGTATGGAGGGAAGGCTGGGTTCTGAGTTGGATGATCAGCCATGATCATAATAAATGGCGGTGCAGGCTCGAAGGGCCGAATGGCCTACTCCTGCACCTATTTTCTATGTTTCTATGTTTCTAATCTGTTCCTTTAAATAAATAATCACACATACATAGATAAATTAGGGCCTCGATATGCTATCCTTTGAAAAAAAAGGAATGGACATTGTTCATATGCATTGATTGAAATAAAAATGGCATGCTAACTTTGAGCTCCCTGCTCACGTGAATGATCGCAGCATCCTGCCACAGGATGATTGGTGGCACATTACCAAGCGTCCAATATTGTGTGTGACTAATTCCAGTTAAAATTAGCCTGAACCTCTGAAGTAGGAAATAAAATGCAACTGACATAAGTAAATCCAAACTGTGAAGTAAGTGAAAATGGTTCACTAGGGAAAAGAGCAGGTAGCAGACACTGCGGTAAAAGATTTGATTGGGAAGGTACAAAAAGCAGGAGAGAGGGTAGGGAATCCGCAGAATTCTTTCCCCCAGTGTAGGGAATCTGTGGAATTCTCTTCCCCTGGTGGTGAAGGAGGCTAGATCAATAGATTTCTTTAAAGTGGTGGAACAGAGATATTAGAAATATGAAAGATTAAGAGGAGTTGAGACCCGCATAAATCAGCCATGATCATATTGAATGACAGGGCAGACTTGAGCACCCTGGTGACTTACTCCTTCTATCCTGTTGTATTCTTGTATTCACAAAGGGACCAGAATATCCTCTGGACAAATCTTCAGAAAGTGCTGAAAGTAGTAATGGAGGTTAACACCGGGAATCAACCACTAAGGAACGTGATGCAATGACATGAGAAATTCAGTGGTCTTTGTGATTCTCTTTTGTTTTGTAAAGTTTGGAACATCATTAACAATTGTCCATCACTAACAGTAGCTTCCAAATGCAAATCAGCTGTGTACTTCCAAAGTGAATGCTCTTAAGGAAGACATTTATTTATGTGTTTATGTGATACTTTTCATTGAAGCATTAATTTTTTCACTAAATTCTTCAATTTACTTTATTCTTCCGAAGTTTCTGCACCTCCGAGTGCCAGGTTTAATCTTTCAGACACTGCTAAAACTAAATAAATAATTGTCTCGCTCTTAAACTGTAGAGCATATTGTTTGCATGCCATACAGGAAGGTAATTTTGATTTTTGTGTTATTAATTATTTTTAGCATCTGTATAAATCATCTGAGACTAGTTATCCAAGAGCCACACTTAAGAAAGCAGAACAGTAAACCAGGCTGTCCTGTGATACCACCTGTATAAACGTTGACAGAAATAAAACTGTACATTGTGGCACCATATTTCCCTTAAAAATACCAAACCGATTAACTTTACAAAAAGTTTGTGGAACATTTCTCAACTCTGCTCACCGCACCTATTCAGGTTTCTGGATATAAATATGTTGTGGGAATCACACTGTTCCATGTGTGTTTAGTGTAAACGCATGGACCAACAGGAGAGTGCAAACAAATAGCAATTAGCTCACCAGTTTACATATCCCTCAGAAAATTGCATGTAATCTGGAGAAACAAGATTGCCTTTAATCATCTTTGACAATCAGTCTTTCAGCTGAAATGTTAAATCAAAGCCCCATCTGCCCTCTCAGATTGGTGCAAAAAATTACATGATATTATTTAGAAGAGCCTAGGAATCACTCCCTGGGTGATGACAATTTTTTAAACTTCAATTAACTTTAACTTAACTTGCCCTGTACACTTATTCATTGCACTGAGTTCAAGAAGCAAGCAGGAAATGGACACTACTTGAGGTTGATTCTCTCACACACATTCTCAACAAGTGTTAACTACTGAGGATGGCTTTCTCTAAGTCTATACCCAATGACTGGTTAATAATAATTCTACTAAAGAATTTAGAAAAACACCATTTTGTTGGTATGGGAAAAATTTGGAACCACTATCAAATAGAGTAATTAGAGCTTGTAGCATAGATAATTCAAAGTGAAGCAAGCTAAATACTTCCTCCAAGAGGACCACAACTTTGTCATGGGTTTGGAAGCTTGCATGCCTCAATGACCCAGAGATTAGATTAGATTAGATTATGAGGACACACAGTCCTCTTTTATTGTCATTCAGTAATGGATGCATTAAGAAATGATACAATGTTCCTCCAGAATGACATCACAGAAACACAAGACAAACCAAGATTTAAAAAACTGACAAAAAACACATAATTATAACATATAGTCACAACAGTGCAAAGCAATACTGTAATTTGATAAAGAACAGACCATGGGCACGGTAAAAAAAAGTCTCAAAGTCTCTCGAAAGTCCCATCATCTCACGCAGACGGTAGAAGGAAGAAAAACTCTCCCTGCCATGAACCTCCAGCGCCGCAAACTTACCGATGCAGCACCCTGGAAGCACCCAACCACAGCCAACTCTGAGTCCATCTGAAAACGTCAAGCCTCCAACCAGCCCTCCGACACCGAGCACCTTGCGCCATCCCTGCCGAGCGCCTCGACCCCAGCCCCGGCAACAGGCAATAGGCAAAGCCAAGGATTTGGGGCCCTCCCCTCCGGAGATTCTCGATCGCACAGTAGCAGTGGCAGTGAAGCAGGCATTTCAGAAGTTTCTCCAGATGTTCCTCCGTGCTTCTCACGGCTGTCTCCGTCAAATCAGGATTGCGCATGGGACCTACTTACAGATACGAGAGCTGTGGTGGCTGGAGTCTAGGGCTTTATGCTTTGGCTGTTGGCAGGGTCATTCAGACAAACAGGTCAAAGGGTAGAGGACAGACTAAGAGTGGTCCACCGATCCTTCAGGTTTGGGGATTCAGCTCAGGGTTAACAACCCTGACTGGTTAAAACAAAATTGTTACAGAAACAGTAAAGAAGAATCTTTCTACACCTGAATGCAGTGGTATTCTTCAGTCTTCACTTGAGACTTGCATGATTGAAGTAATGAAAACAGAAAGGAAGCTACTGTCATGAAGACTGCCAAATATGGAGGACCTTCATTGCTGGCTTAAATGCCAGCAGCTTAATGGGCAGTAAGTAAGTCAGCTAAAATACATGAAAGAGGAAGAATAGGGGGTCAGGATGAGACAAAAAGAGTGGAAAGAGATGTATGAACATAAATATTAGTCTATTTTTGGACTAAGTTTCAAAAAATGTTTTCATAGAGCAAATTCCGGTAACATGATCTTATTTGCTTAGTTGAAGTTTGACAGTTTTGAAAACATCTGCAGCTGAAGCCTTGTTTAGGAGGGAGTGCCGTTGCAAATTAGTATTTCCCTTTATTACTAACACATTCCATGGAATATGCCACTCCTGTCAGTATGTGTGAGTAAGTTTGGGCCCATCATAATTACTCCCACACTTGAGAAGCCATCACAGTGACCGCTCAGCATTCATATTTGCATTTTGAGACTAGACTTGAGGGAATATCTGATAGCATTGGGATAGAAGCTATCCTTGAGCCTGGTGGTACTTACTTGTATCTTTTGCCCAAGGGGAGCGAGAGAAGTGGTGGGTCTTTAATCATGTTAGCTGCTTTACTGAGCAGTGAGAAGTATAGACGGAGTCCATGGAGGGAGGCTGGCCACGAGAGTCATAAGAAAGAACACGGCAGAAACAGGCCCTTCAGCACATCTAAACTGCCTACTCCAATTGACCTGCACCGCGACCATAACCCTCCATACCCCTACTATCCATGTACCTATACAATCTTCACTTAAACGTTGAAATTGAGCTCGCCTGAACCACTTGTGCTGGCAGCTCATTCCATTCTCGTGACCCACTGAGTGAAGAAGTTTCCCATCATGTTCCCCTTAAACTTTTCACCTTTTACCCTTAACCCATGACCTCTAGTTGTAGTCCCACACAACCCAGTAGAAAAATCCTCTTATCTATACCCTTCATAATTTTGTATACCCCTGTCAAATCTCCTCTCTATTTTCTACATTCTAAGGAATAAAGTCCTAACCTATTCAATCTTTCCTTTGAACTCATGTCTTCCAGTCCCATCAACATCCTTGTAAATTTTCTCTGCACACTTCCAACATTGATTACATCTTTCTTGTAGGTAGGTGACCAAAACTGCACACAACGCTTCATATTAGGCCTCCCTAATGTTTTATATAACTTTAGCATCATTTAAGGACTCTTATCTTGTTATTTCATGCTCATTATTTATCGTAGTTTATTTATTATCTGCATTTGCACAGTTTGATACAGTTTACAGATCCTGTTTACAGTTGCTGTTCTATAGACTTGCTACGGAAAAGGATCTCAGGTTTTTATGTGGTGATGTGTGTGTACTCTGATAATAAATATTACCTTGAACTTTGAACGTAGCATCCCCTCTCCTGTACTCAATACTTTGATTTATGAAAGTCAATGTTTTTGATGCGTTGAGCTGTATCCACAACTCTCTGCAGTCCCTTGTGGACACGTGCGGACTAGTTGCCATACCAATCCTCTATGCATCCAGGCAGAAAATCTTTCTGTGGTGCATCAATAAAAATGAATGAGAGTTTGTGGGGGGTGTCATGCCAAATTTCTTTAGCCTCCTGAGGAAGTAGCAAGGTGAGCTGTTTTGGCTGTGACATCAAAATGATTGGAACAGGACAGTTCCAATCATTTGATGATTACACCTCAATCCTCTCAACTCCACTGTTGATGTAGACAGCAGCTTCCCTTTCTGAAGTCAATAACCAGATTGCTTGTTTTGTTGACAATAAGAGGAAGGTTGTTCTCATGCCATAATATCACTAAACTCTCAATCTCCCTCTTAACCTGAGTCATCATAATCTGAGATGAAACCCACTACAATGGTATATCCAAAGGGATCCTACTACCTCTTCCCCCTCTCTGCTTTCCACGGGGATTGCTTCTTCCGTGATTCCCTTGTCCATTCGTCCCTCCTGACTAATTTCCCTCATGGCACTCATCCCTGCAAGAGGCCAAAGTCTACACTTGCCCATCCACCTCCTCCCTCACCTCCATTCAGGGTCCAAACAGTCCTTCCAGGTGAGGTAATACTTCACCTGCGAATCTGCTGGGGTCGTCTATTGTGTCCGGTGCTCCTAATATGGCCTGATCTACATTGGTGAGACCCATTGCAACTTGAGGGACTGCTTCATCGAGCACTCCGCTCCATCTACTAAAAGCAGAACTTCTTTGTGGCCAAACATTTTAATTCCCCTTCCCATTCCCGTTCCAACAAGTAACGCTTCATTTTTTTTTTACATAGCCTCCAACCTGTTGGCTTGAATATCGATCTCTCCCCCTAGTAAAGAAAGTTTTCCAACTCCCTACCCTCTTCTATTCCCCACTGTGGCCTCTTACCTCTTCCCACCTGCCTATTATGTCCCGAGTCCCCTCCTCCTTCCCTTTCTCCTATAGTCCGCTTTCCTCTCCTACCAGATTCCTTCTTCTCCAGCCTTTAACTTTCCTTCTGCCTTCACCTATCACCTTCTAGTTATCCTCCTTCCCTTCCCCCATCTTTTTATTCTGGTATCTTCCCACTTCCTTTCCAGTCCTGAAGAAGGGTGATGGTCTGAAACGTCAACCCTTGATGAATTTGCATTGATGTTGCCTGACCTGGTGAGTTCCTCCAGCATTTTGTGTGTGTTGCTGCAGAAGCAAATTCTTTGGTCTAAATTCAAAGATCAAGGCTTTGATGTGGCTCAAACCTAAGTGGTGCTGATGAAATCCATTCTGATATTCGTGAGGAAGTGTCAACAATCGGACTTCCATCACTTTGTCAACAATGGACAGTAGACTAATGAGGTGATAATTAGCTGGATTTGTCCTTCTTTTGTGAACATGACAAACTAGAAAAAATCCCACATTGCTAGGTAGATGCCAGTGTTGTAACTGGACTTGAAAAGCTTGGACAGAAACAGAGTTAATTCCAGAGTTCTAGCCTTCAGTACTACAGCTGAGTGTTGTCTTATCTGTAGCCTTTGCTGTATCTTATCAATTGATCTGGAGACTGACCTTTGTGATGGTGAGCTTCTCATGAGCAAAATAAAGATGCATCATCCATTTGACACATCTGGTTGAATATACTTCAGCTTTTCCTTTGGAATGGACATGTTGGGCCCTAATGTGAGGATGGGGATATTCTTGGAGCCTCCTCCTCTTATTAATAAATTTGTAATATCAAAGTTCAAAGCAAATTTATTATAAAAATATATACAGTACATGTCACCATATAGAACCCTGAGATATATTTCCTTGTGGGCATACTCAATAAATCCAAGAACCATAATAGAACCAATGAAAGATCACACTCAAAAGGACAAACAACCAATATGCAAAGGCAATGAACTGTGCAAATACAAAAAAATGTGAAATAATAATAATAAATAAATAAGTCGTAAATATTGGGAATATGAGATGAACATTCCTTGAAAGTGAGTCCATAGCATGTAGGAGCAGTTCAGTGATGGGGTGAGTGAAGATGAGTGAAATAATCACCACTGCTTCAAGAGCCTGATGGTTGAGGGGTAATAACTGTCCCTGAACCAGGTGGTGTGGTACCTAAGCTTTTTACCTACACGTGTGTATTTAAGATGGCATTCCAGAAAAGATTACATTTAGATTCACAAGCACATCACTATCTGGCCAACATTACTGCATGGAGAAAACATGCTGAGTTCCAGGGGAGGAAAAAGGAAATCGAGTGCCCTGTAGGACTGAGAAAAAACAGTATGTTAGTGCATGAGTTTCAATCATCAAAATTTGAGAACTATATCCACGTAGTCAGTACAAACAGTAATTGTTAAAACAGATTCCAGACCACAAGGCTGAAAAAAGAAACTGCTAAAAATGTTGTCGGTGGAGCTGTCAAAGAAAACAGCTGACTTTCTACACTTTACAAAAAACATCCACTGTTCAAAACTCTGAGAAATGAACCCAATATTTCCTCGATTTGTCATCAAAGTTGGACAATTGTGAAGCTCATGAAGAAAGAAAATTGAGTGAGAGTAGGAAATATCAAATGTCACCTTCTAATGCAATGGAACAGTCATTTTGTGGTTTTACATTGTGCTGCTGCCAAAATAAGTAATTACGAAGACTTTGAGAGAGATAAAAAAAGCTGCTTCAACTTCCATTTAAATTAAAGGTTTGGTTACAACAAAGTATCAAGTTTCATACCTTGCAGAATAAAGTGATTCTTAAATAATTATATACCTGTACTTTATGTAATTGATCTTTAAAGGAGTAAAAATATATTTGAACTATATATATATAGTATAGTTATACAATTAACTGTTTACACTTACACACAGTTGTGAATTCAGCAAATTATGAATTCAACTTACTGTATCTATTAGAGTCTCCATTCGCTGGTCTCTTTATTGCATCTGTACTTGACATTTCTTTGGCAACACACACAAATTGCCAGAGGGCCTCAGCAGGTCAGGAGGCTATGGGAATGAATAAACAGTCGACGTTTCAGACTGAGACCCTTCTTCAGGACTGAAATGAAAGGGGGAAAAATGCCAGAATTAAAAGGAAGAGGGAAGAGAAGGAGGCTAGCTAGAAGGTGATAGGTGAAGCCAGGAGGGTGGGAAAGGTAAAGGGCTGGAGAGGAAAGAATCTGAGAGGAGAGGACAGTGGACCATAGGAGAAAGGGAAGGAGGAGGGGACCCGGGGGAAGGATAGGTAGGTGAGAAGAGGTAAAAGGCCAGAGTGGGCAATAGAGGAAGAGGGGAGCGGAAGGGAATGCTATTTTACCGGAAGGAGAAATCGATATTCATGACATCTCTTTTATTCACCTTCCAAGCACAGATAACTCTATGGATTACAGTTCCATATATAGCTGTTATGCTATAATGAATTTTAAAATCTTCCACTGAGTTAGCCTCAACAGTGATTCTGGTGTGAAGATTCCATTTTCCAGTACCTTTTGAATGTAGAACTGATACCTGACATTCCTCTTCAGAAGCCTATTCCAAATTTGGGATTGTAGGCTAAAATTGCTTTCATCCAAAAAATATATAGTTTGTATCTTGAACAATTTACTTAACTATACCTTTAATCTTTCTCATGAGATATAAGCCTTGGTAATTTAAAACTTTGGTGAATCTAGCTCCTTCCTCCCATCAGCCTCTAGACCAGCGCTCCCCAGGGCTGTGTGCTGAGCCCACTGTTGTATACTCCGCTCACACACCACTGCATAGCCAACACTCCGCTCACACACCACTGCACAGCTGACACTCCGCTCACACACCACTGCACAGCTATCACTCCGCTCACACACCACTGTACAGCCAAACACTCCGCTCACACACCACTGTACAGCTAACACTCCGCTCACACACCACTGCACAGCTATCACTCCGCTCACACACCACTGTACAGCTAACACTCCGCTCACACACCACTGTACAGCTAACACTCTGCTCACACACCACTGTACAGCCAAACACTCCGCTCACACACCACTGCACAGCTATCACTCCGCTCACACACCACTGTACAGCCAAACACTCCGCTCACACACCACTGTACAGCCAAACACTCCGCTCACACACCACTGCACAGCTATCACTCCGCTCACACACCACTGTACAGCTAACACTCCGCTCACACACCACTGTACAGCTAACACTCTGCTCACACACCACTGTACAGCCAAACACTCCGCTCACACACCACTGCACAGCCAAACACTCCGCTCACACACCACTGCACAGCCAAACACTCCGCTCACACACCACTGCACAGCCAAACACTCCGCTCACACACCACTGCACAGCCAAACACTCCGCTCACACACCACTGCACAGCCAACACTCCGCTCACACACCACTGCACAGCTAACACTCCGCTCACACACCACTGCACAGCCAAACACTCCGCTCACACACCACTGCACAGCCAAACACTCCGCTCACACACCACTGCACAGCTAACACTCCGCTCACACACCACTGCACAGCTAACACTCCGCTCACACACCACTGCACAGCCAAACACTCCGCTCACACACCACTGCACAGCTAACACTCCGCTCACACACCACTGCACAGCCAAACACTCCGCTCACACACCACTGCACAGCCAAACACTCCGCTCACACACCACTGCACAGCCAAACACTCCGCTCACACACCACTGCACAGCCAAACACTCCGCTCACACACCACTGCACAGCCAAACACTCCGCTCACACACCACTGCACAGCTAAACACTCCGCTCACACACCACTGCACAGCCAACCACTCCGCTCACACACCACTGCACAGCTAACACTCCGCTCACACACCACTGCACAGCCAAACACTCCGCTCACACACCACTGCACAGCTAAACACTCCGCTCACACACCACTGCACAGCCAAACACTCCGCTCACACACCACTGCACAGCCAAACACTCCGCTCACACACCACTGCACAGCTAACACTCCGCTCACACACCACTGCACAGCCAAACACTCCGCTCACACACCACTGCACAGCCAAACACTCCGCTCACACACCACTGCACAGCAACACTCCGCTCACACACCACTGCACAGCAACACTCCGCTCACACACCACTGCACAGCCAAACACTCCGCTCACACACCACTGCACAGCCAACACTCCGCTCACACACCACTGCACAGCCAAACACTCCGCTCACACACCACTGCACAGCCAACACTCCGCTCACACACCACTGACAGCAACACTCCGCTCACACACCACTGCACAGCCAACACTCCGCTCACACACCACTGCACAGCCAACACACTCCAGCCAACACTCCCTCACTACGCCACTGCACAGCCAAACACTCCGCTCACACACCACTGCACAGCCAACACTCCGCTCACACGCCACTGCACAGCCAAACACTCTGCTCACACGCCACTGCACAGCCAAACACTCTGCTCACACACCACTGCACAGCCAAACACTCCGCTCACACACCACTGCACAGCCAAACACTCCTCTCACACACCACTGCACAGCCAAACACTCCGCTCACACACCACTGCACAGCCAAACACTCCGCTCACACACCACTGCACAGCCAAACACTCCCCTCACACACCACTGCACAGCCAACACTCCGCTCACACACCACTGCACAGCCAAACACTCCGCTCACACACCACTGCACAGCCAAACACTCCGCTCACACACCACTGCACAGCTAACACTCCGCTCACACACCACTGCACAGCCAAACACTCCGCTCACACACCACTGCACAGCCAAACACTCCGCTCACACACCACTGCACAGCTAACACTCCGCTCACACACCACTGCACAGCCAAACACTCCGCTCACACACCACTGCACAGCCAAATACTCCGCTCACACACCACTGCACAGCTAACACCACTGCACAGCTATCACTCCGCTCACACACCACTGCACAGCTAACACTCCGCTCACACACCACTGCACAGCCAAATACTCCGCTCACACACCACTGCACAGCCAAACACTCCGCTCACACACCACTGCACAGCCAAACACTCCGCTCACACACCACTGCACAGCCAACACTCCTCTCACACACCACTGCACAGCTAAACACTCCGCTCACACACCACTGCACAGCTAACACTCCGCTCACACACCACTGCACAGCCAAACACTCCGCTCACACACCACTGCACAGCCAAACACTCCGCTCACACACCACTGCACAGCCAAACACTCCGCTCACACACCACTGCACAGCCAAACACTCCGCTCACACACCACTGCACAGCTAACACTCCGCTCACACACCACTGCACAGCCAAACACTCCGCTCACACACCACTGCACAGCCAAACACTCCGCTCACACACCACTGCACAGCTAACACTCCGCTCACACACCACTGCACAGCTAACACTCCGCTCACACACCACTGCACAGCCAAACACTCCGCTCACACACCACTGCACAGCCAAACACTCCGCTCACACACCACTGCACAGCCAACACTCCGCTCACACACCACTGCACAGCCAAACACTCCGCTCACACACCACTGCACAGCCAAACACTCCGCTCACACACCACTGCACAGCCAACACTCCGCTCACACACCACTGCACAGCCAAACACTCCGCTCACACACCACTGCACAGCCAAACACTCCGCTCACACACCACTGCACAGCCAAACACTCCGCTCACACACCACTGCACAGCCAAACACTCCGCTCACACACCACTGCACAGCCAACACTCCGCTCACACACCACTGCACAGCCAAACACTCCGCTCACACACCACTGCACAGCCAAACACTCCGCTCACACACCACTGCACAGCCAAACACTCCGCTCACACACCACTGCACAGCCAAACACTCCGCTCACACACCACTGCACAGCCAAACACTCCGCTCACACACCACTGCACAGCCAAACACTCCGCTCACACACCACTGCACAGCCAAACACTCCGCTCACACACCACTGCACAGCTAACACTCCGCTCACACACCACTGCACAGCCAAACACTCCGCTCACACACCACTGCACAGCCAAACACTCCGCTCACACACCACTGCACAGCCAAACACTCCGCTCACACACCACTGCACAGCCAACACTCCGCTCACACACCACTGCACAGCTAACACTCCGCTCACACACCACTGCACAGCCAAACACTCCGCTCACACACCACTGCACAGCCAAACACTCCGCTCACACACCACTGCACAGCTAACACTCCGCTCACACACCACTGCACAGCCAAACACTCCGCTCACACACCACTGCACAGCCAAACACTCCGCTCACACACCACTGCACAGCCAAACACTCCGCTCACACACCACTGCACAGCCAAACACTCCGCTCACACACCACTGCACAGCCAAACACTCCGCTCACACACCACTGCACAGCTAACACTCCGCTCACACACCACTGCACAGCCAAACACTCCGCTCACACACCACTGCACAGCCAAACACTCCGCTCACACACCACTGCACAGCCAAACACTCCGCTCACACACCACTGCACAGCTAACACTCCGCTCACACACCACTGCACAGCCAAACACTCCGCTCACACACCACTGCACAGCCAAACACTCCGCTCACACACCACTGCACAGCCAAACACTCCGCTCACACACCACTGCACAGCTAACACTCCGCTCACACACCACTGCACAGCCAAACACTCCGCTCACACACCACTGCACAGCTAACACTCCGCTCACACACCACTGCACAGCCAAACACTCCGCTCACACACCACTGCACAGCCAAACACTCCGCTCACACACCACTGCACAGCCAACACTCCGCTCACACACCACTGCACAGCCAAACACTCCGCTCACACACCACTGCACAGCCAAACACTCCGCTCACACACCACTGCACAGCCAAACACTCCGCTCACACACCACTGCACAGCCAACACTCCGCTCACACACCACTGCACAGCCAAACACTCCGCTCACACACCACTGCACAGCCAAACACTCCGCTCACACACCACTGCACAGCCAAACACTCCGCTCACACACCACTGCACAGCCAAACACTCCGCTCACACACCACTGCACAGCCAAACACTCCGCTCACACACCACTGCACAGCCAAACACTCCGCTCACACACCACTGCACAGCCAAACACTCCGCTCACACACCACTGCACAGCCAAACACTCCGCTCACACACCACTGCCAGCTCACACACCA
Organism: Mobula hypostoma; assembly: GCF_963921235.1. NCBI lineage: Eukaryota > Metazoa > Chordata > Chondrichthyes > Myliobatiformes > Myliobatidae > Mobula > Mobula hypostoma. The sequence continues at coordinate 83,188,137 of NC_086106.1, forward strand.
CTGCACAGCCAAACACTCCGCTCACACACCACTGCACAGCCAAACACTCCGCTCACACACCACTGCACAGCTAACACTCCGCTCACACACCACTGCACAGCTAAACACTCCGCTCACACACCACTGCACAGCCAAACACTCCGCTCACACACCACTGCACAGCCAACACTCCGCTCACACACCACTGCACAGCTAACACTCCGCTCACACACCACTGCACAGCCAAACACTCCGCTCACACACCACTGCACAGCCAAACACTCCGCTCACACACCACTGCACAGCCAAACACTCCGCTCACACACCACTGCACAGCCAAACACTCCGCTCACACTGCACTGCACAGCCAACACTCCGCTCACACACCACTGCACAGCCAAACACTCCGCTCACACACCACTGCACAGCTAACACTCCGCTCACACACCACTGCACAGACAAACACTCCACTCGCACAACACTGCACAGCCTAACACTCCGCTCACACACCACTGCACAGCCAAACACTCCGCTCACACACCACTGCACAGCCAAACACTCCGCTCACACACCACTGCACAGCTAACACTCCGCTCACACACCACTGCACAGCTAAACACTCCGCTCACACACCACTGCACAGCCAAACACTCCGCTCACACACCACTGCACAGCCAAACACTCCGCTCACACACCACTGCACAGCCAAACACTCCGCTCACACACCACTGCACAGCCAAACACTCCGCTCACACACCACTGCACAGCCAAACACTCCGCTCACACACCACTGCACAGCCAAACACTCCGCTCACACACCACTGCACAGCCAAACACTCCGCTCACACACCACTGCACAGCCAAACACTCCGCTCACACACCACTGCACAGCCAAACACTCCGCTCACACACCACTGCACAGCCAACACTCTGCTCACACACCACTGCACAGCCAAACACTCCGCTCACACACCACTGCACAGCCAAACACTCCGCTCACACACCACTGCACAGCCAAACACTCCGCTCACACACCACTGCACAGCTAAACACCTCGCTCACACACCACTGCACAGCCAAACACTCCGCTCACACACCACTGCACAGCCAAACACTCCGCTCACACACCACTGCACAGCCAAACACTCCGCTCACACACCACTGCACAGCCAAACACTCCGCTCACACACCACTGCACAGCCAAACACTCCGCTCACACACCACTGCACAGCCAAACACTCCGCTCACACACCACTGCACAGCTAACACTCCGCTCACACACCACTGCACAGCCAAACACTCCGCTCACACACCACTGCACAGCCAAACACTCCGCTCACACACCACTGCACAGCCAACACTCTGCTCACACACCACTGCACAGCCAAACACTCCGCTCACACACCACTGCACAGCCAAACAATCCGCTCACACACCACTGCACAGCCAACAATCCGCTCACACACCACTGCACAGCCAAACACTCCTCTCACACACCACTGCACAGCCAAACACTCCGCTCACACACCACTGCACAGCTAACACTCCGCCTCACACACCACTGCACAGCCAACACTCCGCTCACACACCACTGCACAGCCAAACACTCCGCTCACACACCACTGCACAGCCAAACACTCCGCTCACACACCACTGCACAGCCAACACTCCGCTCACACACCACTGCACAGCCAAACACTCCGCTCACACACCACTGCACAGCCAACACTCCGCTCACACACCACTGCACAGCCAACACTCCGCTCACACACCACTGCACAGCCAAACACTCCGCTCACACACCACTGCACAGCCAAACACTCCGCTCACACACCACTGCACAGCCAAACACTCCGCTCACACACCACTGCACAGCTAACACTCCGCTCACACACCACTGCACAGCTAAACACTCCGCTCACACACCACTGCACAGCCAAACACTCCGCTCACACACCACTGCACAGCCAAACACTCCGCTCACACACCACTGCACAGCCAACACTCCGCTCACACACCACTGCACAGCCAAACACTCCGCTCACACACCACTGCACAGCCAAACACTCCGCTCACACACCACTGCACAGCCAAACACTCCGCTCACACACCACTGCACAGCCAAACACTCCGCTCACACACCACTGCACAGCCAAACACTCCGCTCACACACCACTGCACAGCCAACACTCCGCTCACACACCACTGCACAGCCAAACACTCCGCTCACACACCACTGCACAGCCAAACACTCCGCTCACACACCACTGCACAGCTAACACTCCGCTCACACACCACTGCACAGCCAAACACTCCGCTCACACACCACTGCACAGCCAAACACTCCGCTCACACACCACTGCACAGCCAACACTCCGCTCACACACCACTGCACAGCCAAACACTCCGCTCACACACCACTGCACAGCCAAACACTCCAGCTCACACACCACTGCACAGCTAACACTCCGCTCACACACCACTGCACAGCCAAACACTCCGCTCACACACCACTGCACAGCCAAACACTCCGCTCACACGCCACTGCACAGCCAAACACTCCGCTCACACACCACTGCACAGCCAAACACTCCGCTCACACACCACTGCACAGCCAACACTCTGCTCACACACCACTGCACAGCCAAACACTCCGCTCACACACCACTGCACAGCCAAACACTCCGCTCACACACCACTGCACAGCTAACACTCCGCTCACACACCACTGCACAGCCAAACACTCCGCTCACACACCACTGCACAGCCAAACACTCCGCTCACACACCACTGCACAGCCAAACACTCCGCTCACACACCACTGCACAGCCAAACACTCCGCTCACACACCACTGCACAGCCAAACACTCCGCTCACACACCACTGCACAGCTAAACACTCCGCTCACACACCACTGCACAGCCAAACACTCCGCTCACACACCACTGCACAGCCAAACACTCCGCTCACACACCACTGCACAGCCAACACTCCGCTCACACACCACTGCACAGCAACATCCGCTCAACACACACCACTGCACAGCCAAACACTCCGCACACACACCACTGCACAGCCAAACACTCCGCTCACACACCACTGCACAGCCAAACACTCCGCTCACACACCACTGCACAGCCAACACTCCGCTCACACACCACTGCACAGCCAAACACTCCGCTCACACACCACTGCACAGCCAAACACTCCGCTCACACACCACTGCACAGCCAAACACTCCGCTCACACACCACTGCACAGCTCCGCTCACACACCACTCCGCTCACACACCACTGCACAGCTATCACTCCGCTCACACACCACTGCACAGCCAGACACTCCGCTCACACACCACTGCACAGCCAGACACTCCGCTCACACACCACTGCACAGCCAGACACTCCGCTCACACACCACTGCACAGCCAGACACTCCGCTCACACACCACTGCACAGCCAAACACTCCGCTCACACACCACTGCACAGCCAAACACTCCGCTCACACACCACTGCACAGCCAAACACTCCGCTCACACACCACTGCACAGCCAACACTCCGCTCACACACCACTGCTCAGCCAAACACTCCTCTCACACACCACTGCACAGCCAAACACTCCGCTCATACACCACTGCACAGCCAACACTCCCCTCACACAGCACTGCACAGCCAACACTCCGCTCACACGCCACTGCACAGCCAAACACTCTGCTCACACACCACTGCGCAGCCAAACACTCCGCTCACACACCACTGCACAGCCAACACTCCGCTCACACACCACTGCCCAGCCAAACACTCCTCTCACACACCACTGCACAGCCAAACACTCCGCTCACACACCACTGCACAGCCAAATACTCCGCTCACACACCACTGCACAGCCAACACTCCGCTCACACACTACTGCACAGCCAACACTCCCCTCACACACCACTGCACAGCTAACACTCCGCTCACACACCACTGCACAGCCAAACACTCCGCTCACACACCACTGCACAGCCAACACTCCCCTCACACACCACTGCACAGCTAACACTCCGCTCACACACCACTGCACAGCTAACACTCCGCTCACACACCACTGCACAGCCAAACACTCCGCTCACACACCACTGCACAGCCAGACACTCCGCTCACACACCACTGCACAGCCAACACTCCGCTCACACACCACTGCAGAGCTAACACTCCGCTCACACACCACTGCACAGCCAAACACTCTGCTCACACTGCACTGCACAGCCAAACACTCAGCTCACACACCACTGCACAGCTAACACTCCCCTCACACACCACTGCACCGCCAACACTCCGCTGACACACAACTGCACAGCCAACACTCCGCTCACACACCACTGCACAGCCAAACACTCCGCTCACACACCACTGCACAGCCAAACACTCCGCTCACACACCACTGCACAGCCAAACCCTCCGCTCACACACCACGGCACAGCTAACACTCCGCTCACACACCACTGCACAGCCAAACACTCCGCTCACACACCACTGCACAGCCAAACACTCCGCTCACACACCACTGCACAGCCAAACACTCCGCTCACACACCACTGCACAGCCAAACACTCCGCTCACACACCACTGCACAGCCAACACTCCGCTCACACACCACTGCTCAGCCAAATACTCCGCTCACACACCACTGCACAGCCAAACACTCCGCTTACACACCACTGCACAGCCAAACACTCCGCTCACCCACCACTGCACAGCCAAACACTCCGCTCACACACCACTGCACAGCCAAACACTCTGCTCACACACGACTGCACAGCCAAACACTCCGCTCACACACCACTGCACAGCCAAACACTCCGGTCATACACCACTGCACAGCCAAACACTCCGCTCACACACCACTGCACAGCTAACACTCCGCTCACACACCACTGCACAGCCAAACACTCCGGTCGTACACCACTGCACAGCCAAACACTCCGCTCACCCACCACTGCACAGCTAACACTCCGCTCACACACCACTGCACAGCCAACACTCCCCTCACACACCACTGCACAGCCAAACACTCCGCTCACACACCACTGCACAGCCAAACACTCCGCTCACACACCACTGCACCGCCAAACACTCCGCTCACACACCACTGCACCGCCAAACACTCCACTCACACACCACTGCACAGCCAACACTCCGCTCACACACCACTGCACAGCCAAACACTCCGCTCACACACCACTGCACAGCCAAACACTCCGCTCACACACCACTGCACAGCTAACACTCGGGTAATCGCAATGTGAAGTTCACCAATGACACGACAGGGGAGATGCTCATTACCAACAAGCGAGCAGTTTCAAACTGGTGGGTGTGCACATATCGCACAGCCTCTTATGATCCCAGTACACATTCTACGCAATCAAGAAAGCTCACCAACATCTCTACTTTTTGATGAGGCTAAAGAGAGCTGGGATATAGTCATAGTCATAGTCATACTTCATTGATCCCGAGGGAAATTTGTTTTCTTTACAGATGCACCAACCAAGAATAGAGCATAAATATAGCAATATAAAACCATAAATAATTAAATAGTAATATGTAAATTATACCAGGAAATAAGTCCAGGACCAGCCTATTGGCTCAGGGTGTCTGACCCTCCAAGGGCGGAGTTGTAAAGTTTGATGGCCACAGGCAGGAATGACTTCCTATGACACTCTGTGTTGCATCTCGGTGGAATGAGTCTCTGGCTGAATGTACTCCTGTGCCCACCCAGTACATTTTGTAGTGGATGGGAGACATTGTCCAAGATGGTATGCAACTTAGACAGCATCCTCTTTTCAGACACCAACGTGAGAGAATCCAGTTCCATCCCCACAACATCACTGGCCTTACGAATGAGTTTGTTGATTCTGTTGGTGTCTGCTACCCTCAGCCTGCTGCCCCAGCACACAACAGCAAACATGATATGTGCATCAATACTCACAAACGTCTACCAATGCACAGTAGAGAACATTCTAACAGGCTGCATCACTGTGTGATATAGAAACTGCTCTGTGGCAGACAGGAACAGTCTACAATGGGTAGTCAAAGCTCCCCACTGCATCACCACCACCTGCCTACCCGCATTAAGGATGTATATACAGAAAGGTGCTGGAAAAAGGCCAGAAATATCATGAAGGACCCCACCCCAGCTCATAGATTGCTTGTCTCTCTCCAATCAGTGAGAAGGGTACACAGCATCCACACCAGACTCAAAAACAGTTAACTTCCCTAAGCAGTAGAGCTGATCAAAGCCTCCACCAATTAACCCCACCCCATCACTACTTTAACATTTCCTGTCAGAGTCACCTTACAGTATGTTCAGGCACTCCAGTCCCAGTATCACTTTATGTACATAAAATATCATATAAACTATCATATGCATCTGTATTTATTGTACCTTTTATTATTGTGTTCTTATTGTGTGTTTGCTGTGCTGTACTGGATCAGGAGTAACATTTATTTCATTCGCCTTTACGCTTGTGTACTGGATATGATATTAAACAATCTAGAACTGCATCAAGACCTATGGTGCCTTATAACTGGGCCATTTGCAATAAATTGTCTTTCACTGGCCCAGGACTCCAGGTCACTTCACCCAGTCTAATTCTCTGAACAATTTGTTACATTCCTTTCCAAGCCTGCTTCTCAGCTCCATGAGTGTTTTTGAAAACACTGTTGTAATAAAGAATGTCACAGTCAATTACAATTAAAAACAAAACAACTGGAAACCTAAAATAAAGATGTATCTTCAGTACCTTTTGTCCAGGAACTTCACTGTCACTGTGACATAATACCTGCTTCACTTGTTGACCAGCAATAAAATACACATATGGCCCACCTTTACTGTCATCCAAAAGGGAAGAATGATGAATCCATGACAATCAAAGTATATTCTTTTTCTCTAAAGGGATGTCAGTTGTTGATTTTGTCATCTTTTGCTGAAAAGCTATCTCAAGACACCTGATTTTCCATTTTACGAACTGATTGCTTTATTGAATTGTGGGGTTTATTTGTTTATTTGTTGAGATACAGCACAGAATAGGCCCCCTTGGCTCTTCCAGCCCTTCCAACCATGCTGTCCAGCAGCCCCTGATTTAACCCTGGCCTAGCCTGGGGACAGTTTATAATGACCAATTAACCCAGAGCTGTTACAGTCCAGTCCATTGACTCCTTATTTCAATTAATTTCCTTTTCCCCGTGTTCTATCGGGCTCCTTGATTAGGGCACCTGATCCTCATCCGAACCGGCAGCATAGAAACTCTGGCTTACATCTACTCGGGGCTGGTCCATCACCTGAGCCAGTGTGGCAATGCACGTTCTGGGCCATCAAGAATAGTGGACTCTAAGTTGCTTTGGTGCCTGGGGTTGCTTTGTGAATTCTGTCATTTTCGTGTCCAGCTGAGTTTAGCCAGCCATTTGCCGCTACTCCTAGTCAGGATACGAATTCTGTTGTTTTCGTGGGCAGCTGAGAATTGCTGGCCATTTGCCGCTACTCTGAGCCAAGGCACGAATTGTCTGTCGTTGTTTAGTTTTGTCCTCCTCCATCCAGCTGAGGATTGCAGGCCGTATGCTGCTACTCCAAGTCAAGATACGAATTGTCCGTCATTGTTTGGTTTTGTCATCTCGTGTCTAAGTTCGAATCCCGGCTTCATGTCCGAGTTCGAATCCCAGCTCTGTGTCTGAGGCCAAGTCCAAGTCCAGGCTCCGTGTCCGAGTCCAAGTCCAAGTCCAGTCTCCGTGTCCGAGTCCAAGTCCAAGTCCAGGCTCCATGTCCAAGTCCAAGTCCAGGCTCCATGGCCAAGTCCAAGTCCAGGTTCCTCTGGTTTGTTGTCCAACATTTACATCCATGTAAGTATCTAATCCTTGCTCTCTGGCCTTCCGGGCAACTATTAATAAAATACATTTCTGTTAATGCTACCTCAGTGTCTGTGTCCTGCACTTGGGTCCGCGTCCATCGCCCCATCACAACAAGAGCATCTTCTGACTGTGGGAGGAAGCCAGAGCACTGAAGAAAACCCAAGCATTGCACAGAGAGGATTCCAGACTCCTTACAGATGACATCAGAATTGAACTCCCAGCTCCAACGCTCCGAACTGTAATGTCACCCTACTAACCACTACGTTAGCATGGTGCCTGTGGTTTTGTGCTGCATAATTCTTTATGTTTTCTTAGTATATGATACAGACATGGTTCTACCATGGACTGAACCTCCATTTTTGCTGCCCACTCAGCCTGTGTTGTCCTTTATCTCCAATATTCCTTAGTGTGACTCCCTTGGATTGACAATCCTCTATCCACAGTTATTTGCTTTGTAGCCAGTGAGCTACCACTTTCTATCAGTATAACGTTCAACCTGTAATCATTGTCTTCAGGAATCTGTTACTTCATGATATCTTCACTACTTCCACATCCACCTGAGCAGTGGCCTGCAAGAGTGGGGCCATAGCACACCAGCGTATGATTGGTTCATTGAACTCCTTATTGTTACAATGTTACAAAAACACAACCCTTGGTCTGAATGACTCAGTCTTGCCCATTTGTCAGTCACTGGAGTGTGCTTATGGTGCCCAACTACAATATGCAACTGGATCCATCTATCTTGACTAGAAACCTATGAGATCACTTCACCCATAGCTCTCTTTCTCTTCTACATTAACACCCAATTCCATCTTGCCGTACCTCAGCAGAAAATGATAGTGGCAGATCAACTTGACAGGTTATCAATGTGTTTATTAATAGAACCTTCTATTGGCAACCTCCCTCTCTCAAGGATGACCTGTATGTATGGACGCATCTAAATACTGGTCTTAAAGATATGTACAATTGTGTCTGTGATTCTACCATTGAAAAAAAATATATAATCCAGGGCTAAATTAATGTTAATCAAGAAAATTGTATGGTGTTACCCATTGGGAAGGTTAAATAGCTGTTTACTCTTGCAATTTCCAAGAAATTCTCCTCCTGTTTTTACCTAACCTGCATTTACAGTTTCTGAACTAAGTCAAGCTACTCTTTCCTGGCAAACCCTGAAAGAACATTCTGACATGTTAAGCAATCTTTTCTCTTCTTTATTACTACTGATGTCTTTGTCTGAATCATTAAGAATACCTTTTAATCTACATTTCAAATCTTTAACATTTTAGCTGACCTGTATTGAATAACAGGCTCTTGCTGTCCTTAAAATATTGTAAGAAACAGCCTTATTTTCCAATACTCCCATTTTGATTAATGGCACCACATTTCCCACCTTTCAAATGCCCTCTACTTCCTGAACCTTTTCATAGAATCAAAGAGTCACAAAAATGTACAGCACAGAACAGAGCACTTTCATCCCATTCCATACATGCTGATTTTGGCCCATCGTCCCCTCACCTTTCCTATTCAAGCACCTGTACAAACATCCTTTAAATCTTGCATTTACCTAGCTCTCTGTGAAAAACTAACTCCTCAGGTCTCTGTTAAATTTTTGCTCTCTAGCAATAACATATGCCATCTAGTCCTAGACTGCCTTGCCACCGGATGAAGTCTGCGATGATCTATTCCATCTACACCTTCTTAATTTTATGCAGAGTATCACCTACCAGCTTCCTATTATGTAGTGAGCTTAAACTCAATCTATTCAATATTATCTTATAATGACAGCTGTCTATTTCAGGCTACATCCTGGTGGCAACATTCTCTCTGTTGCTACCATATGCTTTCTAGCAACCGGAAATGTTACTCCAGATATGATGAGTAGCAGTTTTGTTCTCCTTTACACGTGTGCACTGGAAATGTCATTAAACAATCTTGATGTTGTATACAACAAAAATCACAACTCTTATACTCAATGCCCTGACCTATGAAGGGAAGCATACCAAATGTTGTCTTCACTATTCTGTCCGCTTTCTGGAATCCATAGTCTTGTACTCCCAAGACTCTCTATATATCGATACTCCTAAAATCCCTGCTACTTACTCTATCCGTTTTTGTGTCATCAGCAACTTAGTAATCATACCTCTGCACTTTTATTTCAAGTCATTTATAAATGTTACAAACAAGCAAGATCCCAACGCCAGTCCCCATGATACATAGTTTGTCACAGATTCCCAATCAAAAAGGTACCCATCCGTCACTATCTCTTCCTATCTTGGATCCAGTTTGCAAACATGAATTGGATCCCTTGTGCCTTAATGTTCTGACAAGGATACCATACAAAATCTTATCAAAAGCCTCACTGAAGTCCATCTGAACCACTTCTACTGCACCTTCATCAATCTGCTTAAATTTGTGCGATATGAGCTCCTTTGCACAAAACCATACTGACTCCTTCTTATGAATCCTTTGCCTTCCAAGCATTCTGTCCCTCAGAATCATCTCTAACAACTTCCCTATTATTGATTATCAGCCCCGTAACTTCCAGACTTATTCCTACTGCTCTTCCTGGATAAGGCAACTGCATCCACTATCCTCAGGTTATTTTGGTACCTTACACGTGGCTAACAGGTGCAAAAATATCTTCCCTTCCTTTTCATAGTCTTGTCTGACCCTGGGGATTTTCCTACCATGATATTCTCCAATATTTTTAGCAATTCCTCCTTCCTAATAAAAACTTGCTCCAGAATAATAGCATACTTCCTTAACAGCCTCTCTGACCTTCTTCCTGATAAAGTATGTAGGATCTTGCTCAATTCCTCTGCCTCCATCCTTAGATAACTATTTTAGACGTAAGGCCATATATTTCTTCCTTAGCTACCATCTTGTTTGTAATTGATTTATAAAAGTTTTTAGAATTCTTCTTAATCATACCTGCCAAGGTTATTTTATGGCTCCTTTTTGTCCTCCTAATTTCTTTATTAGGTTTTCTTCTATATCCTCTATATACCTCAAGTGACTTTTTCTATCTATACTGATACATGCTTCTTTCTGTTCCATGACAAATATCCTTTAACCACAATTCCTTAAAGTGTTTCGTGCTGACTTTGAACTCTAATATTTTGTTTTCTAAACATTTCTCACTTATCAGATGTTGTTTCTCCTCAGTAACTCCTCCCAACCTACCCCTCTCTGAGTAGCTCAGACAGCAGGCCCCTCACAGCAGGACCCTCGATAAACTGTTTTGGAAAGCCTTCGTGAATTCATTTTATGATTTTCTCCCCATATCATTTTCCTGCACTGTGTTAATCCCAGGCAATATGGGGAAAATTAATATCTTATTAACTTTCTATTACAATCCTCTTCCTTGTACACCCTTCTGCAATCTTCCTAAATATCTGCTCTTCTATATCCCATATAAATATTGGAAATTCTATGTTATAATCCTTTCCAAGTGACGGTCCCTTTCTTATTCCTAAATTCAATCCATATTGTTCAGTTGGCTGTTCCCTCCATGTTATCATTCATAATGCTCTCCCTGATCAGAAAGGCAACATCCCCTCCTCTTTTGCATTCCTGTCTTTCATGCCTGAAGCTTCTGTACCCTGGAACACTGAGCTGCCCGTCTGCTTTCCATTAATCATATTTCTGTGATTGCAACTACACTCAGTGGCTCCCTCACTAAAATACCTCCTGTACCGAATAACGTGGCCACTCAGTGTATGCTCGTGATCTTCTGCTGCTGTTCCCAATCCACTTCAAGATTCAGCATGTTGTGCATTCAGAGATGGATATTTGAGTTACTGTTGCCTTCCTGTCAGCTTTAACCTGTTTGGCCATTCTCCTCTGACCTCTCTCATTAACAAGGTCTCCCACAGAATTGCTGCTCACTAGAGGTTTCTTGTTTATTGCAGCATTCTCTGTAAATTCTATAGACAGTTGTGCATGAAAATCCCAGGAGATATTCAAACCATCCTGTCTGGCACTAACAATCATTCCATGGTCAGAATCACTTTGACCATGTTTCTTCCCCATTCTGATGTTTGGTTTGAACAATAACTGAGCCTCTTGACCATGTCTGCATGTTTTTTATACATTGAGTTGCTCTGCCGCGTGATTGGTTGATTAGATATTTGTATTAATGAGCAGGTGTACAGATATATCTAATAAAGTGGTCGCTGGGTCATCCTATGTGCTGATCCACAATCTTTGCTCATCTATCTTACCTGTGAGACTCCTTAGTCAAAGTAAGTGCAATTGAGACTACTGACTACACGCTTCCCTTCTTTCTCTCCCTACTCTTCTCAGTGGATTTGTCTGCTCTATTTTTGACATAAGACTCAGACCCTCTATTTGATGCACAGTCAATCTGGATCCCAACTTCTGTGCATCATTCATTTAAACTTTCCAGTGTTGCATTAGAAAACCTCTCTGCAAGGATGGTTGTCTTCCCTCCAGTTCAGGGATAACCTGCCTTTCATATAGAAGAAACTCCTGCTCCTGAAAAAAAAAACCAATGATCCAAAAACATAAAGTCCTCCCTTCTGAAGTGGTTCTTTAGTAATATCTTCATCTGTCATTTCTTCCTGCTTCTATACTCACTGACATGTTACACAGGGTACAATCTCTAAGATTACCACTTTTTAACTTTCTACATAACTTCCTAAATACCTATTGAAGAACTCTATTTTTCCTATGTCATTGTAATGTTGCCTCTGTGGATGCATGGACCAACTATTCCTCTGAGAAGGAAATTTTTATACGGACTGAAAATTGTGCAGCACTTTAAGTGCTTTATTTTGTAATGTACATGCTATGAATATTTAGAATGAAAATTGAGAAGTCACATACTTTCAATTTTATTTATTAATTGTACAATAAAGAAAATCTTTCACATTTCGTAAACATTTTCTTGTCTGTTTTCATTCCAGCTGCATGGCAACGAAGGCTATTTGCGCAGGTGCATTTTAGTTACAGCGCTGCTGCACTCCTGATTAGCTTAGAGGGAAGAGTGGTCATGAGTGCCACCTTGAGATATTCACCCTTCCCTTTCCTCTCCTTTCAGAATGTTCTGCATCTGCTCCAAGACAACCTTGATCCTGGCACCAGAGCAAAAACACATCATCCTAGAGTCGGACTTGCAGCCATAGAAAACCTTATCAGTCTGTCCACCTAACTAATGAGTCCCCAGTCATTACAACAGAACAGGTCAAGGAAGAATAACTCAGAGAAGCACATATTATTGCAAGACAGAAAGAGGCATCTCTTTTTCCCTTATTAGGGAGCGAGAGAGCCTGTGGTATGTTGAATTACCGGGTGAACAAGTAGTCTTTGGGGTACTGCAAGTCTGTGTCTTTATTGATGCTTTGCTGCACACTTGAGTGCTCGGTGTGGGGTGCCAGTGCTTTTTATTGCTGGTGGGGGGGGGAGATCGTTGCTTTGCTGCTGCTTATGCGTGGGAGGGGGGAGCTGGGGAGGGGCTTTGTGGTTCTAACATTTAACTGTCATTCATTCTTTGGGGGACTCCTCTGTTTTCGGGATGTTTGCAAAGAAAATGAATTTCAGGATGTATATTATATACATTTCTCTGAGATTAAATGTACCTTTGAAACCTTTGAAACCTTTGAAATATCAGGAGATTCTCATGCCCTATTTCAGCGAAGTGGTCATATACAATAAAACACTTTCCATGATTTTATTGCTAGAATCATAAGCAGAAGATTCCAGGAATGCCATAAACTTTCTCCTCCCCCAACTTCTTATTTGGGCTTCTTCTCTCTTCCTTTCCAGTCCAGATGAAGACTCCTGGGCTGAAATGTTGACAATTTATTCATTTCCACCGACGCTGCCTAGCCTACTGAGTTTCTCCAGCAATTCGTGTATGTCCACACTTAAGTCACTTTTTGATTTACCGTGTATTTATACAGACCCCTTTAGAGAGAGATAATTTCTTCAATTCTTCAATTAGAGTGATAGAGGTTTTGCACATTACTTTATACAGACATTAGGTTAACTTTGAAGGCCAAATAACATTTGTGGGCCTCATCTCCACTCCGGAACTCTGAGCTATTCAAGTACGGACACCATTTCCCGTGTTAAATTGGACCTCTGGTAAGGTGCGAGTGACCAGCAGTAATAACAGCAGCAGCAATGGCAGTAACAGCAGAAAAGTCAGCAGGTTAATTTACTTCTAGAGAACAGTGGCTGGAGAGCAATAATTACTGTATTTTTCCATATTTCCTCTTCTGTTGATGTAATTGGTTAATATTCTGTAATTGGATACACGGGGCTCAGCAACACACCCATATTGTTAATACCTTCAGTAAATCTTAACAAATCCTCTTTCATCTTGGGAGTTGGCTTTTCCCCTCTGGCATTGAGGAACAATGTCTTTTTTCTATTACTAGATCCATCTTAAACTATGGGGCGTCGGTTCAGTAGGCAGCAGATTTTTCCTTTCTCAGAGCCTTAACAAGTTCCTTGTGTCTTCATGATTGCATGTGACACAGCAAATGATTGCATATGAGGGGTGCTTATGCAAACAAAAGATCACCAGGAGCCCGCCCCTGCATCTTCATTCACTCTATGATGATGTCTTGTGCAGTGATTAGGATAGCGAAGGGAGATCAGTTGGAAGTGTCACATTTAGCCATGAAGCTCAGAGATCCTAGGTCAGCATATAATTTTGAGTGCAAACTAGTATAGTAAATCTTTAACATAATTTTGGCTAATTTCATGCTTTTTGGTGTGGTGAAGATTCCACTGAGTGTTAGTACTATACAAAAATTATGCTTGATGTAACAAAAAGTGGTGACACACAATCTCTAGGCAATTAATATGTTAATTAAAATCCAGTTAGTTCCATGTAAACACAAAATAATCTGCAGATGCTGAGGTCAAAGCAACACTCACAACACGCTGGAGGAACTCAGCAGGTCGGGCAGCATCCGTGGAAAAGATCAGTCCATGTTTCGGGCTGGAACCCTTCATCAGGACTGTAGGGGGAAGGGGCAGAGGCCCTATAAAGAAGGTGGGGGGAGGGTGGGAAGGAGAAGGCTGGTAGGTTCTAGGTGAAAAACCAGTAAGGGGAAAGATAAAGGGGTGGGGGAAGGGAAGCAGGGAGGTGATAGGCGGGAAAGGTGAAGGAGGAATAGGGGAAAACACAATGGGTAGTAGAAGGAGGCAGAACCAAGAGGGAGGTGGTAGGCAGCTGGAGGAGGGGGCAGCGTGACATAGGGATAGGGGAAGGGAGGGGGAGAGAATTATCGGAAGTTGGAGAATTCTATGTTCATACCAAGGGGCTGGAGACTACCTAGATGGTATATGAGGTGTTGCTTCTCCAACCTGAGTTTAGCCTCATCATGGCAGTAGAGGAGGCCATGTATGGACATATCTGAATGGGAGTGGAAAGCAGAGTTGAAGTGAGTGGCTACTGGGAGATCCTGTCTGTTTTGGCGGACAGAGCAGAGGTACTCGACGAAGCAGTCCCCCAATCTGCGCCGGGTTTCACCGATGTAGAGGAGGCCACACCGAGAACACCGGATGCAATAGATGACCCCAACAGACTCACAAGTGAAGTGTTACCTCACTTGGAAGTACTGTTTGGGGCCCTGAATGGTGGCAAGAGCAGGTGTAGGGACAGGTGTAGCACTTGCGCTTACAGGGATAAGTGCCAGGTGGGAGATCCGTGGGGAGGGACGTATGAACCAGTGAGTCACGGAGGGACTGATCCCTGCGGAAGGTGAAGAGGGGTGGAGAGGGAAAGATGTGCTTAGTGGTGGGGTCCTGTTGAAGGTGGCAGAAGTCGCGGAGGATAATATGTTGGATCCGGAGGCTAGTGGGGTTGTAGGTCCCTGTTCTTTTAATGTAGATGCAATATTTGGTTTTTAAGGAGAAGTAATGAAATGTTATAGATTGCTGGTGTTGAACCAGCATACCATTCAATGGATGATTTAAATAGCCAGTGTCATTTTGATTCATCAAAGAGCAAAAACAGAGAGCTGTTCTGAAAATAGGATACCTAGGCCCTGAATCACAGCCATGCAATAATCTTGAACGGAGTGTTCCCAAATTCGAAGTAATTTTTAGCTCTTGTAAGTATTTATGGACAAAAAGTGTGTTTGTAAAGGACTGTTTATGTGCATTACAAACCACACATAATGTAAGTCCATCTACTGTTGCAAACAATCAATCAATGGCAAAGTTTTCTGAATGTTTATGCCTTTTCTGGACAGGATGTAAAGGGGGCAGGTCACTCGGGCTTCTGCTCAGTTTTTGATGTATTCATTTAAAGTAGTTGCTTATATGGACAATCTAATTAAATGTCATTTTCTGGATTTTATCTATAGTATACAAAATTTCATAACTGTAACACAATCTTCTTGACAATGATTAATTCCTTAGCCACCGCTGTTGTTAGGAATGCCCTTCTGTCTTGGTAATCATTACTGGTGAGGGGAAGTGAGGTAGGATTAGCTTCTGAATGCTAGGCCTCAACAAATGGTCAAAGCCAAACCTTTAAATATAGCTTGATCAAGTACATTTGGCAAGTGCAGTAAACTAAACCTTCAAAAGATGTAAAAGGTTTATTTCAAAAACAAAGAAAATTGAAAGAGAGATATATTATAACTTGTCAATTAACTTGTTCTCTGTTCCCATAATAATTCAAAATTATTCCTGTGCCACAGACAATATGAATAAAATCATCCCCATTGTTGATTATCTGAAATGAAATACACTTAATGACCTCAAACTGCTGCTAATGTACAATGTTTCCCCACCCTCCACATTGCATCCAATGCATTTTAAACCTGTCAGAAAGTGTGTTTTCTTTCAATGATCATGCACATTAGATAGAATTCAGTCTTTTCCACTCAAAAGACTTTTAGACCTCTGTGACTGTTAACGAGGGTTGGAAAGAGTTGTCCACAGATTGAATGCAAACATTTGAATTATTAACAGAATATTTTTGGCATTCTATCATTTTGCAATTTTTGCAATGTATTTTGCCTTTTATACTAAAGTCATTTTGTCCTTTCCATAATATTCACAACAATCGCACTTTTAAGTTTGGTATCCGAGGTTCCAGTTCACTTGCCCTGACTGTAGTGTATTAGCTAATATGACTTGCAGTAGCATGTGTATTGCAAACTTAGGACAAGGAATATATAGAATAATTGTATGCAAGTATTAAATAAGTCCTGTGTGCATGTGATATACTAATATAATCATTTGTGTAATGTTAGCACACATAGTGGCTGTTTTCAATAAAAAGTTAGCACATTTTGAAGATCTTAGTGTCACCTAGAGTTTATTTATTGTAGTACCTGGCATGTCTGCAGTAGTGGCTCATAGACCATCTCCTAATATACTACAAAGTGGAAAAGACTTAACTAAAAGGGTTATCCTGTTTTTGATTACCATCCAGCAGTCTTTGCTGGAACATGGGCCTATGTCGGATGTGGCCAGGATAGGAGTTGGCTCTGATACCTTCAACAATCAAGTTGCTTGCCAATGCTCACAGTCTAGGGGAAATATAAAATAGTTGAAACCTAGCACAAATATTTACCACATGGTTAATTTGGAATTTCCATGAAGCCAAAATAGAAGAAAGCAGAACATTTGTTTTGCTAAAATATTTACAATCTGACCTAGATTGCACTAAAGCAACGGAAGACTGCATTTAAAAAAAAACATTTTATTTTGAATGGAAGTAAATCTGGCAAGATTTTAAAACTAAAAATGAATATAGTGATGTATGTATGATTTTTGCTCTTTATATGCTGGCATTAAGTGATTACCAAAATTAAGAGTTCCTCTTTCATCAAATTTATCAAAACTAAATATTAATGCTTTTTGTTTAATTCCAAAGATATTTGTGGTTGATGCAATTGCTTCTAATATTAAACAGTATAATTTTACCTCACAGATTTGCTTCCGTGATCCGTTTGGGAAGAAACACACTTTAGATATGACATTAAAATATCACACCCATCAAGAGAGATAATCCATAAATGGCATTGGAACCAAATGGTGTTCATGGCTGAGTACTAATGATCTGTGTCAGCTGACTGGCTGGAGAATTTATGGACATATTAAACCTTTCGCTTCTACACTCTGAACTTCCCACTTGCTTCAAAATGGCACCTATTGTACCAGTGCCCAGGAAGAACGCGGCGACCTGCCTCAGTGACTATTGTTAGGCGGCACTTCCACCCACAATAATGAAGTGATTTGAGAGGCTGGTTATGGCGCAGTTCAACTCCTGCCTCAGAGAAGACCTGGATCCATTCAAATTTGCCTACTGCCAGAACAGGTCAACAGCAGATGTAATTTCTCAAGCTCTGCTCTGGACTACCTGGACAACATGAGCGCATACCTCATTGACTTCAGCTTGCTAGACCTCGGTTATGAACGATATAAGCACGGGCTTTCCAAGAGTGCCGTCACTTTGAAATGTGATAGACCATCAGGTCTACAGCTGAGGCCTCTCCACTTGGCTTTGGGGTACCTAGACAACAACAACAACACCAAAAAGCACATGACAGACTGCTGTTTATTAATTGTAGCTTGGCATTCATTGCCATCATCTCTTCAGTATTAATCACGAAGCTTCTAAACCTGGGCCTCTGCAACTGTATCCTTAACTTCCTCATTGGGAGACTACAGCTAGTTCAGATCAGAGATGAAGTTTCTTCCTCAGTGACAATCAATATAAGTGTACCTCAAGGATGCATGTTTAGGCCACTGCTCTTCTCTCTCTGCACTAATGACAGTATGTGATAGAATGCCAAAAATATTCTGTTAATAATCAAAATGCTTGCATTCAATCTGTGGACAATCACTGGTTGAGTGGTGTCACAACAACAGCTTCGTGCTCAATAGTTTGTCCCTCTCTATAGTATCTGAAGTTATATACTGATTATTCAGGGGAAAGGCCATAGGTGTGCTCTGCAATGACAGTGCATTTCCACACTTCTGACAATCACCCAGTTACCTGTCTCCTGCAACCTGGGGGTGACTATCTCCCTGTAGCTCCTGTCTGTCACCTCCACATTCTCCTGTACAAGTCGAAGGTCATTTGAGCTGCAGCTCCAGATACTTAACACATTCTCTCAGGAGCTGCAACTTGCGCACCTGGTGCAGATGTACTTATCTGAGAGATTGGAGATCTCTCAGACTCCCCACACCCCACACAGAACACTGACCCTGGAGCCATTCTCACTAATCTACTATGCTCTAACAGACAAGGAGTGAACAAATAAGGACAGAGAGAGAGAACCATACAAGGCAGTGTACCTCACCCATACCCGATCTTCCCTAAGCCTGATGAGACAAAGCCACTCTAAACACTGGAACACTCCAAATGAATGGCGGCTCCACTTACGTTTGAATTATTCTTATTGGCCCTTACTAATGAATCCCTCTTGCTCATTGATTGCTCCTCAGCTCAGAGAAACTGCTGTGAAAATCCGCCTTTGAAATCTCGATCACACTCCTGATAAAAAGGTAGCTCTTTTCACGTAGCCCTGGCATGGATTGTCCAACTCAGAGAAAGCTGGTGCAAAGCTCTGCTTTTAAATCTTGAACGTGGACCTGACTGAAAGGTAGCTCTTTCTACACACTGCCTCTTGCTGATTGGTCACTCCTCAATTCAGAGAAACTGTGGCAAAACTCTGCCTTTGAAATCTCGATTGTTCTCCAAAAATATCTAATAGGAATTTCTTACAGTGATTGTTAGGTCGTAATGCTGTTCCTGAATCTTTCAGAAACAAGCCACCTTAGCTAAATTCACATCAATTTTATTAAAAATATGATTGTACAGATTATTTATTTACAGAGATTTTATGCAATTCTTCGAAGAAATTTTTCCTACTCAGCACCTCTTGTTCTGTGAAAGATTCGTGACACATTCATCCTCAAAAATCACATAGGCTGAACATTTCAGCAGATACCACCATGAACACTCAAGCCAATTCACACTCCTGCTACAGCAGCTGAAGTACAACAGCCAACCACATACCAGAATGGATGACCCCGTTGTAGATACCACCCAGGAGTGTAGAATTCATCATAGTGTACCAACTGCTGCAAACAATAGCAATAGCCAGTGTCTGATGAGGAACAACAAGCAGCCTAAGGTATATGAAGCCAGAAGGAGAAAGAAGAATGGAGGGTAAAGAAGTCACATTTCTCAGCAAAGAAGAAGTCATAAGCATTGACCTCTGGACTATAAGGAGCCAAATCAAAGAGACAATTTACATGAGAGTTCAAGAATGCAACTAAGTTATTCACTTCACACTGCAGTAAGCCAGGAGAGCTTTGGTAATGTGTAATAGTCTCTCTTGTCCTTCTTTGTACTTAAATCATTCCCTGACCTTAAAATTTAAATGGGTTTCTACAGAACTCCAGTTTTCTGATGAATCATTAACAGTTTGGAGGACATTGACCTTTGCACGAAACCTGTTTCTGGGTAACCTACATTCTGCAGGTGTATGTTTTGTTTAAAATCATGAACTCCCTTGTTTACAGTTCTGCATGAATGCTGGTTAGATATCACTGTAGCCATAACGACCCAGAAGTAATACACAACACAAATTACAGATCCTTATGGAATTCATGAAGTATAGCTTTATCAAAGAAGTAACATTTCAATCCAATGCCATCCACAACAAACCAGCAAGGAAAATTCTTTCAGCAATAAAGCAAAACTCTCATAGCACTCCAATCAAGATTAATTTAAGATTGTTGCAATATCTCCATAACCAAAAGTACACTACAGTATGCAAGTGATGAAGATATAGTTGTAAAAACAGAGCTTACAGCATTTGATCTGATTGTTATACCTTCATAACCATTCCTTCACATAAAAATTGGAAGGGTGGGGTTTAGTGAGTCTCCTATAAAATGGGCAACGTCAGGTAGACAACCTATTTCAGCTTGTGATCTCCTTGTTTTTCTCCTGCTTGCAGGAGTCCCTTTAGATGGATTTGAAAGACAAAATGCTATGCCACATGGTGAATTGAGTGGCTGCCGAAGGTTTGTTCCATTTCCCTATAGAGTCCATACAGATTCTGTTCTTTATCTAGATGCTTTAACTTCAGTCAGCCAGCTAAATCGAGAGGAAAGGGCAACAAACAGTCTTCTGGAAGAACTTAATGAGCCAAGCAGCAGCTGTGGGAGGAAAAGTATAGTCAATATTTCAGGTTGAAACTCTGCACCGGGACTGATCATTTACTCCCACCAGTACTGATCCACCTGCTGAGTTCTTCCAGCAGATTGTACCAGACTCTGGCATCTGCCATCTCTTGTGTCTCCAATGGAAAGAGCAGTCTGGGATGTCTGGCCATGAAGCACAGCATTGTGTGTGGTCAGTGAAGTCATGGTGGGAGGTGTAAAGATGCTCCTGTCAGCAGAGGGTACATCACCATTCTGAACTTAAACACAAGAAGCAATCCCAAAGGACTAAATAGACAAAGGTGCAACAATTTTCTGACACCTATATTGCATTAGCTTTGTTTGACCATCCAGACCTAGAGCTGTTCTTAGAAGAACGAGGAGGACTTTGCTCACAATGAGAAGATGTGTGAGCTGGAGATGGGATGTAGTAGGATGAGGCAGAAAATATGTGGGAAGTCCATGAAAAGAGGGCGTAAAAGAGCTCTAAATTGTCATATCAGGAAGCATATCTAGAGTATGAATTAGCCAAGCTACCACAAAAGTATACAGGTAGTTGTGCTGCTGTAGAGAAAGGCATACAGTCAGTACACTCTTTAGAGTTGTTACTTCCTATAAGAAGTGACCAAGCCAAAAGCCAACATATAGAAATGCAGAAGCAGACCTGTTACAAACCGAGAAATAGTTGCATACTGTTTTACAAAATGAGGAATTGATAAGGTGTTATTGTACCTGATTGCATCCCTTTTCTGTGGTCTCAAAGACAGAACTGACTCATTGGGCCTCTGCTCATCAGCACAAAGGCGGTTTACACTGGATACACAAGGTCACATTGTTCTGGCTCAGAAACAGAAAACAGGAAATCTGATAAATATTCTGGAACAAGCCAGCTCTATCTATCATCTGTCTATAAGATAGTTAAATCATTCCCTGATATTTTATTAAATAACCAGGTTGAGTATGCTTTAACACAAGTAATTCATTGCAAACTACATAGCTCTGCAGATAATCAGAAATGAACCAGGAACAGTTGTCATGATAGATGTTTTCCTTTACTGTAAGGAAGTTCACTGGAATGTATGGAAATTCCCTCCACGGGTGACAATCAAGAATCCTTCATGCTTATAATAGACCTGGGTCATAAATGATTCTTCAATCATTTAATTTTCCCCAACACTTTTGCAAGAGCACTTCCTACTGGGACCTTGTGAACTCTTCTAATGGCCCAAAAATTCGCTGACTTCCTTGTACAGTTCAGATTATAGGCATTTCAAATTAGCCTCTTTAGAGATCTGTGAATCAATTCTTTGTGTCAAACATATTGAATCATTGTTGAGGTGGAACATTTTACTGAGATTTTGCAAATGTGGGTCCCTTGTCCTGGACTCCTGCTCCAGATCAGTGGTGCCTTCACCATGCAATAACAGTAATCCTGTTTCTCCTGCAACAAAATGGACACCTGCACTGCCTTTACACAAAAGGTTACACTTGGTGCCTGGAATATACTGTCAGGGTTGCTGGTGGAGGCAGTTACAACTGAAGCATTTAAGAAGTTTTAGGTAGGCACATGAATATGCAGAAAATAGAGGGATATGGACCATGTGTAAGGGAATATGTATCATTAGATTAATTAATTTGACACATAGTGTGGCCAAAGGCCTTGCACTTTTGCTGTAATATTCTTTGTTTTATGTTTAGCAGCAGACACCTGAACAGGAAGCAGTGAAAATCGAAGACCCTCTGAGAATCTTCTAATATTTCCCATTGGAAACCACTTCCGTGAGTTATCATCTTCTCACGTACTAGCATGCAACTTCAGCACAGCCCATGGTTCTGACTCACACGATATTCTCGCAGTTTTCACAGAGCAACAGCTGATTGCTTCAGAAAGAAATTGTCCTATCCGCTCTGGGAAACGATCTCACACATGGCTGTTCAGTTCTCCTTTTAACTCAGTCTACAATTTCCGCATTTGAAAGTCCTTCTTTGAATTCAGTCTGCTCTGCTGCAGGTGCATCATTCTCCATGCTCTGACCACTACATCTGCCATTTGGGGAGAATGGACTATATCATCACAATATTATAACTTGCAGGTCCTTTCACTCTCCCAGATGGTTGAAAAGTAAACATTAAACTGCTCTTTTCCTGCTCCTATGCATAAACTTGTACACCGGGACTGCCAATGCCTGCAAGATGGAGAGTCCTTGGCTCCTCTCAAATCCACCTGACAACTCGGTGTCCTAGTAGGATGAATTGGCCTTATGTGTCTGTACAAGTCGATATATGCCTGGGTGTGTGTACAAAGAGGTACCAGGATGAGTTAAAATTGAATTTTAACTGTTTGATTTGTTTAACCCTTTGGAAATAATCACTAAGCTGTGCTGTAAAACTTTGAATACACCCTGACAGCATTCCATTAATGTAAAATGGCAAATTTGCAAAGTGGCTTAGTATTGTCACATGTACCAAGGTACAGTGAGAAACTTTGTGTTGCTTGCCATCCGTACAGATCAATTAATCACCTCAGTAGCATTCAGGTACTACAAGAGAAAGCCAATGACTGAATGCAGAATTATGGGCCGTGCAGGCAGACAGTATGGCGTAATGCCACAACAAGGTGGACTGTGAGGTGAAGATTCCATCCTGTCGTACAAAAGCTGTTTTGAAAAGACTTACATCAAGCGGGATAGAAGCTGCCCTTGGGCTGCTTTCAGGCTTTTGTATCTTCTGCCCAGTGAGAGGAAGAGAAAAAATCCAGAGTGGTAGGGTCTTCGATTATGCTGGCTGCTTCACCGAGGCAATGAGAAGTGTAGTCAGAGTCCATGAAGGAAAGACTGATTTTCATGACGTGCTGAGCTGCATCCCCTAATCTCTATAGTTACTTCAGGCTTGCTGGGGCTTGAGCCAAAACTTTGTTATGAATGAACAGTGCTAACATAAGATACAGATTAGAAGCAAGAATAGGCTATTTCATAAGGTCAGGGCTGATGTGATTGTCACTTAACTCTGTGTTCCTAGCTAACCACAATAAACTTTCAATCCCTTGCTGGTCAAAGATTTGTGTATCTCTATGTTAGATATATATATATCATCTTATTTGTGCCTGGAATAGGTGACCCCATATTTTTAAATATCTAGGATGTGGAAGTACCCCAGGCTCTCTCCATTGATATGCTAAAGAATGGAAACAGTGTGTAATAGAGAGAGATAAGCAATCCCACAAACAATAGATCAGACCAAAGCTTTGCAGTCCAACTATTTCAGGTCATGAATGATCATGGGCGATTATTGGAGAAGAGAGGCCCTTATGACATTCTCATCCATGGAGGAACCTGAAGAACATTCACATCTTCATCAATGGAGGGATCCTGGAGGACATTAGTAATTATGTTCAGCCAGAAATGCTATGTAGTTGATCCAGGGATCTCCACAATCACAAAAAGCAGTCTCCAGCCAATACAATACACTCCACTAAATATTAAAAGATGGTTAAAAATACAGCACACAGAAATGGCAATAGGATCGAATGATTTACCTACTGTAAGGCTGAGGAGCTGCACTTTGGAAATAACCACACCACTAGATGTTCCAGCCCCATTACAACACTGGTATTTGTCTGACAATATGAGAAATTGCCCAGATATATTTGGGACATAACTAATTTGACCAGTTAACACTTAATCAATCTGTCCTCAATCATCATTAAAGTGATGGAACAATTAGAGCAGAGGACCATAAGACATAGGAGCAGAATTGGCACATTGGCCCATGTGAAAAAGACTAAGGAGCTGGTGGTAGACCTGAGGAGAGCTAAGGTACCGGTGACCCCTGTTTCCATCCAGGGGTCAGTGTGGACATGGTGGAGGATTACAAATACCTTGGGGATATGAATGATAATAAACAAGACTGGTCAAAGAACACTGAGGCTGTCTACAAGAAGGGTCAGAGCCGTCTCTATTTCCTGAGGTGTCTGAGGTCCTTTAACATCTGCCGGATGTTCTCGGAGTCTGTGGTGGCCAGTGCGATCATGTTTGCTGTTGTGTGCTGGGGCAGCAGGCTGAGGGGGCCGGGTAGCAGACACCAACAGAATCAACAAACTCATTCGTAAGGCCAGTGATGTTGTGGGGATGGAACTGGACTCTCTGACAGCGGTGTCTGAAAAGAGGATGCTGTCCAAGTTGCATGCCATCTTGGTCAATGTCTCCCGTCCACTACACAATGTACTGGTTGGGCACAGGAGTACATTCAGCCAGAGACTCATTCCACCGAGATGCAGCACAGAGCGTCATAGGAAGTCACTCCTGCCTGTGGCCATCAAACTTTACAACTCCTCCCTTGGAGGGTCAGACACCCTGAGCCAATAGGCTGGTCCTGGACTTATTTCCAGGCATAATTTACATATTACTATTTAACTATTAATGGTTTTATTGCTATCTAATTATTTATGGTGCAACTGTAACGAAAACCAATTTCCCCCAGGATCAATAAAGTATGACTATGACTATGACATTGACTCTGCTCTATTTCGTCATTTACCTCTCAACCCCATTCTCCTGCTTTCTCCCCCTACCCTTTCACACCCTGACTAATCAAGAACCTGTCAACCTCCGCCTTAAATGCATCCTGTGATTTGGTCTCCACAGCCACCTGGGGCAATAAATTCCACAGATTCATCAAACTCTGACTAAAGGAATTCCTCCTTATCTCTGTTCTAAATGGACTTCCCTCTATTCTGAGGCTGTGCCCTTTGGTCCTACACCCCCCACCAAGGCAAACATCCTCTCCACATCCACCCGATCTAGGTGGTTTAGAATTTGATAGGTTGGGATGAGATTCCCCCCCCCCTCCCCCAGGGAGTACAGGGCCTAAGCCTTCAATCGCTGCTCATATGATAACCCTTGCATTCCCGGAATCATTCTCATGAACCTCCTCTGAACCCTCTCTAATATCAGCACATCCTTTCTTAAGTAAGTGGCCTAAAACTGTTCACAATACTCCAAGTGGGACCATATCATTGTCTTATAAAGTCTCAGCATTACACCTTCGTTTTATATTCTGGTCCTCTTGAAATGGATGCTGAATTTGAATTTGCCTTCCTGACCAGCAATTCAATCTGCAAACTAACCTTTAGGAAATCCAGCAAGATCCCTTTGCACCTCATATTTTGGAATTTTCTCCTCGTTTAGAAAATAGTCTATGCTTTTATTCCTTACAACGAAATGCATGACTGTACACTTCCTGACACTGTATTCCATCTGCCACTTTGTCTTTTCTCCTAATCTGTCTAAGTCCTTCTGCAGCCTCTCTGCTTCCTCAACGCTACCTACCCCTCCACTTATCTTCATATCATTTGCAAGCATGGCCTCAAAGACATCAATTTCATCATCCAAATCATTGACATACAAAGTAAAAAGAAATGGTTCTAACACAGAACCCTGTGGAACACCACCAGCAAGCAACAGCAAATCTGAAAAGGATCCCTTTATTCCCTCTATTTGCCTCTTGCAAATCAGCTATTGATGCTTTATTCATACTAGTATCTTTCCCGTAACACCCTGAGCATTTATCTTGTTTAGCAGACTCATGCGTGGCACCTTGTCAGAGACCTTCTGAACATCCAAGAACACAACATCCACTGATTCTCCTTTGTCATTTCTTCAAAGAATTCCAACAGGTTTTCCAAGCAAGATTTTCCCTTAAAGAAACTATGCCTCTTTGGCCTATTTTGTCATGTACCTCGAAGTACCACGTTCTTAACAATTGACTCCAACATCTTCCCAACTACTGAATTCAGACTAACTGGCCTATAATTTCCTTACTTCTGCCTCTCTCACTTCTTGAAGAATGGAGTGACAATTGTAATTTTCCAGTCCTCCGGAACTATGCCAGAATGTATTGATTCTTGAAAGATCAATAATAATGCCACTGCAACCTCTTCAGCCACCTCTCTTAGAGCACTGGGGTGTAGTCCATCAGGTCCAGGTGACTTATCTACCTTCAGACCTTTCAGTTTCCCAAGCACCATGTCTGGTGTACTTACTTCTGCCCCCTAACACTTTTGAACTTCTAGCATACTACTATCTATCCTGTGCCTTCTGAATTTCTATCAGTAACTCCAGCCATTACTGCTGTGCCGTTGATCCTGCTAGAGTCTCCGTCCATTCAACTTTGGTCAGCTCCTCTTTCATGCCTTTGCTCCACTGTAATACTGGCAGCCTGTCTTTCTGATAGATTGTGTATCCTTCAATATTAAGCTGCCAACTACAATCATCTTTCAGCTATGACTCTATGATACCCACAACCTCGCACCTGACTATCTCTAACTGCGCTACAAAATCATCTACCTTATTTCATATACTGCATGCATTCAAATATAACACCTTCAGTATATTTGTCACCCATTTCAATTTTGTTCCCCTTTTTACACTGTAACCCATCCCACTGACTGCAGTTTTTCCCTATCGCCTGCCTGTCCTTCCTGACAACCTCACTAGGTACTACCTAAACTTGTAAACCAACATCTCTAAACTCAGTCCTATCACTCCGGTTCCCATCCCCGCCGAATGAGTTTAAACCTCCACAATAGCTCTAGCAAACCAGCCCGCGAGGAAATTGGGCCCCCTCGGGTTCAGGTCTAAAAGCCCCTTTTGTACAGGTCATGCCTTTCCTAGAAGAGGTCCCGATGATCCATAAATCTCCGGCACCAGCTCCTCAGCTACACATCTATCTGGCAAATCATTCCAGCCTTGCCCTCACGGGCGCACGGCACAAGCAGCAATCCAGAGATTGTTATCCTGGAGGTCTTCTTTTTCAGCTTTCTACCTAGCTCTCTAAATTCTCTCGTTAACATCCGTTTTCTTCTCCTTCCTATGTCATTAGTACCAATATGAACCAAGACATCTGGCTGCTCGCCTTCCCTCTTTAGAATGCCATGGACACAATCCGAGATGTCTTGTGTTGACATTACTCTGAAGTAGCATTTGCACATCAGTAATCTACTGGCGAGTGCCAAAATTTGAGCTTTGCCTTGATCACTCATCATAAGACCATAGATCATAAGACATAGGAGCAGAAATAGGACATTCGGCCCATTAACTCTGCTCCACCATTCCATCATGGCTGATCTATTATTCTTCTCAACCCCATTCTCCTGGCTTCTCCCTGTAACCTTTGACACCCTGAATAATCAAGTATTTTTTACAGGTATATTCAATAGATTTGTTTCACCTATTAGTCTGTGATATGGATGACTATTAACTTTAAACATTTATAACAAGAAACAAACTGCTGGAGGAAATCGGTGCTGAGGGGCCAGAGGAATGGTCAATGTTTCGGGTTAAGACCCTGCATCAGGACTGAGAGAGGAGATACCTATTATACAGGGGTAAGATGAAATGGTAAGGCAGACAGAAGCTGACAGGTGACAGGTGGAACCAGGTGAGGAAGATGAAGCCAGGTGGAGGAGCAATGATGGAGATCAAGTCAGAGGCTGGAAGATGGGAAATGGAAACAACAGAGTGTACAAGGATAATCAGATAACAAGAAACTTCCATTCATATAAAATATAAGCAAAACAGAAGAGAAATTTTGGGTAAGGGGAAAGAGATATAGAGTGAATATGGTAGATATGGAGGGGATATAAGGGGGGACCTTGTTCATCCAGCAAATAGTAAGTTCTTGAAATGCACTGTCTGTGAGAGTGGTGGAATCTGGGTCCCCTCATCTCATCTGAAGCTGAGCTGAAGCCCATCTCATTTGTGTTACTCAAACTGAAATATATGGTAGTATATGTGAAAGCACGTGCAAGTAACCAATCTGGATTACATAACTTCGTTTAGTTACAATCTTGGGTTAACACCAATATATAATGATACATTGGAAGCCCATGAATTATACCAAAATATGTTTGGAATTATTGTGGGAAAGATTAACACTGCTGACAGGAATTACAATAACAAAAAAATCAAATACTAATCTGGTGATCTTCATAGCAAGCAAAAAGAACAGGATGATTTACTCAATAATCTCTTTTTATACAGTGGAATTCAAAAAAAGTCAAGAGTCAGACAAAACTTAAAAGAAGAGATTGGAATATGTGACTAAACATGACTGAATTAAATCGAAGGCTTCATGAAAAGGTGAGGAACAAAGAATGTATCTGCAACTGCTGGGTTGAAGCCTGTTTAAGCTCTTGAACAACCGTCTGCTGCACGTGATTATTTCGTCCAGCTTGACAGAAAGTCTCTCAACATTCAGAGGTTGTATGAAAGATTACAAGCTAGCATGAGATTTTATCTCTGTTATAAAGATGAGAATCAAAAAGTTTCTACATTTTGATTACTTTAATAATTTGTTTTACAGACATCTGCATTTCCTACGTTGTCTCAAAACATTTGAAATTCAAATAATAGTACTTGATATTATGGAATACAGGTCCATTCCAAGTTATGAATGCCAGACATTTGTACAGCCTGTACATTAGAACATTGCATTTGGAAGACTGGCAGAATGGACGTTCCGGTTGCTGCAGGGCTGCTGGCAACTCTGCCACCTGGGAACAGCATTTATGACCTGTTTATTGCTTTGCATACAGCTTATAGAAACAGACAGACATCTTTAAGTATTTCCACAAAGCAAACCATTTTAACTAGCTGTGCAAACAAACACACATTCTAACAAGATTAGTAGTTTATGCTCTTTGAGAACACAATGAGAAACATTTTAATTATGTTCATTTAATTCATAATTTATACAAGCTTCAAGACTTCTTTCACCATTTCTCCAATTCCATCATAAATCTCATGGATGGGGGCATTGCACATGAAAGCACTAGTTGTCACCAATTTATTTTTCTTATCGATGTGTATTTCATTGACCTGCTTGTTGACGTGTTGGCAGCCAAGCTCTTTCAATGCCTCGGCTGTTTTGGCGTAAGGCCACCTGAGAAAGGAAATGCAAAATATTAACTGAGAAAGAGGAGGAAAACACATCATAATCTCAAGAAAATATGACAAAAGAAACCAGAAAATAAATACTTTGCTTGAAATCACATACAAAAAGAAGTTCGCATCAAAAATTAGGCTTATTATTTTTGGCACCAATTTTCTGAGTGACATTCCATTTCACAATCTCAAAATCTATAATCCGTGTATTTACCTTCATGCATTAAGAGTTGTATTGTTCATTACAATTTTAATCCCTAGATAAAAAGATTACCGCAGTTTGCTTCGCTGTTGCCAATAATAAGCTAACTATTTGCTGATATGAATAAGTATTTAAAGCAGCTTTATTCTTGACGATATGTTTGGTTGATACTGAATACTGCTTTGTGGACCTCACAGAACTCACCCATCAACAGCTTCCTGCCAAAAATTCTCCACAATTTAATATGATGGTGAAAATAAAGTACAGAAAAGTGGAAGCAATATTCAGTACCTCAAGTGCAACACATGAACAGTGCCATATCTGGGCTTCCCAGGTGGCATTGAAATTATGTGTTTTCCCCCAGCCAGCCAAACTCAGAAGATGAACATATTAAATATAAATAATTGCCTTTTGGTCAATTAACCTTGGTTGTATTTGTACTGATGATTGTAAAACAGAATGTGTGGAGATTAATTGAAAGGAGGACAAAATTTAACATGTTAATTTTAAGATCCAAAACCCTCAGCTGCAGCATCTCTACTTGATTATCAGGATCTGTAAAGCTCTACCTGAGCAGGTAATAGAAGTCATTTTAAAAGGAATCTGGATTTATGCTTGAAGAAATGAAAAAGAGCAAAAAGGAAACAGGATTAACCACAAATATTCTTCCAGCCTAAACACATGTCCGAAGATCAAAATGGTCTCTTATGCACGATGTGTTAAATTCATAAATTTCATTAAGCAAAGAAAACAATAGGAAATTTGTTTAGCATGAGAGATGGAACCATAGCAGTTGGAATAAGCAGTTTAAGTACAAACCTGAATGAACTTCAGTGCTTAACAATCATAAATGTATTTGAGATAAAGAACTGTGGTCAGCCAAGCAAACTTTCAGCCTGTGGCATGGGAGCAAAACCGACTAGCACCAACTGTCATGGAGACTCAGACATTTCTCAACAGACTAGAATTGTGAACAAGTTGGACTAGTGTATTAAGGCAGGATTTTATCCTTGTCAAGAAACAATTCTGTTTCCAGAGCTGCAGTTTCACTTAACTGGTACATATTTTAGAGTTAATATTATTTAATAAATTTGAAGGTTATTTGTAAACTGATCTAATGTTGAATGACACTGGACACCATCAATGATTTAACCATTTTTATTGATGTAATATTTTATCTTTTTACTACCAAATCTTAATTGCTATTGACTTTGTTTACATGTTTTGTAAAGATGTGGCTATGGATTCTTGGCAAGTTTAATTAAAAGTATTATACTCACTTTTCACATTCTGTGTCACAGCCCACAGTTAGCTCACATCCAGGAATGAGCTTAGCAGCCAGCACGGGAGAGATACAGCAGAGACCAATGGGTTTCTTCGTAGCATGGAATTTCTTTATCACTGTTTCCACTGTTCCCTCCACACTGCAGTCCTTTCCTTTGACTGCCCAGTTGCTCAGATTCTTAGCAACCCCAAAGCCACCTGTACGGAGAAAATATAAGGAGATCTGATCGAAATGTTGTTGCTAATCCAACAATAGAGAAGGACCCACAGGTAAATTACTATTTATTCAATTGGTCCAAGTAAACTTACTTTCCAATATCATTATTTTATAATATTGGGAAGCCTACAAGAAAGTCAAGTATCCTGACATGCTCAACTAACAAAAAATACAGACTAATTTCATTACTTACTCACTGAAATGGATTTTCTGGAAGAAGAAAAGGTGTGCTGAACATTTTGATCAATTTCATCCATTTATGGAACAAGTGCTACACATGCCCCTACACCTCCTCCCTCACTACCATTCAGGGCCCCAAACAGTTCTTCCAAGTGAAGCGACACTTCACCTGTGAGTCTGATGGGGTCATCTACTGTTTCCAGTGCTCCCAGTGTGTCCTCCTGTTTATTGGTGAGATCAGATGTAGACTGGGAGACCGTTTCGCCAAGCACCAACACTCCGTCCGCCAGAAAAAGTTGGATCTCCCGGTGGCCACCCATTTCAATACTACCCATTCCAATTCTGACATATCAGTCCGTGGCCTCCTCTACTGCCGTGATGAGGCCACACTCAGGTTGGAGGAGCAGCGCCTTATATTTCATCTGGTAGCCTCCAACCTGATGGCATAAACTTCTGGTTAATGCCCCCCCCCCATTATCACTCCCCTATTCCCATTTCCCTCTCTCACCTTACCCGCAAATCACCTTCCTCTGGTGCTCCTCCCCATTCCCTTTTCTCCATGGTCTTCCACCTTTTCTTAGCAGATTCCCCCTTCTCCAGCCCTTTATCTCTTTCACCAATCAATTTCCTAGCTCTTTTCTTCACCTCTGCCACCCCCCAGTTTCACCTATCACCTACCACTTTATACTTCTTCTCCCACCTTCTTGCTCTTGCTTCTCGTCTGGTCTTCCAATCCTGATAAAGGGTCTCGGCCCAAAACGCCGACAGTGTACTCTTTTCCATAGATGCTGCCTGGCCTGCTGAGTTCCTACAACATTTTGTGTATGTGGCTAGAACTAAGGTTTACTGTTTGAAAATAAGGCAACTTTTTCTCCCCCTCTCATGAGGTCATGAGTCTTTGAACTTCTCTTTTTCAAAGCACAGCGAGGAAAAATGTCTGAAAGTTTTTCAGGCAAGGTTAAGTATATTCTTGCTTGTAGGGGTTCCTGACCTTCTTTATGCCATGGATTAATACCATTAAGCAATGGTGTGAACCTCTGCTTGCTAGCCAGACAGATCTGGGTAGACAGGAAGTGCAGTTGAGGTCACAGCCAAACCTCGCATGACCTTATTAAATGGTAAACACGCGGAATTCTGCAGATGCTGGAAATTCAAGCAGGCGTGACAGCCTGACGCCTCCTCCTGCCTGTTTACATGACGGCACGGAAGAGTATGGGTTGGTGCCAGTACCACCGAGGCAGCCTAGCCTCACATCAACAACAGCGGTCTTGCCATCCAAAACCTTCATCAGTGAATAAGCTTTTGCACTGCTGCACGGCAGACCGCGAAGGCTAAAATACTCAAGACCATAGAAGTAACAGCCCCCGGCAGAATTTCCATC